>NW_027526233.1:20778201-22021174 GCF_048455015.1 Haemaphysalis longicornis
TGTTCTGGCCCCGTTCAGCTTCGCGTAGTTATGTTATTTAACGAAGTACGTTTTAAAAGCCATCCCAATTGCTCTGATGCAAAACGGGCAGTGGCGCAAGTCGACGATAAGTCTTCACGCATGACTGAAACCTTGGTTAGGCGACGAATAGATCTATTATGCTGCTGTGAAGGAAACAACGATGAGTTAGTAGCTTCAAAATAAAAAAGCCAAGTATAAAATACGCCTTTCAGGCAAGCTACCTGTTGACCACAATGAGGCGCTTCTGTCCGTTTTGCTCATACCTTCGAAGAGAAAAAAAGTCATCAACCCGTCCGTCTAACGATGACCATAATTGAACACCCAGCTTTCCCGGGAGAGATTCCTTGGTTGTCGTCTAAGTTTGCAGTCATACTCGCACACTGTTTCGGCTTTCACTCATTCATCTTGGACTCTTATGCAAATGGAGTTCGCACGTTTACCCAAAAGCACCGATTTTGACTCTTAGCCATTTCATTTTGCGCAAAGAAAGGTACGCCTTGCACCTTTGTCCTCGTTAGACAGATTACAGCATACTTTTTCGCCTCATTTGGGACGCCTATGCGCCCCTCTTTAAATCCAAACAGATTCGACCCTGCGAAACGGCGCAGTCGGGTAGAAGCCGGCTTCATAATGCGAGTGGTCTAGTTTCGATTCAGACCACTGGAAGCGTTTTTTCAACCACTTCAATCTACATTGACACGGAAAGTTGGCTTACCCACAGGGCGTTATCGACTCAACCTACGCCATCAGTGAGACCTAGAAAGCTTCGCTTAAAAGCTAGTAACTCGCCCTGCATGGCCGCTTTCGTGAGCACTGCCATTACGCGTCCCGGTAGACACACCGGGCGATTGGTCCCGGTCTCTGTCACGTGCGCGTGTCTGTGTTTTTCAGCGTGTTTCGCGCACATGTGCGTGCACGTTTACACACAGTCAGTTAAATTTCTTGCATTTCACCATTTCTGGTAGCTCGTTTGGCGTTTTATACCAATATATTTTTAAACAAAATCAGCAGTAACAGGGCGTTTCAACAGAGCTAGATACAGAAAGCCTAGCTTTTTTATCCGGTAATTTTTTGGGGGTTCACATAACTCGTTGTTTTACTGCACAACGAGTGTGCTTGTGCAACTATCCGGAGCAGAATTCAAACGAATCTGAGAAAATATTAACATGGGTAGAATGCTTTCTTGCTAACCGTGAACAGTATGTCTGGATTAATGATCACGACTCGCCGCTAAAACAAGTAACATCTGGTGTACCGCAAGGTTCAGTATTGGGCCCTTTACTGTTTCTCATTTATATTAATGATTTACCTAGCTAGTGTTTCTTCCCATGTACATTTATGCGCAGACGACTGCGTTATTTATCGCGAAATTCATAATGATCACGACAGATTTATGCTGCAACAAGATTTAAATAACATTACGTCTTGGTGCGAAAATTGGAAGATGAAATTAAATTCAGATAAATGTAAGGTAATGCACGTCTCACGCCAGAATGAGGATCTCCCAAAATATAGATATAGACTACAGGACATTAACTTAGAAAACGTAACGTCTTACCGTTATCTTGGCATACACATAACTTCTACATTATCATGGAACCTCCACATTGAGACAATAACTTGCAGCGCAAACCGAATGCTTGGTTACCTGCGGAGGAATTTCAGTAAAGCCCCTGTTTCTTTAAAATTGCTTTTTTATAAAACACTAGTACGTCCAAAACTTGAGTATGCCGCGGCCATATGGGATCCCAGTTACGCTAATCTCCAGCAAACAATTGAAATAGTACAAAATAACGCCTGTCGCTTTATCCTCTCTAATTTCAACCGCACTGCTAGTGTCACAATCATGGAACCTCCACATTGAAACAATAACTTGCAGCGCAAACCGAATGCTTGGTTACCTGCGGAGGAATTTCAGTAAAGCCCCTGTTTCTTTAAAATTGCTTTTTTATAAAACACAAGTACGTCCAAAACTTGAGTATGCCGCGGCCATATGGGATCCCAGTTACGCTAATCTCCAGCAAACAATTGAAATAGTACAAAATAACGCCTGTCGCTTTATCCTCTCTAATTTCAATCGCACTGCTAGTGTCACATCCATGACGCGTTAAAGTCGCCACCGATCACGAGCGTGCTGCCCCTGGCCTTTGTGCTGGCCTGGTGGAGGAGGGAGCGGAATTTCTGATGTATGTGCTTGGGGTTGCTGTAAACGTTGAGCAGGAACAGGATGCCCTTGCGTTGCTTGCTCGGTATGATCTCCGTAAAGGTGTACTGAATCTTGATGTTTCCTTGCTTTATCGTGTGCTCCACAAAGGTGAGACCCTTGCGGACGAAAGTACACACGCCACGGCCTTGGTCGGGGCTAACGTGTGCTTTGTACCCGGGGAGGGAGGGGGCCGCCGAGACCGTCTCTTGGAGCATGATCACGTCTGGTTTCCTGTTAACCATCGCTATGTGCTGTTGTATTACCGCCTTCTTGTAATCAAAGCTGTGGCCATTCCACTGCCACATCGTGAGATCTGACCGCGGTTGTACTGCTGCTGTTGGGTTGGCGGCCATGATTGCGTTAAGGTGAAGGGTTGCTGTTGCTCTTGGTTATAAGGGTGGTTCACGAACATTGGTGCAAAGGTCGGGTGGCGTACGATTGGGCGTAAGGTCTGCTCGATGAACTCGAACTTTGCTTCGATTTTCTTGAAAGACGTGATAATGAGCTCCTCCAGCTTGTTGAATCTTGCGTCAAACTTGGCTTCTAGCTTGGCCTCAAGCGTTGCTTCGAGCTGTTCCGCTTCTTTGCGGGATCTCCGCGACTCGAGCGCGCGTTTCTTGGTTACGGGCGCAGTCTCCATTTCATCGTGGGGTTCGGTCGTTGACATTTCCTCCTCGGGCATAATCTGCAGTCTTGACTCTGTAACCGGCGGTGGGGTTGGTGGCGACTGAGTCGGGGATGGCGACGGTGCAGGGGTGGGGTTCGTAGCGGCGGGTTTCGATATACGCAGTAACCTGCGTATCTCGGCGATTTCCTTGGTCAGGTTGTTAACTGAGGCTTCCAGTTCGATGTTTCGTTTTCGTAGCGAGTCATTTGCTGCCTTGAGACGGTCCATTGCTTCGTCATTTCGCCTCAGTGGCGGCGTGGTCGGCGTGCTTCTGCCGCTGTCGCTCTTAGTTACGTCGGCCCAACTCACGCGATCGCGTGACGGTGACCTGTTGCGGCTGAGGCTCCATTTGTTTTTGTCGCAGCTGCTGTTTCTTCGTGACGATGCGCGACTCCTGGAAGGAGCCCTTGACTTGCTTGGGGAACGTGACCCTTCCAGGCGCGGGAACGAGCTTGCCGAGAGCTGCTGCTGTTGTTGCTGCTGCTCGGCGGCGCGACGCTCCCACTGCCGGCGCCGGACGACGTACGGCGTCTTGAATTTGCCCTTGCAAAATCGGTCGCCCGTTGGGTGAGCGCCTCCGCACAGTTTACACTTGGGGGTACATGTGTGGTCCTCCGTGGGGTTGGTCGCGCCGCACGCAAGACACGCGCGGATGGTCGGTGTGGGGCATACGTCGCGCCGGTGGCCGACTTTGCCGCACTGCTGACACACGTCTATTTGCTTGCGATACAGGCTGCACGGGATTAGGGTTACGCCTTAACGAACGAAGTTCGGTACCCTGTGACCTTGAAACGCGATGATAACTGTGGTCGTGTTTCCGATGCGCTTGGCTCCGACCGCGAGGGGGTTGCGGTCGTTCACGATGTTCCTGTCTATTTCGGCGGCGCCGTCGTCCGTCGGGATGCCGCATATGACGCCCTTGACGGTGTCGTGGGGCGCCGTGCGATAAGCGCCAACTTCGTGGAGCTTGCCTTGTACTTGTATCGCTTGAATTCGGGAGTATTTTGCTGCATTTTCCTCGCTAGGAGTGCTCACTACCATGATGTTTTGCTGGACGTTGGGGCATATAGTGTCCCTGGTCCCCGCCGCGCTCTCGATGCCTGCCGCTGCCAAAATCGCCGCGGCCACGTTGGTGGTGCCGGCCTTGAGAATGTCGAGGCCGCCCCTTGGCCTCACCACTATCTTGATTTCCTCCGTAGGCAATGCGGGCATGCGTGCCGCACGAATCGCCGATACACGGGCGCTGGTGGAGAACTTCGATTTCGAGCTCGTAGTGCCGTCTCGACGGTTAGGCTTACCGTTTGAAGCGCGTTGCCGAAGTCTTGACATGCGATCGCAGGCCTGGGTCCAGCCAGCTTCATCGTGGTATTCTTCGGGCGAAATATCCTCGCCCTGCACTTGCACGCACATTTTGGAGTCCGAAGGCCCCGCATATTGAGCGGAAGTCTCCATGTCGTTGGCGAAGAGTACGGGCTATGCCAAGCGAGCCCTGGGTTCGCTTAGGCTTAGCGAGTCCATGTGGCGCCGGAGTAGGTAAAGTTCGATAAATTGGCGAAAAACACACCTTTCGATAAAAAATTGGTATCGGTCGAAGCCAATCACCTTCGCGCACACATTGATAATACGAAAACCGAGGTTTGATCCAAATAGCACTGCGTAATTAGGTATGGAAGACAGAGCCGATGTGAAAACGACTGCTCAACTCGGCGATCGCAGCGCCCTCCCTATCTAAAGTTATGAAAGAAAAATTGTTGTGGCAAATAAAAATTACCGCTGACAGCAGTTGTTAGCGCTCTAAATTTGTCACTTTCCAGTGCCTGAAGGATGTGTGCATTGTGATAGCTTTGTTTTTTGTTTTGTTGGTTCCAATACCAGTTGTGTGTTCATATTTTATTCTGGTATGATTGCGCCAGTGCGCACCTTTTATTTTATTTTGGCGAACGGATGTAACTCGCTTTTTGTATTTTTGTTTTGTTAGTTTATTTTTGTTATCTTCTTCTTCTAATTGTTGTTCCTTGTGATCCCGCTGCTCCTCTGATTGTTACGGGTGGCAGGGCCCCGTCAGGCAGTTTTGTTTGCCTTTTGCCATGCCATCCAAGGCAGTTTTGAATTGTCTAAAATAAACGGATACAACAACATCTCCGAGTTATTTAGCGCAAAGAAAACTGCAGGTACATTTGAGGCAAAATATACGTAAATAACCGACAGGTCCCGCATTCATTTAGTTAGAAACACTCGTCGGGTTTGGTTATAACATAGTAAGCGCAAAAAAGAAGTGGCAGTGCAACGCCGGCCCTTGCGGTACGAAAAGCAAGCACAAAAAGAACAGAACTCACGCTGGCCCAGTTTCAGGCAGGGAGCGCGCGAGCACTACGAGGGCGGGAAATTTGAATTTCATTGCGCAGTAGCAGCAAGCGGATAACGGCTCTATAGCCCATTATGGCAAATCACTGCCCTGCACTTCCGAAAGCTTTCACATTGAGTGGAACGGCTTGAATTTTTAAGTGCGAATGCACTTCTTAAGCGAGCCTGAAGCGTCCGCCGCCGTCCGCATAGCAACAGCTGCGGGTGCGCGCGCTCCTCGTCTTCCTTGGCAACGGGGGGAGATGGGCGCGCGCTGCCTGGCCGCTGACATGGCACATACCCACGTGGGGGATTGGCCAGGAATCGGGCGTGAGACGGGCTAATGCACCCGCTTAAAAGAGTACTGACACGAAATTTCAAAGCTGAGATCCGCTCTAGCAATCAAGTACAACGACAACACAAATAGGTGTCTGTGAATAAATTCAACTTTCTTTCGTTGTAGTTGTGTGTGTGTGTGTGATCTCTCTTTCGCGAACATTACCGAACCGCGGAAATTCAACTCGTGCATTCGCACTTTCACATTCTTCCCCTCGGGGAAATGCGGGGAATTTGTTTTACTAGCGTCATTATACGTCAATGATTTACCATCAGCGCTTCACACTGTTGAAATACTGATGTATACTGACAACACCTGCATAATAATTACTGCCGACCACCGTCATGAACTCGAAAACATAGCGAACAAATAATTTGACTCAGTGTTTAAGTGGATAATAATTAATAGGTTCACTATTAATGCCAAGAAAACCAAGTTCATCACCTTTCACTACCGAAAAATACCTGTTGCCGCGAATTGTATTAATCTGTATACAAAAACCACAAGCTAGAAAAGCCTGCATCATTTAAATATCTCGGAGTTACTCTTGACCATCATTTAAACCGGCAGGAGCACATTCATGTCGTCTGTCAGAATGTCGCTTCAGGCTGCCATGCCCTGCTACAGGCTCGAGAATATTTTGACCAAAATGTAGTGCGTATGTTCTACTTCGCCGTTATTGAGAGCCATATTTCTTACTGTATTGAATCCTAGGGATGAACGTACGAAATGTACTTGGATCCCCTAAGCCAACTTCTGAAACGATCGCTGAAAATTATAATTCACTTCTATTACTACGGAGCCTGCAGGCCACTCTTCCGAAAAATGAAAGTTATGACTTTCAAACACGTGTTGAGTTTGAAAATATTTCTCTGTGTGCACAACGCCTAAAGGTACAATTTGCTTTTTCATGTGTCTATGTTTCATCAACTGTTGCATAGCACCAGAAATATTTCTTTGGAGAACTTGAACCTCTCGCCAGTTTTCAGTGTGTATGGAGAACGGCTACTGCTGTTCAGCGCCGTTAAGACATGGAATGGTGTACCGTGCTTCGTCAAGCAGTCTGCCCATTTTTCACGAACCCTGAAAAAGCATTTGTTAGATGAAGCCTAAGGACTGTATGAAGGTTATTGTCTGTTTCTCCACAATTCGTTATATAAGTGTGCTAATGCCTAAGCAACATGTTGTGAATTTGTGAACTTGTTGGTATTGTTCCATACGTATTCCTATTCACGTGTACCACACATAATGCTGTACTATCTTAAGTTAACTATTACTAACATTTTAATATTCAGCCTTATGTTAGCAGTGTAAAATTCACCCGTCTTTGTATTTACTTAGTCGGACCCGAGACTACCCATTGGATATGAGTCTGCGCAGTTTTATGCGAATATTTTTGTTACTTTTTGGTGAACAAAGTGAATTGAATTGAATTGAATACTGGTTGATGCCCGGATGGACCACAATACCAATAACACCAATGGGTACAACACCTCTTCAGTAATTTTCTACTTGTAAATTAGATAGTTCGCCATGAAGTTGTGCACAATTAAAAATTCCTCCATGCTGTCAATGCATTGTTTTTACCGGAGGCGTGCGGTAATGGGAAAACAATGCAACTCGTGTTTCACCGGAACCCTCCTGTAAGGTCCACTCATGAGGTACTTAGCCAGGCACCCCCGCCTTTCGTGTGGAAGCATGGATGCCCCCCTTTCTGTCTGGAGGCGCAGTGCTGCCGATACTACTCTGTTGCCGTCGTCAATTCGCCGCGGCCCGTTCGGGGTGCAGCCTGTCAGAACGGGAGAAAGCTGTGTGAATACGTTTTTTGGCGAGGCAGACCGCACTGACCAGTCTCGAGGATTGTGCGTGTAGCTTTCAAAGGACGAGTAATTATTGTCGTATTCCACGGCAGCAGCCGTGCCACACCGTGGGAAGGGCTCCTCTTCGCTAGCGGCTCACCCTACCCCCCCCCGCTTCTTTCCCCCAGACGCTTCGAAGTCGGTATGTGCCTCGACGCTCTGAAGCTGGTATGTGTTCCGGTCGCCGGGTTTTTGCTCGGCTGCACTTGTAACGCAGAAGCTTTTCACCCGTAGGCAGTGGCCGCTAATTGCATATTCGGCTGATGGCTGAGTGGGAGCTGCTTACATGCATTTGGGCCCTCCCTACGCATCTGCGGGAAGCTAGAGGGGTGTACCGAGGGAGAGTAATACCGAGGAGTAATGAGCCCGAACTTTGCCGTAACAGTGCTTTCTTGTGTGAGCTGTCAGCTTGGCATGCTATTCCCTGAGAGACAAGAGTATCGACCGCTAAAGCTAAGTTGGCATTTGTGAGCCCACTAAGCGAGAGGTAGTTATGAGGACCGCGTGAGAAGTTAAGGTTGCAGCTGCGTACCGCGTAACTAGACGCGACTCCTGCAATAAGAACAGTCACGGCTGCTGCCGCTGGAGTGGTTTCCTTACGCTAGGAGCGCAGAAGATTTAAAGGTGAGAAGATAGAGTGACCTGTACGAACTTATATCTATCGCCTAACGGCAGTTTGAAGATATTTTCTTTTTGTTCCGTATGTATCCACTTGCTGTAATGTAAATAGTTCTGTATAAAGTCTTCGTTTCCCTTCATCAAATCCAAACGCCTCGAGTTTGTCAATTCGACCGCCTTCTTTGTGAACTTGAACACCATCACCCTTCCAGCCTCCTGCCAAATCAAGCGGAGCATGGGCGATTGGGTTTCCGATCGGCACCGGACTTTGAAGAAACGACCATAAAAACTTTACTTTTCACGAAAGACAATGTACCAAGACGGTGCGCTGAAATGACTACTTACCCATGGGAAGTGTTAACTCAGAAGTTAATGACAGGAACTCGGAAGCCACACTTTTATTATAAATAATATGAGATCCTACGGGATGCGTATGGTTGAAGAAACGCCCAACAGATGGCGAGGGCTGGGCGAAAACGGGGAAAAAATTAATTGAATTTCACGTCGTGGCTGGTGTAAATTAGGAATACCGCTCACCACTTTATACGAGTGTAAGCAGAAAATCCCCAAGAAATTTTTTGAGAACTTTATGGGCACCGTCGGTAATTAAAACCAAATTGGATACATCAACGGGCTGTATAGTTATTGAGGTATCTGTACACACCGTATTTTTTTTTGTGAACCCGTATTACGTGGGTGTTATGCAAACATCTTGTAAAACAGTTTTTAGATACCAGTATAATTTACCTATATAAACGGAAACCAGTTCAATGTCTGAACTGCCTGCGATAAAAACGGAAATATCTCAAAAATGGTTCCATCCCTTTTCACTCTCTTCCTAGTGTAAGTTTCAACAATTTCAGCAATTTCGAGCTCGTACATCGTAATCAGAATGTGCTCATAAAATTTCAATCCGTTTGAACCAGAAGTTCGGCTAGACATTCACATCAGCCGTTGGACCTTTTCGGCTAGTCGCGCGTGTGGTTAAAAATTCCGTTCGCTAATTTACCCCCTTCGCCGGTCTAAATACTTATTCATGATATTGTGCAATCGTGTCAGTTGTTTTGGAAAAACAAAAACCAGATGGGTAAATCAACGAGTAAAACATTCATGAGAGAAGCTTTAGAACATCCATTTTTTTCTAAAATCAGAATTGCCCCAATAGTGTTAAGAGCGAAATCATAAAACTTATTTAGATATTCTTGAGAGTTACACATATTAGCAAAAAACACTTCGCTTTGTTAACAAGTGAGCGAAATTTTCCCGAATTTTGGAAAACACAATTTTCCCCTTTTCCTTTATTGTTGGTGTGATTTCCAAAAATCACGCCTTACTGAGCCCCGGCGGTATAACAGAAACATGCTGCCCATGTCCCTAGGTCTAGGAGTTCCGGCTGAGCATTGATGAGAAAATGAGTCAGTCGGTCTGTCGGTCGTTCTGTCACTTCTCTTTATAGGTATAGATTTCGTACCGAGCGCCCAACGAACGATGGGAAGACGATGGCCATGCATACCAAGGTTAGATACGAACTCTCGTAACTTGTTCGTACTGCGCATATGTGGCTAGTCGCAACGAAGCGCAGCATGTACTGAAAGCCAGTCTTTCCTTTGTTCGAATTTCAATGCACCTGCGCATTGCAAGAGCAACACTTAAAATTTCGCCTTTTCTGCATTTCAGTACTCTTACGCTTACCTCCAGTGTTGATTCCAACACCTTTGTAAACGACTAGCGATACTAACCCGAAAACTTCATTTCATTGTTGGGTTTAACGCGCTGACGCAACGCAGCCGATGATGCGTGCCGGAGTGAAGGGCTCCGGATTATTTTGACCACCTGGTGATGTTTAACGTGCGCCCAAACCTCTTTCACACGGGCGTTTTTGCTTTTCGCCTCCATCAGAAAAGCGCCCTTCGCGGCCGCGAATCGAACCCGCGACCTCGTGCTGAGCAGCGCAACGCCTTAGTTACTGAACCACCGCGGCGGGTCTAACCCGAATACTAAGCAGTGTTGGCCACAAAATAAATAGGACGCTACCGCGGCAATTACTAACACGAGTAAACATGCGCAGTCGTTTATTCAGTGCTAAGACGAAGGGATCTACTAGATTCAATTGCCATGCAGACGCTCGTACATGGGGAAAAGGGCGCGCTGCTCAATGAACGCCTTCGGGACCACGCGTGTTACTTTGGAAACGCCACAGGGAGCACGCTTGCTATGCATATTGCGAATTGCCCTTGCTGCTGTGATCTAAAATGTTCTAGGTTACAGCACCCATGCTGCTCGCCCTCGCTTAAGCAGTGCCAGGTGCTGGCTCGGTATCCATACAGGACGAGGCGAAAGTTAAGGGAAGCATGAAAAATCCACATCCGGAAACAGGATTGCGTCCGCGCACTGGATGTCCTTGATGCCTTGGGGAGATTGTGACGGCCGTCTCATGCAAGGTTTGCTGGCGGCTGCAGATTTATCTCAGCACTGCAGGTTACGTTGTTACGGATTTCCTTGTTGCCGTAATGCATTTTTCAAACTGTTTCCAATAGTCTAAAAATGCGTGTTTATTGATTTTCATAACTACTTCTCGTTAAACCACAATAACGTTCAATTGATGGCGCAGTGTCTGCGCGTTTTCACGCAGTCTTGTTTTTCCGTGCTGTTTACCGTACTGTGAAGTTCCAACGGGCCCACCTAGGATCTTTTTTGTTTAGTCTGCTTTAAAAAATCATGCTTGTCGGGCTGATGAAAATTTTTCTGATCTCACGTTCCAGTGCGATAGATGGGGAATGAAAGCTACCCTCGGCCTGTCAATATCTATGGCGCTAACCCCAAATCATTACCGGTTTACTAACGCCTATTGCATACACGTCTGGCTCTCCGCGATGTGATATCCGTAAAAAACATTTCGAAAAGAAGCACATTCACAAATACTGAAGCCGAACACTCACTAAGAGCATCAAGGCAAATGCCAGCATTTACTTATATGTAGAAAACGGTTCCGAAGCTCAGTTTTTTAAAGACGAAATCCTGAATACGTCCTTTCCCAATTAAACCACAAGGGTATCGCACATTCATTAGCTCATTCTATTAGTACTCCCCCAAACGTCCTTGCCCTTTCTGAGCCAAGGCTTAGCGAATCCAACACAAGGCGAAATTCAGAAAAAACGAAACACGGCCCGGTAATTTTCTCTGAAACAGTATGTCGTCAATAATAACAACCATGGTAGGGACGCTCGGCTGGGATGCATGTCAACTGCATCCGCATATCTCTTTCCTAAGTAGTCTCTAACTACCGCGAACTAATAAACCGGCTTCTCACCGTAAAATGGCCAACTCTAGCGCAGCACAGGTCGTCAAGAAGTAACGATATGAAATACGAACTTGCTTTACCAGCATGACAATATTCCAGGTGTCATTTCTTTCCGATGGCTATTGAACAGTACAACTATTTTCCCGTTCGGTTTATTGAAAGTACCTACAGTCATAGAGAAATAGACGCGATCACAACAATTTCAATTTCAAACTTGTGCCAAAAGCATTCGACTCAATCAGCCATAGTATCTTGATTAAAAAAATGCAGTTCTACGGAGTGCATGGAGTGGCGCTTAATTTGATTGCGTCCTACTTAAAAAACCGTAAACAATATGTGTCGTTAAACGAGTTTTCTTCAAAATTAAAAACCATAAGCACAGGTGTCCCTCAGGGAAGTATTTTAGGGCCACTGCTTTTCAGTGTGTACATAAACGATCTTTACACACTATTCCAAAAGCCTGAACTTTCGTTAATTTGTTACGCAGACGACACCAGTCTCTTAGTCATAGGAAAGAGTACTAGCGAAATCGAAACAATCTCCAACCGCAGCTTATACCAGCTCTTAAACTGGACAAAACAAAATGCCCTAACAATTAACCTAGCAAAAACAAAAGCAATTCTTTTTCGTCCAAAAAATAAAATTGTCACTCCGCCTAAAATAACACTTGGTACTGAACATATTGAGGTAGTGGAATATTTTAAAGTCCTAGGGGTTCATCTTTCCAGTACTCTTAGTTGGGATAAGCATGTCGAAGCAATAAGTAAAAAGGTTTACCAAACTGTAGGCATAATAAACAAACATAGGTTTGTCTTACCTGAGCGTATAAAACTTTTTCTGTATAATTCTTTAATTCTACCCTATATTAAATACGCTCATTTAGTCTGGGGAACGACTACTATGAAAAATTTGAACACGCTTTATCTGTTGCAGAAAAGAGTTGTGCGAATCATTGCAAACGTGCCGTTTTTGGATCCTACAGCGGAATTATTTCGCCAGTACCGCATAATCAAAGCAAATAATTTTTATGATTACCACTTAGCGCGTTCATTTTGCCTGCGAGTGAAGAATAATGATGCATATTTGGCTGGCCTATCTGAGTTAAAGAAGAAAACGGGATTGTATGATACGCGCTTTACCGAAACATGGCTTGTACCGATACCACGCAATAATTATGACATGCAATCACTCTCTTACATTCTTCCACAACTACTCAACAAATTTGAAGCGCAAAACATTCATATTGCTATTTTGTCAAGAAAACGTCTTCACGAGTTGTGTCTTTGATGCGCTCTTATATTTTGTTTCTTTTGTTCAACTGATGTTCGCAACTGGAAAAAACGAAGTTGCAGAGAGGGGATCCTTTTCTTCTGTTTTTTTTTTTTTGCTATCACGAATAGTAAGATAGCGGTTATCATTATATTTTCGTGTGTGAGAGTTCAATTGTGTTTCTCGTTGCGTTTTTTATCTGTATGCTGTATTAGGTCACATGAATGAAAATGTATACTGTGTGTGAGTATGTATGACTTTACTTTTCTGTTAAAATCTGCGCCGATCATTGCTGCCAGTACTGGGCCAGCCACCTCGTCAAGCTGCTTGAAACAGCAGCTTTTTGTGATTGGCTCATGCTCTGTAACAAAAGGAAAATAAATAAAGACGTGATATGACGTGAAAAAAAAAATTGAACAAGAACACTAAATAGAATGATTTAGTTTCATTTAAGTCAAATTGAATAGTGGCTTAGTTACAGTCCCAAAGTTAAAAAAATGTCGCTTTTCAAATTTACCAATAGCTCGCCATTATTCGCCCTGAATAAACAGTAGTTTTTTTAAATTTTGAAAATTCAGGATCAAATTTATATATTCGAGTTTCATTTGCCCATGACTATACGAACGTATCTCGAAATTCTTTTTGCGAGAGCGGTTTCTAACCATGCATTCTTCGGGAAGCTATGTATCGTGCAGTACCCATACACACACAAAAATAAAAATGAATATGCTGGCCAAAGCGCGATCAGTACACCACGCAAATTTTGCATTTCGGGGCCAAATCTCCTTTGCCGCCCGCGGTTGTGCTAGGAGACACGGGGATGCAGGCTCTGACAGAATAACCGAGTACCTTAGTAGTCCTGGTAATTGTATAAAAGATCGGGTTATGGCTTCGGTGATTCTCTTCACATTTGTCTTCTAGCTCGTACTTGCAGGTACCGTAACATGGTGCAGCCACATCCAATCGTACGACTTTTTCGGGAGCTATAATCCAACGTCGTGCGGTGTCTGACTTCCCCCTTAACAGTTGTGACCTTTGCATTTGCGATCGAGGCTTCCTCATGAAAGGCTCTGATTTATAAACGCCAGGGTGCTTGTATGTGGACTCAACCAGAAAACCATTTTCCCCGTCGCTAACACTTATGTGTCGGACTTCCTCCACACCCAGAAACGCTAACAATAAAATACACCATGGCCTAAATGTTTTCATGTTAGATACTTCGCAATAACTTTTACAGATCTCGAACGCAATGCAGTTGTATCGCGCAGTCAAGGCGATTACAAGGTTCTGTGTATTTAGCTCATCTAACCGATGCATGGGTTTATTTTGGGCAATTAAAAATTCTCTGTCTACGTGGAGTGTGGCTGAAAGTTTCTCTTCCCACCTATGAACTAGTCTCTAGCCGTAAAGCCAACTTTACATTTGGCTCGGTATATAAGGGAGCGTATTAAGCATTTATTTAAAAGTTCCGAATGAAACACTTCAGCGGGATTTTAATGAGGCATGCTCGAAGAATGTATTGCAAGAAACTCTGTGATTGTGGATATATGTGCACCTAAGACGTAGGAATAATGGTGTCTGGTCGTGAGTTTCATATCAAATAAAAAACCTTGTCCTGGCATCCCCGTGCACATCGGTTGGATTGATATCTCGTAGGAAAGGGGTCCTACCACGACCAGAGGGACCCAGTTATATCGACGTCTCCATAACGTCGGCTCTTTTCCGATTAAACATGTATCCAATGGAATCCTGCAGCAATACAAATTAATAATGATTTTAGTAAGTACTCATTAATTCTTCACACAGATCCTTACAAAGGTTCCCCGTCTTCGTTACTGACTCCTCCCTCTGGCCAATGGTATTTGCCACCGTCCAAACCAAATTGACATCTACCGCTTTGCATCCATAGCTGTGGGGGCGCTAAACTGTTAAGCTTTGCTCATTACGTTGCCTTTAAATCACAGAGCACCGAGAACCCAACTCTCGTTCGGCAGATTTATTTTAAAGCTTGGGAAATATAAAAGAAGACGTAGCACGGTTTTGTGTGGATTCGCCTGGCCTGAATACCTTACTTAAAATGCGGTGAACATAAATGGTACTCGAGGCCGCAGTGGTTGAACGCAGGTAAAGCAAGTTTATCAAATGATGGCACTGTTTTCGCTCCGAAATTGGGCAGCGAGCGTGCGCACAATTGCACTGCAAGACTAGGCACAGACGCGACTCGGCGGAGTGGGTGCTATAGGCGCGAACGCGGAGTGAAACAGGATGCATCCAAAGTCTGAATATTAGCGGTGAAACGCCATACGGGCTTGTGCTGTAACCGTCTGAAGTAGTCATCTCTCTGCTGTCGTCACGGTACCTGAAGTTGTCAAACGATGAAGAAAACAACGTATAAAAATAAAACTGGTTCTAGGGGTGCGCGATGATTCGAAAATTCGAATACTGGAATATTAAATATATGCCATCATCGTATTCGCTTCAAAAACTATGTATTCGAAACATTTAGAATATTCGAAAGGGTTCGAATAATCCGCTATTATGGAATATTTGGGTTGATTTGAATAGGGGGGGGGGGGCGGCTTTCAGTTTCATAAAAAATGAAAAAAAAACATCGTATTTTGAAAGGAACATATTCGGTATCTATATTTTGTATCATGAGCGTTTGGGAAGTTTCCCCTCCTAAAACCATCCCAAAGTGGCATAAAAATATTTTTCCTGACTGCAGTGTGAAAATGTCAGCGCGAAAAGGCGAAAAAACGGCAATTTTCGGAGCGCTGTATCTCCGCAACGGTGCCAGCGGGCGCGGCCATTTTGGTACCATTGGATGCGCCAAGCGATCCTCTTTCCGGTCCAAGCCATATTTTTTATCTTCATTCATTCAGATGCACGAACGGCAGAAAAATAGAGACGCTCACACGAAGCCAGCAATAAATTCACAATGATCATCAAAATCCACAAAGAAATAAAAAAGTTCATTTTGAAAGCCACGTCCCCCCTTAATCATTCGATATTCGATTCGATATTCGAAAATAGATAATCGTATTCGATACGTATTCGAAAAATATAATATTCGCACACCCCTATTCAACATAAATTATAATGATCAAAAACATTTATATAGAAGAATAATCAGGATTTTCGTTGCATAAATAACATAACATAATAAATTCCGTCTAGAAATTGGTTTCGAACGCCATGTTTTCACCTGTAAAGAAAACGTCCTAGCATGCGGTGGCGTGAGACAGGGAGACAACTTACGGCTTGTCTGTCGCTCATTTAAACCTGGTTCAACGCAAGGGAAGGAGAACTGCCTCAGCAAGTGCGCGATTTCTCCTCCCAACGGTGATTCTCCGGCGCCCAATCAGCGCACGTCCTCAGGCAAGAAAGAGAGAAGGGCATGCGTTGGCTCCCAGAACGCTGTTTTCTGCGATGGACGCTTACCCATTAGCAGCGGTTTGCATGTGGGAAACTCCAGAGCACACTCCTTGTTTCTCCCCTCCCCAGGATTCACGTTAGGGGAAATGGCCCGGGGTTTTTTTAAAAGGAGAAAAGGTGCGGTGCTAAACGAACGAAAAAAAAACACGACGAGATAAAGGCACCAATTTCAAACTATTTATTGAAGTAAAATAGTGCCGGCTATGCGTGACTTCACAATGAAGAATAGCGAGAAAGTGCAATCAATATGACAATTGCAAGGGGTGTTAATTGTTCGTAGGAACAAATTTCTAAGAAAAGTGCAGATAACAATAGACAATTATAGAGATATCAGTTAAATGATCAGGGGAAACGAAAGAAGCACGCCCGTATTCCAGGCGCAGACCAAACAGCGAGCAGAGGCGGTGAACCTTAAGTTCTGAACTGCGTGACTACAAGCTATCTGTATGAAAGTAATTTAGTATTCCTTGCTTTATGCCAGTGACGACAGGCTAACACATTTATCGTCGGCACTAATTGCGTCAACCATTCATGAAACACTCACGTAACCAAAAATTTTGTTAAACCGTACAACTTCATCGCTTTCTGATGCCACGCGACCTTAGTCTTCCCACTGTCCTACTCTCACACCGCTTTAGTTTGAAACAAGGAGCGATCAGATGCTTTCACTGCGGATCAGAACAACTTGCTGGCGTGACCTCGGCTAAGCTTGGAGATCGTGAAGTGCAGGGGTGCGCTGCCTGACACGACAACATAGAACAATGGGAATTACGCAGAAGCAGACAAACCTTGAGGTTCGATTGACGCTACAAGGGGGGACTTGCCGTTCTTTCAGGCGAAGCATATGTATTGGCTGAATTGCATCACCGTCGGTGTTGTGCCCTGGGCCAGAAACCTCCTAACCCACAGCTGGTGGCCGAGGTTCTCTCTTCGCCAGCAGGTGTCTCTCATCATTCCAAGGGTTGGATTATGTTTGGTGATGTGCTGGAAATTTGGTTTGGCAGAAATGTCAGAGTTGGTGGTTTCGCAGAGTTGGACAAGCTTCAGGGCTCATGTGTTCCCTCAAGAGCAGGGGTTGATTAGTTTTTTTTTTTGCTTGTGCCTGTGCAAACATAGCTATCGCTCTAAAACATGCTTAAAACTTCGCATGTTGTTCAGGTACAGCCAGCCCAGGAGCCGACAGGGAAGTGAAGGAGGCAGATACAGGTAGCAGACAACGCGCAACCAAGCGGACGAAAAGCAGGTGCTTTGATTACGTAATGCACTTGATAAAAGTATTTTCAGGTCACCACAAACCCCGCCTGCGTAGTGATTCACTGAGATTCCGCTATACTTTTGTGCGGACACCGGTGGCCACGCTCAGTCATGCCCACCATAATTCTGCTGAGCACTGTACGTAAACTGAGATTACTGCGAAAAATATTATTACTATTCTCCCGGGTTAAACTTTGGGTTTCCGCTTTAGAATTGTGTGAAATGTCTTGACTTGCGTTTTGAAGTTTGCTGGCATTAGTTTTAACAGGTAGTATAGGCATAATAACCGAAAGCGCCAGCTGGATTAGAATTCCCGTCATTCAAAACTGAATATAAAATGTGTGCTTTTCTCATGCCTACGTACGGCCCTTTGCATTACTTCCGCGAAGAATTCTCGGAAAATTTTCAGGAAATAATCAGTAAGCTGAGAACGGTAAACTATCGAGAATATGAGCTTCTTATGACTGAGAATAAATTCTTAAATCAGGTAAAATCGCTAGGAGTTCTCGGAATTGATAAAAAAGAAAATGTTTGCTGTCGTGTCATACGCGGATATGTCCCATGGCCAACTAAGTTGCCAAGCGCTTCGGAGTGAATATGGCATTTTCGGTTCATGGCAATATCGGCTCGACCCGGATCGACTCAATAATGATTGAAAGTGCCCCTGTGATATGGTTATAAGAGAGCTTACAGTGACGCCAAAACAATGTTGGCATGCTCATACGGCAGCGTACTTCAGAAAGAGCGAGTTGATACTATGCCTTCGGACACTGAGATTACCTTTAGCGGCACAATTGTCGATGCGTACAATGTAACCGCAGAAATCTGGAGGTGTCAGGCAGCCGTCAGTCAACACGTTAGAAATATTACGTTTTGGCTTTGTACGTAGAAATCACCATCTGTCGTTTCCCTGGTTTTCGTCACACGGTTTTTCACGTGATTGCCTGAGTACTAGACATATGTAGGTTTTCGAATAACAAACAAGTTAATGGCGCTTGTAAGCCGTTTTGCTTGCTCTGGTCTCGCATTATTATCTTGTGTAAAGCGACGTATACCCAGTATGATATCACTGAATTTGCAAAAAGTCCTTTCGAGTTTTAAACAGTTGGACAAGATATTTTAGCCGTGTTTCAGAAATCGCCCATTTTCCACACCGCGCTCTTCGGGGAGAGATTAATATGCCCGGAAATTTATTGCGCTGCCAAAGCTTTCGTTTCCTTTTACAACCAGGAAAATATTGTTTGCTTGTGATAATTACAAGTACCATAGAAAAGCAGCCATGGAACCAGTGCTTCTGTGAGAAATTCTTCGATCGAATCATACATCACACAATAAAACTTTCGGTGTTTTCCTTCTTCGTCATGCGTGGAAACGCATCACGGGTTACTGGCTGTCGTCTCCGTTTCAGCGAGTGTCGCTGAAAGAGCATAATCTGATTACCTAGACGCGAAGGCACTGAGAAGCAATACGGCGCTCCGTCTACTTGAGATGAGAGCGGCAGGATAGAGCTAACATCGGTGTTTTGAAAACCACGGGGACTTGTCTTAAAACAACACGAACTCCAAGATAGGCTATATATAGAAACGGCGTACATGTTCCTTACACATTCATGTTTCTTACACATACACGTAAAAGCAAAGTAAGCACGCCTGCGTCAGGGATAATGTTTAGAACAGACAAAAACACCGAAAAGCTCCAAAGCCAACAATCTCTGAATCTACCGTACCCGGCGTAGCGGGATGCCTGAACACTTACAAGGCATCTATGCGGTGTGCGTTCCGCGGAAATTCAATTTATCTGAGGCGGTTGTCGGATGGGAAAGTCCTCCGGGCGATAGGCTACGTGGTCGGCCCGACCTACTTGGTTCGAGGTCCCATATAAGTGACAATAGCATTCTCGAGCTTTATCATCTGCGGTAAGACGCAACCTCAAATAGAGGTCCCTGGTTAGTTGGAAGAAAAGTGGCCGCCAGTGTGCGCCCTCGGCATTGTGATCCGCAGCTTCTTAGCTACATAATCTACTGAAAAAGATCCCGAAATCTTTGTGATGGTGACCTTTTGACCTCGCACAGGTTTCGAAGTCAATTTGCGTGAAGTACGCCATAAACTATGGACGACCTGAGTGGGACTATACGCAGCCCCCTTTTTTTTTTTTGCAAAAGAGAGTTACAGCGAACGTAAGTCGAAGACTAGCTTTGATTTAATTTTAGGAGTACTTCGTAGTTATTTGCAATTGCTTTCTCAAAATATTGACTCTTTCGCTATATCTTGAAGTTTGTTCTTAGCCTCTATAAAAATAAAGGGAGAAAAAGTTTTGTAGTTTTCTCAAATTATTTTTAGTGGATTTCATTCATCTTAAATAAAACTCATCCCATAGCTGCAGAAAGACTTGTACTAAAAATGTGAGAAAAGCGGCGTGAAAGCAGCGCCGACCAAAAATGCATTGGTCAAAATTTAAAAACTTGTAACAGCGTAGTTATTATGGATATCAATCAATCAATCAATCAATCAATCAATCATGTTTATTTACGTGCCCAGGAACAGCCAGAGGCCTGAGTGCTGGCGCACGGGTAGTTACATGAAAACAAAATACAAGAAACATATAGCAAGAAACAAACAAGCGACAAGACACACAAATTGAAGTAGTGAAAATGACAAATAAAGCACAGGCGGAGCCTGGGTACAGGTAAAAAATAAAAAAAGAAGATGCCTATGTTGCTCTGCCTGTCGTAAAGGCCACACGACAGGCAGAGCAACAAAGTTTGACAGTAATACAACCAAAACAACGGAGTGTAGAGACAAATGATAATACGAACAAATGGCAGTAAACAGTTTCAAAAATAGGCAACTATCGGTTGGATAGACACAACCGCAGAGAAACCAAATTCCAGAAAAAAAAGAGCGACAGACATATCATAGGTGTTTAACATACTGTATTCAACAGCGCTGTACGGTAAATTGTAAAGGATTTCTGAAAGATGTCAAGGCGTTCAAAGAAGCGGTTGTAACAATTCTGTATTCTGCGCACAGGAGAATGATTGGAGTTGCGCGCAGCGGTCAAGAACGGGCGATGCGACCTGGATCTGGTGGGCTTTTGTGGTACACTAAACTCTAAACAGTTAGGCAGGTCTGCGCAAGAAAGGTCGCCATGAACAATTTTGTGAAGAAATGTAAGGTCTGCACGCATACGTCTGCAGTTCAAGGAAGGGATGGAAGGGACTATGGGCAAGTCAGAATCAGGATGAAAACTGTGATTGTGATGACGGTGCTTAAATATGGATAAAAACTTCTTTTGCACACGTTCTATTAATTCACTACTAGATTTGGAGATGCCGTTCCAGGCAACAGAAGCATATTCTAACTGTGGTATACATATTGCATTGTATAGCATTAGAAATGGATCTGGAGAAGAGAATTCCTTTATAATCCGACACACATTTCCAAGGCTTCGTAGTGCTCGCCGGGTGATGAACCTTATATGAGAGAAAAAGTGAGGGTACTGTCGAAAAGCACCCCTAGGTCCCTAATCTCATCAACCCTTTGCAGAGGAGCTCCCTCAATACTGTAGGAAAACAGAAGACGGTGGGTTTTCCGGCTGTAGGTGACAACCTTTGTTTTAGTGGGGTTTAAAATTAGGCAGTTTTTCCTGCACAAGACCGATAATTCCGACACATCTCTCTGCAAGGCACAGCAGTCCTGAACACCGCTAATGTGCCTAAATAGTTTGACAACATCAGCATAGAGAAGAAAAGAAGAGTTTGTTAACACTGTTGAAACATCATTGATAAAGACAGAAAACAATAAGGGACCCAGCACGGAACCCTGGGGTACACCACTTGTTGCAGGGTAAACGCTAGACTTTTTGTAGTTAACATCTACATAAAAGGACCGGTCAAGGAGATAGTTGGACAACAAGGTAACAAGGCTTGCGTCTACACCGGACTTAGCAAGCTTGTTAATTAATAACTGATGGTTCACCATATCAAACGCCTTACTGAGGTCAAAATAAATAACGTCCAACTGGCCGTTTTCACATATGGTTACTTAATCGCAGCGACATGGAGAGGGCATAGCCTAGCGAATAAGGGAGCAAACTACAAGCACACGCGGAACAGCGTATAAAAGATCCTTCAACAAAACATTCATATACGCGGTTTACAAAGCGGCGGTCTGAGGCCAGCCACGAGGGCGATGTAACGTCAGTCCGCCTTGCTGGCATTTTGGAACGCGTTTTTTGCCGCGGCCTTTACTAGGCCACGGCGCATCGGCGATCGCCGGAGTGGTTTTGTGGGTGATGTGTGCAATTATATTGGAGTGTCGCTGTGAATGAGGACTAACCGACGGCCAGATAATCTGTGGCAACCTTCACAGACCACCTATTCCCGAAAAATGGCTGATAAACGCTCTTATAGCGCTGTTCTGAGTGGCGCCCATCACCACTGTCCTCTTCACGTATTTCTTAGCGGTTTGGCGGCGTAGATACCCTTCTAAAGAAACGCAAACACCTCGCATTTTAAATTTTAGAGGCAACGGCTATCAACTATACCATTATCATTCATAAATTTTTTCTCTCACTTTCCGACGCATCTGTTATCATGCCCGCGCATCGCATATCTTCCCGCACTAACCACCAGAACCCACTTTACACTGAGCATTTCCGTACAACTGCCCACCTTCAGTCATTCTTTGTTTAGACAGCGAATGATTGGAATGACCTTCCGCCCCACATCGTGCCCCACTCCAGCCCTATACTTTTCAAAACGCACATCAAAGAAATAAACTGTAACAGAGTGGTGCGCTGGGCAAAGTTGGTATGGCGTCATAATTGACAACAGCGCGAAAAAAGACGTGAAAGAAGGAAACGGACCGGACGAGCGCACAAGTTCGTTTCCCTTCGTCCACGCCTTTTTTCACATCGAAGAAATCCTGTGTAAAATGCCCACCCCTCATGTTACACCCCAACCTGGGGTTTTCGAGGTATAATAAATAAATAAATAAATAAATAAATAAATAAATAAATAAATAAATAAATAAATAAATAAATAAATAAATAAATAAATAAATAAATAAATAAATAAAAATGAATAAATAAATAAACATAAAGATAACGCGCGCGTCAGCATAGCTCTGGTGGCTTTTACACAGAAAGAAATTGACCATCTTAAAGATTATCAGAACTCATCTCGTACGATGGAAGACTGCTGCGCTGTGCCGATGTTGTGGAATGTTTTACGTATACATGTACCCTTTTCTGTTAGTTGATAGTCAGTGAATAGTCAGCATTGTTTTCATAGGTTCTTCTAACGTCGCGAGATTATTCGTTCATGCTGGAGTTTCCAGCCGAAGTCCACGAAGTTTTGCCTTGTGATTAGGGACTGCCTGACAGGCTGGCTGTTAACATCAGCGTTCGTGACGTCAAGTCAATGAATGTGGGCTACGTTTTTCAGACGAATACGCAATAAAACGTAGTCTTAGACGCTCGTCCAAACTTCCGTCGAAGTGTTGTTAAGCTGAATATAGTTTTCACCGAGGCGTTAAAATTCTGATTGAAGAGACTGTTATACGCGAGTACTTGAAGCGTTTTCGGATTCTATCGTTACAAGTGCTGTTGCGCCTGTCGTAAGTCCAAATACTGTTTTTTTCTATTTCGAAAACTCTAAATAATCGAAAGAAATTATAATAAGTGCACCGCAAATAATTTTTATTAAGTGAGTTTACTAAAACTTATATGAAATAGTTATTGAATTACTGTAGTGTGAGTGTACACAAGTAGATCCCTGCTATTAATATTACTGGGGCACGTTATATATGACCCGCCAGACCACGGGTTTTGAACAAAATGTTTATATTGCGAAACTTAGTCATCGAAGACAAAGAAATGCAACGTTCGTTTTCATGCGGGAATAACAACAGGAGGTGCCAATGAGTTTGGGGTTCCAGATTCGCATTTCTGTCACCAGACGCTCTATAGCCTGTAGGGATTGTACGGATCATGAAAACAAAATACAAGTTACGTTCGTGAGAAAGACTGCTTCGTCCAAATGACAGTGATTGTAATTTTACCTCCAAATTCGAAAAATATTTAAAACAATAAAGAAAACATGTGAAACAGCGGCCACTACCTGGACACTTTCTGGCAGCTTTTCTATGACGTCAAAAAATATAGTTTGTGGGATTGGGTGCCGGCCACCTAAACACATGACTGAACGATTGTGGTGGGCCTTCGTTTCCGTTTCGTCGCGTCACTTGAGTGCGAATGTGCAGTTTACATGGAAAATTACGTTTTTATTGTTGACCCAAATGACGTCACTCCTGACCGTAATGCTTGACTGTACAGCAAAGTTTGAAAATCATTCCATCATTTTTGCGTTTTTGATGTCAACAAGTGGCTTTCGGGGCTGGGATAGAGCTGATGGAAGTCCTGAAGCCTAGCTTTTTTTTTCAAATTAAGCAAAATGGTGGTTCATCTTCAGTGTTCCTTAAGGAGAGACACGATGGGGACCTTGATGTAGTATACGTTTCGCATCTCCTACACAAATTACGGAAAGCTTTGTGAGCGTCATTTGTTGTACTCTAGTTGCCGGAGGAAGCCAACCCATCCACCGATGTAACAGCTGTACAAGGAGTTGATTTACGCCGGGAAGTCTATTGCATGGATTGAGAGCAGCAGCTTTTCTGCTACTTGTTGCTCTTACGGCGTCTCCAGCGAAGAATTCTGAGCTGTCAGCGATGGTCTCAAAATTTGCATTTGCGGTGCCTTGGGCGATTGGCTGGCGTTCGATAGTTGCCCAAGTTCATAAGAAGTATACTTGCGCAACTGTTATTATTTATTTATTACCTTAAATGTGGAAATATTGCATCATTAAAAAAGAATACAACTGTGCATTTTCTGCAGACTTACAGAGACTAATAAGAAATATAACGAAATACAGAAAGTTACAAAAGTGACAATAAACTTTCAAGGACGACATTAGAACAAGAAGAAATCTTTGTACAAAGCCAGGCAAGTCTGTAAGAGAAACATTAAGCTTATGTTCTATTGAAAAATTTGACCCACGCACTTGTGGTGCTTAATAAGAAGCATATGTTTTTGTTGCCTCACAGCACTGGCTTTACACCAAACAAGGACGAGGGAGAGCGTGAAAGGGCTGCAGCAACTGAGTTCTGAAGCACACAACATGGGAGGAAGAAACTTGTATCAAATTCCTTGTTTCTTATTCCCACTGCGAGACACAGGGCATGCTAACACACTTATTGCTGCATTCCAACTCACTTCTAAATATTTTAAATTGGAGAATGGCCTCGGACTCTCAAAATTATGGCGTAAATATGTTTTAGGAAATTTTTCCTACGTGGTGCATGCATGAACACCGTTTTGTTCTAATTCATTTTTGTGCGCACCCGATTACTCTAGTAAAACGCATTCTTCAAGCTTTAATTTGCTCATGTTGATTTCAATTGCAATTACTTTGTTAACAATGTTGTCTCCTAAATAGGGGATTTCCATCGTTAAACCTACAGGTTTACAAAATGATTGAAACACAAAAGAACAGGAGATGACCAAAAACACTTCCCTTGGGTATTTTCTTGGCGACATTAACGCAGCAAGACATTTGGACGCCGAATGGAGCCCACCGATTTACGTCTTTCCTACATACGATTTATGTTTTAATTCTCAAAAAACGACGAATGCCAATATTGTTTCCTTTCTGGGGAGGCTGCCATGAGGAACTGCATTAAAGGCTTCTCTTCAATCTAGAAGTATTACATCCCCAGTTTGTTGTTACAAAGTTTTATAAACGAAAATGCACAAGCTCCGCACAAGCTCCGCACGACCAGTTATTCATTTTTCGGCAGAATTTTGAGGAATTCTGTACTGCACGTTTCAGGAGAACCGGCCGAATTTCCAGAATTACTGTACACGAAAACGGTTAACCGAAGAGTGCCTGGAAATGTACAGTGCAGCAGATGATCCTCTTGTTAGGTATACCGATATCTTTGTTCAACGTCAAACGATCCTTCAAAGGGATGCATGCTCTACCTCCAAGGCTACCGCCATATTTATGAGTTAGGGACTAGCCTTGCGAGAAATATTTTGAATCGTTGATACGAAAATGTTACCGCGTATCGATAATCACTGGCATTCCAACAGTGTATGCTAACCACAATCCATTCCAATTTACCCGTTATTCTCATAACGCGTGTAGCGCTACGGCACAATGAGGACCGTTGCGGCGTTCGTTGCTCGAAGCACACCTTCGAACTATTACGCCGGTGGTGAGCAATCTTTGGATGCGCTTGTTTCAGGGGTATTTTTGTTTCCACGTTCCAGTCACAAAGGCCGAATGCGCCATTATTTCAGGTTAAGGAAAAGAAGAACCTGATGAGCGTTTTTTTTTTTCAATTTTGTATTGAAACCTGCCCTATATTTCGGAACGTTTAAACGACTGCCAAGGAACATTCCTTGCACCCAGGCGGATTTGTGCTCTTCAGTTTTCAAGTTCCGCAGAAGAATCCATTTTCGGCAAAATCATCACGATTTGCGTTGGCCAGAGTATTTGTTTTTTGATTGATTGATTGAATGTTTATTAGCATTTGTCACATGAAGTTTACAAACACTGATTGGACCCATGTGCCAGAGGCTAGTGTACGGTCCAATAAGAAAAGTAATGGACAGAAGTGGGAAATATCAAGTACACATAATACAGATGTAGGTATACAGACACGGTAAATATATACTTCCACGTAATTATGAGCATACTCATTTACAGAGTAGGGAAGTCTCTCTCCTTAAACAATCGGGTCACAAAAAACAAAACTACACGTGTGCATACAATGAAAAAGTTATGACAGATCACTTTGTGGACTTGCGCCCTATCCATTTCGAAGTAACGTGTAGTGCTTTTTCGCCATAGCCACCTTTTCGGCGCGCCGCACGCACCGCTCCCCTCCTTACCGGCCAGACGTTATCATTTGATCTGTGCTTCTAGAGTATCTCGGATCGCTTCCCCCTGGAGCAACAGAGCTACACTCAGGCACGACCTCCCAACTTATTTCTAACTTCTCCGAAAGCTGGCTTTTAAGGCGGTACTGGACCACCTCGATTATAAGTCCCGGATCGTCCGCGGACTACTCGAGACGCGATCCAGCACTCGATTTTCCATATGTATTCCTATGCGGCGCCCGGTCCGAACGCAGTCCTCGGATGGCCCGCGGATCGACCAGGACAGCTATATCGAGGCGGCCCAGTATTTATTTGGCAACTCGAACGCGTAGATTTTCGTGTGTCTCTATATCTGTCTGTCTTTCCCTCAATTCCGCTTCCCGGCAAAAGTTGAAGCAGTTGTTGAAGGATACAAACGTGTATATGGGCAAAGCCACTTGTAAATGTGTGAGTCTGGTGGCAACGTGCCTACTTGTCAACACTGTGGAGCGGAAACAAATACCGGCGTATATCTGAGACACAAAAAATAGTACTTTGATGATTTTTGCAATGTTCCTTTCAAAAATACACGGATGTTTGATTTTTGCGATAACAGATAAAATATTACAGGCACTGTAAAAAAAAGCTTAAAGCCATTCCACACAATGTGAAAGCTGTTGGAAGGGCAGAACAATAATTCGCCATAATGGGCGGCAGCACCGTTCTCCTCTCACTGCTGTCACCCAATGCATTTGAAATTTCCCGCCTCCGCAGTGCTTGCGCACCCCTTGCATGAAACTGCGGCAGCCGGAGTTGTGTTCTTTTTGGGCTATCTTTAACTTCGTATGCTGCAGCTGTAATGCGTAATTTGCAACATGAATTTATTTTATTGCGCGGCTGGAGCCTTTCTGCGTCATTTCGAAGGCAGCGTGTTTTTTTTTCGCGGCCGCACTACTTTTTTAGCGCCGATGAAGCGTATTAGTCGCCCCTTTTGTATTGAAAAGGAAGTAAGAGATTGTACAGATAATCCTGCCACACAGGGAAGGTGAATGCACAGGAACTTATTCGGTTGAATTTGCGTATAGGAAGGCGTATAAAAGCCGCATATGCGTGATGCGCAGAAGACAAACGCTTGTAAAGCCTACCTGCGGGCAAAACTTTCTCAAGATCAGAATGTTTTGCTTCAAAACGAAAACGTAACTTATATTGTTCAATCCACAACAGAGGAGGCTTTGTCTGCAAATATATCAGACGTTTCGCGATGTTTCCGCGCAAGGTATTCCATACATGTGAGTGCACTTGCGACTGCAGAACTACTATCTGGACCACGGTGTTACATGCGGGTATTTGGTCCGAATGTGATGCTCCATACATGTAACAGTAATAAATTCACATTCTTTTGTTCACAGTGAAAGTGATGCCGCTAATAAGTGCCCGTTCCGCCAAGAAACTTTTGGGCTTCCAGGCGTAGCCCAGAATGCCAGCTGTATAAAAACACGCCCCAAAAAACAAACTCTTCACGAGAAGACTATCACAAGAAATTCCATTGGGCGAAGAGGGGGTGCGGGGGGGGGATTAGGGGTAGGCAGAACATTTAATGGGCGTATCGGAATAAACTATGGAATATTCATATTCGGGTATTATTATCTCTCCACGCCAACGGGTCCGGTGTGAGCCCTTTCTTAGAAAGAAATAGTAGCACTTTCATTACCGTTACAACCTTTGCACCAAAAGTAACAGGGGAAAAAATTAGTCCTTTGAAGACATCCCTCAATAATTTGGAGTGACCGGAATCACAATGGATGGGATAAATAAAGTTTGTCCTCCTCTGGCTCCTCCCTGAGCCCGAAAAGTTCGTCCTGCGTGTATATATATTGAACTTTGATTGCGGCAAGTCTTATCTCTATTTTTCCTTTCTTTTCAGTGGTTAGACAACAATTTCATTGTTTCTTTTGCAAGAAGAGGCGGTTATGTTATGATATCCAATCACTCACCAAACATTTGGGAACGTTAATGCCTTTAAGTGTCCGCGCTATGTGTGTTTATATGTTTTTAATAAGGCGATATAAGCACGTGAAATATTAGATAAAGCCGAGTAGAACCACTGGGTGATAGACTACAATGCTATACCTTTGTTTGGGGGCCCTCTTTGTTACCAAATTTAATGCGCACTTATGTGTATTTACCGCCTGCTAGCCACCCTTCTATCAAGCCGATCGCACACCACGGCAGCATGTAATCCCCTTGCTTAGTGTGGGTTTTTCAAGATTGGGTAAGCAGTCTTTGTATCTGCGAAAAAAAAGAGAAGAAGAATCCGTGGGAGAATGCAAAGCTTTCAAGCACGCTCCACAGTTCGGGCAACCTACGGCTCGGCAGCAAGGCTACAGCACTTTATCGGCACCCCGTTTTATTTGTAGGTTTCCGCCTTCTATACTACATCTCTGCATGATTTTGTTCCAGTGCGTAGTAGATAGACACGCATATAACGTCCCGACATATTTTTGCAAAGTTCCGTTCACGTACGCTGAAGGCGGTCTGCGCGGCGGGACCGACCCAGAGTTGTGCGGGTCTGCCGCGGCTGGCGCTGTGGTCGCCCGGCAAACTTCGCTGTCCGGAGCCTACGGTCGGCCGCCTAGGCGCAGCCAAGCCTCGTCCAGCTATGACGTCATTGTGCGAGCCGGCACGCCTCTGCCCAGAGTTCGTGGCGAGATCTCTCGCGTGGTCTTCTCCCCTGTGTATCTGCCTCTTCACCTAAATCTGGGAGCACAGAACCGCTCGCGCTACAGCCGCCGAGTTCCCGAAGCCGATTGCGGCCCGATCTAGTACGTGATAACGCGGTCCAATTTGGGAGAGATGTCAAAGCCTGCAGACAAAATGTTCCCGACTTTCCAGTGATGGGAAACTTTGAGAGGAAATCTATGCGCGGTGCTGCATCAGGGTGTTAGACAAAGGGATAGGAGCTCTGCTGTTTCTCCAGCCTTGTACCAGTGGTACAAGGTGGGCCATTTTTTATTGCAGTGATATTTGCAAAACTCAGCATAAACCGTAAATCAGAAAAAGCTCCTCGCCCTTCAATTTGCAAAAGACAAATATTTTCCAAGCGATCATCCCAGTTTGGAAGGCAAAGCCTTTTATTTGCCTTGGACGCTGGTGGCGATGTGGACGTTTCTCCCTTTGACGCGGCTACTTGTGCAGTCTCCTTCGCGCGGCCCTTTCCCGCGGCAGAGTATCTATATGGCAGAGTCATGATGACTGCTTCTGTAATCATTGTTTGTTCACGCGGATCTGAAGACGCCGCACTGTGTACAGCTTATTTAATGTTGGGCGTGAGTGATTCTGATGCTCTAATAACAGCGCGCACGATTTGGTCAACGACATGCTTTACTTACAGCCCGACAATTACTCCCACGGCTACATCAAATGTAGTGTAAAAATTATGATTTCTTTGAGTCTCCCGTTATCCCTCAATTATATTAGCACATGGTAAAAACATTGTAGTTGGAGTGCGTAATATTCAGACTTCCGGGTATTCTTGCCTTCCCTACAGTAGAAGTATCTCACGCTCCAACCATATTCTGCTAGCTACAGTTGGCTATATGGCGAGATTGGCTGTCTGGGCAAATAAACATGGCGCTTCGCGATATGCATTGTGGTGCGAGGTCTTTTTCCCGGAATGCCTAATTGAATGTCGCAGGGCGGAAACGTTGACGATCTACCACAAGTCAGATGGTGTAAAAGAGCAGAAGCAAGTGAGCAGGCTTTCGCGAACATTTTTATAATAACGCAGCTTTATTACAACGCAAAGAACAAAGCGGAAGGTAGGGGTGATTCCAAACATACATACATGATGTTGCCCATTGACTACGCCATGCATGTATGTAGCCTATAGGCTGCATGATGTGGCCTGCAGAACGAAGCTTGTCGACCTATAGGCTACATCCCATATGTAGCCAATGTACGAAGATAGGTAGTGCCGCCTATGTAAAAGCAGTTTTTTTCAGCCCCACGAAAACTGGCTGGCGGCACTTAGCAAAAACGCTAACCACCCGAACAATAACCCCGCAAGTGCTCCATCGAGAACCAAAGGAAGCTTGTCGCGTGCATAACGTCGATAATCTACGAGGTTTCGTTCTCATGCCTCTACTTTGGCTAGACAGGCACGTATCTAAGCACAAGGCTCAGGCAGCATAATATTGACGTCCACAAAAGTGTGAAAGGGCATTTGTACGTATACAGCTGCGATTGTAAGTGTACTCCCCGGAACGTACAAACCGAAATTCGATCAATAACAAGTCAGAGCCATTGTTACCCGATGACAAAGGTAAATTGTGGAGGCTGGGGCTATCGCAAGGGTTGGCGAAGAATGCATAAGCGCGCCTTTTATTGCCCCGTACTTTTATTGCGGACTTGGTAATTTAAACGGGGAAAATAATGTTGACGAATCATTGCTGGAAATCGTAACACAAAAAGTGGATAATTACAGAGGCGATGGCTCCGTCTGTGGTGAGGGGAAACTCCCTCGCAGGTTCTTTTCAGGTATTCTGTGGTGACTGGGGCCTACCCCAGTGCAAACATTTAGACGAGCGTGCTTAACAACGGCATAAACACATATGTATTCCTAAAACAAACAAACGCAAACGGCAGTAAATTAAAACTCAGAGCTTAACAATGTGCACATAACTTTCATAATTATGAAATATCCTCTGGGTTATATGTCCCGTCTACCGGTAAACTCTTCTCCTACCGTTTAGAAAGACCAACCTCCTCGACACCAGCTGAACCACCTTCCCTAAAAGTGGTAATCCGCTACATGCTCCGTCAAAAGCTTAATGAATGGACCACATTCACCGACTCTAAACCTGCCCTTCATTTCCTGCTTAATAGCGGCAAGCACCTTAGATATGAAGTGGCCGTTCAAGATATTCTTCATCTGCACCACCTTGCAGTAGGCGCTGGGCATAATATTGTATTTCAGTGGATTCCTGGTCACTGTGCGATACGAGGATGGCAAAAAGATGATTACGCTGCCTATGCAGGCTACACCTGCCAAGATATACGAAGAAAATTTTTTACCAAACACGAAGCTTCAACCTTGGCTACACGCTAAGCACTTTCAGAGTGTACCAGAATCGGGTCACTTCCTACCCACCACTACACGTTTCTCCACTCACGTGAACATCAGCTGTCATCAAGACTTCCTCACCAGCTCCCTCGTCATCTAGAAACACTATTTCAGCGGCTCCGACTTAATCCAGCGTTACCAACAGATACCGTTTCCTCATGTACTATCTCTGTATTCCAGGTGCAACAACTGTACATCGGAAGACACAATTGAGCATGTTTTACTCCACTGTTCTGCCTACAAAGAAACTAGATCATCCTTGCTACACAACGTTGTACACATAGGTTCTACGCAAGGAACAGTGACTTTAAAAAACCATTTCAGGGCCCTGGCATTCTTGTTCTCAGCAGCGCCTAACCCTAGAATTTATTTTGTCGTACCTCAAGGACACTGGCGTGATTCAAAAGCTTTAGATCTTTTCACTCTGAGACTTTTGAGCTCGCCTTTTCTTACCCAAGTTCGTTGGTCCCTCTCTCAGCTTGTATCTTTTTTCTGCCGTCCTTTATCTTGGGTCTTTATTCCTTTTCAGCCTCCCCTGACAGCGTACCATGAAAGCAATTTTGTACGCTGGTAAACACTCTGTTTTAAAATAAAGAGGTTCTCACTTTCTTTCTCTCTCTCTCTCTCTCTCAAATCTACAGAACGCACACAGAAAAGTCCCCACCAACTGTTCGGGGCGATGAGGCGTTGTCCGTAGGGTGCCCTGGGTGCTGGTTACGATGCAGGGTGTAGCGTTGGGGGCCTATGACGACGGCGTCTCACACGCCGGAACGTCGACTAGGAAGACGCATTGTTGTCCTCATATACAACGGTCTGCTCGGCAGCCGCTCATGATATGGCACTCTGTTGCAGCGGCAGGATGCAACCATGCACTGCCGGTCGCCGACGGGCAGCAGTCGGCGGGTCGTCCAAAGGTGGAGCATGCCATGGTTACGTGCCTCCACGAGTCAGGAGTCGCGCCTAGGCTCCAGGATGGCAAGGCTATTTCCATGAGAACGCCATTTCCAGGGACATACATCGCAGACATTCCGGTTTTTGCACTTAAACTTATAATATCTGCTGAGGCTTTTCGAGCCTATATTAATTCGTCTGCGTGAGGTCTTTCCAAGTCCAACACGCGGGTGGTAAATGAACACATTGGCGTTGAGTACTTCGTTCGACGTATAGAAAATGTGATACCATTTCACTCCACGCAATAGGCTGCAACTATGTCGTGGCATGTACTTTAACAGACTAGCCAGTATTTGCATCATAGTTTGGTTTGACAAAACTTCCATTTGAGTACAGATTTTGCTCAGAAATGTATCTTTTGTAGTTCTTCCAACTTCTCCACAGGCACTATACACAACTGTACACAAGCGAAAAAGAAAACTGCGGACCACCAGGCTAGCATGGTACTGATTTGGATGTAACTGTAATGAATGGGCCCAGGATTGGCGTGAAAGTCACAATTCAGTGGCCAGTGCGTGCGCAAGTAACGTTGCTTTATGCATGACACGAAAGAAGCAGAAGCTAGGGCACGAAAGCAACTACGCGAGACGAAAGATATCAGCGTTAAAAAAGGCAAGAGGCTAACGGAAATGTCCGCAATAAAGAAAGCAAACGTCCTACGGGGTTTTGTCACAGCCCCTCGAGATGTTGAAGTCCCGATGCGCGCGGAGTCAACGAGGACGTCACGGCGAGGCTGGCTCGATGACCGGTTCTAGGCCTGGTCGTAACCAGGCGCGGGACGTCGGGCAGGCATCGTCGACCTTTCCGATGAGTCACGGCTCGAGGGCGTAGCAGCGGGTGTGAGCGGAGGGTTCCACCTCCAGGTGAATCCGGACCCGCGCTCTCTCGCCCAGCGCGTCACCAGCTCCAGGCACGGCCAGCCCACGGGTTGTCGGGACCAGCGGCGGACGGCTCTCGGGAACAGCAGCGGTTGCGCTCCGGGTCTTCCCAGAAACGGTCACAGGGCCGCGCTCTCAAGCCCAGCGCGTCACAGGCGTCCCCTGATCACTGGCCTGGTTCGATTTTTGTGCCCGCACCCGCTGCAGCCGCGCGCTCGGTTTCCTCCTCCTCTTCGTCCACGGGCACTTCATGACAATGACCCCGGGTCTAAGAAAGTTGTCGGGGAACAACAACTATTCTCAGAGTTAAAAAGGCAGGGTGGAGTTGGAAGAAGTTCGCTGTACCGGTGGAAAAGTTCTTGCGCACAGTCCACAAGAGCACAGTCAGTCCTACCGGCACACTTCACCGCACAGCACACGCACGAAGGGTATAGAAAAATCCATTAACAAATGTAATACCACAACTGCGAGTTAAAAACCACTGAATAGCACACACTATATACAAAAGAGAGGGGGACAGGCGAGGATTAAACTCCACTCGTGTAGTCAGCCCCTGGATTGTCGATGCCCTTGTATTCGCCTGAGGTTTCGTGCGGGCGACCCTCTGACTGGCTATCGATGAGTATGGTGCAGCCGATCGTTTCATCACCGCGCCGATGGTGTCGCTTGCGGTCGGGTCGCTGCCCTGGAGGCGATGAAGCATTAGGTTCTGCTTGGACGGTCTTGCCTTCTCCTTTGACTGCTCTGCGGAAGTTCGGTTTTCGGGCCGCATTTACGTCTTTCAGGCTCGTCGACCGGTAGCCGGGAAGCTTTTATGAAGCGGCGGCGACTCAGTGAATACCTTGTTGAATGCGGGTTCACAGCCTGGTCGTTGGACCGTCGGCTCGGTAAGGGCCCCGTGGCGTTTGCGCGGTGGCTTTTTGTCCTCGAAAGCTTCTGAATCAGGAACGTCCTGGCATTGGTTCCGGTGGGATAGTAGGACTCCTGCCCCTCCACCAAATTCTGTGTCTCTTTTCAGTTAATTACGCCAACAGGTATCGCACGTCCTGACAAAACGGCGTACGTCTCGCCGCAGGGTTGGCCAGAAATAGTCTTGCAAAGCGCAATGCGTAGTTCTTCGCACCCCCTGGTGCCCCGACATGATATTCCCATGTGCCACATGAAGGATCCCCTCACGCAGTTTCTTGGGAACAACGACCTGCGTGAATGCTTGGCCGGTGGCAAGCTGGTATTGGCGGCATAATACGTTGTTTGAATGGAAGAACCAGTATCTCTGTCCTTTTTCAGATGAAAAATCTTCCCTAACTTCCGGAAGCAACATCGGAGGGTCGGGTCTCTTCGTTGTTCCTCGGCCAGCTCTTGTCTTGGGATATCAGAGCAACTGATTCGAGGCACAGTTAAAAACTCAACCTCGGCCCTGCTTGTCTTGGTGACAGCCGAAACAGGAAAATCGGCGTGTAGTTGGGTGACTGTTGCAGCCAGTGCTACATTCAGGCCATGTTTGTTTTTGAGTTGCCAGTCGGTAACCGTAACCGGTATTTGAGGTTTCTTCACACCTGTAATGTTCCCGATCACGAGGTCATAGATCAGCTGATCCACGCAAGCGGCGATAACCTCGCCCACAAAGTACGGGGTTTGCACGCAGACTTTGGCTTCGGGGAACTTCTTGACTGTGCCGTCCAAGAACAGTACTTGGGTAGCTCTTCCCGTTAGCTGGTTTTCTGCGACCAAGTCTCGCCGGACAAGAACGGTATTGCTCCCAGTGTCCCTCAAAATGGTGACGGGCTTTCCGAATAGTCTTCCTTTGGCCACCGGCATTCCTTTCCCCAGGCAAGAATGTTCCTTTACGATGCCACACGAATACTTGATAGCATGATTCTCATCGTGCGTGTCATCGAGCTTGATGCACTGTTGTTGAGCTTCCCGGGGCTCAGTGAGGGCACAAGCAGCAACCTGCTCTGTTTCCCTTAATCCATGTCCGCAGTGCTCAGTTTTATGCCCGTGGGGACCACAAGTAGCGCATCTTGCCGGTTCTTTCATGGAGTGACCGCACTCTTGTGCACGGTGTCCTGGGCGGTTGCACACAAAGCATTTCGGTGGCGCTTGCTTCCGCGATTCGATTACGACTTCCGTTGTATCGCGGTCGTCTTCGGACATCTTTCCAAGGTTCGAGAGGTTTTGCACCTCTAGGAAACGATCTGTAGCCTCGGCCAGGTCGTTCAGCGTCTTACACTCTCGCTCCTTCAGGAAGATGACGAGCTTGGGATGGCAGCAGCGGATGAATTGTTCTCCGATCATTTGATCACGAACGGCCTCGAATGTTTTTTGCACATTCGCCATCTCGATCCAGTGATCAAAATAACCCGTAAGCCTTGCCGCTAGTTGTTTCCCGGTTTCTCCATCCTCAGCCCTCGCCTTCCTGAACTTTTCTTGGTAACCTTGGGCTGTGAAACGAAACCGCTGAAGCAACGCCCGTTTGACCTTGACGTAATCAAGGGACTCTTCGGCGGTCATACGGCCTATGATGGTAAGAGCCTCCCCGCTCAAGCACATGCTTACAGCTAGGGCCCATTTGTCCTGAGGCCACTGCTGTCCGGTTGCCACGCGCTCAATCCTTTGCAGCTACGCGTGCAGGTCGTCGCGTTTCACATCGAATAGAGGAAGAAGTTTCTGCGGGTTAATCGCAGGCGGAGTTGCAACAACTTCCCCTCCCGCGGCGACATTTGGTTGGCTGGTACCACCACTCTCTTGGAGTCGGATCCTTAGCAATAGCAACTCCTTCTCCCTTTCTGCAGCATCTTTCGCTCTTTCAGCGCTTTCTAGGCTGGCTTCCCTCTCGGCGGCTCTAGCGGCGCGTTGCTCAGCCCGTTCGCTCTCTATCCACGCCCTAAGCTCTTGCCCCGAGAGTCCCAGCTGAGTCCCCATTGCCATTAACTTCTCCAGATCCATGCGGTTGCAGCTAACGTTACAGGCACACTCGTGGCTCACTGACTCCTTTCAGCGGATGTTAAGAAATCCTGGCAGGCTCGCCACTTTTTGTAATGAATGGGCCCAGGATTGGCGTGAAAGTCACGATTCAGTGGCCAGTGCGTGCGCAAGTAACGTTGCTTTATGCATGACACAAAAGAAGCAGAAGTTAGGGCACGAAAGCAACTACGCGAGACGAAAGATATCAGCGTTAAAAAAGGCAAGAGGCTAACGGAAATGTCCGCAATAAAGAAAGCAAACGTCCTACGGGGTTTTGTCGCCGCCCCTCGAGGTGTTGAAGTCCCGATGCGCGCGGAGTCGACGAGGACGTCACGGCGAGGCTGGCTCGATGACCGGCTCGAAAAACACGCGCCCAGAGTGGGGACCAAACCCACGCCTCTCGATTACATGTCGAATGCCTTACCAATTGGTAAGGCATTCGACATGTAATCGAAAGGCGTGGGTTCGGTCCCCACTCTGGGTGCGTGTTTTTCTTTCTTTCTTCTGTATAATTAAAAAAAATGTTTACCTAATTAACCGCAGTGAAAAAGAAAAGAGCCTAACCACACCCCTATGCCTCCTTTGGCGTTGTAGACTGCTGACCCATCTTTCTGTATTTCCTCAACGAGCCCCTCATTTTCCTTATTATATATATATATATATATATATATATATATATATATATATATATATATATATATATCCCGAAGCACAGGAAAAATTTACATTGACATAAACACCCCAGAAAGTGGAGGGGAAAAATAGCCCCGCCGGTAGCGTAGTGGTTATCGCACCAGACCGGTATTCTGGAGGTCGTGGGTTCGGATCCCACCTGGCGAGCATTTTTTCTCCACTTTCTTTATTAAAAATATCTTTATCTGTTTCTATGACCTACCTATCCTCCCCTTTGCTTTCCCAGGTTTTCTTGACTGCCAACCCTTATTTCTGTCTTATTTTCAACGAGCCCCTCATTTCCTATTCTGATTCGCTACATGCATAGCAAGGGCCTCTGTTCTGGCAGTCTTGGGGCCATAGGGAGCTTTAGAGTGTTCAACGCTGGTCGATCACTCTCGACATGTCGTAGACACTCCAGTCATGGCCAAGGGCTTAAAAAGAAGGTCCCCTTCACTCCGAGAAGTCGGCGTGGCGCTGGCTACCACCCCCAAGCACAGGAAAAATTTACATTGACATAAACAACCCAGAAAGTGGATGGGGAAAATAGCCCCGCCGGTAGCGTAGTGGTTATCGCACCAGACCGGCATTCTGGAGGTCGTGGGTTCGGATCCCACCTGGCGGGCATTTTTTCTCCACTTTCTTGCGGGAAACTGGAAAATCGCGGTTTCAAAAGAAAGGGAAGAGTATACAGTAAAGTATTCAGTGGCTGGGGCGACTGGTTGGGGCGGAAGCGAAGATTGGTGTGCCCCCCCCCCCGCGGATGAAGAGAATAGATACGGGGCAAAAAAGAGCATTTCATAGAAGCTAGCAACTGAACAGGAAATAGGTCACATAGGGTTAAACATGAATAGATCACAAAGGGTTAAACATTCTTAAGTGGTGGTGGGAACGAGGCCTCCTTCCACACGACAAATGGCATTGTTGAGCCGCATTAGGCTAATAAAGCTGCTGTATTTAGGGAGTTTCTGCGAATTCTGATGCGAAACTTAAGGGTAGGATTAGTGAACGTCGTTAGAAAAATTATGAGGCCGCCAATTTTAATCGAGGGAAAAGCACGTTAGTTTTTTCTAACTTTCATTAATCCCAAGTGTGGCTGACCCAAATTTATAAATGACATAAGATTCCCGAACCTCGCGGTCGTGGTGCGTGTTGAAGGCGGATTGTAAAATCGTTGCTTCAAGTTGTTCAAATGCATGCCCGCGACTGTTCACATGTCTTGACAGGGGCAAATAAGGCCAGCTTTTTGCATGAGAGTGGTGATTATTGAACCGTATTCGGAAGGGCGTTTCAGTTTGGCCGATATATTGTTGCTTACAAACAGTGCACTCTAGAAGGTATACGACATTAGCGGAGTCACAGTTAAAGTTAACTTTTATTTTTACGTAGTACTCTGAAGCCGTCCTGGTGGTGCGCTCTGTAGTGGTCATGGGTGGGCATGCTTTACATCGGGGTTTATTACAGGGCATGCAGCCAGTAGTTTCCGGTCGGTTATACGAGAGTTAGTAAGAAAGTCGCCTAAATTCTTATTACGCTGCTAGACAACGCGTGGTGGTTCGGGGAATATGCTTTCTAAGCGGTCACTTTGCATTGGGATATTTTGATGTTTTTTAGTACGATTGACACTCTTGGAGCGGAGGATGAGTGGGTTTAAACTAAGTTAGTTTGCGGGTTACCGTTCGTGGCTTTTTTCTTACACATTTCGTTACGGTCTAATTGCTTGTCCCGCACAATAGCATCGTCGATAACGTTTTCCGGGTATTTTTTATTCAGGAGGTCGGTCTTGAGTTCTCGACAGTTTAAGTCAAAGTAAGCTCGGTTTGAGCAAATTCTCCTAAATCGGTGGGCTTGGCTTTAAGGTATTGCTGTCTTACAGTGTCTGACATGGCTACTTCCGAAGTGCAAATAGTGCCGCTTGTCTGTCAGTTTTCTATAGAGTTTAGTTTGAAGCCGACTTTGGGAGGTAGTAACGGTGACGTCCAGAAAGTTTACACTGCGTTCCGAATAGGAATGAGCAAGGGAAATACTAGGATGGGCTAGGTTAAATGCCTCAATGAAGGTGAGGAGCTCCGCCGCACCGTGTTGCCAGATCATGAATATGTCATCAATATACCTGCTATAGTACATTGGGTTTAAATTTTGGGTGTCAGGAAAGTTTGATTCGAGGTGAGCCATAACGATATTGGCGTAGTTAGGTCCGATTCGAGTTCCCATTGACGTTCCGCTGACTTGCACGTAATCAACTCCGTCGAACTCAAAATTGTTAACTTCAAGAATAAGCCTAAGGAACGTTTGGAGAGCAGAAGAATCGATAGGTTTGTCGCACGATGACTGCTCATACGCAAGGGATACAGCGGCGATGCCATCTTCATGGGGGATGTTAGCATACAGTGATGCAACATCGAGGGTGACTAGAAGGAAGTTATCGGGAATTTCAATTTTTGAGATGTCTGAGAGAAAGTCATTGGTATCCTTAATGAAGGAGGAAAGCTGGGCAGAATGTCGCAAATGAGATTGTCCACATAGCTCGAGAGGTTTTCGGTAACAGTGTTAATTCCAGAAACAATGGGGCGCCCTGGGTTGTTCAACTTGTGAATCTTTGGGAGAAGATAGAATTTACCGGCTACTGGGCTTAAGGGGATCAAGCAAAGAGCCGTGGTTTCATTTATTGTTCTATTTTGACAAGCTCAGCAAGTTTATCTTTGACAATTTGCTTATATTCTGGAGTGGGATCATTGGGTAGTGCTTTATAAAACGTCGATACCGATAGTTTCTTATTGGCCTCGTTAAAATAGTCGGGTTTGTCAAGGATTACGATTGCGCCTGCGTTGTCGGCAGGTTTAATAATTATATCGGGACAGCTTGCGAGTTCCTCTAAGGCTTTCATTTGGTTGGTAGTCATGTTGTGGTGGAAAGAAATTTGTGTTTGCAATGCTTTTCACACATCGCGTTGGACAGCTTTGATGTACATGTCGAGGCAACTATCACGCTGTGTGGGAGGGGTCCAGTGCTTATAGCTAGGTAGGGTTCTGCGGGCTTCTTCCGTCGCGGGGTGATCGTAGAAGTATTCTCGTAGCCTCATATTTCTGGCGAAGTTATCTAAGTCCTTAAAAAGTTGAAATTCATCAAAACCACCAGTAGCAGGGCAAAAGTTTAGGCCCTTTGACAAGACGTTCATCTGAGCTGGGGAGAGGGTTATACTTGAAAGGTTCATTACATTCCCGGTAAGTATTTTTGTGACGGCAGACGAGGGAAAATGATTAGTACAGGAGTTTAACTGAACTGTTTGGGGTGCAGTAGTCGAAGCATTTATTACAGTTTTAGTGACATTATCATTCGTATCGTGAAAGTGGGGGCAGTTACTAGTGCCGAAGCTTGTTAGGTTCTTACGCGTGTGGCCAGTGTTAGATATCTTATTCGGTTAAATTTTCGGTCTTTTGTTCGGGATATGGCGGAGGCCGTATTGAATTCGTAGTTGGTTAAAAGGTTCAACTCTCTTTTGCTTAGTTCCTGAGTAAGTAGTTCGTCTTTCTTTCGGAGAGAATGGGCCGTAGTTTCGCAGGGATTTGAGGATTATTTCAGTTAATTGTAAAGATGCTTTATCGAGTACCTCTTTCCAATTATTCATGTTGGACGGGGAGAGTTCGGTAGTAGCGGGTTTTATTCTAATCCTAAAACCCCTGGGAGTGACCGCGGCAGTCAAATACTGTGCAAGAAAGGAAACGTGCAATTCGGAACGTATGCGCTTTTCGGTGATTTTTCGTAGCTTTAAAAACTGCCTTGAAGCGGGGAAGGAGGCCGCGTTACCAGTTTTTTTGTGTTGTAGTCAGTCGGTGTTATGCTGATTCTTTCGAAGGTTGTAAGGGCATGTGGCACGGAGGGCTGGATTTTGGACCCCGGAAGGTCCGGCGGACGTGCTGCTGTTGGTTTTCGTGGGCTCGGCGGTCGCTGAAGATGCGGAGGTTGGGCGTGGTATGCTGTTGGTGCGGCGCTGGTCAGGGAGCTTCGTAGTGTCGCCGCGAGCGTTCCCTCGGGGCGTTCTGGCCGCTGCAGGTTTGCCAGTTGGGGTTGGCATGCCGCTGGCGCGACGCTCGTCCGTGGACTTCGGGGTTTGGGTGCTGGCGGTCGCCCGGGGCGCCGTGGTTGTGGTGGATCTGGGGGGCGGTGGTGGTGGGCTGCTGGCATGACACTGCACCGGGGTCCTTACACTGGATAGAATTGCAGGCAGTGGTGGAAAGTCGCTCTCATTTGGCAAGATTGCCGGGGCTGCAACTGTTTCGGCGGTGCATGCGAAATCGCACCAGCCCAGGGGATTGCAGCGCTGTTGCATGAAGCAGAGTGCATGAATGTCACCGGACAGCGAGGCCACACCCTCGAAGCTCGGGTGCAAGCCATCCGCAGCGAGTACTCGGCAAGCTGGAAGGTTCCCAAAGCCATGATCGACGAAGCGGACAAAGCGTGAGTGGCGGCAAAAGTTTCGGAGAAGTGAGTTGAAACGGCTTGCCTTTTCGTTGCAGCAGCGAGCGAAGCGAGAGATGCGATAGTCGGGTAGGTGGTTAGCGGAGCGGGGAAGATTGAGACTGGCGTATATAGTGGAAACGTTCGGCCAAGATTCAAGAATGAGGTCAGTCAGTGAGCGGTAATCAGGGAAAGCATGTTCAGCGGAAGTGGAGCTGAGAGCACTAGTACCAACATGCAGAAAAACTTGTAGTGGCAGAGGCAGGGATACATTCGATCGGTGAGCGTGCGCAGCAATGCATGCGCCAGGCTGAGAAACAAAAGTGGGGGTTCCAGGGCAGAGGAGATCGAAGTGAGGATACAAATACTTGGTCTGGGAGTCCATCATCACAACTGTTGTGCCTTCGGTCTGCGGAAAGTTCCAGATGATGTCCTTTGCTGTGGTCCTGTCAGCGCTCATGGTAGAAACAAATCTAGAGAAAGATAAAACTCACTAAGCGCACAGAAATAGTATAAGTAAAGAGTCTGATACACTGCAAGAACAATAACCAACAAGGTTTACTTACGTAGCGGCAATGGGACTTGCCTTCATCAGAGTACAGTTACATGATTTTGCTGTAACAAACATTTGGAACACATTTCTTATAAAGCTTTGCAGAAAACTGTGAGAGGGTGCGGAATATGTCTAAATAACGATGAGAATAATAGTAGTAGTAATAGGTTTATTTCGCCAAAAGTTGTGGTGATAGCACCACTAAGGTTGTTGTTCCCTCAGTCAACTAGACAGCGGCGCTCCCGGTGTTTTGGGAGCTCGGTGTCTTCAGCCAACTGGGCGAGGTCTTGCACGTGGGGAGCTGGGCTAGTAATGGCAACCTTCCACTCTAGTAGGGATAAAATGGTATGAAGGATGATATGGTTTCTTCTATGTGATAAGGGTATTATTGGACGTGACCAAATCATACGGTGAAGTGATTGTCGTTCCACAGAACACAGGAGGGCAAGCGTCTTTATATTCCCCAGTATATATTATTGACATGAGATGTGGAGTGGGGAATGATAATGTTTGCAGCTGCCTGAGAAGGACTGCATGCCCTGGACTTATCGATGGATGCGGTGGTGGAAAAACGGACCGATCCTGGCGGAAATGTTCAAAGATATTTCTGAAATTATGGAGGCGGTCTTATAATGGTTTGTAGCTAGGGCTCACAGCCTCGTTAAGTTAGAAATTCTCTCAATCACCGCCATGAAATTCACTCTTTTGAGGTAGGTGGAGCTACAGGCCGATTCCTCTTTGGGGGGACTGCGCAAGGCTTTTCATGGGGGAGTTGGTATCGCTATCGATGGGGCCATTGGTATCGCCCACGTTTGCATTGGTGAGTGTGGCTATCTGTTTTTAGAGTTCATCTACCAGGGCGCTAAGCTTTCGGTTTTCTTCCAGGGTGTTCAATAGGAGCTGTTTAAGTTCAGCTACCTTGGTTTATGATGATGATGGTTATGTTCGGGGAGCTACCATCTCAGCCCAGCACACCTTTGTGGATGTGGCATTGTTGATCTTCTGGGAGGGATGCTTGGGTCCGTGCGCAGGGCCCTGTGAACGGGTAGCGCCAAGTTGATCCTCCGTGCAAGTAGGTGGATCAGCAGCGGCGCTCAGTTTCCGGAAGACTGACGGCGCTATCTTCCCCGGGGGCGCTGATGGATGTTCAGTACCGTCTCGGCTTCGTATCCGGATGGTGGATGGCTTGCTTGGAAAAGATGGTGGCTTGAAGTGTCGCGTGCAGCGTTTGTCTCCAAAAGGATGGTCTCCCTTACCGAGCGGGCATTTAGGTGTACACGGATCTGGGTTTTCTTCCGAGGTGTGCTGCCCAAATCCCTGGCCGCTGCTGGATGTCGGATATGGACAGACGTCAGCTCTATGCCCCACTGCTCCGCAGGTTCGTGGGTCATACGGTTGTTTATCGACACATTTGGCTATTAACTTTCCCGTGTAGTAAGGGGTCGAGACTTGAATGATAACTTCCGGGGACACCTTACCCCAGGCAACGCTCGTTGCTGCTGAGCTCACCAAACTACAAGTCGTAGAAGACATCCTCCGTCCTAACGCGGCTAGAAACGTGTTTGATATGAGCACCACAAGCATAGAGCGGGACAAAACATACGGAATGGTGCGCGAACTCAACATCGCGAATCGTGGCTACAGCCCCCTCCCTTATGTGGCCTCCCCGGAAGACACCTGTAAAGGAGTGATGCACGGGATTCCGCCCGAGGACACACGGCAAGACCTAATTAAAAACGTCGTAAATTCATCTAACCCAAAGGCAGCGGGGAGACGTTTTTGGTGCGCCAGAATAGTTTTGAGCGCGTCCCGGTTTCCGTACGCGAGGGCTTTCTCGCAAGTTTGTTTATTTTGTGCAACATCACCCGAGTGAGGATCAGTTCCTTGTGTGCGCATTTTCGTTTTGTCGCCTCCGTGGACTTGAGTCAGGAGAGGGCGGAATTACCACCGACTAAGCTAGCTAGCGACACGCAAGCCTGAAAAGTAGTGCCACAAAGAAAGCTTTCGAAATCATTTGTACGAAGAACTCATTGTTGCAATGAAATTTCCTTCTTTAAAGAATACTGAAGACGGCATCTGACAACCCATTCACAAAGATTGTGTCCAGACAATTTGCCGAAGGAAGCTGCAACCACCAGATAATATGTATTGTTACACGACAAGTTAGGACTGCTTAACTTAATGGGCAAATGCTCCTGGCCAACTGCCCGGCCGATGAAGAACGGAACGAACCCCTTTTTGGGCGGAATCGATGGTTGCTCCCCCAACTGCTCTAAGCATTCCAGGGCATGCTCGCGTTCATGCAACAGCTCAACTCCAACTCTACTAATCCATCGTTCAGTCTACCTGAAGCCGTAACTGCTCCTCCTCAGAGCTCTCCAGTAGCCCCACTAATGACAGCTTCCTTGGTAAACCCACTCTGCAACAACACCTTGGCAAATAATGCAACAGTGCTTGCACAAGTGCAGTAGCAAAGCGCTGCAACTGTACCTGCTGTTTTGCCTTCCTCTACCAGCAAAATCACACCGAACAATTCATGTCATGAGACGCGACCTTCGTCTACAGCTTCCCAGTCCACTTCTCACCCACCTATTGATTGCTCCACAGTCCCGCTACCTCTAGATTCGTGTGACGAAACATCGTCTGAAGACACAATTGTTACCTTTTCCAACAAGAGAGGATGTCCCCTCCATTCGGTCCCCCTGCGAAATCAAGAAATAGAAACGCCCAGTTACGCAACACCATGCCAGAGGATATCCTAACCAAAGCGGTGACTTAGGCTAACATATAACTAATCATGGCATCTCTTAAAGTGTTACAATGGAATTGCCGCTCGATTCGATCCTCTTCTTCCCACCTTAACTCTTTAACTGCTAAATTTTCCCCTGGAATTAACATTCTACAAGAAACTTGGTTGGACTCCGTCATATTTTTTACGTTTCATAACTACAAAGCTTTCCGACTGGACCGTCAAGGTCGCGGTGGGGGTTTACTACTAATAGTATCTAATAATTTCTGCCGTAATGCCTTTAAGACTTTTGACTTCTTGCCCTCTAAGTGTGAGATTCTCGGTATTGATTTGCTTCTGCCGGGTTGCAAGCCTATTTCATTGGTAAATGTGTATTTCCTTTACGGAGGTTTTGAAGTCAGACCTTTAGATTCGGCTATCGCGGTGTGCCAGAAAGCTGTGCTAGTGGCGGGAACTTCAACTCGCATCAGGTATCTTGGGGATTTAGGACAGACACCTGAGGGAAACGTCTGTGGGAATGGGCAGGCGATAATGACCTTCACTGTCGAAATATGGGCAATGCAACTTTTTTTAGTGGTCAGTCGCGGTCTGTCCTTTACCTCACTTTTGCAAAGTCAGGGCTGGTATCATCGTGGTCTACAGTTGATTGTGACACGAACAGTGATCATATCCCTATTCTTTTCGAAATAGTTTGCTCCGCGAAAATACCTAGCCACAGAGTACATTCATTCATCAATATAACTGAATTTTCCTTGGCGTTGTGCAATGCACTCTATACTTCTCCACCTATGGAATAAACCTGCAGGGCTGAAAGCGTGATCACAGCTATTAATGATTCCATACGTAAAGAAAAATTTACTGTTGCATTAGTCCACAACAACTCGTGTAGTCCTTGGTGGAATGAAGAATGTACCAGATATTTCCGACGTAGGAAAGCCGCTTGGAAGCAGTTTCTTCACAATCAGAGTCCGCCTAACTAGGTTAATTTTAAATTTTACCGCGCAACTTTCAAGGGAACTGTATTACGTGCAAAGGAATCCTGTAACATTGGCCGATTTTCAGCCCTATCAGAACCACACAGTAAAAAAGCATTATTCAAGTTTATGAGGTCTATGTAATCCGGTCACCCCTCTCTGAACGCACCCTCACTGGTTCGTATGCGGAACAAGTCGTAGACTTCTTAGAGAATATTGCTTGTGACCTACAGCTGCGATTTGCGACGAGGAGTCCTGCTACAAGATATGGTATTCTAGGCTCAGCTGATTTTGAAGAGGTCACTGTAGGCGAACTGGGTAAAGTGATTTCTTCCATCCCAGCGTCTGTGCCAGTGCCGGATGGTATTACCACCGCAATGATAGAATTGTTGTATAATGAAGATCCGGCAGATCTGCTAAATGTAGTAAACGTTTCACTGAAAAACGCATGAATACTACCTGAATGGCGTTTGTCCAAAATTATGCCTTTCCCCAAAAAGCCGGAGCTCGGTTATTCGATTGATAACATTAGGCCGGTAGCTCTAACATATACTCTCGTTAAAGTGATTGAGCGCATTTTGCTATCCTAAACTGCTGACAAATTGGCTTTAGAGAAGGATGCTTCATTTGGTGGGCACATGTAGACTTAGAAAGTGGAATTCAGTGGGCATGACGGAATGAGCAAACTGCAGCATTGGTCATTCTGGATATTTCAAAAGCTTACGACAGCGTGGAATATGGCATTCTCCTAGATCTACTGGCTTATTATTCATTCCCGGAGTACATCACTGAGTAGATAGCGGCTTTTTTAGAAAGCAGAGAGTTCTTTTGTTATCAACATGGCTGCGCCTCTTCTCGTTATAAGCAGACGCGTGGAGTCCCCCAGGAGTCTGTCATCTTCCCAGTGCTATTTAATATGCTCTTGAGCTCCATACCTAGCCATACTGATGTACAAACATACGTGTATGCAGATGACATTGCCTTTTTCTTTTCTTCGCAGGATATTTATTCCCTGTTTCATTCCCTTTATTCGATCTGAATTCTCTAGAATTATGGCTGGACACTCTGAAATTTTCGTTAAATATTAATAAGTGTGCCATTCTCGTGGTCCCCCTTACGTACCCAATATCAATTTTGTTATCCTATCGTCAACAATTCATTCGGCAGGTTTATTCACTAAAATGCGTTGGAGTTCTATATGACAGTAAATTGAATTCGCGTCTCCACATTGAGCACATTGCAGTGAAAGGCTCCCGCGCTGTCGCTCTTTTGAGGAGTCTTAGCCACAAGCAATCAGGTCTGAGAGCAGATACACTCTTGATGATTTAACGCATGTATGTTCGCCCAGTCTTAGAATTTGGGTGCGTTTTGTTCTCTCGCTCCGCGACCTATAAGCTCTTGCCTTTGGTGAAGCTTGAACGTCAAGCATTGCGATGCTGCTTAGGCCTGCCCGCTTACGTCCCGATTATGGTGTTGTGCTTAGAAGCCGGAGTACGACCGCTCCAAATAACCAAATTCTTTTTCTTGCAGGACAACTGATGTTCCACTGATACAATCACTCCGCCACTTCCTGATGTAGTATGATTCCATCAACTCTCTAGTACGCCTGTCTTTATCCTTAAACAGGATATCAGTCTCGCGGAAAAGCGCATAGCATTGGTGCTTACACGTGCGACAATGTTCGGCCAAACGTGCGTAATCATCTTTTTTAGGCTTGTTGCGATGCTCCAATAATCGAACGTTTAAGCAGCGACCTGTCTGACCAACATACACTTTTGGGCAAGATAAAGGAATCTTGTAAACAACAGCCACAGAGCACGGTACAAAGGGTGATACATGATTTACTACACACGCACTTTTCTTCTTTCCAAGCTCATCTTCAGCACACCGCTGGACGGCCGGACAAACGCTATTTAATTTAACCGGGGAAGAAAACACTATGTCCACCCCAAACCGTGCTGCTACCTTTTTCAGCCCGTGCGACATCTTATGTACGTAGGGCAAAACAGCAAACTTTTTGTTCCTTTCCCTTGAGGACCCAGCCTCTCCAGCACCTCCCTGCTTTTTTAGCAGCCTTAGCAGTTTATCTGCCGTCATCCTGAGTGTGGTCTCTTGTCTCTTGTCTCTGGTCTCTTGTCTGTAAGCTTGTCTCTTCGTGCCCGATCTGTCACCCTGGTAGTCGAGGTATTGTAGTTTCAGCTAATTACGTGGGTAGACCATGTTCATTTCTGTTTTCTATATTTGAAATATGATATTGTTATGTGGCGGCAGATGACACGGACCATGTAGCGGTGAAGCGATGTATTTACATAATCGTTAAAGAACTATTTTGCCAAAACGAAGCCCGGCCTTGCAGCGCGGCGCACACAGCTCTTCTTCGTCGTCATCATCTTTGGTGGTGGGCCATGGCGCCACAGGGATTGTCCGCCACATCCCGTGACATCACCCCGCCGGTCGAAGACGACCGTCCTGGTCGACGCCGACGCCAATTGGCGGATGAATGCGGGTGAGTTTGCGATGAGAAATGCAGACGAATCGCTTGCCGCCACGAATGACGATGATTATGTTGATTGATGCCTGGCCCAGCAACAGCAATGGCTTCAGCCGCGACGAAGCGCCAAAGGTCCTAAGGCCACGTCGGACGGAAGGGCGGGGAAATCCATCTTCGGCTTGTATGGGCACGGCTCATCTCGGCTTGTCGTCACTTGGGTCTTTCAGGCTGGGGACACGGGGCGGGGGACATCGTCGTGTGGTGGTCTCTGCTGGGCTGGGGCTGCCCGGCGCGGCTTCGATATCCCTAGCGGCAACGTCCATACCGATGCGATGCGATGCTGGGACCAGGATGGGGATGACAAACCCGCACGCTCCACCAAATGTTACGTGGCGGCAGATGACACGGACCATGTAGCGATGAAGCGATGTATTTACATAATGGTTAAATAACAATTTACATAATGCCAAAACGGAGCCCGGCTTGGCAGCGCGGCGCACACAGCTCGTCTTCGTCGTCACCATCTTTGGTGGTGGGCCATGGCGCCACGGGGATTGTCCGCCACGTCCCGTGACGATATCCAATTTTATCTCTGGTACAGAAAGCTCGTTTCCTGCCTTAGGAGTTAAACCGATCATTATTCGTTCCATGGCCCGTTGAGCTGACATAAGTTTGCTTTCGTGTTGTTTAGTAAGGGCCCAAGTTTCTGCTCCATATGCCATTACCTGACATTTATTTTAAGTGCGAATTCACTTCTTAAGCAACCCTGAACCTGCGTCCACCGGCGATGTCCGCATAGCATACCCACGTGGGGGATTGGCCAGGAATCTCCTCGTCTTCCTTGGCAACGGGGGGAGATGGGCGCGCGCTGCCTGGCCGCTGACATGGCACATACCCACGTGGGGGATTTGCCTGGAATCGGGCGTGAGAAGGGCTAATGCACCCGGTTAAAGGAGTACTGACACGAAATATCAAAGCTGAGATCCGCTCTAGCAATCAAGTACAACGACAACCCAAATAGGTGTCTGTGAATAAATGCATCTTTCTTTCTTTGTAGTTGTGTGTGTGTGTGTGATCTCTCTTTCGCGAACATTACCGAACCAAGCAAATTGAACTCGTGCATTCGCACTTTCACATTCTTCCCCTAGGGAAAATGCGGGGAATTTTTGAACTTGCCTCTGGTGGTTCTCCATGACTAGCAGGCCTTGATTGATTGGTCGGCAAGCTCCCGTCTCTCTCCCAATGCGGATCACGTTACCATGCGCTAGAACCAGCACCCAAATCCACAGCCAAAGCCCGCGCTAGGAATCGAAATGGAGTGATTTACGCCAGGAATTCGATGATAGCTCAATAGAATAGACACAGATTACATAACACCAGGGACCCAATTTCAATTCTGACTAGGAGGAGCGTTTATTTTCCTTTCCAGTTGGATCCCCATGTTATTTTTCCCCGCCGATGGTAACCCCGTAGCCCTCGGACTGTGGGTGATGAAACGTTCAGGCCCTACATAGAGTTTTTTGCAAAATTTGTGTGGCGTTTTTAATGGTAACGTATCCGCAGGGACAACTTGTTTATTTTTTTAAAGGCACGGGGTGTTGGGCTCATGCATTTGTGTGCGCCCCATTTTGTGTCGCGTTTTTTCTTCTACAAATTGATTGATCACTCACTTTTACTAACTGCACTTCAGCAGCTTATAAGTTTCCATTTGCCTTTTCTTGTTTATATGTACTGGCAAAGTTAATACGAAGCCCTAATGGGAATTTATCAGAGATGTTGTTGAGTCTTTTAGCTTACTATCGCGCGGTTTTCCATGGAATATCTGTTCAGCATGCCAACGAAAACTGGAATGAGAACGTTTATTGAAAGTCGATTCCCGGTGACTATTTATCGCCAGCCTTACTTAGGCCACCAGAGGAGCAATGTTTTAGAACGCGTAATGAGTATGTGTATTCCGCCAAATGCAAAAACGTTTTTCTTCAAGCTTTATTCTTCCACACTCCCAGTTAAGACATGTCTGGCCGAAGAGGGAATGCCTATTCCTTGGTCGGACAATTGTCGCCTATGTAATCAACCAGAGACAATTGATCATTCTTTTGTGGTGTGCCGGGACGCTGCGTTCCTGTGGGATATTTTGCAGAGGACACCAAAAAAGGACACTGACATCACCCTGTACACCATTCCATACCTGTCATTTAAAGATGTGAATCGGGCGCAATATCAGGGTTTCGTTCTCGTAGGACTGTTTAGCTTCTGGAAGGACTGCATGATTGATCGGCGTAGGAAAACCACATAGGCAAACCAAGTGCATTATTCGGGAACAGGCGGCGTTGGTGTGGAGCGTTTATGCTGCGCAGAGGGATCCACCGGAGTGGCTGCCTCGTTTGGATGCGTGCGTTTGCTTGCCTGAGTTTTGAAATGGTGCCGACCTTTGTTCGGCTGATCTCCTTGCCCTAGGATGTGTGTTCATGTTTATATTGTGTGTTGTGTCTGTTCTGAGTATTTCTACTTTTTTGTAAAATTTCCAACAAATAAATAAAAACAACTTTGTGGTTTCCCAGTGGTAAAGTTTCCGCTTTTGCGGCGTAAAAGTATCTCGTTGGATTCTGCGTAGCTGCTTAACAAGTTTTTTTGTTAAGGCTGAGGTGTTGTTATTAACGCCGTACAGATTTTGCCATCCTTAACAGCTCTGCTGTTAAAATTTTTTTAGGATTGTGAGTGCTGAGTTCATAAGTGGCGGCGATGACAGACCACATTCACAGGGTTTTGTCTTTTCTCGGTACGTGCATTATCAGTCTTTGTTCGATAACATCCATTTTCGTATTGCGGATAATAAGGCCTCGTGTGCTCCAACAATAGCAGGCCCTCAGGCTGTGCAATTACGGATGCGACGCCGCCTTCCGGGGGATAGTGGTTCGGGCTCTGTCGCCGTGCAAACACAGAACTCTCGTGGGCGCTTGCTGAGAATTGCTTAGCGGCAATTTATTGGCGAACCCTGGACCACTGCGGTAAACATAGCCGATGCACATAGTGCTTAACAGGAGTCGGAAAATTGAGGGCGCCCTTGGGACTTCTATTTACGACATTCTTGCTGCGAAGAGGTAATAGACGTATTTTGCTAGATAGCGTTAACAAGTTTTAAAATTTCTTTCCCTTGCAGGGAAGCATTTAGGGCTGAGTAGCAATCCCTTGTACGAGCCAAAATAACAGAAGAGAAGAAAGGTGAGTCAAGTTTTGCTGTTTCCAAAGAAGCTATCATTCTTCGAGAAAGCCTTCTAGGGTTTCTGTAACTTTTGCAGTTACCAGTACTCAAAGTACATTTTATCTGTCTAACGAATCCGTCATGCGCGAAGTGCTTCCTCAGTAATCTGCTCCGTACCACTTTGCCACACGGCCATCCACAAAAAGTACTGCACAAGAACTTGCCCTTCGTAACTGTCTCTGCTGTACGATTGCAAAAGCATTAGTTTACTATGAGGGCAGAAGATCCAGCTTCAATGGCGCCAAATACTTCCACCAGACAAGACACGAAATGGCCAACAGATCAAACACTATATAAGTGAATGATTGCTTAGAAGGCCGAATATTTCAGTGAGCTCTTACAGCCACAGCAATAAATTTGGTTACAAAAATATTAAAGGTGTCTCTGAGGGAGATACGAACCAAGGTCATTCTAAAGGCGGAAGGTGCAAAGGAGCCGTTGGATACCACAGTCACATTATTCTAGTTGATTAAAAATGGATACAGTTAATTGGTTGTGTTTCTTAAAATATTGTATCAGAGCAGTGTACAGTGGTTGAGAGGAGTGAGAGCACATTTTTCCTGATAGCGCTAGAGAGGGCGCTTGACTAAGCCTGCCAGCAGTGTAGAAAAGGGAGGGAGAAGGCGACAGAGGCAGAAACAAACATGACATAGTTTTCCCTAGTGGAGCAAGGATGGGGAAACCGCAGATTCGGTGGCACATCTCCCTTCGTCAGAGGCCCGGCTGTTGCACAGCACACGGACTACTGAACTTGCCGCAGAAAGTTTTCCATTACTAGCAGGCTCCGATCGTTTTGTCCGCTGACTTTCACTTGTTTCCCAAAGTGTACCGCGTAAACACGTGCTAGAACCCGCGGCAACTGGCTGTGCTAATTTTTCGTCTGTAGCGCAAACTTAGCATCTTCGCTCCCCAATTCAGGCATGAACGCACGTGCACTGGCGAGACGAACACGCGACACATCTCGCCACAAACACTTTGCAGAGTGTTCGCGACAGCCGAGGTGGCCGACGCTGTGCGCTCATCACAAAATGAGCGCTCACGTGCGCTCGGTCTTGTTAGAGAGAGAGAGAGAGATAGAGAGAGAGAGCCGACTTTTTTTTCACCCTTTTTAAGACGAATGCACAACGCGGGAATGTCCCGTGTCTTAGTCTCTTTAGATGGGGGTCACGAACCCATGATCCCTGGTGGCGTCCTCTGCCAGTTGGATGCCAGCAGCTTGTATCTCGGGAAGAGGGCTGAGCGGTGCGGCCTCCCATTGCTCACGACTTGTGTGTATTACTTGTTCAAAAACCCGTGGTTTATGGGGGCATTGCCAGACGATGTGTTGGACTGTGGCTGCTGAGATGTTGAACCACTTGCATCTGTCCGTGTACCTATCCGAATAGCTTCGGTTACGCAGGGCGGGCGAGGTAACATATTTAATTGCAAACTGCACCAAGCAACTGTTAGCCATTTGTTTAGCGCAGTGTGGGCCGCAGGAAATTTACGCTGGCTCAGCGTACAGTTCTGGGTAATCTGTCGGTAAGTTGCCAGTTTTTCCATCCGCCTCTTCGCCCCTCTCCTGTCACAGAAGGCAGGTTCTCAGATTCGAAGTCAGCCTGGTTCGTGTATATTCGGGCTGCTTAATGTGCCATCTCGTTCCGCGGAAGAGACGAGTTAGCTGGCGTCCATACCAGGCGTACGTGCCTTGCAATTGGGGTCGCGCTGTTCGTACGGATTCTGGGGGCTGCTTTGGAGATCCTACCACGGGCATGGTTGCGCAGGGCGCTCTTGAGGTCCGAGGTGATTGTAGTTGCCCGTGTGCCCGTAATTGCAAGAGCCACACCTTCCCTGTTTCTGGGTTGGCCGTATGGATTGAGCAAGTTGAGGTAGCATTTCCCTGCTGATCTACCAGCACGGCCACTACCGCACGTTGGACAGGGTAGTTAGTCGTCTCGACGTAGATACGGCTGAGTTTGAACTGCAGTGATTGTGGAGCACGTTCGCAATGGCAAACCGTCGCTATTGATAGTGCTCCGGATGGGTGCCCGCAGGCCTGTTGTATTGGGAAATGCGCTGGGCTTCTTTAAGTTCTTCGGACGTGTTAGGAATGCCCATCTCCAGCAAATTTTCTGTGGAGGCAGCCATTGTAATGGCTACAGCCACCGTGTTGGCTTTGCGAATAATTCGGTGTATTTTCTCTTTCTATGCTCTCTTGAGTTTGAGGTGCGGAGTAACGTAAGGTATTTTGCCTATGATACAGGCCTGAACTAACCGTATGAGATTATGTTCCTTCAGACCATGGTGTTTATTGGCTAGGGGGGTTGATGAGTCAGCGAAATAGGACAGCTGCATTGTGCAGGGCGTGTATGGTAACCGTATAGGTTCCTTTCTCATATATTCTTAGCCTTAGAATTCGTGTGCATTCAGTTCTGGGCAATGGGCTGCCCTGCAGCAGGATTTCTACGTTAGGGTCTTGTTTTTGTCTCCTGCCTGGCTAGCTGGATTGTAGAGTAGAAGTGACAACTGGGCTAGTTGGTAATCATTCTGGACATCTTCAAAGTAGCGCACTCAGACACGGACACTAGGAAAAGGGACGACAAGCGAGAGCGCTGACACACAACTGATTTTATTAGAACAGACATACAACAGACACAAACAGTTGTGAGTCAGCGCTGTCATTTGTCGTCCGTGTCTAAGTGCGCTACCTTCAAGATGTCCCAAACTCGAATGTAAAAGAGCACTTCCGATTTTTGTAGTGAGCATGCGAGGCCTCTTTGAGTTACGTATTCTTGCGCAGTGTCAGCAGCTGCTTGCAAGAGTTCTTGTATATCCCCATCACTTCATTCTACGGTACAAATTGCGTTGTAATCAGCATAAATGCTATTACCTAAATCCCGAATTTGTCGTAGTAAAGCAGGTAGCTTAGTGATTGCCACATTGAAAAGAAAGGGCGGTAAGAAGGAGTCCTATGGTGTTCCGTGGCTGCCCAAACATATCGGGTCCGACTGGGGACCTGGTACGGTTACCGTATTTACCCGATTCTAACGCACACTTCTTCTTGGAAAAAATAGGCCGAAAAATCACATGCGCGTTAGAATCGGATACGAAACCGAAACTACCGAAACAGCGGAAATTTCGTCCCATCCATCGCCATCGCCATCTCAAGATGGCGTCAAAGCTTTTAAAAACGATTTTTCGGACGCAGGAAGCCTAGGCGCCTTAGGCTTTTCTATCGGCATTCACACAAATCGTCAAATCCTTTCACTAGCGCGCTTGATAACAGCAATAACAGCAGCGGCAACGACGGTGCGCCGCTTCCACTAGTGGCTTACGAGCGGTCGGCTGAAGCGTGCGCCTCCGGAGCAGCTCGCGGGATGGACGTGCGAGGCGTGAGCTACGATCCCATCGACCATTGTCGAACGTTCGTTCAGAAGTGTGGCATCGTGAAGGCGCTTGACGGCACCGAGGACGAGACGTTGTAGTCAGCGGAAAGCGACATGGAGCTCTTGGAGAGCGACGAGGAGTAATATGGGTGAGATTACTTCAAAAAATAAATTCCCCGTTTCTCTCACATCCGTTTTTCTGGGTCACAAAGTTTCGTGCGCGTTGCTATCAAACGTGCAAGTTTTTTCGGTTTTTTTTGCCAGTAAAATCGGGTGCGTGTTAGAATCGGGGGCGCGCTAGAATCGGGTAATTACGGTAGTTGTTCGTTTCGTTTCGCTAATAAATCCGCTATATATTTATAGACCTTCTTGTCCCACGCTGGGGTCGCTCAAGTTGTGGAGAATAGCGCTATGTTGCACGGAGTCGAAAGCTTTTTTGAGATCTAAAGCCAAGACTGCTCGAATATCTAGTGGATACAGCGGAGTTATCAATGATTGCATGCTGTAACTGGAGCGTGACGTCTTGCGTTGATAGCGATGGCCGGAAGGCCACCATGGTATGAGGGAGGTCTTGGCGTTCTTCCATGTACCGATGGAAGCGGTTCCACACTACGTTTTCGAGCAGTTTTCCCAAACACAAGGTCAAAGAAATAGACCTACAGTTCACAAGCCGCAGTTCTTTTCCGGGTTTGGGAATAAACGTAGGGAGAGCGCTTTCCACGCAGGAGGAAGACGGCCATTGTCTCAAACTTTGTTTATGTAAGCATTAAGGTCTTCTATGGATGGGTCGTACAGATCGGTAAGTAGTTTTTTCGTGATGCCATCAGGCCCAGGGGCAGAGCGGGTGTTCAGTTTAGTATTACGTTAAAAAATTTCAACTTTGGTAATAGGGCTGTCTATTTCGGGATTGGGATTACTAGCATATGAGTCTGCTATCTCCTGGGGGGAATGTTGTACATAAAGATCCTGCATTTTCTGCAGTAGAGTGGAACCCTCCCCTTGATGTCCGCGTAGGATGGTCAGAAGGCTGTTACGCTGGGTTACCCGTCGTCCGCCCGGGTTCAGAATACTGCGGATGGTGTGTTATGTTTTCGGCCTATTCGGTTGGGCGTCCATTCTTTCGCACAGTGCATTCCAGTTTGCGTTTAAGGATATGCCGCGTGCTTCTCGATCTCCTTGCATAGGCGCGCTATCCGGCGGCGTAAGGGCCGGTGGTGGCGCTTCCCGTGCAGCCGTTTCTGAAGGCTGCTCTTCGCTTCCCACATGTGAAGCAGGCGAGAGTCGACATTGTCTAGGTTCATTTCCCCTGGGACGATTCTAGTAGCCTTCGTGTTGTGTTCCTGAAAGTATTGAACGCATTGTTCCAGATCTTCAATGCCGGAGTTTTCGACTGTTTAAATTCTTGTGTTCTGCTTCTTACGGAAAACAACCCAGTCGATATTTTTTTTGTTCCCGGCCTCTGTTCTTTCGCAGCGCCGCACTGAGTGTGGTTACCACTATATAGTGCTCACTACCTTAGCCCTAAAGGCAATCCACATAAGTCCACCTCGCATCAGAGACATATTTTATGATGATAGGTTCAGGGGTGGTGTCGCGTTGGACAGTGTTACCTCGTCTCGTGGGGTGGTGGGGTCCGTCAGAATTGTTAGCATGAGTTGTTGTATGGTTTCCCTTCATGTGTGGCCCTTTTTTGCGGGCCTCCCGTATCCTCAGGCGGGATGTCGTGGATTGAAATCCCCCACAATGGGGAATGAATGACCATCGGATGTGTGGAGGGCTTTTTGGAGGAGCTCCGTACGGTTACGAGGATGTCGGGGCGCGCTGTATATATTCAGTATATAGATTCCGCTTCTGCCTTGTCTGATGTGAGAAGGAATTCCAAGAAAAAGTATAGTGGCCCTGTGCTGGAAGCATGCAATTGATTATCCGCTATGTTCCTATGTCAGAAGGTGGTTACTCCTCTTGCTTGTGGGGGATAATTTTGGGTACGGATGAGTGGTACGCCATGTATCCCGATAACGTGGGTGGTAGAGCAGTATCTTGCAAAGCTGTGACATCGGGTGCCCATTGGGCGTTTTGAACCGAGTGGTTAATTCGATGTAGCAATGCTACCCGCTTAGATTAGTACCCCCAATGTTCAATTCTCATATGTAGTATGGATGCTTCTCTCTTGTCTGGTGCATACTATCCGATGTTTTGACCTGAAACAGCTTTTTGATGGCGTCACTATTTTGTGGCCGTTCGGTGCTGTTAAAGATGGGCGGATATGCGAGCACGGTTGGGTTCTTCTGCGCTTGCGCCAAGCTGTATTCCAAGACGGTAACCTTCCCGCTTATCCTTTCTCTGAAGTTAGCGAGGGCTCCGGCCAGGGTGGAAATGCTGCGAGTTAACTTGTGGAAACTATGGTCGAGTTTGTTTTTTATTGAGATTCAAGGAGATATAGGGGCTGGTGTCTTGTTTGCGGCTGGTCAACTGTTTCCTGGGCACGTCCTTTCGAGGGAGAAGGGTTGGACACTGGGGATTTTGAATGCTGTGTTGTGGGCACCCATACAGTAGTCGTTGGGGTGCAGGGCTTTTAGGTTGCGTAAGTTCAGCTCGAAGGTGTCTGGTCTCCGCCGTAACCTGCTCTAGTGTGGCTCGTATGCTATTTAGTTCAGTAGAGGTGCTATCGGGGGTGTTTGTGAGGTAAATGCGGATGTATCTGGTGCCTAATTTTATTTGTGGGAGGTCTTAGCTGTCCAGCTCACCTGCGAGGCTGCTGCTGGGATCCTGGAGCTGCTCAGGTCTCTTTTTCGAGTGGCCTGGCCCTTGTTGGAGCCTCGTTTCTTCGATCGAGTGGGTGCGAGACTCATTGGGTTTGAGCACGGTTGTCGTCTCGCCGACGTACTTTCTCGACGCGGGTGAGTATTGGAAAATAAGAAGAGTGATCTCATTGTACCTGGCGTCGCATTCGTCGGTGCTGTGCTCGCGTTCTCTTCACCGTTGGCGCAGTTGTAGAATGAACGAAGTGCGGTAGTATTTCTTGAACCGTTCGTCCTCGGTGAGGTGGTGTTTTCCACATAGGGCGCACTTGGCTGTGCACACGTGATCGTCCATAGGGTTCGCAAGCCCGCAGGAACTACAATAGGCTCGATCCGGCCAGAGGCAAACATCCATTCGATGCCCATGCCTATCAAATAACGAGCAGACTTTGGGCTTCTTCTTGTGAATGTAGCACCGATATTCTGCACCCCGGTATTACACAAAATACGGAACTGTGTCACCGGAAAATGCAATGGCAGAGTTAGGGTGGCCCATGAGCCGCGCATGCAGGCCGGTAGGGTTTCTCGAGTAGACGACGCTCTTGACGATGTCTTCCGCTAAGTCATATGCGGCGATGTTGTGGAGAACTCCTTTGACCGAGTCATCGGGTGTCACGACGTAAGCCCGCTAGAGTATGAGGCTTCACCTATATTGACTTTCTCTATGCGAGGATATCGCTCGGTTCTGGCGAGCAGTGGGGTGCTCACCATGAGGATGTTTTGCTCGTGAGGAGCCTGAAGACCTTCAGTGACTGTTTCTGGCTCCAGACCAGCAGCTAGCGAGGTGCGCTCTCACAGCGAGGCGTCAATAACTCGTGCCACGTTCAAGCCGTCCTGTGGACGGATGACGACTTTGATGTCCTCCTTGGGTAGTTTGGGGCACTCAGGACGTCGGGATTTGCCGGGGTGGAATCTCTGCGTGGTAGCTTCGGCTGTAGTGTTGTTCCTTGCGGGTGTGCAATTAGCTGGTGCTGTAGTATTTCGCTGCAGGTGGTGTAGGTCTCGACCATGCGTGCGCCGGTGGCATTGAAGCAACCCACTACTGTCTTCATACTCCTTAGTGGTGATGAATCTGCCGTCCACTGTAGTCACCATACGTAAAGCTCCATCTAATGTTTGTTGCAACGTAGAAGGAGCGCTAGCTGCAACCATGCTTGCAGCCGCTGTGCCTACTCGCGCAACCACCTGTTGTTGTCATAGCACATGCGGCCTCGCTGCCACCTTGCCGAGGATTAGCGAAGAGGCAGTGTAAAAGCCGCGATTTTGGTGGGGTTGCAAAGGTTGCAAAGGGTCCTACTTGCTGCTGCTTGGCCTTGCCGGGTGCACAAAGTTATGAGGACGGTCATACGATGAAGGTCATAGCGATGTTTTGTAGGGATCCTACGCCTGTGCTTTAAAAACACGGATCCGGTGTGAAGATTGACCCCTGCCTCTGGAACGGCACGTGCCTCCACTTCTCTGTCTTGTTTCTTGTTTTTTTTTTGTTGTTTCGGGTATATATGGTCGAACTAAAAGCATACATAACTCTGCAGGTAAAAAGGACGAAGGCACTGAACGGGGACCACAACCGCACTTCTGGGCCCGTGCCGTTAAGCTGATTCGAAATGCGGCGTCAGGGTGGGTACCGCGTTATATCTAGCGCGCAACATTGCACATTGCCCTTTCCCCTCGAGCTCATTTGAAGTAACGTATTCCGTAACGGGCTCTCGACCATCTACAAAAAAAGCTATCTAACGTGGTCGCCCAGACATTAGGGCGCTACAGAAGTTTGGGAGGGGCGGAAGACGGCGGAGGCAGCCAAACTGGTGGCCGATCTAGGGACGTGAACTGATCCACCATGAAAAAATCGAGAGGGGAGTAGAGGAAACGGCCGGAATGGAAACAAGTAAGCATGATAGCGAGATAGCAGAAGTTACTCGGATTGACTACAATGCGTGTACTTCTGCAGCAGCGGGAAAACTCGTATGACCTTGAGCATTGGCAGCATTACTTGGCGCAGAAGCACTACCGGCGAATAAAAGCGGCCACGCTGCAATCCACAAAACGACACTGCGGCACAAACAATACCAGTGTACATAAAGGAAAAAAAGCTTAGGAAAGCACTGACTGCTCCTGTAAGGAAGCCGGAAACGCCATTTTAGTGGTCTTTTTTGCCTGTATTTGGCGGAAACCGCCTTTTCTCGCACCGCTGATATCTGGTACGTCAGCGCCTGTCGACCATTGGATATCAGCCAACCGCCCCGTGTCGTAGCTCCACAGTGTGCTGGCTTCACTCGCCGATGCTACCACCCGGTTGCCAGTGATCTGCGGGAGGGGTGAAAAACCCACCAGACTTCATTTACACTTGCCTCAATTCGATGGTGGGTAGCGAGGCATCCCCCAATGTTTTTTACGCCGAAGCTGTATATGTCTATTCGTCGCAGTTTCTCGACCTCGTGGAAAAAAAATTTGGCGTATGGAGAGAAACCCCGTCGTCTACGTGTTTAGCGCGTGAAGAAACTCATACAAAAAATAATCAGTGCCCCATCCTCTGTGACGATGGACACCCAGCGAAGCTTGGTGCAGGGCAAGGTGTGCATAAAACAGAACTTGCCTGTATGTAAGTTAGCATACTTATTAGCTAATTATTTTAACGAAAAGCTAAGAATTATAGTTTTATGTTAGCCTACGAACGAGGGGCTGCCCAATTTCATCGCGTGTCCTGGGCTTGCACTTTCTCTGCAACACACCAATTCTGACCACTCGACCACGCTAAACCACAGACAAATCACAGCTGCGCGGTTTAAACGTATGGACAGACTGCACATCTATTCAACCATGCATTGATATACTCGGGAAGGTGGATCGGTTTAACGTCAAGATAAAGTCTTTCATAGGGATTTCTGTAATGTATGTGATGACGATTCTTCTCGCGGCTGAGATGCGCTGAAGCCTTCAAAAAGACGGCCATCTGTTTCGCTTAGCACATCCGCTTTAGAGATCCCGTCCTGCGAGCGGTTGAGGCTACAGCTACCGTCGGGTGTAACGTTGGTGCCCTGGTTGACCATTAGAGTCTGCGCGAGATTCTTTGCGGCTGGTTAATAGATATTTACTTCGACAAGAATTTCGCCGGTTAGCTGTTTTTTTTTCGCATTATATATTCCCAAAGATGCTATCGGAAAACTTTGAAAAAAAAATGGTCAGGGTTATTCCACCGGGCAGGCAGTATCAAGAGGTTGAATACAAAAAGATTAGAATAATTTTCTGGCCTATAAAAAACCATGGTTAGCAGCGGGGGAAAGATAACTCGATACGTTTTCCTAGGAGGTTTGATTTTCCACCCCGCACAGACAAAAATCAGGGAGCATTGGTACTTCCTTTACTAGCTTTAGAGAGATGGTCGGTGAAGTGCTGGAGCTCCCTTCCTGGTCCACAGGCAAGGGACCCATCGGCCTGAGATTGACCAGGGCTCTGGAAGCCACCGTACGATGCTTCAGCGCTACAACTCTCAACATATCGGCATGATTGGTCACAGCTTGTGTATGGGTCTGCCGTGTCGCCAGTAGTGCCACCTTGAATGCAGAAAGTGCTTTTTGCGGGGAGCAAATGTTGATAGAAAAGAACCTCGATGCTCTTCGCACATAAGCTTTGACTTTTCCACGGGTGGTAGGAGTAATAAACCAAGAGAAGAGCGGAGCGGTAAAAGGCAAACACTGTCGCGGTCAATATTTGACTAAGAATTAAACAGAAAAAGATGTAATTGAAAGAAATGTATCTGGCCTAAGAAACATTGAATGATGGTGACAGTAAAGTCGATCAAATGTTTAACTAGCCTGCGCAAGCTGTGATTTTTCTATCTTATGGCGATCAAGTAACAGCCTAGCAGACGGTGGGCCCAGCTGAGTATCTTTCCTGAGCACGCATTTTTTCCTCGCCTGCTTGCAACTTGGCTTCCGTCATGCAGCGCTCACGCATGAAAAGTCGCTGCTCGCAAGCGTCGGATGAAGATTTGGCCGACTTAGATTAGGTTCTTAGGGTACCTCGGGATTTGGAGGGAAATTTAAATATCTATCGTAAAGACTGCAAAGTTGCTAGGATACGTTATCTTTATTTTCAGAGGTAGAATAAAACAACCGTACTGGTGGTCATGCGTACAACAATGACAGAGCCCTTGGGGAAAAAAATCCTATTATAATTTAGAAGATACCCTAATTGACAGTATGTTAGAAATATATTGTTTTGTTTGTACCGGTGATTGCTGTTTTGTATGGACACCTGAGTGACTGTATTACTTATTTTAAAATACTGCTTTTGCGTCGTTATAATACTGAACGTTCGCGCAAAAAGAGCACACGTGAGTATCTTTCTTTTTGATATGTTTAGTACTTTCATTTTTGTAGTTCTCATCGATTCCCTAGCCGTGACAGTACTTCCAGTTCTGTTGAGACGGGAGCACGCACTTTCGCTTCGCAATTACAGATGCGTAAGCCGAACTTCACGGATGTTGGCTTCGGACTCTGTCACCAAGCAAACACCGAAGATCAAACAAGCTCGGCAAGATTGCCCCTCAGGCCGTCTAATAGCAACCCCGTAGGACGGCAATAAACCTAGATAACGCTGTGTTTGCGACATGGTGGGCTGAGTGCAGTAAAAATAAGGCAGACCCTGATTACATTCTCTGCCCCCCCGACACGTTTTGTCACGACTTGAAACTTTTTTTTCCCTAGTGTTCTGAATTTCCGAACTTCTCTCCGACTTGAGAGGAAATGAACGCACACAAAAAAGCGGGCTCGTAAACGAATAAGTATTATAATTCAGGACACAATACGTACATTTTTTCTTGTTTGCGATACCGCCTGCACGTTTGGTGCATAATTCTGAGCCGTGCTGACAGCATTTTAGCCACCTCAAAAATTGGGTTTTTTGCCTTCAACTTGCAGTCAGTCGCGGTACGCCCCAATGAAGAACTTTTCGACAGGCAGTAGAAATAAAATCTCTCGTCTTGACATGCGGAAAAACCTCTCGGTAGTCTGCAGTGAATTTTTCCTCGTATTTCGTGCATTACCAGTGGCTCAAAATGCCTTAGCAGTGATCCTTTCCCTTTGGATGATCTCATTATTGATGCACTGGCGCCCAGTGGCATTTCCTTGTTGTTATCAGTCGTCCAGGGATGTGGTGTGACGATACCCTTAATTTCACCACAATGTTCCCTATGTTCTTTTTTTATTTCTGGTAAGGCGGCGATGAGTGCTGAACAGAAGAACTAGTCTCTCAGGTGCCTTCAGCCAGGCAGTAATATTTTGAGATGGGAAAGTTTCCACAAAGAGTTATACGGACGACAGAAGTGCATGGATCGAACAAAGTTATCAGGTTGACCGTGGTGTGACATCGTCGATCGAAAAAAAGAACCGGCTAACCAAGCCAACACAGAGAAAGTTGCTTTTCAGTGATTCTTTTATACACCTTCGGTTTTGCCCAGAATATCCCACGCCGAGATGGGCGAGAAGCGAGACATTCTGTCGTTTTGGTAAATCACCCAGCAAAAATTACAAATATAACTAGAACTTCATTTTGACACGCCGCGGTGGCTCAGTGGCTACGGAGTTGCACTGCTGAGCACGAGGTCGCGGGCTCAATTCCCGGCCCCGGAGGCCGCTCTTCTAATGGAGGTGAAAAGCAAAAACGCGCGTGTGTATGAGATTTCTGCGCACTTTAAAGATCCCCAGGTGGTCAAAATTATTTCGGAGCATTCCACTACGGCGCGCCTCATCGCCTGCATTGCGTTGATGCGTTAAACACTACAATCAGATCAGAACTTTATTTGGCTTCAGATGGAACTTTTGAGAAAAACTAGCGGGGGAGGAATGTCGACGTTGAGTGTAAAGATCGGATGCGCTTTTACCAACCATATGTTGGGCATCAATTTTCAGCCACTCGTAGGCAGCCTTTCCTCGTATATTTATTGATTGATTGTAGGGTTTAACGTGCCGACAGAACTCCGGCGATGAGGCGCTGTAGTGAAGGGCTCCGGAAAAAGTTTGAACACCTGGGGATCATTAACGTGGGCCGAAATGTTGTACACAAGGGCATCTTTGCTTTTATCCTCCAACAAAAACGCGGCCGCCTTAGCCTGAAATCGAACACGGGTCCTCGTTCTCAGCAGCGCAACGCCTTCCACTGAGCCACCTTGGCGGGTATTTGTACTAAACACGTTATCTCCTACATGCTATCAGCACTGTATGATCACCATTGCATTTAGGAGACTGCTCGTAGAGAGAGTGCAGTGAAAATGTATTGAAATGCAGAACAATTGTCGTAAAACGGATATAATTGTACTGTTGCTGTACCCTTCAATGAAAAGTATTCATAATTAAGAAGAAGGCGTAAATGCAGGCGATAGTAAAAAAGCACTGCTTTCCGCTCTGTGAAGAATGCCCACTAACAAAGGCGCAGTCCAAGGAATGTACGAAACAAACCAGGCATGTTTGTAACTGGTGAGTCAGATCAACGCCTGGATAATTAGCCGAATAAACCTTGGAAGGACTCCAGAAGAATTCTAGAGGAAAAAACATGTGTCTGTTCCTTTCCCTTCGGCGCCGTGGGCATCTTACTACTTTTGCACCACATCAACCCAAACCACTCGACCACGGAGGACCGCAGCCACGTTGCAAATGTGGCGTAAGACATCCACGTTCAAATCTCTCACCAGCACAACGGGCATATCATAGGGGAAGGCATGAAGCTTAGCTCCGTGTGCACGTCCCGCCCTTCCCTCCACACCCCGTCCCGTCCCTCCCGGTGCACCCATAAACCCTCCACCGGTGATTGGGGCGTGCTCACACGTCAACGTGACTGTAAGAACTGTCGCTCGGAAAGAAGTTCAGTCTGAACAAGAATTATAGGGTAACGAAGGCGTTCCATGCAGGAAAGTTAATCTTCATCTGGCCGGAGTTCACACCAACTCGAAGACGTAGTTCTTGAGGTGGCAGCGGCGGCGACAACACGTCCTGCGGGAGGGGCTTGTGTGTGTGGAGAAGTTACTTCAATTGCCGCTCTTCTTCCTCCAAGTGAACGACACGCGTCTATCGTTCAGCGAGGTACAAGTGCATCTGGTGATAACAGCGCTAGCTTCGTTAGCAGCGTTTTCGGTGGTGGTGAGAATAAGAAAACTTGTGAAAGATGATTCAGCTGTGGCGAGAAGGGGCGTTGAAGCAGTGCCGAGTAAATAGGCTTCACCGGAATGAAAACCGGAGATTAACAAGATGCAGCTCCGCCTAAAAGACGCAATAAAAGCCACCGATGCGCTTTGCATACAAATCGTGCCTAACGAGTATATTAGGGCATCAACAATTCTCTGCAACAATTATATGTATCGACATAAACGGGGCAACAGGTTCGACACCTCTAAAGGAACAACGGCTTCATTAAATATGGGACCACAGTCTAGGACCTATAATTCAAGCAATGTCGCTTTCAGGCAATTTGATACAGAATATCTTAAGTTACACTGGAATTACACGTGCTCATAATGATGCCTTCGGAAAAGGTCCAGTGTCACACAACTCACGTGAAACTGCTATATGCCCAATCAGAATGTCAATCAGGTGCGAATTGGGGTTTGGTAAGCTCGTCCTCACGGTTGGGTTACAGAAAAGGTCTGGCAATCCGCTGAGGTACTGGGCGGCCAGTGCGGATTGTGAGTGCAGTAGCAGCTCAAAAGAGGTCAAAAAAAGCAAACGCGGTATGGTGCCAGGAAACCACTTAAGAGCAGAAGGAAATGAAAACTCGGCGATCCTGCCTATGGATACGTCTGGGCTGTCCTTTCTCCGTTTTCCTGGGTAGCGTTTTGGCTGTAAACTAAGCCCGTCATGCGCAAAGTAGACTTTATTTATACCAGAATTTTGTAGAATAAAAGATTAAAAAAGGCGTGCTTTCGTGACATTTCGCCAAGTCGTATTGGGAAAAAATGGGTGCGGCTTAGCGAGGATAACACGGGATATGTGAAGTGATAATTTGCCTTTGCCTGGGTAAATATATGAACTGTAATATAATGAAAAAAGTAAGCGTGTTTAATGGACTGTAAAAAGCCAAAAAACGTTTCGTTTTAACATAATTTCACGGGTGTCCTTTATGCTTTGGGTTTAGTTCTTACATTAGCGAAGTCGTTGTTTCACAGGTGAAACCTTTATTCAGCTGTAATTATTACAATTTGCGTCCAAAGGCTTCTATTGCGCATGCTTGTGGGCCAGCTTCCGACATTTGTTCATGCGAATGGCTCGCCAGGCCACATCCGTGGTGTGGTCAGACACCGCTTGGCGACTACGTCTCAAAACTTCAAGCTCCCGCACAACTTTAAGACAATACCTGCCGGCCTTGCTCTCACTCATGGCCAATCTCACTTGCACGGGGTGAGTCACGTGGTCAAGGGCAAACCAGCTGCGCAGAGCGCGTGCCCCAAGCAGGGAGAAGCGGCGGTTGCAGCCAACCCGACTGTCTGCGGAGCTTTGGCGGGCGAGTCACGGCATGCGTGCAAATGAAGCTCACATTGACTACCACGGCGGAAGCCCTTCACGAGATCATGAAAACTTTGGTTTAAAGTTTGCTGACGTTCATTTTGGGAGTTTTAATGAAGCGTGCTCTCGCAGACGAAAACGCAATGTCTCCGCATATTATTTACAAGCAGATCCTTTATTCTTAATAATCAAAAGAAGCAGCTTCAATGCTGTGAATACAAAGAAAAACGGACGTAGTCCTCTCTCAATTTCACTCAGACATTCGAAAGGCGAAAAATTTTTTTGTTCATTTTTTGTCAATGTCAACCCTCTGATTGTCAGAAAATAAACTATTTTATACTCTGGACATTCCCCTTGTTAACTTCCAACAAATTACAGACAGTTATATGACCTCAACAATAATGCCCTTTGTTTGCCGATGAAGTGCGAGCGATAATGTGTTGCAGGAACAAGTTGACCAGTTAGGAGTACCAAAAATATAAAGAAGAATGTAAGAGTAATGAAAGGGCTTAAAGCCGAATACCTTTGCGTATTACATTTCGTGCGTATTCGTATTGACGAATTTTGTTCATGATTTGGTTTTTGCTGGGATATATGTGATGTCTTGTTTGATAAATGTATACGTTAAGCTGCCATTTCCCTCTTCTATTTCCTTCCACTGTATTGGCTTTTAATCTGATGAGTTAGGCAGCCGTGCCGTGGAATCTGCTGTAGTTTTTTGATGGCCTGAAGGGAATCTGTGCAAATGGCGAGGCGCATCCCTGGGGGAAGGCGCCTTGAGACTCTTGTTGCGATAACAAGTGCAGGCCATGTATATAGCGCGCAACTCCAGTTCACAAGACTCCTGATCATTGTACTCGAGCACCAGGCCACGGCGCACGTCACATTGAGGGTGGTAGAAAGAAATGCCTGCGCGGTGGGTGGTAGAATCCCAGGAAGTGTCTGTGAAAATGGCCCCACGCACGCAGCCCGATTCCTGCGTTCCCTCTGGGACTTCGCACGCGAGGCGGACATTCTGAGCCGGACTTAATTTTACCCCCTCCGTTTCCCCCCTACCATTCTTATAGGCCTTTGGGCCAGCCGTTTCCCCAGTAAAGTTATATCTATCATTGGCTTTTAGGGGCGGGACAAATTTTCAGGGCGTCACAGAGAACCAAAAGCGCGCCCTCAAGCGGTCTTCCTCAACCTCCTTTATTTTGCTAAAAGCCGGTTCCTCGGTTTCTGTAGTTGTAATGAGATATAAAACTAGTCAGAAATAGTCGTTCTAACGCCGTCATGGTAAGTCTAGGTCCCGGCAAAGTTGGCCTCCAACCGTCTTCATGTACTCCGCAACTCGAGAGACTGCACTCCGCTTTCGGGAAAAAGAAAAAGAGAGCACACGCCCCAATAGCCGAGATTTTGAGGGAGGCGGAACAGGAAATACTCTGATGCACTGGTGATGCTTCTGTAGCGTTTAGTATGTCCAGCCCTAAAACATCAAATACCTATAGTTTCAAGGACAGAAAATTCAGGGAGCTCAAAACAACAAAGATGAAACAAAACAGCAAAAGTTCTGGCACAACCTAGTAATTAAGAGAAACCGTTACACACAGAACTCTGCTTCACCGAAAGACATGAGTTTTTTTTTGAAATCGTGGAGTAGCATAACTTTGAGTGAACTTTGAAAACAAGTAGCACATAACAGACTAATACGTGAGAAGAAGACGATGAGGACATACCTAGCGTACCGAGAAGTAATCTTCACTGAAATTTTTAATAACTGATTTTCTTTATTTTCGAAGCCTTAAGCAATTCCACGTTTTTTCTCGAGTGCTTGGGTGTATCGAGGAATAGGCTAGCAATCAAGCCGTGCAAGCAATTGGAAAATCCAAAGATTGGTTGCACATTTTGCCTAAACAACATTTCGGCATAAACAAAACGCATACCGTGAGAAGCGCATGGTTTCGAGCTTACGAATTTTAATAAAACGACCTCTGGTTCAACTAAGCCACTCAACAGATCAAAACGTGTTTTCTCAGTCCCTGTTTTGTTTACGAAGCTTATAATTCAGTGTCGCTAGCAATTGTGTCATAAAATATAACATCTCAGTTTTCGGTGATTTGGGGCCATGAATGTCCATGAGAGAGACATGGCATTTCCTCACAGGAAATCCATCGCTCACCCCCGTAAGCACGGACGCCCTTTTGCTTTGGGGCAAACTCGTTCTTTCCGTGTCTTTTGTTTCGTATAGAAAGAGCGCAAAACCAAGTAAAGGGTCTTGACTCTGGCTAACATAAACAAATGTGCTTGATGCCTCTTTCATAGGATTCCGTAAAACACGAAGGTGAGATCTGGCTTCACAGGAGCATTTTATTGTTCATACATATGAACATGCACATAGCTATTTATATTACATCGGTATGGCACCATCAGACGCATCCACGTTAGGCACTGGATTGCACGGGACGGAACACTGCGTAATTGCGACAGAAACAACAGCCCCTTGAAAACCGTGGGAACGGACCGGAACCGAAACTGAAAGCAGAAGGTGGCGGAGGGTACCTCATTTCACCCTTTTCAAGACCCTGGCATCGAGGCGCCAACTGTCGGTGCTCATTAGTGTCATTTTAAACTATGTCGCTTCACTTCTCCTAGACGGTAGCATCTCCTAAACGGCATCTCAATGAAGACAGTAGTGGGAAAGATGTAAGGCGCGTTTATAGACCTACTTGCGCTTGATTTCGTAGCGCAGTGGGCAGTGCGCTGTGTACCTCCCGTAGCGGCGAAAGAATTCGTGGTTCGAATCCGGGCGCAGCCGCGTCAGTGGAACTAGTTTTGGCAACGTCATTTCCGTGACGGATATGACACCGGTCACATATTGGAGCACCCGGCCATAAAACAAGAGAAAATAAAACAGAAAGGGGCGCTATTCCAGAAGGCCCGAGTTCCCCCTACTCCCCAGTTTCCAGCTGTTTGAATTATAAAAGTAGTGATAGTGGAGCATTCGATGAAGTCTAGGTTATGACGGAGGCCCGTCTGGTCGGGATGCATTTTGAAGAAGAAATACCAGGACGCCGGCCCCAGTTTATTTCGAGTTTAAAAGAAATTAACGTCTCGGATTTCACAAAGAAGCCTTGGTCACAACAAAATCTTGACGGGATATAATCGCCTTAAGTACGTTTCAAAACTCTGCGCAGGCAACTTGCGTAGATTGGCGGCAGGTTTCCTGGGTTGCAATTTAGTGTCTGTTCCGTCGTCTGTATGTGAAGTGATTCTAGTAGAAGGCGTCAGGTAGCATTCCTTGCTTTTGCAAGGACACGTGCAGCAGACCAGATGATTGTGTGCGATATGGTATCACAGTGCTCGGAAAGGGGGCTTGTCGACACGTGGTTCTTCTTTACATCATTTCGATGTTGCTGCAAGCGCTTCGCAAAGTTTCCTGACCCGCCAAAATACACGCATTGCAATCTGCGCAGGAATGACGCACACAAATCCTGGATACCTCTCTGTCTGCAGTTTGTCCTTCACGTTCACAAGTCCATGCCTTAGTTTTCGATACGGCACATGCGCAGTTTGCACGTTGTATGAGCGGGGTATGCATGACACAGCCTCGCTGATTCCAGGCACGCACGCAATTGCCGCGCGCTTTTGAACTCCGACGTCGGCAGCTTGCGCAGGGCGAGGGCGCTGCCGCTCCACAGAGTTGATGAAGCCCGCAGGGTAACCTCACGATGAAAGCTCGTAGCCAACTCGCGTATTGTCCGCCCCCTGGTCCTCTGTCTTGCTGCAGATCCTCTCAGTCCTGCGGCGAAGGGGGACCACCACATCCGCTTCTGAGCTTCCGGATACACCGAAACAAAATGTAGGTAACCCGCCGCGGTGGCTCAGTGGCTAAGGCGTTGCGCTGCTGAGCACGAGGTCGCGGGTTCGATTCCCGGCCGCGGCGGTCGCTTTTCTGATGGAGGCGAAAAGCAAAAACGCCCGTGTGTACTAGATTTCGGCGCACGATAAAGATCCCCAGGTGGTCAAAACTAATCCGGAGCCCTCCACTGCGGCGCGCCTCATCGCCTGCGTTGCGTCGGTGCGTTAAACCTTACAATCAATCAAATCAAATCAACAAAATGTAGGTACCGGCTGGTGTGAGTCTTCTTTCTGAACACCGTAAAGGACAGACGCGCACCGTCACGCTTCACCAGGACGTCTACGAATGCCAGACACCCGTCGGCCCCTTCCTCAGTCATGAATTGAATGGCCTGTTCTATTCCATTGAGGTGACCAGTGAAAGACTGTAGAGACTCCGTAGAGAGACTGTAGAGAGACAGTCAAGCACACCACCCTCGCAGAACCCCGATTCTGATGCGGCTGTGGATATTACAGTCTGGTTGCACACAAAGACGCACAAATGAAAGATAAGAAACTGACACAAGCACGTCATAGCAGAAAAGAAGCGGTTTAAAGTAATCCGTTCCAAAAGACAAACAAACGAAAGCGAGGGAAAAGGCGCGACTACAATGTAATAGAAAGGAGTTGCTAGTACGTATGGTCAGGTTTTCGCCTTAAAAGGACGTAAGCTGGCTGACTAGACCGCTCCAAGCAGCCGAGGAAAATTTGTGTCGAAGAGCGGAGGGTTTCGATAACGTAATACCTGCAGTAACTTTTTTTTATGTGGCGCGCTTCTATCACCCTCTTTCTTTTTTTTGAAAGTCGGCCATAGTCACGTGATTGCACTGTCTGCCACCGACTGCAGAAACTACTTCTTAGGACGAAAACTTTCATACAAAAAACTCGTATGAATGACTACAATAAAAAGTAAAGTGAACTTTGTAGTGAAATACAGATTAATAAAGTAAAAGGGCAATAAAATAATGTAGTTAGATTTACTTGCCCCCGTAGCCACTAGTGCAAAAGTCGAGCAAACGAAAGCATTGAAAGATGTGCCACGCCCTTTTGGCGCATCCTTGGCCCGCGTTGCGCTGGACCGATTACGTCACCTCAATAATCACCAAATAGCATGAGTCACTTTTTACCTTGCCCCGAATTATTATCATGAGCTTATTATTATTACCACAGATGAGCCTTGCCCGAGTGTCGCTCAAACTCGGTTCTTCTGGAATAGAGCCCCAGAACGTGCGTCTTCTGAATCAGGTATTTCAGATCACAGTGAAGAGCTACAGCCCTTATCGGTATCTCTCCTTCGTTCCTAATCTGCAACCCTATTTCAATTTTCGACTGTGTCATTCGCACTCTCACAGTGTTCATTGATGATGCCCAGCGCACCTAAACATGTTTTCTTCCTTAGGACAGTTTCCTTCACCTATGACTGTGCTTCGCACGGTTCAGTAGGAATGCGAATGGCCGTTATACTGGTCGCCCTCATGCATCGTAGTTTGCAAAACAGCTCTTTTTCGCCAAAATATCTCTCTTTTGGCTTGCTGAGTAAAGCCCTGTAGCTTCAAATGTGTTTTTTTCTCGTGGAGTCTGACTGCAGTCTCGCAGTCCCAACATGTCTTTTCAGCCGCCACTACCATTGCCGTCCGCAAGACCGGCCGCATCAACTTTGTCAGCTATCGTGATGCCTGATTTCCGTCCATCAATACCGTTTATACCGTACAACTGCACGAGTTTATTTTGGAAAGGACTGTAAAGGAGCTTTCGGGCTCATCGCTTCTCCTTATTGTCCTGCCTGGGCTTGATTATGCGGTGAGAATTTTAAATTTAAAAAATGGCGTGAAATCGGTGCAAGAAAACAGCAGCCAAAAACCTGTAGTGCGAGAGAGCACCCAGTAAGAGCTGTGTGACTTACGCTATCTCATTAATTGTGCGGTTTCCGTGTTCGTGTTACCGCTCAACGTCGCAATTTCCCAAGGAAATGATGGAAATCCCGCGCGTGATCTACAGCGATGGTAAGCTTTGTGGCCACAACCAAGGTTGTTCTAAAATATTTTATTCTTTTTGCCTTGAGCGCTTGAAGGTTGTGCTGTTATTTGCGTAGGCATGGTACTCGAGTGAAGCCGTATCCAATGCTACCCACAAAACAAAGGAAACACAGGAAGCGTGTATGTTGCACTGTTTACATCTGTATTTTACGGCAGCCAGTCTATCCTGCCAACTGAGGATCGAGGAAAATGTAGCAGAAAATGGGGGACATTGAGGCTCACCAGCGCCAAGCAGCAATGACAACATTATCATTATCATCCTAAAGAAGTAGCGGAAAGCGCAAACACAAATAAATGCCTACGCTAAACACACCTTCCTTTCAATGCGTGGTTATATTTTCAACTTTACCGGTAGCACAGCTTTTCTTTTTTCCCAGGTGGCACCGTCTTGCCCTTGCGCTTGTTCTTGTGACAAAAGGACGGGGTGAGTGAGACATTTTTTTTTCAAGAAAGGTTCTCGTTACCAACGTAGCATTCACACCGGTTCAGCCAATCAGAGGCTGTGTAGCAAAGACGAGCTAGCCGATGAGTCACAGGCAGATATTTTTAACATTCCAGTTTCCGCAATGACGCAGTATAGCCTGTTTAAAAAGCGTCGATCTCAATTGTACTAAAAGCAGCTCATGTGCTAACTGTGAAACACAAAGAAACGATAAAGTAAACAGGGCGATGGGTCGCATGGAAAGAGCCGGGGTGCGATGGAGTAAGAAAGAGCTTAAGATAATTCTTGGGCAGCACTCATTGATTTCATCTGCTAAGGGGATAGCAAGAAGAGGTAAAATTTCTTTCCCTCAAGCAAGGGTACGGAACCCTGCAAACGACACCTCACCTTTTCCTCTTAGAAAATGCTCTACATTTGGAAATACCAGAATAGTATTCCTCACTCTTGTTTGATGGAGTTGGGTATTTCTCAATAACAAGCGATCCTAAAAGGCAATTTCTGTGTTTCTGCTACCGCGGCTACATGGAATTATGTCTAAGGTGGCATTTACTGTCATTACTTCGTATATAATTTTCTCAAAGACGTCATAATGTGCTCCTACAACAAATTACATTGGTTTCTAGTTTTCTGTTTACATGTAGGCTTTTGGAAAAATAACCAGGGCCATTCCGAGCAAAGAAGGATAGAAGTCACATGTAAACACTAAACACTTTCATTAAAATATTAAGCGCAAACAAAAAACAGGGCCGTAGACAAATCAACACGGAATGCGAGTTTTCTTCCTCATTTTGCGGTCCTTCTCTTTTTCCTGCGCTGATATTGAATTATATACATACACGCACAATTTGTCACTCTCTTCCCTTTTTATACCACGTTTGCAAAGAACTAATAATATACTTCATACACAGATTCTGAAAATGTTCTGCGAGATCTTACGAATCTCAGAATACTTCCTTTTTGTGTTCAACGTATCGCTAAGGGCGGTAATGTTAGTAAGATTAAGCCAAATCAATTCATCGACCGCACCGGAATGTCCCTGTGTCTTTCGGAACAGGAGCAAGATTTCGGAAAGCCCGTAACATGGCAAAGTGTGGGAGACGAACAGAAAGGGATCGATAAATTGAAAATAATATTAAGGAAACTTTCGACTAAGAGCCCTTCAATCGATGCATGATGGCCAGACAGCGAGGGGAACTTTATTTGTTGATGACACCGATGGCAGCAGAAAGCAGTGAAGCCTCCGAGACGTAGCTAGGGTGGAAAGTGATACTAGTGTGCGTCGACCGTAATAAGACACTACAGCATAGGTGATAAGAACAAAAGAAGGAACACTGTTGCATGCCTGTGTCTTTCATTCTAGTCACTCAGGCTGGAAATCATTCCTTATAATGCTTTTCCAAACGCCGGTGGAAATGCTGTGCGCACTTCCAAACTCTTATATACATTCTCTTTCATAGCCGGACAGAATGCGTTTCCCCGCAGTGAATTTGTTTCGGGCTTTTTTTCCTCAATCGCTCAATGGTGAGTTCTCTCTCAAGCACGTTTCATTGCGAAATATTGCTAAAATTTCGTCCTAAATATTTTGGTTCTAATTACACAGAAGTGGGTAGATAAGTACAAGAGAAATACAAAATAAAAAGCAGCCATACCGATATCCTGGACCCAAGAATATTCACTGCAAGCTTTAATGGGAGGAAATTTGTTATTCTCAGTGCAATGGGTTACTTCCTCTAGAAGCGTGCCCGACAAGTAAAGCATGAATTTATCATGCGCAGGATTAAGTACCCTAAAGGCGGTAACTGCAATACGCACAAGAATAAAACTAGTGAATAACTTACACAACATTCTTTTCAAACGCACCATAAAATGTACATTTGAGCATTCTGTGTCCTGAAATGTGTTCAGAGGAACGTGACTGGTGCACGCATTTTATAAGAGTTTTTAGGATAGCGTTAGGGCGGGTGGAATCCCTTTCGAGGTGTAAAGTACAAAATTCCTAAAGTTTGCTTTAATACCGCCAACACAAGTTCAAGAGCATCGGAGCAGGACCGCATGTTTACTTCTTACTATGCAAGCGAAAAAGATATTGCAAGAAGTGGTTCACGCTTTTTCGCGCTTCGAAGCAGCTCACAACCACGATGCAGCCACAGTGTCCCCGCATTTCTCAGTAATACACGAGACCGCATGGTTAGAAGCAGTAATAGGCTCCATCTGAAATTATTGTGGCGCGCAAATCAGCAGGGCATTCATTATGAAGACTCAAGCGTGACACGTTTCCTCTGGCTACCCTAATATCACCTGTTAGAGATATTCCTGTAAGGGAAAGTAGACGTCACCCCGTGTATTCTGAGATATTACACTAGATGCGTGCAACGAGGCTAGGAAGGCTCTTGGGGACACATGCAGTTCTTCAGCAGGGAACGATCTGGTCCCCGTGCTGTAGTAATTCCTCTTACCTTTCATGATCGACCAAGTGAAATCTTTTCTCTCAGTCCCGAACTGTTGTAGAACACCTGGGCAGTGCAGCGGCCTGGCCAGCGATGCAGCAGAGGGAGCTAAGAATCTCTTGGTCTATGCAGACTGCCTGTTGAACTTAGCAGTGATCAACGCGCGAACTGCGTCAGTGATGGAATCTGAGCTGGTCTATACACGTGAATGCTTTCTTGGTCTGACCGAAGGCGTCCTTTAAAAAACCAATGCATTTTCCCTTAAACGGGTTGGTCAACCAAAAAACTATAGTAAGATCACTGAAGAGCGTGTTAGCAAGAGAATCGGGGGGAGGGGGCAGAAGGCCTTCGCCACCAGTTGTGCCCTAGAGACGAGGAGGGTCTGTGTGTCTTGGGTTGAGCTCCGCAGGGCCTCTTCCAAGCGTCCCCAGGGAGCGTGCGTGTAACCTGGCTTCCATTGTGTCAATACCGGGGTTAGGAAACCGCGATAACGGAAAGCTTCTAGAGGCGAAAATACACGCATCGATGATAAAGAATGAGTACAGTGGTATACCTTTACCTCACGAAACGCGTATCGGTACATATTTATATCTTTAATTGCTGGATACGTATACTTAGTTCGCGACAAATCCTCGCGTGGGTTCTTTTTTGTTGCAGATGTGGGCTTTTGAATTTTTGACAACGATTGCAGGTCGGACGCACGGTTAAAGGTTGGACTCACGTGTAAAGAACGTTTTGATGATAGAAAGCTTTTAGGTTCTCTAAATTTTTTTTATGAAAGGATGGTAAGCTTTCAGATGAGTTCTAGATCTATATATGGGGATATTGTAAGGTTAAGCGAAATGGAAGGACAGCAAAAAAAGTCAGGGAGTTGCGTAGCGCGATATTTCTTTCTATCTAGAAACTGAAGAGAAGGTGGTGAATGGAGTGGGATTCTTAACATACAGCCAAATGGCACGCAAAACGGTGGAATTATTCAGTTTTACCAAGAATAGTCACCGTAGTTGTGATCAAGCTAAAGAAATGATACAGGATAAATAGTACAAACCCGTGCACCAAGAACTGGTTCCGATGATGGGGCCTTAATTTTCACGAGGACATCGAATCCCCAATCAATAAGATAACAAAAACTATCACTAATTTGATAGGAGACTGCAACGCTGCACTTGGTAAGGAGCAGTAAGGCGAAAGGTCACGGAGAATTTTATAACTAGAGTTGCCGTAGCCAATATTATGCACTGGTTATATTATCGGAGCGAAATAACGTGCGGTTAACTAAAACATTCTTCTCTGAACAAATGGCTGTGAAATGAACATGGAAAAGACCCATGGTGTGTATAAATAAAGATTGAATACATTCTAGTAGACTGCACAGGTGTTTTTAAAGTATAAAGGTGCTAAGGAGGATATGGTGCGGCGATAAGAGGATGGGTATATACAAAATACGGCTAAATCTCAAAAGAAATAAAGCAACACAAGCGTAAAGAGGGAAACCCAGCCTGGAGTCAGTTATATCCAGAACGTAGGTGTTCTATATTATCTTTCAGAAAGAATTGAGCCTTTTTAAACTGGGAGAACGAGCAACACGTAAATATACTGCATGGAAACCTAGCTACGGTAATCACAGGATCAGTACTAGCTGTAAAGAAGCAGAATTTATGGTAGGGCTGGTACCCTCATTATTTAAACGAATGAACTTATGCGAAACTTAGCAACAAAAAATATCGAGTACGGTGCATGAATTTTTGTATGAGGACCTTGCGAGAGAGAGGATTGACTTCTTTATTAGAAATGAAATTGTTAGTGCTGTGCTCATTTTGGACCCCTTTTGTGGTGCCAGTGCCGACAGCCCTTTCCACCAACAAAAGCTGGTCGTTCGGACTAATCCTTGCCCGCACACTCTACTGCTGTTGAGGCGGACAAGAAATTGTGTGTATATTAGGATATTTTGAAAACCCCAACCCCACCATTGGGAAGAGTGCGCCAGGTTCGGTACAAAACTAAAGCAGAGTGGTGTGGGGGGTCGGGTGCATAAGGCGCGATTTTGTGAACATCGATTAACACAAGAAAAAGTGATTAACAGAAGAAAAGAAAGTAACAATGCCTGACAATGACTGAACAAACGCCGAAGAGTGATGAGAGATAAAAGCAAGTAACAAGAAAAGAACTATTGAGAGTAAAAGAATACACTAACAGACGAACACAGAAACATTACGGACGACATTGAAGAGACTACAGAAGTACTTGAGGGATTTAATATGAGGATGTACGCTAACAAACTAGGCTCTCCTACTCTACTCAGCCTAAAACGCACAGTGCGAGGTATTACGAATAACTAATGATTAGGGCATTCACGGGAATAAATAAATGCATAGCCGTTTATATATTGATTCAAGAAATAGAAGAAATGGGCTGTGGCCAACTCTGCCGTGTAAGCCATACTGTAGACTACAACGGTCGAAATGTAGCATGGCCCTGCCTGTGCTCGCTTTTTCATGGCCACAGTAAAGATTGATGATGTTCGTTTCTTCGAAGTCCGGTAGGGATCAGGAACCCAGCCGCCCGGGCTCTGGTTGATTTGGCAGAAGTCTCGCAGGGCGCTGGGGTTGAAGTTCTCGGAGATGGTGGCCGAATTGATGAACTCGGGGCGTTTGGATTTCGTGCAGGGAAACGAAAAGTTTATATACAACTATTTACATCAGAGTAATTGGATACACGAGTAACAAAAGGAAAAACGTCGAACTTCAGCTGGAAGCTAGTTCTATGTGCGTACAAGTCACTCGAGCTTCTCAACTCCGTCTAACTCTCCTACGCTCGGGGCATAGACAAACCGCTCGAGAAACGATGGCCGGGACCCTGTTCCCGCCGCAGGACCAGTCAAGTTGCCCGGTACACTGCTGTACCCCAAACTTCCGATGCGATCGTCCAGTCTATCTCTCGCTTAGGGGGCTCAGAAATCCCAACCTAGCTTTAGCGGTCGAGACTGCTTGTCTCGCCGGGAACTTGCCTAGCTGAGAGCTCAGACAAAAACGCTTTCTAACGGCCAAGTTCGGCCTTGCAACACCTCGGTATTTCCCTCGGGAACGCCCCTCTAGATTCACGTAGACAGCTTTCACTTCGCCATCTTCGGGATATCCAATAAGGCCCCACAACCTTCGGGTCAAAAGCCGGCCCGCGGGCGAGAAAGCACGTGGCGGAGAGGGGGGGGGGGGTCAAAAGCCTTGCCGACAAGAGCGCGTAACCATGGTGTCTCGCGACAAGCTGCCACGCCGCACGGTCAGACGACGATCACCACCCCTCCGTTTTCCGCTATGTCAACAATACCGGCAACTTTGCGGGGCCGTTGGCATTCTCAAAGGGGGGATTATCCCCTCAGCATTTCTCCGTCCAGACAAGCTGTCACCCGAACGCGCCGCGGCGAATTGGCGTCGACCATGGCGTAGTGTCGGCAGTGCCATGCCGCTAGACCGAGCGGCGGGGATCTTTCCTGTCACACCCGTGGCCTGAGCCCCTGGCCACTGACCCCATGAGTACACCTTTACAGCTACCCATTACCGTCATCGCTCCATCTTCAAAGGTTCGTGCCTTCAATCCCGCTGCCACCAGACAATATGAATGGTGAAGCCACTACGCAATACAAAACCTTTCCAAAATACTTGAGGAATTCTTAAGAATGTTAAGATGTCTATAGGCTGAAAAAATACTGGCATATCTCTAATTAACCAGTAGTAAGATAAAAAGGGCTTAAGCATGACACTCCCATCAGCCTACTCTCAATTGTATGCAAGCTGTTTCTCAAAATCAAAAGTTACACGCATAAGCGACAGAGTACATTTTTCGGTTTAGAAAAGGATACCGTAAAATAAACCAAAACTTTGTGATCAATGAAGTAATTGAAAACTATGCAGAATGTATTAAACCACTCCATACGGCATTTATTTATCAAGAGTACGCGTTTGATGCAGCCGACACCGCCGCTGTCCTGCAAGCACTAGGATGCCGGGGTACCGAAGAGTCTCATAAGACTCTTAGGTGCTATTTATAAATAATGCAGAAGCAGGATAATCCTCCATTAAACCATTTGACTCCAATTCGTGCTGTGAAGGTGCTTGGGCTGCGAAGCTGTAAGCGGCCCCCGCAACGACTGCCCATGCGAGGCCACTTGAATTGAAATACGTGGCTCTAAAATAAAAAAAGAAGAAACTCTGGCAGTTGTTACCTGGCTTTCGCTGGGGAGGCGTCGGAACGCAGAAGCGTCGGCCGAAAGGAAATGTAGAGAAGCATCCCGTGAAAGGTGAGGAGGTTGGTGGGACGCGCAGCTATGGCATCATCTCTGTCACTGCCTGCCCCTCACTCTTATTTCATGCTTCGGCGCAAGGAAGTGTGTGAGGGGGAAACGGCCTCTTTCCGTCTTCCTCCTCACACTCTGTTTCGTTCGCCGCTAATCCAAATTACCTGAACACCGTTATCATAGATTATGGAGTTTGGACTTCTCTCGCGGGCTTTAAATGAGCGTATCTGGTAGGCCCGCCGCTGTGCTCGTAGAGTACACCGTCTGTGTGAGCATAGCCTAGTAGGTAATACGACGGTCGGCGTCTCGCTCCGGTTTTCTATTCGCGTCCGAGTGCGATTCCTGGCGGTGCCAGTAATTCATTTCATTTAGTCTACCGTTTTCTGCTAACGCAGACACGAAATTTCCTTGCCTGGTAACTGTATACTGCTTCGCAGTGAACAGCGATATATTTCCGCTCAGAAAGCGAGTGGGGCCGAGAGATGCCATCTCGCCGAAATTGCATACAAAGCATAGACAGCATCAGGGAAGCGTTATAGGGAAAATTCAGGAATAGCAATAAAGGGGGAACACTTGAGCTATTTGAGGTTTGCGTTTGACCAATATTTGTTCAGTGAGTTTCGACAGCACTTCTAAAATACGCTTGACGAACTACAAAAACAAAGCCGAGACGCAAGGCTAAAAAATATTACTACATAAAAACTAGTCACAAATAAACATGCTGAAAACGACCTCCTCAGCATAGATAACTAAACACTAAAAAATTGCTTTAGTTTTACTAGAACAAGTGGAGAAATAAGACTACCTTCTACAGGTTGTCAGCGCTGACCCCGAGCACGCGAAAAAGATTCGGCGCAGAATAGGCATGGACGGCGGTGCTTCAGGCAAGCCACCCAAAGGAATGAAGGTACGCTTCCTCCATCACTAAAAGAATGGCGCAAAACCAAAGTTTACTACCACTGATGACCTGAGGCGGAAACGTCCGGCGTTTGTAACAATCTGGAAGCAAAACATGCTTCGGCCTAATTAAACCTATACGGTTAGCGCCTATGAACTGGAAACAAGCATCCTAAATGAAGGAACACGCTCGAGAAATTCATATCATAGTTCAAATTTAAAATAAAATACGAATGAACTTAGGTTCCCCATTCAGTCAGACGATATAATGACCTCTGGACCACCAGGGTGACCGAGCAGCTACGGAGGGACGAGAATAGAAGACGAAGGACAATAATTGGGCAGAGTAAAGAATTAATAAAATTTCAAGCAAAAGAATGGACTCGCGACGCGCAATATGGAAGCGCTTGAACGTCAGTTGGAGCGGCTTCGGTAGCGCAGTCGACCTACACAGGCTCATGATGATGGATGTCCTTGTGGTTCCAAATAATTAACAGCGAAGTTGTTTAGGAAATTGTTCATTTTCCTATCCGCATTATTAAGAACATTTCGAGCACACGTGAGCGCGCGCACGTCAGTGGGTGCTTCGTGGCGACCGTCCAGCAAACCCGCCGGACCTTTGTCAAGCCAACCACACCCAGTTAGGGTGATTGGCCAACACTCGCCAAGAACTCCAGCGTTTGCCGCAATCGGCGCAACACATTCGCTATCACAATCACACTGCTCACGCGACTATTAATCAGGGCTGCACCCATGATATACGGGTGTGCGTTCGTCCTTCGCGTACGCTAGGAAATCGTATGGTAGTCCGTCTTACAGAAGTGCGCCAGCTCAGTCGAAGAGAGGGCTCGGCAACGGGTTTTCCCCATGCCTCGAGGCTTGAGAACGAAAACTAGTATGGAGCGCCAACACAGACCCGTATACGCCGAGAATGCTGCCCAGAGATGTCTGTCGCCCCAGGACAGCGAACGCATTGAACGCAAATGGTCCCTAAAGCGCTGACCGTACCGGTAACGTCCAGCTGATACCGGTTGTCAGCAGGGGGAGGGTCCTTCGAAAACGGAAGCCGCCGCTCGGTTCAACCATGAGTTTCTCTCAGGCGAATTTGGACACTCGTGTGAGGGTCCAAATTGCTTGTGGTTTGACTGTAATCTTCCTCTATAACTTACGCGTTTCTGTGAGCGGCACCATAGCAACAAATAAAAAGTAAATGCCGTAGCGGCAGCAAAAACGAAGCAAATTGATCCCAATCGTGGACTACACAGTCGTCATGTTCGTGAAGATTGCATGCAGCTTCGCTACTTTCAAGTCTTACGCATTAATCTGAGCTTCTTTGTATTTCTTTCCTAGCATCTCGTAAGTCTGTGAGGTACTGTCGCTGAGATTTTGTAGTAGACAGTCATATTTTTTGGTGAGACATTATATGTGTTGTACACAAGTTCTACTTCCTCATTCAATCGCCCAGTCGATATTCAGTCACACAATTCTTCCTAGAACTTAGAACTTAAAACGTATCGCATCTCTTGCTTTCTATATATAAAGTAAAATAACAAACAACGAATCTTTTTATGTAAAACAATGCCGAAGAAAGAGGCATGTCTTGCATTACGTTCGGAAACCACAGAAAGAAGTTTATCGGCAAAACTATGTGTTTCCAGCAAAATCCTCTCTCATTTCGTCAGCGATGATTCCAAAGCTGAGTTTTCTATTTTCTGTGTAATATCGACGCTGGACGTCACGACGAGAGAATGGTGAAAGTGACTTGTATATTTCCTGGAAAGCGAGATTTTGTGAAAATAAAATTTGTTTCAGAATGAACAAACGCACAAGAAATTCAAACCTAACCAATCCATTAGCTCGAAACTCTGTGGTCCTGCTGACCTCATGTTCAAAGAATTCCGGTCTTGGTTTATTTTATTCGTGCGCGATTTCTGAGGGCCGCTTACTAAAACCAATTTTTACTGATATGGACTCAGGCTCTCCCCGTCTAATGCCTAACCGTATGGGGACGACCGTACTGCCTTCATGACTGTCCATATAGAATATGCTTTGTAGAAATCTTGCTATTGTTTTTATACTATCCGTTTTGAAGCGTACAGCCATCAATAAAGTAGACAGAAACCTCGGAAAGTACGTAGACAGAAAATGGAATGCTAACAACGAAAGCAGGTCCTCTATTTGGTGTTGTTTTTTCTGTTTCTTAACAACTTCTTTGATTGTTAGTCAGCCCCCCAAAAAAAATTCTCTGCCTCACCGGGAGATACGACCGACCACTGGAGAGGTTGTGAAATACACAAAACATGGGTATGCCCTGCCATTGCCTAAAAATGCAATATAATAAATTCTTAAAAAATACAGGAAAGACATTAAAATATGCCTATTGATCGCTGGAACAAACAGAAGTACTCGATAAAATCGATAACCTAACCACGACGTGGCGTGTTGCCTGATAGAAGCAACTAGATCAGTGTCTTGTGAGTGCTGACGAAGTATCACCCCTAGAATGGTGCGGGATATGCGAAATTCCGGTGCCTGGTAGGTACAAGCCAGGCACTTCTCGTGCGCACCAAGTGCGATTAACGGCTTCGCTTGGAACGCTTATTTTTGCTTTCATGGAACGGCTAAGAACATTCCGTTGTTCTAGTTTAGTAGCCTAGGAAATAGAATCATGGGTTCTGGAACGAAAGCGCAGAGTTCCAGTCCCCGCAATGCTTACATTTTCTTACAAGACGCGTAAAATTTTCATTGTAAAATGGTCTCTTGGCTCAATCTGCACAGTCGTTTGTCTCTTGAACGTGGTTTATCCTCTTTTAGGGTAGATTATTGGTGGTGCGCGGCATATGAACAGATTAATTTACCGTTTTTAACGCACAGAAAGTGCCGGGCTTGTACCAACGTTGAAGCGAATCAAAAGAAGCATCGTCCTAACGACTTTGTTGTATGTGCGCTCAAAATATGTCTAACGCATTTTCCAGAATTTTATTGCTTTTCCGCCTAGTATAAAACATAAAAATATATGAACCAGCGCTCTTAATGGGAACTAGGCGATAAGGCGGACTGAAGTGTTTTTGTATCCTGTGAAAAAAATAAGATGAAGACTACGCTTCATTTGCATACCCTCAAACCCGTTCTTCGCTATGGTGGCCTTTTATTTCCTTTGAGGTTTTACTTTACACATAATGTATATAAACCAGCGTATCAAAAACCTATGTTCCGCAGTTAACTGGTGGAGGAACTAGGGTACAGAGCACTGCACCTCCGCCGCCATATTCGGCTACTTCGGCAAGCCTTGTTTCGCTGCGGAGTAAATAGAGAGAAAGGGAGCAATACGAATCCGGCAATCATGCTGTTGCAACCGCGTGGCTGTCGAACGATCGATAACATGACTGCACAAGGTTACACATACATATATGTGCGGGTCAGCAGCCAGAACCGGTCCGACACAGCACTCATGCTGGCCAATGCTCTATCCTACTTCAAAAGTTGCTCCAAGGGTTTGGTAGAAGTCCTGTGAACATGTACTTGGAAGTCTAGCGGGTAAACTGATTTCGATGCTTGCGGCGGTTGATCATCCACTTGTCCTCAACTCACCGCTAAAAACAGCATCCCTCATTTTCAGGCGAAAAAAAAGAAATAATTCTGGTACCTCGAAATGATACTTCCAAATCTCATTTAGCGATTTAGTCAAGACAAGCGGATTTCATTATCATTCTGACAAGACGCCTGTCACTTGGAAGTTCTCAGTTCCCTCAACAGCGAAAGAGGTTCAAGCCCTAATCTGTTGAGTTTACACTTTTGCAGGTTTGTGCGCAATTTTTCGGGCATTGCACGCCCGTTCATACCCTTATCCATCGTCACCTTTTCCAAATGGCCGTAGAAGCCGACGCAACCAAACTCTGCTGGCTTACTAGCGTGGCAGAGACAGCACAAAGCCTTCTACATGTGGACGGAGATAAGTTTTTTTCCTGTTCCTCCCCGCAAAGCATTTTTTAAGAATTATATCGTTTTAACTACATATCGCCACATGAAGCGGGCAGCGCCCTGTATCCACCTCACTTTGACGTTGGTGCACCTACCGAAATTGGCGCTAAGAGGAGCCGCTAGGTGCTTCTTTTGTACTCACGTAAGTAAAATGCCACAGTGCATGTACAAGCTGTCTCCCCGAATCTCTTGAACAACGGTTTCTGAAACGGGTAATGAATGCAGTCCTTTCGGTAAGTCATGAAGTTCAATCAATCCAGAAATTAATGGTTTCTTAATCAGTCAAGCCTAACCGAATAAGAGCTGAAGAATTAATAAGGCTTGCCACAGAAAATATATGCACGCGTAAATGGAACCCAGTGGACAGACTCTGAAGCCTAGCAAAATGTAGTAGTAGTAGTAAAGTCCTTTATTGGGAATGGACGGCCGGTTGGCCAGAGGGGGGAAATGGGAATAGCAGGGAGGGAGGATTAGCACTTCTTGAATCTTCGAGAGCCGTAGAGGATCTAATTGTCCATTGAGGCTCTAATTGTCCAGTTTGGGGGACCAAATGGGTTGTAGGCCCCGGCTCACACTACTCGAGCGATACCGCTCTCAAGGGAAAAAGGGCCTAGCGCGGCAAGGAATTGGGGGTCATTGTATGAGGGATTAGCTGGTGGAGAACCATTTGGGAGGGCATTCCGATAATATATCGATGGTCTGAGAATGCAGTGCAGCGCCAGATTAAATGGTTCAGGTCCGCGATAGAAGTCGCTGAACAGTGCGTACAACGTGGGGGTAGTGACGTCCCAGGGTGAATCCATTTTTATATTATGTGAGGAGTGACAGCAGCATTCGCAAGAGTCTTATTAATGTAAAATTCGGATGGGCGTGGTAGGGAAGGGACGCCGTGTAGGTAGCCAAGCGGAGTGCTTGATGCTAGGCGGCATCGGCGCGCGTGGCGAGCGTGGTCCAGCTGCAGGCGAAAGGAGGTGGGCGAGACAGCAGCAGAGGAGTGGTCATCCAACGGAGGGGTTACGAGAAGGCTCTCCCTAGCCGCAGAGTACGCGGTGTGGTTGCCATGTCCCTGCATTATGTGTCCCGGTATCCATGCCAGGCGAGTCTTAGTGCCATTCTGAGCGAGTATGTTGACCATAGCTTAAATTTGGTGGACAGTAGGATGGCCAGAGAAAGCCTTGTTGAACTCGTCAATAGCATTTTTGGAGTCAGTGAGAATACGAATGCGGGCAGGTAGTGGAGCAGAGCCGTTGTAGGCAAGATGGTCCAGTGAATGGAGAATGCCACGCAGTTCGGCTTCAGTGGGAGACGGATAAAGTATATGTTTCGTAATAGAACCATCAAATTCGGGTCGTGCTGGACAATGCCACGCGAGGCATATTTGGTGGTGGTCCAGGATGGCATCAGTAAAGATGTCAGTTTCATCTGGGAGCTTCTCCCCAAGGATGCGACAAAGGGCTTTTTTGCGAGGACACCTCCTTGCTTTGGGAATGCCAGGTCGCTGATGTGGCGATGTCAGAAGTGGCCTTTCCAAGGAGGCAGGCGGTGCCGGACTCAGTGGTGGTGGCAACATGGTTCGAGCATCCCACGCTGCGAGCGCCGCTACCTGACCCGTAAGACATTGACGTTGTTCGTGTCGAAGGGCAGCTTCAGAAAGCAGGGCTTCCACAGGAGGCACAGGAGCCGCCTTTTCGAGGGCATCTATACCGGTATGTCGCGGCAAACCAGTTATTGTTCGGAGCGTGGCCCTGTGTAGTACTGCAAGTTGCTTCTTGTGACTGTTTGAGAGGGTATATATAGGGGCGCCGTAGAGAAGGCGGCCTTGAGCCACTGCTCGTGCTAGGGTAATGCAAGCCGCTTGTTGGGCCCCTCTGTACTTATTTGATATTCTGGAGATTATATGAAGCATTGGCTTCCAGGTAGCTCGACGTTGCTTTATCCAGCACTGTGCGCTGTTGTGACTGACCAATGGGATACCCAACAGTCTAATTTTGCCGCACATAGACCTAATTGGTGTGTCGGACAGATAGATGGTGTGGTGCACATCAGGAGGTATCTTATGCCGTCCGTGCACCACCAAGAACTTTGTTTTTTGAGGAGCCAAGTCTAGCCCTAACGTTGGAAGGTTCGACGTGAGGCTGTGAGCGGCGGCCTGCAACTCAGTGATCATGTCTTCAGTTGATGTGTAGTCTGCAGCCTCGGTCCATACAGTAAGATCATCGGCATAGATCGCGAAGCGTGAAGCAGAATCCTTTTCTAGTTGCCGTGCTACACGGGCCATTGCCAAATTGAAAAGCGCAGGTCCAAGGATAGAGCCTTGAGGCACGCCCCTGTCCAGGTGATAGGTCTTGGGGCTCCATGCCGGGTGCGCGCGCTCAGACGTACGGGGCGGTTGTCTAGAAAGGACCGGATCGAGTTTTGGGCTCGCTGGCTTAGGAATGCTTGTGCCAGTTCTGTAAGGATTGCAGTTTGGCTAACGCGTTCAAACACTTTACGCATGTCAATGGCAAGGAGATAGTCGGGGTTGCCTGCTGTGGAAGTGCGATTGATCCCTCGTCGCAGCAACCATAAACAGTCGTGGGTACCCAGGTGTTGCCGCAAGCCAGTTTGTGATGGGTGGAGCCAAGGCCGGACGTATTCTATGTAGTGTTTCATGCGATTATTTATGAGACGCTCTATGAGTTTGCAGATTGTTGGTGTCAAGAAAATGGGCCGAAGGTTAGTCATGTTGGAGGGGTCTTTGTTAGGTTTTGGAATGGGATGGACGAGCGTGAGCTTGAGGTTGTCCGGAACGGTCCCTGTAGCCCAAAGGTCATTGATAACGTCCAGAAGCACTAGGTGGGTAGCTTCATCCAGGTTGCAAAGGTGCTGCCAAGTGAGCCCATTATGGCCCGGCGCCGCACGTGGTTTGCCTTGGTGGAGGGCAGCCTGGAGCTCCGGAAAGGTGAAGGGGAGATCTAGCTCCTCAACAGGCTCCGATACTGGTATGTTGGGTAGAGGGGGATGAGCAGTGAGGGAAGCATGGGGAAAAACGTAGTTATGAGCTGCTGTTCCACAGCTTCAGGGGTGTCCTTTAGAGTGAGTGTGGAGAACAGCCCAGACTTACGCTTGCGCTTGCCGGACATCCCACGGTACACCTGCCATAACTTGGAGAGGCCGCGTTCCTTGCCGAGTCTTGCGCAGAGGCTGTGCGATTGTTCGTTGGCGAGCGAGTGTTGGTATTCCCTAATTAGCTTGTATTGTTTTCTCATCTTGAGGAGATCACGGTGACGTTTCCCGCTAGCAAGGTAACGTGCCCACCAAAAGCTCATACTGTATATGGTTTATGGAGAAAGGGTGTGTAAGCGGGAATGCATGCCGCTTATGCCCGATATTCCGTGGGAGTCGTAGCTGTGATGTCTGCAACTTTTACAAAGATATCTCGGCCTAAGAAAACAAATAATGCCGGAATGAAGTTTTACAGAAATATTTCATATTAAAGAAATACTACTTAAATACAGGAATTTTATCCCGTGCTCTTTCCCGTGCGAAGTAATTACGCCGTGTCGTAAAGATGAAACTTGGTTGTATAAGACGAATGTATTCGCTTGACTTTTTGTGCAAAATAAGGTTTTAGATAGAATCCTTGAGCAAATGGATTGTATTGGATGGAAATTCGCAGTACCATGTGATTTGACTCTCGAGCCAGAACAATTAACCAACAATTCTCAATCACCGTGAACACTACCTGAGCAGTACTAAGTATTCTGAGTGTTCCAGAACAGAATACACCATGCAGAAAAAAAGAGCTGATGAAGCTCCGAATGAGCTGTCCTTATCGCTTACTTTCTCTCGACTGCTCCCAGGTCTCAATGGCGGTGACATGACCGAGTGCGTGAATGACAGATGCTGTTACCGGAATAATCGCATACAAAAAAGAAATGCTCGTATAAGCCTCTCTGATATCCTCGTGAAGAAGAGCATAGATAGCTTCGAGGCTGACGTGCGGCTGATCGCATTTTCTTTTTTAGATATTTTGTTGTGTGGATTTTATCTTCACTGACGTCAGTTATTTCGTTGGTTTCTTTCAGTACCGCCGTCATTATTTGCTGCTGCAAGCGTGGACTGCGGGTCGCTTCAAGCTTTTGGTGTACGCTGCCGTGGCGTACCTTCGCAGCACTTAGAACTCCTCTTTTATTGACACTGCGCTCTGCATCTGCCGCTTTTATTACTATTTAGAGAAACGCGCATTTTGACACTTTTCACCAACAATTTTTAGGTGAAAAAAGGCCAACTGCTTTACTCTCTAGACACGCGTTCTGAGACTAGGGTTAAGGGGATAGCAAACATCGTAGTACCGCATAACAAGACTAGATACAATGATTATTACTGAAAATTTTGATGAAATTGATTGTGTATGGAAACGTTTCGCCCACAACAGCACACTTTGGCTCCCGCAAGTTAGGAAGAAAATTTTGTAAAAACGATGCGAAGAATTGTAAAAGTCGATGCTAGCTTTACAAAGCATGTTTGTGGAAATACGAATGACTTGTGCACTGTTTGTGTTCAGAGGACATTTTCATACAGCCATTCCAATTACATTCGCCTTTCTTGCACTAGTAAACGAATTTATATTCGTGGTAAGATAGGGAGTGCGGAAGTTCGCCGAAGATACCGATAATGTTTTCGATGGCTCGAAATTGTTACCGATGGCATCCTCGTTCACTGAGCGGATTGCCCCAAATTCTGCGCGGGAAACCTAGTCTGAGCAAGGCGTGCTCATAACTGTCCGCCGGACAGTCACGTGCGCAGGATTTCATTTTCTAGTACGACACACTCTCTCACTTGTCCCCCCCCCCATCTTAAACGAAAAACATTTGAGCGAAAATACACTGTAAAAATATACACTTCCGAGATGGCTTAAACTGCTTGTTCTGCAGTTACGTCCGTTCTAGGAGTTGTTTTACTCCATGGTGAAGGGATCTTTGTTTTACTTCCTCAGAATGGGTGTTTTCTAGAATAGAGAAAGTAAGTTTTTTAAGAAGTAGGAGAAATATTATGTGAAGTTTTAGGATACTAAAATTAAGTATTATTTTTTTCCTTAAAGGGACCCTGCAACACTCTTTGAGCAGTACAAGTAAACCTGCGCGACGTTTAGATTACACGGCCAGGAATACCTGAGCCAAATATTACACGTGCACGTGAAGCGGTGAGCGCGCAAATCGATGTGAAAGACGCGGAAAAACAAACCGCTCTCTCTTCAGTCGTCCTCATTATGCATGGCCTAAGGGACGTCACATAGGCCATGGCTGCCCGATCGGCTGCCACTGGTCAACTTCGCGGCTAGATTCTCCTATTTCCGTCGTCGTCATCGCTGTGTACGAACTTCTTCTATGCCTGAACCTGGAGGCACAGTTTTGCCGTTTATTTTGTGTTTTGAGCGCGCGCGGAGTTTGAGTGATGAGCTCAATACTTCCCTTTCAACGGGACCACTCGACTACAAACGTTTATTGCTTCAAAAACGCCCTACCAGCCCGAGCGCGCACTTGCGAGCAGGCGCCCATGCCTGCTTTTTTGTGGCACCAGACCGGAAATAGGCCCCTCTGCGTTCCGGAGAAAAGGAGAAAACTACCCGGCATGGGATATATCGAAGGCCGCCGAAGAGAACGCCGCGAGGCGCCCCCCTCTCCGGGAGAGAGCGCGCAGCTTTCGTCGCCTTGTCCGCGCTCGAGTTGAGAGGGAACGATTATGCGCGATTTCTCATCGCGCGTAGTTTCGGTAATTGTGAACGGATTTTCATAATTCTTGCGGGAGGAGATTTCTGTGACAATAGACTTTATCCCAAAATACAGTACTAGTAGTCGATGGCAAGTGTTGCAGGGTCCCTTTAAAGGAGTAGTAAATACGTTCATGCAGTTTCAGGTCACGGTTAGGAGTATATCCTGGCATCGAGGGTATTCTTGACGTAAATTTGGTGGAGCTCTTAGGAGGCTTCAGAGGAGAACTATGTGTTTTTAACGAAGTTTTGCATGGTAGTACTGCCCTTCGGGACATGGCAATCATCATATTGAACGAGATTGAAGAGGGCATCTAAAGTGGGGCCTTTTAGCAAGCGATGGAACCAGCCATATTTTTGGAGACGTAATAGGCCATGTATCGACCGATTCAGAATCTGGACGAATACGTTTTTATGAAATTGATGGAAGAAATAGTCATGGAAGATGCTTTCATAGCGGCTTTGTCTTGCGACAACGTGGTGAAGATTACTGCAGAACGTCACTATAGATCTCGAGACCAAGAGGTTGGTGAGGCTCTATTTTCACCTCCTGTCTAGAGACCACCGGATAACGAGCCAAAAATCAATACAACGAAAATTCCCTGCACTTTCAATCACAAAATTTGATAAAACCTTCACAACTTTATGATTTGTGGGGCCTGTTTGAGTACGCAGTACTCAGCAATTTTCAACTGCCCTCGACTGTGGCTGTTTTTTACGGGACTAGAGTCCTCGCCAGCTCAGTGGCTCCAGCGATGACTGGACGCCCCATGACGGAGCAGTGCTATTGGCGATAAGATGTTTGAGTGGCGCCTCCCGGCTCTGACGGCGGCTTAGGGACTCGCGCCTTTGTAGTCTGCTACACCCGCTTTTGAGGGGAAACAGCGCCTGTGCTAGAAATCGCCCGCGTTGATGCTGTACTGCGTTGAAAAGCTGATTCCACTAATTAAGCTATTTTTCCACATTCTGACGCCTCCGAATAATTTAACGCTGTATCCCACAGAACTTTGCAACACACGAGAAGAGAGAAGAACTTACTTCAGAGCATCGGTCGGCTGATTGTGTGCACTAGCCTTTTCTAGCTTATTTGCGGGGTTCGATTGATTTGATTGATTGATTGATTGAAGGGTTTAACGCGCCGACGCAACGCAGGCGATGAGGCGCGCCGTAGTGGAGGGCTCCGGATTAATTTTGGCCGCCTGGGGATCTTTAACGTGCGCCGAAATCACCTACACACGGGCGTTTTTGCTTTTCGCCTCCATCAGAAAAGCGGCCGCCGCGGCCGGGAATCGAACCCGCGACCTCGTGCTCAGCAGCGCAACGCCTTAGCCACTGAGCCACCGCGGCGGGTTATTTTTTATTTGCGGGGTTCGGTGCTCAGAGCTCCCAATAAGTATTAAAATGCATAGGCTTCCCTAAAGTATTTTTGTGATACTGTTATGAAGATTCAACAGTCTACTGCTACGCACCAAGAAGCAGGCCCTTACACGTCAATCTCACAGCAGGAAATAAAACGGTTGCCTTCTATTTCTTTTGTAGTGTTTGACTTGTATCAGACGAATGTGTTTTTTCGGTTCCCAACGCATTAGCTTTTCTGCGCCGTCACAAACGCCTTATTGGGAACTTTGGGAGGTGGAGGTGGAAGGGGGGGGGGGGGGTTTGGGTGGCTCATAACGTTCGTGTGGATATTTTCTTCAGGCTGTAAGGTATACAGTACCTTCTTAACAGATTGGCTTTTGTTAGTGCTGCGTGCAAGCAGGTGCACATGCTCCACGTGCGTTTTTATTCACGTCTAAATTCAATAAAAAGGTTTTTTGAACGCCTCTGCGAAACGGCGCAGACAACATTAACTCGTCCAGAGTACTCGAAGGCGGCTTTTGTGGCCCTAATTTCTATCGTAATCGTCGTAATAATGACCAACTAGGTCTCAACCCACACAGTCATGACATGATTACGGTGTTGAAGGATTGATATACTCGCTAACGAACGCATTAAATGGTATGCGTACCGGTTTCCACTACAACACGAAAAAAAAGTGATGAACATGTACTATTGGCCAATCGGCGTCAAATGAAAGACGAACTCGAAAATATGAACTTGAACGCACAAATAGCGCGATTACTTTCCATGCCAAGTCAAAATGATGCCTGGCTTAGTTACAAAACCAAAGTTGGGAAAAGTGGATTTCCAAATATGCCAATACCGCGCCATTATATACCGCACCACTGAAAAGTATTATATTATGTTTATTTTTCAATAACAGTATTTTTAAATTTTGCCCGTTCTGGAACGCATTTTCATGTTCGCGTTTCATTTGACGCCGATAGTACACGGAGCTCTTAATTGTTTTCCAAGCCTCTTGTGCGTTAAGAACAAATCCTTCTCGACTCGGGATGGCTTTCTATAAAATGACGAAAATTGCTCTTATTGTCCTGTCATGGACTGAGGCGCCCGGCCAAAAACTAGCTCGATTTGACTGCTAAAAAAACTTTTCTCCTCGTCCGGCTCCTGCTACCCCGCTTGCGTGCAGTTTCACTGAAAAGCATATCTGAACATTGTGAAGATATGGCTGTGTGAAATGTACCGAAGTAGGCCTCCATGGGTCTGAACAAACATGGTATTATTACCGTACACGTGACACGTTTTGCCCAATAAGGCTCCGTACTGGTTATAAGCCTGGTAAAACACCCACACGCGCTTATACACACAGTAGGTTATTCAGTACTATCCGGCCCACAGTGCATGTCGGCGTACTTTCATGGTATAAAACAAATTGTGTGATACAATACTTTCGAGCGTTGGTCAAGGTTGCAAAAACTGTTTTACCTAACATACGATTGCCAGGTGTCGTAATGCCTTCTGCCAGGGCGTATAGACCCGAAGGCCTGGGAATTTGTTCGCTGTTGTCGGGTATTATCAGCTGGCTGCGTCATTTGTTCGAAAGATTGCTTGACACCGGAGCTGACGCCTAGCTCCCACTCTGCGTGCTCTGCAAAGAACCGGCTTCGCAAGAAATGGGGCGACTCCTGCAATTTTTCTTCCGAAGGGGTGTCAAAAACTATAGTTTATAATCAGGTCCACAGCTAGTGTATGCGATTTTAGCTCTTTTATTATGTTAGAAAGTTACGCACAAACAATGTCTGCTGCGCAAGCATCAAAAGTCAACCAAGCGCAAAGAAACTGCAGGGATAGCGAGCACGAATAATGCGCACGACAAATGCGAGAATGCGTAGGCCACGTCACGGAGACGTGCTCCGCAGTGCCGCCCATTGTCGCGCTCACCGCCGGTAACTAAGCATTCGAAATACTTCAGAAGCGATTCAGCGACCAGATTCATATTGCGCAAGATCACCTGCAGGCACTGACTGATAAGACACCTCTTTCCTAGTCAACTGACATACTGCAACTTCTAAATCTACAAGACAACGTCAAGGCAAATTGCAGAAACAGGAATATTTTTCGCTACGATCCAAGAAACCTACTGTGTCATGCCACGTGAGATCTTTCTGCAGACCCTCCCTCGATGCATGGTCTTCATGTACACCGGCATTCAAAACCTTGTCCACTGCTTCAAGATCAAAGTGAACGCAGCGTCAGCAGCAATCAAGGGGCCATAGGGAAAATTTGACGCACCGTTGCAATTGGTTGGACATTAATTCCAGTGCCTGGCTGCAGTCATTCTGTATACGTGTCCGCGACCAAAATTTAGGACGAAGGATAGTCGTGAAGAACAATACCGAACAGGAAGATTTGACCATCAAACTTCTCCCCAAGCACTCTATGGGTTATCTAACACATGTAGAAAGTGCCCTTTTGCTTTGTCCCGCAGTATGCAACATCATCTTGTTGGGATAAAAACATCACAATGGAATAAAAAAAGTCTCGTATTTCCAAATACGGACAGTGTTGCCGTTGTTTGACACCAGGACACATAACTTAAACGGCAGAAAGAAAAATTGCAGTTCCGCGTTGGAAACGATGACACGTTCCCTTCATTTGCAAGACAGAGAGGGAGAGTCATGAGAAGAGACGTGTTACTTCAGCATCCATACCACTCTCCGTACAAGCAGCCAGCGCAGTCTTACTTCAAAGGCTCATCGTTCCGGTTTCCGGCTTCCGTAGTGCCGAAACATGCAGAGATGTTAGACGCGGGAAGCCAGCAGAGCTTCATGACGACCGAAGCCTGTAAGATTGGTGTATTTATTTATTTATATTCATTTATTTATTTATCAAATTGGTGTATTTATTTATTTATTTTTAAAGGGGAATGGCATTCACGGCGGTAGCTGGTCATGGGGGTTGATTTGAAGGCGAAGGCGGAAGGCAACGGGGCTGAGTGCCGGTACCACCGGAACGCACTCGTGGGCATGAACGTCCGAGTTGTTCCTCCGTTGTCTTCACGATAATCCATGGAGCATACCCGGTTGGGCGGATGGCGCTTCGGCATCAACTATTCATTGTTGTGCCGTGTTAACTCTTCTTGTTAGAATTTATTTAGTCTTCACAGTACCCGAAGTTCCGGTTTGACATTATATTAAAGGCTATCATTGACAAATGAAACCAGTTAACACAGAACTCATGGAGAGAACTATTGAAGTTCAGGGCTAATCGCTGACGCAAACCAAAAGTGTGCAACGTGATTGTACACAAACAACCACAGCCAGAACCGAAAAAAGGTAAGCAAAGCATAATCGTGTATACGCGAACCGAAACGATATGGTTCTGATGGCGCAAGTAGCAATGCAAATAAAAAAATAAAGCGCAATTGCAATTACACAGCTGGAGCAAAGGCATGCTGTCAAGATAGCGATACGACATAACGAGGCTATCTGTTGCAGTATCTAATTGTTTTAAGAAAAGATACATCTTAAGAAGTTCATTTCCACATCTGTGGTTATTATCTTAAATGGGTGGTCGCGCCTTTCAGAAGTGTACTCAGGTGCCTGTGTGTAGCTATCGTGATTGAGACCGTTTTTAAAATAATAAATATTGGGCAAAAACTTTAACCTGAATGTTTCCTTAGTTTTTCTTCGTTTGGGATGTGCTAAAATACCCAGTACAAATAGGAACTACTAAAGGGGGTGCAAAGCTTTTTCCACTTTCTAGTTTTATTATATCTTTTGCAGTATAGGTGCCCCACATGGTACAAGCCAATTTCTGTATTGGCCTTACGTATTCTTGTAAAGCAAATTTCTTTCTTCTAAAGGAAAACACATGGCATTGCGACGCGATACACCAAGGCCTCTACACGCAGTAGCATTTATGTAGTCAACATGACGGTGCCAGCGTAGCTAAGGGGTAATGCGACGCGTATATACGTGGGGTGACTTTTGTCTATTGAGGGACCATGGACATCGAAGAAGAGTACATCACTATAGGAGTCGTTGGGAAGAAACAAACGAAACGATCAGAAGGGTTCCAGATCATCTGCATGACCTTACCGAAAAAAACGACTCTCAGCCCGGAAGCATTGCAGGAGAATTCAATCTTTAGCCAGTGGATTCTTCTCCCCCAGAAGACGATACTTAGAATCACACTCGATCGACGAGGTAGGCATATCATGTCTCTAAGAATGGAACAAGACCATCTCAATTGCGATAGCATCCGAATTCTACTCGGACATCGTTAGGAGCAGCGTTAAGTTATTCGGACCTATAATGAAAGCCGCCGAAATACTTTTAACCTAGACGGTTCAAGTACATGTCCCAAGTCGAAAAAAAAACAGCCCCAGAAGGCCGTCGTGCTTCTACGCGCCAGTTCCTCTGAAGTAACTTCCGCCTTTGAATGATTCTGGTAATTGGAGGCCATTATATCTCAATTGCCGGCACATGCTTCAAGGGAAGGTCACTCCTTAGGAGCGCCAGAAAAGAACGCTCATTTTGTAGGCGCAACTTACTAACCCCCTGCTCCCCGGAAGCAGGCAAGTGACATAGGTGGCAAGTTAGACGTAGCAGAGTGAAGACCCATTCGCTTGACCAAGAAGCCCGATCAGGACTTTTTCCTAGGAATCGACAACTCGGATGAACTCCTAATGACGAGAACAAGAAACTAGTCACTTATGCGTTACGCGTAGTGGTGGAAAGGACGCTCATGGATCACGTCTTTGCACATCTCGCCCCACGAGCCGGATGAATTTCCCGTGTGGTTACACTAAATAAAGAAGAAAATGAGTTACCAGACTTCTGCGCTTAAGCGATCAACCTCGAATCCAGCGGACATTACGCCATTGCCATGTGTGCTTCGAATTCACCGCGTAGTTACCATACGGTATCCATCGGTATGCAGCCTTTGGCATGAGAGAATATTCATTGGGCTTCTGACGACGGATAAAATTGAAAGACGGAGGATTACGGAATCCAGGACTTGGAAGGATAACGTTTCCTCAAGCTGCTGTTTCGAGAACAGCAACCACATCGCGTTTTCTGTTGCGCCACTCCAAGGCATGTTCTCGAAATGGGGGCTCGAGATCGGTGGTAACAGCTCTGTGCTAGCATTACGCTGCTCCGTATCGTGCCATCGGTTATGCCTGACAAAAGAAACTGACTAAGCGTGGATTTGCCACAGAGCGGCCTCTTCAGTGCCGACTCTTTTTAGAAACACACTCACATCGCAGCGCCGGTGGCCGGGAAGATGTAGAATCTCTTCGAGAAGATCACGGCGCTATCTGAATTGACCGCCATCCGGATGCTGCGTCCAGCGAGAACATTTATTGGTCTTCAGGCAATCTCCCTTGGCTGGCATCAACATCGCTGTATAGTGTGCCCTTGAGCGCACCAATGTCCAGCTCCGGTCTCGATTCCCAACTTCGGCTGGTGGAAAGGGCCGTGGAGGCAGGGGTCTCCAATGGAGTCCTGGACTAAGGGCTCCACACAACAATACGATGCTGTCAATAAAATGTATCCATCCCACCGTTCCCTAAAAATATGCACCCGGTTCACAATCAGGAACGCAGGCAGGCAAGGGCGAAAGCCCTGCACAAACGAGTCGGAAATTCGGAGGACGTGCTGTACGTGGACGCGGCCGACTATCAGTGTCGCAATGCTATGGCAATTGCAATAGTCAATCACCAGGGCAATTCCATCAGCTCCGGGTCGGTCCGCACGAGCGAGCCGGAGGTGGGCGAAGAGGCGGCCATTGCCCTGGCAATGACGGCATCCGCAAAAATCAAATACGTGGTGAGCGACTCAAAGTCTGCTATTATAAATTACGCAAGGGGGCGCATCTACCCAGAGGCATCTGCAATTCTAAGGATTGGGCTCAACAACATTCAGCGTTCGGGCAAGATATGTCTAATATGGGCACCTGCACACTCTGGCCTGGCTGTGAATGAATGCGCACACGACGCCGCTCGAGGATTTTCTGACCGAGCTGGTGACGACAACAACGCTCATTCCCTTCGCTGTTCGGGTAGGGATCGCCTTGTGTCCTACAGGGACATAACTAATCATTACAGGCTAGAGCGGACCCGCTTCCCCCGGCTCATCCTACCCTCAGTAAATGGCAATCCGTGGCTTCGAGACTTCTACAGACCAACTCGTATGCCAACCCGGTTGCGTACAGTCACTGTTACCCTGGGCAATATTCTGACAAGTGCCACCGGCGTAAGGACAGGGCAGACTTAGCACACATGCTGTGGGCTTGTCCACAGGCGACAACGTTAGGTCGCAACATCGCTACTGTAGAGCAATGGGAGACCGTATTGCTCAGCTCCGACCCAGCTGATCAAGTCTGGGCCATTCAGCTGGCCGAAGACGCTGCTAGAGCCCAAGGGCTCTTGGCCGACGTCTAGGACTACTGGCTGTTATGCAATAAAGTTTTCACTCACTCACTCACTCCTCCTCCTTCGTTTCCCCTTAACTTGCTTCAATCGATGTTTTATTAAAACGCTGACCGGTATGGTCTCTACATTCTCCCCTTCAGTCTCAAGTCTTTACTCGGGTGGTGTATAAACACCACAGGAGTATTGAATATTGTAAGGCGTGTTTTTTACGCATTCGCCAACAGTAGGCTACCATAAATAAAACCATAAATACGCTCACCATTTCTATTTATGCACTCATTTTACCTCCCGATGTTGAAGGCAGAAATTTTAATGCACAAATGAAATGAACATCATCGGCACACATTAAGATATCTGTAATGGCCAAAAAAAAGAAAAGTTGAAATTTCCACAAAAAACATCTAAGGTTAAAAATACAACCTAAAGCATAACATGCGTTATTATTCAAATTTTTAACTCATCTATAGTACCTTAACTTCCGTACAAAGCAAAAGGATGACTGATTTAATAAATTGCATATGGTTGAGGTCCCTACACACGGTTAGCTACTTGCTATCCTTAGGTCATGCCTAAAAATCTGAATGCTCTCGGACCCTGTTGAGGCATTGCACATTAAACATCCACGAATACGGATAAAGCAAGTGCACCCCTGCAACTATAACGGGTGTTAGAAAAAAAGCTGGCCATATCAGTGCACACCAACACCATCCATTGCCAACTCTATGCATGCAGTGAGGGAAACCACTCTGAAAAAGCAAGGATAATAAAATATATCACTTCAAGCCCAGAAATGGTTAACACAAAGACCAACTTAAATTTGAAAAGTTCTACAAATAAAACGGAAAGTTAAGTAGCCTATAATAATAGCAAGAATGCGTTGCAGTAATCAGAAATTTCAATGAAGGTTTGGTGTCAAGTTGTCACTGAAGCAGGAATGTTAGTGTTCTTTATATAATATTGTGCATATATAGTAAACGCTCGGCAATTAAAATTCGAAGGCGACCAGAAAAAACTTCAAAATAGGGGCACTTCGAACTAGGAGCGGCCGCATGAAATAGTGGCGGGCTCTTTCTGCTTTATGTTGCGATTGTAGTTTGTTAATTTAATGTTTATTCTGTTCCTTGCGCTTCTATAGTGCTATTTTGATATATGAGCATGAATTAGAGGGCAGGAAGAGCTTGTTGGGGATTTATAGTGCCTGTAAATGTGTATTCTGGCGTTTGTTCTTAACTGGTCAGGAAAGCCTTAAATGCATATTTTCAATGCCCATTTCAATATCGGCGCGTATAAGAGCGTAATTTAGCCTCAACATTCGCTTTCGGGTATTCGCGTTACCGGGCAGCATTGGCTGTTCAGAACTCGACAGTGTTCAACCTAGACGCTTAATACACTCCTTTGTTAGTAGGTCACTCCGATATTGCAGAAGAAAAAGCAAAGGGCAAAACATCACGGGGCAGCTGCATGTCCTTATGACTTAAAATTACCACGGCCGTTGGGCTGTGAAACGCGCTTTTCCGTTAAAACTCTGCCCGTCTGCTAAAAACGTTTTGAAAAACGCTCTTCAAGTGTGTGGAAGTGTATTCGGCTGTGTTGGGACGCCTTCATTGCCCAATCGGGATAACATTGTGTATGGAAAAGTTGCTAAAGTTGTACCTCACAGTACTCATTGGAGCGCATTATTTTCCTAATACATCGTAGCCTTTCTTGAGTTTATTATATGTGTTCTTCTCTGTTGCATCGTAATTAAATTCCGCCAAGCAAATATAAACTTATGTCGGGGGCAACTTACGCACGACAAGAGAAGTTTCGGGTGCTCGTCATCACCGTAGCCGGCTGTACCATTAAGCGGCGCGAAGCGCGCCCTATTGCAAGTATATTGAACATGACGCGAGTAGTTCCAATGATATGTAAGCCTTCATCTAGCAATAGATTACTGCAGGCGATGTCAGGCATTAAGTGCACTCTCAGTTCGAAGCGAGCTCCCGCACCGACATCCGGGGTAGTCTCTTCGGCGGACTGATACACTGCGTGCGCTACTGCCGTTCTTAACTTGCCCCAGAGTATAGCGCTTTTTAAATAGGCATTCGCAACTTTCAAATATTCTTTGTCATGACTGTTCCACTATATGCGACGCCTGAACGAGCAACAGCAACACCATGATTTTAGGCGTTTTTAGGAACAATTGAACGGCTACGTTTAACTGTTTGTGCTTTTGTGCCATCACAAACAAGGACAATTCTGTAATTCCGGAGCAGATGCAGGGCGCACACGACTTCGTTAAAAATTGTTTCCATAAATCTAAAAATCCGTGGCGCCTAAATGTCCCACATTTAAAGCCTAAAAAGTTGTGCGGCTTGCCTGTTTTTGCCACCTAAAAGGGGTTTTTTAATGAGTAACTATCCAGCTTTTACTGATTAAAGATTCAGCGCTCAGCCACTACGAAAAGCTGCAACAGCCTGAGCAAAACGTTGGTGTCGCAAGCTGCTCAAGTGAAAAGCTTCTATTGCATGGACCAGAGCGCTGGCGTGTGCTAGCATCGCCAGTCAAGCGCGCGTGCTCCCTGTGCACATGTGCTTGTGCTTCTCTCTAGTTTTGTTGCGTCTATATTGACTTTGATTTCGTTTTCGAACGGATTGTTCTCAGAATGAGCCGACTTTTGTTTCTTAGAGGCCGCGTAAGCCAGGAGTTACTATTTAAAGTTGACCCCTTTGAGTACCGAAGCCTTCGAATGATCATTTTTCTCTTAACAGTATTGTGCCGGGACCTAGGAGTCAGTTCAGATGTCTGCAAATTCAACTTAGCGAAGTTTGAATGTACAAGCTTATACTATGTAACATTAGCTTTTTTGGAGCAATCAGAATTTTCGCTAGGCAGTGTTATATTTTGGACGAGTCTCTGAAGCAACTTTTTCACAGAATGGGACGTATGACTGCCTCCAAACACGGAAACATAACATGTTCACCCCAACGCATCGTCCTCATCAATGTGACCGGCTGTTCGCAACTTCAGGGATGACTGGTGCTTACTTCCGTGTGCAACGGAAGAAAATTGTGCAGCATTTGAGAGAATTGTCTGGCGACGCGTGGCATGCTTATGCTGCTTGTGTAAAGGGTGGGTGTTCTACCGCCTATATGAATATGAGGAGCAAAATAGTTTGGAATATTTTATACTTTTTAAGGTTTTCTCTTGTTTAATGGCACTATATACCATTATAGCGACGATGTGCATTTACTTTGGTAATTATTGGGGTTTTTATCGAAGAAGCAAGGGGTAGTGCAGAGTTGGCCCACTTATGCTATTTTCTACTTATTTTCGACGAAATTTAGGGCAATTTTGTATTAATTCTTGTGTTTTATGGGGAGAGGTATATATAACATGCATATGTTTGATTCTGTCAGTTGATTGTTGTGAAAAAATGTTTCTTTTTTTCCGTATTTTTGATTTTTTAAAATTCTGTCTGATTACATATATTAATAAACGTGTTGCTACTAATATCTCCCTTAACGCGCTTACAACCTTTAATGGTATTTTTTTTGCCAAAGCTTCGGTTTTGTGGATATGCACGATTTTTCGCCATTTTTCTTCGATTGTGTGGCTGTTGTTTTTCGTACGTTTTTGTTTTTTCTTGGTGTTTGGGGCGACATGTAGAATACGGATATTGTTGGTTTTTCCAGATCTTTTTGGTAACCATTATTTTTGTCATATTTTTGTATTTGTTTTTAATTCTGTTCGGAATTTATCTCCATTTACGCTGTTATAACAATGACGTGTTGTATCTGCGAATCTACAGTTTTGTGTGAATGCAGGGCTTTGCGCAGTTTGTCGCCATTTTTTGTTCGTATATGGAACGTTTGCGAATTTTATGTTTAGTTTTTGGTTGGGGGAGATGTAGAGTGCATATTTCTAATCTTGTCCGATCAGTTTTGTTAGAATGTATTTTTATTTTTTTTTTATTTTTGGGTTTTTAAAAATCCTGTACGGCAGATTATAATTTATTTACCCCAGTATAAGGATTACGAGTGTTGTGTACGCCAAATAACCATTTTTGTGGAATTACAGTGTGTTACTCTGTCCTGGTGGTGGGGGTGGGGGGGACTCGGCAAAGAATGCTGCACATTATTAGTTTCATCAGAACTCTCTAACAGAGAAAGAGATTTCGCTGTCTCGACTTCGCCAGGTATCTCGATCAGCCGAAATGGTGACGATTCCACCTTGGCCTTTCAGCCCCTGGAATACAATTTCTTTCAGCATTCATGGACGACTGGTGAAGATGCCATTGCGAAGACGTTGAGAGTACCATTGTGTGCTAACGTCCAGTTAACACGGAATCAGTCGCGAGAAACTGCTATAGGCATCAGCAATGCCATTTTTTTAAGCAGGCTCGTTCTGGTACTTCATATATGCTGTCTGTCCCCTACAACGAAGCAACCTGTTCCAGTCACGCACAAGCCACCGCTGTCGCACTGCTCAATTGCTATGATTGAGGACTTTAAAAATAAACGTTTCCCTATGCCCTACACACACTCAAACAAATGCACTGTATAGGAACTGTTTTAATTCTTCATAACGCACACTTATACACAAAAACGTCTCTGCCAGAAACTCTAAATTCTATGAATGTGATAACAAGAAGATGTGAGAAAATCCCATCCCCACCCGTCACCTCTCAGCTGCTTTCGAACTGCGTGACCATTTCGACCTCGCCATCTGTGGGAGTCCATGACGGCATGCTAATGCAATCATATGTCTTCACAATGACGAAGGATTCCGAAATCTCCGTTTAGAATTTTCCTTTGAGCGGCCGATGATACGCGTCTTAAACCTGGAGCTGCCGGGGCACGGGCGACAAGGGTAGGAATTATCAGCAAGCCTCCCTGAATGAGCAATCTAATGGAGGTTGGTCTTATATCCTCAAACTCTCGTGTTGACGCGACGATCCGATTACCCAAAACAGAGCTTTCCGCATGGCAATGGTAGATAATACAGTATCTGTTTGGATACAGCTATACCGATTTCTTCTCGTGGTCCGTGGAGCAGCCGTCTCAATATTTTCGCGCTCTCGCGAGCTTGTTGCAAGCGCCTATAAATTTTTTCGGCGCCGTGAAAACAACTGGACGCTCGTGTCTGCCACCAACTTTTTATCCCACCTGCCACTTAACCAATATACGATAGAACGACCGGCCGCGTTTTCTTCTTTGGCTGCTCACCTTCGATTGCCCTTTTCTTCATTAACAGTCTTTAACAATTTTTTGGTCACTGCAGCTAACAGAACGTGACAAAACCTGCTTGCCCTTTAGGCTATGTTCAGACTACTGACGCAAAAGTCGTGATGTGTCAACTGAAAAAAAAATGATGTGTCACGCAGTTCGGTTGGCTGAGACATGACATGACTTCATTCTTTAAAATTGTTACGAAGGCTGCGGCAACCGTCTCAACCAGCCTTACCCCTAAACTGGAATTCTTAGGTTATGCTGCACCTTGTGACGCATGATTTTCGGAAAGAATACACAACGCTTCTTTTCATCGCTGCAGTGAATCCTCCCGCTCGCTTGTTGCGCAGCACAATGCCCTGCCCGGTTTAAAGATAAACGTAGGCCTGTCGCCTAACTAGAGAAATCTTTAGTGGAGGGACCCGCATTCGCATTTAGCGTTCTCAACAGCAGGCGCCGGGCGGAACGGTGTCGCGGTGATAGTTTCCGCGTAACGATCGCTTGGTACGTTTTATTTTGTGGCCGCCTGTACATAATCTGTTGCGCTGACTTGAAGTAGTAGGGGCACGGCACATCAATAAGGAAATAATATCCACTACTGCATTTTCTAGAACGGTTCAGTTAACCAACTTGAAATATCAGGGTGGCGTAGCATACTGCGTCAAATGTTTTCGTACACCGGCGTTTCGGTTGTGGTTCGGCGGTTAAGAAGGTCGTGCTCGTCACACGTGACTGATGACGTCGTCAGTTAGAAACGTTGCCCGGCGAAATTCTTTGCGGCGGCTGTTGTCAGCGGGCTGCTGACGGATGGTGGTTCGGGCGTTGGCCAGGGCTGTGCGTGACTTCTATCGGCACCATTAGGTGTCATGGCTGTGACCAAGCGTTTCTGCCATTATCAGTGCTGTCAGAGGCACAGCAAGCGCGGATGCGACTTGTCGTGATCGGTGCGACCATTCAGTGCCAAGTAGTGTGGTCCTGCTTCGGAATCTTGTCTCGCAATCCGGATACCTTAGTTTTATCCCCCCCCCCCCATTGGCATATCGATGTAAAAAATGCAAACTCAGGCTACTTAAATGAGCTTCTGTGACTGCTGTAAAGTTATTACGATCGTTTATTAGGTGCTTACACCTTTGTGCATCGACCGTTGTGTGGGCGGCACATCGGCAATTTCTTGTATCTTTCGTCGGCGAGAGTTTGTGCGATGCACGGCTGATTTTTAAGCAACCAAATTATCAACGATCGCGCTCTATATACCACAAAACTAATGCCATTGGGAAGGAGTATTGAGATGCTAAAGTGTTCTAAACAAAGGTGGCAAGGAGGATGCCGACGGAATTGCACAAATAAGCAGGCTACTAGCACATCAATTCGGTCTACCTCCCGCCCCCCCCCCCGTATCGCATATAACGCGAGCATAGCGTATCTAATCAGGTTGCAGGCAAACAGGCGAAGTATTTAATAACGGAAAAGGCCGCCTCTAAGCAATATATTCATGCTCTCTCTAGCTAAGATAGGCTTGCGTAGTATTTGAGAGTTTTAGTACACCGTTTGTTCCCTTGGCGTACGCTAAACGCTGAATTTTTGTGTCCCGCTACGTAAACACCTCGAGCGGAGTTTTAGTAGAGCGTCTCATCAGTTTTGCGTAGCGGCACTCTATGCATACGGCGCCATCTGTCTGATGTTTTGCGAAATGACTCGCCGGCTATATGCGAAGGAGAGCCGGAGTGCTTGGAGATTTTACGACTACCCAAACAATTTTAAATATACGCTTTCCCGTTCGTTTTTAATGCAACACGGCCACAGCACGGCATGAATATTCTCTTACCTGGGTAGGTTCCATAAAGACACCGTTGAAATACCGCGGAACTTCGTGAACTAGCACAGAATGCCCTTATCCGAATGCCCGGGTTTGAGGCATACATTTTATTCAACTTCAAAACAATCCAAAGAGGCGTTTCGAACGAACACAACGTCCCGACATGCGTTGCAAGTCTGAACTGCGATCGACCGGTGATCGGTTGTCTCCTCCTGCCCGTCGTAAATTCGGCACTCACCTCGCGCGCGGTTTGCGGGGTGGAACATCAAGTCACTTAACTCTGGCGATTAAGCTGAGAGGGCTTTTAGCCACGCACACTGTACATACCCGATGCGAGGTTGAGTCGTACGTCGCTCGAGAAAGATAATTCAGAGCAGTGGAAGCACTGTCCACCCGCAGAAACACAACGTCGTATTTTATCGCAAACGCGCCCACAACACGCACACACATACACACCGCTTCCGTCGCGGGGCTGGCTACAAAGCTTCGTACGGCCTGTCAGCGACGTCGCGAGGATACCGAGCTGCGCGAGGGACGATGTGCTAACCACTCGACGTATTTAAAAACACAGGGGCAAAGAACGTGGTTCGTCGGGAGCAAATTAGTGTCGACAGAAAAGCGGAATCGTGGATGCTTGCAGGGCTACTTGCCGCCATTGTGGAAACGCAAGCGGCCTCACGTACGCACGCTATTTCGCTGAAATAGCGTCCGCTCGGCTTCCGTCCGCTAAACGCAGATGCGGCTTAACGTACGGTGCATGCGCAGTACGAACGACGCAAAGAAATAGCGTTCGCTAACTGTTTGCGTATGATTGCGTACATTATTCTAAAACTCTCTATTTACTAATACAAACGACCGCCTCTGAGGTATTATTACCTGATTTTTCTGGCTATCAAAAAACTCTCGGCATGCCACTCAGTGGGCCAAAACGAGCATTGTTGGAAATGCGTCAGTGGGGTGAATGCGACATTGCTTGGTTCATATGATGTGAGCCAAAGATGTGGAGTTATTAATGTACGCGCTCATTGTTAATTTATTACTTGGAACTGCACTCAAGTTTTTATTCGCATCCGTTATCCTCATTATTTGTATATCTCTTGACTGGTATCGTTTTCTTCGTACTCCTCGCTAAAAAAAATTCAGTTAAAGGTTCGCACTGATTCTCGTCTTCACTCCTCGTGCGTTTTTTGTCCCCGGAATCTGTAAATACAAAATACAACTTCCATGACTCTCTTTAGGGTGGAGACCGGATTCAATAGACGTTTTTCTTGTTGCATTGACGCGAAGCAGTTTTTAACGAAAAACTATTCCATAAAACTTAAGATGTGTACAAAACACTTCGTTAGAGTGATAGCTGCACAGGCTTGTGGCAGTCCAACACAACAATTACAAGCAATTTAGCTGGAGTGCATGGAGGGGTCAAGAAATATAGTTCCGATGACGGCATGCTTCGGTGCTGCGCGGACACGTGCGTTCTGTGATATACCAAAAATATGGCAAGGCGGCGGTGTTGCAGAAGTGAAGAGTACGGTACCACCGCACCAGAAGCTCACCCCTGAGGAGTCTGTACCCTGGGGGCAACTACAAACACACACATGCCCCAACCTTAGCTTCCTGCTTATCATACACCCCACCATATATCCACCCACACGCCTGCAGTGCCGCGAACATCCACCACTGTACCACGCTTCGTGGGGTTGCCAAAACACACCAACTGACCCCTTATTGGCACCGCCACTCTCAAGCAGTGGGCGGCCGCGCTGTGCAAGTTCAGACTCGGCGGAGCAGCGACAGTTGGTGGACCAAGCACGCAGGACTGCAGCAGCCGCAGGGTCCCTGAACTGAGGGCTTCTCTCGCTTTCAACCGCGAACTTCTTTTACTTCAATAAATGTTTCAGCACCACGACTACCACATGACGAAGGTCGTCGGCAAGAATATCACGTATCAGTACGGAATGACTGCTCGGACGACTTGGGCCAGAAGTTGTGTCTTTCTTGCGTTTTTGCATACTCTTTTTTTCTGTAGAACATGAAGTGGGCGGCTTGAATGAGGGCGAAGAGGGTGCTTTTCGTGTTGTAAATGAAACACTAGATTCATTTCTTGCGACCCCCAGTTGAGGTTACGGCCTCTAAGAGGGCGAAAAAAAAAGTCCCGTGCCATTTTGACTAAGGTGAAACCTGGGATGGGGCAAAGCATGCCGTGTTTAAAATGAAACTGTTGGGGTAGATCAAACCATTGAGATAGAGGTATACAGCTTAGCTGCACAAGTCTGTTGTCTTTGAAGCACGAAGTTCTCTAGCGCGAGGCGTAAACGAATGTGTCGTGTATTTAGGTACGCGTTAGGAAGCACTCCAGCACGAGGCGTAAATGAGAGTTACGTTGCTTCTATTACGCGATATGTTTGAATGAGTTTGGTAAACGACATTGCGGTGTCTTAGTAGCGTTACTTCGTAATACGGTGATTACGACGATCACCATGAAAGGAGACTAGCCCCATCTCTCAAGAGGCTTCGCCCATAAATTTTAAACAACGAAATACTACTATACTAAATACTAAATAAATACTAAAATTGAAATACATACAACTGTAATTTCACGTGTTCACAAGATACATAAAATTAATCCAAAAAGAAAATACGCCCTTAAAAGGAAACCTCATATAACAAGAGTTTCAGATAAAATTTCATTAGACTTGTATTACAGCTCAGTCGCCAGTTTAAAATTTCTCGCTATTTTACATGTATAAGTACTTAGTTTCTTCTATATTTTTGTTCCACAGAACCCCATAAGGTGTTCACCATATGCCTTGCTACATTCGTTTAATTAGCTAAATGCGATCCCAGAATGTCGCCGCACACGACAAGTCTCAAACACAAGGTGTATAAACGTACATAAGAAAACCGGATGGAAACAACGTTCTGCCAACCTTTAAGCATTTAGGAACGTCCACACTGCTGATGTAGTGCACCATACGTTGATAAAACTGTCTGCGTTTGATAGCTTCTTTATTCGACTTTGTTTTCATGGTTAACTTTCATTTCTTTCAAGTTAGGGCTCATTATAGAGTAGCTGACGCTTACAAAACGGCCTAGACCAGCGTGATACTTTTAACTACCTGCCTTACGGGGCTGAAGTCAAGTCAAGTCAAGTCGTTTTTTTTCCAACAATTCTTGTTGGGGGTACCGCAGGCAAAAGGACGTCATAGGCCACATGAAAGTGTTTGGGGTCCCGTACAGGCAGCAACATATCTGAAGTTACAGAAACATGGAAGTGATTCTCGATGAAATTACTAATTAATAAAGAGGATCTAACGATGCACATATGAGCGAAATTATTTACAAATACAGTAATACAATTTTTGCGGCAAAATAAATCGTTCCATGTCATAATCTACTACAAGTTACAAACACTTCTGCAGCAGGACGTTCACATGCGTGATAGGAATGCAAGAACAAATTGGCAGAGAACAGGAAATATTCGCAGTTCCATCGATGGCGTGTAATGCGCCGACAACAAAAAAAGATACCAGAATCAACAAAGGTGAACTATACAGCAAACTTTGTAACAGATACAACGAGTTATGAATGAAATAATCACCTTCCAGAAAGAGTGTTAGCGCGAATGCCCCTCACTTCCAAGCTATTCAGAATGACAGGCATTCGGTGTGTTAAACGTTCTGGAAAATCATTTTGAGCCGGCGTGGAACAAGCCACATGTCAGGAGTGCGTATGCGCCGATCGCTCCCTTGAGGTGTTCGATAAGGCAGATGTTTCAAAAACCTTGCAAATTTTTATTTAAAAAAAGTAAGAATAAAGTAACCTGAAATCAAAGGAATATTTTGCACTGATAATCTGATATTTTCTAAACAGGAGCGCAGTTCTGTGCGAACACGCTATGCTAGCTATAAAGCCGAGTCCTTTGGTCTGTAGCAAATTAATAGAATAAAATTGCAATAGTAGTGCTACCCCAAACAATAGTGCAGTAGTTTAAGTGGGAAAAGAATAAAGCATGGTATAATTCTAGCTGAACTTTCATCGGGAAGAAATGTCGAGATCCCAATAATCCACCTACTGACGCTTGCAAGGACTGGCTAAGGGGTGCTACATGGCAAGACCAGGACAAGGTAGTAGAGAAAGTCCCCTTAAGAGTTGTATGCCTGTTGACAATTTCGATGGCCACGTTGCATAATTTATGGTCACTATAGTTCTGCGCATTCTTGTTTTTAGCGTTGAACAAAATGGCCTTCGACTTGCAATAATTTTTGAAGCGCTGCAAGCTTATTAAGAATTTCTTCTGCTTTTAGGGCTACGTCTTGAATGTCGGGTCCGGAAACCAGCATCGTTGTGTCATCGGCGTCAGCTAGAAAGTTGGTATTTTTGTCCATTTCAACAATGTCATTGACATATAAATTGAAAAGAAACGGCACTCTTACACGTCGCAGAGGTACGCCGGTGCAGTTGGAAAGGAACTAGAAAATACTGTCCCCTACAGCGACACGCTGTCTTTTATCACCTAGGTACGACTGGGGTAGCGAGAACGCTACTCTACAAACACCATAGGAACAAAGTTTACATGCAACAAAAGTCGCAATTAGGGCGATCGTTTGCCTTGTTAAAACACATATATACCGATAGTGCGAGCCTATTAGATTTTATATTTTCTCTAACCTTTTCTTCAAGTATTCATAATGCCGTTTAAGTAGACCTTCCTAGATGGAAGCCATTCTGCCATTCCGCTAACAAGTAGTGCTTCGTAAAGAAATAGTTTAAGCACGTCGAAACAAGTTTCTCAACACCTTTCGGGAAAACAGGGATTATCGAAGTGGCCGATTATTGGTTGGCTCTTTTTTTTTGGCTTTGGAGATAATTATTTATTTCCCTTTTTTTATTGCACAGGGAAATGATCTAGATATCAGGACTAGGTTAAAAATGGGCCCATCTCCCTGCGAGGGGGACTCGAGTAAATGCATCGCATAGGGGGTGGGTGTATTGCGTTAAAGTTTAGTGTTTGGGGGGTTAGTGTTATCACGTGCACACCACGCAGCTATCACGCCGCTGGCACGCCGCTGAGTCGCCAACGCACGCCGCTATAAGGCGCGTTCGTAGCCTTTGATTCTGTGTCGGTTTTGTGGCGCAGTGGGAAGAGCACCATGTACCTCGCGTTCCGCCCACAGGTAGTGAATGCGTTGTATAAGCAGCTTCTTGACGTAGTTTGAATGAGTCAAGGATATAAGGCGCGTTCGTAGCCTTTCATTCTGTGTCGGCTTTGTGGCGCAGTGGGTAGAGCACCATGTACCTTGCGTTCCGCCCGCAGGGTCGTGGGATCGAAACCAGGCGCTGGTAACTGTTATATCTTTTTATAGTGTAGGGGGAGGCTGGCTGCTGCGGACGCCGACGCACGGGTGACATCGTGAGTTATACAAATGCTCTGCATTTAAAATTGTATTCTAGGTGTGGTACAACATTACCAATGACGTATTCCACAGGCCCAATCTCTAGCTCATTAGCGTAAGTTTATTCGGTATTTTTAATTTGCTCAATGAAACAGTGATCCCGTTCATGACCATTGGCCGCATGAAGATCGTGTTGGTTGCCTTACGGGGATCTGAAACTGCGCTTGCCGGCTCGTTATGCGTTCTTGGATGTTCACAGGTAATGCTAAACCGGATAGATTGTCATTGTTTACTGTTAATTGGAGATTCTTGTCTTTTTCCTTTTTGCGTTGTAGAAAGTTGTTAATAATCTTCCAACGCTGAAACGATGCTGTTCTCTTGCATGTAAAAAAAGCTACCAAAATACGCCGATTTTGCCCTTCTATGTTGTGTGTTCAGCTTGTTACGATGTCTTTTGAATACTGCGAACTTGGCAGGATTTCGTGTGCGGAAGAAGGACTGGATAAATTAATTTTTTTGTATTCATTTTCGTTTCATTGGCCAAACCCACTGCTTCCTAATCCGTGGTTTCACCTTATCGCATTTTGTTAAAAATGGTTCTTTGCAGATGCTCGTAAAGATTACCCGAAATTCATTATACGCATCATCTGCACCTGATTCGGCATAAACAGACACCTAATCAATACCTAGCTAATTTCCAAACATAAGAATCCGGCCAACGTACAAAATATTTGACGCATTTTACAAACCTCATGCCAAGGGGTACAGCGGACCCGTACCCCTAGCCTACGGCACTGTATTACTAGACAACTTCTCCGCACCGCTCAATTTTCTGGACCACGCGGCACGCGTCTGAGGATGCCAATTAACCATCCAAGCCAGGCGTTGCTACTTACGGCCTCACAGCTACCACCAGAAGCCGCGCATCACATCCTCGCACATCAGAACGAATGCTACAGTTGCACCTGCTCAGATGCAGTACATTACCACTACCCCACGTTAACTGAAAAGGAAGAAGCTGCGACATATCGCCGCATCCAAACAAACCGCTCCGCGCCCCCCCCCCCCCCCCCCTACATCCTTTTCCATGTTATCCACCAGAGCCCCTTGTGTAGGATTGCTATCGTATCCCTTCCCTTTATCCCATCCCCACCCTACACATGAACAGCAGGAGTGCAGTGTGCCCACCAAAACACCACACAGCTCCGCATGACCAAGCACATTAGGCTAGAATCAGTCCAGGACTTCTATGCCAATGCACCCCTAAACGCCGTAAACCGCGTGAACTACTTTGTTACACGAAAATTTATTCTTCCCCCTCCTGCGCTATATACCAAATAATACGCTCCTCCACGGTATGAAGTAAATCTTAAGGAATGTAGGCGGTCGTTTGTTTCTGGAATAATGGATATTTGGAAATTCAGTTACTAAGCTCAACTTTTTCTCCTTTTTTTACGGAATACAGACGCCTCTCCAGGTTGCAAGTGTTCGAACAAAGAGGCCCATGTCGCCGAGCGCCCATCTCGTGCATATAAAGGCGCACTCACCAACTGCAGGTACAAAAAACGTTTTCCATGTTTTGCCCTTTGCGATTCGTTTCTTGCAATTTGCTTATTTACAGACCTAGATAGACTTAGATAATTCCGGTAGATATGTCTACTGTTACACTATATGCGTTAAACTACAGTTCCCGGGGTAGCACTCTAATTGTATAAAAGTGGTACTTTATCACCGTAACATTTGTGTTGGAAGTCTGCAGGGAAGACTTCGTCTCTTTTTTCCATGAAAACGCGAGGTTCTTCGCGCTAGAAGGGATACATTAGATTATAATCAGACTTATAAACAGCCTCTAGATCTAAAGTGAACCAGTCGGCGTAAGTGCGTGTTTGGTTTCCTGTAATGAACACTCCGAAATACTAGAACTGGCAGTGCAATAAAAGATAAGAAAACCTAACTGTAAGTTCAATGAAAGGTAAGAAAACTTAAGTGGGGGGCCTTGTCGTGAATCAGCGCGACAGAAACGGACACGCAAAGTACGTAACGGCAGCCACTGTCGTGTGTCTTCTGCCTTTTCGTTTCGATCGGGTTGGTTCGATTCGAGGTATCATTAAAACCCAACAAACTAGCAACACTTACTGATAAAACTGCACAAACAGGATATCTACAGGATTTTGGAGAACGAGGCTAAGTATATATACACTACCGAATAATTATGCTCGCAACCATCACGAAAATATTATCTAAGGTGTTTCAGGTGAAAGCGTTAAAAATAACTTGTTGGGTAAAAAGCTACACCGGTAAGTAATTACCCTCGTATTGTAGAACACGCGGAAAACAACACAATGAATTCCTATCGTGAACCATACAGAAAAAAGCGGGTAAATAGTACACTAATATAGAGCTTTATTAGGAGTTGCATTACCCGATCGTCTGCGTGGGGAAAGAAAAGGGGGGGGGGGTTAAGACTCCTTTCCACGGCAAACGATTCATGACATGATCAAAGGTTTGCCTGCTCTTTGGATGTGGACCCTGAAAGCGCTTGCCAATTTTTTTCACACTATTTTTATTGTCGATGATAGAACATCGACCAATCACTTCGAATAATGTTGCCTGAATGCTTCTCTGACACAGACCTCCTCAAACCGGCATCGCGTGAAGGAACGTTGTAGCTCCGTTTTCCGGCATCACAAAACTCCGGCGATATCAGAAAAAATGTAACATCTTTTCAAAGAATTGTTAATCTTAAGAAGGTCGGGACACCATCATAGCATAGTCATAATAACGTAACATATAAGGAAATTTCTGTTGCGTTTACGCCTAAGATCAAACAAGACAAAAACAGACGTTTGGAATTACGAAATGTCTAGCGTCTGCGTTGTCCCCGCAACGTGTTCTTAAACGAAGTTAAAGCAAAAAGACTCCAATGTTCTCTTTAGAACCTCGACAGCTTCTTGAGAGCCGCTGAATTGAGAATGTGTCACAATAAGCTGGTGCCATTATTTTCTCTCGGAAGGGAAACGCTTTCACGGCAGCTTATAAGACGTCTGACGTCACGCCCATACGACATTCAAAGTCAAGACAAACTACACAATGCTTAATTTTTTTTTTCAGTTCAACATTGTGTTACTAAACACGCCTTTAAAGGAAGTACTTTAGATGTTTGATGATGGTTATTTTAGTACACTTCTTAGAGAACGGCCCATGTGAGCCTTTGCAGATGGCTTATGTTTTTTGTTTTTGTAGCGTGAGATACAATTGCCGAGGTTGAGCAGTTTCACGTGGCTCCTGGAGATTCGTGCTGCGCATACGCGAGGAGCAGTGTCGCCAGACGGCGCACAGAACGTTTCTCGCTGCCCGGCGCCTCTCACACAACCCGCGCGCCGGGCGACCTTGCCGACCTCTGTTCCGCACGGGGCTGCCAGGTCCACTTCATGATCATGCGAGGCGTGGCCGGATGTGGAACCGATGGCTCGTGCATCGCAGCAACACCGGCGTGCGTCTGTGGAACCAGCTTAGCTCTGGGGCGACTGGTGACGCTGCGGTGGAGCCGTTTGACAAATATACATGTGTCACATAATGCGTATACCGTGTGTCTGTCATTGAAGCAGCAGTAAGCATGATAGTCAAGCTAATCCTAGACAACCAGGAAAGCTAAGAATAACCAGCTGAACCTTAGCTCACCCTACGTGTATCCTGGCATCGCCGAACGAAGCCACTGCTAATATTTTTCTATGGCTTGCTAAATAAATCACGCACGACCTTTTTCTGATTCGCTCATTTTAGGGCAATAAAATTTATTGGAGCTATTGGCAAACGCCCAAAAAGCAAACGTTTTAAGAAGAAAGCCCTAACTACCCCATTTTGTTAACAACTGCCGCTGTTGTTGTTGATTCCTGCCGCAAAGCTGGCACCGCTGCAAGGAGTGAGAAATCCTTATAGGAGCCTATGTGGAAATGGAACCTTAATCTCAGGAAAAGAATTGATTGATTGATTGATTGATTGATTGATTGATTGATTGATTGATTGATTGATTGATTGACTGATTGATTGATTGATTGATTGAATGATTGATTGATTGATTGATTGATTGATTGATTGATTGTGGTCTACTGCGCAGACGATTCACGGGCGATGAAGGGGCTGTAGTGGATGGCTTCGGATTAACTTCCGCCCCCTGGGGATCTTTAACCTGCTCCGAAATCTGGAACACGTGGGAGTTTACGCTATTTGCCTAAATCAGGAAAACGACACCTGTGACTGGGAACCAAACCCGCGTCCTTGGGCTCAGCAGCACAGCGGCCATGGAACTGAGCCACCGCGGCGGGTTTCCACAGCACGAATGGAGTGCTACTAACGCGCTTCATCACCACGTTACTTCACGAGAAAAAAACGGTTAGCCAAGCACATGCCCTGTTGACGTCATGCCCCGTGACGGGAAAATGTGACGGCAAGTTGTGGAACACGTGCAACCCCGCCACCGGTAACTTTGATTCATAAAGGCTGAGCCACAGCCTTTACCTCCGCGCATGTAAAGACCTTTCAAAGCCGGATGTGTCGCTCTTGTTCCCCCTGTATGCCACTTCATTGCCGCTCTCTGTAACCCTGAAAAAATTCGATCCTTCTCTTTCGGTCAGCTGCCTGCACTGTGGAGCGCTGTCATCGAACATCGCACACGTGGAGTGGGCTTACTCCTCAAATCCCGCCATCCACCGCTTCCCAGACACAAACGAAATATGGTAGATCTGGCAAGTGACCCTCCGTGGCTTCTTTGAAGTGCAGACCTAGAAAGCGTTGTTAGGAGCCGACACGACTGGGGTTCCGAACTTGGGACCTCCGGCTAATGTCTGTAAGGACCAGCCCGTCTGCGCAGCTACTGAGTATATCAGCCATAAAAAGTTTTTAACATCACACATAAGTGGTCGCCAGACTGCCTGTCGGAGGGATTCCAGGCAAAAGTCGATAAAACAGAAGAGAACTAGCAGGATAGAAGACGGTGAGGAGGTAAAAAAGTGCGATAAGTAATGGTAAGCGAGGCCCTAACGTTTTTGCGTGCAAAGCACGCAAGGGGACCCAATTTCGTTAATAAAACTGCTTTACGCATCAGTGTTTTACACGTAGAGAGGTTTAATCGCTTTCATCAACAGTTTTTGGTACAGACTTCAGTGCCTTGTTTTATGTTATGTTTTTATGCGTTATAGCGGTAGTTAGGATATGATGTAGAATGGAAAAGATTTATTCGGAATGTTACCATAGTTTTTTGAGAAGCTGTACTCCGATTTGGACGTACGAGCAGATGGCGTCCATACATGCTTGTTTTTATATGAATAGCTGCCAGGTCATAAATAGCAATACCTGGTTGGAAAAGCCAGTAACGGATTTCTTGGACGTCTGCAGAGCCTCTGATAAATGTTGCTTTGTGCAACGTTCTCCAGAGCAAGCGTGAATAGATATTTATATATCATTTGTTCAAATACAGTGTTTAAAATCCATGTCAATAAGGGTCGAATAAATGACGACTAATTGAGCTAACGCACTTACTTTGTGAAAAAAGAAAGGAACGAAAATATATTGCGAGACATGGTGCTGGGCGTCGCGTCATCTCTAGTCAGTCTTTCTCTCTTGTTTGCGCACGTGAAGTAGAGCATGAAGTGCCAACTCGCACAAACCCACGGCCTATTGAGGATAAATAAAAGAGGTGCTGACAGGAAACGCGGACGATTGCATGCACTTTTTCCCAGCCGCTGTTTCATCCTACGTTGTATTTTTTGTGCAACAGGCTCATCACGTCTTGTTTAGGTTCCCAGATAGCATACTTTAGTTAGCGTTTGAATCTCCTTCATTGGTGGTGATTTCAACGTCGCGCCTTTTGTTGACAACTAAGCCGCGACAGTTTTAAACTACGGAGTAAGAAGCCTAGCGGCTCTAGTCATACAAGTGATAAGAGTGTTCTAAAAACATGCTGAACATTTACGGCTGCTTCATACTTCACCTTCTGAGGGCTTCCTTATGCAAATTAGATCATAGGTATTACGGGGGCATTCCTCTTTCATTGGTGCTAATGAAAGCGCGGGACGTTTTGTGCTGTTGGTATAAGCACGTGCGGTAGACATGGAAAACACGTGGCCACTGTTGCCGAAGGGCAATGACGACAAAGCACTTAGATTGCTTCACCTTGGCCAGGCCATTGGAGAATAAGTGACCTTCTTCGCATGCACCATTATCAGTTTTGTGTCCGCAGAAAGATCCGCAAAATGCCTTGGATTCAGCCAAAAGAATGCCGCTTTTTTGTTTCTTCCTAAAAGTAGCTTACATTAGTATCTTCTAAACGCAATCTGCGTATTACTGATAATAAAGCTACCGCGAATATTCATCCTAATGAACGAATACCGTGCTAAGATGAAGAGCCCTTGTCACTCAAAGGCACTACTTCAAGAAGGGCATGCTGACAGGCCAGTTTGTACATTGTTAGACCAAGAAAAACAGCGCAAACGACGGCACGAAGGAAGGTAAGACAAAACCACAGGCACTACTTCAAGTCAAAGGCTGTGGCGGACCATTGGAGCAAGTGCTTCGTGCTGCGTTCGAATACTTCAACGAACGGAGTAGAAACTTGGACACGGCCCGTCACAGAAATAGCTGCACTGCCGCTTGGGTTGTCAGCTCGAATCTCCGTTCCAGTAGTCAAGTGTCCCCGATGTACACTAAGATTTTTAGTGCGACTTGCGAAAGCAGCTATTACATTGTGCCTTCCTCGTGATAACTTTATTGTTGCGAGAACCTAGTTGATATAAAAGCAGCATAGTTGATTGTCGCATGAGATGGGTCCTAAAGCTGCAGCTGATCAGACCTCGGGTGATATCTGTGTTCTTCAATAAAAAGAAAGCATGTCGATTCCCGGCTGCGGCGGCCGCTTTTCTGAAGGAGGCGAAAAGCAAAAACGCCCGTGTGTACGAGATTTCGGCGCACGATAAAGATCCCCAGGTGGTCAAAATTAATCCGGAGCCCTCCGCTACGGCGCGCCTCATCGCCTGCGTTGCGTCGGCGCGTTAAACCCCACAATCAATCAAAAAGAAAGCATGAGGCAACGCCTGTTTACAGATAGGTAAGTGCAGATACTATGTCAATTACAGTGTGCAATCTCTGTTTCTAACGCGCTACTTTATATCACATGGTCTGGGAGTGCCAGAGTAACCCAGGCATGAATTCAGTTCTTAGTCCTACGCACGAGCAGTGGGAGAGTGAACTTGCAAGCTCGGACCCAAGTAGGAAGCTATGACTGTCTGATATGGTGAAGACTGCGGGTAGACCCAACGAAGTCGTTGGCTAAGAATCCGGTGCACCTACCAGCTATTTAGTGGAATAATTTTTTCATACTCGGCGCTCCACATGAAGGTACCCGCCAAAAATGTTCGTTTCAAACCCTGCTCTGACGCTGACTTCTCCTACCTGCAAACAGCCAAGTTTTCTTCGTTGTACCAGCGCTGCATTAATGGACGGGTGCCGTAGTGTAGACGCTGACCGCGCTATTACCTTCTTTGTGACCACTGACGAAACAAGCAAATTTCACTTTAACCCTTTCAGGTTTGTGCAATGAGTCCGCGACTTTTGACCGCGTGGTTGAGGACAACCTGCGCTGTCTTCGGCAGACGAGACGTTTATGCAACTTCAAGGACATCGTTATATTTGCTCGTAACATTGGGACCTATCGCATCTGTCCAGAGCAATATCTGCAGCATCTACCACACGGTGACTTGCAGCTAGATCTTAAGAAGTCCCATTTTGTGGGCCGCTTACGGGTCGCAAAATGGTACTTTGGGTACGTGGTTATCAAGATTGGCGTTCTCCCAGTCTGCTATGCTACCAGCTGTTACCGACTTCCCAGAACCAACCACTCCGCCTCCGTCACTTAGAAAGAATGTCTGATCAACGTGTTGGCTATTTCTTTATTTCCATTTCTACTTTTACAACTGTGATGCATAGGCAGACCGCGACCATTACCCCGTTTGACGACTAAAATCCATGCGCGATTAAGGAGAATACAAACCTATTAATTCGTAAATTACGACAAGAAACACGGCTCGGACGACCAGGACAAAACGAGGCGACTTTGTGTCCAGTCGCCTCGTTTTCTCCTCGTCTTCCGCGCAGTTACCCTTTATTTGATGGATTCATCGGGTCGCGTTTCCCGCTGGGCTCTCCGCTTAAAAGACGGCGTATCCACGCGATATATAGATTTGCCGGGAAGCGCAACAATGGGGACGCCTTGTCCCGTTCACCAGTGAGCATGGGTTCGGCAGAAATTTTTGTCCGCGATTCTATTTTGATATTCCAGCCACTGAGGACGTGGCGAAGCCGCACCGCACGGACACCTGTACATTAGAAATATACTTCATGTATTACTCTCTCCGGGTATTTTGTTGCTGTTGCAGTCGGGGCTGTAAGCCACGACAGGCTGTGCACTTCGCATCCGCGATGGGTTTCTTTAACGCCACAAATACCTCCTACAAGAACGGAAGTAGTTGGTTGTATTTCCTTCTCAATAGCGGTTGACCATATGTGCTACCTTCCACAGGAAAGCGGAATATTCTCACATTTACAAGCAATTTATACACTTCGATCACTTTATAGAGCCACCAAAAGGTAAATTTGGGCCACTTTATTCGGAATCGTAATTTATCTGATCACATAACATCTTCTTCTCAGAACATTACTTTATCTGCGCGAAATATTTAAAAAATATTAGCTTATTTATGACGAACTTGGTCCAATATACGAAAAGCCCTAAATTACTAAATTATTAAACTCTGATCCGTCCTGTGCATGACTACACATCTGCCGTCCCGTATGTAACCTTCAAAATCTGGGTACATTCATAAATTGAGGCCATCACTAAAAGCCAATTAGATTTATGTACAAGCGTTACGACCATTACATTTCGCCCTCCCTTGACCTATCCTCTCTGAAACTTACGACCCTACGCACGCGTAGGTTCCTAGACTCAATGAAATTGCTTTACTTCTATTCATCGAGCCTACTGCATGTCTTATTATACATGCATCACAGTTGCCTAACCATGTATTTCCTGAAACAATCGCTGCCTTAATATCAATCCTTCATGATGATGATGATGATGACGATGATGTTTGGATGTTAGTGTTGCAAGGCCAACTAAGGCAAAGAACGCCAAGAAAGTGTTTTGATGAATTGGTGACAACTGAAATGGGTTAGACTGAACACGAATAAAATTAATTAAACACTAGGAGCACGACTGGTGTACAGGGCCAGGATGGAGACCAAGAGTGGTTATAAGATAAATAAGGTGGCTTGTGTATAAGAACAGGCGTAAAACTATGGGTGGTATGAGATGAGCTGTAAGAAGTGAAATTCTGACAGAAACTTAAACGTGCGCTGACCAGAAACAATGGCATCGTCACTCAAAACGTATGAGGGATGTAGGGGAATATGTTGTCTGTAGAGTTCTCTGGAGTGTTTGCGTCGTGTAGCGTTAAACGAGGATGTGTATCACGGATAGGCCCTTCCAACACATGCGACACAGGGGTCTTGGATATCCCGTGAGCAGATGCGACTGTGGTACATGAGTACGGCCTATGCGTAACCTAGCTAAGGTAACTTCGATGTGCCTGTTGTGTGTGTCGGTAGTGTATTGTCCCAGGTGCGGTTTTATTAAGTGTAGTTTGCTGTTTGTCTGTTTGCTGCAGTCTGCTTGCGATATTTCGGAGTTGCTGTCTTATGTGTGACTTGAAGTCTGTTTAAGGTAGTGTTGTTATGTTTACTGTGTTTCGGAGTGCAGCTATGGCGGCCATTTCATCCGCCAGTTACTTTCCGCCAATGCCAGAGTGGCCTGGCACCGAACACGCAGTCACCACAAGGTTTGAAGAATTAGCTAGCATAATTGATTTGAAGACAAGAATAATGGCATGGTTTTTCGATCACTTTCCGGATGACAATGCACGGACGACGTCCAGCGAATCTATAGATGATGCATTTAGGAATATGATGTTCAACTATGTGACCTACAAGCCGAAAAATGCCACATGCCTCTTCCGTAAAAATACTTGTATTTACATTCATGGTTCCACCTACATTAAAATTGGGTCCATGCGCAGCACAAGACACCCCAGTGAAGGTTTTAGACGCATCACGGAAAAGCTCTGCAGCCCTGCAATTATCCTGTAGATACATGAAATGCTGCAAAATCTTACTTCATGGTATCCTGTTCTTATTGTATTGTAAGAACGACAAGTCACATGACACAGGACCAAGATGCCATGGTGCTATAAGATCAGTGTGAGGTGATTTGAATGTGTCTAAAAAAGGAGACCTCATGAACAGTCACCTCGTACATCACTCTCTGCGAGAAGAGAAGAAATTGGTTAGTGGTTTAAAAAGAGTTAAGTTGTTGATATATCATTAAAAACCAGTTTAAAATAATGGTGATCGATAGCGCCATGCGGTATCGTATGCCTGTTCAATATAAAAAAATACTTTCACGCAATATTGGCCATGCACATAGGCATCTTTAATGTAGGACTCCAATGCTAGGACTCCAAAGCAGTCAACAAGCTTGGTGATAGAAATTGTACCAACCCTATATACAAAAACCCAAGATGCCAACCCATAGCCCCTCACATCATCCACGTGCTCTGTTAAGAGAGCTAGCTATCTTGCGTCAACATTGTTTCGCCTGTGTAAATAACCAAGTTATTTGGTGCATGTAACAATATAAGGCATGTTGGCGCGTTTTTTGCGCTGCCTTGCGATTTCCGCAGCCTCCACAATTTACCTGGGCTTCTGCTCACTATGATTCTAAATGACTTGACATTGACTGACTTTCGGGGTGCCCTTTCCGGTAGCGCCCTTACAATCTCGGCGGTATGCGCCCAAATGCCATTTCACACTCGTGTGGACGTGGTTATTATCTTCCCTGAACCTTGTGTTTAGATACTTCCCGTCCAGCCAAAGCACCTTCTCCAGCATGACGACGGAATCTCGTATATTGTTGGCGGTATGCGCGCGGCAACTTCGCTTCGTGCTCGACCAAGCACTTGCGGGTTATTGTTCGGGCAGTGCGGGTTTTTGCTAAGGGCCTTCTGATTGCGTAGTGCTAAAAAAACTACTTGTACGACGGTGGCACTCCCTATTTCCTTTAGCTATATTATGCATGGATGTAATGCCGAGCACGAGGACGCGGGTTCGATTCCCTGCCCCGGTGGCCCCTTTTCTGATGGAGGCGAAAAGCAAAAACCCCCGTGTTGATGAGATTTTGGCGCAAGTTAAAGACCCCCAAGGTGGTCAAAATTAATCCGGAGCCCTCCACTACGGCACGCCTCATCACCTGCATTGCGTTACGTTGTATCCTACAATCAATCAATCAATCAATCAATCAATCAATCAATCAATCAATAAATTCATGGATGGAATTACCGCTCCCCTCCTCTCTTTTGTTTGTAATATGGCCATGCCCTCACCCTCTCACCGGCGGTGGTTTTCCTTGAGCACCCTCGGAATTTGCCCGCCCGAAACAGGCGTCATCACGTGGTTTGGATAACCGCAGCTTTGCAGGCGAGCTCCTCATACTTGGATGATTTCTTGCATCATTGGAACATGAAATTTTTGGTGCATTAAGCAGACACAAAATTACTGTCCCTCTTTTCACAGCTTTCAATGATCAGATGAAAATGGAAGCAGCGGATTAATAATGCGTGGCTCACACTGCCAGCATCGGTTTCTATAACTACTTATCCGGTTCACTCTATTCGCGGTAAGTGTGTACATGTGCGTTTTTTACGATGACATGTTTCTGCAGTAAGAGAATTACGTGCTCTTCCTATGTGCCTCATCGTTATTCCTGTTTTTTTGCGCTGTAGTGTTAACATTTATTCTGGTAACGGTTTCTTTACGCGGGCGATTTGAACCTCAAAAACTATAGACTTCGAGACGGCCTCCTTCCTTGTGTGCTCGTGATTTTGCACTTTATACCATGTAGAAGCTGGCTTAGCCCCAATAGACGAAACTACTTTGCTTGAAAATGTTTTGTCTACCTCCCAGGACTCATATCTTGTCTCATTCGAGTAGTACGAATGTTTGCTGACTGTTTTTTTTATAATAAAAACTATCTTGCCGCGAAATTTGTTGACCGCTTTTGAAGGAAAGGAGCAGTACGTCCTTCTCTATAACGGTACCTTCTGCGTACTCCTTGTGGATGTGGGTGGATAATCATTTCAAAGTTAAAAGTTTCACTGTTCAAAATTTGTTATTATCACCCTTTGTGGAGTATATCACGGAATGCACTCATTGGAGAAAGGGTTCCCAGATGGATACACTGGAGCGGGACCACTCGCTTACTACTTGCACGGAACTAGAAGAATACAGCTTCTAGTGTCGAACGATAAATAAATGTAAAACCTCTATGAATAAAATAGAAAAAAAACGCTCTATAGCAGCAGCGGGAGTTTGCACTGGGCCAAATATACCACGCGGTCTGTCTAAAAGAACCGTTTGCGCCGTCATTGAACACAACTCGCGACGTGGTTTTTAGTTGCACGACGCATGGTCATCTTGTAAATGTGTTCCCGCGCCGTGCAATCTGCAACGGAGAGCTAGGTTTCAGACACCTAGTGAATATGCATAGCTGGCAGCACGCAAAGGCGCAGCCGCTTTTGAACAACCAGCAGCAACCACGCACTGTACTGTAGTTTTATTTCTGTGCATTAGGCCATTTCACAGAGAAAGTGGGGAGGGGGAGCGGCGGTTGCAGGTGGAGCTTTCTCTTTTGCCCTTGCCGCAAGATTCCAAATCAGCAAATATTTAAAGTTATGTTGCAAGGCAGTCGCCGGAACTGTATGCGTCGCAAGCGGTCGTTCAAAGTGGCCGCCGAGTAAGGCTATCACTGTCACTGTGAAAGTGGCCGCACTCGACTCTCCCAACACAGTCCTATTCTTGGAGTCTGAGAGAGGGCGCGACCTTTCTACATAGCAAGCATGACAGCCAGGTGTTTCTGTGCCATCACTGCATATTTTCTCTCGGATTCGTGACGGCGTGTGTGGCTCACTTATGGCTTTGCACAAGGACTGCTCTGAACTTTACCCACTGACCTCTGTACGCTTCGGTTGAAGCGGACGGGTCGAAATGAAGTTGTAGTGAGCCAGACGGGAACATACATTTCAATTGATAAAAGGAAGACTCACACGATGCTGTTTACTTGAAAGGTATTTTTGCGCGAGTGCCAATGCAGAAGTTCACCTTGTTATTAAAACTTGGGCCGCAACAGACGAGGAATTGCGCCTAAAAACATGTTACATCGCTCACACAGGGGCTGTCCGAATTTTTTTAAAGCATGGATGTTTTCCGGATCGCATCTACTGCAATTTTTTGTGAAGTAATTGGACCAAAATTGCGCAGCTCAGGCCGAAATCGCAGTTTACTTCCCTCACTGATGCCTGGGATACTGTCATATTTTTTTCCAAACAGTGCAAGCGTCACTCCTAGCTACAACACAATTCAAGCGTCTCAGAAGTGGCCGGTCCATAACCAACTGCGCATTCCACCCCCTGAAATTAAGCATTGGGGAAGGAAAACATCCATAGCGATAATGTTTGACGTACTGGCTTCAGCGAGAGCTCTGTAGAAGGGCTATCCAGCACAGCACTGTAGCATGGCAAGTAGGGACGCTAGAAAAATGGGGAAAAATTACTTAATAAATGAATAAAGCATGTCCTCCCCACAGAAAAGTTCCCTCGGCAAGGGCTGAATGCAGTATGCTGTGTTTTAAAGCTCTTCACGCACACCCCGAAAGTCAGTCAATGTCAAGTCATTTAGAATCATAGTGAGCAGAAGCCCAGGTAAATTGTGGAGGCTGCGGAAATCGCAAAGCAGCGCAAAAAACGCGCCAACATGCCTTATATTGTTACATGCACCAAATAACTTGGTTATTTACACAGGCGAAACAATGTTGACGCAAGATAGCTAGCTCTCTTAACAGAGCACGTGGATGATGTGAGGGGGTATGGGTTGGCATCTTGGGTTTTTGTATATAGGGTTGGTACAATTTCTATCACCAAGCTTGTTGACTGCTTTCGCCGAAAGTGTGCGCATGCGCGTTGATAAAGCTGACCTGCTTCCAGAGTGAAATATCACTTGTAAGTACGCGGGTGTTTTCTGTGCGTCACCATTAGTCCTCGTTTTTTCCTGTGCGGTAGTATTCAGGTGAACTACGAAACTATGATGGCAAATTAGGCTAGTTGCTTCAGATTCAGATTCAGGATGAAAAACAGCTGAATAATCACAAAGACAAATCAAGAGTGGACGACGCACAGCGCTGAATTCAGCGCTGTGAGTCGCCCTCTCTTCTTAGCAAGTCTCCCAATCCTGCACTTATACGAATTCACAACTCTCCCAATACTGCGCTGTGGTTGACTTACAGCAATGTTTCTTCGTCGCCCACTGCTTGGAAATACGCTCCTGCTCCATATCTCTTGGCTAATCGTTTGGATCACTACGAAACAACCAGGTTCCCAGGTGGCTGCTGCGGAATTGCCGGCGATGTAGCTCGGTCATCATTTGTTTTATTTGCTTCTTTTCTCCCTGAGTTTTCGTTCGCAGAGTACCAAAGTGGATAAGTGCGCCATGTTGCCGCCAGCGTCGTCTTTTTCTCCAGGCTCGGCGAATCTCTGGGGGCCGAGGGCGCATGAAGGGTGATTATACAGCGCCTCACCAATGGCCACACAGCGAAGAACAATACAAAGCTCTTTAAAATACAATTGCTTTTCGGGGCTGTCAGCTCCACAATTAAGAAAAGAAAAGCACACATGTGGAAGATGCATCGAACAAAGTCACGCTAATCGTCAAGTGTCTGCTAGTTCAGTGCCTCGGAGCTAGGTTTTGTTTTCATGCATTTATCTTGACAGTAATAATAGAAGATACAGCCTATCAAACCGGTAGAATTGTTGGGTAAAGACCTCATTTTAGGTGAGTACCTCTTTTCTTCCTTGCGTTCTTATCGCCCCCTTCGATATATGAAGAGGAAGTAGATGTTAGAAGGGTTTTTATGGAGTAGTTATGATGCTTATAAAGGCCTATTTGGCGTTCGTGCCTAAATGCCTATAAATGCCTTCTAATGCTTTTTTCCAAATCCGCGCCAATGTAAACATTATTCAGTCTGAAGTTTCGCTTTAGAGACCAGCTTCATATCCCAATTCATGTCACAGGGCAGCTTTCACTGTTCGGAACTCAGGGGTTCAACCTAGCCCTGTAGTTTTTGGTCACCACGGTATTCGCGACATTCCTTTATCTTTGCTGCAATAATATTTGCCTGCAATTACATAGTGCGTTTACGTATGCAGCACTACGACAACTCCTTTAGTGGTTCCATGCAGCATACCATAACACAGCTTGTTCGGATCACTACCTTAAATATCTCCATCAATGACATCATTACAACTGACAAAATGGTGAAGTTCCTTGTATAAGTTGACAATAGCTTTCTATCTCTATAGAGACTTTAACCAAACGCCGTACTCAAAAATTGCAATGAGAATCTTCATATGCTGCATATATGATCAAACGCAAGTAAAATAAGAAATGAGCCCTCAAAAACAAAAGTAGTACTTTCCCGTGCAAGAATTAAGGCGTGTCAAACCGAAACTGTCATTAGGTATGAAGCGAATGAAATTCAAATTGTTGAATCATGTACAATTTTGGTTATGAAATTTTCTCAAACCTCAGCAAAGACTCTCAAATACCCCCCCCCCCCCCGTGTAAAACAACAATTCTGTATGACGCGGCTTTATCTAGACTTCGATCACTCCTTTGTACTCAATTGAAACGTAACATGTGTTATGCTCTGTTTCTGTCACACCTTTATTACTGCAGCTTAGGTTCGCAGAAAAATATCACGCCAATCTTAAAATAATCACCATGTGGCAGAAACAAATCACCCCTCCACATTCCTAACGTTCCAGATTTATCCCCAACTCCTCATTCACTTTGAATCCTAATGTCCTCCTAGTTGATATATAGTAGTATGTAAGCCTTCTAGGCTGACACTATTTCTCATCTCTTGCAGCGGGTATTTTTTTAATTGTAGGGTCCTTAAAATAAAGCGCTCATTATATTCACACGCAAAACACACGTGCCTGCTTCATACCCCACTTCCACAAAATTTTACCCAGCAGTAGCTGCAGCCAAATTATTCATTCATTCATTTTAAATGTGTACAGGTGCCCTACTAACTTTACGCTTAATAGTCTGCGCTAATTCTTTGTGAAGTTGGAGGATTCCATTCATTGTTTGACAAGATTTGCTTCAACGTTGTGGTTCAAATGTATTGGGTGTGTTTACTAGTTTAAAATTATCTTTTCCTTCCAATTGTGTGTCTTGCTGCTTGGCTCACATCAAACGTCTCTATTCGTTGTTACATTCCTTGCTGTATTATTGTCTATCACCACCATATGCGTTGTAGTGGCCTCCGGGACCCGTCAAGCTATGTAACTCGTGTTTTGTTGATAGAATTATGGGTTGGTTGAACACTACTAACCTTTTTTTTCGTTCCAACGCTCTCGCGTTATATATTTGAGCCTTTTATTACTTCTGGACTTCTAATGCTGTCGCAAATTATACAGTCGCGCGAGAGCTATGTTGGTATTTTTGGGGTTAAAATATTGTTGTCTATGCGTACTCTTTATTTCCTACTGCAAAGATAAAGGCATATGTATTTTTGATGAAAACGATCCTACCCAGTTTAACTTATGTATTCATGTTTTACTTCAATAGGCTGAATGCTTTGAAAGAGAAAAAGCGGTAGATTATAGTTATTGATTGCTGCACGATGTGGAAACACGCGACTATACAAAAGCACGCGAAAACCGGCAAACATAATGATATCGACTATAAAACACCACTTTTCGAGCCGTTAGCACATTTCTGCCTTGCCGCTATTACTAGTCGCTTCTACTTATTTACATAGGAGTTTGTGTTGCACATCCTTTATTTTTGTGTCGAAAGCAAAAGAATTCCTTCGCACTAGTATTCACTGCATGATGTAGTCGCATCCCTTTGTATAATGCAAAACCCCATTTTCCAAAAAGCCTTTTAAATGTCATGCATGAGGAATTTCGCTGTTTCCGGACTGACAAGTGCTAGTAGCGTGCATAGCAGCTGTTTCCGGCGTTATAATGCACAGGAAAAACTTCTGCATGTAATGAATGCTGGGAACGCTGACAGAGAAGTGACAAAAATTTAAAAAAAAAGACTGCATTTTCTCCGATGTGTGGAATCGAGAATCCATTAACAGCACGTGTCCCGTTACAAGCGGCGGGGGTGGTGAACCGATCGTTTTTTCTTTTTGCCAAACCATGCTTGCATGCATTACATACGAGAACGTCATTGGCAGGGAAACATCGCACGCATTCCTTTTTTACACGCAAACGTATCACTAGATCTGCTGGGGCTTTTCGAGCTTTTGTTGATACGTCTGCGTGAGCTCTTTCCAACACTAACAGACGGGCGCTAAAGGACAACTTCTTTGTTAAGTACATCGTTCGATCGATATAAAATCTGATGCCCACAATAAAGAGTTCTCTCTCTCTCTCTGATGTCATCTAACTCCACTCAATACGGCGCAACTATATTGTGGTAAGGAGTAGTTACCTACAGTTCAGGCACTATTTACCTCATAGTTTCTGTTGCCAAAACTTCGACGTTATCACCGGTTTTGCTCAGAAACGTATTCCTTGCGGTCTTTCATGCTGCTCCACCGCCGCAATACATAACTATACATAAGATAGGCATGTACACTAAGGACGACCCGGATGCCATGAGGCCCATTTGCCTGTGGCAAAAACGAAAAAAAAAAACAATTACCCATCTGTCGAAACGACTACCATAGAGGGACACCACGTTTCGCTGAGTCAGTTCAACACTAAAAGAAACCAACAAGAAGCCAGCGTACCATTTACTGGGCTGCGATTTGGTTCTCTAGGGCTTTAGAGATGGATACATTTCATAGCTTTTCCTGGAATTCAAACATCGCCACCGCTAGACGGGGTGTGCATTTTTTATCTACGTTCGCGCGTTCATGCCGCCCCTTCGAAATCCAAACTGCTTCGGCCGTTCCGGAATGATGTAATCGGGTAAACGTCGGCTTCTTAAAGATCTTTTTGAGGCCTCTTGGCACGCTCACGATCGTTTTCCCAGTTCATTTTCCCACGCTGTGCTTCATCCTCGACAGAGACCACTCTTTCAAGTCTGCCTATCTTATCGGTAGTTCAGACACTCATGCCGCTGAGCGCACAACCGCTCAATCAACTAGGGGACCACTTACACGTCAGAGCTCACGTCTTCAGTGGGCGCAGCCAATATCCGACGCACGCCTCCCCAACCGATTATCTGCGCCCCAAAGCGAATTCGTGCGCCCCAAAGAGCCCACCACACCTGCTGGTCGTTTTCTTTCCTCCTCGCCGCTTTCTTGCACGTTCCTTAGCTTAGCATTTTTCTCCTTTATCCTCTGCTGCGCCGAGTTTTGAGCGACGCCAGGAACAGATGGAACTTAGGACTAAATAGCTCCGCTGCTCAAACAGAAAATACACGCAAAACAGCGACGCCGGAGCTATATTTTCACTCAGGGAAGAGGAGAGGGGATGAGGGTTTTTTTTAATTTTTTATGTACTTTACGCTATTTAAATAATAGTTTCCGCTCGAAAGAAGAAAACTCGCCTTATTTTCTATAAGCCACGCGACACAATGTTTTTCTAACGCACTGCCTTTTCTTATCTTTGAATGGCGTATATTATTTATTCACTCAATAAAAATGAATGTGATGGTTAAGGGGGGAAGAAATAGAAATAGTTGTGAGTGGCCATGTTAGTAACGGTAAGCCCAAGCCGCGTAATATTAAGCAGAAAATAGAGGAAATTTTCAGTGTCCACATGTTTATTCGCAATTACGTATCATTTAAGACACAATGTATTGTACGTTTATACACTGCCGCAGAAAACAAGCGTATTACAAATAACTACTGCAGTACCACAGTACAAACAGCGGCGCTGTAATACATACCTACAATTTTGTACACAAGCAGCACATTTATCAGTCAGTGGGGTTACTGCTATAGGGGCTTAGGTGAACCAAAGGTCGATATTATCTTAAAAGTTCTTTGATGCCGTCCTCTAAAGTTAGGTCTCTTTCTGTTTGTATATTCAAGCCTATAAATACGTGACCTAAAAATAATGGAAATACAACAATACGAACAAGCACGCTATAATACATGTAGTCGCGCACAAATAAAAGGCGATCATGAGAATAATGAACTAGAACACACCAATACCGCGATTTCTATCCATGCAAGCCACATTGATGCGTGGCCTAATAACAATAACCCCGTTGGAAAATGCAGCTTTCCAAATATGCCAACTGTGGGCCATGTTTGGACCTCAACGAACAGCATTTTTCAATCTTGCGTATCCTTGTTTATTATTTTGTTTTCGCACTACATGTGGATATGACTCTGCATTATTGTGAAAAATGCACACAAGCAGAAAACATTTCGGACAGCAAGACGGACCGAATGTTCCTACTTGCTCTGCTGTACTGCGCACAAATTCTTTGATGATACCCTTTAACCTGAGGAACGCCGTTCTTTCCCTGCTTATGTGCAAACTTAGAAGATGTGACATGTTCTTCCGGGTCATTAGACTCAAGAAATAAGTTTTTACTCAGCGCAGACCACTAAAAGAGCACTTCCCAGAAGCGACCGACGCAGGTATGGGGAACAAAAGCTGAACATACCGCTCGACATGATCCACCAGCTCGCCAATGTTTTCCGATTTGCTTTGCAGCCCCTTCAGAATGCCCAGAGATGTGGTGGAATCGTCATCATCTAGAAGAGTTGACAGAAGCAGAAACTGCGCCGAGAGTCTGCACAGGTCAACATCTACTGCATGCACTCCCAAAGCCGCCTTTGCCCCATCAGCTGTAAACTGAGTTCCCCCAGCAGCGCTGGCTACGATGTATTCAAGTTTTACGAGCTGTTCCATGCCCGGCTGCTAAAAACGCCGTTGCATTTCATTTATTTATAATCCGGTATGCAGCAGTGAAGTACTCCTTGCGCAGTGCTGCTTTAATGTCCAGTGTAACTGGCTCAACAGGCCTGTCAGTCGTCTCGTACCACCTAGGCGATTTTGGCGGCCTAGACACTTGAAGTTAATTCAGGCATAGCGCGCTGCAGTTGTCCTCGTGTGCTGCCACAGCTCTTCTAACGCCGTATCTGAGCGCAGGCGGGAGATCGCCTCGCTAAGATCCTCTGCAGCTTTTTTTGCAGGCGCAGCTCGACATTTTGAGCTCTAGAAAGACCCAGGCAGTTCTTCACAAGGCCCGAAAAAAGCTATGAAGCGTTGATACCTAACAGCGTTTCAAATGTCTGCAAAAGGGTGTAGTAACCTCTGAAAATGGCCTAGCTGCCATCCATCACTGAACCTTGTGTCTCAAAAAGCTCCTTGAGCGTCTGCTGTACTCTGGCGCAGTTGTCAACACACCTTTGCATACTTAACTCTAACGGTCCATCGCGCAGGGAAATGTGGCTGTAAATTGTTGACCCTGGAACCGGTCTCCACATCTACTTCGCGCCCTGTAGAAACCCCTATGTTGGCGTAACCAGTTTTGCGATTTTTGGAGCCGAGGGTTACGTTGGAAATATCTTTAACAGGGCTAAGAGCGTCTACATATATGTCGCCCCATGCAATTGGCATTCCAGGCTAATGATATTACTAGCCGTACTTTATCAACGTAAGCTGCCCCAGTACGGCACGCTGGATATGCCAGGCGTGCTGCGCGCGATTGCGGTGGTTTCACCGGAGGAGTATCAGATGCTCCACTGTTACGTCTTTAATATACCAAGTGGCTGGACACTCGGGAGTAGGCCGAACTCGCTATTCTGAAATAGCCCCAATGGTCTGTGTACTGTTACTATTTCTTACATGTATTATGTAATCGGTGTAGCTTATTTACTTAGCTGTTATATATCTATTTATTTATCTACCGGCCTTCATGCCCACCAGGTTACAATAGACCACTAACGTAAGAAGCTTGTAAAGTGTTTGTAAAAGAAGAAAATGGTACCTGATGTTTCCTTTGCCTATAGTATTCATGTCTGCAAGTTAGGACTACAAACCCAAGTCGGGAAGAAATGGATGACACAATGGTTCGATAAATTGCGCAATGAAACAAATCTACCAAAAAGCAAACAATGGCCTCGCAGCTACTAAGCGGGCAATTAGGAAAAAAAAGTTGGGGTTTTAGCGGGTGGCGCTTTGAAGGCAAAGTGCTTGCGGCAGTAGCTGGCGTAGGAGCAGGCCGTACGCTAGACGGAGGGTTTATTGTTGACATTCCCGCGCACTATCGTGCTAGGAAATCATGCGGATCATTGACACTACATACAGCAAATAGAAGAGAGGGTTGTGTATGGCCTAATTATGATGCCTGTAAGTATGTGAACGAAGTGGGAAGGGGTGTATTTGACTAACTGCCATCCCCTTCGTGAGGGGAGCACTCGCAGCACTTCGCGGAGCACCCAATGGGTCCACGTTGCCTCTCTTTTTTTATGCTTGGTGAAAATATTTCAGCAAGTACTGAATATTTTTTTATACCGGAGTGTTCCTCATGTTGCTTTGCGCACGGAGAAGTTAATTTGTGGCGATACTACTATTTTGAAGCGATTTACAGGCCTTTTAATTTTTCCCTTGGAGCATGAAACCATTTATACTAGCGCCCGCACCCTTTGGGCGCGCACAAACGGCGCCGCGCTTGACTGTCGTTGAGTGTCGCGGCCCCCTCTCCGACTTAAACTCGACGGGACTCGCCGGGGACTTGAAGACTTGCTGAGCTGTGTTTGGTGCGGTGCAGTGAAAATCTGACATCGGTCACAACTATGTGTGCGTATGGCCTCGCCTTGGCGACTGGCCGCTCCCGCCGTTTAGCTATTTCTCGCCTCGTATGCGGGAACTCCGTGGCTCACGCTCGCAACGTTTGTGTGAAGGCATCCCCACGGGGACTTTGGAGGGGTCATTCCTTTCTTCATATGAATTTTCTAACATTCACGGCTGGGGCGAGTGTCATCGCCTAAAGCAGAGACGATCCATCGAAAGAGCACAGGCTTGCCGACAAATCTCTGCACGCCAAGATGGCGGCACCGCGACGTCTGGCCTCCGACTCACACGCTGCGACACGAGCAAGTTAAGCTACATGCACACTAGCGGCCAGTTGCCGTGCCAGGACCACAGCGCCGCGCCGCCTGTGAAAGCCACACCAACTCGCGCGGTTCACCCATCCTGCCCGAACGTTCTAGAGCGAGTTCTGTCCCACGCTTTCTTGGGTAACCCTCAAGCGTAATGCATTCTTGCCGAGACAGCGCGCGCTCGCGGAAGCTGCGGTGAAAAAACAGGTTATCGCGCACTTCACTAGCGCGTCACCAGATCATGCATCGCACATAGGATTTTGCGCACAGCGGCACGATTGGTTTCAAATACATTTGCGTTGTGGCCAAAGCAAAAAAAAGCGCACCGGGCTCGGCAAACACTGGTTTCCAGCGGCTGCAACCGTCGGGAAAAGACGCGCGGCACCACACGGCGCCGCTAGTGCACATTATAGGGATACTGAAGTGAATTTGTCAAGCTCCTGTTTTTGTTTGCACTACATAGACTGGCTCAAATACACTTTTCTTCGTTTGTTCTGTGACAAGGAGGTATTCATTATAAAAAGCCTCAAAGAAGAAAAACTACCATGCTCGGTTTACGGCAGCCCCACCAATTATCAGCAGTCTGGCCCACTGATCTCCACTTAGTTGCTTGATAGCGCTTCGCCGCTGTCGCGGCCGGGCGCGCGCACGGCCACCGGAAGTTCAACGGCTCGTCCCGGAAGTCAGGCGTCTGCTATGCTTCTCAACCGCTGATAAGTGTCCCCATTGGCGAATTTTGGCATTTTGTTCTCCCTTTATTGCATTTTGGCTATACACATCGCGTTCAGATCGCAACTTATGCTACGTATAACGAAATATGCGACGTTATTATGAAGCAGAATTTAGTTGCAAAGGAGAACGAAAATGTCACTTGGGTCTTGGTTTGAGAGGAGACGACGCAGCTCTAACGGGATTTATGCTAGAAATGTATGCTAGGGATTTATGCTAGAAAGAAAACAACGTGGGCACGGCGTCAGGCTGTAGCCGAGTTCATGCGGCCGTTCTGTCAAAACAGTTGTCAGTAAAGTGGTCACTGCAGAGCCTGCTGCCTGGGGATGGAGAGCTAACCAGTTAACCACGGTTAAGCAAACTGCGGTTAGACAAAACCGCAGTTTGCTGCGTTACACGACAGACGAAACTGCGGTTACGTCGCTAAACATGGTAAACGCAAACTGAGCTTGGCCACCTCAGCCACCATAACCTCAGTTCGGTCACGCTAACCGCAGTTTCCGCAGCCGCAGTGCTCAAAATCGCTCAATTCAGTTCGGGCGCAAGTGGCGGCGCATCAGCGGAGGCGAAAAAAAAAAAATCACCTGGCGTTCGGAAGAGACGAAGGTTCTCGAATAGCGGGCGCCCCAAAGCTGTCCCCAAGACGCGCTTGCGTTCTTTGCATCGCCCTCGCAATCAGCGCGACTGCCCGTCAGCAGCGGCTCGTTTCCCGACCCGCCCGATCAACTACAACAAAAGCCGTGGTAAATTAGTAAATTCCGCGCGTCGTCCGCCAAAAATGAATAGCAGGCAATCTTGAAGCGTTTTCAGCACTCGGAAACGATCGGCGCGCGCGTCGGCCGTGCCTGTAAACACGCCGGCGCGCCTGCCCGCACGGCACTGCTTGCGGCCCGAATCGGCCCAGACCACTGCAGCAACAGCTCATCGCATCGCCGCTCTTCGAAATAAATCTGATCGCGGAAAAGAACTTCCGCATGCGAGAAAATGGATGTTAGTGCGGTGAAAAATTGTGCTATGGATTGTAATTCGCAGTTGTAGAGATAGCGGTGGTCAAATATCTACTGCTATGCTAAGCTGAAAGTTCCCAACACCGAATAGACCTAAGCAAACCAAGCCGGTGGCGAGCTGTTGGGGAAGCCCCTCTTCTGGCCGCGCACGAGTGCGTTGCGTTTGTGTCAGAAGCGAATGTTTTAACTACATTTCTTTTTGTCTACACTGCTTCTCTTTTGTTTTTTATCGTGAAGTTAAAAGTGCGGTAATTTATTTTTGTTGCGCTCATAACCAAGTGACTGCGGTCACCAAACTTGCAATTTCGCGTCTAACATCCAAAACCGCAGTTTGCGATAACCGCGGTTAAAGTTTAGTAACCATGGTTAAACGTAACTGCGGCTACTTTCACAGTGTAACTAGGGTATAAGTTTGCCACCCAACGCCGGTATAAATCCGGCTTAGAGCGAGGGAATCTGCGTAACAAGAGCCACAGCTTAAAAACGACACTGATGAAATTTGCTTTTCGCTGCGTTATCCCGCACGTCGTACAGAATATTGTAATACTTCGAAGTGGAACGTCTTCCCAGACGACTACTCTGGTCTGCTTGTGCAGTGGACGGCGCAACAAGCAGGCATTTTTGGCGGAATGAGTGCGAAACCAGCCCATGCGTAGCATGCGCTATGCTGGAACGGCCCGACTTCCGGGACGAGCGCTCGAACTTCCGGCGGCCGTGCGCCGGAGAGCTCGAAGCGCCATCCAGCAACTCTAGTGGAGATCAGTGGTCTGGCCAATACAAGGTTCTACGTGATTGGACGATGTCCAAGACTAGTATTAAAACCGATTTCAATTTCGGTTCTGTGAAACAACATGCCAGGCATCCCACGTTAGCCTTGGATGGGTACTATGGAAATTTTATTATTCGGCATACCGCTCTTGTGCCATGTTGTCAGCTGTAAATTGCATCAGATAAGCCTGCCAGCAGGGCTCGGAATCATAACAACCATGGCGCAGGCGTATGCACTGAATGGACGCCCTCCGCGTCACCGCAGGTGCTAAAATGCGATCCGCTTTTCCCCCATCTTTGGAACCGGACTTGCTCGTGGCTGTATCGTAAGAAGTGTGTTAGCACCAAGCCAGGGGTCGGCTGATTCGGGACTGTGCCCACAAGCAGTTGGTGCTTATTGTAACACCACGCCAATCAGAACTCGCCTGCGCGTAAGTGACAGTGAGCACTCGTTCTGCCCACTCGCTCATTGGGAAATGAACGTTACAGCGCAAGAATGGTGAAATCAGTATAGAACAAATAACACAAAACCAAATAAATCAACTTTAAAGAAATTGGCTATCCGTGACTCGAACGTGAGACTTGGAAAATAATTTAGCCACTGCACTGGACTACTCTGCCATAAGCCAGTGCTCCCAGAAATGGAAATATAGTGTATATAATGTATAGCCAGTTTACATTTTCAATTAGTTCGACCATTTCAAGCACCTCACATGACTATTTCTTTTATAGGACTCGTGCAGTAAGTGTCCCCCAAAATGTCAGAGTATCTGATGCTAACCGACTGCATTCTTTAGACGGTAAGGCCTTCGCAGACGTGTGTTCGTGCTGCTGACCGCTATGCTAGTCCAAACAGCGGGAAAAGGCCTTCCCGCACCATGGTTATACGCTGTACGATAAAAGTTTCTGTTGATTTTACTTCCTTAGTACATACTATATTATCTTCGCTGACTCTACTGCCACCTTCAATTGACCTTAGATTTTTTTACTAGAGTACCAGTCAGCGAAGCGTCGATTGTGCGATTGTGTAAAGGCACTTCAACTTAGAGCTTTCTATAGTCTACAAACTAGCAAATAAAGCGCACGTCCTTCCTTGCACAAACGTGCCGTGGCATAGTTTCAACTAAGCGTACGAACTGCGGCAACCCGCCCGCCGTCGGCCGAATAAACTCTGGGCCGACTGTTACTGTCGGAGGGTCGGCGAGCCGCGCAGTAGTCCAGTCAATCCTAGCCATCTTGTTTCGACGTGATATAAAACTACATAGCAAATCGGCAAGGAGGACGCAGAAGGGACAGCATTATCGAAATGATTTTACTACTGAATAACGTAGCGTAAACACAGCGAGAAGGGTCGAATCATGGTAGAGTGACTCCAGAATACAATTAGCGCCAGTAATCCCGAAATGTTTAGAAATCACTTCAGTGTACTTTTAAGCGGGACTTTTCTGTTAACACTCCAATGTCGCTTACTACTCCATGACCCACGGGATCAAAAACGATCCCGCACAAATAAGAAACTGTTTTTAAAATTCATACAAATGGTCGAAACAGCCTAGTTTACTTTTCTTGAAATATTTCACTTATGTACTCAAATAAATACCAACGACCCTCACTTGCGAGGCAGCTAGGGAAATGAAGTTATAACTCGATAAACCAAAATGTGTCTCTGGTTTATTTTTTACGTCGGTAAAGAAGTAACATATGTGTAAAAGAAGACGCAAACTTGGTCATTAGGACCATTCCTATGAATTTGAAAACCTTTTCGTATTGGTACACGACGTTTTTTATGCCCGTGGGGAATGAAAAGTTGTAACCCCTATAGGATAGTGATCAGGTGAGGTCCCCTTAATCTGCCCGGGGAACGACGCGCCGGCGACCGGGGCTCTGTGGGACGGGCACGCACCCCGAAGCTACAGAAGTAATATCTCAAGGTCATTTTACGGCCGATAAACGGCATGAATCCTTAAATGAGCACCCAAGTCATGACCGGGAAACATTATTGGAGGAGGCTGAAACCCTGAGGAAACGGCGGCGGACATTGTTCATCTAAGACCAACATCCAGTTGAATACCAAAAATAAGACCAAGAATCAAATTCAGCTAGAAAAGCATGAGCGAGCATCCCCCTATGGCAAGGTTACCTTAGTGTGTGATGTCGAGAACACCTACGGGCTCTGCACATACACCACTCTACCAGAAGACTGCGCCAAGGGGTAGGGAAGTTTGATGATGTTCGTTTCCTCGAAGTGCGGTGTCGAACATCAAACCCAATCGCCATGGCTTCGGTTTATTTGGCAGGAGGCTCGCAGGGCGATGGTGTTGAAGTTCTCGGAGATGGTGACCGAATTGACGAACTTGATTCGTTTGTAGTTGATGAAGGGAATCGAAGAGTTTTTATACAACTATTTACATTAGAGTAGCTCTGGACATGAGTAACAAAAAGGAAAAACTGCAAACTTCCGTTAGACGCTTTCCCTAAGTGTGTTCAAATCCCTCCGGAACCTCAATCTCCGTCTAAATCTCATATGCTTTGAGCATGCTTAAGTCACTCGAGTGACGGCGGTCGGGACTCTGTTCCCGGCGCAGTACCCCTCTGTTGGCCGAGTACACAGCTGTACCCTAAATTTCTGACGCGATCCTCCACCCTATGTCTCTCCTAGGGGGTCACAAATCCCAACCTAGCCTCAACGGTCGAGACCTCACCGGGAACAGCCTAGCTGAGAGTTTAGAAAAGACGCTGTTTAACGGCTAAGTTCGGTCTTATAACACCTCTTTATTACTCTCTCTCAGGAACGCCTCTCCAGCTTTCGTGCACGTGTAGGGGGGTGGGGGGGGGGGCAAATTCACGTAGACAGCTGTCAATCAACCATTTGCAGAATATTAGATTAGGCGCCGCCACCTCCGGGTCAAAATAACGCGCGCGGGCGAGCAAGCACGCCGCGGCGAGTAGACTTATCTCCGGAAGGCTTGGACGAAAAGCGGGGCTACCGAAAGACAGCCATACCTTCGGTGGCGCGCGACAAAGAGAAACCGGTCGCTTCCGTGCAGTCAGACGACAATTACCCCTGTCACGTGGCCAAAGACGACGCAGTTGTCTTCAAGAAAAACAAGTTTATTGGAGCGAACTTGTGACCCCTGTCACGTGGCCAAAGACGACGCAGTTGTCTTCAAGAAAAACAAGTTTATTGGAGCGAACTTGTGACCCCTGTCACGTGGCCAAAGACGACGCAGTTGTCTTCAAGAAAAACAAGTTTATTGGAGCGAACTTGTGCTGCCCTAACAACTCAAAGAATACACAGACGGCGAAACAGCATTCAACAAAGTGACGTGTGTAGACTGGTGTCGACGAATAGAATGCCGCGGTATCTGCTCAGCGGGAATTTATCACTCGGCGCGCGGGTTTCTTAAATAGTCGAATTGTATTCAGAACACTGTAGAACAACCAAGATTAATCTAGGCGTTTCGCGTTAGTTCGGAACGCTGCCCCTATCAGAAGAGATAGCACATGCGGCACAAAAAGAAAGAACGGAACACGTGCCCCCCTTCGCACACGCAACACCGATAACAAAAAAATTCCCCCGCATTTCCCCGAGGGGGAGAATGTGAAAGTGCGAATGCACGGTTGTCGGCCCGCTTGCGGCGCTTGCGCTCGGCCCCGCAGCCCACCGCCTCGCCGCCTTCTCTTCCATCTCTTCCATCGGGTTTGTAGAATCACGTGTACACCACGCAGTTATCAAGCCGCTATAACGCCGCTGAGTCGCCAACGCACGCCGCTGACGACGTAGTTTGAATGCGTGAAAGATATAAGGCGCGTCTAACACTGATATCACCGTCGCGTCCGTGGCTTGGTCGGTAGAGCGTCGCGCTGCGGCCGCAAAGTCCTCGGATCGAAACCTGGCGCCGGATGCTGTTTTTTTATATATAGAGAGGAGGACTGCGGACGCCGCCGCCGACGCCGCCGCCGCCGCCGGCGGTGGATGGTTTGGGGTCGCTTATAAGTGCATTCGCACTTAAAACCCGCGCAGCCGGGCGGAAAAAGCGAAACACAAATAAACAAACCCAATTCACGGTTCGGTGGTGAGTAGGCGGAAGCGAATAGACGTGTCTCCGAAGGGTGGGGACGAAAAGCGGCGGCTACCGAAAGACAGCAGTGCCTTCGGTGGCGCACGACAAAGGGATATCGCGGGAAAGCGGTCGCTTTCAAGACAAGGAACAACAAGACAAGGGACAACCACGTCCAACGATACGACTCCGGATTAGACTTTTGCTAAGAACAAAGGCCCACCTGCTACCTGGAGTAACCCACAGAATACTTAGGAAGCGATCATTACATTATATTTACAGAAATAGCGCCTTTTTAGTTACACCGAAGACAAGGCCCGCCCTGCAAATTGTACAATGAAATGGCTTTCCTAAATATCGTGCGGAGAGTCCGCAACTCTGCGAAGACATGCATCACATTGAGGCTCGGACGAAGTTGCTACAGCAAGCCGCAGCCGGTGCCACTAAAATTTTTCTGTAGAAGGCAAACCTAGACGATGTTGATTACCGCCTGGTTGATCTATGAAAAGCCAGAGCCCACATGCAGAAAAGGCTAGCACGAAACAAATAATATCCCCCCTGAGTCAACGCATCGCGAAACTCCAAAAGGAGATTCAATAATACCCGGTGCACCTCTCCAATGAACAATGTCATGTCTTTTGGTTGTGGATAGAAGAATGAATGAGTGTACCACGCACGTGGAACCTGCTGCGCCATTCGATAAACCCCACCGCAACGATGACGTTAATGGCAGGAACTTCATCGATACTACATGGCTACGATGGGACCCCTGAATGACTGTTGGTCCAGCTTCCAATAGATATTTAAATATCGGCCGTCCAAAAACAGCTAAAGACTACGACCAACTCCAAATTTGTCTAACCTCTCTCGCAGGCAGAGATGATGGGCAGAATGTCTCAGCTCAGGAGTAAATCGGCTCCGGGCCCAGAATGCGTCACTGAATAGACGCTAACGAACCTGGTCGACGGATACGCTACGGCCCTGAATAAATAATTTAATAAATGTGTGAGGGAAGGTACGCTTCCGTAGCATTGTAAAACGGCAACGGCCGTCTTGATTCCTAAACCCGGCCAGGCTTTGAATGTTAAGTACCTAAGCAATATCTCGGACGTCTGAGCTAGGCAAGATTTTGGAACACGTAGTATGGACTTGAGTAAACAACTACGTGTAGGACAAACATCTACTCCCAGACTCAATTTTCGGTTTCAGACAAGGTCTTTCAAAACAAGACATGCTCCTACAAGATCAAGTCATCACTAGACGACCCAACACTTCCTAAATTACCAGGATCATCCTGGGACTATCCTTAGCTGAAGCGTTAGACAAAGTCAAACACACGGCCATACTGCAGCATCTCGAGCTGCTTCGAATGGGTAAGCGAACATACAACTACGTGAAAACTTGGCAACGGTGGAAATAGCCGGCTTCACGATAGGTGATATTCAATCGGACCCCATAATACTAGGAGAACTACGCACTTCTGAATGACCAGTCCTTTCTTTATTCTTACAAAACGCAGCTCGCGTGGGGCCGCCGCCGAAAGTCAGTAAGATACCCGGACTGAATCATTGGCTTTATGTAGACAATATTGCTGTGACTTTATTATTGTGGGAACAATTCCTGATCGGCTAAAAGGGCTGTTTCTAGTAATGGGTATGTGCTCCCACATAATCAAGTCGTGGCAATATAAACTCTGTGTAGAAGGAGGCAGCGATGAGATGATACAGGATACCCTACAACAAGCTGTAGAGGGGGTTTAAAGCAATGTTATCAGAATATGTCTTGGCTGCTCACCGCAAAATTGACCGCTTCTTGTCTTCTCTCGCAACGGCTGACAGCCTCAGGGCTGTCAAAAAAACTCAATCACTACTACACTTGGAAATGCCGTAGGAAATGTCGCATCCATCAAAATATGAGGGCTTGAGATCCAAGCAAAGGCATACAGCACAAAATCTTTAGAACTACTGAAGAAGCAAGAATCTCCAACATATATCAAGAGGTGTCTGAAAGCAGTATTGGAAGATGCATTCAGCCATCCAGCATCACTCGAAGTGTTTATGGCGCCCCGTACTTAAAACCCGAAATATTTAAAGAGGAGCGAATAAACACTCTAACACGCAAGTTATAGAAACAAGCTCTAGGAGTGCTATCTCTGCCCCGACACACGGACTACTCCAACTCGGTATATACAGCACTGTGGAAGATATCATCGAAGGGCAACGCACGGCACATTACGCAAGTCTCTCACTTCCGCGGGCAGGACTGAAAAGTCGGTGCGATCTTAAAATAGAGGTGATGACGGAGACCCCCGAGCAAGTTGACCTTCCAACTATTCTCAGACCGCACATAAAATTCCCTCCTGTCCCTAGGACGCAGGACGTAAGCGAGCCGAGTCTGTGCCCTGTTCAAGAGACTTCGAGCAGATCCCAGGGTATTGTATACGGGTGCAGCCGACTATCGGGAGAAGCGGACCTTGGGTAAAGCTGCAACCAACTATCCAGGAAGTCAGCATGCGGCTGGAACAATAGAGTTAGATTTCCCTCTCCATCTTCTTGGTGAATGATGAAGACGAAATAGTAAGGTTCTTGAAGAAGCTCCAGCCCAGAGGACGATATCGACTCGCTACGATGACCGACGTCCGATGCTTGAAGCAGGTGTGGGGTGTCAGGGCTGCTTTTCTTGCTGGATATTAGGTTTACTTGAACTATTTAAATAACTCAAAGTATTTTCATCAGGACAGAATGAGAATTACATTGTCACTCTGCCTGAAGCATCCTATTCAGCCAAGATCTTGTAAGAATCGTGCAGAACCGCGGCCCACGATCCCGAGACAGCGCACGCTTCGGGAGAGGCGCGCTGCGCTTAAACCGGTCCCGTGCTCCGCAGATTCATCGGCGTATCCCCGAGAGATGGCACTACTGGTCCGTGCGGGGCATAAGTGCGCGGGCGGCGCGAACGTGGGCGCGCGAAAGACAGAGGGAGTCTCGCTGGAGGCCCGGTAGGGGCAAGACCACTGAACAGCGCGGCGGGGGAAGATACCGCGCATACCATGTATCTCAGGCGGGAACTGTTTGTCGCACGCCGTGAGTGCCTGCTTCCCGTTCGTGGTCACGACACGGACGGCGTGATTCGTGCACGCCATCGATCCTTGTGCTCGCATGCTTTGGAAGTCGCCAAATAAACGGCTGTGCTTCGGCACTACTGTCTACTGTGTTCTTCTATCGGCGAACCTCGCTGGGCTGCCGTAGGCTCGGGAGACCGCGTGGTTGACACGCCGGGAGCTTGCGTGGTGGCCCACGCCGGAGTGCTTGCCAAGTCGCCCCTAAGAACCCCACAAAATACCACAACCTATAATGAGCTAGATCCCTCTCGACCGACCTCCGGACAAAACCCGACACTCTGGTTTTAATCCTAAAAACCACGCCTCCAAAGGTGGCGTTCAAGAATGAACAAAAACCCTTTTTAACATGATTCATATGGAGCACAGATTGGCCACAAGAACTAACCAGTCCTAAACATGCCCCCACCTACGGTCACATGACCAAAACACTTTCTCTCTCATGCAACTCTAAGCCCATTTCCCGCGTACGTTATTGCAACCGACAAGCAAAGGCAAGACATCTGCTTCCCTAAGTCACTGACCGCGCATCGTGGCCGCACCATTACGTTGAGCGGGCGGCATCTGCTCAAAAGCCAAAGCCGAACGCTTAGAGCCGCCTTCGCGCGGCTAACATCTTGCAGTATCCTCGCCTTGCCGCCTGGCTTTGTCCGCACGCGCTCCCCTGCACAACGAGGGAGTAGTGGCTAATCCCCTCCCCATACTAAGGGACACCATTGCACGCCGCCTGACCCGCGGGAAAAGCCGCTCTAAGCCAAGACGACCATTCTCGAGGGGAATGACCCATAAACGAACAGCACCTACGCCGGCTTGGCAAATCCTCAGACTACGCCGCGCACCTTTTAGACACTAAGAGACGGCATACTTTCGCTTCCCGCCAGCTCGTCAACCATGACGACGAGCGAGCCACTTCCCAATGTCGGCAACCGATAATAGCGGCGGGTGCGCTGTAATAGGGAACCCTGCGCCGAAGCTGTTTTCACTGCTGCGCACCCACCCGCCGTTAACTGAGACTTCCCGGTCGAGCTGACCGCATACCAACGCAACAAAGGTACTCGGGCTGAGCATCCCCGTTTTTAGCCACACAAAAGGAAGGAACACAAAGAATTGACTCGGCGGCCATCAACTTCGCGTCCCTGCGGTTGCATGAACGGAACGCAGCGTGACAGCTACAAGCGAAGGCAACGCCGATACATGAGCCACAGGCGGCTTTTATTAATTAAATGGGGATCCCGAACTTAACGAATGGTAACTACGCACATGGTCAGAAGAGGAGAACGCGGCTATCCCCCATACGATTTCCACCATCAAAGCGTCGGGAGGGGTAAAATCAGGCTCGCAGGCTGCCATTGCAAATTTTACTACAGGACGTATATCGCCCAAGACAGTTGCCATACTACGACCTGTAGCCAACATTGAGAACCTCCCGGCAGTCACGCTACTGGGGGTGCCTGAACACGTTACCTTGAAAGGAAACGATTGATTGATTGATTGATTGAGTGATTGATTGATTGATTGATTGATTGATTGATTGATTGATTGACTAATTGATTGATTGATTGATTGATTGATTGATTGATTGATTGATTGGTTGATTGATTGATTGATTGATTGATTGATTGTAGGGTTTAACGTGCCGACGCAGCGCAGGCGATGAGGCGCGCCGTAGTGGAGGGCTCCGGATTTATTTTGACCCCCTGGGGATCTTTAACGTGCGCCGAAATCTCGTCACACGGGCGTTTTTGCTTTTTGCCTCCATCAGAAAAGCGGCCGCCGTGGCCGGGAATCAAATCCACCACCTCGTGCTCAGCGGCGCAACACCTTAGCCACTGAGCCACCGCGGCGGGTTTAAAGGAAACGAGGAGACACGTAATTTGGCTTGCGCTCTTACCATCAGAACCAACTTTCAAGTCGCCTCCATGGATATACCTCAAAACTGCGGCAGGCTTCTCACGCATTGGGAATTTCTCAACAAGTATACGGAGGGCAGACAATCCTATTCCTCCCGCCGCCAGTCCCTCGATAGAAAACAGACTGTAGCACTGCTACAACTGCAGACATAGACCTGTCCAAAACCAATTCACTATAAACAGATATACCTCGACCTATATAAACCAAGATGCAGATATATTCAGGGCGGATTACACTCTCGCAAATTATGAGTAAGTACCTGCTCATCACTACAATCCCAGAGGACACAGCACATTTTTACTTAACATAAAGAGCAGCGTGCAGTGATAGACTTCAATGAACAACTCTATCGCTGGAGATGCACAGGCCCTAGTCTGAACAGCAAGAACAGTCTCTGACACCCATTGGGTCAGCCGAGCCCTCGCGAGGAAGAAGAAATAAGACGAGTCTTCGTATTTGGCCCCCACAATGTATTTCCTCTCTCGCCCTCCCTCATATTTGGAACACATTAAAGCGCGAAGGTTGATGAAGCGTAAGATCCAAGAGGAACAAGCGCTTGTACCATACGCTTTGTAAGTCTTCGTCAGGCTTCGTAGTGTATGGTGTTTGAAAGGCCAGTGCCAACATCAGCAACAACATACTCGCCTGCAGCGAATCGCCTCGGCTTCATTTAGGCGCGGAGTCCATTTAAAATGCTCAAAACAGCCACTAAGCGTTCTGTTGGGAAAGACTATCCCACCGCTGCCACCACTGTTGGGAAATGAGCATCCCACCGTTGCCTCCGAGGTTGTGACTCGCATCCAGCTCGTCACCGAGGTTGGGAATCAGCATCCCGACGCTGTCTCCGCTGTTGCGACTGGCCACCCGAGCGCAGTCACCGGTGTAGCGATGTTGCCTTGCTCCGTCCGCTATCGACGCGGCGCAGAGCCGAGCGAAGAAGTTCTCGAGCCGACGAAAACTTAAAGTAACATTTATATACAGTATGTACAAGGTAAGCAAACGTTACATAACTCGCACAAAGGCGACAGCACCCCTTTCACTCGGTGCTTCCGAAGAGACTGGTGCCGGAGAGAAGCCGCCGAGGAAAGCCGACGATGAGAGCCTCCGGGCTTCTTTTATAGCCCGGGAGTTCGTTGTGGCCCCAAGAAGTTCGAAATGCTCCAATCAGGGCTCTCGCTGCCTGAAGTTTGAATTCCGACGAATGGTAGCGAAGCGGTGAGTCAGCTGCGCCGCCGATGGGGAAAGGGAGAGCGATGCCGTCGCCGTCTCCGTGACCTCGCCTCCGGGCGTAGCGACATGCCCTTGTTTGGGTCGTTCTCCGCTGAGGGATTCGGCCGCGCCGCAGCGTTTCGAGATGCAGGATTCGGCCGCGCCGCAGCGATGAAAAGGAGAGGCGTGACTCGGCCTCGCTGTCGGCGCGTCGCCTCGTGCAACGCCTTTGGGCCAGGCGCTCTGGCACAACAGTTCCCAAGAACCGTAGATAATAACAGCAACCCGATATAAATTAAGACACCGAAAGGGTCCCATAATGACTCCTAATGATTCGCAAGAGCGTTTAGACGTAAAGTGTAAGACAATCACCTTCTTGTACTTGCGCCTTATCGTCGAATATTTCGCGTTCGCTGGTTTCACTCTTAATTAACGCTAAGTAAATATGTACTTACACAAAATGCTTCCAGATTTGAACGCAGCGTGACAGACTAATCTCTTGTTCGCTGGGCCGGTCACCGTGCGGCTAAATGAATAGCTAATAGGAGTAACGTCCCACTCCGACCACAGTCAACTTCTTTTTTGATCATTAGGAGGAAGTGAGATCTAAATTATATAGGACTTGGACTGCCGACTGGACGCTGTTATTTTCCTTGTCTGCGTTTCTTTTTGTCTAAATTGTTTTTTTTTTCTTTCAGCAAATCAAACGCTGTGTATAACGCGCTAAGATTGAACGACGGCCCAAGGTTTTAGTCCCTGGGTGTTGATTTTTCCTTTCCTGGTTACGGCCTTGGTGAGCCACTAATTCTCGGATGTGGCAATTTGAGGACTGTGCACGGTGTAAGATGACGTTTGTTCAACTGCCCGCACCAACGGGAGTCGAACCGTTTGAATTACGGAAACAACTTCAATAAAGTTTTAATTCATCCTAAATTTAGGTATCACATATGAGAGCCTATGCTCGGCTTTGATGTGTTAATAAGATATTTTCTTGTGAGAGTCCCTACAAAATCCTAAGAGGCACGCACTCACAAGAATTTATCCTTCGCAATCTTTAATTTATATCGGCTCAATCGTTGTGCAGAGAAGTTCACCGTTTCAACAGCACATGAACAATAGTCAGTGTAAACACAGCTGCTAAATGAGCGTAACACGAATTCTTTTTGGTCACGGGGAAGATAAAGGGGAGACTACCTGTTTAACGTAGATGCGGATTAAGAGAGGCTACCTGGTCGACTGGGGGAACAAGGTTCCGTATCCGCATGGTTTCCCCGGTGAAAAGACAAATGAAGATCGCGATGGCTATATTAAACATCTCGATGTTGGCGCGCCCCTGCAACTGCTTGCGTATTGTACCCTATCTGGGCTACAAGGAACGTCTTGTACACCACAATAAAGCTGCTTGCAGTAAAAAAGCAATAGTATGCCTAGAACGGAGGCTTCAAAAAAGTTTAGTTTAGTTGTTTTTGCCAGCGCTCAGACAATCTGGTTACACGCTAAAAACGCTTCGGTTACACGCTAAAAACTTTCTATAGGAAGTTGGCGCAGTACCCCGTGATCTAAACAACATCTACAGTGTGTGCAGCTCCCATTACTTTGACCTACAAGGGCAGCAATATAAAGTCCTCGGAAACGCTGCGCCTATCTCTACAGAAAAATGCGGTGTCATCGCCGGAAGCCAGTCCTTATCTGGTTAAAAAAAAGCAGTCACTAAAGACAAGAAGACGAGCAGGCTCCATTTACGACCGAAGACGAAATGGATAACAAGAGTGATAACAAGTAAGCGTGAAAATTTTGAGTTTTACTTTTAAATTGAAACTGCCAAAATATCTGTCAACGCACAGCTGTAATACACTCGTTTATAGCACTCGAGCGGCGTGTCGCAGGCTCCACGACCGACGGCTGCCAGGGACACCCATGCGACACCGAGGTCTCAATAGCTTGTATCTGCGCGCGCGTGGCCACCCTGACTTGATCAGCTTGCCTTTGTCGGCATTCTTGACAGCCGCTGGTGCAGATAATGCTTTGTCGCCCCGGACCGCTGTTAGCGACGCCATAGAGTTTCTTAGTAAGTAAACTAGACAGGAAACTGTACATGGGAATCCGTGTTGTCTTGGGGAGTTATGGGAAGACCACAGCCTCTGGCTTGGGCTCGGCAGGAGAATTTGATTATTACGCTGTTGTGGGGTTTGCCTTCTTTACTAACCATAACATGTCTACGAGTTACGAGGTTACCGAAATCATCCATCTCCTGTGGTTTCTGTGAGCCGTTGCAACGACATGTTCGGTGAAAGAACAGGCAGTGCGGGATCGCATATCTAACATTGGTCATACCGAAGTCGAAAGAACGTATGACTCAGAGGTTGTTCTGCCGCAGCTAAATTTCTAACTGATAAAAAAAACAAGCGTATTTCGACGAAGACAAGGTGCGAGAGATATGGGCGCATGTATCTGTCATATCTTGTCTTCGTCTACGACTGTTTAATGCCAGGATTTCTTTTTTCCTTAAGCATGAACAAACTCGCTCAGCAACAAGCTTTGTTAAACTGTACCTGATGGTTGGCGCACACTTTCACCACGAAGGCGACGTTTTCACAGGCAAGCTAAAAAACATGTCCATGCCACTCAAAACTTAGTATTTGAAATAATTGTAAAAATTATAAAATAACAGTCTGCAATGTGTTCGCCCAAACTGTTAACATTGTTGTTACCTACCAGCTAGGCCATCAGAATAGTATGTTCAATTATTCTGGCAAAAATACGCTTTACTTCCTTTATTACATCAAAGAACCTGTTTTTTTTTACTTCTATATTAACACACAATTCTTTGCGTTTTTGTGGCACTGTGTTCGAATATACGGCCACTAAAACGTTTAAATCCAAGCGAATGACGAACCTAAGGCGATTGCATGGCAAAGTGACATCCCATGACGACGCTGACGGCCTTGATATGATCCCCATAAACGCTAGCGCCAGATTCCACTCTAGTGTATACACGTAGTAAGAAACTCTACGGGCGACGAAGCTCGTGAGGCACACGCACAGTTGGGCTGCTCAGCGCGCAACGCTGCCGCATCATCGTTTTCTGCTGCTTCTTGATTGGAAAGAAAGTTCTGTCGCGTCATCTTTTTGTGAAACTGCTACATGCTATCGCACGTAGCGGGCTCAGAGTTGATGTGTCCTAGGCGGTGGCAGTTGTTTTTCATTTGGACTGCTGGAGGAGGTTCCGCTACAGTCTTTGACATTGAGAGCCCTTTCAATGTATGAACCCCATGTGTGATTTTCAGAACCTTATTAACTTTTTCCGTTGATTGGTTGATTGATTTATCGGCCTAATCTCTAAAGTGGCCATGGTTGAGGTCAATGAGCGCACTGATTGAAGGGTGATCAGAGAGGTATGCGCGATGATGTTCTGTTTTTTCTCTCATACAGGGAAAATAGTGGCTTAGGCACAATACTTTTGCCATATTTAACAGGCAGTCAACACGCGTCGCGTAAAAAAGCGATTATACACATCCCAGGGGGATGAAAAGAGTTCGAGAGAGAGAAAGTTAAAAAGTGAACCAAAGCATGATTGGTCACTAGCGTCTGGCAGGGATAAATGAGAAGGATGGCAAAGCGAATTAAAAGTAACAAAACGAAATTAAGAGGGATTAAAGTGTAGTAACCGTTAAGAAGAAATCAAGATCAATAAAGTGAATGACTGAAGAAATTAGTGTCGCCTAAACTGAATAAAAAAGTAACCAAGCGCTTTGCGATTATTGAAAAGAAAAGTAAAGTAATCGGTGTGAACTTTGTGGACTCAAAGTGGCTAAAAGTGAATAAATGGGTGAATTATACTACATAAAACAATTGATGTGAACCCAACTGAATTTACATTGACAGAACTAATTAAGAAGACAAGGCAAAAAGGGAGGCATCAATGCGACTCAAGCGGAGCCTGATTGAAAATATTTGAATCAAAGTGAAAAAAAGCGGCTCACTGCATAAATTACCGCTTATCAATGCTGATTGATATGATTACAAATGAATTAACCGGAATCAAAAATGAATTAGGGTGGATTCAAGGGAAGCCCTTGGAGAGACGAAGTTGTGAAGAATTACTGTGAATTTAAGAAACCGGAGTAATTTTATTGGATGACTCAGTGCATTAGGTTTTATCATGTTGAATTAAAAAAAAAGTGCATAGAAATCGAGCACAAAATGATTCGGAAGCGAGAAGGAACTAAACTAAGAGGAATAAATGTTTATTGGGAGGAATCAAAGTAATGTCAAAGGAATGAATGAGGGAATTGGGATGAAAAAGTGAATAAACACAAATCCATCGTAATAAAGCATACCAAAGACATTTAGCAGTCAAAAGCATGGATGAAGAATAACTGCGAATTAAGGCGAAATGTTGAACTTGATTGAATAAAAGGGGATTGCAGCTAGCTACCCAATGAGTTCACATATACCAGTAGGTGAAATAAATTAAATAAAACTGTACCAAGTGTACTTTCTTATTCAAACTTTTCGAAGTAAGGGGCGCTAGAGACTGCTGCTAGCATGCTCATGGCGCGCTGAAGCCAGTCCTTATCGTTCTTTATAATCGGAAACCAGAAAAGCTTTCGCCTCTTCCAATCAGACCAAATGATGGCAAGCAAATATGTAGAACGAAGAGGTAAGGACTAGAAGGTTGTCGTAGCTCACTGGCTTAGTCCAGTTTATACACCTAGTGCAAAGCGTGAATGCAAGTGGTTGGTTGCGAGAAAAAGTTAGTTGAAAAATGTTTGAATACGAATACATTTAGGTACATATTAAGCACAAGTGAGTACCAATAAGCTCGAATTCGTGCAAATTGAGTACGAATAATAGTGAATACATTTTGAGCTTGTGTACAAGTGCGCACAGATGAGTTGAGTACAAGTGAGTACAGATTCGAGTCGAGTACTTATGAGTGCAGATATTACGTGCACAAGTGAGTACAGAATAAATGAGAATGGGTGCAGACTGAGTACGAGTACTCGAGAGAAATAATGAGTACGAGTATATATTACTATGGATAAAAATGATTATGTGATGAGTGAGGACAATTTATTCTGAGTACAGTACAGACTGAGTACGAATACTCGTGAGGACTAATGATTTAGAGGACAATTGAGCATTGTTACAATTGTGTATATCATGAGTGAAACGACTTTTTTTGACTAAATACGAGATTTTTTCAGCCCGAGTTTGGTTTAGTACAGCGTGATGCAAAAAACAATTGTTGTTTAGTTTCAGTGCGCCACTTCTCTTTTGGTCACCACTGGTGGTGGCGTGGCGGCATTGCTCCACCAGGTCATACCTCGGGGCCTCTTCTGGCGCAGCGAGCTGCGAATGGTACGTTGCGGGCACTGACACAGCTCTCTTCTAACCACCACAACTGTCCTTTAGTGCACGCTAGATGGCTGGCTTACACTGCAGAGCGCTAAAAAGTTTGCCTTTTCAATAGCCACTGGAAGAAACCTGGGGTCCAGGCGCCCGACAAACCCCAAAGCGTCTAGTTCACACTCCACGCCCCTCTTTTTTATAGAAGCGTTTCCACCGCAGAACTGAAGTCAACTCCCGCTTGGACGGGGCTTTTGCGCGCCTGTGTTTTGTGCTCTAGTGCTAGAGCCGGGAGCCCGAGTGTATGACCTTTCCGCCACGATATTGCACCTTGCGGCCACGATATTCCGTATTATTGTTTTTTAAACACGTGAACTTCAGTTACAGAATAATGCATGTAGTGCCCACACACCATATTCAGCACAAAGTCAATTCCTGAAAGCATCACTTTTCAAACACTCATTTGTCATCTCAGGAATCCTCCCTTCAAAACAGCGCACTTTTTTCGCCGCTCCAAAATTGTAGCGCTACAGTACAGTGTAGCCCATTTATAACGAACCCACTTACAGCGAAATAGCGGTTATAACGAAGTGATCTTGATTTCCCGTCCCAATTTCCGCATTTTCAATGCCTTTTAAGTCCACTTTTAGCGAAGTAAAAAAATGCGACTCAGCGGATATAGCGAAGTTTTTTTCGAGCACAAGAAAAAAAATCCAGTAGACCACCTTTTGAGCTCTCGCGTGAATCAACTAGGCCGAAAAACCGCCAATTCTTGGCTCCCGGCAGCCGCTTCGCCCCACTCTGCTCGCTGCGAAAGCTTGCTTCACCGCACCACACGGTCGCCCGGTAGCCGTCTCGCGAACGCTTCCCATTCTTTTTTCCAGTGCCAGGCGGGCCGACCGCCGCGATCTTATCTCGTTTCACGGCGTACTCCTCTCTTCAGAGAGGAGGTCGTGGGGGCAGCTTCAGAAACTTTGTGGCCGCTTTAGACATTCACGACATTGACGACATTGGTGGGCCTCAGCCTGGGACCGCCGGAGCAGCTGTCGACACGCTGCGTATGTACTCGTGCTCCGAACCGGGCAGTTGCGATCTGTTGGACAACGTTGGTCACCGTGTTCTGAAACGCGCGTTCGCGAAACGCGGGAAAGGGACCCTTGATCGCTTTTTTCAGAAAGTGTTTTTTTTTCCTTGGTCTGCATAATGTTTGATTTTTTTTCGAGTCCAGATATAGCGAAAAAGCGGTTATAGCGAAGTAATTTCAGATTCCCGCCAACTTCGTTATAACCGGGCTACACTGTACAAGAAACACGACTAACTATTTTTTCTCACAGCTATTTAAAGTGTGCAATTGCGCCAAAACCACTGTAACGAAGGAGCTGAGTCGTTTTCTCGCCCTAATCAGCTCCACTATTGGCCTTTTTGCGCGTTGAAGGCGCCAACAAGAGGGAACTAGTATGATGACCTCGCGAGGCAGAGCTTGTCACAAGAACTTCTGTAACTCCGCGTCAGTCTTGGGTAGTTATACACGACCCACATGGTAACTAGACCTGGTGTTCGCCATTGGACGTTTTGTAGAATCGCTTCGCCCTGCATCGGCTACACGACGTAATCCTGTACCCGCTCTCCTTTCTTTACCGTAGAGAAATAATAGTATAATTGCGGCTGAGCTCATAAGAGCAGTAGATGTTGCTCCACGTGATATGTTTGCCTTCCCCGATGAAGCATGACCACTGTACGCTCATGAGAAATAAAACTTCCCATACCTTTCCCCCAAATCTTGAAGGGTCGTCCATTTTCACAAAGATGAATGGTTCATAATTTCTTTGCATTAAGGCAGGCCATCGTACAGCAGGTGTTTCACTCGGGGATGTTTCCAAGGGTGGCGGAGGGAAGCGCAAGGTCGATGCGTGTAAGCCACTAAAAATGGTTCTGTAGTATTTATTTTGCAAAAAAACCAGTCACGCAAACTGCAGTAGACAACTTGCTTTTAACTACTAGCGAATTCCCGTTCGAGTTAACGTAACATTTAGCACGGCAAAGTCGTGTGCGCAGGAGCTTTCATAGGAACAAACGACTTGGTCCACACAAGCGAACGGCTGCGTGGACTCTAGCTGGATGCGAACACAAGCCCCGTATACACAAGCCACGTAAAAAGCGACTGGACGAGGAAGAGTTGAATCGAGAAAAAAATGGTTTTTATTACTCGACCAATTCATGTATAAGATCTGATGGAGGCGAAAAGCAAAAACGCCCGTGTGTACGAGATTTCGGCGCACGATAAAGATCCCCAGGTGGTCAAAATTAATCCGGAGCCCTCCACTACGGCGCGCCTCATCGCCTGCGTTGCGTCGGCGCGTTAAACCCCACAATCAATCAATCAATTTATGTATAAGAGGAAAGGGAAGTCGAACCTCGTCGGGGCGAGTGCATTCTACCAACAACCAGCAGATGGGTTGTCCCGCTCGTCGGGCTGAGTCGGCGGGCCATGATGAGCTAACTAGCTCCCTTTCCGGGACCCACCCGGTCCCATTACGTCGGTTCTTTCGACGGAGTTCATATAAACGAAGGAAATATGGAGATAAGCTAAACCCGCCATTCGACTCGACGCTCTGTCGAACGAGTCTACAGAGTTTGTTGAAGATGATAAGGTCTGCCGTCCAAAACCTCGTCTTCCCTTTCTTACTTCTTTGTTTCAGAAGCCGTCGTCCCCTGCTCCTCTCAAATTACAGCGACTAAGATTGGTACCCGCCGGCTCCCGCCAAAGGGATGCTTAACAGAGTTTTTATCGGCGCTAGAATTTGTCATCCACAATGAACACAAGTTTCTTTCTGCAATCGTCAGCCTAGGACTAATTGTTTGTATATGTTTCGGCGAATCGTGTTGCTTTACGAGAAAACGACTGGGAAGAAACATGAATATGGAAGTGCGCCAAGCACATCCTTGCCTGTTGGAATGACTATTTTACGTGCAATCGTAATAGTGGCGTCCAGAAACGTTTGCATCGTCAGCAACATTTGTCTACCAAAATAGACTAATTAGCCATGCTATTCAGAATTTCTTGAATCCAAATATTTACTTATTCCAATAACCTAGATATTACTAACATTTCGCTGATTTAATTTGCTGAAGTCGTCCACATACAGGATTGCCACTGGTGGCTACTTTTTGCCAAATTGGCGGCTTTGAAAGGCCCGTGGTGACCCAAAATCATGAATGGCGACACGGCGAGTTTCTGGCGATTTTTGGCTGATGACTCTCCCCCTCATCCGCTTCCCTTTCTTCGTCTGTTTTTACGGCTGTGCAAAGCTTTGCCGTCGAAACCGACCTAGAAGCGGCGTTCGAGGGGCTGTTTGACTCATTTCGCCGGAGGAATGCGCATGTCTAGGTAAGGCACGGGGGTAGGCATCGGGGGGGCGGAAAGTGGGACATACCAGCGGCGTCAAATGAAACGCGAACGCGAAAATACGAACCTGAACACACAAATAGCGCGATTTCTTTCCATGCAAGCCAACATCAGGCGTAGCTCAGTTACAAAAACAAAGTTAGGAAAAGTGGATTTCCATACATACCATGGGAATAGCAACCCATGAACTCTACGAACAGTATTTTTTGATTTTGCACGTTCTGGTTCATATTTTCGTGTTCGTGTTTCATTTGACGCTGATAGTACGCAGCTGTCACGGCTACCGTGAAACTCTTTCGGCGCCGCGGCTGGGGCACCGCGCGGCAAGCTTACTTCCAGCGCGCTTTTGTGTACTTGTCCATCCAAATACAGCCACCGCTTTTTTTTTCTGTTTGCAAGATAACGATCACATGCTACGTGAGTGGAAAAGTCCCTTCATCGGCTAAGCCGATGAAGAGGCTTTAGTCGGTGGTAGCCTAGCCGGCGCCCCTATGTGGTTAGAGGGGGGGGGGGGCAGAAACCCAATTTTCTGCCTAAGGGCAAATGGTCTGTTGTTTCCCCGCAGTCAGTGATGAGCTGACGAGGGCGAGCACGTCAAAAGGCGGTTTATTGCGAAAAAAAACGAGCCCTGCTTTTGTTGGAGTGGCGTTTGCGAGGGAAAGCTCTCGTAGGAAACTCTAATCGGCCCGGACCCTCGCAAGTCGCATTCCCGCACAGCATAGACACAACATACCCCCCCACCCCCCCCCCCCCCCCCCCCACACACACACTTTAAGGAATTCAGGGTCAGGAGGTCGTCGCTGCCGTGTGGACGTGCGTTAGTCAAGTGCCTGGGTGGGGGCAAAGCGGGAGGGAGCCGACTACTGCACGGCAGCCGGTGGCGTCGCTTTCCCCGTCTGTGCTGGGATGGGTGAGATATGAGGCTCTGTTGAAACGTGGTGACACACTTCTTCGGAGTGGCCCGCCTTTCGCTCGAAAACGGCTGAAAGGTTGAGGTGCAGGCGTTGTCATCCTGGCAATTTGGACAAGCCATACGCCAGGCCAATTAGTTTTTTTTTCGTGGTCGCTTGGACCCAATCTGGCTTTTGCTGAATCTTACGGTCAAGAACTAAGTTTCCTTTTGTACAGTGGCGTCGGTGGTTCGCTTGTATCTTGTGCCACTTTGCTCAGGAAGAAAAACTGTGAGCGGCGTTCTCACCTCACGCCGAAACCTTAGCGTCGCAGGGGTTTGGTCCATGGTGCTTCGCACTGTTGCGTGCTGCTTGAAATTCGAAAAGGGGTGGGACAAGCGTCGCTACATGTACTTATCTGCCCTTGGAGAGTGCTCAGCCACAGAGAGTTCTACTTCGCCATTTGTTCTTGGATGGTACAGGGCGAATGTGACAGCTGTGATGCAGTTGCGCAAAAATACATTGGCATAACGCGGAAACAAAAGCAGCGCAGGAAAGTGCTGCGTCACTGTGCTGCGTTCCTGCGCTGTTTATAGCCCAAACTCAAACCAGACTCCTTAAGGGACTCTGCTCAAACTCTAGACCGAATAATTGGCATAGCTGATGCATGACGCATTAATCGTACTTAAACATACTCTATGGCTTGCAATTGCAGTATGTACGAAGACCGTCCCTTCCATGCAACTGAAAATGCTTCGCGGTTACGTGGGGACATTTATGGGCAAGAGGCTGTGTGTGTGTGTGTGTGTGTGTGTGTGTGTGTGTGTGTGTGTGTGTGTGTGTGTGTGTGTGTGTGTGTGTGTGTGTGTGTTGTGTGTGTGTGTGTGTGTGTGTGTGTGTGTGTGTGTGTGAGGGGGGTTGCGTTAGTTAAGACATTTTAAATTGTTACGGTGCGTGTGTGCTGTAAAACTATTGCTAAAGACATTGTACATTCGTCACGTGGATATTTACAGCCGAGAGGTTGAAATTGGTGACCGTTAACAAGCGCAAAGGCTCACGGGTACGTCATCGGCTCCAGCCACTACCGGTTCGAGATCTCGCCTGGCTTCCCGTACGCCTGCGTACGCCGGAGTCTTTAAGGCGCGTGTGTGCATGTTGTTTATTTGCCACAGGGTGCTTACCTTTCAGGAGAGCCCCTAGTAGGACTCATCGTTGTTATTCATTGAATGTGTGATGCATCAGCGTTTGTTTTTTCGGTGGAAACAGATAAACAACACGCGCCCGCGCGCATGAAAGCCGCCGGCCTACGGGAGGCGAGGAGAGCTCTCGAACCGGGAGGGGCTCGGCTCCGCGGGAGCAGACAATGCAACCATGAGCCTTTGCGCTTTTTGTCGGTCCCCTATGCCGTGCTCGTGTGCTTTAAGGTATTTTCCGTTGTTTACGGTGTGCGTATGCAATAAAAATATTGGTTAAGGCATTTTCCATTGCTTACGTGTTCATTTATTATATACCTCAACGGTGATGTGGAGATTATTTGTTCACAGTGAGGAGGTATGACTCTCTTGCTCGTCTCCTGTAAGACTGCTGTCGTGCTACTTTCAGTGAACGCACTAATAACGCCTTAATGACAAGAATAAGTTCACGAAAGGGATTCAAATACGGAAAACTACAGCCAACACTTTCAGCGGTAGCGCTTAATGTAAAAGTGGCGCCTCGGCGCGGTTAGTTTAATGTTTATTATTATTAATAATTAAGCCTTTCCAGCAACTTTTGCTACCTTACCCCACACCCTGCGGCACTAGCCTTCCCAGACACAAAGGAAAAAAGTTAGGAGAGGCTTTGGCTAAAAGCAATGAAGGTACTTTAATTGATGATGATAACTGGTCTAGCCTTGCGGCGACATCTAACGGCTAGTCGAAGAACCAGAAATTTTGAAGCGGATGATGCGACTGGCGTTGAAAAACGTCAATATAACGTAACTGTTTTGAACAGGGCTGATTTTTTAGTGATTATACAAAATTAGAAGTGTTTATTTTTAGGTGCTGCCTCAGATATTTTGTATGGCGACATTTTTGGCGAAATCTTAAAAAAATGGCTAGTTCGGCGTCTTCTTCCTCATCGTTTGGCGAAATTGACTCCAAACTCAGAGGCAACCCTGTCCACATAGGCATGGGGGTGACCCACCATGTGTTCTAGAGCATTTTGAGGCATTCTATAGCGCATGCTTTTGATTGCTTTGTGGTATGTGTGGGGGTCATGGTGTTGAAGGTCGGTTGAACATGTGCTGCCAAAATTGCGCTGCACATGTTAAATCAACAAATGAAAATGTTGCTGACGGAGGCAAAAGAGTGAAGCGAGCAATTAATGGTGCCTCGAACCTCATTGTAAGAACTTGCGCTGCGTTTAATGTTATTTGTCCACCTCTTTAAGGCCCGTAAGTGTCATCACCACGCAGTAACGAGATCGCAATTAAAGATGTTTATTCTCGCATTCCCTTATATACACGGCCCATGGGGGACACTCAGTAACATTTGAATACGGCACCAAGTGACCATGGGCGTAACCTTTAATGGCTGTAATTTCAGAGCGAGCCGGACGGGGCGGTTCTTCTGAGCTAACCGACCATGAGTAGAGACCCAAAATTTTATGCAGGAGTAATGAAGGTTATGGACGCCCATAATACGCGCTGAAAAGTGTCATTTATATAAATATAGGCGCCCAGAACTGCAGCAAGGCATTCATTGGCCAAGCTTCTCTCTACTTCAGAGCATACTTACGGACAAATTCTTCCCTAGCAATAAAAAAAGCGGAAAAATATTGCGTGATAGGAAAGTAATGTAATGTTCTTCATAAAAATGCGCCATGCAATAGTCCCCTTTTTAGCAGATTTAAGCGGCATTCGGTGATTCGGACCTTAAAGAACGGATTCAAAGCCATGGAAAACCAGCCGTGATAATGTTTTACGGCGTGAAGTTGTACCTACGTTAGGTCGATATTTGTGTGTGTAATAAAAGAAACAATCAACGTCCATGAAATTTGACGGACCGTAGTTGTACTTTGTAATGCTCTATGGTGTAATCCCATCTTAAATATCAATCTTTGCCGCTTGGAACCTTCGAAAGTTCTTTTAGCACAGAGTATTCCGGAAATTTGTGTGGTATGTTCGAGACAGATATAAACATCGGAATGGCTCTGCCCGTAACATTTGCTTCTTCGATGGCGGTGGACGTGTCCCGTACCTTTTAAATAAGCTCGGCATTCTTAGTCGGAGTGGTACCCAAGTTTTACACTGCTGAATGCTCTGTGCCCATAATGTGAAATAAGCACATGAATGTTCCAAGTTACGCTGATGCGTAGCGTGGCGCAGAATAGTCTTAGTTGTGGTGCTGTAGTCTGAGAAAAAACGCCCGTGCGTTCGGGATTACGGCGCACGTGAGAGATCCCCAGGTGGTCGAAAATTAATCCAGAGCCTTCCATTACGGCGCGCCGCATCGCCGGCGTTGCGTCGACACGTTAAACCCTACAATCAATCAATCGACGCTCTAGTCTGCTGCAGAGCTTTGGATAAACATGAAGTGTCTGTTGTAAAGGTTTTGCACCTTTAGCCGTTTTTTCAAGAGTGACAACAGACTGTGGTGGTAGAGGCACGATCGGTAACTGTTCCTTGACGACAACACCGATGAATTGCAAGGATACAATTGAATCCCACAACACCGATGAATCCCTTGGAAAGCGCAGTAAAAGGGCAATAACTCCGCATTAAAACTTGAGCCGTACGGTCCTCATAGATGTATGCCCAGCACAGCTGCTGGGAATAACCCTACACAGTAGCTATGCTCTTTATACCAATTAACAATATTACACAGCGGGTCACAGCACCTTCAGCTGTCCCTTAGAGCTACACTGTAAATACCTCTGATTACAGCATATTACGGTTGTTGAGGTCAGACTGAAGAACTGGTGAAATGCTCGTGCTAAAACCTTTCCACTAGTTACTTCATTGTGCTACACGTCCTGCGTATTGACGGCTAGCGATCTCCCTGTGAGCGGCTGCTGGCTGTGCACGTGTTTGTGGCGTCACCTTCACATTTTCGTGTGCCAGACGTTCATGCGGTTTCCCTTGGTCGTCATATTTTACCTTGAAGGAACCTCCTTCATGTTCGAAGGGCTCGTGACCCTGACCCCGCCCGACGAAGTGACGCCGACACGAAAGAGACAGAACCCACCGGTTTATTCTGGGACGGCAAAAGAAAAATTACATGAGTAGAAACAGCAGCTCGCAACACATACGGTTATGTAAAGACCGCGACACTATAAAAACCTACTGCACCGACTGCGCAGAAAGATAATACAACCCTTTGCTCTACTCTCATGACAACGTTAGAGGCCTCGTACCAAGCCACTCCGTGTGCGCCCACCACAAGTTCTAGATAGCCCGAGCTGGCCAAGGGTCGTCGGTCCGGTTGTCTGCCCCTTGCTGCTCCCAACCTGGTTCTGCTGCCGCCGAACTGTTCCGTCCAACTCACCCATGCCGCACCCGTCACGCAGTCTTTATACCAGACGGGGTCGTTGTGCGCATGTTCCGGGATACCTACTCACCACACGTGTTTCATTGTCCGCTAACTGTTTATCGCACACGCGCGCCCAGGCACATGACGCATTGACGTCACTATCTCTGTCCGACACGCGCTCGCTGCACTGTAATCGCCATACGCGGGTGCACGTAGGGGCAGAATTCCTACAACCTTGAGCGGCACATGCGTGACTGTGTAGCGTTGATTCCCTTATTTGGTTCTTCATTACTAGCCATGGACAGGGTATGTCGGCAAGTTTCCACCACTAATACCCGGACGCAGAACGACGGAGTAAAGTAGAATCAAGAGCGCGTGCGGACACTGAGAAGTGGCGCTGGTTGAAGTGTCGATGTGTTCAATCCTCTCGCGGTCTACTTTAGGGGCTCGGGGGGACCCCAGGACAAGTGGTGCCAGATATAGTACAGATTTCCGCATCTCGGCGTGTTTGGCAGGGGGCGTGCATTCTCCTCCGAAATAGCGTGATACAAGCGCTGAGTAGCGGGCTTCTGAAGCCAAAACAGTTTTAGCGGAACATGGACACGAAAAACTAAATCGAACGAAATTGATTGGGTTGGGTTGCGAGCACCCAGACACAGGAATGGATGAAGTTTATTGCTGCATCTTTACCTCTGAATATCTGCTTGTGTTAAAGGGCGGAAGGTTTAGGCGTGGCCTTTTCTTATTTTCTGCAGCTTGCGTATAATCGCGCTAACGTATTTTGCTGCGTTTTGGAGAAGAGTCATTTCTTTTAAAGGCGCCAACTAAGCAGCCTTCGCTTCAGTTTGACATTTATTCAATTGTGGATGGTCACTCGTGGGGTACTTTCTTGCAGCCAGCGTGTGAAAAAAAAAGATTTTCCAAGTTGGACGGCCACGGATGGTAAGAGTGACGGCAGTGCCGCTGTAAAACTGTACTGGCACTTCGGGTAAATACCATGATCTCGTCAGTCTTCCCCTCATATTCTTTGTGGTTCGGTTCTCTTGTTTTTGTAAAAGAATCAGATGAAACTGCTTGTGCGTTGGACACCAGAAATTGTTGAAAATTACGTATACAGTCTTCAACACAACAACACACCGTACCCATTACGCCGTAAGCGGTGGCTGTTGATGATCAACACATGGTTGAGCAATGGTTTGCTTGGACTAATTGCGTGTAATCCGTCCTACCTCCGCTGACAACATCCAAACATTTCATAACCTCTGTTCCAGGAGGAACTGTGCTCGGCAATTTTATACACGACGTAAAGTGCTGGACTTCGGGGGGCGCTATTCCAGCTTCTTCCGTCCAATTGCCCCTAACTGAGAGCGGAGAATTATCGACCTAGTGGCTTGTCCAACAAGTGTGACACTTCTCTGAACAGTTTGAAGCTGTGAGACGCTTGATTGGGCGTTTTCACTCATATGCGAGCCGTGCCCTTCAGCCAGAAGAACTCTTTCGCTGACATGCCGATACCATCTTATATATTGTGAGCCCTGGTGGCCTTAAAATTTTTTTGTTTGATCCCTCTTTCACAAGAATCGGTAAAACACGAAAGGAAAAGGGGACTTCAAAGGAACAGTTGAATGTTAAGTGTACCTTCTTCATGTGCGAAAGGTTCGCGAGCCTGACCCCGCCAAAGAAGCGACGCTGACACGCTACGAACAACAGAATAACAGGGTTTTTCCGGGTCAACAAAACGAAAAATGACAGGCCCAGAAAGAGCAGCTTGAAATACATAACAGTCACGGGAACAACGCGACAGCGGAGGGTGCGTCCATTCACACGTGTCCCCCATACACGAAAGCGCTTGCATGGAGGCGCCAACTGTCGACCCTGATTAGTGTCATGATGCGCTACTTCTCTTCGCTTCTCCTAGACGGCAGCACCATCTGAATGAGTCATAGGGAACGAGATAAGGCGCGTTCGTAAAGCTATCACGCCTCTGTTCACGGCGCAGTGGGCAGAGTGCCACGTAACTCTCGTTGTGGCAAGAGGCGAGAGAGTTCGCGGGCTCGAATTCGGGCGCCGCCGCGTCAATGGCGCTTTTTCTGGCAGCGTCATTTCTGTGACGGATATGACGTCACTAAGATCCTGTTGTACCCGGGCATAAAACCCTTTCGTGTTAACAGACAGACAGTGTCGTCCGCACCAGTTTCGTCTTGCCCGCGACGGTGCGGGCGTCCCGATTATGAAAACGAATAAATCAGGCCGTATCGAAACTCTTTCTCTGTGACGACACATCACACAACCTACCCAACGTCTACTTCGAAGCTCCGTGGTAGATGGACCTTAATCCGACACGTGATACAATATCAAGGCACCCCATAACCCCTCAGAGCGTGCAAGGGGACTAGAAAATGTTTCAGTACGAATGAGAGGTATACACATAACGTACGAGGCCTCTGAGACACCTAACGGTACCACCGGAGTAGACAGCTCGAGCAGTCGAACGCAGGAAGTCCCGTTTGTTGCCATCTATAAGGGAGCAGCCGAAGCGCACAAAGCAATCTCGTTCTCACCGCCGTGGTGGCCGCTCCAAAGTTACGGTCACAGTATTTTGGTGTCGTACATCCTTCCACAACATAAAGCATTCTCAGCAATTATGCCCATCATGTCTGTATTATACCAGAAATAACCAATTATTCTAGTACAGTATTTTATATAAATATGTGTAAAAAGATTGTTTTTTTTTCTCGGTAAAAAGACTAAAAACTGCAAATAAAATAGTATCAGCCATACGGCTCTCTGAAGTAAAATAAAGGGGTAAATTTACATCTAACAAAACAACTTCTCGAAATGCAAAACAAATTTTATATTTTTGGTGACCTTTGTCGCCGGTCATGCCTCAAGAAAACGACCCTTCCTTGATGGATACCTTACCTTCCCTCTATGAACGACTTCAAAAAAAAAATAGGTATCAACGTCTAATGTCTTGAAAAAAATGCGTCTCGAAATGCGATCCGTATAAGCTAGAGGTTTAGGTCATGTTTTAATCTCGAGAGTGGTGGATAGCAGGAATTATTCTACTCAGGTAGCTTATCATATGTGGAAATTGCTTAGTTATGCGCCCTACTTTCGTGGTCACCGTTTGCTAATAGCCCTTAGACCACGAAGTTAATTTTGTGATGCCTCGCGCTAGGGGCACGTAGAGCCTTGGGACTATTCATTACGAGACACGAAAAATGCAGGGAACCCTATCCTTCGGGGTTCTCGTACATATTCCTGAGAAAGCAGAAAACAAGGACAGCGGAGGAGCGGCAGACATGTGTTCGTCACTGACCAAGCCGCTGCTTTTTGTTGTGCAGTCTTTTCTGGTTGGCGGATGGCTCCTACCACAACATGACGCATCGACTGTTTCTGCCCTGCAAGTTCGGCTGGCGCCTCCGGCGCCGATTATCGGCGAGCCATGCTTTCGTCACCAACCAAATCTGGAAACCACCTTCAAGCCCTTTCTCGACAAGAAAGCGTCACCGACGTGGTCAACACTAGCCACCGACTACTTAAAGGACGGGCATCGCATGCCAGCCTTTAGTGGGCACGGAGGAGCGGCAGGCATGTGTTCGTCACTGACCAAGCCGCTGCTTTTTGTTGTGCAGGTTAGTGAGATTCCGTCACTGTACTGTAAACGTTCTAGTAACGTCTGCCTGCTGCTCTTTCCGTGCCCAAGTGTTCTTTGCGAGATATTTTGTGAATGCGTTCTTGTATCAAAACAGTTGCTGCTTTGCGGCGACGTGGAGATGAACACGGGGCCTAATAAGAAAGTCCTAGCGGCTATCGCCGCTCTTTCCGCCAAAATGGAGTCTCGTGACGCTGATGTTTTGCAGCAATATTCTGACCTCAAAAAGAATCAAGAAATACTGAGGCAAACGTTTTCCGAGTTATCAACTAGGATGGACGCTCTTGAGTCAGTTGTCAATACCCTTGACAGCGGACCATGTACCGCTGACATAACGAACATTGTTTCTGCCGCTGTCCAAAGCGAAAATGCGGAATTGAAGTCAAGGTTAGACGAGCTTGAAGACCGGTCCAGAAGGGACAACCTTATCTTTTACGGAATAGCTGACAATGAATCGGAGACATTGGATCAATCTGAAGCACACGTGTATAACCTAGCCTCTCAGCTTGAAATGCAAAGTTCTGAAATTTCTGGTAGTATCTCGAGAGCACATAGGTTGGGCGCGTTTTCAGCCACAAAAATGCGACGCATCATCGTCAAGTTTTTTTTCCAAAATGAGGGACCGCATCCTTTCACGAAAAGCCAAACTTAAAAGCTCAGGCGTATCAGTGGCGGAGGCCTTTTGCCGAACCAGACGACAGTTGCGCAAGAAGCTAATTGAATTTGGCAATGCAAGTTGTCAGCGCTTTTCAATACGTAGCAACAAGCTTGTAATGAACAAGAAAATGTACGTATACTGCGTGGCGACGGATGAGGTTTGTGAAGTCACCCAAAGCCAAGAGACACGTGCATCGAGCAGTAGCGCGTCAGTGCACACTCCCCGCACCAGTCCCCATTCATAGCTATCTTCAGCGCAGTCACATGTCGAGCAAGCGTCCGTACTTTTCACCAATACGCGAAGCATGATGAACAAGCGGGCGCAGTTAACTTCTGCAATTCATTCACGCTCAGCTGATATTATTGTTTGTACAGAGACTTGGCTGTCAGCTAAAAGAAAGTACAGTGAGATATTTGAATGCGAATAATCGTACAACATTTATCGTTACGACCGTGACGTACGTTCTGGAGGAGGTGTATTGATTGGTGTCAGCAGTACTCTGAAATATTATGTGGTTAGTGTCTCTTCCGGCTTAGAACTTATCTGTGTACGAATCTGTCTCCCAAGCCAATATTTCATTCTCTGCGCATGTTACCGGTCGCCTACCGCCTCGCCATCGTGTTCTGTCGAAATACATGATGTTTTAAACAATGTTATTATTAGATACCCGAATTTGCCCTTATTTATTTTGGGAGACTTTAACCTACCAAACATAAAGTGGCAAAGCGATATTGTAGCCCTTACTCAAAATTCGTCCGAGTGTGTTGACTTCATAAACGTATCTTCTGACTTCAATCTAACCCAACTCGTTCACGAACCCACACGCACTACCACTACTTGTTCCAACACCTTAGACTTGATCTTAACAAACGCGCCAGTCTTGGTTACTTCCCTTAGTTACATTCAAGGAATAAGTGATCATTCAATGTTACACTTTAATCTAAAGGCACGTGTTTCTTCTAACAAAAGTGTTAAAACTATCCGGCATTACTCTAGAGCAGACATCAGGTCAAAAACAGAAGAAATGGAGCGATTCGTCGATGAATTCATGGCGAACTTTGAAGAACGGTCAATACAAGAAAACTGGTCTATATTTAAAAATAACCTTATATATTTAGTTGACCGTTACGTTCCACAAAGAAAGTTCCGCACTAATCCCCGTTCGCCATGGTTCAATGCTGCACTTCGACGCCTACGCAAAAAAAAAGAAGCGAGTGTTTCGCTCTGCCAAGAGAGTAGACAGACCGAACCGCTGGTCCCAGTACGAAGACACTAACGTCGAATACCTCCGTGAAGTTTCTAATGCAAAAAATGCGTACTTTAACGTTAATCTTCCCTGTTATCTACACAACAATCCACGAAAATGTTGGTCTATTGTGAATCGTAACAAAAACAAGGTAGTGCAATTAACACACTCTGGCGTACCTGTTCCAAATAATGAATGTTGCATGCTTTTAAACGATGCATTTCGTTCAGTTTTTCTGCAATTTTTTTCGTCTTGTGTTCCAACAACCCCCAGCCATAATTTTATTCCTATGAACTATATTGTAACAGATTGGTTAGGGGTTAGAAAACTGATCAACAACTTGAATATGTCTTCTGCAGCGGCCCCTGATGCCATCAATTTTAAAATATTGAAATGTACAGAGTTGTACTTATCGCTAATTCTTTCCAAGATCTTTCATCAGTCTTTGTAGTGTTCAGCCCTACCTTGCGACTGGAAAAAGGACAAGGTGGTTCGCGGTCTTTATAATAGGTAACACTAATTCGCCGGATAACTACCGTGTCATTTCATTGACGAGAATTCCACGTAAAATGTTAGAGCACATAACATATTTACATTTAATTACTTTTCTCGAAGAAAATTGGTTTTTAAACAACTGTCAGCGCGGCTTCAGGAAGACGATATCATGCGAAACCCAGCTTTTGTCCTCTACTAACGACCTGTTTGTTAACGCAGATCAAGGTTTCGATACTGACTGCATTTTTCTTGATTTCGCGAAAGCCTTTGACATGGTATCTCACGACTTACTGATACTGAAGTTTAGCAAACTCAACATTGACCCTAATGTTCTCTCTTGGATTAAAGACTTTCTCTGTAACCGAACCCAGTACGTAACCGCTAATGACTGTTTATCCCCCTCTTGTGCTGTAACGTCTCGCGTACCTCAAGGGTCAGTGCTGGGGCCATTGCTCTTTCTTATTAACATTAACGATCTTCCCGACTGCATCACTTTTTCAACCATTAAACTCTTCGCTGATGATTCTGTATTGTATCCGAAAATTTCTACCCCAGCTGACATCTTGAAACTTCAACCCGATCTTAACAACATATCCGATTGGTGCAATAAATGGCTCATGCGACTTAACGTGATGAAATGCAAATACATGCGAATTTCGCGTCGTGATAACACTGCTAACACGTGCACGTATAGTCTTCATGGTGCTTCTTTATCACACGTCGATTCATACAAATACCTCGGTCTTCATATCACAAATAATCTGTCTTGTCCGGTGCATGTTGACTATATAACTAACCATTCTAATCGCATGCTCGGATATTTACGTCATAATTTTTCATCACCACTTTCATCACTGAAATTAACTCTTTACAAAACGGTAGGACGTCTGAAATTAGAATACGTATGCGCCATCTGGGATCCTTCCAAACATACTCTCATCCTCGCCCTCGAATCGATTCAAAACCACGCAGCTCGTTTCGTATTTTCTAACTACTCTCGGCATTCTAGCGTAACTGCAATGAAGAAGTCGCTAAACTTGCCTGATCTGTCATTGCGTCGTAAGTATTCACGGCTTTAACTCTTTCAAAAAATCTTTCATCACCACCCCATTTTAAAAGAACAGCTTTTCACAAAACCCTCCTATATTTCGTCCCGTTTGGATCATGGTTTAAAAGCTGGTGTGCCATCTAGTCGAGCTAATCTTTATCATGACTCTTTCATTCCACGAACTTGCAGGGACTAGAACCACCTTCCCGCCGCCATCGCCTCCATCATGGACGTAAATAACTTCAAAGTCATCACCCATCAAGAAGTGCTTAGAATGTATTGTTTGCACATTTTTTGTTCTCAAACCCCACTCCTTTCTGTAATGCCCTCGGGCCCTGAAAGTAAATAAATGAATTGAAATGAAATGAAAAAGTACGCATAGAAATAGCCACTAGAATAAACTACCGATGAAGGCTCGAATAGTCTTTGCACGATGAAGCATACTGGCTGCTTGGCACGGACACTAGGAAGATGTAGTTTCTTTCGATATAAATCAAATATGGGGGCACGTTGCGGGGGATAAATTAAGGACGAACTATTGAGAAGCACACGAGAACGCGCTCTGGCAAAAGATAAAATAAATCGTAATTCACGCGAGATGTATACTAGCATCCATAACTTATAACGAGGCTGATTTGTGGGCTCGAGGTATTCAATGCCGCTTTGCATGTTTTTGATAACAGGTTTTCTCTCAATATCGAGCTTCTGTTCAAAAATTTCGTAAATGGCCTTCGTTTAGAAACCCTAAGTTGCCATACTTCCCAAAAGGAATTTTCATTGTGAAGGCTTCAAAAAAAGTCTCTATGAACTAAAAATTTCTCAAACAAGATAACGCCAAACATCACTAACCAAATATAATTTACTCAGCCACTATTCTTAAAGTTTAAAGCTGGACAACGAGGCTCTGGCTTGGCGTAATAAAAAAACGACAAAAACGGCGGAGATGTTTTTTGTTTTTTCGCTATTTCGCTGTCCTTAGCGCTGTGTTGTAATGCCACTTTTCCATCTTTCTCCGCCCTTGTTATCGCTGGCGTTATCTCCTTTTGAGCTGCCTATTTATTTATTTATTTATTTATTTATTCATTTATTTATTTATTTATTCATTTATTCATTTATTTATTTATTTGTTTGTTTGTTTGTTTGTTTGTTTGTTTGTTTGTTTGTTTGTTTGTTTGTTTTACCCTCAGGGCACGAGAGCGCTGTCGAGGGGAGTTGGAAACACAATATTACCTACAAAAGAGGTGAAACAACCACCTCAAAAATTACAAATAACATAACAAATGACATTGGAAACGAAAGCAGGTTGGTTATAGATGACCGAAAGCCAACCTCATTGCCGATTTTAGCTAACGATCGAGGATAGAGAGAGAGAGAGAGAGAGAGAGAGAGAGAGAGAGAGAGAGAGAGAGAGAGAGAGAGGGGGGGGGGGGGTTTGAGCCCAAACTGGTCGAATGAGGGGGTGACAGGGACGAAGTCACCTTGCCTTCCCCGTTAGATGGAGGCAATGAGCCCGTGGGCCCTAGCGGTATCTCTCGCCAGCTGGACGAGTAGCTGCAGGTCGGGGTGAGAGCTGAGCAAGGCGGCCTCCCATTGCTCTTGAGTACTGATGTTTAATGCTCGATTAGATGAACGCCGATTCCAACTTGCACAAGTGCTGAGGACGCAGGAATACTGAAACAGGTACGATACGATAGGACGTGAACTTTGTGATGATGGTCAATCCGGGACGGCATGTAAAATGGTCTGGAAAATTGAGTGTTTCTGAAGATAGGGTAATCGTGATTAATCTTGTGAAACAAGCATAGACGAAAAACGTTTCGGCGATGTTCGAGAAGAAGCAAAGTTAGTCTTGTAACATACTTGTAACAGTGGCTGTGCGGTGATAATTTGAAAGTATGAAACGCCAGGCTCGATTCTGAACGCTTTCTAAGTCTAAAAAGCGTGATGTCGTGTCCGGATCCCTAATGCTGCCCGAATAGCACAATTTCGTATGAACGAATGTTTTAAAAAGAAGCAAAGTGAAGGAACAAGTAGCCTGATTAAAGTTTCTCCGCAGATACCCTAGCGTGCGATTTGCCTTGTTACAACATAAATAACTCGAAATTTCCAGGATAGGGTAGATGATACGTGCACGCCTACGTAATTATAGGACGGGACATCTTCAAGAGCAACATTGTTCATAAATTAACAAAATGCTTCGGTTTTCCTTTGAGAAATGCGCGTGCATTTACATTTACTAATGTTGAATTTCATGTTCCAGAGCTCACGCCCCTGTAAAACACGGTTAACATCAGACTATAGCGATATAGCGTCACAATCGCTAGAAAGTTCTCTGTATATCACACAATCGTCGGCAAAAATGTTCACCGATGAAGAAATATTATTCGGCAAATTATTTATATATATTTAACCAAGCAATGGTCACAAAACGCAACCCTGTGAAAAAGCGGAATAAACTGGAGACAAATTGCTAACAGTTCGTCACGCAAGAGTGCAACCATGCAAGTACGTTATTATGTAGGTTAAGATTCGAATGTTTAAAAAGTAATTTTTCGTAAGGGAGTGTATCAAACGCTTTAGCAAAATCGAGGATTAGGCAGTCTGTGATGCAACTGCAATCGTTGAACCTATGGAGGTCATGCGGAAAGAATATGAGCTGTTTTTCACACGAAAACGATTTTCGCAACCAATATTGAAATTCAGTAACGAATAAATTACTTTTCAAAAACTTTATATATGAGAATGAAAGACGTGTTCCATTGTCTTACAGCACAAGCTGGTTAGTGACACCGATCGATAATTGTTCGAAGAATGTCTGTCCCCAGACTTGTGCAACGGGACCACCTTCCCGATTTTCCATACATGCGGAATAAAGGCTCTTTCATACTACTGCGCAAAACGTTTTGTGAACCTAATACAACACTACCCTTATCATTTGCCAAAAACGTTCACCTTATATTATCAACTCTGCATGATGAGGAAATTTTCAGTTTTCTTATTAAACACCCAACAACATAACTATCAAAAACAACCCTTACATTATGGCATGTATGCAGAGTTTCATAATGATGACAACAGTTAAAATCATTACGAGTAGATAATCCAGGATAAAACACAGCACAAAAACATTGCCACACTCCTCAGTGCTGAATCATCTGTATATTGAAGCGTTAAAACTACATTAGTGCTTTTATTAGATATGTCCCAAAATTGTCGGTGATAGTTTATTAGCATTTTTAGTAGTGTTTTCTTGAATAACCTGTGATTTGCGTCTTTAAGCGCAACTTTCTATTAGGTATGCTGCAGCTCGATAGGAATATCAGTGTGTTTTACTTTTGGGCATTTTCACTGAGCGAAACAGGCGCTTTTTTCTTGATGCGCAGTCTTTTAACGGCCGATTTAACCGTAGTTCCTGGCTGCTCGAGAACATTTTCCTGATCGGAAGAAACTTTTAAGTTAAAGAGGTAACCTCCTTTTTAAACAAAGCCCAATTATCAGTAACAGAACGCTTCGAAAAATAATGAAAGACCAATCCAAAAAACAGCAAGTTCATTAGTGGCTCTGAAGTCGGCCTTTTTGTATTCTCTAATTTCGGATGGGTTAAACGAGAATGTACGGCGAAATTAAACTGAAATTTAATAGTGAATTATAAAATAATTCGTTTAAATAAGGTATCGGAGAAACATTTTTCCTCAAGGTAGTTAGCACAGTGAACAGTGTAGTTGATATATTTACGTGTAATGCGGGTTGGTGGAGTGACAAGTCGGCAGGTTGAAATCGGCACGCATACGAAGAAAACTATCAGACTAACTGAAAAAAAATGCTACGTTGGGCAGGTACGTTGTGATACACAATATGGGGCAGTTGAAGTCGCCAAACAAAATAATTGGAACACTACGAAAGCGTATACGACAATGTTTGAAGAGCGTCATGCTGTTATTAATAAATGTAGGTGTGGATGTCGGCAAACGACAACACACCCAAAATGAGCTTCCTCAAGTGCTTGTCTATTTCCACCCAAAGAATGTCTATATCACTAGCTGTATGAACAGCACAAGAACTGAACTTTTCCGCAACTGTGACCAAAACGCCTCTGGCACAGGTGTGTCCTCCGGAACACGTGCAGAGCGCTGTGGAGGCGCAGGTCTCCCGGCTGAGGCGGTTAGGGTATCCTGAACACGTCATTAGGGCAGTCGTTGAGGCTGTCCGCAGGCGTGAGAAACAGGCAATAGAAGCGGCTGAAACCAGTGCGCGTGGCTGCAACGAGAACCGCAAGACGGTGGTTATACCGTAGTTGCACGGTATCGCAGATCAGCGAAATATGGGCAGAGGACTGGCGTTCGCGTTGTAATGTCAGCACCAATCAAACTAGCGTGGCTTTGCAGGGGCGCATGTCTTTTACAAAAAGAACATACTGGCCGCAGCGTGGGGCACCAAAAAAAGTACGTAGAATGAGATAGAGGGGTTGTGTACTGTGTTCCGTTAGCGGGTGGAAGGGTATATGTAGGACAGACGGCATGGTGTTTCAACCCCAGGTTACGCGAACATCGAAATACCGTACACAAAAAAAGGATGAGAGGCTGTCAACTCCGGTGTAGCCCCTAGCGTGAGCCGTACTTTCAAAACTCTGTGATATGGTTTTAGGACTTTAATCAGCGCACACGTGAGCTAGTGGAGGCCGCTGAAAAGCAACTAGGCAATTTCGAGTGTGTCTGTACAATATTATTAGCCTTGTCGGATAAAGAAGCAGCGTTCGTAAAAAAAACAAATGGTCTTTTGCTTGACACGTGTGGGACAGTGTCAAGGGATTCCGTTATTCTAAACTCTGTGTAATGGTTACCTGTTCTGTACCTCTTGTCTTTTTGCTTCCAAAATTCAGTTGGAAGTAGCGCTTTTCCTTGAATTCTGTGTCGGTGTGTTTTTGGTGCTCTTAAGATGAACGTTACCCATTCCTGCGTTGATGACAGTGGTGATCTCAACACCTTGCAGGAGTGAGGGAAGTTACAGCGCTGTTGCAGGCGAGGTAGTGGGTGATGCCGAACTTGTCACGATGCGGCGCTGACCGCATCTTAAGAATGCGCTCATGCGATGTAGCTGCGCAGAACTGATGCCACGCAGTAACCTACGTAAACAGACGCACGTCGCTTAGAAGCCGCATCGGAATGGTGCTGCCACGCCCGCTCATGGGGGACGTTGAAGGAGCAAAAGAGATGTGGCAATGTTAAAAAATGCGTCAGCGCGTCAAACGCAACAGCGAATACGGAAAGGCCAGCTGTAACAGCTTTCTTATGTGCGCTCTCGGCGGAAGATCCTTGTAAAAACATGCTTTGCCTAAAAACTTCCTCCCCTTTAATGTTTACAATGAGTCAGCGGTTTTTTAACTTACACTAAGTTTAAAAACCTCAATGAAGCCTCCAAACAAATATACGATCAGGAAGATAGATTTAGCTATGACTATTTGATGGTTTGGATTCTCGTGAATTGATTTTCCTTGCGGCGTTTTGTTTTTATGATGACTGCGGGAAAACGTGACTCGGAGGTTTGCACCACTTTGGCCGCAACAGAGAACTTTAACTGGTACGAGGTCTGCGGATATAACAGTATATAATAAGGATATTGTTACGATGCAGCAGCAAGGAAAGTCAATGTATTCACACTGTTCACAGTGCTAATAATGCCAGCCGGTAGTGATAGTACCTTGGGAACAAAATTTCTGCTCCGGGTTCCACGATACCCCAAACTGGACAAATCTATTTTCATCTTAGACAGTGCAAATGTCCTAAGATATTTACTCTTTTGCGCCATGGTGCTTGTCTATACCTTTTTCTTGGGTTGGAGTTGTTCCGCTTTTTTGTTCCGTTTACTTTGTATTTTTATTGAGACTTTACACTACTAATTCCCTTTCCAAAATAATTTTTTATGTCCGACCTCTGCTAGCAGCATTTTCTTGTTTCTTGTTTTTGAGTTTCTGTCTTTCTTCGGTCTGCTATGCTCCCAATGCATTCACCACTCATCGTTGTAATCATCTACCATGTGGCGAAGCAAGCGCTGTCACTGGCAGGGCTGACTTGACCGGTTCCAATTACAGAGCTCTCTCTGTCTCTCACTCTCTCTCTCAATGCCAGCTTGAATCATAGAGGCCGCTAGCTGAAAGCAGTTGCCATCTTCTCCAAAATTCAGCCCAAGCTGAACACAGCCGTAACTGTCCTCATCTTCCTCACTCACCTGTCCCGTAAAAGTATAATCAGAGCGTAGATAAAGATGTAAGTTATATCTGCTCAATTTGTGCGTTGGTTGAAAAAGGATTAGGGCCAAAAGAAACGTGCGTTTTTATCGTCTGTGTACTGACAAGTTTTTAAGGTAACTGTTGCTCTGACGAATGCGATATGCTAATTAGAGGCGCCAATCTTCTTCGGAGGCACTGGTTCTCCGCTGTTCCCTCTTCGGTGTTAGTAGTAGGGCTTCCCCTGTTCGCCTTTGGTTGCCGAAGTGGAGGCGGTGTAGGCTTGGAGCAATCTCGAGATATGTGGCCGTACTAGCTGCAAGTAAAGCATTCTGTGTGCCTCCGCCCGCTGTCCCAACGGCTGCCGTTTAGCTGTATTTGCTTCTTGGGTAGCTCAATTGTAGCTTCCCAAAGACATTTTACCGTTTTTAAGCGCTAGCGTTGCTTCACTTTTTCTCGTTTGACAATTGGTAATATGCTGGAGGAAATCACTTCAAAGGGAGAGCGACATATCAGCAGGAAGTCGGCCCTCGCGATGAAATTTGGTAAGTCTAGTATTTGCCAACATTTCTTCCATGTTGAAGCCGAGACGCACAAGACGCACCTTGCTTTTCCACATGTTACATTGTTGGTTTGATTTTAGGCGCTCCACTTTCTACGACATTGCACCTCTCTCCCAACGCGATAAATGTGCTGGCGTCGCCGTGCAAGCCGAGAGGTGGAAAATCAGGAAAAAGTACAAGCTGCGAACGCTGATAGGCTCGATTCAGCGCGCCTCTGCTTTGGTGCTTCTCGTATCCCGGACGCCGCCGAACTTTTTTCTAACTAGGCGTAGTCGCAACACTACGTCGGTTGCCGGAATTAATAAAGTCTTTTTCACTCACTTCACTTCTAACTAGATATAAGGCCGCAAAATGTTAAAAAAAGGGAGACCACCACCACCACCACCACCACTACCACTACCACTACTACTACTACTACCACTACTACTACTACTACTACTACTACTACTATGACTACCGCTACCACTACCCCTACAACTACCACACTACTACTACTACTACTACTACTACTGCTGCTGCTGCTACTACTACTACGGGCGACGGTTTCACATGCACTCATTCGTCCAGTAAGCGCCTACGGGAGCTGTTCTCCGACTTTCATCGCCTATTCACTAAATATATTCTGCTCTTTAGGGACAAAAGTGGTAAACAATCAGCCATATAACGCCCATGCTACCTCCGGTGCTCGGTGCTTTTGAAATGACTGGTAATTACATACCTGGCGCAACCATTTATAGCCGCACCTACGCTGACAACTCTTCATTTGTGCGCTAGAGTAAATAAGAAAGAAGGGAGACGCAGGAGCCAAAAAAAAATCTAGTTTGAGGCTTCCAAACTTCTGAACGGCGTGAATAATTTTGTGTATACGTTGTTTTGTGCCATTTAAAAGCGCAAATACCACGTGCTTTTCAGTTACCTACGAAAGAAAAGATGCTTCCAGCGAAGTATTCTTTTCATATAATTCAATTACGTCGGTGTCAGATGCACGCAAATGACAAAGCCTAGAAAACGAATTGGCTCCAATCCACGCTATGAAAGGGGTTGAACTGCGAAGCCGTAAACCACACCCACCATGACCACCCATTAGACGGCACTTTGAATTCACGCACGTGACCCTAGAAAGAGCGAAACTAGAGACATGTGAGACGTACTTAACCACACCGTAAATTAGTTCACAGCCGCATTCACGACTGTTTTATGAGCAGTGTGGTGCATGAACTGAATAAGTTGCTATCGGCCTCCATTTTAGGGCGCAGCCTTTGGGAGCAGTGACGTGCTCGGTCGGTGGCGGCGTTCCTAACGCAAAAGCGTCCGTAAAGAGGAGGGCGGCACGCATGTATATTGCGTCACGTCTCTCAAGGCTTCCCCGTCACTGTAGTTTTGATCTGTCGCCACCAAAGAGCGCCTCCACCTCCACCCCACTTCTCTTCCCACTCCGTCCCGACAGGCAGTTCTGTTCGCAGGTAATCCAACACGTGAACGCCGTTGTCATAAATTATAAGCTTGGCACTTCGCACCAGGGCTTTGAATGAGCGCAGGGGGTAACTGCCGCTGTGAAGGGTATAAGTACATCGTCTCACACTCCTTCTCCTTATGTGGGCGTAGCTTAGTCGCTAAGACGACAGGCTGCCGCTCCGTTTCCCCATTCAGGAACAGGTTCGATTCCTGGCGATGCCAATAGTTATTTTGTCTAGATATTAGCCAGTAGTAGCCGGGGTGTTTGTTTGTGCATCCAGTAGTAGCCTGGGAATTTCCTCCTCTGGCGGACAGGAGAGTTTCCTTGACTCGTTAGAGGTATACTGCTTAGCAATAATACACGTGTGGAGCAGCGGTGCGAACCGAGAGACGTCTCTCTCTATGTTTTCTATGTTGTCTCTCTATGAGAGACGTGTATGTTTTCACTGAAAACCGTGAAACAACGGACTTTTTTTCTTGCTTTTGTATAAAAATGCGTATGTTTCATGGTGTGCCTTGTTTTCCTGATTATTTTATTCACAGGCGTTTTTGGTGATGTCGTTTCTTTATGCTTTAATGGCGGGTGTGCTTGTTGTAAGCCAGATTGCGGTTTTTGAATCTACATCCTTCTTGTTTAGTTTATTTTTGAATTTATTCCTAATGTAATTTTATTTTTTCTGACCGTTATTACTTATTCTGATTATTTAGGATTGTGCGGAAAGAATATTGAACCTATAGTTGACCCTAATCTATTTAGTAGATGTATAGTTTTACAGTTTGCGTGTTTTCTGGTGTTATTAAGGATTTTCATGTACCTGTATGTGTTATAGCCCCCCACCTCTATGTAATACCCTCCTGTGAGAGGGACAATAGGTTTATTCTGAATAAATAAAAAAAATATCTAAGCAAACACACATATCGCTTTTCGGCTATATATCCCGGGTTCCTTCTGTGCTGCGAATGGTTAAGCGGGATCAAGGCGACGAGGAAAGTATTAGCTAGCATACGCGTGCTCACCAGAACTTTATAGCAGAAGTCCAAACACCACAAGATCAGCGCCTAATAGCTGAGAGGAACTAAGAGTCATCTTGTGCTCGTAGAAAAACATTCCTTGTTCACCTCAGGACCTAAATGAAGAAAATACAAACAAATATCAGGGCGTTCTGTACCTCGTGGAATATTTTCATAAGTTCATAACTCCAAAACCCATACCAGCTGGCCAAAGAACCGAGACAATTACTAAAAGTTTGCAGCTTAAGAAAGTGAGCACTACTAGGAATAAGCGTTGACTCTTGCGGGAAGTTTCTAACAAAACAATGCCGATTTGAAGGGGTCATACATCGCACTACATTCTCGATTCTCGAAGTTGAAACTTCTTTCTGGTAGTCAGCGTGAAGTTTCAAGTGGCGCCGGATCCAGCAAGTATTCACAGCGTTGCGTCTTCCCTCGGTCCATGCAATATAAATCTTTGTTCGATCACAGCCATGTTCACTTTTGGTGTAATGAGGCATCGTCTGCTCCAGCGATAGCAGGCCTTGACACTGTGCTATTACGGATGGGACGCTGGCCTCGAGGAGATATTGGTTTTGGACTATGTGGCCGAGCAAACACAGACCTTCTATTGGGCTTGCTGAGATTCCGGCGTGGCTATATATTGGATGTCTCCAGAAGACTGCAGTAAACATAGCTGGTGGACTGTCCCAAATGTGCTTTACGGGCTTCAAAAGCTCTGATATAGTACCTGCAACATAGGTCTATACCAGTCGCTGTGAATAACTCGGCGTTTCGGAGCGCATCAAACTCTTGAACATCACTGCAATCATCTTCATCACGTCATCATCTGGCGTAGCACGTTAGGCATTTTAGCCCGGTTAACATTGCCAGACTTTATTGAAAATCGGGCTCTCTCTCTCTCGTTCTCTCTCTCTCTCTTCGTACTACACAGACGTCGGGGTGATGATGAGACATCTTGTTCCTATATTATTGCGGCGAAGAGCCAAACAGACGCTGTTTTTCTTCAGAGCGTTGGCAAACTCTTCGTGCGCTCTGAGGGGAAAGAACTAAGGGACAATAGCAGTTCTCTAACAAGATAAAATGCTAGGAAAAAATAAAAATACAACCACGTTCACTGCTTCTCAAAGAGGCTATCATTCAAGAGGCTATCACAAGAGGCTATCACAAGAGGCTATCAAGAGGCTATCACAAAGCCTTCAGAGAAGGCAATACCTTTTGCGTTTTACTCCTGTACTTACTGCCCTTCTACTTGGGGACTATTCACTGATAACGTAGTTCACCCTTCCCACTGCGTCAGTATAGCTCACCAAATTGACGAACCACTGGGCAAGAACCTGTACATAGTTACCGTTTCCCTGGTCCCCGGGAAACTTAAGATAACTTTCAACCAGTAGTTCCGGGTTACGTAAATGACTTACTCCCGTCCTTTAGCCATATCTATCCCAAACCACCTAAGCCGTGTTCTCCCAAGCACAATTTTCTTCACCCAAGCCTTTCTGACAGCCGAAACGTTTTTATTAGCGTCTACAGCGCCCGCCGGCCACTCCGACCAACGTACATCGGCCCCCATCTGGATATTTCACCTTCCGCCATGCCATTCACTGTGCAAGTTAACGGGAGTGACACGGTCGTTTTCGTGGATCGCGTCAAGCTTGCTTCCGTTCAACACGCCCTGCATGCCATCTGCAACAACATGGACCATTCACTCCTGCATCCACCCACACCAAAACTTATGACCCTGGCCACTAAAACAGTACGCTCGCCTAGCCCCAACCTGGACGGACTCGTCATCAGGCCTCCGTCTCAAGGGCAGTGGGTTATGTGGCGGCACCCCAGCACACACAGTCGCCCTATGCCGCACATAGACAGCCTTAGATAGCGACAGTGTTGGGGCTGACCAACCACCGATGAGGGCTGGACCCGCGCCGCCACCCATATTATGATCAGGAGAGGCGCGAGAGTGAAGCTAAAGTGAATTGGGGAGTGAAGCAAAATGCCAAAACGTGAAGGAATCTCACACTAACGCGTAAGACTTGAAGGTAGCGAAGCTGTACGCGAAAATTGCGACAATAACGAACATTTAAGTCCAAGATTGCAGCCGATTTGCTTCTTCTTCGCTGCCGCGACGATCTCTACTCCATCATAGCTTCTTTCATTTTTTTGTAATGTTAATCTTTGGACATCACCTTGGAGGGGCGTGCACTCTGACGTATTTTTCTCATGCCGAGCAAGTGTTGCCGCTATTACTGCGAGCGCTGGAGTTTTTTTTTTTCGCCGATCTCGGTCGATGTCTCTAAGTGGGCATTCTGGGCTTGACAAACGCACGCCGGAGACACTGGTCGGTCAGCGCTTGTAAGGCACGCACAAGCGCTTCGGCATTGTCTTTGTTTTCTACCCTGACGGGCGGTCGCCGCAATCTTGGCAAATCTCCCTAATTGGGTGTGCTTGGCTTCACAAGCATGCGCAAACGACGCCGGTCGGTGGTCGGGAGTCAGTCAAACGCGAGCGCAACGGCATTCCCTTGGTTTTGTTAACTTCCAGGCGGTAGCCGCGAGGCACGGGCTCACGTGCACGCGGTGGCCAAATTCTTGGTATTTTTAACTCCGGATAGTCCACGCTGTAAAGGTGCTTGGAAAGCAAAGCTTTAAACGGCACCCCCAACAATTGCGCGTGCGACGTCACTTCAATTCCCACACATGGCTCTACAGGGAGTGAAACCAGAGAATCTGCAAGCCGTTACCGGCGCGGCGAAGTTACCCAGCGTTCCGCGCGCGGAAGTGCCTTCTCGCTGGCGGCTCCGTCGGCGGTACGGCTATGTCGTCTGCTTTAGCGACGGTTTTGTTGGGCCTGTTTTGGCGCATCTTCCCGTTAATTGCGCACTACCTTCGCACGGCTTGATTAACTTGTTCGACATCACCTGCAGAGTACCCCGCACCCGACGGAATTAAGTGGTCGTATGGCAAACATACCTTAAGGATTGGTTTGCAGGTCGGGGAAACAAAATGTACCACAGCACATGCAGATACCTGGCCGCCATAGAAACACTACAGTTTTTCCATACTGCTTGCCACGAATGGGGAACCCTTCTCTAAATTGGTGAATACCAATTCCGTTGTGATTTAAGAGGTTTACAAAAGGTGAAAGTAGCAACTGGTTCTGAAAAATTGCGATTATAAAAGTTCACTCAGCTTTGTCGCAATTGTGACACTTACTCAACTAAGTAGTTTAAATCGGTATACTTGGGAATCAGTAACCTCACATGCTGAATTTCTTCCATGTCTGCGTTTGTGTCGCGCGGTGGTGTATCCCCAAGCTAGCACATCGGGATGGCTTGGTTCCGCTGTTCGCCCTTCGAAAGACTCTCCTCTCGGTTTTCTTTCTCCCAACCCACGGCGGGGCTACACCAGCGGCGTTCGCGGCTCTAGGCCGGCCGTGGACGACGCTGCTGCTTCGTTCGGGATCCCGGCCCCGCGAGTTCCAGGTAGCGACTTGCAGAATGGCTGGTTTCGCTCATTGTAGAGCCACGTGTGTGAATTAAAGTGATGTCGCATGGGCATTGTTGCGGGTGTCGTTTAAAGCTTTGCTTTAAACCAAACCTTTACAGCATGCATTGGAAGAAATTTTTATGAAAGTAAATAGATAAGTAATAAGCAGTCCTTTCCATACAGAATACCTTCACAAACTTTAGATGAAGTTTTATTGTATAAATACTGAGGCGTCGCTATAAAAAATACCGTGAGCTGGAGCAAACATATTAAGAACATGTGCAGCTTCATTTCGAAAACCTTGCTTTCTCGGGCATAAGCCTACAGTGGCCCCATCAGCAGTTAGGATACTCGTTGCCCCTCCATAATTTGACTGAGACTGAAATACCCCAGCGCTCTCTATACTGCAAACAGAAAAGGTCCTATTGATGCTCTTAAAACCAGGGTGTCGAACCGGAACCGAACTAAACCGAACTCAAAACTGAAACCGAACCCGTATTTTTGCCGTAACTGAACCCGAACCCGAACCATTATTTTATAAGCCGGCTGAACCCTAACCGAAATTGAACCGAAAAAGAAATAAAGGTTTCCGAATCTCGAAAAAACAGTTCGACCACCACGTTACTGATAACGGGTTGTAAGTGTCGTTAGGGGTTCTTCATTTCACGTGCCATCAACTTCGCAATCTCTCGCTCACTTTTACGCTTTCAATGAATCAAAACACTCCGTACGCGCTCATCACGGTCACAACATGGTGACAAATTGATTGATTGATTGATTGATTGATTGATTGATTGATTGATTGGTTGATTGATTGATTGATTGTGAGCTTTGTAATGCGCCCACGCAACGCAGGCGATGAGGCGCACCGCAGTGCGGAGCTTAGGATTATTTTGACCACCTATGGATCTTTAGCAAGCGCTAAAATCTCAAAAACACGGGCGTTTTTCCTTTTCGCCTCCACCAGAAAAGCGGGCGCCGTGGCCTGAAATCGAGCCCACGTCCTTCGGCTCAGCAGCAACACGCCATAGCCAGAACATGGTGAAACGACTGCACACAAGTATGGCAATTAAAGCTCCTAATTGCAATGGTATGCTGCTGATGGTTGGGCAAGAAGAGCGTAAGGCTGGGAGGAAGAAATGTCAAACTCTTGGCAGCCTGTGCGATGTCTGAAGCCCCGAATTCGCCCTTCCCGCGGTCGCCGGTGCGCCTGTTCCCACGCCTCCATAAGGTGCCTTTAAAGGCTGAATAAAACGTTTGTCGCTCTCTCTCTCTCTCTCTCTCCCTCATTCGGACGGTGAAAGTGCAATCAGTCCACGAGATTGTTGCAATATGTTGCAGCCAAGGTTCAAGCCCTACATTTGCTTATGCCTATTTTCAGCAGCTAAAAAGTGTTGAAGTTTTGGCTTTTAATTACATGCATAATCACAAGAATTAAAACAGCACCCCAAACGGGACGGAGGAAGGAAGGAACGCCCATGTTTTTGTATTGGTTCGAGACATCAGCATTATACAAGCCAGGCGAACATCACGAAACTAGACAGAGGGGAAAATAGGGCGAAGGGGCCGGAAAAAATAAAATTCTTAAAAGTACTACACGGGGACAAGAGAAGCTTGATTTATTATGAGGTTTAACGCACCTACGCCACAGAGGTGATGAGGCGCGCCGCAGTGGAGGGCTCCGGATGAATTTCGACCACCTGGAAATCTCTAGCGTGCGCCGACATCTCGAGTACAAGGGCGTTTTCACGTTTCGCCTCCAGCAGAAAAGCGGCCTCCACGGCCGGGAATCGAATCTGCGTTTTTGGGGTTAGCAGCACTGTGTCAGAGCCACTGAGCCACCGCGGCGGGTGAGGTAAGCGAAGATACGTGTCTATTCGAAATTCTAGAGATTTTGTTCTTTCGAATGGACAGGTGTGCCCAGCGTTGGGCACTGCACGTTTGGTTTCGCTGATTTCCACTAGCTTGTTTGGTAGTCTCTTGTACAGGTAAAGCTGGTCTTCACAGACGAATAAAACGCCATGTTGTGTGCGCGGGCGTGTGTTGGCGCTTTACGCGGAATTTTTTGTTGCTGATTGTTTTGCAATGGGGATGCAGGCAGCACTCGGTCTGGACTGTCGTAGTAAGTCCGATAACGAAGGGGCCGCAGCCCGTGGTCGGTGATGTTTTCCCCCAGCATCAGCAGAGACGTTGCAAGGAAGTAATCTGAGCAAAATGAGCATTGTCTTAAGTCATTATTAGCATCCCAGCAGTAGAATAAAACGAAGCCAGGGGCCCCAATAAATAACTCTCTCATGTCTCTCGGCGGTGGCTTTGTGTAGTCTCTAGGATGGCAGTAGGGGTGGTGAAAAAGGGGCTGGTACATTTTCTGTTACACCTGGTTCAGATTTTCAAATTTGAAAGTAGTATTGCGGCTCATTTTAAAAAACCACTAATTCGATTGAAGAAAAGATACTTCTGTTTTATGTTGAATTTAAATTATAGAAAACTCATTTTTCTCACCTTGCTAATACTAATTAAGTTCTGAACCAGACCCGAACCGGAACAAAATAAGTCTACCTGAACCCTAACCGTTACCGAACCCGTATTTTTATCGGTTCGACGCACTGCTTGAAACGATAATGTGTAAATCTACCCGGTAGCTTTTTTTCTCAATATCGTCCCACTCACTCGCCGAGAGGAATCATGGAAGCGAATGTAATTCCAACACTTCAAGCACGCCTTCAAATTCGAAGGTTAAAGCTTCGATTCCTGCTTAAAAATAACAAACTTTCACTTCGACCTGTTAAATTCGAATCTTCAGCCACGAACTGCCCCATTATCACAGCATAGGCATCTTTAATATCTGGCTCTCTACAGTGTCCGAACTAATATTTTGGTGTATTCCTTTTTCTTGCGCATAATTATGAGCTGGAATGAGCTGAAGCAGCTCCTAATATTCTTCAGTCTTTTGAACAATTTGAAGTATGAAAAGCATTTTTTGTGATTTTGTTGCATTTCTACAAAAATGTTTTTCAAATTATTTACATAAGTGTGCCACGTGTATTCTTTATATGGAGTTCTTTTTAAGCCCGTCCCGCTTGGGATATTCAGTGGGCTTCCAGTATGCTATAAAGAAATACAATAGATAAATAAATGAATCATCGAGCTTCCGTAATAAGGGGGGGGGGCTATGTGGCGTCGCCCCAGCACCTACAGTGGTCTGCAGCCGCACTCGGAAAATCCTAAAGAGCGATCGTGTGGTGTTTCAGCCACCACTGATGAGTGCTGGCCACGCGCCCCCAGTGCGGTGTCTACCACAGGCAGGAAATAAACTGAGGCCCCAGTTTGGGTTCACGGCGCCGGAGCTTCCGGACGTGTCCCGCCTCACCTCTCTGTGGCTATCTTTAGAATGTAGTCCTCTGAAATATGGAGCAACAGAGCTGCCACAAACCTTCGACCTCCTCGGTTTTAAGGTTACTGGTTCTCTGAGGCAAGCTTCAAGCTATGAAGTAAATGGTTTGCGTAAAATAATTTATGTGTAAGCGTCCTCTTTATAAGAATTCTTAACTATCATCACACAGTACCAAATGCATCGGCATTAAAATTCGATGAAGTTGGATAACGATATCGTTACACAACAAAAACTGTGTAATAGCTGCATTGGATGTATTGGACATTGTATTGAAAAGCCACTGTTCTAAACAGCTTTAGCTTAGCCGGTATAATAAAAAATAAGCAAATGCAGATGCGGTAACTGCGAAAAAAAGACTAAAAAAAAACACCAGTCTCAGCTCGCTGTTCAACGACTAAAATTGAACACGTGCTACTTTCCAAAGCGGAGAATTGAACTGCTTATATAGCCAATTGGTGCCAACATTTTTGCCACGATTTACGTATAGGTATCACAGTTTGAACACAGAATAAAGAAAAGGTTTACATATAATTGGTGGCATTCCTTCCCTCATAACCCATATGTCATGCCTCCTCTAAAACAGCTTTTAACCTTATAGAACCAGAAAATTTACAAATGGCACTTCGACAAATAACATTTCTTGACCTTGTTTTTTTAGCGTCGATGGTATCCTGGAGAGTAAAGAGTCGTCTACGTGAGGAGTTGCATCTTGTTGACCGTAGTGTTATGCCAAAGGGGCGATGGGGGGATGCACCTATTGTGTAGCTAGCACAGTCGAACAGGCTCGGAAACGTGTTTCTCACAAGCGCTGATCTGCTCGCCGAGTATAAAATCAATATTTGTTCAAAGAAGAAACAAAATCTTTCCCCGGTGTCGCAACAACCAGGTGTTAGCGCTCTGCTTTGTTGCCTTAAGCAGAACTTCCGAAGAAGGATCTCGAGAAACACAGAGGGTTGATATCGTCATCCCCAGTTGGGGTAACGGCGCCACAAAAGTAGGGTTGGCCCTTCGCGCTCGTGCTATACAAGCCGCTCTGAAAGGTGAAGTTAGCGAGAGTGGCGAACAGTTGTCCTCTGGCGATGGCGAACAAGCTGGTAGAGCTTAAAAAAGAGCTGTCCCGAACGTTAATCAAGTTATGCCTGGCGAAGCCATAAAGATTTACTAGAGAAACATGCACAGCCGATCAACAAAACGTCTAATTAGGATCTCGACTTCCCATTGTGTGGACGTTCTAAACAGCCCTCGTTATACCTTTCTTTCCCCTCCCCTTCAACACATTTTGGAACTTGTATACGTTTACTGAAAAGGCCGATCCTGCTTTAACGTTTCACTAAATAGCTTTCGTGCGCTCAGGTATGTGCGGACGTTTTGCTTGACGCGTGCATTTTGTTTAGTATTTTTACTGAAAAAAATGTAAATATGTTTATGGCATGACACTTGTTTTAGTATTGTTGGAATTTCGTGTTGATATGGACGTGCTGGCAGCAATCTTTAGGCGTATGCAGGGTGGCTGAATATAGCAACAGATGTCGAAACCAACCAATTTTTTTTCGTTTGGTTATTTAATTGTTGAATGAATTTTAAAGTATTTAAAATGCCAAGTAGAATGAATATTGTGAACTTCAAACAAGAAAATGAACCAGTGCTGCAAAAACAACTTCAGATTAAAAGTAACATCACCTGTGACATCGAGTACAAAAAGGTTTGCTCTTTTTACAGTTCGGCTAAAACCTTTTTTTTTCATTAGGATTCCATGTCGTACAGCGGCAGCTTTCTCATTATGCAATTACGTTTCTACCGTGGAATCGGAAGCTAAAACGAAGCTCACGTAATTCGTGAAAGATTGGACGACGGCGTCAAAAACATCCCTCTTTATTCAACAACGACAAATGTGGATCGCTGAAATCCGGCCCCAGAAACACTGTACTGTTGGCGTGAGCACAAATCCAACAGATTGCCTTAGCAACACGTGGACGGTTAACTTTATTTGCCGCAAAAGTTCATCTTCTCAGTCATTGTTCTTGGGGCAGCGTTGTCACTGGCAACCAAAAGTATACTTCCCGCGCTTCGTTTTTTCCTCAGCAGTAAGTAGTATTTAAGTACTCCGGTCAAAGACGTCCTCAGAGTTTCCCGCCTGTCTATTCAACTCAGGATATACGAAAAAACGTTACGACACATCATCCATGTTTTATTTTCCCAGTGCGGCCAGTACCTACGCTTTCTTTTTTGCAGCGTTTTTTTTAACAGTTGTGTGCCTGAAGATTTTCTTTTAGCAATTATAAGCTTATCATAACGCAGCCGCTGCTTACATACGAGACTTTAAGCCCTCCAAGCGAATAAGCATTTGGCTATCGCTGGAGAGCTACCGGTCTAGGTGGTTCGGAAACGTGGGGGAACCCAAACGCCTCCCTTTGGCATTGCATCCTTTTCCACGTCTTCAGAAGAAGCACTTGAGGATGAAAAGGTAGGCGTGCTTTCGTATTTTAGTTTCCTTACAGTTCTCGAAACGCAAATCCCGACGTAGTAGTGTGGATGCATGATGCAAAAAAAAAGGTAGGCTTTCGGGGACTATGGATGTAAATGAGCACGGGAAAGTGGTGGTTTACACAGGTTTTCTTAAAGTTTTCGAAACGCAAAAACAGACGTAGTAGTGTGGATGCGTGATGCAAAGAGAAGGTATGGTTTCCGGGGACTATCGATATAAATTAGCTTCGGAAAGTGGTGCTTTACACAGGAAAGCGGCCGAGGATGGTTTTTTAATTGGAGTACCCAGAGAAGGTGGAGGATATTATTTAGGGAGTTTTGTCGTAACTTGCTCGAAAGATTTTACGAGAATTTGTCGTTTCTTCTGAAATGAAGGAAATGCCCGAAAATATGTTCTTTAGTGCACGGAATTAAACAGGGGAAACGTATGCGTTCACTAGGAGTTGAATGAAAATTCTTTTGTCATTTAGTGGGGGAAAGTGGGTAAGCGCCAGTAGTTTTCTGAATTGGGCTTGTTAGAGAGAGAGAGAGAGAGAGAGATAGAGACAGAGTGCGACGTCGGAATTCCTGTACAATAATACGGTGTTCAGAATCTCGTTTTTTTTGTGCAGCTTTACAGCTGTTAGGTGTTCATCAGGATCATAATCCCGCTCTGAAGACGTCCGCTCTTTTGGGTGATCATTGTTAGCGATGCTTGGAGCCAAAGGTGGTGTCTCGATTACGGGGTGTTCGACATGACCGGGCACCAAAATGATTTTAACCTCAATGTTAGTGTAGGGTGTTCTAGATTTTTTTATATTAAACTGTGAAGAGTTCGAGACGACATCGTAGGAAAGTTGCCGACTATCTCTGATATTGTGCAGTTGTTTCTGCCAGGAAAACGTTAAGATGTTATGCAAAACGCCGGTACATCACGGCCCCCTTAGTTCTGCCCATTTGTTGGTGGCATCTGGGCCGGTAAGAACGTTACACGCGTTGATTACCGGCATGGATAGGCTAACACGAGTCGTGACGTGACAACTGCATGGGTAAGGTATTTATTGTTAGGCTCTTTAGGATCACATGGGCATGTAACAAATCATCGGAAATACTAAGAATTCCTTCGGTTGTTCTCACTGCATTAATATCTCATGTAGTAGCCTGGCCGTCTTGTTCAATGTATAAGCCTTCTATCGTACTAGACCGTTTGTGTGGAATCGGGCTGATATTAGGCTTCAACGAGAATTGTTTCGCAAATTATTTGTGTTCTTAAATTGAGATCGTTAGACCCCTACACCGTTGGATTGTTAAAGGGAGACGTGCACACCACTATTGCGCTGTAAGCGCATGCTTTTATTGTTCTTTCGAGCCTGTTTTCTGGTTGTGTGCAAGTGACACCAGCGATGTCTAGAGCGCGGCGGAGTGTAATGCAGGATTTGCAGGCCACGGTAACGTAGTTTCAAAGGTGCTGGATCTCCCACACCAGGCATTCAGATGGTCGTCAAATCTGCAAGCGAGCACAGCGCACGACGATCCGTTACCATCCTAAATGCAGCCCGATAAAGTTGCGGACGAATAATGGAAATGACCCCTACACTACGGGGAGACGCTCTTTCTGCGGCAGAATAGAATTTTTTTGCACGTCGCGGGTCAAGTAAGCGATGGCTCTCTCGCAGACTTGGTTCTTTTGTACTACAACGGCACCCAGGTTTCGATCAGTTACTTCTGGACGTGTGTTTTTGTTTTGTCGTCTTCGTGGAGTTCGGTATGGAGAGGAGAGAATTTCCGGTGGCGAAGCTCGATTGCGTAACCCACGCATCGTAATTAGTATTCAAGAAAACTTTCGAAATATTTTTCTAAAAAATCATTGTTGCAAAGACATTTTCCTCCTTACAAACTAAATAGTGAAAACGACGAATGATAAACAATTCGCAAAGAATGTGTCCATAAACTTTATCGATGAATGCTGCAACGAGCAGATAATATATTTTTTTAAAAGAGGTGGCAATAGTAGCTGTATTGAGCTTGAAACTCGTAAAAAGGGGATCATAGCAAACAACTAACCTTCCGTAAAAAGAACACCAGCGAGTTTGAAGCTCGTGAATATAAACCAAAACAGACCCATAACCCTAAACCAACAGTTAACTTATCCCAAACCGATATCAAATCAACCGCACGCATGCACGCACAAGCACACGCGCGCACACACACCCGCCTACGCGCACTGGCACTTGCACTTGCACTTGCACTTGCACTTGTAGTACGCACACGGACACGTGCACATGCCCGCGCTTGCACTTGCACATGCACGTGCGCGCGCGCATACGCACACGCCCACACACAAACACACACACACGCACACACATGCACGCCCGCGCGCACACAAACACACACACACACACACACGCACCCTCGCACATGCGCGCACGCACGTACGCACACTTGCACTAGCCCTTGCTCCTGCACGCACATTACACGAACACGCACGCACACACACACACGCACGCACGAAGCGGGCGCACGCGCGCACGCACACGCACACACACAATACGAATCACCCTCATCAGATAGAAAAATACCCCATCACATCCAGATTCACTTCGTCTGGGGTGTCTCGTTTCACGCTGTTGTTCTCGGCTACTTTTAAATAAGTTCGTCATTTCCCAGAACTTAGCTCGCCCTATAAAGTGCAGCGTCCGGGCCAACAGCGTTGCGCGAAAGGGGTGTGATTATGCGGGACGCCCATTTCAAATTTGCGCTCATCTCACGGCATGCGTTGCGCCTTAGCAACGCCAGCACCCGTGGCAACAACGTAGCGAAAGGATCACCTTCAACCTTCTCCATCTGTATACGGTGTCTGACGGACACAATCGGATAAACGTGGGCTTCATAACGCAAAGCACCAATGTTTGGTTCCTACAACGGAACGTGTTTTCTTTTTCTCGGGGTGCTTGATCTTTTTGGAGCACCGTCACGAACTTCCAGTGTCGGTAGATCAAGGAAACTTGCCCAGTTAGGCAGTATATAAAAAAGGGGCCGATTGTTTGCAAGAAGTCTTGGCGCTTTCGCTTGGAAAAGCACCAAGGAAAAATAAATTTTGCCAAAGCAATGAAAATTGTGACAAGCAATACAGGCGCACGTGGCAGATTGAGCCAAGAACCTGCTGGGAGAATAGCTCCGTTTATTTCGATTTCGCATGTGTCGGCGCCTCTTTTGAGATAAGAGTTGTCGTAAGAATAACGGTTAGCACGAATGCAAAAGTTCGCGAACGCACCAGCAACGACACGACGAAGACAGGCTGACATAACCTTTTGGCCCACGCCAGACCCTGTCGTCAGTTCTCTCTTGGGCAACCTTGGAATTTTTACATAGTCTGGTTTTATGGCTTTTCACTTGAATTTTATAAACTCGCGAAACATTCTGTCACTGTCGATGTAATCAGCTCAAAAATATATGCGCTGCGTTTCAGGTTATCGAGTAATGCCAAGATGATCAGTCTTCAACACCTCTTATTTTTTGTGTTTTTGTTGTAGCGTACTCCAGTAGCAAAACTTGAGAAACGCTTGTAAAAATATCTCTGCAAAAAATAGCTGTTACAACAGCAAACAGAATCCAAAGCCCCAAAACAAAACCATCACAAACCGAGTTCCACATTACTGACCCATCGTTAATAGTAGCCGTTTGCCTATTTTAATGTGCAGTGAATGTAAATGCCATTTTAAAATTTTTGCGGGTCTGGCAAGAAAAGCGAGGAGTGCACATTGGTACCATGGTGCATACAGTTATGGTGTGCGAGGCCAAAAACGTTAACCTAACACATTTAACTTGGTACAACAAACCTCATTGGCGGAAACGTGAAGGAAATTTTGTACTTAGACGGTCTGTCAAATCTTTAGAAGTGGCAATAAATGTTTTTAACAATGGAAAAAGTTTCTATTTTGGCTACCCGTGAAATACTCAACTGGTTTTATTTGCAGCGTAATACACCGAAAGAGCACGTTGGTAGTAATACGGTGACCAAAGATGCTCGTTGTGTTTTGTATAGGCATACGTATACCTATGCGGATGTACGTGTATACGTGCACTTGCCACTATATTTTGTTCTTCGTGACACCCTTGATACTAATTTGTGTTGCCACGTGCTTCCGTCCCGTAACAAGTCTTCCCGCCGCCTACGCCACCTGTGTTACGGGCTTCGAGGTTGAGTTTTGCTTTTGAGTGAAGTCGAATGATCACTCAGGTACGGCGTTTCGCTGCCTCTGGAATGGGTTTTTGTATTTGTTTCCTTTTCTCTTCTTTTCCCTCTTTCATTTTTGCCTTTTTTTTGTTGCTGTTTTAATTTTTCCATTTGTCCTCTTCACCCTGTTTTCCCCCCTTTGTTTTTTAGATTTTTAATTTGCGTATTTTTCACTTTTTGGTATACCCTAAATGCTATTCCAAATATTCTGAGCGTCCTCACAAACCCACACACATATCTATGTTTATTGTAATATTTATTTACATCTACTTTTACTGCTCCCTTTTATCTACGCTCAGGTTGCTCCCTTCATTTTTGTGACTAATTAGGCCCCGTTTATGAAATACCCAACGCCATCGTAACTTTTACTTGTGAGGCGTTCGGTTGGCTCTTGAGTTACGAGCAACATAGTTCACACTTTTTGTGATAGATGCTCTTCGTTGTCTCCGTCGTTGTGACAAACTACACAAAGCCTCATCATTGCCCATCAGCAAAAATAAAAAAAAAAAAACACAGACACAAAAAGGGAAGCTAAGCCAAACCGAGGGTAGCCAAGCATAGCGCCACACACACAGAGCTTTTTCTTTTAACCGTAATTGCACAGCAGACAGCCGCGTTGTTTAGCTTAATGTCTGACCGTGCCGAACGTTAACAGAAAAATCTGCTCCAGCCCCTGGGAGACAAAAGCAGCACAAAACCGATAGAGCTTCCGTTCGTGCTGTTTCGGGCACAACAGAAATTAAAAGTTAAACTCAAACACGCACCCTAGAAATCTCCCATTGGCAAAGTAGAGATGGGGAAGGCAAATCGAGGGGGTTGGAAGCAATAGTTGCGGGACGTGTCGCGAGCAGGGGGGAAAGAGATGTGACACACGACGAATGACGTGAGAGGCGTTGCCAGGCCGTAGCGGGGGAGGGAGCGCGCGGCCCAGTGCAGCTGTCCTGTAGAAGAGGCGCATCGTAAGGGATTGGCGGAGCATTGCATGACGTATGCTCTGACGTGCTCGTCGTCTGCTGGAAAAGAGGTAATGTGTGTAGCGGCGGCATCACTGTCTGGTCTCCTTTCGGGATGACCTTATTTGGGCGGAAAGACTGCAAACAGCTCTGGTGCTTAATAAGTCTTCGCGACATGTGTCTGCGATGCTCGCCCAATTTATTCCCTTTCGTATTTATGCTCCACACTTCCGTGTTCCGACCATACATGATGCTTCTGAGCGGCCATGATATAGTTCTCGTTCAATATTAATCGCGCCGCTTTCGATGGCATTCCACAACGCGCGCCACGCATGTGGCTGGGGGAAGGGCCTGATCGCAGACAACCGAGGTGGCGAAAGTCAGGACAAGCGGCCAGACGTGAAAGGTTCACTTTGTGGGCCCATGATTTGCCCCTTCCCGCACCATCCACGCCCGTAAAAACCCCTGTATAAGCAAGATTGGCGAAGGACGATGTTTTCTGCGCTGGCGTGCGTCAAGGAGGAGGCGCCCGTCATTCACCGAATCTTGATCGCATACTTTACCTACGTGCTCACGGCGTTAGGGAGGAAAATGATGCACAATGGCCATTGGACGCCGTACCTCGTCCGCTGCCTGGGAGTTCCAAGCGACATGTGATTACCCAACTGGCGCTGAAATTTATTGCCGGCACCGCAGTGGCAAGCCCTAACTTTTGCATACACTAAATTGCAAGACAGGGAGTCGCGGCCGCCAAAAACACAGTGTTGTGTGATTGTTCATTAAAGAAGTACGTCATGACGACCCGTGTATACGCGTTGTTTTGTGCCCTTTATAAACGCAAAGCCCACGTTTTTTTTTATTGTGCAGTGAAAGAGTACGTCAGCGTAGAGATATATTCTTTCCAAACCATGTAATTATGTCGGTGTCAGGTTCGGGCAAATGGCATGGTTTATAAATTGTCGGGTGGAGAAACGGTCCGAAGAGACAAACGTCAATCTAACCGGGTGACGCACGGCGCTGTTCATTTATCTGCAGGATTCCTTATGTGCTGCGGATGCTTAACCGAGAGCAAAAGCGATAAAAAGGGAGATATGTACCAGCTATCACGTGCGTGCTTAGCGAAATTTTATAGAGCGTAAACCAAGCAATAAAGAATCTGTGTTTATGACATGAGAGAGCGTACAAGACATCAGGTGCTTGTGAAAAAAATATCTTTTTGTTGCGGTGTGGCCATGAATAAGGAAATACTAACAAACATTAGATGAGTGCGTGCCTAGCGGAACATTTGCAAACATCAGAAGTGCTATTAAACATGTGACAGCTGACCGAAGAACCAAGACAAGTACTAAAAGTTTAGTGAATAGGAAAATGAGCTGAATTATAACAAACGGCAGCATCTCCAGTCCGTGGATGATGGCGAAGGTGCGGAGTACGGGGACGCGAAATGACATGGAAGTTGCGCTCCGAGTGAAATCCGATTTGTGCCCCGATCGTCATTCGATTTGAGCCGTCAGTTGCACCTTGATTATTCCCTAAATGAAACTGAAACTCACGGCTCAAATCAAATTTCGCTTGATTTTTTTCACTGAATGGTGGTGTGCACACGGATGGACGCGGACGGACATTTGGAGGTCCTGAGGTAGTCCGCACCATTACAGGCGAGGGAGTAAGAGTTTTGACTATCTCGTAAGAACTCACGGTCATAGCCCAATGGATGGCTGACACTAACTCTGTGTGGTCTACCAGACATGTGCTCGAATCCTGCCGGTGCCTGTGTGATTTTTTGCGATTGTAAATTGTATGCGCACAGACGCGGACGAATAGTTTGCGGTCGTAATGTACTCCGCACCTGAAAGCCTACAGTATAGTGGTTGATTGATTGATTGAATCTGCTAATTGGACAAGGAGGGCATGTGCCGTATGGTGGGAAGAGGGACGGAAGGAAGGGGATTACTAATCAAGGTCCGTATTCAAAAGTTTCTAAGCAACTGAAATTCAGTTTCTATCGGTTAGATATAACACTTCTGTGTGGTCACGGTAACTCAACTCATGATTCTCAAAATTAAACTCGTTTTCTGTTTGTGAGCCCTGGATCTTCATTGGGGCAGTCCCAGAAAATATTGATACGTCTGTGTGGTTTCTCGGAACATTCATTATCGGTCAGATCCGGAAACGGCCATTTTCCTACTCAGTCTAATAAGGCCTCGTCTGCTCCAACGACAGTAGGCCCTCAGCTGTGCAGTTACCGACCCGACGCTGTCTTAGAGGGGATATTGGTTCCGGAGTCTGCCGCCGAGAAAACACAGGCAGTCGAGGAGGCTTGCTGAGATTCCGTCGTGGCAATTTACTGGAAGTCGCCGGACGACTGCAGCAAACACTGTAAATGCAAATCGTTCATAAAAGAAGCCGGAAACTTAGATGCGGTGATATATATTGCCTACATGATTGCTGCGAAGAGAGAGAGAGAGAGAGAAAATGACTTTATTGTGAAATAAATATCCTGCGGAGGTGGGTTCAAGTGCGACGCGGGGCACCCCCACCCCGACTATACTGTCGTCCTCGCGACGATGCCTCGGCCCGGCCTTCCGCGCGGGCGGCGCCACAAAGGTCTCCGGGGGTCACCCCCCGTTCCCCTCGCCTGCGCCTCCCTGCGCTTCTGCCGGCCGAGAGCCGCCTCGAGCCGCTGGATTGTCCTTCGCTGTGTTTCGTACTCGTGAGAGTTCATCGAGTCCGTGGCTTCCTGGGGCAGACTCTCGTCATACCCCCGCGCACTGTGTTCCGCACAACCCCACAGCAAGTGGGCCACCGTCGCATTCGCACACGCACACTCATGAGCACTACACTTTGCGTCCACGTATACCTCGGGGCACACGTATCGCGCCAACACCGGAGTCAGTACCGAGTCGGTCTGCAATTGTCTATACAGGACGGCTTCGGCTCGGGTGAGCCTCGGGTGCGGCGGCGGCCGCTCCCTCCTGCCGAGCCTGTACCACTGCAGGATTTCTCCACCGTTGAGTAGAGGTTCTTACTCCGTTGGCTCTTCACCCTCCGTGCGTGAGACGCGGGGTGGCGCCGCGCGACCAGAAAGTTCACGCGCGACGGCGTCCGCAGTCTCGTTGCGGTTCGGGTACGCTCCCGTCGCGGTCCCCGAGTGCGCCGGGAACCACCGGACGTAAGTGACCTGCTCGCACGCGCCCCCCGCACGGGCACCACCAGCTATCTTCCCGGCCTGCGCGCACACCGCGCTCTTCGCATATCCCGATATGGCTGTCGTAGAGTCACTCAAGATCGTGGTACATTCCGCATCCGCCAGCGCCAGCGCGATCGCGACCTCTTCCGCCTGCGCGGCGGTCAAGACCCTCACGCTGCAGGCGCTGAGCGTCTCTCCGGTCCTGGCCGACACCGCTACGGTCACGTACGTGTTCGGGCGGTCCGGGCACCTCGCCGCGTCCACGTAAGTGGCCCCGGCGTCGTCGTTGTAGGTCTCGGCCAGCGCCTTGGCCCTGGCCGCCCGCCGTTCTCGGTTGCTGTCGGGGTGTACGTTCCGCGGCAGCGGCAGCACCCGCACTCTTCTCCTCACCTCCTCCGGCAGGCCGTTCTTCTCCTGTAGTCTTCTGCTCGGACCCAGGCCCAAGCTTTTCAGGATATTTCTTCCGGTCCGCGTGGTCTGAAGTCTTTCCAGCTGAGACGCTCGCTGGGACTCCCCGATCTCCTCTAGCGTGCTGTGGACACCCAGCTCCAGCAGCTTCTGCGTGCTGGCGCTGTTCAGGAGCCCCAGCGCCGCCTTGTACGTCTTGCGGATCGCCGAGTTGATGCGGTCCCTCTCGTTGCGCTTCCACGGGTGAAAGGCGCCCACGTAGGCAACGTGGCTCGTGGCGAAGGACCGCACCAACCGCAACAGGCTCTCCTCCTTCATGCCGCTGTATCTGTTGGCCACCCGCTTGATCAGTTTGGTGGCCATCCCCATCTTTGTGATTACTCTCTCCACCGTGGCTCCGTTGCTGCCGTTCGCCTCCAGCAGCATCCCGAGCACTCGCAGCTTGCTGACTCTGGGGATCTCCGTCCCATCGCACGTGAACAACTTGATCTTACTCGCCTCTTCCTCGGCTCTCTTGCGGTACCTGCCCGGCGGTGGAATCACCAGCAACTCGGACATTTGCGGGGAGCACTTTAGTCCGGTGCCCGCCAGCTGCTGTTCGATCGCCGCTATCGCCTCCTGCAGCGAACTCTCGATGTGGCCGTCGCTCCCCCCGGGGACCCACAGCGTAATGTCGTCTGCATATATCGTGTGTCGAACCTGCGGGATCCCCGAGAGGCGTTTGGCAACCCCGATCATCACCAGGTTGAACAGCACCGGCGAGATCACCGCTCCCTGGGGGGTACCCACGCTGCCCAGCTCTCTCTCCGGCAGCTCCAGGTCCCCCGCTTGTAGTTCCACCGTCCGGTGCGACAGAAGAGTAACTTATTCTTAGCAGCGTTGGGAAATTCTACAATTTTTGTGCGCTTTGTAAGGAAGAAATCAGGAAACAAAAGTTCTCCCCACTGCGAAACAAAATACTAGAAGAGAAGATAAGTGCCAAAATTTTTGCTGTTTCCCAAAAATGTTATCATTATTCAACAAAGCCTTCTAAATATGCAGTGACGTTGGCTGTTACTAGCCGTCAAGAGATTCTTCAATTAATTAAAAAATTTCAACAGGCGAAATACTCTATGAGTAACCTTTTAGGCACTCCGCTACTCTTTGAGCAGGTCATCAACGTAAGCAACCGGAAAAGGACATGCAGTAAGCAGCCATGGCTAATTGAAAATTAGGGAAATGTAATAAACTATGAGGGCTAAAAATGCAGCGTTTATTGCACACAATCTGTCCTACTGAGGAGACACAATATGTCCCCCTGCTCAAAAAATATAAAGCAAGTAAACGCTTGCTCAAAAGAACGCCGCATATTTAAATAAGTGGCAAATAATTGGTAAGTGTGGGTCTGAGAGGGATGGTAACCTTGGTTCTCCGAAATAAAAAACGTGCAAGAGGGCTTCCGAACGAACACCGTTCGACTATTCTAGTTGACTAAAGATGGGTAAATTGTGGATTGGTATTGTGTCGTACGATATTGTACCACAGCCATGTACTGCGGCCTAGAAAAGGAAGCACAGCCGCGACGCTTGACACAAGCCATTCAGTCGTTTCGAAATAAAGTGCCAGTGTAGGTACCGCGTAATCTCCACCATGCAACCTTGCATATCGGACTTGTCCCTCTAGTTTATTTGGAGTAACGTGTACCGCCACGCGCTATCAACCATCTACAAAATAATTGGTCGCGTATTTGCTTCTTCCGCTGCAAATGCCGATGAACGACGATAGTCGTGCGGCGCCCAGTCAAACAGATTCATCCCTTCTCTTTTCCGCCCACCTCTTATGCTGTTCCTCTCCAGTCTGGATCCTCCCAAGACAAACACGGTAGAGGTGTGCTCAAGTCAGTTTAAATTTACCGCGCTCCACTGTTCCACGGATGGTTTTTCGACGCCAGCGCTGCCGTACGGCGAAGACGCGCCTGAATCGAGATACCCTACTGCGACGTTTATAGAAACACGTTGCCCTACTTCACGTGCGTTCCAAGCGGAATGTGTAACCAATCTAGTGGAACCTATCCTAATGCTGCCGTTTGATTTCTTAAAGTGCCGCCAGAAGCTACAGTGGCGTGGGTGACAGCGAACGATAGAAGGATGGTATTTTCAGCACTGGGTATATTTCTTTTACTATCGTGAAAATAAAGCATTCAGAATTTGCTAATCAAGGAACACTGCAAATATAACGTTTTGCAAGGCCATTGGTCCATGGCAGTCAACTGCCGCGGCAGCACGGAGTACACGGGCGTTCGTGTCATTTCTCCGTGACTACGGCTTCAAGGAAACCCTGTGAACGTCTGCCTTAACTATACTACTGTGCGTGTGCTGTGTGCGTGTCCCTGCGTCTGTCAGTTTCTATACGCCTATTTGCGTTTGTAGTGAATGTATGAGTTTGTGTGTCTCCGCTCCCTTTCACTTTCGCATCACTCATGTTTATTTGGAGTAGCAAGCCAAGCTCGCTCCCAGGCTGACCTCTCTTGATCATTAAAGTCATTCCTCCTCCATCCACAAATTTGCGTAAAGATTTGTTCTTCCTCAACAATGTTGACAAGCATGAACATTGCCACCGGACTTAGACGCTTAGATTCGGCTGTGGGAATATAAAGTTGCAATGCAGATTCAGTCTCACTAAGGCGGGGGGCTGAATCGACTCACAGACAGACAGACCGAAATTTCTAGGTTTAATTCGCCCAAGTGAGACTATCGTCTTTAAAAATAAAGCTGCTCTTCAACGCGTTGGCCACTGGATTACGCTGCTACAGAGGTGCGGGAACGGCAGAGTACGGACGAGGCAGCCAAACTAGCGGATGATATTGAGGCAATGGACGTAAAATCGCCCACTATAAACGAAACTGCGAATGTAGCCGAGGACGCGGCAGGAATGGAAAAGCAAGACGCGTTATAGAGACTTAGGGGAAGCTCTTGGAATGTACTACAATGACTCTACCTCTACAGCAGCCGGAAAACGCGTACAACCTTGCGGCTGAGCCGCAGAACTTGGCGCAGAAGCAATACCGTTAAGGCAAATAAAACGGGCTATACCGTCATCCACAAAACAACATGGTAGCGCAAAGAATTCCATCGTAAATATAAAGAAAAAGCTTAGGAGAACACTGACGACTCCTGTAAGGAAGGCAGAGAGGCCATTTTATGGGTGTTTTTTTTTCCATGTATTTTGCGGAAACCGCATTCGCTCGCGCCTCTGTTGTCTGCTCCGTCGGCGCCTGTCGACCAACGGATGTAGGCTGAACCCTGCCGTGTCGTAGCACCTCTGTGTGCCGGCTTTCTTTGCCGATGGTACGACGCGGTTGCCAGTGATCTCCAGGAGAGAGTGAAAAACTCGCGAGAGTTCATTGACACTTCCTAATTTGCCTGCGGGTTGCGAGGCCTCTTTTAATCTTTTTTGACCGCGAAGCAGTATATGCCCTGTATTCGCAGTTCCGCGACCGTGGGGAACAAAAACTTCGCGTATGGAGCGAAAACTCGGGGTCTTCATCTTTTGCGCGTGAAGAAATTCATTCATAATAAAAAAAAATATCAGTGGCGCATCACCTCTGACTAAGGATGACCAGCGAAGATAGGCGCTGCGCAACGAGTCCACAAAACAAACCGCCTGTAGCTAATTTAGGACTGCGAACACTTCCGAACTGATTATTTCAATCAAACAAAGACATATATAGGATCGTATTCTGAGTCCCTTCACTCTATTGGTCCCTCTATTGGACTGAGAGGAGGATTCCGAAAGCCTTATGCACGCGGAAATCGATTCCATGGATTTCTTCCACTGGAGGCCCGAGTGGAGGAACGATTCAGAATATCAGAGATAGGCTAATTCTACGGGAGAATCTCTGGGCTGCCAAATATTATCACGTGTACTACGAGCCTTATACTGGGAAGCACACCAACCTAGACCGCTCGACCACGGAGTACGGCAGACAGCTCGCAGTGTTGCGGGTTAGTTAGTAAGGACACACTGCACATCTCATAAAGCCTGCATTGATATATTCACCAAGTTTGTTTGGTTGAACGTGGATATGATGTATTTAGTGGGGATTTCTGTATTGTCTCTGCAGATGGTGATCCTCCTCGCGGTAGTAATTAGTTGGTCCTTCATGCCTTCCATAAGGTGGGCTTCTGTTTCGCATAGAAGATCAGGTTTAGATATCACACCCTGCAAGCTGTTGAGTCTACCGTCTGGTGCGACCTTGGTGTCGAGGCTGACCATTCGAGCCTGGGCAAGATTCTTTGTGGCTTTTTATATGTAATTCATCTCGACAGGAATTACGCTGGTTCGTTATTTTCTTAATTATATGACTTCCCAAGGATGCGATCAAGAAACCTTGAAGTCAAAAGGCTGACTGTGATGCAACAGGACAGGCTGTATCAGCAAATTCAATACACGAAAGGGAAAGTAATTGTCTGGCTTATAAAAACGTATTGTTGGCACCGGAGGAAACGACACGTCGGTAAGATTTTGTAGGACCCGCCGCGGTGGCGGAGTGGCTAAGGCGTTGCGCTGCTGAGCACAAGGTCGCGGGTTCGATTCCCGGCCGCGGCAGCCGCTTTTCTGATGGAGGCGAAAAGCAAAAACGCCCGTGTGTACGAGATTTCGGCGCACGTTAAAGATCCCCAGGTGGTCAAAATTAATCCGGAGCCCTCCACTACGGCGCGCCTCGTCGCCTGCGTTGCGTCGGCGCGTTAAACCCCACAATCAATCATCAAGGTTTTGTAGGACTTTTGACTTTCCCATACCGCAAACAATAATAGCAGAGCACTGCGATACATTCTTTACTAACTTACCACTGATGGTCAGTGAGCTCCCGGAGCTGCCTGCCTGGTAGAGAGGCAAGGGAGCTATCGGCCGGAGCTTGACCAGGTCTCTGACAGCCACTGTCCGAGGCGTCTACCGTCCACCTCTCAACACATCGCCACGGTTTGTCACAGCTGTATGCATGAGGGTTCCTGATCCATATGTAGCAAATACCACCACCTTGAATTCGTGAGGTGCACTGTACAGTCCGCAAATATTGATAAAAAGATCGTCTATGCGGTACTCCTTGCAGATAAGCTTTTTCATTCACATAATGTTTGAGAGTGCTAAGCAATTGGAAGAGGGGAGGAGAAAAAGTCAAACAGTGTCGCCCTCAATATTTGATCAGTAATATAAACCAAAACAGATTGCGTTGAATGCTAGTGACTTGATCAAAGAAACATTCAGTCCTTTTGGCAGCACATTCTTATGGGACCTCGAGACCTGGTGCATTGGAAGAAAGTTCAAATTACCTCCATGAACACTGGAAAGTTTTTAAGAGACTTTTCTATGTTTCACAGGGAGAATGAAACTACGATAGTGGTGATCATGCCGAAAACAATTAGGAACCCTCTGGTGGTTTAAAAAAACAGTGTTATTACTTAGCAGACACTCCGATTGAGATTATCGAGGAACTAGGTATTCCTTGAACTGTTAGTTAATATTTTTGTCTCCACGGCGACTTTATTGGTAAATACAAATTTTAAAATTCTGCTTCCTCAGCGTTGATTTTTTTTAATGACCTGCTGCAGAAAAATAACACACTGGAATCTAACAATATAAGTTTTATTCCTGCAGTTGTCTGCCATTCCCGTCCCCTGGCAATACTGCCTGTTCGTTGGCACGGGAGCACGCACTTAGGCATCGCAATTACAGATCCGTACGCCGAACCTTACTGCATATTGGTTTCGGGCCCTGTCAGCGTGCAAACAGATGGTGAAGCAAGCTTGGCAAGACAGCCCCTCAGGCCCTCTAATAGCAGGCTCCGTGGGGTGGCAATAAAACTATCCAATACGTTGAATGTGGCATGGTGGGTGGAGTGGAGTAAAACAAGACCCCACTGATATGGTCAGCGCCAGGAAATGTTTTGTCGCATATGAAACTTTTTTTTTTCGCGGTGTGTTCCGGATTTCCGAACTTTCAACCTCAATGAAACAAATGAAGGAACACAAAAGACTGTCTTCAGAAAAAAACAAGCATATTAACTACGCAAATTACCAACTTTTCTGGTGTTTCAGATTCAGCCTGTACATGCAGTGCCGCGGCGACCGTGTTTTAGCGATCGCAAACGTGGTGGTATTTGAGCTTAACTTGCAGCCAGAGGAGGAACAACCTAATGAAGCTATTTGCGACTGTCAGTTGAAGGACAAACTCTCTTTTTGATAAGCGGGCAAACCTCTCAACCGTGTCCAACGAGTGTTTTCCTGATATAAAAAACGTATGGAATCACTGTAGTTGTGATCCTTTGCCTTTGGTTGTTGGTATTCTTCATTGCACTGGTGCCAAGTTTCAGGTTACCTACGATTACAGGACATCCATTGATGTGGCGTGAAGATACGCGCATTTTCACCCAAAGTTCCAAAGTAAAAAAAAATTGTGTATGGAGGCAGGGATAGCTGAAGCGGAGAAGTGGTGTTTCAGTCGATTGCTACCATGCAGATGTATTTTGAAACTCGAAACTTTCGAGAAAGAGTTATACCAATGACAAGACTCTGGTTTAGCTTTAATGCTCCAGAAAAAGAAGTTAGCAAACCCAACATCCGTAAAATGGGCTCCGTTATGCTTTCATACATAGCCTTGGTGCAGCATTCGGGGACATCTCCCAGATTTTTTCACTGCCAGAATAACCCGCACTCGAATAGCAAAGAAAATACACCTTCTTTTGTGTTGCTAAAGGACTCATCATCAACTCAAAAAATTAACGAAGTTTTGTTCCGGCTTGAATACAGATTCAGTTGCAGATTCTCAGAAACACTATCGGAGCGGATTGTCGACGTTTGAGTGTGAGGGTCAGATGCGCTGTTACCCACATTAGGTCGGGATTGTCAGTCATTTGTGGGCAGAGGTATGTAGTATAATGCTTCAAGGTCCCTTAAAAACATCAACCAGATTCTATATAACTGAGTGCTGCGCAGAGTAACTTCTCAACTCCTATGGCACCAACAGAGTTTGCACAATTACATGTATCCTTGGGAAGGAGCTGTGAAAAGGACCCTGCCTCCGCATCCTTCTGCATCTTACTGCGGATTGTAATATATTAGTCTGTTTTCTGCACTATGGGCTGCAGCTTGGGCATTTGTACAGAGCATTTGTACTCGACCATGCCATCCGCATCTCATGATCCCAATCGCAGTTTAAGGTAGTGTTACAGAAAGGAAAACATTGAACATTTTTTGATTTTGAAACCCAGTTTTATTGTCGCCATATGAATATCGTTGTTGTGCTGGTGTAGACTTTTGTAAGAATAGTAGCAATAAAAGAAAAGGGCGAAATGTAGGCGATAGTAAAAAATCACTGCGCTTGCTATCTGGGACGAGGATTGACCATCTAAGCTCGGCGCTGTCGAATGAGTGCACGAAACAAACAGGTTGATTGGTAATTTGCGGGTGAGCATACTTCCTAAAGTATTTGCTGAACGAAGCTTGCCAGCACTCGAGCATTTACTCTTGCGGGCAAAGATGGAGCAGTACTTTTCTTATCCGCGCCATAGGCACTGACTTCCTTTTTAACACACCGACCGCAGCTGCTCCACAACGGAGCACAGCAGCCGGGTCGCATTTGCCAGCAATGCGTCCACGTTGAAATCTCTCATCAACCCGACGGGCATGACGTCGGTGCAGGCCTAAAGCTTAGCTGGGCGCACACTTCTCTCCTATTCCTCCTCCCTCTATTTATGTGCCTCCAACCCCTTCCTGCGCAGGAATAAACCGGCATCCGGTGATATGCGAATGCTCAAACGTCAACATCACTGGCGGCACTCTCGCTAAGAAAGCCCTTCAAGCTGAACAACAATTATTGGTTAACGTCGGTGTTCCATGCAGGCGAGTTATGCTTTATCGGAGAAGAATTCCGGCTACACGTCGAGGTCGAACTTGACGTGGCAGCGGGGGCGCCTGCAGGTTCTCCGGCTGCGGCTTTCCGCCGTTTTCGCGTCAATTCGCGCTCGTGTTTGCGAAGAAGCTACTTCAATCACCGCTCTTGTTCGGCCGTGCTAGCGACACGCCCTCGTCGTGTAGCAAGTAAACAGTGCAACTGGTAATAATGGCGCCAGCCCCGTTATCCTAAAGCTAAAGGGCTATAATATAAAATAAAAGCCCGACCCGTACCACACACGTATCACGGGTGACGCCAATTAAAAATAAACAAACTGGACCGAAGTCAACTAGAGTTTTGACGAGAAGGAAAACCCACCGAAGTGGAAAATAAAAGGGAAAAATGCTAGAGCCGTTTGTGCAACTTGAGGAGCCTAGAAGCGGTGTCGAGTAAAGCGGCTGCAGTGGAAGAAAAACCGAAGGGGGGCGTGTTTCGCCATTACTGCTTCGCTTAAAAGACGTATAAAAGCAAACGATTCTTTGTACAGAAGAATCGCGACTAGCGAAGAAAAGAGACGCACCAACAAACGGCGTGCAACAGTCCGACTTTTAAACGGAGCAAGGGAAGTGATGTATCGCAAACAAAAATGGCTCCACTAATTATGGGACCATATTTTAGTACCTACAACTGAGGCAGCGTATCATGCAGCTTCTTTTAAAACGGATATTTGCACGTTCCCCGGGCACTACACATGCTCATAACGATGGCTTCAGGATAAGGCTCAGTTTACTACAGCTTACGTCAAACTAATATAACCAAAATGGAAATGTCACACAAGTACCAGTTTGGGATCGGCCAACCAGTCCGCACCATTACTTTCGCGCAAGAGGTGTCGCAATCCACTGTAGCGACACCTCTTGCTGCTGGTTGTTGGTTGTGTCCCATCCTCGCATTTTCTCGCAGCTACATTGTTTTCTATGAAGGCAGAAGGAGACGGTATACCAGAAAAAACTAACACAGCGCTTATGGGGTATCAGCGGACCAAAACACAGAAACGAGATACCAAACGATCCCTGCCAGCAGACGACGACTGCTGCAGACGAGGTAGACGTGGTTGCCGGCGGGTAGAATCTCGCCCTCTTAAAGGCAATGACACATAAATTGCTAGCCACGTCATCAGCAGCTTGGCATGCTATCCCATTCCACCGTCTTTGGATTAGTATGGGCTGGTGTTCACGGGCTCAGCGTCACGGCGCAGTCAATGGCACTCCGAGTGCTCTTTTGTCGTTTTTATTCAGGTTGTTACGCTTATTCTATGGCAATGTCTATAGCATACAGCCCTCCTGCCTACTTTGCAGACACAACAGACGCCCCTCTGGTTATGTCAATATCAGTATCTGGCGTCGGTCGAGCTCGACACGTGCAACAAGTTCCATGGTTTAAAGAACAATAATGGCCAATAGATGCTTTGTAGGAGAAAAAACTTCCAGTGACAATTGCGATACCCCTAATGCGAAGTTTGTGCGCAGGGCAAACTGCAGTCTTCTGGGTGACTGCACATATTTTCTTCGTATCACCAAGTCATCGCCGCATCGTCGAACGCACGGAGGTGCGTAAGCGCTTATGGCGTTTTCTCGTAGGGCGTGGCTGTGGGCAACCATGTCTCTGGCATTTCGCCATTCTTTCATCCTCCGATTTTCCTCTCGCATTGCCTCCGGGGGCCTCTTCGTTCTCTCAAGTGTCTATTAGCGGCGAGATGCGGCTTCCATAACAGAGAAGCCGCACTTCCTCATACCACAGCAATCGTTCAGCCAACCAGGCGCAGACGTCTTGTAGCGTGAGCTACACTGGCAGGCGTTGAGCAGTTTCACGTGGCTCCAGGATGGCCGTGCTGCGCAAGCGCGGCACGTGGCGACACGTTCCGCTTGATGATCATGCCAGGGGTGGCCGGGTGTGGAACCGATGGCTCGTGCGTCGCAGCAACACCATGCTGCGCAAGCGCGGCACGTGGCGGCCCGGTCCACTTGATGATCACGCGAGGGGTGGCCGTGTGTGTAGCCGATGGCACGTGCGTCGCAGTAATGCCAGCGTGAGCCTGTGGAACCACACCCCACGCGGCCAGCGTCTTCGACGACCACCGTTCCTCACGTGGCAACCCAGTCGATTTGATGATCATGAAAGGGGTGGCGGGGTGTGGAACCATTGGCTCGTGCGTCCCAGCGAAACCGGCATGCGCCTGTGGAACAAGCTTATCTCTGGCGATATTGGTGACGCTGCCCTTCATACCCTTAAGAAATATACATGTGTCAAATGATGCGTATACCGTCTGTGTGTCATTGAAGCAGCAGTAAGCACCCTAATCAAGCTAATCCTAGGCAACCAGGAAACCTAAAAATAACCAGCTGAACCTTAACTCACGCTACGTATATCCTGGCATAGCCGAGCGAAGCAACTGCTAATTTTTTGGATTTGCTTCAAAACTCATGCTTGAAAACTCCAGGGTTGAGACCTGTCTCAAAACAATCCAGAGAAAAGCAAAAAAGGCCAGTGCTAACAACGACAGATTTGCTTAGTCATACCACCAAGAATAGCTGCAACCCTCTAGAGCTACGTCGCCTGGTTCTGCCTCTCGCAGAGCCATGGACAGGTTTACAGTGAGATATCCATGATTACCTGGTGATTTCCACCGCACATTTACGTGAGTTCATGCTACGTCAGCCGGATTGACTGACTGCGGCGCATCGCTTTTTCCAAAAGGGATGCGAACGTGTGTTTTACTCTTTTCCGTTATCCATCGCAGTTAGCAGTGCAGGTGTTCTTTCGGCATTTTATTTTTTTCGCTTGCTGCGTGAGGTCATGTAGTTTCGCCTGTTTTTCCTCTTCGCGTTTCAGTGCCGTCATGGAGACGCCACAGATATTGTTATGTGCCAATACCATCACCGTCCCTATAGATGACCGGCCGTGATCCATTTTCCGCAGAACCATAACGCGTGATTACTATCGACTGAAAGCGTTCATACCGTACAACTGCACGTGGTAATCTCGGAAAGGCGTCATCGGGAGCCACCGCGCGCCTCCCATCTTGTTCTTGCCTTGCCGTGGCGTGATTTTGGGGGGATGTTTTGAGAACGCCATGGCATCCGGGCAAGGAAACTGCAGGAGAATTCCGTAGTCCGAGTGAGCATGTGGTAAGAGCTGGTGAGAGAAACCACTCAACGCTGCAGTTGGACACACCGCGCGGGTTCTAAAGCGGGGATAAGCATTGTGCCCTCGTCCAAAGTTGCTATCAAATAGTTATGTTTGTTTCTCGCTTGGTGAAATTCAAAGGGTGCTTTCAGTTGAAGTTTACATTTATTTTCTTTCCGCATACCGGGCGAGGTGTCCTAAAGACCAGGGGGAAAGAAAAAAATCTGGAAGCCTCACAGAGTGTTTTCCCCCATACAGCAGTCTTGTACGGCTATGCATTTTGCCTGAAGAACATATTATGCAAAAGTCGCACAGCTTATGTCTTTATGCACACCAAAATACTATTTCAGCGTGACACACATGTAGAAAAACAAAGAGCATAAAAAGCATGTATATGAATTCAAAACATACAACGTTAGGATGGTACATGAAAGCAACAATAAATTACAAGTTTGCCCTAAACTGAAGCATCATGAAAAAATACAAGTTCGAACACCCTACTTAAACACAATCAGTATAAAATATTAGGATAATTGCAGGTCATTTTTTATAACTGCTTTTTCATACTTCTTTGACCTTATATTACTGAAGTTCATGAAGTGGGCAACTCTATTTAGAAGGGCGGGAACATGGTAGTTTGCGTGTGTCTTACCACAGTTAGTTCTAATATTTGCTCTCGTTATTTGCGGTTTAGGGAAATTATAACGCGGACTTTTCGCTGACGTATAGTTGTTGCTGCTGCTGCTGTAATGTAATAACTTTAGATAGTAAATAAATTTGGGTTTCTCGCAATATGTTGTGGTTTCGGGTAGTATTCTGAAGTCGAGGTTGCCCTGTATATCCTCTGAATAGTCGCAAAAGTTTGCCTCAGTAAGGTACTCGAACGAGGCCGTAATCATTTCTGAAGAAAGAAAGAAATAAAGAAGTAAAGGAAGGAAGAAAGGAAAAAGAAAGAAAGGAAGAAAGAAGGAAAAAACGGAAATAAAGAAAGAAAAGAAAGAAAGAAAGAAAAGAAAGAAAGGAAGAAATAAATAAATCAATAAAGAAAGAAAGAAAGAAAGAAAGAAAGAAATAAAGAAAGAAAGAAAGAACGAAAGAACGAAAAGAAGAAATGACGCATTGTTTTCGCCTTGTGTACAGACAGTTTTACGACAGCCACTATATTTAACCAACTGGTGATACAGGAAAACGTGGGACAAAATGGCGGACATCGGGGTTCCCGGAGTGACACAGCAACAACGTCATCATCGTCATCATCATGATAATTCTAAACACGTAGACGAGAAGCGAGAAACACGGATAAAAGCCCAACGCCAAACATAGTTTTGTTGGACTGCATGGTTACCCTTTCTACTCAGACCTGAGCACAGTTCTTAAGTTTTAGCAAGTGCCACTGCCTTCCCATTGCTATGGTTATTCTCCCAGGAGCACCGGCCGGGGTGAGGGAGTTTTTTCAGTAAGGGGTTTGTTCGCAGCAAGCCATTTTTCTTGTTTACGTAATCGGAAGCTGTGCAGAGAAGACGAGCTAGCCCATGAGCCAGAGACCGTGATTATTACAGTTCTACTGTGCACAAACACGAAGTATGGTTTGTTTAGCGAGCGCCGCTGTCACGTGTACTAAAAGCAGATAGCGTGCAGCTGTGAAATAACCAGAAAGAATAAAGTAAACCGGCGATGTGTCGTAGAGAAAGAACTGCAGCGCGATCTGGTGAACCACAGCTTGAGATAATCTTCGGTGAGCAGTCTTTGATTCCGCTGGTGAGGGGATACCAAGAAGACGTTTGCCCGGCAGAGAACGTATTTCTGTTCATCACTAGCAAGGCCAGAGACAGCTGCAACACGTTACGCATGCTCTCTTCCAGAGAATGCTCGACGTTTGAGAGTATTAGTATTCTTCACTCATGATGAATGGAACGGAGTTTTTCGCAGTAACAAATAATCCTCTAAAATAGCTCCTGCCGCGGCCGCTTTATGATCTTTCCTACAGCGTCTATGATATCTGAGGTAATATTACCTGCATTACTTTATATACTCCACTGTTTTCACACAGCCTTACTTGGTCTCTAAAAAAAATTCGATTGGTATGATGTATATTTTTTTTATTGCAGGGGGGGGGGGGGGGGACAACCAGGGCCATTCCCATTGAACAACGCGAGACGGAACATAGGCCTGTAGACAAACTGACAAGGACTGCTATCTTTTTTCCGCTCCGGTCTTTTTTGGCGCCATTATTCAATTATGAACGTACACACAATTTCCGAGAGCTAATAGTATACATGGCAACACAGCTCTAGTACAAAGTTATGAGTGGTCTTAAAAATTCCAGATAGCTTCTTTTTTATGTTCAATGTATCCCTGATGGGGACATTTCTAGTAAGAGCAAGACGAATCAATTCATTGACCACACCAAAATGTCCCTGTGTCTTTAGGAACAGAAGCAAGATATAGGGAAACAGTGAAGCGGCTATGTGGGCCAGTCGAGTAGGAAGGGATAGATAACCAGAAAACAATATAAAGGAACTTTCTGGTCTAGAAGCTCTTCTTGACATGATCCATGATGGGCAGACAGGGGGGAAAGTTTGTTTGGGGGTGACAACGAGAGCAGCACAAAAGTGCAGAACAATGGCTTCGCAGAAACAGTTGGTGCGAAAAGTGGGAATAGTTTGTTTAGAGCATAATAAATTGGATGACTACATACCCAAGGGATAAGGACGAAAGGACGATCGTTGTATCGTGCCTCTCTTTCATCCCACTCATTTACGCTTGCAGTCATGTCTTATAATTATTCTCTAAAAGCAGATGGAAAGTCTCTAACCATTGCGAAACGTTCATGTAAATTTGTTTTTGATAGCGGGATTGAGTACATTTCCGCACAGTGAGTTGTTTTGAAACTTGTTTTCTCTATCACTGACGATGAGGTATCCCCTCATTGGGTTTCGGTCCAGGAAACAATCTTGAAACTGCAATTAAAGTTTTTTTTTGTTTATGAATGGTAAGCTCAGTGTTATAGAAGAATAATACGAAATAAAACACCGCCATAGAACTATTGTGGTCACAAGTACATTTGTGGAATGCTCTAACGAGCGGCACTTTGTTATTGTGACCGGTTTAGGTGCCTTCCTCCGGAAGCGTGATCAACGATGGAAGCATGCATTTATAATGCACAGAATAAAGGGTTAATTACAATACGGACAAGTACAAAAGCTTGAATAAATTATCCTTCTTTGATTACGAACGCAGCATTCAGTTTGTGTTTTTGAGCGTTTCATGGCCGGAAATATGTTCGGAAGAACATGGCTGGCACAGGCATTTTTAACGCTTCATTTATGAATGCGTTGATGCGGGCACAGTTTCATTAGTGCTGTCAAACCTACGATTTTGAAGCTTCAAAGAAATTGCGCCCACTCATGTTTAGGAGCTTCTGCTACGGGCGGTCTGTTTGCTCCTTACAATGCAGCTTAAATTTTTTCCAATAAGTAATTCAAGCTTGTTAGCGTTGTGAACTTCGTTCCAACAAAAATACCGGCATGGCCAACCAATTTTTCCCCATATTGCGCGAGTTCGCTCCTTTAGAAGCAGTAAAAAGCCCCGTCGGTGATATTTGATATGGAGCAATAAAGAGAAACATTTCTTAATATTCCTCAAGCGTACGCTATTTCCACTGAACGCTCACAGCGCAGAATATTCGAAGACCATAGAATGGAGATGAGACAAAGCGCAACTTGCGGCTAACTTTACTAAGAATAAACGTGGTTTTATACAATAATCACATCGCCACTCCACCCTACCCCTTCTGCCTCACGGCACTCATTGGACCCGGGTTCGGGATGTAGAGTCATTACAATTTATATATCCATGCCTTGAGCACTACAGTCCGTTTTCAGTGAGCGTGAGGGAGGGCGTACTAACGCAATGATCACGGGTGCGTCTGGTCCCATGCGCCTCAATAATTTCCCGAGTCCGCTGGCTCCGCTGTTTACCAATAATGCTGCTTTCATCAAAGGCAAACATCTATGTTCACGACCGTGGGCGGCCAAATGGCCAGTTGTGCCGTTACGCACTTTTTTGTTTGGCTTACGTATTCGTTCAGTGAGGCAACTACCTTCCTAATATGTTTAGTTGCAAGTTGCGCATTGTATCGTCTTCTTTCTTTGGTCTTCGTATGGTCTGAGCAGTGAACGTTGAGTATGATTTACCAACTCGCCCAAACGTGTACCTCGTAAACATTCTTTTTCCTTTGCCTGCCCGAATATCCACCTTGAGCAGAAGTAAACATCCTCCTGTGGTACCGGAGTTATAAAATTACACAGGGGAAACGATGCTAGGAAGGCTCTGTGGGACACCAACAGCACTCCCTCAGCACCGAAGGATGTGGGCAGCTTGGAGTGGTAGTTGGCAGTGGGCAGTGTCGAATTCTGCCATGGAAGCCAGACTCACGTCGACGTCGCTCTAAAGGTAGCATAGCCCCTGTGCACGCAACATCATCACTGCATCAACTATGGTATGTTTCTAAATCCTGCCCCAGCTTAACAGTATGAAGGGAAACGAAATATCTGCTCGAAGGCATTATTAAACGCTTTTAAGAATTCCTAAGAACGTGAAGGCAGTCCATTACCTGAAGAAAATATCAACGGAATTTTGGTTTAACAGAAAGGAGACAAGAAGGGCGTTGCAAATACACTACCATTAGCATACTCTCGGTTGTATACAAGCTGTTTCAACATTCAGGGTTATCTATAAGGGACAGCTTCGGTTTTGCTTGGTTTAGAAAACGATGCTCTATACTTGATCAAATCTATGTCATCAATTAAACAAATGAGAACTATGCAGAGCATAATAATGATTCTATACGATATTTTTTAAAATATGATCATGCGTTTGATTCAACGGACACCGCGGCTGCGTTGGAAGCCGTTCAAATAAGAAGCCTCGCAGAAGACTCTTTCGCGACATTTACAAGAAATTCACGAGAAGGAAAATCCTCCACAAAGATTGTAAATGTTTCCGATACTAAAGCGAGTACGGCCGAGATATGCCATACCACCGAAATTGTACACACCATGCCTTGAGGAGCCATTCAGATACGTAATGGGGAAAAAGCAGGATTTGCAAGAAAAGGACAACACTTGAGCAATTTGATCTTTCGGGGTGAAATATACTGGCTCAGTGAGGGTTACGAAATAGAATAAGAAACATAACAGTAAAGCTATTGTTATGGAACGGGACGCAGACGCGAGGCCATGGCTGAGCCGGACCGTGTTTTATTAGCTTGCTTCTCCTCTCTCCGATAGTAGTGATAGTTGGCGGTTAGCCGCCTTTGTCTTCTTCCTTACTAAATCTGCAACATACGCCCACCCCTGACGTTGACACTAGTGGGAAAATGCAGAACACGTTAGTCTAGTTTTACTAGATGGGTAGTCCAATGTCAATTCATTTGTAGACGAGAGGTGGAAGATACATCCTTCCTTATCCTCCATCTATGCTTCGCGGCACGATGCCTCCTTCTTGCTACCTTCTTGGCTTCGAGGGGGCACGCTGTTTTGCTCGAACCGGAGTGCCTGACGCAGGAGCCAAAATTAGTCCTCGAGTGAACATGGATAAATCTTATTCTGGATGCAGCCTCAATCTTCTGGTCAGCGGTCCCTTTTCCCTTTTCTGTTCGCTTTCGATGTTCGGTTCTGTCTGTATCGTCGTGATTTCCCTGGATTTCCTTGCCGAGCCACCTGTTTCGTACCTGCGGTGCATGCCTTAATGCCTTGCTGTAGTTGCAGCCGGTACCACTGCTAGGCCGTTCATCCGTAGTCTTCATCCGAGTATTTCCCATGCGCGATGGCTTCTTGGTCTTGGCCCCGAGCGCATCCGAGTCTGGCATGGTATTGCCCTGGCTTCGGCTGGATGCCACGGAGCCAGCTACTTGGCCGAACTCGGTCGTGCTGGTACATCCCGCGGCCTGGATTACTGACGACGTTGGAAATGTATGGTCGCTGTGCTGGTCTATCCATTCTTCCGCAGAAGACGACGAACCTACGGTTTCGAAGGCAGCCCTTGTTGCGAAGGGGAGGACTGTGCTGGCCGCGTCCTTTTTCTGGGAGGTGACACCTCAGAGAGGCCCCTGCTTCTTTTGAGGTGGCGACAAAGTCTTCGTCACGGTTTCCGCTTTTCTCAAAGTTTCCTCACAGATTCGCTCCTTTAGCCAAACCTTAGCGCGACTGACCGTGTATGAGTACTCGTCGGCCTCTTCTAACTCCTTTACGAAGGTGTCAAATTCAAGAATATTCTGCATCAGCCCGTCAAGCTTTCGAAGTTGATCCTGTTTTTGTTCTACCTCACGCACAAATCCATAAGCATACTGATATTCGCTGTTGACAACTGCAAGGCACGAACAGTTGTACTGGGTAATTCAGTTATGTGCGCCCGGAGGATGGCCCGCGAAATTCGAAGTCTTTCTACGACCTGCCAGTCATTAGAACCAGGGAGCGCAGCGAAGCAAGTGTCGGGATTGTCCGATGGGTGGAGCTCATCTCCGGGTTCTAGGCAATGGGTCTGCGTCCAGCACGCAGCCATGGCAGGCAGCGTTCAAGGGTGAGGCCTCCGAATGAGAAGATCCGACGTACCTGAGGCCACGCACTACCTTGAAGGCGCTGCGCTGTGAAGTCCGTTGGTCCGTCGTTCCCGGGTTTCACGGAACCAGAGAAATGTGTAGCGAAAGGGAACCAGAAAACCCGACGTCCGGCTGTCAACGATGCCTACGAACCACTGCCGCGAGAGCCGCGCTCGTGGAGCGAGCCCCCGCTGCCTGCCTCGTGGCACGCTTTTTTCTCTTTATTCAACAGCTAATATAAGTATGACTACATCAAAAACAGTCTTAAATAAAGTAGTTTAAAATGACGTCACAAGAACAGATAATGAAATCCTTCAACAAGTTGAAAAATATGAATACATTGGACAGGTTGTCAGGACTGATGCCAATCACGAGCAAATATTCAGTGCAGAATAAGCCTGGACTGGGGTGCGTTCGGCAGGTACTAGCATATTATTAAAAGTAAGCTACCTCTACCACTTAAAAGTACAGTATACAACCAAGGCGCACTGTCGGTGATGACATGTGGCACAAAGCTGGGGCCTTCCTGCAGGCAATTACGCGCCGCATTGCTCACAACGCGACCAACACCTTCAGCTGCAGCGGCGGTAGCACTTTCCGGGCTTGCAGCGCTCTTGCGGCATGGGGACAAAGCAAGCATGCGAGCAAGGACAGGGTGACATATCACAGGGGAGCACGCACCCTCGCTCCCGGCACCTCCACTGCGCATGTACATGAGTTTTCCACGGCCGCTGCCAGGTGACGGCACCGGTATCTTCGGTTATGCGCTTCGCGCTTCGTATTTGAATTGACCATGACTGTACAAGCTTTAGTTTTCTTTACTTTACTGTGCCGTCCAAAACGGCTTTGCAGTGCTGGGGTCGGGCTACTACCTGTGGCCTGGGATCCGTTGTCATGGGGTGTACATGGAATCTAGGTCGAAGACAATTTCTTTCTCTCTGTCTCTATCTTTCACTGTCTCCTTCTCTTAATCTCTCTCTCTCTCTCTATCTTTCACTGTCTCCTTCTCTTAATCTCTCTCTCTCTCTCTCTCTCTCTCTCTCTCTCTCTCTCTCTCTCTCTCTCCCTCTCACACACACACACACACACACTCACACACACACACCCCGCCTTTTTATTTCATTTCATTTTATTTTATTTTCTTAAAGAACGGGTATTACATATGGGTGGGTAAATATAATGATATAATGACAAACATAGAAGCCAAAGATTTAACAAAGAAAATGCTTATTGTTGTTTTCTATGAAGGATGATTGGCAGGTAATGGTTGCGATTTCAGAGGGAAGGCCGTTCCAGTCTGGCGTGGTATGTGTAAAAAACGAGGCAGAAGAAGTAGAAGTCCGGGAACGTGGCCGAGCAACTTGAAGCAAATGGCTCGTGGGGTGAGATATGCCTGCTGCGGAAACGATATAAGGTGGGGCATGCAATGGACTATAAAAAATTTTGTAGAACAAGTACAGGCTGGCAATACGATGGCGAAGTTCTAGATCCGGTAAACCAGATTCTGCTTTCAATCCAGATACGCTGACAGTGGAATAGTATGAACAGTGAATAAATCTAGCAGCCCGGTTTGATGTGATTCGAAGGCATGTGTAAGATAAGATTGTCGAGGGTACCAACTGGGCGATGCGTATTCTAGTTTCGGTCGAACAATAGATTTGTATGCTTGTAATTTTACGTGTTGTGGAGCGAGGCGTAAATGGCGTTTAAGGAAACACAGTGTTTTATTTGCAGATGAAATGATGTTAGTAACGTGTGTGTTCTATGAAATATCGCTACAAAGAGTGACGCCCAAATACTTGTATAACTGAACATTTCCTAAGGGGATGGCATTACCTGGGTACGGATACACGAGCGGCATGCGGCGGCGGTGGAATGAAACGACTTTACATTTACTTTGGTTAAGTTCCATGAGCCAGCGCTCGCACCATTCCTGGAGGCAGTTTAGGTTGGCTTGTAGGGATGAATGTTTTGAAATGTCAGCAACAGTGTCATATATAACGCAGTCATCAGCGAACAGGCGGGTTTTACAGGTTAGGTTTGAAGGCAAGTCATTCATGTATATAAGGAATAAAAGGGGACCAAGAACAGAACACTGGGGTACTCCGAACGTTACTGGAAGAGGATTACAGGTACGGTTGTTGATATTAACTGACTGAGAGCGGTTTGTAAGGAATTCTCTGATCGAATTTAATATGTTAGGGTGAAGATTTAATTGGGAAAGTTTTATTAACAGTCGATAATGGGGTACTTTGTCGAGTGCTTTGGATAAATCAAAGAATACAGCATCGGTTTGTGAGTTACAGTTCAGGTTAGAATGCAAATCATGAACAAATAAGACCACTTGCGTTTCACAAGAGAAACTTGTGTGAACCCATGTTGTGCTGGATAAAAAACTGTTTGAATCAAGAAAGTTTATGATATGCGTGTAGATGACGTGTTTCATTATTTTACAGGGCACGGTGGTAAGCGATATGGGACGATAGTTTAATTGCAAGTTTTTGTTACCTGATTTGAAAATTGGAACGACCTTCCCATTCTTCCAGTCCTCTGGTAGATGTTCTTTTTAAAGTGACTGTGAGAAGAGCAAGTATAAAAAGATGGACTAACTGTGACTGATGTCACAGTTGATTGTCACAAACGACTGATATGACTGATGTCACAAACGACTGATATCACAAGTGATGTCACAAATGACTGATATCATTTTACCTACACACCGCCACATTACGTACGCACCGCAAAATATTTCCATCACCTTGACGTAGATGCAACTTTCAAAATGAAACTTCAGAGTAGCGGGCAGCCACATCTTTGGTGCTCAGGTAAGTGCGCTACAAATGCTTCAGTGCATTTGCAAGCTCTTTACACGCACTCTTTGAACAATGCTTTTTAAAACAAGTAATAAAATCAGCCATTTCTGTCAGGTAAAACGTTCCATCAATCAACAAATTGACCGAATATATTACTCGAACATGAGTCATTTATAACGTAATCATAAATGGGGCGTCCACCGCACCTATACATGCGGGTACCCCGAACCCTGTAGGTAGACTTTGAAGCCTAGAGAAATGTCACTCAACCACAAAGAAACTCGCACTGTCGGTGGTTTATGGAAACGATTTCTAGGCGGGAATACATTCCGCATAAGCACGATATTCGTAATAGTCGATGCTGTAACGTCTGCCATTTTTGCAATTTTGGCTCAGCCTCAGAAATCAAATAGTATTGGAATTTAATTAAGCCGAAATGCCTTTGTTGATACTACGTTTGCTAAAGTGTTATTCCGTGTCGCTTCACGTCAGAAACAAGTATGTATCAGATGCACTGGATCGTGGCATTGCGACTTAGTGCAAAGAAAACATTGTTTTAACTAGACGCTTCGAGCAGGTGTACTGTGTCGGGAAAAAATTTGGCGGTACCACAAGCTTTCATCTCAAGCGACAACAGATGAAGCAAAATCCTCCATTATAAAAACTTCTATCCGAGAAACACTCTGTATTCTGGGTGGTTCAGCGGAAGAATACACTGGACAGAAAAGAAGTGCCGATGCTCCTCCACAGGAGCTGTCCTTATCGCTTACTTTCCCTCGAGTTCGCTGAGGACTCAACGGTGGTGACAAAGCCGAGCGCGCGAATGACAGGTCCTGCTTGCAGAATAACTGCGTAGAAAAAAAAATTTCTGATATATACCTCTCTGATGTCCTGCTTAAGGTGGGCGTAGGGAGCTTCGATGCTGACGCAGCGCTGGTCACCTTTCCTATTTGAGTGACTTTGAGTCTGCGGTTTCTATACGTTCCGACGTCAGTTGTTGTGTTCGTTTTATTCAGGGTGCTCTCATTATCCGCGCCTGTCAGCGTGGACTTTGGTTCGCTTGAAGATTTTGTGTGGACTCCCGTGACGTCATCCGAGGCTTCAGAATTCCTTCCGATTGCCACTGCGTTGTGCTTGGGCAGCTTTTATATACTGAAACCTGCCGCTGAAGTCTTATTACTAATGGCAGAAAAGAACATACTGACGCTTTCCGCATTATTTTGGCTGAAAATAAATCAAGTGGTTTACTGTACACAACCATGGTGTGACTACGATTGAGGGGACGACAAACATTGTTGTAGGGCGTAAAGTCCTCGGATACAATGGTATTTAGGGAAACTAGCGGAGAAATTATTTCCATATGCAAAAGTGTAGCGCCCTGCTAACATTCAGGCTCCTCGACGTTAGTAAAAAAATTTGTAGATGCTAAGAATAATAACTGATTGATTGATTGTAAGGTTTAACGCGCCGACGGACCGCACGAGATGAGGGGCGCCGTAGTTAAGGGATCCGGATTAGTTTTCACTAGCTGTGTACCTTTCACGTTCACCGACATCTCGTACACAGGGCCATTTTGCTTCCCGCCTCCACCAGAAAAGCGGCCACTGCGGCCGGGGAAGAATAATAAATGTCTGTGCTAGGTATAGAAAACATCTTTGTGGAAATTTTAACTACATTCGCGCGGTTCGGGTTCAAAGGGCCCTTACGCTAGTCATACAACAGAAACCGCCAATATTTAAGCGTGATAAGATAAGGAGGGTAGAATGTCTCCAACCTCACCGATAATATTTAAGGTCGTTAGAAATGTTTAAACGTAATATCATCGTTCATTTTGCGCATCGGGTGAAATGCTGCGCATGATACCTATTCTCGGGAAGCCTCGCTTATGCCTGTAGAGTCAGATAAAAGAAATACGAACAACGGAGCACACAACCTCCGAAGCATGCCGCTCCGTGTGGCTGCATGGTCAGGAAACTGCCCGCATCCGTAATTCTTTCAGAGCGTTGGAGAGTGTGTCCTACTGTTAGGGGAAATGCGTGAGAAAGAAGCGACGCCGGACATTTATCTAGAGGTGGATTTCGATGCTCTAACACAACTGAGCATCCTGTTACCTGCTACATTCTGGTGCCAAAGCGCAGCAAGCTTGCATAAAGCCCTTTATTATTTATTAATATATATATATATATATATATATATATATATATATATATATATATATATATATATATATATATATATATATATATATATATATATATTGATTGATTATGGGGTTTAACGCGCCGACGCAACGCAGGCGATGAGGCGCGCCGTAGTGGAGGGCTCCGGATTAATTTTGACCACCTGGGGATCTTTATCGTGCGCCGAAATCTCGTACACACGGGCGTTTTTGCTTTTCGCCTCCATCAGAAAAGCGGCCGCCGCGGCCGGGAATCGAACCCGCGACCTCGGGCTCAGCAGCGCAACGCCTTAGCCACTGAGCCACCGCGGCGGGTATATATATATATATATAAATATATGTATATATATATATATATATATATATATATATATATATATATATATATATATATATATATATATATATATATATATATATAGGGAGTAGTAGAACTTTGAAGATGGTAGAGAACACAAGAGAAGAAAAACTTCGAATAAGGTTAAAGCACGATTGTGGCCTACGTTTCAGCAAAGAGAACTTGCTTTCCTCAGGGCGGAAAGCAAGTTTTCTTTGCTGAAACGTAGGCCACAATCGTGCTTTTACCTTGTTCGAAGTTTTTCTTCTCTTATATATATATATATATATATATATATATGTACTGTAGAGAGAACAGACGAACGGGTAACGAGCAAACTTTATTGACGGTTCGGCCTGTCCCAGACCGAAACGTCAAGAAAGTTTGTTCGGTACCCGTTCGTCTGTTTGCTCTACGGTACTTTCACCGGACCCATTGTATCATCTTCAAACGTATATATATATAAATGTATATATATATAAATATATATATATATATATATATATATATATATATATATATATATATATATATATATATATATATATATATATATATATATTTATATATATATAGCGAATCAGAAAATGGGAAATGAGGGGCTCCGTGAAATAAGTCAGAAAGTGATGGTTGGCAGTCAAGAAAACCTCGGAAAGCAAAGGGGAGATTGTGGTGGGTCATAAAAAGAGATGAAGAATTTTTTGAGTCGGAAAGAAAGTGGTGAAAAAATGCCCGCCGGGTGGGATCCAAACCCACGACCTCCAGAATACCGGTCTGGTGCGATAACCACTACGCTAGCGGCGGGGCGGTTTCCCCAGCACTTTCTCGGGTATTTATGTTAAGTATTTTTGTTTCCTGCACTTGGGGGTGGTAGCCAGCGCCACTCGGACTACTCGGGGTGAAGGGGACCTTCTTTTTAACCCCCGGGCCGTGACTAGAGTGTCTACGACATGTCGAGAGTGGTCGACCAGCGTTGAACCATCTTAAGCTCCCTTTGGCACCAAGACTGCCAGAAGAGAGGCCCTCGCTAAGCATGTAGCGAATCAGAATAGGAAATGAGGGGTTCGTTGAAAATACGACAGAAATAAGAATTGGCAGTCAAGAAGACCTGGGAAAACAAAGGGGAGGATGTAGTAGCTCAAGATAAAGAATTTAAAAAATAAGAAATTGGTGCAAAAATGCCCGCCAGGTGGGATCCAAACGCACGACCTCCAGAATACCGGCCTGGTGCGATAATCAGTACGCTACCGGCGGGGCTACTTTAGCCTCCAATTTGTGGGGTATTTACGTTGAGATGTTTTTTTTCCTGCGGTTGGGGGTAGTAGCCAGTGCCACTCGGACTACTCGGGGTGAAGGGGACCTTCTTTTTACCCCCGGGCCATGACTCGAGCGGCTACGACATGTCGAGATTGGTCGACCAGCGTTGAACCCTCTTAAGCTCCCTATGGCACGAAGACTGCCAGAACAGAGGCCCTCGCTATGCATGTAGCGAATCAGAATAGGAAATGAGGGGCTGGTTGAAAATACGACAGAAATAAGAATTCGCCGTCAAGAAGACCTCGGAAAGCAAAGGGCAGGGTGTAGTAATAATAATAATAATAATAATTTATTCACTGTACATATGCAAATACATGGTCCAGCCCGCATAAGCGTGTGGGGGTCGCTTGTGTGCGTGGCTGGGCAGCCCAGCGAATCACAGTTTGTGATTGAACATAATAAATATACATATAGCCATTTACAACCAAGTACTAGATTTCCAACATAAGAAAACAAGCTCGATAAATGAGAACACGAGTGGGAACATACAAGACATGCGAACACACTGCAATTAGGGAAGCTTCGCAAGAAAGGAAATAATCAAATCGTTACATAAAGGAACGCAAGCTTGGTGTTCAAACACAGTAAGAATTCCAAACGGAAGAATGGGAAACTTTATGCGTGTGTGCTCAACCACTGTCGAAGCAAGCGTTCTCAAGTAGCTCAAGATAAAGAACTTAGAAAATAAGAAAGGTGAAAAAATGCCCGTGAGGTGGGATCCGAACCCACGACCTCCAGAATACCGGTCTGGTACGATAACCACTACGCTACCGGCGGGGCTACTTTAGCCTCCACTTTCTGGGGTATTTATGTTCAGGTGTTTTTTTTTCCTGCGCTTGGGGGTCGTAGCCAGCGCCACTCGGACTACTCGGGGTGAAGAGGACCATCTTTTCCCCCCCGGGCCGTAAATTTTTTGCTCCACTTTTTCCTCCACTTTCTTATTTTCTAAATTCTTTATCTTGAGCTACTACATTCTCCCCTTTGCTTTCCGAGGTCTTCTTGACTGCCAATTCTTATTTCTGTCGTATTTCCAACAAGCCCCTAATTTCCTATTCTGATTCGCTATATATATATATATATATATATATATATATATATATATATATATATATATGATTGCGAGAAGGGCTGTCTTTGGTTGCCGTAGCAAATAGTAAAAAATGGGTAAAGATTCTAACAAAACTGTTAATTGGTCGACGTTTCTATCGGATGCTGATCTTTCTCAAGACTACATTTCGTATCTCTGTGCATGTATTTATAAGCTCGTCGTCGAACGACGCCGAAAAAAAAGAGAGAGGGGAGATTTTCGGAGAAAGGTAGCAACAAACACGGACTCGGCGAGGTGAGGTGAAGGTTTGCAAAAAAGAGAGAGAGAAAGAAAAAGAAAAAAAAGAGCAAAAGAAAGAAAACGCAAAACAAAAACAAACCTAAACATGCAGAAAAGAGAGAGGAGTGCACAACTCTTTCAAAACGCTGTCCTCCATCGTTCGTCAGCTTGGAGAACGAGTGACAGGTAGGGCCCGCTTCACAGGGGGGCCGCTCTGCTTAAGAAACGAAAGCGCAAAGCAGTAACAGGGACGCTCTCACACCATCACTGGGAGGCACAGAATTCTAATGGTCACTGCCGCTCTCCTTAAGAAACGAAAGCGCAAAGCAGTAACAGGGACGCTCTCACACCATCACTGGGAGGCACAGAATTCTAATGGTCACTGCCGCTCTGCTTAAGAAACGAAAGCGCAAAGCAGTAACAGGGACGCTCTCACACCATCACTGGGAGGCACAGAATTTTAATGGTCACTGCCGCTCTGCCTAAGAAACGAAAGCGCAAAGCAGTAACAGGGACGCTCTCACACCATCACTGGGAGGCACAGAATTTTAATGGTCACTGCCGCTCTGCTTAAGAAACGAAAGCGCAAAGCAGTAACAGGGGCGCTCTCACACCATCACTGGGAGGCACAGAATCCTAATGGTCACTGCCGCTCTGCTTAAGAAACGAAAGCGCAAAGCAGTAACAGGGACGCTCTCACACCATCACTGGGAGGCACAGAATTCTAATGGTCACTGCCGCTCTGCTTAAGAAACGAAAGCGCAAAGCAGTAACAGGGACGCTCTCACACCATCACTGGGAGGCACATAATTCTAATGGTCACTGCCGCTCGGCTTAAGAAACGAAAGCGCAAAGCAGTAACAGGGACGCTCTCACACCATCACTGGGAGGCACAGAATTCTAATGGTCATTGCCGCTCTGCTTAAGAAACGAAAGCGCAAAGCAGTAACATGGACGCTCTCACATTATCACTGGGAGGCACATAATTCTAATGGTCACTGCCGCTCTGCTTAAGAAACGACAGCGCAAAGCAGTAACAGGGACGCTCTCACACCATCACTGGGAGGCACAGAATTCTAATGGTCACTGCCGCTCTGCTTAAGAAACGAAAGCGCAAAGCAGTAACAGGGACGCTCTCACACCATCACTGGGAGCCTAAGAAACGAAAGCGCAAAGCAGTAACAGGGACGCTCTCACAACATCACTAGGAGGCACAGAATTCTAATGGTCACTGCCGCTCTGCTTAAGAAACGAAAGCGCAAAGCAGTAACAGGGACGCTCTCACACCATCACTGGGAGGTACAGCATTCTAATCGTCACTGACCATTAGTGACCATTAGAATTTTGTGCCCCCCAGTGATGGTGTGAGATCGTCCCTGTTACTGCTTTGCGCTTTCGTTTCTTAAGCAGAGCGGCAGTGACCATTAGAATTCTGTGCCTCCCAGTGATGGTGTGAGAGCGTCCCTGTTACTGCTTTGCGCTTTCGTTTCTTAAGCAGAGCGGCCCCCCTCTGAAGCGGGCGCTACCTGTCACTCGTTCTCCAAGCTGACGAACGATGGAGGACAGCGTTTTGAAAGAGTTGTGTACTCCTCTCTCTTTTCTGCATGTTTAGGTTTGTTTTTGTTGCGGTTTCTTTCTTTTGGTCTTTTTTTTCTCTTTTTTGCAAACCTTCACCTCACCTCGCCCAGAGCGTGTTGGTTGCTACCTTCCACCCCGAATCTCCCCTCTCTCTTTTTTTTCGGCGTCGTTGGACGACGAGCTTATGAATACGTGCACAGAAATACGAAATGTTGTCTTGAGAAAGATCGGCATCCGTCGACCAATAAACAGTTTTGTTAGAAGCTTTACCCATTTTTTACTATATATATATATATATATAGGGAGCAGTTGAACATTTCAAGATGGTAGAGCACACAAGAAAAGAAAACTGTCAACAAGGTAAAAGCACGATTGTTGCCCTGATGGAAGCCCTGACGAAGGCTAGTCTGTTTGCTGAAACGTTGGCAACAATCGTGCTTTTACCTTGTTGAAAGTTTTCTTTTCTTGTATATATATATATATATATATATATATATAAATATATATATATATATATATATATATATATATATCACGGTGTCGAACCGGAACCGATCCGAACCGAAAGCCGGAACAGCACCCAAAATAGCAATAACCGTTACCGGTTCACGCCGACACGGTTCGAGCCTCCGTTGTTGATATTGCCCGGTCAGTGCAATTCAGGTGTTTTCTTTTCTTTCACGTACCACCAACGTCGTACCCGCTCACGGACGTTCCCCTCCATTCAATTAAAGACTATCACGCTCTGTGTATGAACAGCGGAAATGATTGAGCAACAATGCAGCACTGGTCTGTTGCTGCCGAAAGCGCGAGCGTAGTACAAGCTGACCAAACAAAATGTCAATCTCGGCAGCTTGCAAAGGATATGAAACTGCTTTGCCCTTCCCTAGTTCCCACTTTATTGGAGCAGTCAGGCTGCAGGAGTGCTCCACTGCGCAACGGCAAAAGCCCAAACCCGATGTGTAGAAACGTTTTGCATTTTGTAATTTGTTTAAAAGGTCTGCCAGCTGCAAATTGTTAATACTTGAAAAGTGTGAGCACAGGAGCTGGTCTGGGGCTAAGCCATCAGCTGCTGACCACATGTGACTTCGATCTGCCTTCCCCACGACCGCTTTTCTGAAGTAGATGGTAATCGAGAACGCCCGTGTATCGAGATTTTGATCCACGTTTAATATTACCAGCTGGTTAAAATAAGTCTGTCGGCCTGCAACTTAAGCTGCGCCTCGTAGGAGAGGTATAGCAAGGAGCATGAAATGCACCAGTTTTTTTAAATGTGTTTACAGGGAAAACAAAAAACAAAAGGCGAATCCCGTTGTTTTAAAATATTACGCAAAAAGTAAGTAAAACCGAATAAGTATACTAAGAAGCACCAAAACGCGGAGTTGCTCTATACTTTTATTTGCCCTGCCTTTCACAACGAAACGCCATCAATGCGAAGGAAGTGATTCTGTGGTTGGTTTTTTAGGACAGCACTGTGGACAAGTTCCGTCTTTTACAGATACAAATAACAATATATATGTCAGCAAAAATTCTTAAGGTGCGCACTTTATCTCTCGACAAGAACCTGCAGCCCTCGACCTTGTCTTGGAAGCCGAAACAGTAATAAAGCAGATGAAACGTGCAGATAAGCAGGCCGGTACCTCAGAGGGCCCCATTCCCCCAGCGGTGATCATCTCTGCTTGTTCTGAAGTTTTGTCTCTTTCAGATCTGCTTTTTTTTGAAGGTGCACTTGTACTGACTGCGCAACGCGATACGTTACTTCAACTGCTATTCGTTCTGGAGGAGTGTACTGCTGTGGACGAATTAAAGAGCGCCTACCCAAAAAAGTCCCACCTCGTGCTCGGCGCGTAAAATTTCCCTTTCATTTTCTAACAGCATAATCACTAATAAGATTCCACAATGTAGCACACGGAGCGATGGCCGGGGGTCAGGCGGTACAATGACATAGTGATTGTAATGCACACATCCAGGATAGCTATCGCAAAAAGGATTGCAGTGGTCAGAGCAACAATGCAGTGGCGGAGGGTTAACTAAAGCTCACTTTTAACAAACGTGTAGCTAACACATTCGATAAGATGACAGCTAACAAATTATTAAGGGTGGCCAAATAATCTAATTCATTGGTATACTACTTATGTGATTCTTGTAGGATATTTCTGTTTTGTTACAAATATAAAACATGTGCGCCATTGGTATTAGGCGCTGGTATTTGAACGCGGCAGTACGCAGGCTTAAATTTAAGGCTTCAACGTTAGCGTGATGGCGATGCCATAACGACGATTGCAATTTCAACAAAAAAGGAAAGGGCAGAAATTATATCCCACCGCCATATCTCTTGGCGGTGGCTTTATGAATAGTCGCTAGGACAACATTAAGCCCGGGCGAGAAAGTTGGTGGTAAATCGTCGCCACTTCATCTGTTTTTCTAATATCTCGTAATTGTTTAGAGTTTGCTTTCAACTACGCCACTGACCTTGGGGAACGGCAGAATTTCGCATATTTGTTTGTATTTTGATTTGACAGTCGTCTTAAACTACTAAATGATTTTGTTCTAATTTCAGTGATAATTTAACTCATACAACCGGTTTGCGAACCCATTCAAGCTCCGGAAGTGGTTCGCGAAGCGGTTTGGTACGTGATTGTGTCGAACCGGAACTGAACCGGAATGATATAATTTCGCCTGGACAAGAACCGTAACCAAACCGGTATTTTTTCGATTGGACACAGTGATATATATATATATATATATATATATATATATATATAATGAAATGGGGGGCTCGTTGAGGAAATACAGAAAGATAGGTCAGCAGTCTACGACGCCAAAGGAGGCATAGGGGTGTGGTTAGGCGCTTTTTTTTTTTAGTGGGTTAATGAAGTGAACATTGTTTTTAATAATATACAGAAGAAAAAAAGAAAAACACGCGCGCAGAGTGGGGACCGAACCCACGCCTTTCGATTACATGTCGAATGACTTGGTAAGGCATTCGACATGTAATCGAAAGGCGTGGGTGCGGTCCCCACTCTAGGCGCGTGGTTTTCTTTCTTTCTTCTGTATATTATTAAAAAAAATGTTCACTTCATTAACCCAGTAAAAAAAAAAAGAGCCTAACCACACCCCTATGCCTCCTTTGGCGTCGTAGACTGCTGACCTATCTTTCTGTATATATATATATATATATATATGCATACACATGCACACATTTGTTTGAAGAGGGTCAGGCTATGTATATACTGGTCCAGACGCTGCACCAGGACAGTTTTTTATTAAAATGACGGAGCAACGGTCACAAAAACGGTTTTTTCAACACGATGTCGATCAACAACAAGGTGGTGAAGATCATGGCGGAGCTTTGCCGGAGAACTCAAGTCCAAATAGCGCATGAGGCACCGGTTTGACTCTTTTGTCGATACCGCCGCATGGCCAGCCCGCATCCTCTAAAACGAAATGAAGGATAATTTACTTACAAATTTCATACGGGCCATCAAAACTGCAGCACATTTTAGCGTCCCTATGCATCCACCGTGCAGGATAATACTGAATTGCGGGCGGCTGATAAATTTTATCCCTTGAGCGAAGTCCTACCTCAGCGGCTGTAGTAGTAACTGGACTTAACATAATAGAGCACCGCTATAACGTTGCAATACATATACTCTAGAAGCGATCCGTCGACCTCTAACATTTATTGCGCAATCCCACCTGCAGGAAATGATTAATATAACACCTGTTTCGCGGCAAACTGAGGGCCCGTAACATGGAAAGCTCTGCGACGCCGCGTAGATGCATTGCAGAAGCGAGTAGAATTCCTACTAGCCGAGACCTATTGCATCGTGGTGCGTGAGATCCTCGTATCCGTCTACAAACACTCCCTCGAGACATGGTACTGAGGTACCACCGACATTCAGAAACGTCGCCTACCGCTTCAGCATCAACGAGGAGGGAGCATGACGAACAATTGAGAGACAACAAAGAAAAATTTATTTGCCATACTGAAGTATGTTGTTCGATGCGAACTTGAGTACCCGGAGGACGACTTTTTCCAGCGCGCAATACTCTTGCGCCATGGGGCTCCTCGTGTTCTTTTGAGTGATCGTGGCAGAGTTTTTCTATCCAGTATTGTTAAAAATGTTCTTCGTGCTTCGAACACAGGCCAACAAACAACTTCCTCCTACCATCCATGAACGAACGACCTCACTGGAAGATTTCACTGGACTCTATCCGATATACTTTTTATGTCCATTCGACCTGATCACACTAACTTTGACACAATACTTGCGCTTGTTACGTTTGCCTATAATGCTGCATTTCCAAGGACCCCCGGCTACTGTCTATATTTCATCTATTCGGCCGCTACCCATCGTTCATTTTGGACACCCCAGTTTTATCCGCTCCCTTGTCCACCCGAAGCCCATTCTCACAAAAGTTCCTCTACTGTGTCAACTATTTTAGTCGAGTGGCTCGACTGCAGACTGAAGCCATCCAGCGCGACCACAAGGACCGCTACGACACCCGCCACCGTACTGCTCGGTTGTGCCTTGGTGACGAGGTCTTACTTTGGACGCCCAGTTGAAGACCAGGTCTATGTGAAAAATTTCTTCACCATTTTACAGGCCCGTACACAGTCCGTGACCAAACATCCCCTGTTATCTGTCGTGTCACGCTTAGACAAACTCCTTTCGACCGTCGCTACGGTGGCACAGAAATCGTCAATCATTCTGAACATGTCTCCACGAAAAAAAAAATTAAGCAAGAAGGGCAATACTGAACGGGATATTCGCAATTTAGACCTTCTGCAGCGGCACCATCTGAGATAAGTAACGAGACAAAAAATTGCCTCTCTTGCTCCGCCCCGAACTATACAGCATCTTGCTCGATTAAAAATGGCAGTATGGAGCAAAAAAGGACTAGTCTTACAAAATACAGCGGTTGGTTCAGTTGTGTGACTTCAGGGCACATCACCCGACACTGCCGAAAGAAAATGACTTTCCCGCGTTGCGAAAGACACGATGCGTCCACTTGCAACGCAGACACGGGGAGTCATAAAAATAACAAATTAATTTAGCCACGCACAACTCCTCTTCGGACAAGCAGGAACCGTGGTCCTGCTCCAAACGCTAGGCATCCAGACTTATGCTTCCCGCATGGCCGTAATGTGAAGAATTCTGTAAGACGGGAATATCCAGCGGAACTTTATCTTTACCGAGACCATTAGGAAGCTGGTAGGCGAGGGCATCGATGAGCACCTGACCGTAGAAGTTTTCTAGAGGAAAACAACTAAAAACAAACGAGATTCAAAGCCTAGTTCCAGTTCACGTGCGTAATCCTGTCTGAACTTCCTCAAGAGAAATTCGTTTCTCGGCTCAGCGAAATCAACGTTAAAACATTATAATTTCATTTAGGGTGAAAATGAAACATCAACCACAGCTTGCATTAGTATTAAGATGTTTAACGGGTGTGCCATCACTTTGCAGCCATAAAAGCAATACCAGGACTGATTCTGTACAAGGTCATAAGATCTAAGGCCTTCCCACATGGATTGGCAATTGCAAGCCCTGAAGCACGAACAAAAAATTCCACACTCCGCGGGCCGTATGGGGACATTGCACATCAAATATAAAGACATACTAGAAAAGGCACAGCACCCCTGTAACTAGTGAAAGTGCTCAAGCAACTGGCAATGGAAGCGCAAACAAACTGCATCATGCATGGGTAAACAGCAGGCGGGGAGTGAGGGGAATATTTTCCGAAAAAAAAAATTCATCAGTTCAAGCAAAACACGGTGGACATAAAGAGCTGGTTGAATTTGAAAACGCAAACATACAAAACATAAACAGACATCATGATAAACGGTTCATTGATTGTAAGGTTTGAGGCGCCCACGCAACACAGGCGATGAGGCGCGCCGTAGTGCAGGGCTCAGGATTATTTTGACCAGCTGGGGATCTTTAACGGGCGCCCAAATCTCGTACACACGGGTGTTTTTTGCTTTTGCCTCCATCGACCACGATGAAAGGAACCTTACATAACTGGAACAGTTTACCCCAGTAATGAAAACTTACAGACCAAGTTTGCTATTTAGTGCGGACTGAATCAAGAATGTAACACCAAAAGGCCGCTACTTAGAACTCGATTGGTGCCAAACACTACTTCGTATTAGGGGAACTTTGAACTAGGAGCGGTCGCTAGAACGAGCGGTCAGCTTACGTGCCCGTTTAAAGATTGTAGCTGATTATTGGCCCAGCGGTCAGTCACTACGAAATCCTATATGAGCCTGAACGTTGGCGTCGAAGACGTTGGAGTCGAAGGCTGCGCAAATGAAAACCTGCTAAGGCATTCACCAAAGCGCTGTAGTTTGCTAGCTTAACTAATCCCGTACGTGACCTTTTCGGTGTTTCTGTGGTAGTGCTTCTCTCCTCGCTTAACGTCTATAGTGCATTTGGTTTTGTTTTGCAATCTATTGTGCTCACTAAGAGCCGAATTTATCTCAGAGATGCGGTGTATGCCAAAGGCTGCTTTTTTAAGTTGAACTACTTCAATATTGACGTTTAGAATTGTCAATTTTCTTCTATAAGAATACACAGTGTTTTATTGGGGCCTTCGTGTCCATTGAAATATCTGTAGGTTCTAACTAAGTTTGACTTAAGCGGCTTTTACTGGGTGACATTATCTTTTAAGAGCCCTAAACGTTGATCAGGTCATTTGAGAGCAGATTATCGTTGTAGTTCGAGAGTGTTACATTCGTGACCAACCTCTGCAGCAATCTCAGCTTGCAATCTTGTAACAAAATAGGACGTATGGCTGCTTCAAAAAAAACTAATAAAACGTATGTTCACTTCAAGACGTCTGCCTGTTCAACGTGACCCCTATTCGCAAACTGAGGGATGAATCGCCGTTTACGTTAGGCAAAACAGAAGAACAAAAATTATACATCCCCACGCCATGAACGATGCCGGGGTGCGAAGCACTGGGACGCAGGTCGTGTATTGCCTGTGTAATAACCATCATCACCCGTGCGTGCTGATGCACTCTGAGCTTTGAATCATTTTGAGGTGCAGTAAATACACTCGAAATAAAAAGCGCGACGCGAAAGACAATTCGTGTCCCAGTTCTTCGCACCCTCGGCCTCGTTCCCCGCGTGGAGATGTGTGATTTTAGTGGCCCGAATGGGGCTGAATTGACACTAATTATCGCTCATTAAGTGGATTAATGAATGGACGAACGTGTGTGCAGTGTATATTTGCCTCGAGGACATACCGTGGCGCCACCTATGAGTTACGTCATTTGTAGGACGCCGAATAGTGTTGTCGTCTGCTACAACACATTTCCCGTGCGTATGCGGAAGCGTGTTTTTCTGTTGTGGCCACCGTCTCGCCCCCTCCTTGTGGATTTGATGCAAATTACCAAAAAAGTTGTCTGTAAACCAAATAATTCGAGCAAGCAATGAGCAACTCGCTTGTTCCCGGCGACACCGCCGCGTTTAGGTACCATCGCGACCCTACGCTACGCAGCCAGCTAACGCCAAGGACGATGCAACTGATGCCGAGAAAAGTACGCTGTAAATTCATTATGAAATACTTGTGTCGGTGCATGTGTGTGCAAGGAAACACCTTGTAACAGTGACGGAAACGCGTCGCTCAAATATGATCTTGCCACGCGAACTTCTCGTATTGCCTGGTAAATGAATGACTACGCGAGAACGGTGATCGGATTGCTTCACCGCACATGCTTAAAAGCATTGTTATGGTCTGTAGTTTGGCTTAATCAGTGCCTATTTCCCCTACGATGTTTTTATAGTCATGCCCGGATTTGATTAACGATTACTGCCGTAGCGTGTACTCTGCACGGCTGATGTTTACTTTCGCGACTTGTCCGCAATGTATGAACGGTATGAACTCGAGTTTTTAACGCCTTCGCGCGCGTCTGAACAAGGCTATATTTAGTTTTCGTTAGGTGTTCGGCGTGGTAATTTATAATTGCAGCGTGTTTTGTATGTTTAAAGTGAGCCGGCCTTTCTCAAGCATAAATTTCGAAAATCACGACTGCTCACAGAAGGCGAGCCTGCGTACGAGGCGAAACACGTCATTAATGATTTCGGGTAATTGGGGAAATTTAGAATGGAGAACCGAGCGTTGGGGGCACCCAAGAAGTTAGAGGAACCCAAACGCAACACGCGCGTGCGCGACGGGAGGGCCTTCTCCAACAGCTCGCAGCCGGCTTCGGATGCACGTAATCGGATGTTGAGAACTTTAGGCTTGGCGTCGCAGAATATATTTCATCGCCGTTAGAGTTGCGAGTGACCCCTAACAGAACGTTTCACCGCGCTGGAAACTCTGTAACCGCAGTGATTTCCGTTGAAGCGATCAACAATCAAGATACCTGCACGGCCTCGGCCGATTCTTGCGCGCAAGCATAGCCATCATTCGGCCGCTCACCTCACCGGCGTGAACGGGCCGGCGGTGCCGGGACCGACCTCCGCGGCCGGTCGGCGTAAATCGCGGCAGATATTTGAGCATCGCTTTGAAAACCACAGCTGATGACACTACCTATCAGAATTTTTCATCACACTAACATCCACTTTCACCAATCTGTAACTTCTTTGTTGCTGTTGCTGCCGCGAGCTGCGTCGGTTCGAGCCGCACCGTCGGTCGTGCGGGCAGGCACGGCGGGAGCGTGTGCTTCTGCGAGCAGTTAACGCTTCACGATTTCCTGCTTTATACATTTCTTGCAAACAAGAGAAATCTAGAAACTTCACTCGGCGATCGCCGTAGTCCACATTGTTGATCGGGGAAACAAGCCGCTGCTTACGCTTCGGTCGCATATATACGTAGTACACCACCATGCTCATAGTGGTTGCGGATAATCTACCACAGTTGATACGGTTATAAAGTACCCATGAGGTCGAACTGCGCTTGACGCACTGAGAATTAACTTCAAACAAAGGAAATTAACACGAAAATACTTTTAGAACGCGCTTACTAAGCGAAGTGGCGAAGTGTCACGCGCTGCAAGCCAACTACGCAGCAAGATAGGAACGGTGATCCTACAAGTGACGTCAAAACGATCGCAGCGCCGGCCTCTCCAGTGGTGGGCCTCGCGGCCAATATACAGTGTTTTATTGAAGGAATTAGTGGTACGTTGTGACGAGTTCTGGGTTGCGTTTGCCCTTCACGATCACTGCCTTGTGATCGGTGCAGTGCCAATACAGTTGTTCTTCGAGCGGGGCTAGATTGCAGTTGGCAAAAACGAGTTCTATGCATGTTCCCCCGATGGTCGTCGGTTGATTCCGGAAGGCGTTTATATACGCATTGCACCGCAGCGCCCTCTCCTGTAGCCCGCTGTAGTCACTGTAGTTTCAATTGTAATTGCTACTTCTCTTTGTTCGGAAATTATTATTGCCAGTTTATGGTTTTTGTCTTGTTTTTGCGTTCTGTACCCTTTGAAATTAGCGCTCTTTGATACTGCAGTTTGCGGCGCTATGGTACTCCAATGCACACTCTCAGGACGTGCGCTTGCATACATTGCGAGAGTCCTGCAAATTATGCAATTCCAGGTCCTGACGGCGTGCATTGAAGTTCCGAAAACTACATCTACGATGGGAACTAGGGTGGAGTGTCGACGACTGGCACCACTTCCTCTAGGCGCGGAAGAGCTCCTTCCCGCTCAATTGCGATTTGTACCACGGCAGCAAGGTCACCCATCAGCACTCACCTCAGCCACTCAAGTGCGAGACCTTCTGCCTCCGCATTAGCAGAACCCTTCTCCGGCGCTACAACCGCCTTAGATGTACCAGCGCCCGCAAATTACAACTGGAGTGCCCGGCATTACCCGCAAACAGGATATCGCCACCACTGCCTTAAAGTTCTTCGCATTGAACCTGACCTTCCAAAAATGCAGTGCCCACAGCCTTCTATACACGGATGGATATGTGACAGCTAGCTCATCGGCTATACGAATCGTTTCCGTCCTCCAGTACCGCCTTCAGCGCAACGCTTATACACAGGACGACATCCTTGGTTACCGAACTTGCCGCTCTGCGTGCTGCTTTCGCCTACATCATCGAGCAAGCAGCACGTCAGTGGCCAATCTTCACGGATTCTCGGGCGGGCCTTCAGTGCTTAAAATCGTACCCAAAAGATCACCTGGTCTTCGATATCCATGCATTGCATTTACAAGCTCTAAATACACACCATAATTTAGAGCTTCAGTGGATTCCTGCCCAATGCGGTTTAACTTGGAACGTCAAGGTGGACACTGCGGCATCTGTAGCGCATGATCTGCACAGGCCAGTGATACCGATACCGTTCTCCAGAAAAGATGCTTCCCCCCTTGCGTCCAAAGCTGCCTGGAGACTTGAGCGATCTATGTGGGCTGTTGCGCCTCAAAATTACGCGCCGCTTCACTCCATAGACGCGCACAGGACCTTTAGGATGCCTGACGGAATTTCCAAGCATGATGAAGCGGTTCTTCACCGCGTGCGGATAAATTTCGCACACACAAGTAATTTTCGATTCAGGAAGAAACAGGCCGCTTCCCCCTTCTGCACTCTTTGCGACGTGCGCGAGGACTTGTACCACGTATTATGTGAGTGTACGCGGTATAGAGCTGCTACCGTCTCTTTCAGTGTCCTTGAGTCTTCCGCTTTCTAGACGACTAACTCTAAGTGACTTGCTTGGCCTTTGGTCGAACTCTTAACGAGCATCTCGAGCAACAAAAGCTCTATTGTCTTTCCTGCGAAGCACAGTACTTGGTCAGACTCATTAAACAGGAGTCTATTAATGAGCGCATCATTTTCATCACAGTCCTTATCATCATATCTTCATCGATTTCATTTTTTCGTACATCTGGTGTAGCAGGCTAAGCGCCTTGGCCAGGCTAACCTCACCAGTATCAATAAAGACTATTCTCTATCTTTCCCCAGATAACGAGCGGACGATACTACAGTGTGCCCCGCTCACGATTGATGGCTTATAATGCCGTGCGCATGGGGAACGCCAGATGACGGCACGGACATTGCGAGGTCCTAACGTGCTTCGTAATTAAAAAAATAGAATCACATCTCTCTAAAAGACAAAGACCGCTTACTGTGATCAACCCCCGAAGTTATCTGAATCACCTGAAATGCTGACGAATCGGCGGCGAGTTAGGAGCCCATGGAATACCACGTTATCAGCATCAATGAACGGCGAGTCCGAATATCAAATAGGAAGCTTTCCGCATGGCAATCTCATTCTCTTTGATAGAGTTATAGTAATTTTGTTCTCGAGGCCTAAGAAGCAGCCATCTTGATGTTTTCGCGCTCTAGTGACCTTGCTGCAAACGCCTATCAATTTCTTCGGCGCCGTGAAAACTAGTCGCTCATGTCTGCAGGCGTCTTTTTTAGCCCATGCGCCAATTTACCAATATATGGTAGAACGACGGGCCGCGTTTTCTTCTTTGGCTGCTCACCTTCTACTGCTATGTCCTTCTTTAACACGGTTTTTAGAGCTTTTTCGGCCACTTCCGCAAACAGAACGTCACAAAACCCGCTTCCCTTTAACCCATAACCTTGAACCTTGAGGCTCTGCGCAACCTTGTGTCCGCATGATTTTCGGATACTGTGAATCATGGCAGAATACGCAACGCTTCTTTTAACCGCTGCAAACAATCCTCCCACTCGCTCGGAGCGAAGCACAATGCGGCGCCCGGTTTCAAGATAAACGAGGCCCTTTCGCCGAAGTTCAGGAAATTCATATGCAGTGACTGGCTATGGAAGGACCACATTCACATTTAGCTTTCTTAAGAGCGTGCGCTGGAATAGAAGGTGTCGAGCCGATAGTCGCCATGCACCGGTCGCTTGGTACGTATTATTTCGTAGCCGTCAGTACGTAAAACTGCCGCGGCTTGAAGTCGTAGGGGCACAACAAGAAAATAGTATCTGGTACTGTATTGCGTTTAATGGATAAGGTAACCAACCTGAAATTTCCGGGGTGCTGTGACATACTGCGTAAAGGGTTCTTGCGCAAGGGCGTTTCGCTGATGGTTCGGCTGTTGGTGGGTGTGCTCGTCCCACGCGACTGATCCCGTCTTCAAGGAGAAGCGCTGCCAGGTGAAGTTCCTGGTGGCGGCTGGTGTCTGCGTGCTCGTGACGGGTAGCGGGTCGTGCGCTGGTCCGAGCTGCGCGTGGTTGCTATTACCACCAGTCTGGGTGGTGACCAAGCGTCGCCGCCAATTTCTGTGTCAGCGACCCAGCAAGCGATTCAGCAAGTGACTTGCGACTCAGCAAGTGACATTTCAGGAGCGGCGTGATCATTCGGTGCCAAGCGGTCTCGTGCCCCATTGGAATCTTCTCTTGCAGTCTGGATACCTTGTTTTTATCCCACCGATAGTCGTGTCGACGTAATACATCCTAACTCAGTGTTCTTTTACGAGGTTCTGTAAGAACTGCAACGTTATTTCGATCGTTCTTTATGTTCTCACGTCTGTGTGTCTCGAAAGTTGTGTGTGTCATCCAGCGGCCATTTCTTGTACCATTCGTCGGACAGAGTTAAATTTCGGCTCTCCATCTTCTTGGCGAACTGATGGAGGCGAAATAGTGTTGTTCTTTTGATGCGCGAGCCGAGAGGATGATCTCGACTCGCTCCGATGACCGACGACCGATGCTTGGAGCGGGTGAGGGATGAGGACTGCCTTCCTTGCTGGATATTAGGTTTATTTACATTATTTACATGACTCCAAGTTTACATCACGTCAGAGTGACGGCTACATTGTCACTCTGACAGCAGCAGCCTGTTCGGCCGAGATCTATCCTGAACTAGATCCCCTCTCGACCGACCCTCGACAAAACCCAACACTCCGGTTTTGATAGCAAAAACCCTGCCTCCAAAAAAGGGGGCGTTCAAGAAAGAGAGAAAAACCTTTCAAAACAATTATTACAAACCATTGATTGGCCACAGGAACCAGCCAATCACACACATGTCCCCACCTGCGGTCACGTGACCCAACCCTCTCTCTTATGCACTCAAAGTGCGTTTCCTACGCACGCTGTTGCACCCAGCCAGAAAATACAGGACATCTGCGGCCTAAAGTGAACCATTCATTACGTTCGGCGGGCGGCATCTGCACAAACAACAGCCAAGCCGAGGGCCCGGAGCGGTCCTCGCGCGGCTGACCTCCCTCCGCGCGGCGCCTCCCGCGACGCCTCAATTGTCCCGCGACGCGCGGGCAATGAGGGTTGCTAATTCCCTCCCAGACTAAAGGGGCACCGCCAGCCACCTGAACAGACCACGGGGAGAGACGCTGCCAGCCGAGGCGACCATCGTCGAGGCGAACGACCCGTCGACGAAGAGCGCCCGCCGCCGGAGTCGAAGATTTTCCAAACGTACACCGCGCGCGCTTTCAACACTAAGATACGCACCATCATTCAGGTTCCCGTCAGCTTGCCATGCCGAATGACCCTGCCACCTTCGACGCGACAGAGGTACTCAGGCTAATCGCCCCCGTCCTTTGACACACAAAAGGACGGGCACAACACACGCTCTCCGCGGCTCCGAACTTGGCGCCCGTGCGGCTACATGAAAGGGACACGGGAAAGTAGCTACCAGCGGAAGCGACGCCAATACATGGGCCACCGGCGGCCTTCATTAATTACATGCGGAGCCCGAACTTAACAGACAGTGTTCGTGTCATGCTCACCCGATTTCCGAGCAATCCTATTGACCGACGCTGTTGGTCTAAAATGAACCTTGAAAACAATGCAATCGGAACGGGAGCGTTGAGATTAGAGAGTGTTGTCGGCAAAGACAGCAAGAAGGATGCCGATAGACTTACACAAGTAAGCGAGTCGGCAACACATATTCGGTCTACGTAAGCTACGGAAACGTAACGTCGTGCTTCCTTCCCCATATTCCAAATGAAGCGAACGTAACGGTTCCAATAAGGATCCCAGTGAAACTGGCGTAGTACAGTCGAGCCCGCTTATAAGGAACCTGAGCGTCACGCGGCCTCCCTTCATTATATCCCGAAGTTCGTAAAAGTGGACCGCAGTAAAAGAAAAAGACAAAACACATTTTATTTTTTCACAAACATGTCCGTGATGGCTGTTTGTTTTGCAGTTGTGGGGATCGCGACTTTCGCGCGAACCCCTTGTCTGGCTAGCTTCCCCTCGCGGCCGGTGTTGCACAGTTGCGCGCCTCGCTTACGCGACGGGAACCATACGGGAGGGCGCCAGCGACCGGACGGTTTTGTTGTTGCCCTGGTGGAAGCGTTGACCCTTTTCCCCTCTGCCTTACCCGAGAACCAGTTCTTCTTTGATACTAGCGCCACCGTAAGGCGAAGTCTGGTGGGACGTAGCATGACGAGGGGACGCTCTCTTGTCTTGGGGATCCGGTAGCGCGCGGACGTTTCGGCGCGCTGGTGCTGACCGGGGGAACGCTCCACAAAGGACGCGTCCGGACGAGCTGGGAGACTGCAACCGCGTTCGCACTCCGCAGCGCGCCGCGGCTGCGGTATGCCATCGGTGAGTCGAACCATCTCGATCTCTAGCGTTGTTTAATGCCTCGCATCCCAATGTTACCGTTATGGCCTACGATTAGTCTGTATGCAGTGTATTTGATTTGCATTTTGCAATAAATGCTGCCATTGATGTTTTGCCCTCGCCGCCTCCTGCCTTTGTCTGTCTCCGCAAACAACGGACCCGTCCGCAGCCGGCGCTCGCAAGGCATGTTTGCTGAGCGCGGATGGCTGCGGTGTGGGAAATAACTAGTGTGTGAAATGTAGAAGCCCACACAGTCCAGACTTGATTAGGGTGGCCTCCAGTTTATTTAGAGCAGCCGCGTGATCTTCGCCGAGACCCTTGGCATAAACAAGTTGATTTACCCTATGGAGCCCATTGAAACAGGTGCACTTACAGGCGCAGGCTCAGATGTTTCGTCGTCGTTCGCGCCCGATTCCTCCGTATCGCTCTTGCTCCGAACTTCTTAACGAAAACGTCGTCCGTGCACGGGTCCGCAGTGTCAGCATCTTCATCGGCACAAACGAAATCGTGCCAGCCGAAGTCATGGCTACCATGTCGCAGTCGATGACAAGCTGCCACAAATAGCCTCCGGGCCGACCATCGAAAGCATCAGGATCGGCTTCAGGTTGTGTGCTGGTTAAGGTGGCCTTGCGGAAACAATTCCGCACGCAAGTGGCTGCCACCACCGACAAGGCAGCCTTCACCATCTCTACAGCTGAATACAGCGAATCTCGAAGCGGGAAGTGGGCTGCCGGGCGGTCAACAGCTATTACCAAGAGCTCCCCACCGCGTCGCTTACCGGATGCCTTAAGGGCACGTATATTCCAAAATCAAGCGGCTGCACATTCGAAGTGGCATTGATTGGCAAAAAATGCAGGGTCACTGCCGTTAGGGAAGTTTGCACCTGGTGCGCAGAACAGTTATCCACCCCGAGCGGCACGTGACTGCTTTACCTCTGCCTGCCACGGTCTAATTCGCTAGCCAGTCCGCGAATAAATCGAGCGTCATCTACGCTTTACCATTGTGCCCGTAGCGCACGGGCGCATAACTCCTAAACCAACGCGGCTCCTTCGACTTTCCGATGACGAAAGGCACGCGGCGGTCACTGCCATCCATGTTAGTGCACACAAGAGCTGTGACGCGCTCTTTGCTATGCTTTCCGCCAGATCATGTGTCGCCTTTCATAGCTTGCGTTTCCCCCGCCACCTCTTGTAAAATAACGCAGTTTCATCCGCGTTGTAAACGCAGCGCTCCTCATACGTTGAAATAACTTCCCCGTTTTTTTCAAACCACGCTGCAACATCTTGGTCACTTGCGGACGCCGCCTCGCCGACAATCTACATAAAAACAATGCCGTGCCGCACATTGAAGCGATGTTGCCAGCCGCTGCCTCGGCAGAAGTAGGGAAAATCCCGAATTTCTCGCTTTGCCAGCGAAGAGGTTCCGGAAAGCGACCTGCGCCGGAAGAGCTGGGCAGAGGCCGCCATTCCAACCAACATTGCGGCGCCAGCCGTTCGCTGTAACCGATCGGCAGAGCTCAAAGACGTTCGTTTTACATGGGATTTTGTGCCATTGAATTAACGTTTATTTAGACGGTCACGCTGGTTTTGTTCCTTATAAGCTAACGTTCGTTTTAAGTGGGGCCTTTATATGTGGGCTCGACTGTATAGCAGAAAGCAAAAAGCTGCCTCTGAGCTATAAAAAAAGGCTCTGTCTGGCGACGAAGAAAAACTCTTGGCAGCCCACTCAGCGGAGCAAAGCGAGCATTGTTGTAAATCCGTGAGTATGCCGAATGCGACATTTGTCGGCTGGTAATATGAAAGCAAATGATATAATGCAGCAGAATGGCGGGTTGGGCTGCGTTTGTAAAGTTGCATGTCCAAACCTTCAAAAAGCGCATCACTTGAAAAGAAAACCGCGACACCAACGAAGGGAGCACCGGACGAGCGCTTGTGAGTGCAAGATGAGCACAGGATGCGCGCACCACAGGGCGAGCCAGGAAACACTAGTCTTGTGTTCCCTTGGTTTGCATCGCGTCTTTTCAAGTCTTGCGATTGGGGAAGGTTTCTTCATGGTATGACGTTATAATGCTTTTGGGCCAGGTTAAATTACTGCTTTGAGCTGCCCCGACGTTTTTATTAGGATCCGTTAAGCTCATTTTTGTGTATCCCTTGATTGCCGTCTTGTTATTCCTATGTACCTTCTCCTCTCCCAAAGAAATTTAGTTAAAAGTTATCTCTTATTCTCACCTTCACTGCTTGCGTGTATTGGACTACGAAACTGTAAATAGAAACTGCAACTTCAGCTAGTCTCTTATGGGGGGAGATGAGATTCAACGGACGGTTTTCTTGTTGCATTGACTCGAAACAGTTTTAAATGCAGAGCATTTCTTTAACTCACGATGTTATGCGTCCGTAACGTGGCGTCCGCAGCCAGCCAGCACGTGCGCCCCTCCCCCGCTCCTCGTCGCTCTCAACAACAGGTGCGGTCGCTCATGCGCGTGCTCCGGCGCTGAAAGAGGCGTTGCAGCAGCAGGTGCTACCTCCTCTTCTTCTACTGCGCGCGCTGCGAATATACTCGTTGCCCGAGCGAAGGATCCGCGGCCCGACGTTGACGTTTGGCCGCGCCTTCTCGTGAACGAAGTTCGGCGTCGGCAGTGCGCTTCAGACGCCTGCGTTCGGCGTCGGCAGCGCGCCGTCTCGCCGCCTTGTCTTCTGCCGCCGTCGATGAAGAGGATGGCACGATGTCTTCAACTGGTACTGCAACGCTGACGTTGGCTCGCGTCGCGGTACTGGTTGAAGGTGTTGCTTCCATCGCTTATGAACTTCGACGATGGCGCACTGCCCTCCCGAGAGGGATAATAATAAAGAAAAGAAAAGAAAGAAAAGAATAATAATAAAGATCCAACCGATTGCCCCGCAGAGAGGGTGGGGTGCAAACGATGGCAATAAATAACACGTTACGTACTTACGCCTCTCGTCTCTCTCTCTCTCTCTCTCTCTCTCGTCTCGCAACCCAACTACCCAACCCGTACGAGAACAACTACAACTACCACCGCCAACTACCACAACCTACGCCACGTGACCACCCCCAATGCTCGGCGTTTACTTGCGTCCCTCGCGCGGTGGCATGCGACGGAGGTTTTTTAATGAAAAACTTTATTCTATAAAACATATTGGTATAGAAAACACTTTTTGTACCTACAGCTGCAAAGGCTAGTGGCCAGTCCAACATAGAAATCACAGGCAATTTAGACGCAGGTCATGCAGGGTGAAGAAATCCTGAGACGTATGGAAGACAATCTGTTATACAACTGTAAAACTACACGTTCACAAGACACACAAAATAAATACAAGAAGAAAATAAGACACTAAGAAAGAAACCGCGCTTACCACGAGTTTCCGATATAATTTTATAAGACTTGTATTGCAGCTCAGCGTTAATTTTAAAACTCCTTACTGTTTTCACAACAATAAGGCAAGGAGTTCCTTCCAAATTTAGACTCCAGTGAATTCGATCAGGCGTTCACCATATCAGCTGCTGCTTTCGTTCCATCAGCTGGACGTGACCACAAAACTTCACACCACACGGCAAATCTTTCGAGGACAAAATGTATAAACGTACGTGAGAAGAGCGGATGCACACAAAATAGCGCAAAGCTTCAAGTACTAATCAAATCAACACCCGCACTGCTGCTGTGGTTCCCCATACGGTGATAAAACTATTGGCGTTTCATTGCTGTGTTACTCCACTGTGTTTTCATGCTTTATTTTCATTTTTTTTTCAAGACAGTTCTCAAAACATAACAGCTGCCGCTTAGAAACGAGCATTTAAGCCACCAACTTCAGAATTGCGTCGTTGGTGGTCCTCGGGAGGCGACGTTGGGAAGCTGCAATATTGCAGCAAGACCTTGGCCTTGGCTTGGATTATATAACCTTTTCGTGTGGTCCAAACAGCTCTTCAAAATGTAAAGCAGGCACACTTTTTTGCTTGTGCTACTGTTTTTATGCCAATAGTAGAAATTAACGGTTCTGTTATGCTAATTTTGAACCAATGGGTAAAAAGCGTTTCGTGACGAAAAAGGCCACATTGGATATGTTTTTTTACCGTAATTGCACTCAGTAGAAAATTTCCGCTGAGTGGCGGGTGTGTTACGCGCACTTCACCGGGAATGGTCTTACCAAAGCATATTATAGTGATTTCGAGTGATCGCGGGTATCTCCTGCTTACATAAATGAAATGTCAGTTTCGCAGTAATGTCGGTCTAACACGTTTCTGTACACTTAAATGACCCACTGAGAACGCCATGCAGTGCTATACAGCGGCGAACTGTTTGGAACTCCAAATCTTTATACCTGCTGAAAGCACACACCTCTTGAAGCCGATTGAGCCTAATGGCACGGATCAGCTCCGTTTTGCAGCTTCAGAAAGCTGCGGTTGTTTCACAAATGCAAAATGGTTTCTCAGTGACTTTACTGTTAAGAATAGCGGGCCGCCCTCATAGCATCCTGATAAAACGTATCATAAAAGTAATATTATGGTTTCATTTACTTGTAAGAACAAACAAGTTAGAAAGTAGTTTGAAATTACAAAATTCCTAATTGCTGCTATTCTTCGCAACGTATTCTTTAACGAATCTTATACAAAGAACTCCAATGCTCTTTGAAACCTTGACAGCGTCTTGAGATCCGCCGAATTTAGAATGTGTCGCAAAAAATTTGTGCCATTTCAAGCTTTTGGAAGTAAAACCCCAGGCAGCACAGGACTGTTCGGCCTAAAACAGGCCGGTGTACTTTGGCCGGTGATTTTCTGTCCGGCCGTTTTCCGGCAGCCATGTTCGGCCCATGTCCAAATGTGGGCCTTTTGGCCGTATACGGCCGTACTCCCATGGCTGTCCAACGGCCAGTGTCCGTCGGCCAGTCGACCGGCTTACGGCCATACAGCCAGATTCCAGCTGTAGGGCTCCGGCCATTCCAAAGCCACCCGTGTACGGCCGAAGTACGGCCGCCGGAGGACAGCCGAGATACGGTCGTCGGACTCCAGCCGGACTAAAGCTGCCGGAAATACGGCCATGCTACGGGCATTGGAGTTCAGCCGCAGTACGTTAACTGTACTGAGGCCGGTCACTGCATGTCGCGCAAGCAGATGACTCATTCGCGCAGTGCAGAAGCAGCACAAACCCAGCATTTTGGGTCCAATGCAGCCACATCAAAGTGAGCTGGCGCGCAACCACCAGCCGTCAAGCTTTCAGCGCAGCCTTGCTTAATTACCAGCCTCAGTTGACAGCAAAATTCGTTTATTAAACAGTGCTCACAAATTGTCGTTCCTTTAATTGCTGTGCCTCTTTTACTGCCACACACAGAAAATATTCAGTTCTTTGTAGAGCTTGAATAGATGTATTGTCCAGGTCCTGATATCCTCTGTGGGGCGGCTTACCTGTAATAAACGGGGAAAGAGGAGGTGGAGGGGGGGGGGGGAGGCGGCGGAGGGCGCTTACTTTAGTGGGTTGAATTTCAGAGAGATAAATTGCGCCGCTTCTAGCCAATTTCTTTTAGGGCAATATTCCGGAACACTTTCATGCTATGACTACATAAACTATTTTATAACAGTTGCTTGACCACTTTTGATGTATATAAAACCGGTGTGAATGCCTTTACGAAGCGTTTTGGTTCTCAACAAAACACTCAGGAGCATTTAATATAACTCCTTCACAAAAAAGTATGTCCATTTTTTGCCCATTTTTCTTGCAAAGACATTTTCTACTCGATCAACTTTTCTGATGATCTTGCGCAGGGCTGATCCTAAGAAGGAGCGAACAGGTACTTTCATTTTCAATCTATTTTAATGTTGTTTTCATGAGTTACGTCCAGACCACTTAATAGTACAAAAGAACTTAATTTTCTTCTAATGTCATACTACGTTCCAAAAAATTCTAGACGCGTTGCGAATGACGCCCTGCTTCAGGCGGCTGCAGTTGTATCCCTGTGTGTTCACGCAAGGAAAGGCGTAAAATTAGAGTTACATAATTTGTTTCAAACCAATAACATAGCAATGGTAGCATGCATATAGGTAACCTTGCATACTGCAACAAATAGGGTAATAAATATTTTATTGGTCAAGGTTGAATGCGTAGGGTTCTCAACCTATCGGAGGCAGACTTGCGCCTCTGGAAGTTTATTTATTTATTTTTTATTTTTATTAATATATTTATTTATTTATTTATTTATTTACTTATTTTTATTCATTTGTTTATTCAGTGTTTCATTTATTTATTTATTTATTTATTTATTTGATGCCTACTTGCCTTTGCATGCATTACAGAAGGGAGATGCATAACACTAAGCATTAAATATGAGACAAAATAACAAAATAATTCTACAAAGCGCGCTCAAAATCGTCAATATAAACAGTTAATGCAATCATACGTGGAAGATAATTACACTGCAGTATTGATGTAAAATAAAATGAATCGCGCAAGGCGTCACCTTTACAGGAAAGTTAATAATTTGCTTTAAGCTAGCGGTCCCACTTTGCGATATGTAGAATGGCGCTTGGACATACTTATCCCCTTCTACTCCAGTTTTCGAATGATAGATATTACGAAAAAAGTTCAACCTGTGGTTTCGTCTGTGATCTTCCACGTCCTGCCATTTCAGTTTACTTTTACTTTCTCTCATGCTAAGTTGAGCGTGCCAATCACCTAATACCAATCGCACTGACATATTCTGTATGTTTTCGAGCGTATCAACCAGCTCTTTGGTGTAGGGATCCACGAAAACACATGCGTACTCCAAGATTGAGCGCACATGAGTGAAATACGGTTGTTCTTTTCAGTTAGATGGAGGTTCACTGAAATTTCGTTTCAGAAAGCCAAAAACATATGCAGCCGTAACTTTTATGGTGTGAACCTACCTATTTAACCTCTAACCACTCCCTAAATAAACTCCTAGGTATTTAATTTCCTCGGCCGTTGTCACAGCAGCATAATTTACGATATACTTATTCAATTGGAATGAAGGTTTTTTTGTAAAGGTGCCGTTAACACACTGTTTAACGCCCAAAAACTTTTCTGAATCAGCACACCAGGATATTATTAAATTCGAATAAAGCTGCAGGTATACGGAATCACGTTCATTCGCTATAGTCCGGTAAACTACACAGTACTTTTGAACAAAGCTATAGGGCCAATAGTAATAACAATGCAAAAACCGATTCATTCAGTTCATAGGATGAAATGTACTACGCAGAAGGTGATATGGAACACCATCTGTCACCCGGTTCCTTAAATTAGGGTGCACTGTCGGAAGATATGGGGAGTCGACTCCAGAGAGCCAACAAACCCCACCGAATCCATAGGGCACAGGTGACAAAGGGGGTGGCCGTCTGATGTGCGGCTTTCGCCGACCAGAGCGGCAAGAATGAGCAAGAGCCCTGAACGAAAAACAGCACAAAGACTTATATTTAGACAGGCAAGTTACAAACAGAAGCCCGAGGTAACGGATCGATAATGACAGACAACTTAGATGGAATTCAAATACAAGAAACAGTTCAATTAGACAAAATGATACAAACAGGAGCGCTAACAAATGATTATTACGAAGCGTAGCAGTTAACAAAAAAAAAAGAAAACGAACAGTTCGATGCTTATGAGAGACAGAGTCCCAGCATATTCACCGACCGGGCCGGACGATGCACCGCTGTCGGAGGCGATTCGGCTACCTGCGAAGCGCGGCTTCGTTGAAGGCCAGGCCGTCCGGGACGATCACGGTGATTCGAGGCCCGGGAGTACGTTGGAGTCCTCCAGGGTGCGGGTCGCCGATGGTGTGATGCACAAACTGACAGGTGCCGTTGTCACATCACGACTGCCAAACGTAGCTGGTTTGCTTAGGCGCGGCTTCTCTTTTTATAACCGTGCCGGCGCGGAGATGGAGAGCACAACACACAACGCGCCCGCCGCCGTCAGCGAATAACTTCACTCTTCTCCCTTCTAGAATCATCGACGGTCTTTAGCACTGGCAAGGCCACGCGCACCTCCTCGAAAGTACTGGAAGCTTCGACGAAACCGGAGCGGCGGAGGTTCTATTTTTGTTGTTTTCTCGCCGGCGAGCCGGCGAGTGATCGTGTTACCGTCTCTTCGTTCGAGAAAGCTCCATATTGTCTCGGGGCGAATGGAACCGAACTGAATGAATCGAACGACTGCAAGAAGAATTAGGCGCTGTACAAATGAAATGAAAAATGTATAAGGTACTTTTAGACGTCGTACGCTCGAGTTTGTGACACCATCATTTGCTTTTTTGCAGTCCAAGAATATACAGTCAACCACTTTAAGCTTATCTATTGCAAGAGCCAAATCGTACGTGAACTTAACAATCTGCATTGAGCAAGAAAATCCTGACAAAATCCATGTTTCCTAGGATGCTGGCGATTATGCTTAATCAAATGAGTCATATCCCAAGAGTAGCTGAGCTCACCTTCAAACATCGGAACTAAAGTAACAGCTAGGCTTCGTCAGTGACAAGGCTCTTGTCGTTGACGTTGAATGACAAGCATCGGAACTTCCAGTAAGCAAATAAACAACTGCTTTAATTGGACTAAACGCTGCGCATACAAATTCACATCTTCTTCCGTCGCGTTCCCGTTTGCCTCTGCCCGTCCGTCCTACACTTCCCTCGCTCTCGGCCAGGGCTCAGAGTCCGATCGCCGCCGGGCGGCGGGCTCTCCCTCTCTCTCTGGGTCATGAGGCCCGATTTGGGGGCTGTGCGCGAGACGTTGTGTTTAGGCGACGGGCCATGTTTTCAGCTGGTCGGGAGGCCCCGATATGGGGGCCGCTTTCGATGTCTTGCGCGGGAACTCCAGGGGCCGTATACTCAAGACCGTCTGGCGCTCCGTTCGCGACACATTCCCCCCCGAAATGACGATGTCATTTCTCTCAGTCTCTCATCTCGAGAGGGTAGAGCACTTGGACGGGGTGCCTGACTGTCGATCCCCCGGATACCCGCACCGTACAGGATCGCACCTTTCCGTCGCGGCCAGGGAAGGTGTGCTCAACCCATCCCATTTGCCAAAGTTGTCTGGGCTGCAGGGACTCTTTCAGTAGCACCAAGTCCCTACTCTTCAGGTCCCTCGGTGTTCCTCGGTGAATTTTAGATCCCTGCAGTTCGTTCAGGTATTCTGATGCCCACCTCTTCCAGAAGTCGCTTAGCAGTTTGCTTCGACTGGTCAGCATTTGTTGTAGGTTGCCGCAAGACACTTCGGCGATTTCCTTGCGCTGTAGTCCTGGTAAAGATGTTAGCCGTTTTCCGGTCAAGAAGAAAGCCGGACAGAGGGCATCAGGCTCAGATGGTTCGGTGTAGACGTGGGTCAATGGGCGGGAATTGAGCATGGCTTCCACTTCACTCAGCGTTGTCGTGAGTTGCTCGAAGGTGAGGTAACTAGTACCCAACGTCTTCTTTAGGGCTTGTTTAGTCAGGCCAACCAGGCGCTCGTAGAATCCACCCCACCACGGTGCACGCTCCACGATGAATTTCCATTCAACACGGGTGTTTGCGATAAAGCTCCTCACATCGTCGTTTCGTATGACCCTCCATAGCATAGCTAGGTCCTTGCTGGTTTTCTTGAAGGTGAGGGCGTTGTCACTGTAAACGGTACTTGGTACACCGCGGCGGGCAATGAATCGTCTGAAGGCGAGAAGAAAGGAGGCCGCTGACATATCGCTGACCAACTCAAGATGTACTGCTCGCGTGACACCGCAGGTGAACAGCGCAATGTAGCACTTTGTCGTAGTGGCACCCTTGACCAGCAGTGGCCCTGCGAAATCAACACCTGTCACCTCGAAGGGAGCTGCCTCAGAGATGCGATCGGCTGGAAGCGGCGCGGTAACCTGAGTGGCCGGCCGTGAGCTAAAGCGCTGGCATGTTATGCATTCCCTCAGTGTCTTCTTAACGAGTGGCCTCGCTCCAACCACCCAGTACCTTTCTCTGAGCTGCGCCAACGTATCACGGATGCCTCCGTGAAGCACTTGACGGTGGCACTGGACGACCATCTGTTTTGTGAGGCAGCTCTGTTTAGGCAGTATAATAGGGTGCTTTGCGTTGTAGTCGAGTTGACTTCGTTGTAGTCTTCCATCGACTCTGAGAAGACCATTGTCATCCATCATAAGGGACACGTTCTTTAGGGTGAGTCTGTAGGCATTTTTCTTTGGTTTTTGAGAGAATCGATTTCTCTTGGGAATCCTTTTCTTTGTTCTTGAAGGACCCAGTACTGTTCAGCCCGGTCCAACTCTTGTGCTGTCAGTGGTCCAGGTTCGTTATTTTCTCTCTTGGCTTTGCCAACAAAACGAAGCACCCATGCAGTGATTCTCAGTATCCTCGTTAACGAACTGTAGTTCCGCGCGTCAATAATGGCATCTGTAGTCGGTGGTGATGACGTCGTCGGTAATACATTCGCTTGCTTTTTCTGCTCAAGCTCTTAGTCACTGAACACAAAGTCGAGAACATCATGAGGCCACTCGCTCTCCCCTAGGCATATCCAGGACGGTCCTGCCCACCACAGTTTCGTCGTTGTCAAGTGGGCCACCGGCAGCCCGCGAGTCAGGAGATCCGCTGGGTTGTCCTTTCCAGGGCAGTGCCTCCATGAAAGATCGCCGGTCAGTGTTTGGATCTCGACGACTCGGTTGCGCACAAACTGCTGCCAGCGGTCCGCGTTCCCGAAAATCCAGTGTAAGGCAATGGTGGAGTCTGTCCACAGGTAGGCCGTTGCCGGTCGCTCGTCCAGAGTGTTAAGGATGTAGCGGCACAACCTTGCTGCGAGAAGACACGCCATAAGTTCCAGTCGCGCCAGGGTCAACTCTTTCACTGGGGCGACACGTGATTTGCTCATCACGATGGTTGACATGGTACCTTCGTCGTTAGTGACTGTGATGTAAGCCACTGCTCCGTAGGCGGCTGGGCTGGCATCTGCGAAGACATGTAATGATACCGATGTTTGTTGTCCTGAGATGTCCGCTCCGTAAAACCGCGGCGCCTGGATTTCAGGGAGGTGTCGTAGTTCTTGGATCCACACGTCCCAAGCGTCAGCAATGGCACTCGGCAAAGGGTCGTCCCACTGGATACACTGGCGCCACAGCTGCTGGAAGAGTATCTTGGCACGTACGATGAAGGGTGACAACCAGCCAAGCGGGTCGAATATCCGTGCCGTTGTTTGCAGCATTGAACGCTTAGTGCTGCACCCAGATATGGCGTTGTCCAAGCAAGGCGAAAATGTAAGTACGTCCGTTATTGGATCCCACGTCAGTCCCAGGACCTTCAGCACACCGGACAGATACCCGAGCGGCTTAGATCCACGAGAATCTTCTTCAAACTGCGAACGAAGCCTTTCGTTGTTGTATGACCATTTGTGGAGCTTCATGGAGGCGTCAGTGAACATCTCGTTAGCATCGTTGTAGAGTTTCAAGGCCGCTTCCTCGTCGTTGGCTCCCGTTAGGAGGTCATCCACATAGAGGCTGCGTCTCAATTGATGTGCAGTGAGGGGAAACTGCTCCTCGCAGCCACTCAGGTGGTGCTGTAAAGTGGCCGACAAGAGAAATGGGCTTGCCGTCGTCCCAAATGGAACACGTGTCATTCTCCAAGTGTCAACCGGAGGCATCGTGTTGCCAGGCTGGGGTGTCTCACGGAACCACATAAATCGGAGGGCATTTCTGTCGTCTTTCCTCACGCCTATTTGCAGGAAGGCTTGTTCAATATCCGCGACGAGAGCTATTCGATGTCTGCGGAAGTTGAGTAGCAGTCCGACAAGGTCGGCCGTCAAGTTCGGCCCAGTCTCCAGGTTTTCGTTGAGGGACTTCGAGTTCTTGTGGTGTGATGAGGCATCAAATACTATTCGGAGTTTTCTGGACTCACGAATCACTGCCTGGTGTGGCATGTAGTAGACGTTCTGCCCATCGTCAACCTCTCCTTCGACGCGTTCTACAATGCCTTGAGCAATGTATTGTCTGATGACCGCATCATATTCTTCAACCCAAGCAGCACAAGCCTGTACGGCTTAAAATCAGCCGAGGAACTTCAGCCGGGTAATTTCTGCCCGGCCTTTCTCCAGTCAAAGTGTAAAGGGCGCACTCAAAGGTGGGCCTCTGCCGTGTGTTTAAAGTTAACTGCTGTACACCCAATGGCCACTCTCCTTTTACCAATTCATTGCAGAGGGGTCCACAACGGTCCCCGGCCGTACAGCTTTGCCGCAGATCAGCCATTAACCTTTGCCCGAGGCCGGCTGTTTAACTTTTGCAGAAGGTCAGCTGTTGACCTTATGCCGATGGTCGGCCGTTGAAATGTGTCTAATCAATGGCCCATAAGCTTTTGCCGAAGTACGGCCAGTCAGCTTTTCCTGGTGAGCGGCTCTTGAACATATTCTGGTGCCTGGCTGTTCAACTTTAGGTGATATACTAGCCGTTCAACCATAGTGGACATTCTGCCATTCACATCCCGGCTGTCCAACCCCAGCAGCTTTCAGTTCGAATTGCGCACATGGGTTCCTAAAAATGGGACATGCTGTAAGTTCGTACTGCATGCATAAGCATTTGTGCCCTTTTAAAGAGCACTGTTTGCCCTTTCAGGGACAAATGTAGTGATTTACAAAACCTGTGGTGATTAGGTTTTTTTTACTTAATTTATTTTGCTCAGTTCATGCTGTCCAGTGTCTTCCGGTTCGTTATTTTGCTCAGTTCATACTGTCCAGTGTCTTCCGCTTCGTGCAGCCGCCATCCCGGTCACCGGCGGAGTATAGCCATTTCTTAATAACAGCTGCCACAGCGACCTTGTTTGCGTCGGGGTACCTGGGCTGTATCGACACTGAAAGAAAATTGAAAACAGACAAATAAGTAATATACTACACTGTAAAATATCCACAGGCTTAGCAATGCCCTTCCTGAAAAAAAATTCAATTGATTGATTGATTATGAGGTTTAACGCGCCAAAACTACGCAGGTTATGAGGTGCGCCGTAGCGGAGGGCTCCGGATTAATTTCGACCACCTGGGGATCTTTCACGTGTGCTGAAATCTCAACACACGGTGTCTGTTTTTCGCCTCCGTCAGAAAAACGGCCGCCGCTGCTGGGATCGAACCCGTGACCTTCAGCACAGCAGCACAATGCCTTAGCCACTAAGCCACCGCGGCAGGTGAAAAAAAAAACGTATTACAAGCTTGCTTAACGCAATGCCTCTAGTTTTCACAACGTACAACTATTCCAGAGAGCCAATATTTATTACGCATTATCAAACAGTATCCATATTCATTCCTGTAAACAAGAACATTAAAAATAAGCTCTAATGGTCGAACAAATACACTGAAATAAAGTAGCCCCTGAAAATATTATAATGAATTCCTCGTGCATCAAATAAAATCAGGGCAGCTTACTAAGAACAAGAGACAATCTTGTCTAGCTCGCAGAAGGCCTCTTTCGCCCCCTTGGACCCTGCCCAGCTGCAGGACAATGCCACTGGTTGCCCAATCTCCATGCCCAACACCGTGCGGGCAGCCGCCTTGAAGTCGTAGCTACCCATGTGGCTAAAGTACTGGGCCTAACAGGAGAAAGGAAATTTGAAATACACTTGTAAGTTGAATGCATCGAGGCTGAACATATGACGCAAAAGCATACCTTTAACGTGAGCACATGAGAAAGCAAACAATTTGTTGTCGTAGATAACACAATCAGTTCTGCTGCCTTTTGGTTATGGCACGGCACAGAGCTCTGGCCTTTTCTTTTTAACAGCGGAGCTGTCAAGCTTGTGCTCCCCGGAGGGATGTTACCAGGGCGCTACAGCACACAGTCCTGCAGCCGAGTTTTCGAGGGGGAGGAGGGAGGAGAGTGGAGACGAGGACCGGTGCACGTACAAGGGTCCTCGTGCAAAAGTTTAGCCTTGCCGAGCGCCCATGGTATGACGTTAGCAATGACATCAGCATTCCGCGCATAACTTTCGCGAGGCTGTTTGCGACAGCAAGGCCACGCCTTTTCTCGCCTCCAGATCGTTTTCGCGGGTCTGCACCTTGTTCCCCGCAGCGGACTACTTCGATGGCGAGTCCGCCGGGATGAAAAACCCCGGGACATTAGTTTCCCTCTCGGAACGCGCTTTGTCGGGCCGCGCTCATGTTTAAGTTGCTCGTCGCAGTTCCGGGCAAATACTACGGCGTTGTTGAGGTAGTCTAGGAAGGTGTGCCATTTTCTGAGGCTTCCCCTCAGCTCCACTGGTCACTGCTGTTTGCAATAGCAAAGCCACGCCTCAATTTTGTTCATAATGTTTTTGAAGTCCACATTCTATGAAAAAAATTCTACATGCGCAAAAAGAATGATCAAAGCGGCGCAGATATGAGAAAGTTATTCTATTTTTTAGTCTAACAATACAAGCACATGCAGTACTGGCAACGTCACACTTGAGGCCTCCGGATATGACGACAAAGAGCGGTGGCCCTACAGTTGGCTCAGCTTGAAAGTGTGTATATGCCATTATTTTGACCAAACGAGCCTAAATGTTGCCTTACTGCTTGTTTTCTTTAAAGTAAGCATAAAAGCTTAACCGTGGGCTCAAAGAATACAAAAATCTATAGAGACAGTAACAGAGCCGCACTATGGCTCCCCTTCGAGCACGTGTGCCTTTCCATGGCGTGTTACGATGCACCACTGTTGATATCGCCTGGCGTCAGCGCGCGTCGCCAAAATACACGCGAACTCGTTCATTCGCACGCCGTATGCTGATGTCTATTCACGGCAGATATTGGCATCGATGGTAGAGGAGGCGTGGTCAGGGAGCATAGCAAAAGTGGACGGCAGCTTCCAGGTTATCAGTCCGTCTCTATGTCTGGGGACATGTTTTAGCACTGGGAAATGCTGTTTCGTTCACTGAAAAACAGCAACATTTTTTTCTCTAGCGGTGATTGGCTGACTTGAGACAAATTGAACCAAACTGTTTTTGTTGGCAAGCTATTATCCCTTGGAGACAGATATAATTCTGTGTGGCACATTCTGTACTTCGCTACCTTTGCTTGCGTCGGAGAGATTGCGATCGCGTGATGCTTGTTATGAGGTAAATATGGAAGCTCTAGCTACATTGCTTCTAGTATTAGCAAGATGGGGGTTGTCTGCAAGATTGGTGCGTGAGACACAAGCATTCTCACTGCCAGAATTTCACAAACATGACAAGAAACAGACACACCTGGCAATATTTGTTTACTATATAGTTCTGTGCTCAATTTTTGCAAGCCTCACAGCTTGTGTATATGGTCGAGAGGTAAGAAGCTGGAGTACTGGTTTGCAAGTCAGTGGTTCTAATCCCGCGTTTTGTTTTTTTGCTGCGAGCGTTCTATAAGGTTTTTTTTTACCAGAATATGCAGCTGTTTCTTTAACCTTTCTTTGAACCCACAAGTGACGTTCACATGAAACCTCAATATCAAGGCAGCGCTGAACATGGCTTCACACTAAATTAAAGAGAGTAAAGATGGTACAGACTTCAGACAAAGAGACATAGCAACACCCATCGACGCAGCAGCAGGCACGTCACTTTGCTAGTCTCGTGTGGCTGCTTGTCCTCTCCTACTTTCCCGCACAGTACCACCGAACGACAGCGTCACGAAGCGCGGAAAGGAGCTTTCCAGGTCAGGCCACCCTGGGCTTAAAACTTCCAGGACGTATTTTTTGCCGCCCTCATTTGTCCCGCCATATGACATCGGGGTCAGTGAGAAAGTGAGCAGCAGATTTCCGGTTTTCGAGAAGAGGGCAGTGCTCTATTTGCTTGTATTTTTAAATTTAAAATTAAACAACTTTTTTATTTCTACAAGGATCTTGGCAATTTTTTTTGCATCTATCTCTGCACGACACCAAGAACAGATGTAGTGGCCAAACAGTACCTGAAAGAAATGTGCTCGAGAAATTCACGAGGGACAAACCCACACACAAAAAAGGAAGCAGACAAAATGAGATTTGACGGACTAGCGATTGAATTTTAATCATGAGTGATAGAAAGATTCCACTTTCCTGCAAAATGTCTTATATAGGCAATTGGGGCGTTGCTTTATTTAAAGGTTTAAAGAGCACCCTGCGCAATGAGTTGAGGGAATGATTATGTGCATCTTGCATCGCACGTACCTTCCATCATAGCGAACATATTTTCATGATTCTTGTGGGAGGTGATTGCTGGGACAATAGACTACCCCAAAATACATTCCGAGTAGTCGAGGGAAAGTGCTACGGGTCGAGAAAGGGTGCGAGAAAAAGCCCACCAATGCCTACGCAAGTTGCTGTGTAGGGACATTGCTTATGAGATACCTCTTTCATGTGGAAAGGTCTGCATTGGGCACACTGGAAGGTGTGTGAACGTGCGATTGCGTGAACATGAACATAACCTCTCAGTTGAGAACTGCACAAGTGGGCATAACCCCATCCATAGCTCTGCAAGCGCATGCATGACGCTCTTAAAAAGCAAGTGAAAATTGTCCAGGTGCAGTGATACATGAGAAAGGGAGATACAGGAAGCTTACCACATAGGAAAGAACGGATGCGATTTTGTCAGTCACATTTCAACGGGTCTCCATATGAAAGAGCGTATTTATTAGGCTGTGAATTTTCCTTATCACAATTTTTTTTTGCATGCAAGTGGGGCCACGTAACTTTGGCCTGCAATTATGTGTTCTTACGCTGCCTAAAAGTTAGTTGCTAGTCATTGCCTGTTATCACCAGCTACTTTCTGTGATTGTCAATATTTTGCGCCAAGTTCAAGTATCGTTAAGATGCACCAACTCGCCAAACACATCTTTTTAAGCTTGAAAGAAAGGATGAAATAACCTAAAACACAAAGCAATCACACTGTGCTTCATGGCTATGCTAAAGAACCCACCAGTAACTATTAACAGCAGGTATTGTCTAAAGCCTAATAAACTGCATGTCAATTTCCTCGATTTTAAGATGCAGAAATCCCACAAACCTTGTGAGATTAGCAGCAGTGATGCACAGATTTCGCCCACTCTCATCCATAGCGTTTGTGGCAGGATCAGTAGTAAGGAGCTCATGCCAGGCACTGCAAGAAAAAAACAAGACCACACATAATATACGGTACTTTGAAAATGAAAACCGGACAAGCAACCAAACCGAATATAAAACCGGGCAAGCATTTGGTTGCTTGAGCAGGGTCACAAACTGTTAAATTGTAAAAACAATTCTTTCTTAAGATCTTTGCAGCAGCCAAAAAAATTTGGAATTTGTTAGCACCAGGAAACTAGACTGTAAACAGGTCCTCTGACACAGGGGTTCCCTCTCACAAGTGTTGCAACGTAATGAGAGCATGCTTGCCAATCTTCCCACGAAAACCTGCCTTGAGTTGTTCGCAACACCCAGAAAGTTTCCATAGATGCCACCCATCCCTGTCACAAATGAAGGCATCTAGAACTGACAACCTTAGGTTGTCCTGTGCTTCATGTTCAGACGATATACGAAAATGCTATAAATCAGGGGTTGGCAACCCGCAGCCCATGGGGCAGTATTATGTGGCCCCCGGCACAATGGTAGACCCCTTCTCCTATGTCACTTTCTACCTGAAAGCCGACATGGCAGTTTTGACCTTAACTGGCATGAAAGCTCGTGACATTCGTGTTGGAAATAAACATGATAAGGATTGCTATTCTAGTTTTGTACACTGCTTTCAATTTCCTCCCCAAAATTTATTTGCCTGTAAAGCCCCCCTCCCCTTCCAACCAATGTGCCCTCCGGCCCCCTCCGTGTCCATTGCATTAAACCCGGCTCTCCGCCTGAAAAGCTTGCTGACCCCTGCTATTCAGCAAAAGTTGCAAATTTTTAACCTGTTACTGCTTGTTCAATTCGAAGTGAATGAAAATAAGTAAGATCTCTCCTTTGTATGCATCACGCAAGCATACAAACCCATTAAACCCTTCGTAATTTCAATGAAGGGCCCATGAAGACTTGCTAGGGTTGAGGCTAGGCCAAGTTGATTCCAAGTTGAAAAAGACGAGACTGCAAAATGGGCGAGATACATCAGACAAAGAAATGAGGAAAAACACAAGTGCTGTTGTTTCTACTTATTTCTTTGTCGTTTGTGCTGCCTGTTTTGGACATTTCCTTCCTTTTCACCCAAGAGGACAGCAGACATTTTTTTAAAGACTGGGCTGTAGCTCATGTCTCTCGGCAATTGTGTTCAATAGAAAACACTGGCGCCATCACTGAAGGATCCGCGTTTTCTCAGAAGGATCAGGCAGAGTAGGCCACCTTGGATACGTCATGGGAGCCCTGACATAGGCAGTTTGGGGAGAGGCACACGTGGCATCACACTGATGTCGATGTCGAAAGGAAATCCATCCTTAACTTTTTCGAGCATGCACATATTAAAATTGACTTAAAATATGTTCTTCCGAACACTTAAAGGTTAACCTTCCTGAGGGGTATCTCTATTTAAAAAGAAAGCTTTTTATGTAGTCATCTGTGCTTTGAAATTTTGTGCCAGCACTCCTTTAAGGGTCAGATTGAAGTTTTCACTATTCCCCACACTATAATGTGGCAAGGGCTCTGTGACACACTGGAAGGCAGCAGCAAAAAAATGGGCAGTCAGCAAACTAGATTCCACACCATTGTGATAAAACCAAATCTTTGGAATCGCTGATCAAACAACCTTGCGGAGCTTATCAGTGTTTTAAGTGCAGAATGATATAGCCATGGTGTTCGTTCTTGCTTTAGGTGCTGACTCTGAGTAGAAGCAGGCAACTGAAGCTCACCTGAACCCTCAGGGAGTTCCAAGGGAATGCCAGGCATGATTTACATGATTTTTCTTTCAACTTTAAAAGCTGCCATGCAGTTGAAGAGCCATCCAAAGAATGGTGCAACATCCTACCATTTGCAAAACAGCTTTCTTTCATTTTATGCTGCTCTCCTTATGCAACTGCATTGCAGCTGTTTGTCCTTCATGTTATCATTAGAAAATATTGTTAATTTTGACATGGAGCCCTAGAAGTTCTGGCAAAAAGTCAACACAACTGTTTTAATATTCAAATATTTTGGTTGTCCCCACACCATACCCTAATTAAGATTAATACCCTAGTTACATGGCGGAAGTAACTGTAGTTACGTTTAACGGTGGTTACTAAATTTTAACTGTGGTTATCACAAACTGCGGTTTTGGCTGTTACATGCGAAATTCCAAGTGTGTCGACAGCGGTCACTTGGTTGTGAGCGTAACAAAAATAAAGTAACAAACTTTTAACCTCACGATAAAAACCAAAGGCGAAGCAGTGTAGACAAAAAATATCGTTAGACAGTTGCTTCAGACCCAAACGCGACGCACTCGCGCACGCCGAAAAAGGGGCTTCCCCAGCAGCTCGCGAGCGGCTTGTTCTCGGGTCGGTTTGGTGTTGGGAACTTAGGATCGTGGTCGATATTTGACCGGCGCTATCTCTACAACTGCAAATTACAATACATAGCACAATTTTTAACCTTTTATAATATCCACTTTGTCGCATGTGGAACTTCTTTTCCGCGATTGATTTCGAAGAGGGGCGACAAGCTGTTGCTATTGTGGTCTGGGCTGGTTCGAGCCGCTTTCAGTGCCGTGCGGACAGACGCGCCGGCATGTTTGCAGGAACGGCCGACGTGCGCACGGATCGTTTCCGAGTGCTGAAAACGCTTCATGATTGCCTGCTTTGTCTATTTTTTTTGGCAAACGATCAGCAGAATTTACAAATTTAGGCTTTTCTCATAGTTGATTGGGTGGACCGGGAAACGAGCTGTTGCTCACGCGCGGTCGTGCCGACTGCGAGAGCGACGCAAAGAGCACAAGCTCCTCTTGGGGGCAGCTTTGAGGGCTCCCGCTATTTCAGGCCTTCGTCTTCTGCGAACGCCAGGTGATTTTTTTCGCCTACGCTGATGCGCCGCCACTTGTGTGCAAACTGACCTGTGCGATTTTTGAACACTGCGGCAGCAGCAACTGCGGTTAGCGTAACCGAACTGAGGTGGCCAAGCTCAGTTTGCGTTAACCATGGTTAGCGGGGTAACTGTGCCCGTGTAACTAGGGTATAAGGGTCCCAGTCCACTGTGGGAAACTAGCAGGCGAGTTTTACTCATTACATAACCAACTGAAGTGTGTGTTAAAATAGGCCATTTCAATCTCTCATTTGGAAAAACAAAGCCCATGAAATGTGTATTTTGAGAAGACTTATTGATACAGTTCTGTCATTATTAAGCATCATACTACATTTCCCCACCTGTAACTTTATCAAATTAAAGCAGTGCATCTCAGCCGTGCTGCAGTACATTAGCATTTATTCGAATAATCACTAAGATCAAAAAGCCTCATAGCAGCCACTGAGTAACAATGTTTGTGCGAATGACGGGAAAGGAATGCTTCTATCATCAAAATACAAAACCTGGACCTAGTACTTATATTATTGCACTTTTTACAGCCTACAAACCGTTGGCTTTATTTCAGTTGTCTCAATTACGACATAGTACCGCATTTCCTCTTTAGTCTTGTGTAATAAAGCAAGGATATTGCAAGAAGCACACGCCGCAAAATTCTGCGCATAGGTGTCCTCGCAGTGTTGAACCTCAAAAAAAAAAAAAAAGCACACGCAATAAGAAACAAACAGGCCCAATTTTTTTGCACTACGGCTATGAATGGTCAGTTGCCTAGATTGTAAAACTCTGCTGCCCCAATATTGTTGAGGCCACGATATGGCAGGGGACAAACTCAGTACGCTCGCACAAGCTTTGCAGCCACAGAAATTGCAGCGTGCAGTCGTAGTTGACAAAGAAAGATGCCAAAAAAAGGTGCGTATGTGTGTGTAGGGGGGGGTGAGGAGGGGGCATCAGTAGTTGCTCACTAAAGCCACCAGCGGTTGTCTTACAACTAAAGGTAGAAAAACTATTTTCTGCCAAAAAAAAAATGCGTGAATGCATTTGACTTCTCACTGTCCGTACAGCACTTTCCAAGCTCACTGACGACTTATTTATAAGAGGTTCACAGCACTGTAGAAAGCCACGGCTTCTTTCTTAATAACTACGACTGCTCTAAAATTACAGCCAGGCTGCATTCTGAACTTCTCTACCAGAAATACTGTTTTGCGAAGAACAAACTATTTGCCGCAGTGTTTCACTCAGCCTCATCTTTACTACTTTCAAAACAGCGGTTTATTTGTACTGCAGAAACGGCTTCCTCGAATGTTTCTTTTTTTATATTAGCTTTCTAAGGAAGCTTTGCAACCTTCATTTAAAGGTTAGCAGTGTACTGTGTTCGCAATAGGAAAAAAAAAAAAGGCAATATTTACGTCTTTGCTGCGGTGCTCACAGGATAGCGGCGGCCCATGCACTAGCCCAAAGCTGGGAAGCATGCACGCACCACCGTGTGCAAGCAAAATGCCTACAAGCTCCGAGAGCAAAATCTTCTGAGACATGTCATCACATCTAAAAATACTTTTTTCCTTTCGTGCAAGAAAATGCACTACAATTTCCTACTATTTTAACTGGACCTTTACAAACCGATACCTACATCGACATCTTAGAAGCTCTTCATTGAGGTCTGTATTGTGATAATTGCTTAACGTTATTTACCTCAGCACTGATTCATTACTTCAGGCACCCCTGTCTCCAGGGACCTGCCAGGAGAAATGCACACATGGCTTTTTCCACATCGGCATAGTGAATGGCAAAAAAGCCGCTGCCTCTTGAGCTACTGCCGCAGCACTGACAGGAACATTGTCAGCTTGTTCGTTTCCACAGTTATTAACACAGTAAGCTTCTAGCCAACAACAGAGGTTAGAAACTTGCACAGGATACTAAAAAAACTGAGCAAGCCTTGTCTATACAGTACAAGAACTTCTGAACTTGTGCTTGGTTGCTGCAGTGAAGTTTCTGAGGAAGCATAAATAAATGCTGCTTAGGAGACAATAAAGACGAATTTCTGTTGAATTTACATTGGCAATATTTAGTTCTTTGAATGATTATAATTTATGTTTCATCCAGCTGCCCCCAAGTAAGGAAGTTTTTAAGCGCAGACTCGATTTAAGAGCACACATCGTGAACTTGTGCGAGAAGCTGCATCTTTCACGGTTTTCGATAATGCTATGAACTTTCTAAAAATAAAGCACCGATGAGGTTAGATAGTGCCATTACCATCAAACAGTGCTTACTCAATTGCATTCCAGACGATTTGTCTCAGCACCAAGGTTTTGGCAAGTACAATTTTATTCAACGCGTCAGCACCCTACAGTTTAACAGTGCACTAGAGAGCGCACTCATGGTGAGCGAGAACTAACTGCACGGCGGGTTTGCCCATGCTGTGCACAGGCTGCAAATGCCCCGTGTTGCATGTTGTCTTATCAGATTCATGGCCTCTGAGTGGTATATTTTGTCATGGCAGTCCTCTTGAATATAACAGCTGTACCCACATTTTTCAGACTTTTTTTTTCCTCCAGCATGCAGGTCGGCATGCCTTGGGTGAAAATGTGCAAAGGCTGTTTGTTTGAGCGTCACTGCACAGTTGTTGAGTACATAAAAAATAACAAACACAAGATCGTTATGCATTAAAAACCATAACTAAGATTTTGGGGGTCCCTGAGTGCTTCCGCAAATAGATTATCACGCCAAATTGAACATATTTGAATGTAGCACCTTTGCAACAATACGCGCTGTCGTACGCTGTTTTTAGAGCCCAGTTATTGATTCCAATCCCATTATCTATCGCTAATTTCTGTTCGCTACAGGTTAGCAGTGTTCATTTTATAGACGAGAAACAAACAAAAATCAACCCTTTTCTAATGCTACAGCTCAGCTCTGCGGGGACGGTGAGACGCACAGCTAATTCGTAGGGTATAGGAGTCGGGTGCAGCAATTGACTGGAAAAAGTGTGGCACAGAGAAATATAGCTCCACAAACCGCGATTTCGGTGAGAACCACGCAAAGCATGGTCCATTTGCAGCCTGTGTACAGCATACGCAATCCTCGCATGCAACTAGCTTTCACTCGCCTTTAACCCACTTTCTACTGCACTGTAAACTGTGGGTTGCAAACTGTTGAATATGAACTTACCAATTTTCAAATCAGAGTAGGTGTCCGAATCGGCCACACGATACGCAGTCCAATGCGGCTGGTGGCATGTGGCTGGGGCCGTGGCTGCTCCCGCTGTCCCCCGGGAAATGCCTGCACAGCTCCACACCAATCCCGGGCAAATGGCGCCACCCTGAGAAGGTTGTAAAATTGTGGTCTATAGTCAGGGCGCCTACCAAACTGATGCGTCAAAATTTTCCTAGTTTTTGCTTCAGCAAATTGCCATGAGCAACATGAGTTCATTCATCTCTAGGCAGTCTCAAAACGTCACATGATGCTGTCATGATCAAGTATGCTGAACAATCAAAACAATAGAGGAGGTGAACAAATATCATACATTTCTTAAATTGAATTTAAATAGTTGAATACAAATACGAATGTTACTGTATTTAGTCGATTATAACACGTTTTCTTTTTGCAACCTGAAGTCAGCCCTCACGTTACAATCTGCCTAAAATTGCAATGATGCACCCAACTGTCAATCAATGGCTACAGTTCTGACCATTTCGCAATCTATGTCAGCAAGATGTGTCAGAGTTGTTCGGGTCCACTACAAGCTAAGATCGACTTTTTCCGTTTCCTTGCTTTTTTTCTGTGGTGGTTGACAGCGTGCGCAACTTTTTTCCTTTGTTATCGCGCCGTACTTTAGTATTGAGGCATAGGTAACTTTCATTGCCCTCAAGTGTTTCAACACCGCTTCAGCTCCCCTTGTTACGGCAACGTGTTGCACTCAGTATGACTCATGCTATTTTAATGGCTCAAGAAATCGGGGATTCGGCAGCTCCCCGAAGAGTCAACATCGACCGTCTATGGATGGCAGCTACTGCGGGAGCGCCTTTTTACATGCGAACCCTGCCCAATAAGTTTCCGAGGGCCTTGCTACAGCTGCCACGTCGAATTACAAAAGGGTGTTGCTGATTTCGTCACCAAACAGTGTAACCGCCTTTTGGCGGTCAGTGTTGAGCTGATACAGCTCAAAACATGTGATATCGCTCGACAGATGGGCGCCTAGCCCAAGTGTTTGAAAAATAAATGTGCTTTTCCATAATTCCACTGGCCTCACGTGAGTACTTTGGCGGCTCTTCTTTTTTTTTTTTTGGCACTACAGAAAGTTACCCCTTGAGTTACTTTAGTGGTTTTAATTTTTCTTTTTTGTGCGATGAAGTCACCCCTCACGCTACAATCGTGGTCACATTACAATTCAGTAAACACGGTACGGGGTTGTCTTTGGCATTATTATTGGAAGGGCAAAATTCAAAATTAGCATACACTATGTTCTCTGTGCTTTTTTTAGACCGATCTTGATCAGAAGAGCAAGACTATAAGCAACAACGAAATGAAATCTTATTTGTGCCCAATCACCAATGAGAGAAGCTTTTGAGGTATTAAAAAATGATGGACTGTTTCAGGTACCCCTGCTTGGTACACAGGGGGTTGCGGCCAAATCATTAGGGAGCACTGCCTTGCTGCCCCAACATCTACCTATAGTAGACCATGCAGGAGCACAAGCCAGCATGGGCTACTTTAGGTAAACCTACCCATCCGTACCTGCCGCAGTGGCTAAGGCATTGCGCTGCTGAGCACGAGGTTGAGGATTCGATTCCCGGCTGCTGCGGCCGCTTTTCTGATGGAGGCGAAAAGCAAAAACGCACGCGTGTACGAGATTTCGGCGCACGTTAAAGATCCCCAGGTGGCCAAAATTAATCCGGAGCCCTCCACTGCGGCGCGCCTTATTGCCGGCGTTGCGTCAACGCGTTAAACCCCACAATCAATCAAACATCATCATCATCTACCTATCCGTACCATTGATGCATTTTATTTGCCAGGGCTATCGACGTTTGCCCCCTCATCCCACCAAAAGGCTCTGATAAAAATCACGTGATTACGTTACGCCGTCGGATTGACTGATTGCAGGGTTTAACACGCTGAAGCTGCACATGGGCTATGAGGCGTGCAGTAGTGGAGGGCTCAAGATTAATTTTGAGCACCTGGGAAACTAACTTATGCTGAATCTCGAGACAAGGGTGTTTTCGCTTTTCGCCTCCATCAGAAAAGCAGCCACCGCGGCCAAGATCAAACCAGCATATATGGGCTCAGCACCACACCTTAGCCACTGAGCCTAGCTGCGGGTGCATTATGCTGTCAGTGTCTCAAGCTTGTGAATACAGTAAATGCTGCTTAGGTACTAACATTACCCTATAGTGCAAAGAACAAAACTTTTGACTGCATTTAATTTACATTGTTTTGGTACAATTTGTTTTTTTCACATCCTTCGCACACTATCTAGCCAAATATATGTTCAATATGATGACCAGGCGGTTGATGCCTCGCCAGAATTACCACCCCATCAACATGTGCAGTCACTTTACTGGCCCGAAAGAATCTAAATTGTCAATTCTTATGATTCGAGAAAGCGAACTCATGATCTTGAGTAGCATGTGGCTATGCCTCATTTAAAAACAGAACCCAGCATGTAAACGTTTGCCTGCACACATTTAGAGGCACTAAAGCCATTTTATATAGATGAAAAAAAAATATTTTTAATTAATGAGCAAGAATAAACAAAATATGGCAAAGAAAGCCCAACGGTTCGTTTTGCTCCGACAAAAATCTATTTGGTTGAAATGATTGATTGATTGTAGGGTTTAACACGCCGACGCAACGCAGGCGATGAGGCGCGCCGTAGTGGAGGGCTCCGGATTAATTTTGACCACCTGGGGATCTTTAACGTGGGCCGAAATCTCGCACACACGGGCATTTTTGCTTTTCGCCTCCATCAGAAAAGCGGCCGCCGCGGCCGAAAATCGAACCCGCGACCTCGTGCTCAGCAGCGCAACGCCTTGCCACTGAGCCACCTCGGCAGGTTATTTGGTTGAAATGAATTTGAACTCACACAACTGAGCCTGTGCGCATAATGTAAGCACTGTGCTTACAGCATTTTGAGCAGTCACAGTATGCCGTCGACATAAAGAAATGAAGCATAAAGATGCCTCACTCCAGGTGCCACCAACAGTGCAGCTCAGTAGCATAGACATGATCTTATTTCAGAGAAAGGGGTGGGTAAGCTTGAATGCAAAAAAAGGGAAAGAAATTCAATTGACAGATCAATTTACAACTCAAGTTCACAAATAACTTTGGGACCTTGCACGCACACCCAGCATAACCTCCCCACTGTTTTTTTATTTTATTTTGCTTAACCCATCGCAAAACAGCCGGCTGATTAATTGACCACTGACAAGGAAGCCATGTAAATTCAGTGCATAGGTAGCGCGAAAGGATGTCAGGAGTCTGTATTCAGAGAAAAGAACAGTGCCTTCCTGTATCTGCAAGAGATTCAGCTTGACTAGCTCACATTCACTGGAAGCATGCAGGCTATGCTGCCAGAAGTGTCTGCTGAGAGCACCATCACTCCACTGGCGCGGCATCCAACATCCAATGCATAATGCTCAGTGACACGGTAATACAGAAGGGTCCATAGGTATAGAGGGGATATTGTGGCCGATATGCATGTGTATATGATATGCTGCTGTCAGTTACCGCTGGTGCAGCTACACAGACCCGAGTTTGGCCCCAGCTCCAGCATTCCAATTACTTCTTGCGGCACTGGGACTGCACCTGCAAGATCTAGTGCTTACTCACATTACTAGCATTATGACATAACAGCTGCCCAGCCTCAAGCAGATGTTGAAGGACTCTTCACCCAGAAAACCTGGTTTGCACAGGCACTACATCGTGTGCAAAAGAAATATAAAACAGGAATTCACTTTCTGCACGTATAAAAAGCTACATTCAACATAATTCAACTGTCCTAAACATGCAGAGCATCCTACCGCTGAAAGGGCTACCTACTACTATTATTACTGTGGTAATGAAAGAATAAACAACTCCCACAAGTTAGGTGTGCATAATTCCTGCTGCAAAGGCCCCACATCACTCAAACGCATACTCATAGGTCCAGTTTCTATTTCTGGGTTCCTATATCGGCAACATAAATGCAGTACGTACCTGTTAGTGCTTTTCATCTTGCCAGACAGTCCCCGTCCTGAAGCTCCAGCCACTTTTAAATGAAAAGGTTGCAAAGAAAAGTTACATAAGCACAAACGTCGTTACCTGCCAAAGTTAAAAGCTCACAGTACACTACTTATTCCGAGAAGTAAGAACACTCACTCAATGATTGTTTTATTATCAAGACAGTTATGTCAAAAGACCTAACCACTGAATTGATGAAAGGTGCTTAAAACCAATGCTATGTAAGCGTAGATAGCGTTTACAGCAATGTGAAATATACTCCGCCTATGTGCTCCTGAACTACAAACCGTTTGAAACAAATAGTTTTCAGCCAGTAACAAGACGATAAAAAAAATATCAAAACACTTTTATTTCCAAGTTAAGATTCTCAAACTATTTAAGGTTTTCATTTTTCTCAAGGGAAGTTTTACGTCCGATAAGTTAAGCAGTCGCACATTGTATTTTGCTTTGTTCTAAGTGGCACAGCTATCGAAATAAAACAAAAGCACGGTGAAACCGCACGGCAGCATATAGAAATAGACCTAATGCGATAAAAACCGCATACGAAACAAAACACGTCGATTCCTCACGATTTTATCAAGAGCACCGGCAATTATTTCAAGCTTCCTAAGGCCCTCCGCTGCGCCCACCACCTCTCCGTCAGCAACGCTAGACATATCGAGCAGCGCCAGCAAATTGCATTTAGCTTGCACGGACCACAGCGTGAGACTGACGCGGAAACGAGAAATCAAGCCAATAACACGTTTCTGGCACCGAACCTTAGTCGCGCTAGAAAAGGTCCAGCAAAAAAGAACTTACCGAACTTCTTTGTCCGGGCACAGGAAAACGCCGCCGTTCTTCGATCGTTTGCCGCTGTATTTCAGCTTATCCTTAACCGCACGTGTTTCCAACGTGGCAAGCAGGCTTTATCCACAAAGGGCGAACACATTTTACGACGGTATATCGCACAACAAACATGAATAACAACACGGACAACGCGTAACCACGGCCGACCTCGCCGCCACCACTTGATGGAAAAATTACATCGGAAACGACCGCAGCGCCGAAACGGCCAAATACATGAGCAGAGTTACGACTTTAAATTTTAATTCAAAGTGATCATACAACATTTCCAAATTTTTCAATCTTCAAAGAATCATTTATTCAAAATTGTCATTGCTTTTGGTGTTCACAAGTTTTTCAGTTTAAATAGAATCCTGATCGGAAGCGACTGCAGCGCCGAACAAAAGAGCAGAGTTCCCTCTTTGTATTTTTATGCAAAGTGATTACACAACATTGCGAAATTTGTCAATCTTTAAGGAATCATTCATTCAAAATTATTATTGCTTTTTGTGTTCACAAGTATTTCAGGTTTAATGGGCTCCTGATTGCAACTTTCCCGATCGCTGCCTTCTTGCTCCCGGCCTTTTCCGATTGGCTGCCAGTTTTGGCCAGAAGATCTAAGCCATGGAGGAAGAAAAAGTTTCCTCCATGATCTAAGCCAATCAGGCTGTATTTTTGGCGCATGGCAGCGCCCTGAAAAAACCTTGAACGGGGATGATGATGGCGAGTAAAAGTCTTTGAATCGGAGTGACGGCATGTTCCATTTCACCTGTCTTAGCTATTTATTTTACCTCGGACTTGTCTTAGCTGCCGCTATCTCTGGCTCTGGTTCCCTGCGCCGTACGCGGTCTCGTGGACTTGTCTCGGTCATAACCAGACAAATGAAAATTCACGTGTGCCTTACAATGCTTTTCAGCTCGGACAAAATTTGGCGTTCGGCCTGCTTCAGCGCAGGCTTGCACGGGAGTCCTGAATCATTCGTCTCGCGCGTTTGCAGATCGTGATGTTGCATTAATCATTTGAAGGTGTGATCTGAGACTTCAGGGTGCGTAATCATTACCGAGGGAAATCTTTGTCGCAGGTGTCGCTAGCCTTACGCTTTTTCAACCACTTGGTTGGTAAATCTATAACTTCTCGTAAAAGGTACAGCGTTTATGTGAGTCTTTACTGTACTCGCACAGGACTATTCACTAGCATTTCTTTTTTTTTTTTGTCGGGTGTTTTCTTCGTAACTTCTGCGAGGAAAACTGGGAGGGAGGAATACCTTTATGATACGGAGAAGTCAGCCTGGAAACAAGATGGCTTGATGAATGAAAATGACGACAAGGAATGAATACACCAGCACAGAAAAACGCACGCATACACTATAAGTACTCTAGAAACGCAAATCTGAAAGACGCGCACACAGTGCAAACGTTCACAGAATTTCCTCAAAGCCGGTCACGGAGAAAGGCAAGGCCTTCGCAGCCCTTGTCGCAGATGCAGTCGAGGGCTGTGAGCCTATGCTAACGCTGAGTTTCAGCACACAGTGCAGGTTCAATGTCCTAACGAACACTACAAGAGTGACAGAGAGGTGATACTCGTCTCGTCTTGTGCATGCAGGTAGTCGTTGGCGAAAGCGATGTTGAAGCTTCCTCACGTTTCCGTAGGTCATGCTGAAGTAACTGGAACTGGCCCATGCAGCATTCGGGGAGCCCAGGCGGGGTCATTTCTGTAGTGGTCGGTTGGCAGTTGTAGCTGCAGCGGCGGCTAGCTGTGGCTTTTTGTGTGTGCGTGACAGCTTACTCACCCCGTAATTGCGCATATTAGGTAATTGACCCCCAAACGAATGAGTTCCTCTAAACAATTACCTTTGGTTAAAGCTAGTTTTTTATAAACGAAGTTATATGCTGTCAATCAAAAGTATTAGAAATCAAACATAAACAGCTAGCTCTTCTGAAACATATTGAAACTGCATTGCTGACGCTGTCATACAACTACACTTCTGATGAAGGCCAAAAACGAAAACGCCCGTGTGTTCGAGATTTCGGCGCACGTTGAAGATCCCCAGGTGACCGAAATTAATCCGGAGCCCTCCACTACAGCGCACCTCGTCGCTTGCGTATCTATAGCGTCAGCGCGTTAAGCCACATAATAATAAATCAACCAATCTCAGGAATTTAAATACCAGTTTATTTTTTTTTCAGGGCTATAGCAAAATACGCTCAAATTATGCACCGTTCTTACTGGTCACGTCTGAGGGGTTGTAAAGATAAGATTGGGACCACTTCGCCTTCTACAGAAACAATGAGGGAACTAAAATTTAGGATGCCCACGTGGTCTAAGTAATGAATCGTTGCCTTCATATTTAGACTGCTATCATGTCTTCGGCTGGTGAAATCCTCGTTTTCTTGACGCTTGAAAAAAAACAAAAAAACGTTATCTCTAACCTGAATTTCGGCACTTTTTTTAGTGGGAGGTCTTATCGGTACATAGATCTGCTGTCATGTTTAGCGTCCGCAGAGCGGCACATTTATTTGCACATAGCTGCTGGCCTTTTCTCAGTCCAGGAAGCCACGAGATTTCGCCACTGTTCGGGCCCATGTTAGTGCATTTCTTGACTGCTACTTAGGTGCTAAAGCCTGGAGCTGGTTCAATAGCACATACGATTTTTGCTTCTTTCCATCAACACAGACGGCGAATGAAAAGGGTTGCTTGATGGCACGACATGGGCCAGTTGCATGTAATTACTGCTATCGCGATGAATGCTCCAAAATACAGATTCTATAGAATACATATTTCCGCATAGTAGTATTAGGTCGCTTGTACGAACAAGGAAACTTGCTGACAAACGTTCTGCGTACAGTGATTTTGACGTCCCAAGGAAAAAAGAATGCCAAGAGACCGCCAAAAGGGCGGTCTTTTTTACTCTAGGTAATATGCGTTGTGCGCCCGGAGCATTGATCCTTAATCTCCTCGGCGTCGCGGTTCGTCACAAAGCTTACGTTTTAAACTTGTATCAAAAATTGCAATACCAATGAGGTCAGCATCTGTACCAATGCGGACAGTGTCTATGCAGGCTCGCAAAGCACGAGTTGTTTTACGCGCACTTCTTCTTTAGTCCAAAAAAGTGACATTTATTTTTGGTTTCAAGTCTAAAGAATGGCCTAAAACGTATAATGGACAAATGAAACGCGAACACGAAATTATGAACCGGAACACACAAATAGCGCGATTTCTTTCCATGCAAGTGAAGTAATCGCGCCGCTATATAACAGCAGAGTCTAAAACATTGAAGGACTCTGATAACAGTAACAAAGATTGAAAATGTGTCTTTCCAAATATACCACTAGCGAGCCATTGTTTTGCATTCACTATCCATATTCTTTCCTCTAGAGCGTTCGGTTTAATATTTTCGTGTTTTCATTCATTCGTCCATGAGTGTACATGTATATACAGCACACTGTGTTCGGTGGCTATGCGCTAGCCCACGCATAACCTTCGGAACTCCGGTGATTGGGCAGGGGCGGTGCTAGACCTGTGACAGACATCAGCCGTTCACCTTTCGAAGAGCAGGAGCGTGATTTGGTTCCGAATGAATTAATGCGATCGGGAGCCAGACGTTTTCTTGTCGACTTTTGAGCATTAACTGCCATAGGAAAAACGAGTACTCGGCTACGGCATCATAGCCGTTCATCTTTTATACTCCGGCAGGCGAAAAGAGGTTGGCCGCTCGGAAGACGTGTACGTGCTGCTCATCTTTTGATGAGCGGCTTTCAAAGAAAAAAAGAGTACTCGGCAGCCGCAAGCTTGCCGCACGTCTTGTGATCAATGTTGCGGGTGCAAGCGCCGTTCCTCGGCGGCGGGTGACTTACCAGAGAATTTATAAGCAACCCGCGCCGGGCAGAAACCGTGGTTACGGCAAACCAGTGAAAGGCGACCAACATATGAGCATTGGCTGCCGAAAACGTTCGAAGGTGACGGCAGCCGGATTCGTACCATCCATTTTATTATCAACGGCAGCCAATTCGTTGCCTCTTGCCGAGCATGCCGGAGAACAGTCATAGGATGGCCGGTCAAGAAACGGACTTTCCGTGCTACCTGGGAAGCAGCTCTGGCGACTTCAAGAGCCTGTTTGTTAACTGCTGCAGCCTTTTCGTAGCGATTTCCTTGTTGTCGTCAAGAGATATCTCCGTTTTCCAAGGCAGTGCCACTTCGTACCGGCCGTCGACCTTCGTTAATGTCTGTTCGAAGACCTCCATCGCAGCGCATTCGCCTGGCTTGCATTCTTCCTTGTCAGTGATTCCGATGGATTCCAAGGTCCAAAATTTGCTCAGGACATCTGCCGTCTTGTCTTTAACGACCGATGTCCGCAAAGTAACAGTCTCAGTACACTGGTTCTGCTGAGATGTCCCTTCTATTGGACCCTGCACGCTCCAACCGAACACCGTCTCAACAGCCCTCCGACTTTCGCCGAGTTTTCTCGTTCGGCCAGTTGTGAGGCCCCAGATGTACTCGGAGCCGATGAGTAAACCAATGTCCTCAGGAGCGTCGCCGTTGGCGAGGTCGGCGATGTCGCAGTCAAGGTGTCCAAGCTGATGCGCGACTGACTGTGGCGGAGCCGGTATTTTATGGTCGCAAATGACGTCGGTTTCCAGCACCTCCAACTTCAACCGGCGTCCCTGTTTTGTGTTCAGCGTCACCATTACTCGCTGGAACATCTTTTCTTCTTGACGACCGCCGAACACGCCAACTGTCAATCTTTCGTTTCCCACAACTTGACATCCGAGCCTTTTCGATGTGGCAGACGTTATAAACGAGCGTTGGCTTCCTCCATCAAAGAGCGTGCGGATTTCAGCGTTGTAAGTTTCTCCGCTGCACATAACCTTCGCCGTTGGAAGCAAGACGACCGTCGTCTTAGCTGCAGGCACCCCATCATGGGTTACGGTTCCTAGGCTCACGTGCGAGTTGTTGACAGGCTCCGTTGATTCGAGCGACTTTCTCGCTGTATACGTTGGATCGCACATGGTGGTGGCATGCTTCTTGTTGCATTTCATGCATTTTACGTTCACACGGCATGCGCGTGCTTGGTGCTTCCCCGTCGTGCAACGAAAGCATCGTCCGGCAGAAAGCAACATCCTCTTCTTTTCCTCGATAGACTTTCCAGAGCTGCAGTTCTGGGTGGAATGCGCGTGGTCGTCGCAGAAAAAGCAGCATTCTTGACGTGCACTCTGGGTCAGCGTTGAAATGGAGAATGCATGCTTGTGAGGTCGCTGTTCAGGTTGTTTCTGGCGATCTTTTTGCTCATGCTTCACTTCCTGTCTTACGTCCATGCGACGGAGAGCAGCCAGGTTCTCCCGACTTTCCACTTCTACTCTCAAAAAGTCCAGAAGCCGACAAAAAGACGTCACGGTACCTTTTTGCGAGTCAGTGGTAGTCTCGGGCACACCCTCAGTGTGAGGCGTTTGTCGGCTGTAGTGGCCGTCGTTCGATGTATCGAGGACGCGTTTCCGACTATAATCGAGCAGTAGGTCCCCTGGCAACGCCCTCTGTGCGATGGGTAGCAACATAGAACTGAAGGTCTCCAGCTTGCGCCCGAGTGCCTCCAGGCCTCTGATGTGGGCTGCCAGGGTGTCGTGCAGTCGACGCAGTCCGCGCACATCTTCCGACGACCGAACAGGCTTCAAATCAATCAGCTTTTTGAAGTGCTCTTGGATGAGGAGTTCCTCGTTTCCGAATCGTTTTTTTAGTAGTTGCACGGCATCGTTGTAGCAACGAGCTGTCGGTGAAAGTCCAGCGATGGCGGTGGCAGCATCTCCAGTGACGGACACCCTGAGGAAGTTGTACTTGTCGATAGATGAAAGGTCTTCATTTTTGTCGACAACCTCCTCGAAGAGCTCCCAAAAGTGCTACCACTCGTTGCTTCGCCCGCTGAACTTGATCAGCTCCAGTTTTGGCAACTTAATCTTAGACCGTTGCGTTTGCTCTGTGCTGACCACCTCGTTGATGACCGTTGATGGGGAAGCACTCGGCACTGAGTCGCCGTCTATGCGTTGCTGGAGTCTTGTGAGGCACGATAAGATGCCGTCGTTGTAGTCCAGCACCTGCGCGCACTTGTCCTCGAAGTCTTCATCTGGCACGAGCGTCTCGATTTTGTTGTCGAGGGTCTCCAGGTTCTTCGTCACTTTTTTCAGCCGAGCGTGCAGAACTGCAGCTTCGCTTCTTAGGAGGTCCCTCTGCATAGCATCTTGGCCCTCGTTCAATATCCGGGTGACTTGAGAGCGGAGAGCGGCACGTTTTTTGAGGCAGCGTTCCATGGCGTTGAGCTTACCGGAAGGTCCGATGTCGTTCATTGGCGGAGCGTCCAAATCGTTGTGGAGACACGCAGTCTATTGAAGCCAATAATTGGACGACTCCCGGGTTTCGGCACCAAAGTTTTTGTCGTTGACGTTGAATGACAAGCATCGGAACTTCCAGTAAGCAAATAAACAACTGCTTTAATTGGACTAAACGCTGCGCATACAAATTCACATCTTCTTCCGTCGCGTTCCCGTTTGCCTCTGCCCGTCCGTCCTACACTTCCCTCGCTCTCGGCCAGGGCTCAGAGTCCGATCGCCGCCGGGCAGCGGGCTCTCCCTCTCTCTCTGGGACATGAGGACCGATTTGGGGGCTGTGCGCGAGACGTTGTGTTTAGGCGACGGGCCATGTTTTCAGCTGGTCGGGAGGCCCCGATATGGGGGCCACTTTCGATGTCTTGCGCGGGAACTCCAGGGGCGACAGCTCTGTTGTTATCGCAAATTTAAAGTAATTTTTTTTTCTAAATAGGCAGTCGTAAAATCCCATCAAGTAACATAGTGCAGGGCATGAAGTTGATCCTACCAATGCACGAGCGAGTCTCTTCTACGTTAATCACCAACAACATAGTGCAATATTTCTTGTCGCAGTTTAAGTGTAAGCAAAATAACTTGCGCTTTTGCTCGCACTTGCCTTTCTTTGGTGGGGAGCCCTTGACATGGTGGCGGTTTACCTCCTGCGTGGTGGCCGCTTGCTCGACGCCCTTGAAGGCCAGTTATTTTGGTGAACCATCTCAATCTCGGATCGGACATCTCTGCCGGGTCGATGTCTCCAATGCTCTCCATTTCTTGAGGAGGCGAATAGCCTCGAGCTGATGCGTCGACGAAGCCGGCGGCAGAGGCGTGGTAGCTGCGATGACTGGCGAGGCTTAGCTCACCCGTCGGTGTGGCACAGTCTTCTTGTGGCAATAAATGACATTTCGCTGGCCTAAAAGGTTCCCTGCTAACGTCCAGTGAGTCCTTGCACCTTGCCCGTTCACCGAGAACACTCATTACTGTTTGACAAACGATTTTCGTTCATTTAAAACGTAGAAACACGGAGCGGATGAAAAACGCGTCCCCGTCGTTCGGCTCACTAACGGCTTTTTCTCCCCCAGGAAAAAACCGGTCGGTCTCCTTTGTCTGTGCATGAATTCTCGGCGCCCAGGCGCGTGCCGTTGTTCGGCTGTATGGCGTTTGCCGAAAAAATGACGTATAACCAGATACCTTACGTAGGCCGGTCTCCTCTTGAACACCGGTTGCCAAATATTCTGTGGCCATTCGCTTGCCGTAATTCGGCCGAGGACAGCTAACCGAATGAAAAACGTATATTCTGGGGCCGTACGTCGGCCGGTATCCTTCATAACACTGGTTGCCGGATATTCTACCACGGGACGCGCAGTTCACCGTTGAAACAACGAATGCACGGCAGCCGCGCTCCGGCCGGTCTCCTTTCGAACACCAACTGCCGCAAGAATACGCATATTCTGTGGCCGGTCGCTTGCCGTGCTTCGGCCGATTACCGCTTCCCGAAGAAAAAACGGATGCCCTAAGGCCGTACTTCGGCCGTTCTCTTTCTCAACATCGGCAGCCGTAAGAGAACTGAATATCTGGCAGCCGGTTAGCTGCCGTTCTGCGTCCGGACACGGGCGGACGGAAAAATACCGAAGCGCTGGTTGCCGAATGTTGGCCGTTCAACGCATGATCAGTGGCTGCCAGAACCTGGATGCTGGCCGGACATGCCAGAAAGCGGCCATAGACGGGCCGGTCTTCGGGCACACTTTCTGTGCCGCCTGGGACGCTTTTTTGTCTGCTTATAAGGCGTCACATCCATACGACTTTCACACTGACGGCCGAGTAGACTATGCTTGGTTATTTTTTTCTTCAGTTACGCTTGATGTCTCACTAAACGTGAGTGTAGAAGTTAGTTAGGAGGAGAAAGAAAGGACGGAAAGGCTGAGAGGTTAACCAGGTGTAGAGCCAGGTTTGAGATCCTGCACTGGGGGAATAGGGTTCAGGGGATAAAAGAAAGGGCGGCAGAAGATGAAGAGATACGAGTGGGAAAGCGCACTCTCTAGTCTTGCTTGCGCTTTCAAGGACCGATGCCGCGACGACGCTTCGCTTCTTTGCTCGTAGAATCACTATGAAGTAATGGAACAAAACGTTCTTTCTTTTCGAATCAAAGTCTCTATATTCAAGGTTCCCGTCTCCGGCGCCGTCTTCCGTATGGGTGGTCTCTACCCGAGTCGACTTTACTTTGTAGACAGTGGTTGGAAGTGGCCTTCATGAATGCCTACTCCTTCTTCATCGGGATGAAAAGTAGCTCCAAATGTGGCGCCTGTTGGGCAAAAGAAAATATAGAGCATTTGCTGTGTTGCTCACCCGAATACTCTTTGCAGAGGAGCGTGCTTTCCACTGTGCTCAACCGAGTGGACAATGAACCACTTCCAGTAGAGACTATTGTAGGTCATCGGTCTCCACCATCGACTTCACAGAATGAGGCGAAAGCGTTCCTACGTTTCCTGAGCGAAACGAATTTGCAGGAAAGTTGCTCACATGTTTGATTAAAGATATTTGGTATACTATTCAGTAGAAATCACATTGGCGCCTTTGCAGCTGACGGATGTTCTCTGCTTCTTTCCCCGTGGTTTACTAAATAAATAGCTCACCACCTTTTTCTTATTTGCGCAAACTTTAGGGCACTAAAAATTGACTAGAGCTACTTCCAAATGTCCACAAGTGCGAGCTTTAATAAAAAAAGCTTTAACTGCTTCATTTTTCTAAAAACTGGCGTTGTTGCTGTTGCTGCTTCGTGGAGCAAGGTTTGCACCGCTATAAACAGTGAAAAAAAGCTTTTCCAGATTATGTGAGAATGGAACCTTAATCGGCATATAACGATTGATTGATTGATTGATTGATTAATTGATTGATTGATTGATTGATTGATTGATTGATTGATTGATTGATTGGTTGATTGATTGATTGATTAAATGAATCATTCATTGATTGAATATAGGTTTCACGCACTGACTGCGCACGTGCGATGAAGCACCCTGTAGTCGAGGGCTCCGGATTAATTTCCACCACCTGGGGATTTGTTAGTTACTGCGAAATCTATAACACACTGGCATTTTCGCTTTTCGCCTGCATCAAAACGCGGCCGCCGCAGCCGGGAACCCAACCCGCGCCCTTGGGCTGAGCAGCACAACACCTTAGCCACTGGGCTACCGTGGCGGGGTTCTTCAGAAGGAGCGGAGTGCGCTACAAACGCGCTACATAATCGCGTTGTGCACGGTGATACAACGCTTAGCCTAGCACATGCGGCGCTAATGTCCTGCAGCGCCACGGGAGAATGGGACGGCAAGTGGTTGGACGCGTGCAACACCGCATCCCTTAACTTTGATTCATAAAGGCTGAAACACAGCCTTTATTCCGGCCCATGAAAAGGCTGTTCAAAGGCTGCTCTTGCTCCACGCCTCTGCCAATACATTGCTGCTCTCCGTAACCCTAAAAGACTTCGATGTGGCCTTCTTCGGGAGGTGCCCGCACTGTGGGTCGCTGCCTTCGGACATCGGCAAAGGGGGTGTTGGCCTGCATCTCTAATCCCGCTATCCCCCTTCGCATCAAGTAAACATGATGGGATTGGGATGTAACCCTGTTTCTCTGCTCTGAACTGCAGGCGTAACACGTTTGGTGAGGCCAACACCTCTTGGGTCTCGAACTAGAGAAATCCACCTAGTATCGCCGAGGACTGGGTCCTTCTGGGCAGCTCTTGCATAACGTTCTGTACGTATATGAGCTAATATATCGGCTTACGATCACGGATGAGTTGTCCCCAGACTTCTTTTTGGAGGTATACCCACCAACAGTCGATAAAAGTACAGAGAAATAAGATGCTCAACCATGATGAGGCAGTAGAAGTGTGTGATGAGTAATTCTAAACGAGGCCGTAATGTATGTCTACAAAGCACTTAGGCAGACCTAAGTTCATCCAACTCCTGGATCAGCACTTTACAGATACGTTGAATTGGTTTTCATCACCAATTTTTGGTAGAAGCTTTCGTGTCTACAACCTCCGGTGTCTTGTTTTGTTTTGATTTGTCATGTTATAAGCCTTTAGGTTAAATATACTATGCAACTTGGAAAGGTTACGCAATAATTGCTACAATTTTCTGATGAGATATACTCCGGTGTGAACGTATGAGGATCCTGGGTCCATACACGCTGGTAGCGCTAGGAACAGCTGCCAGATCATTAATAGCAATAATGAGTGGGAAAAGGCAGGAACGGCTTTTTTGGACCTCTGCAGCGGCACTGATAAACTCTTTGTGTTACCAGTAGCCACCAAAGGCGTGGATAGAGATTTCTCAATTTAACTAAAAAATTTAGAGTGCAGGTCAATTACAGATCGAATAACTTACCAGTATTTGCGCTAACGTAATTCTCTTGCGCAAAAAAAGACAAAGACTTAACAGAGACGAGACCATGCACAGCGCTGGGTGTAGCGTCATTCGTCGTCAGTCATCCTCGCTTTTTTGCGCCAGTGAAGGACAATGTGCAATACCAAGTCGCCCAATCCTATGAAATATTGAATATAAATAACCGAGCTATTGACAGGAAAGAGGCAGGATTGCAAATACATTGTCACAGCACCTGTTTCTTTATATGCTATATTTTATGTGCCAACATGTTCAGCATGTCTTGTTGAGGTTCACGGATAGCGTAGTTCAATTGGAGTTTAAATCTGGTTTAGTGGTGGTGATTTTGACGTCGAACACCGCGCTAATGACTGAGTGAGCCACGACAGTTTTTATGAAGGGTTAAGGAGCCTGGTTGTTTCTGCAATATCTTTCTAATGGTTTTTGTTTCAGAAAATGACCTATTTAGTACGGGAATGTATGCAAAACAAGACAAATGCAAAGAAACTTAGGTGGCCGAGGTTGCAGAATACTTGTCGGGAGGGCGCGTTGAGGCCATGCGGAATACAAAAAAAGAAATATTGCACGTAGAGGATGCAAGAAGCCGGTGGCCGATTCCTAATGCAAGGGAGGTGCATAATGCACGCACTGTATATTTTCTTCTGATTATATATCGGGAACCTGGAGGGTGGGAGCTCTAAGGAAAGTTACGGTAAGCCGAACCGGTCTACTGAATTTTTGAACACGACGTCCGCGCAAACAATCACATTCGAGTGTGAAAGTTGACGAAGATTAAAAGAGAAAATAGGACGAGCTCCCCCTTAGTCTTCGATATTGGCCGTGTAATGCATTCCGCAGCTGATTACAAACTTTCGAAACCACCCCAAGAATGTACGCTCTTTCTTTTGTTTTAGGGAAAGAGAATTTTTCCCCAGATCTACATTTTTATAATGTACGTCAAATTTACAAGAAAATACAAGAACCTGAATTCGTACCTACGAGATTTCAATCTGGAATATAAATGGTTTCTTAAAAAAGCAAAGTAATCGATATAGGGGTTTTTCAGCAATTTTTTTAATCATTATACCGAGGACTTGCTTCAAAAAGATGTCTAAAATTTTATATAACAAATCCCAATCAAGCAGCTTTATTCATTGGAGCCATTCTCTACTTCTTAGAAGTGTTTCAATAATCCTAATTCTGCTCGCAGTCGCTTCTTAAAGATGTCTGAAAGTTTCAGTAATGAATCCCCCTCAAGCAGCTTCATTTATTGGAGGCGTTCTCTACTTTTGCCAAGGGATTCGATAGTTCTAACTTTGCTTGTGCAGAAGAAGAATCTTGACAGGTTAAAATACCTGAAGCTGGCTGTCAAGGTGCCAGGACTCCAAGAGAAACCTGGCGAAAAAAAGAAAACTGACGAAAACAGGCGAGCCAGAGCATTACCGAATAGAGGGTGTGGGGCACGCCTCCCCTTCTTTCGCGTAATCCGAAATCTATTACCACCGAGCGTGGGGCCATGAGTCTTCCGCGGAAGATTCGCAGGTCGCTCCTTGTTTGGGAGCAAAATTTCATTCGCTACCCGAGTGTAGCGCTCCTAATTTTTAGCGTCGTCACAATTGTCTCCCGCTTCCTGAGGGAAACCAGGAAGTGAGCTCGGCTCCTTGTTGCGCCAATTTTGAAGGTTTTAAATTAGTCCTTCGCTGTTCTTCCTTTATCTGCGAAGGCTGTTCCCCGAGGGCCGAAAGAGGGAAGTTTGAGGGATTTCGCTTTTTCCCAGTTGAAGAAAGGTCCAATAATGAGGCCTTCTCTGTATGTTTCAAATTGTTTTTTTTAAACCTAACCCCGGTTGCTTTCATATTTGTGGCCGCTCATACAGTTTCCGAAATACAAATAAAAATATTGTCGGGCCTGCCAGACTTTCGAAAGCCAGAACTCTGGCCTCAGAAACGATATTAGGTAGCCCGACCTTTCGATATTGTCGACAGGGAGAAAAGTAGAAGCAAGTATAATTTGGTAACATTCAGAAGAGAATCTGCTACACCCAATTTCGTAGGGTATTTTGCGAAAACTCTGCGTGCAATAATAAAGAGCAATCAAAGAGAAAAACGGCACAATAAAGATCGTATGTCGGAGGAGAGAAAGAAAATAGCTCTCCTGACCTTACCTCTTGCCGTCCAATTGGTCTGCATGAACAACGCCGCGTAAAGCAAACTGAAGAAAAGCGTGGCTAAATAATGACTTCGCGTTGCACACTCCGAGTGTATGCCACTTGGAAGAAAGAAACGAGCATTCCGGGAAACTCTGAGAAAAGTCGCAGGTATCAAGTGGCAAAAACGCAACAGTTTAATTCAGCCAACGCAATCTTCTAGAATACATTTCTACGCAACACATTCGGACGCATGTGAAAGAAATGTGATTCTCATTGTCCCCCGAGTGAGTTCTTCAAGAATTCACCGTCGCAAACACGCAAAGTAGACAGGCGGCGTTGCGAGTATTTCCGCAAGCTTTCCAGAGGACGCTACTGCAAACGAGTGAGCGTACAGTGAATGCCGAGAGGTTATACTCACTTGTTACGTCCGACAATTTTTCTGACGTTAGACGACGACTACCACGAAAGGCGAGTTCAGCTGCCGAAACTCAGTAATCAAAGAGTGGCTAGTGGCATATGACGTCTCTTCATAAGCATTTGCCGATTCACGCTTAGGGGCCCGTTATTTCAATTCAAGGGGCAAGCTATTAATGTGATAGCGATTGTCCAACAGAGGGTGAAGATGGTGTCGATTTTATGAGCGCATGGCGGGGCACTTCGAGATCTAATGACTGTAGAGAGCATGGGAAAACTAACATGGGTCTATGGCCTTGTCAAAGAAGATTGGTTCGCCACTGCTACACTGGGAAAGTGAAGGACCAGCGAAGCCTTTGAGTCCATGACATATACGTGACTGAAAAAAAAGGTGGAAATTACGAGGAGAATTTCTTCCTATTGAGTATTTAAGGCTGTCGTTCTTGAATGCAATCACGCAAGAACCTTTGCTTTGATTACAGTGATATTGAAAATGATAAGTGATGACAACGACAACGACGACGACGGCGACGACGATGATGATGATAATAAATTTATTGTTCATGTCCAATGTCTAATACTGGCCTGCCTAAGCCATAAATTTGGAATGTGGAGCAGAGCCCAGTACTTTGGAAACATCCAGGGAACAAAAGGAAAAAACATGCACACGGAAAAAGGATAGAGAGGAAGACAGGAAAAGTTAGAATTCGCCAAGTATTTCGAGAAGCTGTCACCTAATTTCTTGCGGATAATGTCAGACACAAACACATAAGGCGGCTCGTTCACAGTGCGCGGCACATGGCAGAAACGAGCATGTAACCCGAAATGAGCGCGAACACAATTCATAAAAAGAGCAAATAACTGGGCGCAGGTCACAAGCAGAAATGTCTGTGTGACAGAATTCCCGCGTGTACAGATACTTCGAAACAGTCACCTTAAAAAATAAATCGAAAGTGTGCCTTTGCGAACAGGCAGATACACATTGGTTTTAGTTCATTGACATACCGTGGATAATTGACAATTGAACGAATGATTCCTTTATGCATACCATAAATATTTTACGCCAGCATGCAGCACAAAAATAACACATATATGTCGTAACAGACTACACTGTATGTCAGTACATGCGGAAAAAACCTTCTAACAATGATTGAACACCGAACCTTAAGTGAATAAAGCAAGCCCATTAAAGGAAGGAAGCTTGAGTAAACAAAGCAAAGAGAAGGGCCCACAAATGTAGACCCTGCACCTGTAAGAGTCAAATAGAAAACCTACATACTTAATATTTCCCTGGTAGTAAAAAGCGATGCTGGTACACGTACCACAACACTGAGGAGAATGCAGATAAAACAGAACAAAACTTCAAACGGTTCTGTGGAAGCATACTAGTATTTATTTTTGCTTTGTTAACCGAAATCAAGTTGCGGCAAAACCACTTCATTGCATTATCATTATCAGTCCTCGACATTGCAACCGTCCGAGAATTGTTACCATGACACCAAAATAATAGCGGACCTTCTGTATACTGAAATACGCGACTGGGTTGGACGGAATGAGAGAGGCCATTAAACGGCGACAAAGTATAACCGTGCGGGACACCACTCAGACGTTTAGCGTTTTTGCTTTTAATGCTGCTTATTGCGATGACCTGGGTTCAGTCACAAAAGTATTTTCTAAAAAACGATATTAATAGGCTGGAAATTCCATATTCCCACAATATACAAAGGAAAACTACATAGCGGATAGAATTGAACGCTTTCAAAACGTTTTGAAATATACCACAGGAAAGCTTGTAGCTATAAGTTGTGGCGGTCAACTAATCGGGTAGATCCTCCAAAACCAACCGAGAGCCGCGCCCTGTGATAAAAATACAGTGCTGCTGATAACACATTATGGTGCTCGAGGAAGCTGAGTAAACATGGTTTTCAATTACCAAGGCAATGCATGAAAGTATGGAAATAGATCGATACTTTGATACTCAGTTGAGTTCCCCAACCCTTTAGAGCGGAAATGCAACAGCTTGTTCTAGCTTTGGCGGAAATCAATCCGTTATATTGGTATTGTTGACAATTACTGCTAAAACGCATTTCAAAGTATATGAATTCCGGCAGAGGAGAAGAATACTAATGGCATCCAGACCGTCGCATTTGCATCGTTTAGAACTAAACAAAATGTAGCGAATTTCCTCTTTTGTACACCCGCCGTGGTGGCAGAGTGGCTAAGGCGTTGCGCTGCTGAGCCCAAAGTCGCGGGTTCGATTCCCAGCCATGGAGGGCGCTTTTCTGATGGCGGCTAAGAGCAAAAAGGCCCGGGTGCACTAGATTTCGGCGCACGTTAAAAATCCCCACGTCGTCAAAGTTAACCCACAGCCCTCCACTAGGGCGCGCCTCATCGCCTGCGTTGCGTCGTCGCGTTAAATTCTACAATCAATCAATCTTTTCTGTACACTCCTGCACAAGAACGGAGTAACCACTGAACGGAGTTTCAATGGAAATAAGCCACCTGGGAAGACTTGCTGGCAGCCCAGGCGAAATTAGTATTGAACGGTATGGACGGCGCAAAAAAATTTGTGCTGATGGCTTCATGAGTTTTTGTTATGTGGAGGGTGTAAGCTGATTTGTAATGACACAATTTTTTTGGGTGTTATGCCGGGCTTCTGAAATCCTGCGCTAAAATTGCGGACCCTTTTATATCTAATAAAAGCAGCATACCTATTTCGGGCAATTTTGTCATCGACACGTCATTGTTAGTGAGCATCGATACAATACCCAAGCCAACTCTTTTTCGTGAATAGCAAAAAGAGTGCAGCGATTTATCCGATGACAGTAATGTTTTCTCCGTTTAATTAGTACAGTTTTTTGCACGGGTTCAGCTATTACCCATAGATCGTTACGAATGAATCATAACCCCGGACGTCAGAAACTTCTGAAAGAAACGCTTGCCAGCCAAATTATTTGAGCAACAGTGAAGCTTCTGGTTGACAATGATTTTATTTTCTGTTCCTGCCCAGGTTGGCTGCACTGATTGCGGTAAATGTGAAATAAAATGACACCCTATGAAGAGCTCATCGGAGAATTCGGGCCTACAACGAAAGGAATGGCGTCATTTGTTTCCAACACGAGCATTTACATGATCCAAGCACGATGACGCTAAAGATGCTCCGGAGTTTTGTCGTTTACTTTCGAGGTAAGATAAGGTAACAAAAGGGGTGTAGAAAATTTGAAACAGTTTTGGCAATCTGCTTTAACTACGCAACAAATATATTGTCACGAAGCCAAGGACGACGCAGTTGTCTTGCAGGAGAAACAAGCTTATTGGAGCGAACTTGTGCTCCCCTAACAACTCAAAAGAATACAGAGTCGGCGAAGCAGCGGTCAACAAAGTGACTTGCGTCAGCGAGCGTCGCAGAATCGAATGCCCCGGCGTCCGCACTGCAGGCTTTTTATCTTTTGGCGCGCGTGGTTCTCGAAACGTCGATTCGCATCGAGAACATAGTAGATCCAAGAAGATTATTCTGGGCTGTTCACGTTAGATCGGAATGCTCTCCCTATCACAACAGATAACACATGCGGCACAAAAAGAAAGAATGGAACACGCGCTTCCCTTGGCGCAGAGATAACACAGACCGGCGCAGCCGGGCGGAAAAAGCAAAACACAAATAAACAAACCCAATGTATGGTTCGCGGCATTACCCCCCCTCTAAGAGTGCATCGACCCGATGCTAACATAAGCGACAGTCCGAACAAATGAAAATAAAAGTTCGTCATCGTCCGTAGAAAGGTTTTAAGCGAACCACGTGGACGACTTCAGGCCGCGTGCGTCGTCGTGATGTGCCGGAGTCACCATCGGGGATCACTTCGTAGGTAAGTTGGCCAACACGTCGTAGAATCTGGTAGGGTCCGAAATACCGTCGCAGGAGCTTCTCACTGAGTCCGCGTCGTCGGATGGGAGTCCAAACCCACACACGATCCCCTGGTTGGTACTCGGCGTCTCGGCGTCGGAGGTTGTAGCGGCCCGCATCCACCAGCTGCTGGTCCGTTATACGAACTCGAGCGAGCTGGCGGGCCTCCTCCGCACGTTGAAGATATCCGTGGACGTCGGCGTTGAGGTCGTCGTCTTCTACGTGCGGAAGCATGGCGTCGAGCATCGTAGTCGGCCTTCTACCGTAGACAAGCTCGAACGGCGTCAGCTGTGTCGTCTCCTGGATAGCCGTGTTGTACGCAAACGTGACATACGGGAGCACTTCGTCCCAAGTCTTATGTTCAACGTCAACGTACATTGACAGCATATCTGCGATTGTCTTGTTCAGACGTTCTGTTAGTCCGTTCGTTTGGGGGTGGTACGCCGTCGTTCTTCGGTGATCCGTGTTGCTGTAGCGTAATACTCCTTGCATCAGCTGCGCAGTAAATGCCGTTCCGCGGTCTGTGATTAGGACTTCCGGGGCTCCATGTCGCAGCACAACTTGGCTTATAAAGAACTTCGCCACTTCTTGTGCAGTCCCCCTAGGAAGAGCGGCGGTCTCTGCGTAGCGCGTCATGTAGTCTGTCGCTACGACAATCCACTTGTTCTGTGATCGTGACGTAGGGAACGGGCCTAAAAGGTCCATTCCAATCTGTTGAAATGGTCTCGATGGGACGGCGATCGGTTGCAGAAGTCCGGCGGGTCTTGTCGGCGGCGTTTTTCGTCGCTGGCAGTCACGGCAGCTCCGGACGTAGTGGGTGACGTCAGAGGTAAGGCCGGGCCAGTAGTACCTCGCCTTGATTTTTCCAATAGTGCGGGCTGTGCCCAGATGTCCGGAAGACGGGTCGTCGTGGCACGCTTCCAAAATTTCGTCACGAAGGTCCGCGGGGATGACGAGAAGGTAATTCGCTCTTGTTCCGGGGCTGAAATTCTTCTTCACAAGGACGGAGTTTCTCAGGTTGAATGCTGGTAAGCTGCGTTTGAAGCTCCTAGGAACAGCAACGTTGCATCCCTCGAGGTACTCGATTATGACGCGTAAGTCGGGGTCGGCACGCTGCTGGGCGGCTAGGTCGCTCTCCGTCACGATCCCGAAGAACGCGCTGTCTTCATCAGAGTCTTGTGGTGGTGGGTCGACGGGGAAGCGGGACAGGCAGTCGGCGTCGGAGTGTTTCCTGCCGGATTTATAAACGACTGTAACGTCGAACTCCTGCAGGCGCAAGCTCCACCGCCCAAGACGGCCAGAGGGGTCCTTCAAATTGGCGAGCCAACACAGCGCATGGTGGTCTGTTACAACCTTGAATGGCCTTCCATACACGTATGGGCGAAATTTTGAAATCGCCCATATAATAGCCAGGCACTCTTTCTCAGAGGCAGAATAGTTTTTCTCCTCCTTCGACAGACCACGGCTAGCATAGGCGATTACCCTTTCGCAGCCGCTTTGCTTTTGGACAAGGACGGCACCGAAGCCTATATCACTGGCGTCCGTATGCATTTCCGTTTCGGCATTTCCGTCGAAATGAGCGAGCACGGCCGGGCTTTGCAGGCGTTTTTGCAGCTCGCAGAATGCTTTTTCTTGGTCGTTTTCCCAGCTGAAAGGGGTGCTGTCTTTCGTCAAGCGCGTGAGTGGCTCTGCAATGCGTGCGAAGTTTGCGACGAAGCGCCGGTAGTATGCGCACAGCCCGAGAAATCTTCGCACGCCCTTCTTGTCTTTCGGCCTAGGGAAGTTCGCGATTGCTGAAGTTTTTGCCGGGTCAGGTAGGACTCCCGCGGCGTTGACGACGTGGCCCAAGAACTTGAGTTCCTCGTATGCGAAACGGCACTTTTCAGGCTTCAGCGTCAACCCCGACGTACGAATGGCCTCGAGTACAGACTCCAACCTTGCAAGGTGTTCGTCGAAAGTCCGAGCGAATACCACTACGTCGTCGAGGTATACGAGGCAGGTGTACCACTTAAGGCCAGCTAGCACAGTGTCCATGACTCTTTGAAACGTCGCTGGTGCTGTGCATAGCCCAAACGGCATCACCTTGAACTCGTATAGGCCGTCTGGGGTTATAAATGCAGTCTTCTCTCGGTCTCTCTCGTCCACTTCAATTTGCCAGTAGCCGGTCTTCAGGTCCATCGATGAGAAGTACTTCGCGTGGCAGAGGTGGTCGAGGGCGTCGTCGATTCGGGGGAGGGGGTACACGTCCTTTTTCGTGATTTTGTTCAGTCGCCGGTAGTCAACGCAAAACCTTAATGTGCCGTCTTTTTTCTTTACGAGTACGACGGGCGCAGCCCAGGGGCTTTTCGATGGCTGTATAATGTCATCGCTCAGCATGTCGTCGACTTGAGTCCGGATGGCTTCCCGTTCGTGTGAAGAGACGCGGTACGGTGACTGTCGGGTAGGTCGGGCTCCATCTTCGGTTATTATTCGGTGCTTCGCTAGAGGGGTCTGACGTAGTTTTGCGCTCGACGAAAAACATTCGCTATAGCGACGCAGCAAAGCCAATAATTTTTTCCGTTGTTCTTGCGGTAGCGCCGGATTCACGTCGAATGGCTGCGGGAGCTTGAATGTTTCTACGGGTGTGCGTTCAAAGTCGGCGACTGCGATCACATCACTTGCTTCTTGCGTTTCTTCGAGGAACGCAATTGCAGCTCCCTTGTTTAAATGCTGGTACTCTTCGGTGAAATTAGTGACCAAAACGTGAGATTGGCGTTGCTTAAAGTGCGCAATGCCTCTTGCGACGGAGACACCGCGGTCGAGAAGCAACCTTCGATCACTCTCTACGATAGCGTCGATGTCAGAAGCAGCATCCTCACAGTAGACGGCGATCATCAAGCTTGCGCGGGGTGGCAGGGTGATGTGATCGTCGGCGATCCTGACAGCAGCACGGTGATCGGGGTTCGGCTGCGGCGTCGTGGAGTGATTGGAGGAAAATGTTATCGACTTGGTCTGCAGGTCAATTATTGCGCCGTTGTCCGTCAAAAAGTCCATTCCGAGAATCACGTCGCGGGAGCAGTTAGGCAGAACGACGAACGCCGCAGGGTACGTTGTGCCGTCTATGGTGACGCGTGATGTGCACGTTCCACTTGGCGTCACGAGGTGGCCTCCTGCTGTGCGTATGTGCGGACCGTCCCATCTGGTCATAACTTTCTTCAGTTTAGACGCAAATGGTCCGCTCATTACCGAATAGTCAGCTCCCGTGTCTATGAGGGCGACTACGTCAAAGCCGTCGATGGACACCTTGACGTCAGATGCAGTCGTCCTCGAGTTCCGGGTTCGTCGGGGCGTCGTATCTCTGCTTGTATGTGTTGATGGTCGGGCACTGTGCATCGTCGTTGTCGTCGTCTTCTCAACGGACGTCTCGGTCAGGTCGGGTACGCGTCGCGGCGTATAGCTGTTGTCGTGTACGGGAGTCTCGTCAGGTCTGGGTCGGGTCGTCGGGATGAGGGCATGTTGTGAGTCACTGTCTTCCGCGAGTCGTTGCGTCGTTGGAGGGTTTTCATTTTTCCACGATCGTGCAACTTTACCTCCAGAAGTTGCTGCTTTTAGTTTCCCCCGCGTGGGCTGGGGGACCTTCCACGTGAGAACTCAGCATTGCTACGGCGGTTCAGCGACTGGTATGGGTAGGGTGACGGCGAACGGTTGAAACGGGCTGGTCGACGGCTGGTGTTGGACAGGTACTCTTCGATCTCTGATGGGCGCTGGCCAGTTCGGGGGCGGGTTGCGTCGACGGAGAACCCTCGCAAACCGAGCCTCCTGTAGGGGCAGCGACGGTAGACGTGGTCGGCCTCTCCGCAGTGGTAGCACAGCGGACGATTGTCGGACGTTCGCCACACGTCGGTCTTCCTTGGGGCAGGGGGTTGCGCCGCAGGTGGTCGGGCCGGCGAGAGGGGACGACGGTACGGAGCCTCGTGACGATAGGGTGCAGGTGGGCGAGGGCGATGTACAGCAGCCGCGTAGGCCATGGCTTGCGGCTCGCGAGGTGCTACTGGCGTCGTTGAAGTTCCCAGCGCTTGCTGCACTTCTTCTCTAATGACGTCGGTAAGAGAAGCGACTTGTGGTTGCGGCGGCGTCGGGAGCAGTTTCCGCAGCTCCTCCCTCACTATTTCGCGGATAGTGTCGCGTAGTGAGTCGGAGTTGATAGCGCTGGCACCAAGCGTCTCCGAAACCAGCGCATTGATTGGGCGGTCGTACTGCCTCGTTCGGATTTCGAGCGTCTTCTCCATCGCGGCGGCCTCAGACGCGAATTCGGACACGGTCTTGGGGGGGTTGCGAACAAGGCACGCGAAGAGCTCTTGCTTCACACCTCGCATCAGAAACCGTAGTTTCTTTTCTTCCGTCATTCCTGGGTCCGCACGGCGGAAAAGTCGCTTCATTTCCTCGACGAAGATTACGACTCCTTCGTTCGGGTGTTGCGTTCGAGTTTCCAGTAAAATCGCAGCTCGTTCTTTTCTCACCACGGTCGTGAAGGTCTTAAGGAACTCGCTTTTGAATTGCGTCCAGTCGGTCAAGACGCTCTCGTGGTTTTCAAACCAAGTTCGGGCTGCATCCTCCAAGTAAAAGAAAACATGCCGGAAGGTTTCTTCATCGTCCCACCTGTTGAAGATCCGCACGCGCTCCAGCTTCTCCAACCATTCCTCTGGATCTTCAGCGGGGGCTCCCCGGAACGATGGCGGTTCCCGGGGCTGCTGCAGCATGATTGGCGACGTTGTTTCTTGTACCATGGTGTTGGTTGCAGCGTTCCTTCTCTTGGGCCCTTCTGGCATCAAACCGAACTCGGGTGGAAAATCTTGCAGGCGGAGGCTGGCTCTTGTTGGACTGGCTTGGCGGCTTCCCGAGGTTGCAGTGGGCATGAAGGGTGCGTACCCCGCACCTCCACCAGATGTCACGAAGCCAAGGACGACGCAGTTGTCTTGCAGGAGAAACAAGCTTATTGGAGCGAACTTGTGCTCCCCTAACAACTCAAAAGAATACAGAGGCGGCGAAGCAGCGGTCAACAAAGTGACTTGCGTCAGCGAGCGTCGCAGAATCGAATGCCCCGGCGTCCGCACTGCAGGCTTTTTATCTTTTGGCGCGCATGGTTCTCGAAACGTCGATTCGCATCGAGAACATAGTAGATCCAAGAAGATTATTCTGGGCTGTTCACGTTAGATCGGAATGCTCTCCCTATCACAACAGATAACACATGCGGCACAAAAAGAAAGAATGGAACACGCGCTTCCCTTGGCGCAGAGATAACACAGACCGGCGCAGCCGGGCGGAAAAGCAAAACACAAATAAACAAACCCAATGTATGGTTCGCGGCAATATAGATTCTTACTACTGAAATGCGAAAAGTTATTTTGGCTTCAGTATAATGGCGTACAGTACAAAGTTTACGCTAAAAACATGCCAAGCTGGTTTTTGTTGACAGGCTTATGGACTGCTTGAATTTACCTGCACCTCTGTGTATTTGCAACTGGGGCTACCAGTATCTAAGCCAACTAAAGTATCTAAGCCAACTAAAGTATCTAAACGGAAACCCTAAGGTGGTTATTTCCACACTTTGGCTTTCTGCCGCTGACACGACGATGCCACTGTTGAAGTGCTGTAGATAACTTTACCCTTGATTCTCGTGGACTTTTATTCTCAGAAGGAACAAACCACTGTTTTTATTTGTTTTATTGCAGACTACTGAAGCAAGAAAAAAAACTTCGTTTTTATTTGTTATTCACACACTTAGTGAATACAGTGAAGCTGCGTGTGTGCTTAGAACATATATTATGCAATTCAGAACAGAAATGAATAACGGCATAGGGTAAAACGCGTCGAAACTCCAGGAAGATCGTTTCGTGTCTTAAGTGTTACACCGATAATTCTTCGTTCTATTGCCCTCTAAGCCGACATAAGTTGGCTGTCAAATTGATAATTAAGACGCACGTTTCGGCAACATATGTCGTTACCACACATTAATTTCCGAACTCGCAGCTGAAAGTTATTTATGACTGCCATGCCCGGATTGTTTTGCCCGCAAGGTCCCACACCTCTCCGAAAACGGACCGTGTTAGCACACGCTAAAACCCACGGCCATGTCCAAAGCCAATGCCAGTGCTACGAGCCCAAGTCAAATAATGTACAGCCTGTATACGATGATAGCTAAACGCATTAGACGCTATTTTTATAACGCGAGGCCTCCAGGTTAGATTCTGACTACGGGAAACATTATTTTAGTGCGAAGCCTTTTGGCGCCCGTGGAGTGCGTCGCCGCCGTTGTCATCGGCGAACGATGGCAAGTCCGAAGAGTGAAAGAAAGCAGAATATGAGGTGGTAGAGAAAAAATTCCCGCGCCTTCCCTCGAGGGGAACACGAGTAAATGCAGAGCATTGGGGGTCGTTAACGCCGCGAAAAGTCGCGTTCGGTTGGGTTGTAGTTGCGTTGGTGTTGGTTTGGGGTTGAGAGAGGAGAGTAAAGTCGCGTTAGGGTGGAGCGAGTGTCAACCAAGGAACGAAGGAGCAACGCAGTGACTCAAGCACGAGCGACCGCTAGCTGCTTTATATTTGCAGCGCGCGCAGTAGAGGGAGAGCGCGCATGCGCAAGCAGCGCGCGCCGTTCCACGACCCACCGCGCTGCTATCACGCACCTGTTACGCCGATACCGCGACGGAGCGAACGGGCTGACTACGACGTATGCGCGCGCCAGCTGCTGTTAAGAGAGAGGAGGGAAGGAGGAGAGGCGCACGTGCTGCTGACGCGGGGCTGTGGACGCCGTCCGACGCAGGAAGAGGCGAGGCTGAGAAATGCTCTGAATTTAAAACGCAAGGAAGGGCGGTTCGTCGTGGCGGCGCGAGACAGTTGTCCGAAAGTGTGGGGGTGGGGTGGGACGGAGGGGGCAGTATGCTGTGCCCGCTCGCGGCGCTCGACTGCACGACGCTTGGTGAAAACGTCAGTGAGGCGTGCGCGTGACGATGACGTGCGTTCGCTTCGTAAGACGCAGTTCGCAGTCCCTTCCAGTGACGCAATTCGCGCCGCGGACGCAGAGGCTCACCATAGCTACCTTCGAGAGAACACGAGTGAGTGCTGCCTCAGCGCACTGCAGACATCAGGACTGACTGCTAAATTGGAAGTGACGCACCCGTTCTTGCGCTTCGTCAGCCGCTGCAGCTAAACGAGCTGCCAGGGTGGAGTCTCAGCACCACCGATGCCAGAATACCGAGTGAGTGCTGAACAATGATCGAGGGAACTTGTGCGGGTCCTTCTTCGGCCACCGCAAATTCAGGTTTTGGGAAACGATACAAATATGTCTGCCTGAAATTTTTTCCTCGACCTATATTGCACAGTAAAACCAGCTGAAGAGCTGCGACCAAATATCGCATTAGGAAATGTAACCGCCAGCATTATTTTCTTTTTCATGAGGCGTATGGAGTTTTGAGGGAGGAGCTTTCTGCGTACACGTGAACGCAGGTTGTTTTTTCGCTTAGCCATACAACGTTTCGCTTTTAAAAAAGCGTTAGGACTCTACGTCGTGATAATAACGTACATACTCGTTTGACAAGCGATTCCCCCGCGTCGAACTGCTCCGTTCGGAAAGGGCGTTACCTGAACGCAGTAGCCTGAAGTTGAAGCCTTCAGTGCGGGCTCCTAGAATGGCCGTGGAGCAGTTCCTGCCGGTTCGACGAGATCACGAACAGATTTTCACTCTGGTCCCCGCCTGGCGCGGAACAACCCTTGAAAGTGCAGCGCTGCAGCGAAGGGCCCAGCAGCGCACTCGGTCCGAAGTTTCGCCGTGGTTTCTTGATCGATGAGAGCGGCGGCACTGTTTGAGGAGAAGGCCGATAGGTCCTCCACTGGGTGCTGGCGGGACGACAGCCGCCTTCTTCCCGGTGCGATTAGGGAGAGCGTGGGGACACCACCACAAACGCACAATTTTCAAGTTTCCCCCGCCAGGCTGGTTTATCGCTGCTCCTCGTGCCAAGGGCAGACGGTGCCGCCTCGGGAAAAGAAACAGGGTTGTTAACCTCCCCGAGTCGGCCAAATAAGTAACGAAAGGAACGGCTGCAGAGCTTGATTACTTCGCCCTGCCTACTAGGGCTGGGACGAACGACAAAAGAGTCTTATACTGTGGCTCCATTGTTTTTGAGTTTCACGATAAAATCTGCCTATACTTCGTTATATTCTTTAAAGCAAAGCTTCTTAGGGTTGGGCCAAGAAAAAACCCGGTGGTTGGGCCTGCGTACGCAGACGGTTGACCGAGTTAAGCCGTCCACCATTTGCTGGACCAAGCTTGCCGCCGGCAGCGGGCCACTGAAAATCGACCAAATGAGTTTTCCAATGTTTCCATCATACTCTTTTTAAAGTTTTTTTCTGCTAAATACGCCACATCTCAGTCGTCCGTGTCAGAAAATTATGCATACATTGGCTTTTCTCATCCTAACAGTAATTCCTTCCTCTTTGGAGATTTACATGCCGTATAGTTGATTCCGGCGTCGTTTTCAGTGGTGGTGCGTATACGGAGAGGCTGAAGGGGGGTTCACCCGCTAACATTCGTATGCGAAACACAGCTTCGTGACCGACGGACTTAAAAACCATCGTGCACCATTTGGAAAAGCTCTACAAAGGCACATCAATGCTCACAACGGCCTAGTTTGCTTTTAAGGATATATCACTTCTGCCCTGAAATAAAAATATAAAACTCTTGCTGCTGTTGCATATAATGATTGATAGTGGTATCCCTCTTGTAGCGGGTGGTGACACGTGACCTTACAAAAAACTAGCAAGAAACAAATATACCTATGTGTTCCGCTCTTCGTTTAATGCTAGCGTTGCTCTTAGTGCACGCACAAAAAACTTAAGAGGAACAAAAGACGTACAGGTGGTAGCTCTCCTAGGCAATATTCTCCTCTCAGATTTTTAGATGCGACTGCATCTCATTCACTCGCCTTGTCCCTGACGTCGTCGCCGTCCGCCCCTCCCCCATTCTCGTCGGCGCGCGAGCTGCGCTCTATGCCACTCACCCCCTCTCCTCTCCGTGCCCCTCTCTCGCGAGAGGCATTGGATTTGATTCGAATGGATTGGCACGGCTTGGCTTGGCTTGGATTGGATTGGATTCGATTAAAGTGGATTGTGTTGGATTGTGTTGCGTCATAGCCGCGGCAGACGCACTGGCGCCGGCGCATGTGCAGTACTCTCTCTTCCGCGGTCTCCTCTCTTTCGGGCGCGCTGCGCATATAACCAGTGTGCCGCTCTCCGGCGGCCTTTCGGTCGACGGTTGATCTCCGCTTGCGCTTGAACCGCCCTCAGCGTCGCATCACACCAGGGTTGGTTCCCGCGAGGGGAGGTGGGCGTAATTTTCGTCAACGAGCATTTTAATGTTTTTTCCGTCGCCTCCCCTATCAAAAAAACCAGTTTGGCTAGCGTGAAACCAGTGCACTGGGCGGCACTCGCGAGGCTAGCGATAACGGAGAAGACGCTGGCAGTCCACACTTGCAGCACTCGGCTGTACTCGCAGCACTGAAAGTGGCGCTGGATCCACTAGCGCCTTACGAACATGGGTGCTGGAAGCACTGATGCGCGATGGTTCCAGTGCGATCGGCTACTAGCTACGCTGCTCAAAGCGCTTGGGCCAGTACGCACTAGCGGATCAGCTCATCGCACGCAACCTTGCCGTCACCAATGTTAGTGGAATTTTAATATGTGTTAGCAAATAGGATTTTCAACACAGAGGGAAACACCTACATACAGCCAGAATGATGCTTTCCCATCACATCAGCTAGGTTATATCGCGTCCGTAAATACCTCGATTGCGCGCGCCGGCACAATTGACCTACGCTTTTCTCCACGTACCGAGTCAGGGCTTGCGGTTGTACGGCGCTGTACGGCGGCTGAATTGCCGTTAGAGCTATTTCAGATATCTGCGATGAAATCGCGAACACAATTAGCGCGCGCTCGCAGATCTGGAACCTGGGGACCGCGCATATTACGATCGCACGTACCGATCCACACCAGCTGAACCTAGGACATGGGTGCGTCCAATCAATTGCTTTATACATGGTATAGACGGTGTATAACGAAGAACAGATTTAAAAAAAATCGATCATGGTGTAACTTCCCACGCGCGCACATTTGTTAATTGCGGGCGCCGTCAAACGAACTCGGCGCCAGGGCCGAGCCATATTCCGTACGTGTGTATGCACGTTTTGCCTCGAACATGTATGAGGAAAAGAGGTATTATATTAATTCTACAATATTTAGCCCAATTAAAACACTATTCAAGGACAATTTCTCTTTACTGCTGCATAAATAACAAAATGACACGAAAATTGGCTTCGTATATATACCGGCCGAGACGGCGCGAACTCAGATTTTGCCTGCACTTTCCGCATGAGTTCAGGATTAGTTCGGCACCAGGACTGCACTTTTGTCGTCTCCTGCATCTCCTCACTAGGATGTACAGGGAAAGCCATGAAGTCATCCCTGCACTCTATGCATGCACCGTCGGTAAATCCTGCAGGCGCCGCGCGCTGCACTCGAAAATCGAACGAGTACGTGCTGCGCACTACCTGAATGAGTTCAGCGAGTGCAGCCAAATCGAAGACACCTTATTATATGATTTTATTCTTTGTAACAATCATGGCATATAGAGGAGAATATTCTATACACAGCGCCGGAATTCTCTCTTTTCAAGAAATAGCCAGCTAAAAACATATGCGGACACAAAAACAAAGTAGGCAGAAAGATGACAGCATCTTTTTGTCTAGTTTGTATCCCCAGGTTTTCCACTGATAGATAGATTTCGCCGAGGAGCTCCGCCGATGCAGCGCCACCTGATAGTTACCATGTCATAAAGCCTAGCTGCTGTTAAGGTCCTCCCGTTTTTGGCCCCGACCACGATAATGCTACACGCGTTTACGATCGCCGAACGATCGACTGGGCTATTTTAGGGGCGGAGCCCCTTAGGGGGTAGAGCTGTGGGTGTCTTATGTCATCGTCGATGTTGTCGCGGTACTAAAACAACAAGACACTCGTTGACGCCTCGCTCTATTCCCGGTACTAAAACACCGGGACCTCGTTTTCACCTCGCGCTAGAACGTAACGCGTACTAAAAACACACCGGCCGGGACCCTCGTTTTCCAACGCCTCGGGTTAGAACGCTTCGTGCTTCAAGCAAAGCTGTATACCTCTACCCCTCAACGATTTCAGCTCCCTGGGCAAAAACGCCAAGGCACCAAGAGTACACTTCTCGAGGCTCCTATCGCCCAAAGCGTGATGTCATCTGCATAGATCGTGAAACGTGACCCTTCAATCCCATCCAGGAGTGGGGGAAGGTCAGCCATGATGATATTAAATAGTGTTGGCGATAGGACTGAACCTTGAGGTACTCCGACGCAGTTTGCAGTTTTGGGGCCGTGTGCATGTACGTGTCACCAACTCGTACTCGATAGTGGCGGTCTCGCAGGCAATCTTGCACAAAAGTGAGTGGCTTTCCGTCCAGTTCTCGATTGCATGCGCCTTGCATAACTTTCTCATGAAGTACTGAGTTGAATGCTTTTTTACCTTGGGTTACTTCAAAGTGGGGCGCCGATGAACACATTCTTTGCATTTTGGTAAATGGCGTGTTTGTTTCAAAGGCGGCGTACAGGTATAACTTCTATAGACTTGCAAACAAACAACGAGTCTGTAGAATACCTTAACCACAAAGCCATGCGAGTTGTCTCTGGTCTTCCTCAATTCGCAATGGTTTAATATCTCCGCCTTCACTGAGGGATGAACACCACTGAAGACAGAGCTGAAAGCTTAGAAGCCTCACAACTACAATGTCTCGAAAGCACTCAAGTCAGCAGGGCCATTCTTCGTCAACTTGGTCACTCGCTGGACATGAAGCATCCGATCTACCAACTGCCTGAAAATATGGAAATAAATAGTCAGTGTTGATCACCGACCCGTGCCCAAAAACACAAGCACAACACATATCTGACACGCCGCTAACAAGTAGCAACGACACACCTGAAAGAGCTCCAGCGTACTGACGACGATGAAGGGGTGCGCAGGATTTACACTGATGCAGCTCTTCAAGGTGATCAGGTCGCCATAGCGTGGTACTGCGACAGGACCAAAACTAAAGGAGCCAAGGCTCCCCATGGTACCTCGTCTGTGAAGGAAGCGGAACTGAGGGCCTTACTACTAGCGACGGAAGAAGCGCACAAAACTGCCGCCACAAGCCCGAATATTGCCAAAATCCTCTATCGTGACCGACGAACGTCTTCCCCGCTCTCCAAGCGTCAACACCTCCATCTTTGGAGCTTCTGCCCAACGAGTTGGAAGAGGAAGGGAATGACCAAGAGTATGACTACAAGGAAGCTATAGTTAAAGCATGTGATGAGCGACGCGCAGCGCTTCGACTTCGTCTACCTGAAGAGGATTACCCTGTCCAATCCGGTTATAACCGTGGGCAACAGTCACACTCCGACGCATTCGGATGAACACTGCTGCAACACCGCACGTCATGCTTTCGTGTACACCCCCGCGACGGTATCTGCAAACAGTGTGGATCACCTCACAGCCACCAAGTAGCTGGCCTTAACCGTGTACTATGTACTATGCAGCTGCCCTCCTCAAGTCAAACCACAAACGCTGTGGGAGTGGAGTGGAGTGGAGTGGAGTGGTCTACAGAACGCAGGAAGATGGTTCTCGACTCTCTTCTTGTATATGTTTGAAAAGCCGCCACACAGGACCACATTTAGCCAAGACACTCGCTGCCCCGCCCTCCCCCTCCCCATGCTCCAACTACCCTATCTCAAGGCATGGAGTGTAATTAGGATTAATAAATACATATTACAACAACAACAAAACTACCCTTATACACTGCATGCCTCGCCCCTCCCCAGGTTTCACTTTAGTAAAGATGGCCCGGAATTTTTTTCATTAGAAGTTCACATTACAACAACAACCGATACGTGGCCATGCGTTAGCACAGCGATAGGTTCTGGCTGCAACTTTGATGTGATGACATCTTTTGTTGCTGTTGCATCATTAAATTTTAACACGGCCACTAATTAACCGGCATTAACAATGGTTCCAGGGCAGTTTTCCCACGCAATTTACACCCCTCATTTCATATGATATGAAGAACCCATGGTCACATTGACAGACATGTAAAAGCATTATAATTCACATGTCCAAGAATACATTTCTCACATAGCATAATGTAAAGAACACCTGAAACATGTCCATTCATACATAGTCACAGCTCTTTTGTTGAAAAACCAGCAACAAGCACTTTCTTTTTGTCGAAATTGACCAACAAAATAAAAGTTACCGACATTTGTCAAAGGTTGAACAAACTTTAAAAAAAGGAGGAAGCAAAAGAGTGGCAATCAGAAAGCCAGCTACTGGCAAATACACAACGTACATACGCTAGAGACAAAAGGGGTAAGATTATGCGCAACATGGATGAGATAACAGAAATAGTGGAATGATTGTACATGTACTAAGCTCTACGCTAGCAACTCTAGGCCAGCCCCCATCTAACTTGGCGGTGAAACAACCAAAAAAGGGGTATCTTAAAAATCCAACTGCCCGCAAATTAACAAGGACGTGAACACACTGAAGACACCACAAGCGCAGACTCACAACTGGTTTATTGTTACAAAAATCAGAACATTAAATACCCAGGCACCCCACATACGTCACATTCTCAGCGCTATCGGCTGCACACACAAAAAATAAAAATAAAAATAAATAAAAACTCAGAAGCACACAAATGACAGATAATTCCGCGACGATAACACCATCACACATGAAATATCCTCCCCCTCTTCACCACGCATGCCCTGAAGAGGCTTCAAATTCATGTTTAGTGCCCATCTATGTAGGCGACTTCGCGACTAAGCAAGGCAATAGATGGGTGACTAATACAATCTGAACCAGCTTTTAAAATGTGTCTAGCTCCTTGTTTGCGCGCAGTTGGATTTTTAAGATGCGTCAATACCAACTTGCCCAACTTTCGACCCTTTTACAAAAAAGGGGTGCCTCATTTTCACATTTGTGTTAGACATCTGATGTCACGTGGCAACCACACGTACTTTCCCTTAGTGCACTTCTAGAGATAGCAAGCCGAAATAAGATGACTTGACCCTACCATAATGTAATGATCGGCGCTTGTCTTTTGCGTTACCAGCAAATCAAGCACTGAGCAGAAAGGAATAAAAGCTTGTGTCATGCAACGGCATTATTGTCCATGCTTGTGGCCCTGTCAATACCAATTGAATTCCTGTCAATTCCAATTGTAGAAATGCTAATAAATAACAAGTCCTTGCCCTCAACGTACATAAAAATGAAATTTAGCCATGTCTGCATTTGGGAAAAATTCAGCAGCACAAACCAATTGCAAAAAAAAAGGACCTGAAATATCTTTTGTCAATTCTCTAGTATTTCAGTGATGACAAAAAAAAAAGCTTGACAGGAAGGCTGCAAATGTGGCCTTGGGTTGTACACATTTTGGCTGTATGTTTTCACAGCTCAATGACCTGTTGTGAAATGTAAGGACGCTGGTTCGATCCTGGTCATAGCAGCCATTTTTCTGATGTATGCAAAAAACAAGAATGTCCGTATGCCAAATTCTTGGTTGCATTGAAGATCCCCAGGTGGTCTGACTTGATTTGGACCTCTTACAGTTTACTTTTTTTATAGCACACTTCCACTACAGGGCCTACTTTTTTACATACATTATAAGAGGCCTACACTAATTGCATATTAAGAGGCACTCCTTCATTAAAATATAAGAGCCAATATTAACAAACACAGGTTCACAAGGACGATATAATGTTCATATTACTTTTCCCATGCCATACCTGCAGATTTTTATTTTATTTTAATTTCCTCTTGTAAAATTGTCAGGTAATTCAAACTTTGTAGTGCCTGCAGTACCAATAAGGGCAACACAAAGCAAACATTTCTCCAGAAATTTCTCACAGTGAGACATGATAACGAGATAATGGCTCAAACTTTTAATCCCTTTCAATCATGTTTGGCATGAGGCACAAAAACGCTTTTTGCTCACAAGTGAATTCCACAAACACGCAGCTTCGCAGCACATCCCTTGGCCTCAGAATTGTAGGAATCTCTGTTGCTGACAAAAAACATGGTCTTATATGGTCAGGAAACACCGATTCTTCTAGAAACAAGACTTCTTTGCACAACAACAAGCACTCATGGCCTTCCCTGGCTACTATGTTGACAACTTTTTGTATCCGGAAAAAACCTTCTGTCGTCTCGACGAAAGTTGTGTCACTCTTGCTGGGTCTTTTGTAGAGCACGCTGTGGTAAACTTGTTTTTTCCACATGAACCGGTCATAGCAATCAGCACTGCCATATCCGACTTCATGCAGCAGCTGCTTTTCAGTGTCGCTTAGGTCAGCATGTCTATTGAGGCCAAGAAGGGTGACATCCTCAATCTGGACAGCATTGGACACATGTGTGTGCCCAAGGAACGTTTCACAAATTTCTCGTTCCTCCCCAGTAATGTTTAGCGTAGCAACACACAAGTCCAGCTGCTCCGCCATGGCCACGCGCTCAACAATTTGGTGGGGCAGGCCATTGGCTGCTGTGGCTGACTTCACAATTTTGCCATTACCGGACTCAAAAACAAAAGCAGAATTAGCCCACAGTGGTCCAAGGTTGCGCACACTGCTGGCCAGATGAAGAAGCTGGTGTACGTTGAACGTAGCACCTGTGGCACCGTACAGGTCTGCACAACGTCCCACAAAGGCAGAAAGGAGGTGCTCTGCAAGAAGTTTTAAGAAAGGACATTCCAAACTCAGAAACTAAAAAAAAATTATTTCTACAGGAAAATTGGTAGCACTCAATGTGTGACACTTGGTAACGTTCTTGAAGTCTACTTTTCTAAACACCAGCTCAGTAATGGTAAAAATCATCTCAGGAATTTACACTGCCCAATACGTTCCTTCCGATATGTCCCCTGTTCTTTCTGGAGTTCTGCAGGGCCCTATCCTCGGTCCTCTACTATTCTTGATCTACGTTATTGACCTTTTTACTATCATTCAGTCTAATATCCAATTATTCACCAATGCTTGCGTTGTTTACCACTGTGTACTTGATCCTTCTGATTCTGCATTTCTTCAGTCAGATCTATACCTCATTCAAACATGGTGCGAAATGTGGTTAATGCACTTAAACATTAAAAAAACTGTACTCATCTCATTTCATCGCAAGCAGTCATACCAAACATTTAAGTACACCATTTGCGGTTCCGAAATTCTTTCTGTTAGCACCTATAACCGGTATTCGATGGCGCGGAATGCATGCAGACAACCAAGTGTGCGCCGCCATATCTGTGGTCAAGCTCTGTTGCTAGGCGATGTTGTACGCACGCCCGCAGATCAGGCACCTCTCTTCCCCTCCATGCAACCATGTGAGTGCACCCACTGCTGGGCCAGAGCAGCGGCGTGCGCACGTTGGTGGCGGAACTTTACGTCTAGACTGAGCTGCATTGTTCTCGCCGCCGCCGCCGCTGCGAAAGCCGTGTCAACACAGTGCGCGCCACCACTGTAGCCCGGCCGTGGGGCGTCGTCACTCGTTACGTCGGGCTCCGCGGGATGGCGGTACTTGTCCATGCTAGGCACGACTATGAAGCACATGGCTGTATCGCGTTACAAACTCTACCTTAACGAATGCAAAGTATTCCCTCAAGTTCAATGTGAGTGCATTTAGTAACATCTCTGTTGACACCACCGTTTAGAATTGGATTAGAACGGAGCAGATGACGCACGCCGGTGTTTTTTTTTCTTCGGTGTGCGGGCGCAGTGGCCCAAGCTGAGCCGTGTCCTTGGCGCATTGGCCATGTCTGTGCCAGTTTCCAGTGTTGCCAGGCAAAGAAATTGACCGCTAAACTTTTCAACGAATAGCACCTATACACCTCGAGCGCTGCCTGTAGGGGCACCACTGAAATCCCCCTAGCGGTCCGCTTTGAAAGCAGCCGCGGGAGTCTCCGGCCCGCTCCCCCCCATCGCCGTTGCTTTTGGGGCTCGTTCAAGACTGCGATTTACCGTTTGTACGCGTTCTAAGTACAGAAAAATGTGGAGCAGACACTCTGTTTTCAAGCGTGGTGTGTTTACGACAGTATAAACGTTTATGACGCGACCTTGGTGTGGTACATTTGGTCTGTATGAGCTCCAGGTGTGTGTCACAGGCCAGCGTCCCGAAGCCGACACATGCATGCAGCTGATTGCAATTCCGCTGCCCTGAAATTTAGTGGCAGTGTCTCCGTAAGCAGTGTATCCTCCGATGGTCATGTTGCGGCCATACACCAGGATGTAAATCGGCTTTGTGTGCTTACATAATCTAGCGGAGCACTCATACCTGACAGCACGCAAGTTACACTTGTCAATATCACGTATGAGAAATTGATCACTACCCTGGACAAGCCAATGCGGCATAAATTCACAAACATTCTACGAAATAACTACGCTGGATAATGCAAAATTATACTCGGGAGTCAGTCGTGTGCATTTAGGTGGATGTCAAACTTTCCTTTACAGAAACTTACTCCACCTTTGGGATTTCCCCTAAATCTGAACGATTAACACCTGTCCTTCACTTCGAGTTGTTGAACAATTCGCCTTCGCACTACTAACCACTAGCCTCCTGGTTAGCTCAGTTGGTAGAGCGACTGCTCCGTTTAAGCAGTGGTCCCGGGTTCGAATCCTGGACCAGGACGAATTTTTCTTCAACTGCGAAGTTTCCGAGAAATCTGTATAGCTTTCCTTTGTAGCCGTATGGCTGCATTTAGGTGGATGTCAAACTTTCCTTGACAGAAAAATTTACTGCTGGGTCGTCTTGTAGCGAGGTGAGCACTCGCAGATTCATCTGTTACATTTATCCCCCACGAGAAGCGCGGAGGCGGGCTTATAGAGTAATCCGGGGGAGGGAAAAGGAGCAGTATTACGAATTATAACACTTTTTTTCTTTGAGCCATCCTTCAACTCTCTATATGCTTCCCATACACATTTTACTGTATGTAAAAAATTACCTGCACGGTCAATGGCACGGGCAGACAGAGATTGTCGCAGCAGGATGTGAACTGCTTCTGAGAGTTTCATGAAGTGCCGCCACTGGTGCAGCGGAACCACACCTTCAGTGCATGGAATGGCATAGTACAGTAGCCACTGCTTCCACTCTGATGCCTTCCAGTGAATCCTGTCTTCAACCCGACGTGGCAACCGTGTGATACAGTGGGGAGGCTGGATGCACAGTAGACGTTCGTTGACCTTGTCGCGTTGCGGTCGCTTTCCTGTATACAACAAGAAACTACCAGTTATAGTGCGCCCCCTGCTTTTCAACCAAAGCTTACCTGCAGCACCAAGGCAGGTATCTACAGCAAGCACAATTTATGCTTATGCCCCCTGCTATAATTTTGCTTTGGTGTTGTTATACCCACAGTGTTTGCTACTCCGTTTGACATAATACGGCTGTGCCAATCGCACAATTACAGCTCACTCTGCCAAAGGCACATTTTTGGGCTCAGCAGCACGACTTAGCCACTGAGCCACCGCAGCAGCAGACTTAATAAGCACGATGCCACTTCTGTTTGAGCCTTATGAAGATTACAATGACCCAAAATTACTTTGGCAGTTTTATGCAGTTTTCTTTGTTAGCATGTTACATCATGTGGTGACAATCAACAGCAACTCTTCTTTTTTTCCATAGAAATGGTGTGATCCCCACATGATGTAGTAAAAGTCGGGTTTTCAGAAGCAACAACTGGTTCCTTTAAAGGTATCATCTTGTCATTAGGCGCTATAGGACACTCAGTAAAGCCTAAGATGTCTCCAGTTCTAAGCCATGTTATTCCTGGAGGGTACATTAAACATCCATTATGGTTTATGGTTACTCAAGCAACTTGGTCGGCCATTTTGTTTGCTGCCAACCTTTAACTGTAGTAGATCACATTTTGTTGGTGAAGACGATATATTAAACCCTATTACATACCAGCGTAAAATGGAAGGTCAGAGTTCTTGGAGTTGAACCAAGCATCTGTCACTAGTCGGCACACACCTAGCAAGACACAGTGCATGTAATCTACACTGATGCCAGCCACCAGGTCGAAACCTAAAGGAAGTAAATTTAAAATAAGTAACCAGTGTCAAGACACAAGACCCAGTGGAGCTAAGCAAAAAAAGCTAGGATTAGCTTATGCTGGTATTGTTAGCTTGCAGTCAGCTGTAGAGGAAATGCGGGTACAGGGTAATTGTATATATTGCTACCATTGCAACAGGTCAGTGCAAACCAATACTGATGCCACTACAGGCAGCATACATGCAGTTTGTTAGTACCTAGCAAAAAACAGGAACATTTTTATGCAACCACAATGTGATTAAAATTTTTACCCTTTTGTTTATTAGCACATCTACAGTTCCATCCAAAACTATTATTTCATTAATTAGATTTCCTGTCATCACCATTCGAGGTAAGATTGTTAAAATCAACCTAGAGTGAGCGGAAGCATCCGCCGCGCTAGTCCAACCTTGGCCAACTTGCTGCTGCGTTCGGGATGGCGCCCCCGCGAATGCGAGGTAACAGCTAGCGGACACTCTTTGTGGAGCCACGTGTGCGAATTCAAGTGACGTCACATGGGCAATTGTTGAGGGTGTCGTTTACAGCTTCGCTCTCCAACCACCTTCACAGCATGGATTGTAGTCAACTTTTTTTAGTCAGACCACATGGAGATAGCGTTTTCAAGAGGTCAAAATTTTCACTGCTGAAGGCTATAACCAACTTGTATTTACATGCCATTTTCAAACAGTTCATGCATGCTTTTGCCTTTCATTTCCTCAACTCTGGTGGCATGATGATGATTTAGCTTGTTGGTCTTGTTTATCAGATTGCATAATGATTAGCTTTTAGCCAACGTTATGCCATCCAAGACAATGATGACGATGATTGTCAATTTAAATGTGGAGTGACTACTACATTGACTAAGATGATGACTTCATGACACGATTGAGAGGATGAATATAACTTTGAAACTACAGAAATTAGGGTTCTGTATAGGGCATAAGATGGGAATGCCAAAACACAAATTTAAAAGGGTAGTACTAGCATCAGTTATTGAAATTTAACAGGAACTATTCTAGCACAGCCAACACAACGTAAATTATGGGACATGTGCCAGCTGTTTCTTGCACTTCAAAGGAAGGGGCAAATTTGTAATTGGCATGAAGCTACTGAACTTATTAAGCAAAAACTTTTATTGGTACCAAACCATAGGTTCTGCACGATGTTATGTAAAGTGCCAAACTGAACGTGTGCAAACACAACCCTTACCATGGAGATTCATTAGGGCTGATGGGCCTCTGAAGCCATTCACGGTTGTGTCGTCGTCATCATCCATGAATGAAATAAGCATATCCCTTATGATGCTCTCATGTGTTCTTGGCTCTGCCACTTTATCAAAATACCGCAGACTGCCTGCAAAAGACAGGACACGATTTTAGGCACTAACAAGACCTGTGTAAAATGCACAAAAAAGGCAAAATGCATTGTTCGAAAGCACACATGCAATATGTATTGCTAAAAATTAATATGTAAATAGCGTATCTGACCTGGGTGCTAAAAAATTCAACAAAACAAGGTACCTCAAGTAAGCATTTCGTATATGTTTTATTAAATATTCTATTGGGGAAGTGCACAGAAGGGTTGGTGCATCATCTCCTGTATTCTTTCAACGCCAAACGCATCGCCCACGTTACAATGGGAGTAAGTGGGACGCCGTGGGATGCCTAATTCGCCCCGTGTCATAGGGTGGGGCCCCGAAACTAACCAGGATCATCGGTCTTGTCCCAGAGCGTAACTGAACTCGAGAGCAGCTTGTGCCTGGTTGCCGGGGCAACCGATGTTTGAGACCATTGAAGTAGCGGCGCTCTGGCCCGCAGTAAGAACCTCGGCGCCGCGGCCTAGCACGCTTTTTGCTACGTTGCTACTTTCCACCACACGTCGCCCCCAAGATTAACTGTTCACGTGGCTAACGCACTGGGAAGGCTTGGGGGAAAGTGGCCGGAGTAGAAGAAAAGGGCTTCGTTGGCCGCTCGGGGCTGATGCATTTGGCATGGAAAAATACAGGAGGCGACAGTTGGTGTATCCTTACCTTGCTCATGTTTAGCCTGGATGAGACACCAAGGGCAGCCACTGAGACCATTGAATCTGATCATGTTCAGCACTGATGCCCTGGCAGGGGCATCTACAGAACAGCACAGCGCGTACGCTTTGGATCGATGCAGGGCCATTCCATCATCCCACACAACTGGCTCCATGTCATTTATCTGTCCGACAAACCTTGCCAGAAAGGCTTGCATGTCCGGATGGTCACGGCCAAACCACAGTCCTGCCAGGGTGGGGTGCTTGAAGCGCACATCTGGAGGAAGTTCATTAACAATGAACTGCACTGGCCAAACAGATGTATTCGAAGACTTAAACACCGGACTGCCATCAGTGTTAAAGCTTAGCGTAAGATCATCACTGGAGAGATCGTGATCTTCATAGAGTTCACGGAAACGGGTAGCATTCGTTGTGTCGGAGATCTCGAGCTCATCAAACTGCTGGCTCCGTCGCAGTAGCCCTTCTTGTAGGCTTCCCTTCGTTTTTTCGATGAGTGTACGTAGCTGCTTGTGAATGTTCAACATCACAAAAAACGACTCTCTTGCATGCAGTCTCCCTACTGGTTCCTCTGTGTTGCAAATTTTACATACAGCATTGCCACCTGTCACTGTTAACACAGCCCCACAATCATCGCAAAGATACCAGTACTCGACTAGCCCATCCTTCTTGGTGGACCAAAGCTGACGGAACATGTATTTGCTCCGTGGCAAAACCTCCGTTCCGGCAATGGCGTTCACTAACGTTGCCAGGTCACCTAAAGCCGCCCATGTCAAGCCGTGGGCTACTGCAAACGACATAGCCATGGCAGTGGCCCCCGCTTTGGAGGTGCCGAGGTGTGGCAGCTTTTCGGTACTGAATTTCGCGAAGGCCGACGCGAAAATTTCTTCTTCCGTGAGGTCATGTGGCACTGAGCCTGGGAGCTCGTCATCACTGGCGCTGTTACAACCAGAGTCTGGGAGCGGATCCGCGTCGCTATCAATGTCTTCGGGCAGGTCGTCCTCCAGCTTGTCGACCTCGACGACGGGCTCTGGCTCGAGCAACGGCTTATCGCTTGTAGATCCTTTACGTGAACACGACGGCGCGCTTTCCGCGCCTGCTGTGGATGGCCCAGGGTCGATCGGTAATGAAGAGCCAGAAGGTGCATCACTTGGTTTTGTTGCTTTTTTTTTCCTGTTATAGTAAGTAGACTTCGGAACACGGAATTCTTGACTTTTGTGTAGGTACTGCAAGCGTCGCAGTCTCTTAACGGGCGCCATTTCATAAAAAAACGAAAGTGCAGCCTGTCTGAAAACAAGACTGCGTTCTCGGGACAAACTTTCAACCGAGGCGTTTGAACTTACAACCTAATTCTGCCGCTCGTCGAGGTTGAATTACGGTGTAATGCACAGCAAACAATCAGTCCTTTCGAAGACACTAATCTTCCCAGTGCAGCGTCGATCGCAAAGCACAGAGCACTGCCCTGGTGAAACCACTAATGGTAGCAGCCGCTTCTGTGCGTCGGCCGCTTCTTTCCCGCGCTTTCTTAACTCTGAGCGCATCCCTCCTCGCACAACCACGCACAAATATGTGGTGTGTTTACAGGTTTTCTAGTGCCTAGCATTCCGTCCAAAAGGAACGATAAGGAATGCAAGTCCAGCCAAAACCGACGCGACATCGTTCCGAAAGTTCTGTTCATACGGAAGATAAATACGCTGTTTACACCTGTTGCGCAGCGCTCGGCCGTAGTGTACCCGATACGCCGCTGGTTGCCCATGACCTATCCGTAAAGTCTGCCGTTCGAATCACCTCTGGCCGCTTGTTTTTTTTTTTTTTTTTAATGCCTATATTGAGGCTGTGACTAGCGTTGTGCAATGGCCACACTTCACGCCCGCTTTACTATTCACGCCGTAACGCTCAGTGAAGCCGAGACCGACGTAGCCGGAGCTACGGTTACGTCCCATCATCTGTAATTATTAATACTGATTATTAATTTAACAAAGGTGTGCAAAACAAAGGTGTGCAAAAATAAAGACTTTTTGGGTACCCATAGGATAATTGAGTGTGGCTCGTCCTGCCTTTTGAATTCGTCATTCATTCTTCCACTGGTACAAAATTAATTGCGAATGCGATAGGACGAATTGTTATGCGCCTCGAAATGAGCAAGCGGGAATGCGTGAATTTCAAACACACACACACACACACACACACACACACACACACACACACACACACACACACACACACACACACACACACACACACACACACACACACACACACACACACACACACACACACACACACGCACACACGCACACGCACACACGCACACACGCACACACACACACACACACACACACACACACCTGCACACATATAACGCCGTATGCGAGGCCTCAATGAGCATGCCATGCATATGCCGAATTCATGTCACAGCGCGGCACGATAGCGCAAGTATATCCGTGCACATGTACAGTTAATTAATAATATATAGGGAAGCAAGCAGATATACTTTTTGGAGGCCTTTTCACTGCGCCTAGTACAATTATAACGATACCGTTTATAACAATATATCGGATGTAACGATGAACAGCGATATATGGCACCGTCAACTTTTGTATTCTTTCAATGGTAAAATAAACCGCTTATTAGAATGCCCCAGCACCACGATAGGATATAACGATTGAATCCGGTTTAATGCGCACCAAAAGTGCAACAGTGATGACTCTTGTGCAGCCTACTCAGGTATAGTGTCTTCGTAGGAGGCCCAATGCGTGACACAGTCATTCGGGGACTTTGTTTCCCCCAAGGACATTTACGTCAGCTAGGTGAAGGACCCATAGATGCTCTTGGAAGAGATTTGCGCTAGCTTTACACGCGGCAGACAAAGCTGACCGACTGTGGCTTCTTTTCCGCAAATTAGTAGTAGTACGGCCTTGCTGGCATGCGAATGAAATGTTCTGAGCTCTGTTCCGTCTTTTTATTTCGCAAATAACAATTATCGGTTATAACAATGGGATTTCCTTGGCACTTGGATATTGTTATAAGTGGACTAGACTGTAGTCCTTTACACAGACAAGCGCAGTGTCATATGAACGAGGTTCCAGCATGCAGACGTCGCATGATTTTAATAACAGTTTATTGTAACCCGTATACGCTGCTGCTTATTTATACCAGCCTGGCCGGTTTTCACTTCTAATTGTGGTATGTTCATGGCGTAAAGTCATTCACACCTGCGCATTTTCTTTTTTCCACGCTACTTCATCTGAAGCCAAACGTTAAAACGTGAAATCGTACGCATGAGCCACGGAGGAAAGAATGGAATGGAATGGAATGGAATTGATGGAAAGAATGGAATGGAACGTGGCGGCTCTGGATGGGACGTATACCCAACGATCACATCAAGCAGTTTTTCTTGACAGACAATACGGTGGCCTAATTTTATTGGCATCGGCCGCGATCCGGTTGAATAAAACGCAAATGTTTAAAATCTTGGTCGTGATGCACGCAACAAGAAGACGGCATATGCTCGCAGCACACTGTACCCTGCGTTTCTCTTTAAAAAGCTTGCTTTCAATCATATTTTAACAAAAACATCTGAGTGTTTAATGAAGTGCAGCATCACATTTCACCATATACTGCAGAAGAGTACGCAATGATGGCACTTCTGTTTTCATTCTCAGGCTCACCGCGGATACCCCGCGAGTAGCCCGAGGACTTTCCTCGCCGTCGGAATATTTGATGAGTGAATCCAGTGGGCTTATTAGAACGAGAGTTCATAATAGGACCCTGGGGCGAAGTAACAGAGGGGGTGGGAAGCTTGATGTTTGAGCTTCACACAATATTAGTGTTCATACACTAATTTACATTTTAACACATCGGGAACTGATATTTTGTTTCCCTCCATACGTTAATTGTACACAGAACCTCGTAACGTTGGTATTTCCGGGCAGCCTCCATTTCCGGAAACTCTCCGAGGGGCATCCTCGCCTCGGGGCATCCGTGTGCGTGGGCCTCCATTTTCGGCGTTGTGCATTCCGCGCATGCACTCTCAGCGTCAAACCGATCAAAGCAAACATGTTTGCTTGCGTACAGTATACGCAGGACAACAAGCGTCCTGTGTTGCCGACAGCTTTGTTGAAAAACTTCAAAGCGGCAAACTCTCGCGATTTTTCCAAGCAAAAGATCATCTCTGCGTACTGGGCCGAAGAAAATGGAGACTATGAGAACTTCTACCCGGCACACGTGACAGCCTTGGCAGGTAACTAGCTATCGGCTTTTTCCCTTTGTTTGTCGTGCTTTTGTGGTTTTTAGTTCCTTGTTGCTCTGCTCCGCACGCAACCGTATGCACAGCCGATTAGATTTTTTATGTCACGCGAGCGCCGACCTAGTACGTCAATGCTAACGGAACGGTATAACAAGCGCGAGCGCCGAGGCTCACGCGTATGCAAGCATCCTCTGCTATGCTCTTTCACTGCGCACAAAGCCTTTGTTTCCACTTTCACCATAAAACAGTGGTTGTTAACGACGAGTGTGCCGGGAACCCGTCTTGGCCTTCCAGAAGTGATGCCTACCCCACGATGCCATAATTATGTCGCGGAGTTTACACATGCAACTTAAGTCGCCCTCACATATTCAGTGTCCACCTTTTGAGGCTGATTCTTAAGCTAAAGCATGTAATATTGTCAGAAGATTTGCTCTTGCAACTGAATTCCGCTCAAACACTTTCCTACTGCCTTTTGTGTGTTTGGCTTTTCCGCATAACACGCGGTTGTGCAGAAAGCTAACTTTAAAGGCCCGTTCACACTTGCGACGAAAGCGAGCGAAAGCGACGGGAATTCTGACGCGCAACAAAAATTGGTCCCAACCATTAAAAAAAAAAACGATCGTCTCGTGACATAGCGACGGAATTTCCGTCGCTTTCGCTCGCTTTTGTCGCAAGTGTGAACGGGCCTTAAAGCATGTGCTACGCGGAGAAAAAAAAATAACGCATGGCCTAGTATTAAGTCCGGCGGAAGCCAAAACAGTAAAAAGAAATGTGACGTCTCAATTCATCTGATTGCCTTCATAAATGACGCCCTTTTTTTGTTTTTTGCCATTTATCTGCATTTTTTGTGTATTGCGCTTGTGTCGTTGTTTTTCCACATATAACAGATTCGCTGCAAGAGCTTACAGCAATGCTGAAAACTTTGCGAAGCCCACTGCCAAGAATATTTCTTGGGAAGGTCACCAAGTCAACGGTGGTAAGGTTTCTTTTGTTGACCCACCTTCTGAAAACTTGCATAAGCACAATTTCGAGAATTGTTGCTATCAGTATTTGACCATATTCACAACATCATAACTCCAGCATATACAAAGTAAACTAGGATTGCATTGTCAAGTTTGCCTCTACCGTATGTAGAAAGAGGGAGCAGAATAACTGTGGATGGCCTTGCAATTTTTGCTGTGTGAAAAGGATATCATTAGGACACCCTGTCTGCAGCCTGCAAAAATTTATTAATTTTAGGGTCCATGGAGACAAAATACAACTTCATTCAATTTGAAAGAACCATCCTTTAGAGACTCACTGAGCTCTATTCCACTTACGAAAGATGCTTTCTAACTGAAAAAATGCAATAAAAAAAGAAGGCACAGCTTCCACTAAAGGTGAAAGGCTGAAGAAACAGAAAAGCTGGCGGCCTCTCTCCCTTTGTTGGAGACCTGGCAGTCGCACCTCACGTGGATTTCCAAACTTTCCGCTGAAAGACTAGCAGACCCGTATAATCTCATCCGCAGCTTTTCACATCTCTCTCAAGGTGCATCATGTTAGAACGTACTAAAACCTGTGGTAATGGGCTCTTAGCGAACTCGGGGTCTGTGGTCTCCACTTCATGTGCAAACTCACGTGCACTGGTGAGGAGAACAGCACGCGAGAGATCACACCGGGATCTCTAGGAATAGTGTTCTTGAAGGTTCGGCTGGCCGACATCAGGCGTTCCTCGCGAGGCGCACCCTTATTTATTTATTTATTTATTTATTTATACATACTGCCAATCCCATGCGGGATTATTGCAGGAAGGGCAAAATAATGCAATTTTAACATAGTACAAACATACAACATTTACGCGTACAGCATTATACAAAATGTAAAGAAGACAGTATCGGTTTGTGCACCTATGTGTGTAACAGTTCAGTATTAGTACATGACAACAATCATGCAACTGCAAATAGCGTCTCAGATACCAGAAACTAAAGAAAAACAAGGAAAAGAAGGAAAAAAAAACACAACATGATGCGGTATAAGTCGAAGCTACTATGACTGGATTACATCGATGTGCGCAGGTGATTTTCCAGCAAAGACGAAAAAGTTTCATAAATAGGACTGCTTGTTACGGAGGAAGGCAAGTTGTTCCATTCATGTATGGCGAGTGGAAAGAAGGAGAACTTAAAACAGTCGGTGCGGCGTTGGTATTCCCGAAGTGTTAGTGGATGCGTGTGTCGTGTTGATCTGGTTTCTGCTTTTGATATATACATGAAGCTATCTATGTTTAACTGCTTGTTTACTAATTGGTATAACATCTTCTGCCGAGCAAGTTTTGCTCGCTGTTTAAGAGTTAATATTCCTGCTTTTTTTAGAAGTTCTGTGGGCGAATCAGTTGTCCTGTATTTGTTATAACTAAACCTAATAGCCTTCCTCTGCACCATTTCAAGTCTTTGTATAAGTGTGTTGGTGTAAGGAAACCAGGTGACGTTTGCGTATTCCAAAGTTGGTTTTACAAATGTATTATAAGCGAGTAGTTTTGTTTCTGGTGGTGCCTGCTTTAGTCGTCGTCTCAGAAAAAAGAGTCGGCGTAAGGCGGCTGATGTAACATTGGCGACATGAGAGTCCCATCTAAGGTCATGTGTTAAAGTTACGCCCAGATATTTCTGTTGATTCACGACTCTCAAGGGAGTGTTATTAATGGTGTAGGAAAACGTTGATATCTGATGTTTTCTGGTTATTCTTAAAAGGGCTGATTTTGTTGTGTTCAGGGTCATCTGCCCGTCGGAGCACCAATCGGACACTGTTTGTAAAGCACTGTTAAGCGATAGATGGTCTTGGGGGGAATTGATTTCTTGGTAAATAATACAATCATCCGCAAATAGCCTTATGTTAACACTAATATTTTTAGGTAAGTCATTGATGAATATTAAAAATAAGATAGGTGCCAAAACACTACCTTGGGGTACACCCGATGTGACTTTGACTATGGATGACCTTTCTTGATGAATTTGAACGTATTGTGATCAGTTGGACAAGTAGTCTTTAATCCAGTCACTGATTGCGCCTTTTCCTATGGTTGCTTCTAGTTTCTTTAATAGTTTTGTGTGAGGTACCCGGTCGAATGCTTTCGAGAAATCAAGCATTATAAGGTCCGTTTGTTTCTGGTGGTCTACGCTTAAGGAGAGGTCATGAATCAATTAAATAAGTTGGGTGACAGTTGACATACCTTGACGAAAACCGTGCTGATATGGTGATAAAATATGCTCATGGGCAAGAAAAGTTGTTATGTGTTTCAGGATAATATGTTCAAGTAATTTACATGCGGTGCTTGTCAGGGAAATCGGTCTGAAGTTGGAGGCTTCTGCTTCGCTGCCGCTTTTGTGTACGGGGATTACTTTTGCTATTTTCCATTCGGCGGGTAGCGAGCTAGTTGACAAAGATTTGGTAAAAATTATGCAAAGATACTTGGCCATCCATTCAGCGTATCTTTTGAGAAATACGTTAGGTATATTGTCGGGTCCAGCCCTTTTTTTAGTATCAAGCATTAACAAAAGGTTGAGAACACCGGCTTCGGACACTGTTAGTGGGGGAAGTTGCTGGTTCAAAGGAATGCTTATGTCAGGACAGATTCCGTTATCTTCAGTAAAGACTGACTTAAAATGATCGTTAAACAGGTTGGCTTTCATTTTATTATCATCAGGGGAAGCAATGTTGGAGTCACATTTTTTAGGGTTCAAATAATTCCAAAATTTTTGGGGAGATGTTTTCAAAAACATAGGGAGCGTATGGCTAAAATACGTATATTTGGCCGATTTTACTTTTCTTTTCATACTCGTTAGCACTAAGCTAAGATTGTTTCTAAGTTCAGGGTCACGTTTAGCCTTAAGCTGTTTTCGAAGCCTCTTCACTTTGCGTTTCGCATGAATAATGTCTCGTGTTATCCATGGATTTTGCTTTTTAATTTGTTTCTTTTTAGTTGGCACATAGTTATCAATGCAATGTGATACGATAGCCTTAAATGTTTCCCACAGTGTTTCTATATCTGTCTTTATGTCGTTGCCTAGGTGTTCAAACGAAGCAAGCTCAAAAGAAAGGTGGTCTGTCACACTGGTATCGTCAGCATTGTTAAAATCGGGATAAGTAACAAAAGATTTGAGTTGGGTATGGGTGTCTGACGTAGGAACAGTGCACAAAATAATACTGTGATCTGACATCCCATCCAAAATGTCAACTTTAGCTTTGTCCGATGGAAAATGTTCACTTAGAAATACCAGATCAAGGATGCTTGAACAGCTTTTTTGTACGCGGGTAGGTTGAGTGACCATTTGGGAAAGATTAAACGTTAACATCGTGTCGATAAGTATGTCGGAACACGTGGAGTGATGCTGCATGGTCTGCCTAATTATATCAGCTAGATTAAAATCACCAAGTAGCACAAGTTTCGCCCCTAGAACGTGCAGGCGCATGTAGTCATAAAGAGATTGCAGGGTATCACATTCTGATGAGGGACTCCGATAAACACAGCCAACAAAAATTGGGCGAGGGGCATAGAGTAGCTTACAGAACACTGCCTCGAATACAATCACTTCTGGCAGGGCTACAAAGGGGATATCGCGTTTTATTAGAATGGCCACACCACCGCCCCGGGACGGTCGATCTTTGCGTACTATCGCATAGTTAGGAAGCGCCACCTCAAAATCTTTGATATCTTTTGTTAGCCAAGTTTCAGTGAGCGCTAAAAAGTCGGGCTCGATGCTTAGCGCCAAAGATTCTAACGATGTTAATTTGTTCATGATGCTACGGGTGTTCACATTTACAAAAGTTATTTCTTTCGCTGTGGTGCGCGACGTGGACGTTGGGATCGCGTTGCTGTTTCCTCGTTTTTTTCCTCTTGAGATGCTCGGGGCCTCGTGCTAGTCATGACTAGCACAGCGTCATTTGTTTCTTCATCCCACCGGTATAAGTCGTCATTTACCCGTAGTTTGTCGTAAAGCAAGGATACTTTATCTCCAGATTCTTTTCGCGGTTTTCCAACTTTCCACAACTTTTTCCGGATATCACGTACCCTAGTGGAAAAATCTTCTCCAATCGAGAAATTTGTTCCTTTTAGCTTCTGGCAGTTCCTTAGGATCAGATTCTTGTCTCGGAAGTCTAGTAGTTTAAGGATAACTGGTCTCACTTTTTTTCCGTCAGGTTTTCCAATTCTGTGAATGCGTTCGATGTCAACCGGCTCAACTTTCAAAATTTCTTTAACAATTTTCTGATTTACAGCTTTTTCTAATGTGTCAGCATTTTCTTCTGCTTCCTCAGGCACGCCATACACTAGAAGGTTCGACCTCCTTGAGCGATTTTCCAAGTCGTCCAGCTTCATTTCTAAAGCTGATACTGTTTTCTGTAGCTCGACTACCTGAGCCATGCAAGAAGAAACTTTGTTATCTAAGGAAGTTAACCGTTCCAGTTTATTGTCGATGGCTGTTAATCGCTGTTCTTTGATTCTCTTTAGGTCCCCTGTGATTATTTGAAGCTGCTTAAAAAGTTCGTCCAGATCGGGCCCCGGGTTGGTCTCAACGTCCCCACCTAGTATAAGTAATTCCTTGAAATAGGTACACACATCGCACAACATTGGACAAAGTAGCCGAGGGCACGGCGGCACAACTAAACAAAGGTTGTTTGACCGAATACATTTGCCGTAACGTTTGCTCACCTGCAAGAAGTAAACAAACGGGTTCAGGTTGCGCATGCCGGGTGAGCTGCCGTGCCCTATGCCATGACGGTTTCTGCTGCCAGGCTTTATAGTTTCCCAAGGTGTCCGCAGCGCCGCCGTTGCGTCCTGGACTTCCGCCGGAAGACTGAGGGTCATCGAGGCATGACGGTCCAGGATCCAATCGCAATTTCTTGCGATCAGCTGCGCACTCGGTCCGTGGAAATCCTGATGACTGCGCAGGTCCGTTGTGTTTCTTCGATACTGCAGCACCGGCGCATCGTTCCCTGCTTGTATGAAGAGCAGGGGAGCGGTCAACTGCAAGAAGTAAACAAACGGGTTCAGGTTGCGCATGCCGGGTGAGCTGCCGTGCCCTATCTGCCGTGCCCTATGCGCGCTCGGTAAGCAGCTCTGCTGTTAAAACTTCTAAATTTAACGCTTCTCTTACGTAATATAGGCAGGAGTGATGCAGTGGAGGCCAGCACCAAAAACATAGCCATGAGTGTGTTAACTGCACGCTATAGCCTTTAAGAACTACAATCAAATACAATGGCCTTGTTAGAATCGCCCAGTCACGTTTCTTGGGAGCCGCTTTGGTCGGTGGCCACCTATCGTGCAACCAGGATTTTTTTGATGTCGTAGAGCATTGGCTGCTGGGGAGTTGCCACTGATTCATCTGTGTTCCTTAATATCTCAAATATTTTTTTTATGTTTTCAATGACATTGGTATTATTGTTATCAAAACAAAGTGGTCTTTTTAATAAACCACACTTTATTTTTGTCTTTATGGTCGCTTGATAATGTGGAAGCTGTGACAGCTCGCATCGGAGCTAATAAGCTCCAAGGCAATGCTGTAGCAGTGCATTTTTAAGGACTGATAGGGCATTCAAAGTATCTTTGAATAAAAAGTAAGCCTTTAGCAAAACTTTGAGCTTGACTAGCAAAGTGTGCACGCTAAACACACGCATTCACTGGTGAAAAGCGGCCAACTTTCTACCATCACCGTGAAATAATGAACGATCTCTGATAAAAAGGAAACGGTCAAAAGAATCTATCTCTGTTCATTAATATATTTTTAATGGTTTTGTCTACGTCTTGGTTTGCAGGGTCCTCAAGTTCTGTCCGAAAAGGAAAAACGAAAAAGGAAGAGGGAGGCGGCTCGAAGTGAGCTGACCAGCATCATTAAGGCCTACAAAGGTGTCAACAGTGAAGTGGTAAACAATACATAATTGTCATATAAGAAGCACTTATTGTGAACAAGTCTATTGCTATCTCTTTGAAGTGTCCTGCATGCATTATGAGTCAACACGGCCAAATATAGTTCATGCCAGCAAATTGTGCACAGGTGAGCAATAGCAGGTTGTGAAAAAGCATTATAGTGTGTTGTACATACCCATGCATTTGGGGTCATTATACTGTAAAGCACCCAGCAAGTGCCCGCCTAAAGTTTGGGGATCATTCATGTATAACAGAAAGAAAGGGATGGGCAAGCTTGCAGTGGCCAGTGACAACATTCAAAGTGGGGGCCTGTCAACACGGCAGCCTGTCAACACAAGCTATTTAAGGTTGAACACAAGCTATTTCAGGTTAAAAAGAACATTAAGAAGCCTTTTGGGGAATATATTCTAATATGGGGGGATAAGGGGGGGGGGGTGTTGGATGACCTTGCTTGGTGTTTTCAGAGTGAGAAGTATGGCTGCAGGTTGGTAGTGGTGGAACTTGTGGTAGTTCTCGATTCAAGGCTGGCCCTATTTAAAGCCAACCAGTGCAATAGGAAAAGCCAGAACAAGAAAAGAGGAAATAAAATTTCATTCATACGCCAACTTCAGTTCGTAGGCGTTAGCTAGAAGTCCCTGGGCTCTGCCAGTGTTTTCGGCCAGTTGAACGGCCCAGAGTTGATCCTCCGGGTTGGGGCTGTGCAGTATATTGTCCCCCACTGCTCACTGTTATTACCATTGCATCCTAGTGTGGCTGCTTGCAGACATTGCCATGTGGTAGGTCAGCTCGTTTCTGGCACCTCTGGCACTCCGTGGGGTAACGCCCTGGGTAACAGTAGCTGTAGGCAATCAGGCTTGAATATGAGTTTGTCTGTAGGAGCTGCGAGATTACGGATTGGCGTTAGTTAGGGAGGGACGAGTTTTAGCTTGCCAGGGTGACATTATATTTAGAGTTGGGTTGTTGTAAGACCACCACGACATCGTAACAGCAAAACAAACTTGTACTTCCAAGTCAATATCAAACACTGAGCAAGCATGATCAAAGTGATTATGGCCATGGATGGATAGTAGTAGCTACAGCACTCTCTCTAACGAAGCCTTCAGGTGGCCCTAACCGTGCACAACATTGTGCCTTTGCTTGAGGAAGTGGCGCATTTTAACATTGATTATCGGAACTAGGCCAACTCATTACTTTTGTATCCTGCCTTATAGAAGAAAGTTACAATCAAGTAAATATGGTGAATGATTTGGTGCATTTGCCCGTTATCGTACAACAGGTAAACTCTGAATGAACAGTATGCCAAGAACTGTGCCCATAGTAAATGCACTCTTGAAGCAAAGTTTGCTTGCATAGTAAAAATGGAGTAGTGATCATTACTTGTGATTTCAACATGATTGTAAAGCAATAAATTTAAGTTTATCACAGAAAGTTTTTTTTAAAACCCTGAATCCGAGCGGCATACAAAGTTTACATCCTGAATATAACCAATGAGAGCTTTCTGTTTGTGGTACACCTTTACAGCCTGGGCAGCAAACAGATGGCGCCATGAGTAGTGGCACATGCAGTGAAACTGAGGAGATTGAACGCCTCAAGGCTGAGCTGCAAGCGAGCCACTTAAAAGCCAAGGAGCAAGAAAAAAAAATTGAACTTCTCGAGGCGTCCATCAAAAAATTAAAAACAGAAAATGAGTTGCTGGGGCAACAGCTCGCTGAAGAGCGTAACAGGTCCCAGCGGCTCAGCGACTGCTTGGTGCAAAAAATAGGTGAGCTGAAATATTGTGAAAATATTTTTGTGCTCGTGCATTATTGTGACATTATTAGCCTCGCATTTGGGTTAGAGTGAAGGGTACAGTTCATCATAAAGTTTTGTGTTATAGCTTTTATATTTGCAACATCCAGCACCATTAGGTGGTGCCCCGAGAAATCCCATATGGCTGGTCGAGAGATTACAATGCTGAGCCAGGTGTGCTTGAGAGGTGTTTTACACACACTGTGGTGTCACCAGGCCACTGTAGCGACGTACAACTAATGTGCCGTCTTTAGCCCTGGTATCTGTATTGACACATATCGGGCTCAATACCAGTAGTGTAAAGGAAACGCTGCCCTGTAGAAGGTGAAAAATTAAAGACGTTCCACTCAATATGAAAGCTGTCGGAAGTGCAGAGAATTGATTCGCCATAATGGGCTGGAGCACCATTATCTGCTCACTGCTGCCACCCAATGCATTTCAAATTTCCCGCCTTTGCAGTGTTCGTGCGCCCCGACTGAAACTGCGCCAGTGGGAGTTCTGTTCTCTTTGTGCATGCTTTAATTTCATATGCTAGAGCTGTTTTGCATCACTTCGAACACAATTTTTTTCTTGCGCGGCTGCTTTTTTCGCTTACTATCGTAAAAAAGAACTCATCAAGTATTCCTAAATAAATGAACGTGGGGGCTGCTGGTTATATATACAGATTTTGCCTGAAGTGTACCTGTAGTTCTCTTTGCGTTAAACAATGGGGAAATGAATGACAAATGCAAACAATTCAAAATGTTCGAATGGTTGTGACTATTTAAACCACGTGGTTTTTGAAGCCTCAGCATGACCCCCTGAGAATGGTACACCAGGCTCTACTTGGGTTCGGTATCTCACTGCATTCTGGCAGTCGCATCGACCATTAGCGGGCTACAACGACAAGGCGAGCCCATAAAGTGCTCTTCACTTAAAAGTTCTTGATTTGGGACGCATTAAGTTGCTGGCTTTGGTCGGACAGTGGCCCTGGCTCGCGTAATTATTTCTCTCGCGTATTGCAACTCAGTGCTGCCAACCTGCTTTTTTTGCACACTTCACTAATTGTGACTGTCTTTTTCTGTTCTTTTTAATATGTGGTGACCGAATTTTCGTTTAGTAGTAGCAGTATAAATGTTCATTGGTCACAGATAGATGAGGGAGGGAGAGGAAATGATTATCATCCTTGTAGGTGGGCGTCCCTAGTCCGGGCTGCCAGGGCCTGCAACATGTAGCTTATTTTGTGTGGGCTGCCTAAAGATTTCTTGTGTGCTGAAGGCAATGTGATCAGTGTCTTTAAACGGCCTGTAGCTGTTTATCTTGGTGTAATTGTTGGGACAAAATGAACACGTTCTCAGGCTCATCTCTTTGAGCAGGTGTATATTGTGACCCAGTTTTGTTGATCAGCAAAATGTTGAAGCTTATAATGTTGCCTTTGCAGAAATAGCTCGGGACAGCGCCTGCACTAAGAACTACGCTGTAAAAAATATTATTGCAACAGGTATGCTACTCAGTTTCCTCAATTTATCTTTTCTATTTCAAGCAAAGGTGAGAGTGTGTTCATAACTGTGTTGTTGAAATTCTGTACAGATGTCCAGCCTGGAACGTACGAAATTCTGGCGCAGGGTTCCTCAGAAGGTGCTTAAGTTTTTATTGTTCATGAAGTGCATATTCTTGGCACAGTTCACAAGTACCTGCGTAGGCTCTGATCATATCCTAACCATTATGTTAAGTGTTCTGGTACTGCGTAATGTCTTGCTGTAGCCTTTTTGTCACTTTTCTTAACTTGAAAACCCAAGTAACTTGAAAACCCAAGCCTTAGCATTTTTGCAGGTTAATAACTACTTGTGTCTTTGCAGGTGGTTCTATCAGTGCACCAGCTGATTTCTCAGAAATATGGGCAGAGGAGCCACAGGAGCTATGTGAGTATTTTTTTAGCACTTTATAATTATTGTGGCTCATTCGCCATTTTGCAGTCATCTTTAATTGCACGGAGGGAGAATTGCATGGCGCCGACCTCAGTGGCCTTCAGTGCAATCGGAAATAGTTAGCTGCATTGTTTTTGTCAGAAGCTGCCATTACAAAAAAGCCTAGAAGCAAAATTGTTGCCAAAACTAATGCAGTAAGACGAAATAGATAATGTTACAAAGGTCAGAGTGATTGCACCGGATCAACTGCAACACTATCAATTCTTCAACAAGCAACTACGGGCTTGGCAGCAAACAACTTTATTAATCAAAACCACGGCTGCAGTTCCTGGTCGGCCAGCAGTCGGCCAAATGACTTTGTTGGAGGGGTAGTGAATCGCGCAGTAGTGCAGTCAAGACAAGCCACCTCGAGAGAGCATCATACGAAACGTCAGGAGGATCTCGGCAAGGCGGATGGAGAAAGGAGGACAGCACTTTCGAAATGATTTTTCTACTAAAGTCGCGTAAATGCACCAAGGGTCGCCGAGACATGGCCTACGGTCTGCAGACTACAATTTGCTCTAGTAATCCCACAATGTTTACAAATAACTTCGGTGTCCTTTTAAAGTACCTAATGTTTTATGTATATTCTAAGTCATGTAAAATTGCCAGCTTGTGTGCATAACTGCCACTATTTTCTTGTTTGGGTAAATTATTGGTGCTTTTTAGGTGATGCTCCCCTTGCAGCGGTCGCCACATGCCTTCCTGGGGAGGTCAGCCAGGCAGCAGCTGCAGCTGGCCCATCAACTGTTTCGGGGGAAGTGCCCGCTGGAACAAGTGAGCACATCAATTTTTTTTGCCTCACTCTGTACAAGCAGTAGGGAAAGAACCATGAAGTGGTTAAGAGGAGCTGTTTTAGGTGCGACTCTGTGTGTTTGCTCGAATCTTGGCCACCCACGATTTTCCTATATTAACTTCTATGACTGTTGTCCGACCTTTAATTCGACTTATATTTTCTACTGGCGTACGAGTTATTGAAGCATCACATGTGTGCTTGCGTAAAGCTTTTACTAAGCAGGCTTATGGTGGTATTAGTGGCTAGTCCTCGGAACTCGAATTGGAAAAAATGAGACCGCGCTTGAGAAGTGCGTATAAAAGCACATGAACATATATCAAAAGGGGACAAGTTAACGAATTAACGACAAGCAGAGTGTGATAATGAACTCTATTTTAAAGTTTGGCTAAGGCAGGAAATAAGTGTTACAAGTTCTCAGTTCAGATTACTGCCACACTTTTCTTGTTTGCATAAATTATTGGTGCTTTTTAGGTGATGCTCCCCTTGCAGCTGTCGCCACATGCCTTCCTGGGGAGGTCAGCCAGGCAGCAGCTGCAGCTGGCCCATCAACTGTTTCGGGGGAAGTGCCCGCTGGAACAAGTGAGCACATCAATTTTTTTTACCTCACTCTGTACAAGCAGTAGGGAAAGAACCATGAAGTGGTTAAGAGGAGCTGTTTTAGGTGCGACTCTGTGTGTTTGCTCGAATCTTGGCCAGCCACGATTTTCCTATATTAACTTCTATGACTGTTCTCCGACCTTTATTGGACTTATATTTTCTACTGGCGTACGAGTTATTGAAGCATCACATGTGTGCTTGCGTAAAGGTTTTACTAAGCAGGCTTATGGTGGTATTAGTGGCTAGTCCTCGGAACTCGAATTGGAAAAAATGAGACCGCGCTTGAGAAGTGCGTATAAAAGCAGATGAACATATATCAAAAGGGGACAAGTTAACGAATTAACGACAAGCAGAGTGTGATAATGAACTCTATTTTAAAGTTTGGCTAAGGCAGGAAATAAGTGCTACAAGTTCTCAGTTCAGATTACTGCCACACTTTTCTTGTTTGCATAAATTATTGGTGCTTTTTAGGTGATGCTCCCCTTGCAGCTGTCGCCACATGCCTTCCTGGGGAGGTCAGTCAGGCAGCAGCTGCAGCTGGCCCATCAATTGTTTCGGGGGAAGTGCCCGCTGGAACAAGTGAGCACATCAATTTTTTTACCTCACTCTGTACAAGCAGTAGGGAAAGAACCATGAAGTGGTTAAGAGGAGCTGTTTTAGGTGCGACTCTGTGTGTTTGCTCGAATCTTGGCCAGCCACGATTTTCCTATATTAACTTCTATGACTGTTCTCCGACCTTTAATTGGACCTATATTTTCTACTGGCGTACGAGTTATTGAAGCATCACATGTGTGCTTGCGTAAAGGTTTTACTAAGCAGGCTTATGGTGGTATTAGTGGCTAGTCCTCGGAACTCGAATTGGAAAAAATGAGACCGCGCTTGAGAAGTGCGTATAAAAGCAGATGAACATATATCAAAAGGGGACAAGTTAACGAAATAACGACAAGCAGAGTGTGATAATGAACTCTATTTTAAAGTTTGGCTAAGGCAGGAAATAAGTGTTACAAGTTCTCAGTTCAGATTACTGCCACACTTTTCTTGTTTGTGTAAATTATTGGTGCTTTTTAGGTGATGCTCCCCTTGCAGCTGTCGCCACATGCCTTCCTGGGGAGGTTAGCCAGGCAGCAGCTGCAGCTGGCCCATCAACTGTTTCGGGGGAAGTGCCCGCTGGAACAAGTGAGCACATCAATTTTTTTTACCTCACTCTGTACAAGCAGTAGGGAAAGAACCATGAAGTGGTTAAGAGGAGCTGTTTTAGGTGCGACTCCGTGTGTTTGCTCGAATCTTGGCCAGCCACGATTCTACGCCGAACACTAAAATTCTGAAGGCCAGAAAATGAAAAAAAAAAGGAAAGAGGCATTTTTCTCAATGCAATTAAGCCAGCCAAAATAGGCGAGGGCCACGGCAGCCACAAAACTAAAATTGGTTATCCAACGCAATTTTATGCCTGACCTGCGCTTTTTAATGACCGTTGCAAAGTGCGCGACTGACCGACAGACAAAATCAAAGTCATGCAGGCCTGTTCCATGGTTCTTGAGCCCGCACAATCGGTTCTCTTTGGCATAGCTTTCTTCTCCGTCTCATTTTTTGTTTCTCTTCTCTCCAGCAGCCACCCGCTCCTCTGCAGAATTGCATTCCCCTCTGTTTGCTGGCATCTTTTCTTGTTGCGCAACGGTCACAAGGGCAGTGTGCCGATGTTCATTTCTCCCGCTCAGCAGTGAATCGCAAACAAGGTTACGCTGACAGGCCGAGGCTTCTACATGTGTTTGTACTGATCATGTCATGTGCGCCATGATTCGCATTGGCTAGCGGGAATCACAGCAGTGGACTGCAGTACAAAGTTTGTTTTATAGGGCGTGATTGGCACCTGCACTGCATTATTCTTTGCACATTTACCATTTTTTTATACGAAGGTTTGTTGCAAATCTGTCACCCAAAACTAGTTATAGGCGTAACTGTTGTGGTTCAGGTTTTACGGCGCCCACATTTTACGAATCTTTTTCATATGGTCCCAAAAAGGTTGTATAATCGGGGTCCTGCTGTAGTTTGGCCACAATAAGTCATTTAAAATCGCCACTATGTGCCCATATTTGTCCTCGGCATGATCAGCCAGATAACGGTTTTCACTGCAGGTGCTCACTGACGCCCTACCTGTTAGAAGCTTATTTTTTCTAGATGTCCGTTACCAGAGATGGCAGCAATTGGAGCAACACATGGGGAGTTTGCATTGCTCTGAAAGCGCAACATTAGAACTTCATATTCACAAGCGCAAAAGCACTAGAGAATGCCGTGATGACAATTTCAAATGTGGCTTTAAACGGGGTGTAATGTTCACCCAAATGACCCATGACAGAACTGCTCACCACAGTTGAGGTTCTTAACCGTGAGATCTTGTGTGTTTTTCAATTAATCACAGAAAAATAAATTGTTGACATCAAAAGACATCAATGTAGTGGCGTGCCTTGAATTTTAAGCCTTTCCTATATTCACCTTAGGGAGTTTCATTGGCATGTAACAAAATCTTTTAGCGGTCGGCAACGTGCATGTAATTTGTTCTCCATATTAACGTATGTTCTTGTTGCAGGCTGGAGCTTCAAGGAAACTGAAGCTTCAAGCACGCTACCGCTGTTTGCCGTCAACGATGGCAATGTAAGTAAAGAACCACACTACAAAAGCATTAAGTATCCCTAGGATACAAATGATTGCAAGAAATGCAAGGTTAAAGTATGGGTGGTGAACTTTACATGGCACTTATTCAGCTATGGTTTTTACTGCATGCTACGCGCTTCTCTTTGTATAAGTGGAAGATAACCATGATAGAAATGAAAGAAATATTAACACTAAATGAAAAGAAATAACCGCAGCTGCGTATCCAAAGCTTTTTTCTGTTTTGGAAATGCAGTTTTCTTCCTGGTAGCTCGAGCACAGAAGTCTTGTTTACAATATCTAGGTGTTAAAAATGCCAAAATGATATAAAATAGAGGAAGCTATTTATTGGGGGAAAATTAATTGGTTTCGCATGTTTGACTCCTAATAAGTTAGAAGTATGGGCACGCTGGATAAACGGGGGTGGGATGGTAATGGTGATTGAAAAAAGGATCGAGAGGTTGGTGTAAAATTTATTGCCGAAGCAAATTCGGCCTTGTGGTATGTCCATTATGTGGGCATTCTAGTTAACAGTAGCAAAATTTTCAGCCTGCAAGTATGCTTTTTGAAAGTAAGATAAAGAACAGTTTTGTTCTGGGTGTCCACAGCTATCCATTATCACAAATAAAAAGACAACACTATTTTATGCTCAGGGAAAAACCAGTGGAAACACGCTAACACAAGAGGAGAGGCAAGACAAGGACAGTCAGGGGACTTGCAAAAAAATGTTATTGAAAGAACTCCCATAGATACTTATTCACCAAAACAACGCAGGCCAAATGGCCACGCAAAAAAACGCACCCCATCAAAAAACCCAAGATTGCCACAGAACTCGCTATCTCCTTATCAGTTAATGCCACCGAAGGCTCAGTGGTGCATTTCTCTCCTCCTTTCTTGATCAAGAATGCCTCTACCAGTTCTCGCTCCTTCTTCGAAGCACCCCGCCTTACAATGAACACATTTTTCAAATCTCGAGTGCACTTACAATAGCGCAAGTGCTGCACCAAGTGACTTCTTGTGCCATTAATCAGGCTCCTAGAGTGTTCGCACATGCGGTCGTTAAGACACTGGCCTGTTTGGCCGATGTAAGCCTTTTTGCATGACAAGGGGATGGAATACACCACCCCTTCTGCGCATTCAGCGAATTCGGTGCAGTGCTGTATGTCAGGCACCCTCCTTCCTCTACTTGTCAATGGAAGCACACAAGCCTGCAAGCTTTCTGGGGGCAAAAAATACCAAACGTACGTGATGCCTTAGTGGTACTCTTTTCCTTTTCCAGTTGTGTTACCAAGCATGGTAGTAAGGCATTGCTACTGTTGTCTTTCCCACATTCTCACGAGATTCAGGCGCTCTAGGGGTTCTGAGGGTTTACTTTAACTTTCTCCGCAGCATTACTGCCACTGCTTGCAAAAGCTGGGTGGGAAACCCGGCAGCTATCAGGGGCTCCACCGGTTGGCCGAAGCTCTGCTGTACAACGTGGACACAGCTCTTTTTCAGAGCATTGTGGAAACACATTTCCACGGTTTCTAGAGTTAAGGTTAACTTTTGGCGATGAACAGCACTATTGCTTCATGCATGAACAGCCCTCTAAGAAAGGCATTTTGCCTTTCGACTCGGCCGACTCGAAATTTGTAAAGCCAGTGTCTTAACAACCGCATGTGCGAGCACTCTAGGAGTCTGATTAATGGCACAGGAAGTCACTTGGTGCAGCACGTGCGCGATTGCAAGCGCACTCCAGATTTGAAAAATGTGTCCACTGTAAGGCGGGGTGCTTCGAAGAAGGAGCGAGAACTGGTAGAGGCCTTCTTGATCAAGGAAGGAGGAGAGAAATTGTCACAGAATTGCGAGGTAATTTAGTGGCCGATGTCTCGGACGGAAGGAGCGACAAACAACACCCCCTGGATACGAATAGAGGATGTGGTTCGGACCTTCTAACCGGCGATAGGTCCACGCCTGATTGGCCGCTGGCGTGAGGCACGCGACAGGGCACGGGATAACAGTTTCAAAACAAGGCACATTTACTTTCGCCACATACACAGGAAATCCAGAACAGGTCGACACAGAGGGTGAAAAACAACACACTGCAGTTGACACCCCGTCGGGGTCAGAGCTGCCAAGAAACCAACACAGAGCACATTGATGACAATGTATGAAACGGTACTCGCCACGAGTCCAAGAAGGAAGTGACAGTAGATGAAGGGGATTATAAAGTGTACAATAGGCAGGGTTGGAGGCTTACCCTAACTGCTAACAAAGGCCCGTGAGGAACACATACAGCATGGTGCACTGAAGGAGGCGGATAAGAAGCCCGTGCAGTCCACTTAGAGAAATACAACAGAGAAGATGAGTAGAAAGAGTCCGAAGAAGGGTGGAGAAGGGGAGAACATTTTCGCTGCGGTCCGGTTGATGGTTTCGCCGGGGTGACGGAGGCTGTCGGCCGTCTGTGGTGGGGCGACGCTCATCAGCGAAGCAATTTGGGCAAACTTCGGCCGCGCACTATCACCTCCTTGAGGCGATCTTTGGGGGCCCGGAGCTCATTGCCGTCGTCGCTCGGCCTCCCCAGCACAGCCCTCAAGGCCGACGCCGCGTCCCGGCCATCCGTCCGGCCACCGCCAGTTCTCACTACATTCTACCCGCAAACCCCGCGCTGCGCCGTGCACACAGTCCCTCGGGCTGCGCGTCTTCCGGGAATCCGCGGGGTGTAGGCTTTCGTTGGCCGCGGCACTCTCGCCTACCTCTCTCCCCGAAACACATGGCCAGCCGACCCGGGTGCGGCAATGGAGGTGAAAACACTCGTTTCTACGCTGTACGGCTCCTATCAGCCCAAAAATGGCGAGCGAAAAAAAAAACAGTCAAGGAGGGACATAAATTTCGTGACAGAAATGCACCATTGAGCCTTTGGTGGCAGTAACTGATGAGGAGATAGCAAGTTCTGTGGCGATCTTGGGTTTTTTGATGGGGTGCGTCGTTTTGCGTGGTCATGGTGAATAAGTATTTATAGGAGTTCTTTCAATAACATTTTGTAGCAAGTCCCCAGACTGTCCTCGTCTTGCCTCTGCTCTTGTGTTAGCATGTTTCCACTAGCTTTTCCCTGAACATCATGAACCAACAGGCAGACTTTTACTTTACTTCACTATTTTATGTGCCTTACACAGTGCTTGTACACCACTTATAACGTACATCACGGCATCTGCAACAACCCTCACAACGAGCAGTACTGCAGTGAAAGGAAACATGTGCAAGCAAGCCAAACTGCAACCTGCCTTTTCCCATTTCAGCATTTTTCCATCACCTAAACAAACTCAACTTAAAATCACAGACACAGTGTTTAGTTCATCATTTTGTTTGCAGAACAGAAAAAAATATGCTGGTACTTCATTTTTCTTTTTAAAGTATTCCCTGTGATGTGTTTTCAGTAGACAAGCAACACAAAAAAAATTCAGCACAGCAATGGTATGAGCCTTGCACTGCAATAAACAAACCTTTTTTACATAAAATAACAAACAGCACTAATTTTCACCCAACCATACAAAATTGAGATGTGGCAATTGGGTTTTTCTGTGAAAAGAAATGGTTAACACCAGCCTCTTACTCAACGAAATGCATTTCAACTTATCTTTAATTTTCATTATTCACACTAAAGACAGCGCAGGGACGAGGACGGAAGAAGTGACAAACTAGGGCGCTGTTGAGTTTGTCACAGCGCCCTAGTTTGTCACTTCTTCCGTCCTCGTCCCTGCGCTGTTTTTAGTGTGAATAATGTGTACCCAACTAGCCCAACGTCAAGCCTTAGTAATTTAATTTTCATATCTGTATGAGCACATCACCCCTGGCCATTTTGTGTGTGGCACCCTTTCATTGAGTAGCAATTTGCAGTTTTTACAGCCCTGCAGTGAGTTCATTTTTTGTGTTTTTCTGCTTACTTTCTTTCCTGTAGGTGCATTTAGGTGGCGGAATAGAGATTCCGGAGGCAAAGTTGTCGTACTTTACGAAAGTCAAGGACGACTTGAAAGTGACGCGAAATTTGGCGCGCCATCTTTGGACGGCCAACGAAATGAAGTTGCGGTGCCTGACGGGGCAGCCCTGTCGGCGAATCAGTGAAAGTGTTGCCAAGTTACAGGCAACACCAGAAAAAGTGGGGGCCATTATGAGTGAGTGGTCTTGAATGTTTCTAGACTATACATATATAGCTCAAAGTGTTTAAAACAAAAGAGAGTGGAAAGAAATGCTGTTATTTTTCCAGGTCTATAGTTTTGCATATAGTCATGTTAATATTCTATCGTATTTGTTGGAGAATTCAGGTATTGAAGTCATGAGTTTACTTAAAATTTGAAATTTTAAAGGCATATGTGATAATATCCAAATATAGAGTGATTTTAGGGTTGTGAAAAATAATGCCTATAGTTTCATTCGGTGAATTTTGTATATAAAAACCCGCGTATAATACGGAACTGGGTATAATACGAGGTGTAATTCGGGGACAGCAAAATCAGAAAAAAAGTTTTCATCCGCATATAATGCGAGGTAAAGAGCACAGAAAACATTTATTTGCACTGCATTTACCGTTCAGTCATCGTCAGGTTCGCTGCCGCTGTCTCCTGAAGTCGCCTTGTCGGAAATGTCTTCCCACAGAAAGTGGTCCTCAGTGCCATCAAGGGCGTTCGAGATGCCGCATTTCTTAAAAGAGCGACTGACGAGCTCCTCTGAGACGTTGGCCCACGCCTCCGCGATCCAGCCACAAAGCACCGTTGGAGAAGCCCGCGTCAGCCATCCGGTAGCTGTCACTTACGGGTCTCCTGACCTCATCCACTCTTGGTAGCAGGACCTGATGCAGTCTTTGAAAGGCTTGTTGATGCAAACGTCTAGCGGTTGCAGCTGGGATGTCATTCCTCCTGGAATGACAATGAGTTAGGTGCGGGGTTCGCGCAACAACTTCTTCACGGAATCGGCCAGGTGGCAGCGAAAGTGTCCAACACGAGCACTGACGGGAACCCCCAACAGTGCTCCAGGCCGCCGACACCACACAGACTAAGCACCAGTTGCTTTCTCCACCCGCGAATGCTGCCTTCGGTGACGCCGAACTGCCGTCCTGCGGCGCAATTCCTGATGGTCTCGGCACATAAAATAGCTTTTCTTTTAATTGCAGCCGAATACTGCCATCGTGCACCCGACAGCGCGATAGACTTGCGGTGAACGTGCCGATCCTTTGCGTGGTCAAAACAATCAGAATGGCACCGCCTGAGAGAAGCAGCAGCCAGCTAACGCCACCGCAAGATGGCGCACCCTCCGTTGAAACCGAAACCGAAAGTGCAAATTTACGGCTGAAAACTTTGGGATCCACATATAATACGAGGCACAAATTTGACATAGTAAAATTTGGGAAAAAACCTCGTATTATACCCGGGTTTTTACGGTATTCAAGCAGTCATGTCTGTAAAACACTACACATAAACTAACTGAAAATGTACTACTGCATTTAATAATCCAACTGAAATTGTTTCAATGTTCTTTTTTGCAGATGTGGTCAAGAAATTAATCAACCAAACTCCATCTGATCGGCCTGCTGAGAAGCGAGTGGCGTCGGCGAGGAAGGCCCTGCGGGACCTTTTCGCCGACATGGCCCGCATACGCCACAAATCCCTTAAGGATGTGGCGGCCGCAAAGGAAAAGGATTGACTAATGCATCGAAAGTCATCAAAATAAAAGTTGTGTTGTAATCTTGTTGAAAACATCTAGGAAATGTGTGTAGTTGCATGTGGCAACCATTGGTTGTCTTTGGGTGGGTTCGAGATGCATATTCCAGGTTGGGTGTGCTAGGCGTTGGGATTGTCGATCTGACATCCCAATCTAGTGCGCCATTGGGCCTCTTCGATTTTCCACTTCTGGCTCCCCGCGGGCTGCCCGCGAGTAGTCCAAGGATTCCCCGAAGCCATAGGGATACACGGGGAAATCGAATGTTGGACTGCTTCTCGGGGAGTCCGCGGTGAGCCCGAGACTGTAAATCGAAGAGGCCCACTGTCTCCAGTATGTGTGAGTAACCAGTATGGCTATCATCCAGTGTGGCTAGCGGCCTGTGTGGCGAGTATCCAGTATTGCTAGTGCCCAGTGTGGCTACCATCCAATATGGCTAGCGTGCAGTACGGCCAGTGTCCAGTGGATGCTAGTGTGTAACACTGGTCCCATAACACAATATCCACTGGGCTAGTGCCACTAGCTTTTCCACAAGGGTCGACCGCCTTGAAGTTAACTGCCTTTGTTCTTTCCTGAAATCCTAAGGCGTCCGGATGCCGAATATATCCCTCTAGATTTGAATGGAAACCCTGGCATTATAACACTTTGTGCTGCGTAGTTTCTGTTTCTTTCCCGCAGACCACGCATACCCTCCATTTTGTGTATACTTCCCCACAAACCCCTTAGTGCGCAAGCAACCTGCTTTAGCCTGAAAAAGCAAAGCACTGCATTTGGAATTATAGAAGAAATTTTTCTTTCTGATGTGTCATTTCTCAGCCCTGTGGATATCCAACGAAGATTAGCTTCAATTTGCTTCTCTCCATTTATTTGTTTCTATCTGCCTTGCCTCTTTTTTGGTTACCTTGTCTGTCTTGGATTCTCCGCTTTTCTTTGCTTATTTCATCGTTAGCCTTCTATTCTTCCTTAGCCACTGCGTGTCTACTTCTGCTGGCTTGACAGCTAGCGCCATCTAGTAAAAACTGGAAAAACCAAAATGGGATTTTTGTTTTGTTTTAGTTTATGTGAAGAAGTCATATATTTCTAAAATAAGCAAACTAGGTCGTTAGGAACATTGCTGTGATTTCGGAACACCTTTCCTATCAGCACAGCTTGCTTTTTAAGCCCTCGCGTCATGAATTAGTTTCATAGGAATATGATCAGGTGGGTCCCCCTTAAAGGGGCCACGAAGACAAAATACCAGTTTGCTTTATTCGCATGATGTCGTGTACTATAGTGCCCCCAGCGTTTGTCCGGAATAAAACGATGCCTTCTTTAGTGCTAAAGTAATGAATTTAAGATAAAATTTTTATTCTCGCGCGAAAACGCGTGATGGAACGACGTTTGCAATGACATGATAAGAACAGGTCTTTCAGCTAAACTTGATGTGAAGCGGAGTATTGCTTACAAATAGCCAACCGAGATGGCGCCACCACAGCGCGGGAAGATGTTTTCTAACTTTGGTCTGTTTGTTACCGTACTTAAAGCTAGCCTATTTTTGCTCATGGAGAAAACATTCGTCTCGTGAAACACGGTGCTCGCTCGACAAATATGGTCACGTAAGGCACCATCGCTTGCGTCAATCGGCCAGTGTCGTCTGAGAACTCCAAAGCCCCGGATTGCTGTGCATCTAAATAAAGCATAGTGCGCGTAGTACCAACCGCAGTACGAATCAGTACATCTATGTTTACGTGTGCTTACGTAACTTCCACTGTTTGTCCCACCATTCTAACTGATATAAAAAGAATATGCCCTAAATGTAAGCGCATATAGCTCTTTCGGCAAGCTTATAAGTTTTGGCTAGTTTGCGTTTGCTTTTTTCGACCTTCGCCAATGGCAGAGCAGGCTGGTATGACATCATAGGTTCTGTTGTGGAAAATGATCTAGTAGGTCGCGTGGCCATTCCCTTTTTTTTGTTTTTAATTATACAGCTTATTTGAGCGAAGTGTACGTTAAAAGCATGATTCTAAGAAGGTAATCTTTTGAATGAAGCAAACTTGCATTCTGACTTCATGACCCCTTTAAGGAGAACGATACGATTCGCATCCCTCAACAAGACGGAAAATCGACGAACGAGCTCAGAACTATCTCGGCTTAGCAATACTTTAATGGCGGGAGCGCCGGCACAGCGAAGGTGCGGCGCTACTGAAATGACATAGCCCTTTTATTCTTCCCCCGCATGATCATAGATGTGTGGGAGCCGCCAGCGTGCAGTGTGTTTTGACCATTCAGTTGTCGCTGCTGCAAATAACAGCTACAGGCAACGTTCGTTTCTGGTTGTCTTCCTTTGTTTTTCGCGTTTGTTAGTGATGGCGTCCTCCCGAGTATGCTTCAAGAGCACGGCTTACAGCGCAGAATGAGCGCCCGTGGATAATTGATAAATGAGCTTGTTAAGGGCACAGGGTAAGTCGAAGTTGATAAAAAGGTGACTTTTTTCTTCGGCACTAAGGAAGGTCACCTCCTCATGCAAATTTTGCATAATCACACTTATAAAAAGGTTGCATTTGTGGCTCAAAAGCCGTTTTTCAGCAAGCAGTTAGTAAGTTACCAAGTCCCACTTTTAGCATGTTCTTCGTGTTTATTGTAGTGTTTTCCTTCTATAAACTTGCAGATACTGATCACAATGCTAGTCTAAAAACAGCTGAATGAAGAAATTGTTTGGCAAACGTTGCATTGCTGATGTTTCAGCCAAGGCAATCCAAAGACGCTGTGCATGTTCTTTCCGCATTTGTGCTTTGAAGCCGCGCGCCAAAAACGTCTTTGTTTGGCTGCACACTTTCCAGATTGCCACACTGGGTGCTGTTCTTCCATTCAATGATCGTAGCATCGCGGAGCCAGCATTTTAAAATTATTCGTATTGAAGACTTGGCGCAAAACCACCATCTAGTGGCTAAAAGGCGCTCACCACAAGTAAAAAAAAACGTTGCGAACAGAGCTGCACGACGGCTCCCAAAATAGGCAAAGCAAGACAGACGACAGGCTGAAAAGTGAAAACGTGACTTCGACGGTGATTATAGAGCTGGAGCTTACCAAATAAATGACTCTAGTGGTTTTTGTGCAAGAAAGCATTGTGTTTAACCTTTTTTGTTATAACGGCCTCACCGGTTCGGCTGAGTAACTAGCAAAAGTCACTATCTATATTTAACAATGACGCGGTGAAAAACAAAGATAATACAGTTGCTTCGGGACGGTCGTGTTTGATTGTGGGTTTAGGGCCTGCAAAAGAACAATGTGTTCGGCTAGAATACTTTCACTATCCACGCGTGTGGTCTGGCGTGGAGATCACTAATGCGTCACCGGTATCGTTCGTAAGATCTGGTGAAGGTTAGCGATCTTACAACGTGGGTGGGCGAAGGCTGGTAAACCGGCGCGTTTCATCGCCAGGAAAGATCGATGTATCAATCTAGAAAAGCTCCTCGTGTTGAAGGGATGCGAAGGTGTGATCCCTGAAACTGTGAGGCTGGCGGCTATAAAGTAAGAAGGGTGGTGTAGCTTGTGGACTGTGTTTTAAATGGGCCACCTCTATTGCAGAAAGCGCGATACGTCGTCCATATTTCGGTAGCATCAAGGGATGTAGTTTTATAGTACGTGTTTCTTGGCTACAAGATTCATGTTTAGCGCAGCGATTACTTGGACGGTGACCGGCCAGGAGGGGCGCTACTAAAATATGCCTTGAAAATCAAATCTCTTTTAACACATTGGGGTAGGTGCTAGGCGCCTCCGTCGGAATTAACAGCTATATGTTTTCATTCTATTGCTGGATCACGCCGTTGTTTACAACTGTAACTAGTTGCCACTTATACACGCTAGTTTCGTCAACGTTAAGCCGTAGGATAACAAAAATTACGACGCTTTGCTGCACTTTATTAAGCGGAGAAAGAATGTGTATTGAATAAATATGAAAGTACACGGTCATGCTTTGTGCCTGTATAATCATGAATTATTTCGTCCGAATGGTATGCAAGCTTGGCGATTTCAGTTGTTCGACATTTTCTTTATGTGATGTCCAACTGTTGCAACATTTGATTTTTCATAAACATTCCGGGGAAGCTTTGGTAACCCATGCTCTCGAAAATCAAGTGCAAAGCGAAATAGCCGAACTCAGCAGCTCGTTTACGCTCTTTCAAATCTCTTAATGCATGAAAGGAGTTTGTGGCACTGTTTAATGTTTTAGAATGGGCCGGGCAATTAGGGCGACATAAAATACGAAAACCGAAAGCCAGTAAATAGTAAAAAGGCGCGGACTTTCGCCACTCGGTTTTCAAAGTCGACCGAGGGCGTTTAATCGCGCTTTAGAAAAGTGGGGAATTTAAACGGGGGGCCGTTACTGCTGTCGTGAAGGAAAGGGCGGGATATTGTAAATGGCGATCCCTTCGACATTTCGATCTATGTCGATGCCACGAAGTCACGCGAGCACCGTGGACGTCACGTAGACTACGTTCGCTGCACGTCCGAGACGAACATCACGACGTATACGCCAGGTTCTTGCTTCAGCTGCTTCGTACGCATTTGGCGTGCTCTCCTGAGTATTGTGCATATAAAGAGAGCGCCATCCAACGAGACACGCTGCTCAGGCTTGCCGCCTCCGGAGTTTTGTTTTTGATTTCACCTGTGTATCTTGCATGCAGCCGTATCTATCTATCTTTCATCAGGAGCCTGTGTACGGTAGTAGAGGATCGTGCCCTGAAAGCGCAGATTTCATACTGCGTGTTTTCCTGCGGAAGCTTGACTGGCCCCATGACAGACACCTATGCATATCCAGTTAATGGGGGAGGGGGGCAATGTTATATGCCATAGTTCCCGTCAACTGATAACAGAACAATCTCGAAATGCCAACTCCGGGGATTTAACGCGCCGATGCTGCACCTGGGCAATAAGACAGAAGTAATGGATGGCGTCGGATTAATTTCGAAAACCTGGGTATTTTCAGCATGCGCCGAAATCTCGGCCCACGGGCGTTGGTGCTTCTGTCTCCATATTAACGGTTTGGAACTTCTACAGTCAAGTATTCTGCAGATGGGGAAGTCACTAACAGATTGCGTGAAATTGGCTGAGTATTTAGGGTAAGGCAGTTATGATAACAGTGTTTTGGCGTATAGTAATATTTACCTCATTCTTCAAGTTCACAGCGGAAAATACAAAGGTTATTTGAGTAGCCGACTGTTTTTTCGGACTCCGAAGATTCTGATTTGCTTGATATTTCGGACTTTCCCGAGAAAGCGCCAGTTGTCCCACAGTTGTCCTAATGTTTCGGACGGCGATTTTATTCGGACTATATTAACGTTCTCTCAATGTCCAAACGATCGGTCAGCTACTGTATTAAGACGACACGCACAGGCACCATTGGGGCTAGTCGTACTGGTTAGCGCAGTGAGCATCAAGGATGTGTATTACCAATTTTCTCGAATCATCAAGGTGGACTACCTTAACCCTGGAGTGTTTTTATCGATGAAATGAGTTCAGGGAGTTTCGCTGAGCACAAGTGCTCTCAGATCATTTCAGGAATTTTTTATCGAAATGAGCAAAAGATAAAAATCAAACCTTAGTCAGATAAAACTGCAGGTGGATTCGACATATTTCGAAAAAAAACCTCCTCATTTTTTTCCAGCTGGAATTGTCGGAATATTTTTTATTCTATCCGAAAAATTATTGGATTGATCTTACAAGAAAGGGTATTTTGGGCATTTATTATGTCGTGTTAATACTCAATATAACAAAATATTCCCCGCATTTCCCCGAGGGGAAGAATGTGAAAGTGCGAATGCACGAGTTAAATTTGCGCGGTTCGGTTATGTTCGCGAAAGAGAGATCACACACACACACACAACTACAAAGAACTACTACAACTACTACTACAACTACTACAACTACTACAACTATTCAGAGACACCTATTTGTGTTGTCGTTGTACTTGATTGCTAGAGCGGTTCTCAGCTTTGAAATTTCGTGTCAGTACTCCTTTAAGCGGGTGCATTAGCCCTTCTCACGCCCGATTCCTGGCCAATCCCCCACGTGGGTATGTGCCATGTCAGCGGCCAGGCAGCGCGCGTCCATCTCCCCCCGTTGCCAAGGAAGACGAGGAGATTCCTGGCCAATCCCCCACGTGGGTATGCTATACGAACATCGCCGGTGGACGCAGGTTCAGGGTCGCTTAAGAAGTGCATTCGTACTTAAAACGCTCCATTCCACCGACGACCGGTAATCCCTGTCCTGCAAGAGTGAAAGGAACTTTTTTACATTGGGGTTGTTCTTAACAGTGCACAGATCTGCTTTCATAAATTCTCTATGCCGTCGTTGCAACAGAGAAGGGGATGGGAGATTAACTGTGTTTTCCTTTTTCACTCCCGTTATTTTTGGGGTGAATCTACTGTCTCTTTCGATACGTCTTTTTCGTCATGCCTTGTTGTCCCATTAAAATATTTCAGGGCTGAGCATTTGCAGGTTCTGGCCCTTTTAAACTAATCACTATCCCGAACTTCTAGCCAAGTGCTCGGCCTTTTAATACTTTACGTTATCAAACACATTTTATAAATTTACATTTTGGGAGGGCTCATCAGAATGGCAGAGGAGAAGCAATTTATTAGAACAGTATGGGCTGCGGTTAGAATAGCTTTTTATAGCAAAATGCGGATAGCCCGGCGGTGAAGTATGTGAAAAATATAATGCACCATTCAACTTCTCGGTTAATTCAGAAGACCGGCATAGCACGGTCTTGACGACACGCGGCCTCGTAATGACTGCAGCGTGAAGAAGCGAAATACCAAATGAAGAGCACAACAGAAACTTTGAGGATACGGGGACAACTAGACACGCAAGCGCTTGGAACGCCGATAAAGCGAAGGCTGTGCTAGCGCAGAAAATGATGAGACGTTAAGAAATTTCTCGACGCCTTATTCATGTTTCGAACAGCACGCGTACTTTCATGGTGACCTCGTGCACTAGCACAAACATCGGGACTTTAATTTTCTAAGGCCTCGCTGATTGATTGATTGATTGATTGGTTGATTGATTGATTGATTGATCGATTGTCGGGTTTAACCACCGACGCAACACAGGCGATGAGCCGCACCGCAGTGGAAGGCTTGGGATTAATTCTGACCACCTGGGGATCTTTAACGTGCGTCGAAATCTCGTATACACGGGTGTCCAACGCCTTGCTGTTCAAAGGCAACTGAAATTTCGACAGTTCTCGTTTACGCCCATGAAAAATGCCTGAAACCATATAAAGCACTGCTTTAAAATTCACTATTCGCAAGGCACAACCCATTTTAACAGTTTTGTGATATTAGCCAAACTGTGCGTAGATACTCGGTGCTCGTCCCATGCTACTCCGCCTATTAAGCTACTATAGTAAATAGAAATTCCACTTGGTCCGGTTGTGCGTGCAATGCTAGCGCAGTTTCGGGTTGTCCTGTTAATTCTCAACAATTTACTTCACACCTTTTCCTCTGCCCTCCCTCCACCCTCCTCCTCTCTCTCTCCTCCAAAACCGAGCCCTTTCCCTCACTTCCACCACCTTGTCCGCAGCTGTGCCTTCTTTTGCAGGTTAGCCTAGGATTGACGCAGGTTACACAGACCACGCTGGAGAGCTGACTTTCGCAAAGTAATAGCGCTGCTATCTTCTTGGTAAGAACGCCGAGAAGGCGCTTGAAAAGACATCGTTGTAGTTACTTTCAACACCGGGGGACGTTTTCGCGAGCCTGCGTTGCGCAATGCGCTGCTTGCAACATACCGAAAATGATTGCGTGACACCTCTTTACCACCCTCGCATGAGCGCAAATTAAAGATTCCAGGAGATGCGCCGTGAAAAGTTCTCGTTGCAGGAGCATCCGCCTTTCCCGTCTGCGCGAACACCGCAAAAACATGCTTGAGATTTTTTATGGCGGTAGGGTGCAAACACAAGTGGCACCCAAACGTTAGTGCGCAAGCGACGAGTGGAATGACAGCAAACAGATAGGGCTCTTGCAGTTTGCCCAGAGAAACCATTTTGCGATAGGGTGGGCCGTTATTAAATATCTGACCCTTCTTTCTCCCTAAAACTGCCGCCACCGCGTCGGAGACCATGAAATACATATTAAAAAACGTGCAGTGAGAGCGACGAAAAACGCTTGACATTGTTCACTAAAAAGAAGAAAAATCTCTAGATGGTACGTGGTTTTTCCCTTTTCTGTATTTTTCTGCCAGAGCGATTTTATTTTTTCGGTTTCCGCGGTTGGACCGAATCGCGCCCAGAAATAGTGGAAGGCCAATTAATACGGGCTTTGAAGGAGGTCGTTAATCACAGCTGGTTTCTTAAACGTTAACATATTGCCGCGAACCATACATTGGGTTTGTATATTTGTGTTTTGCTTTTACCGCCCGGCTGCGCCGGTCTGTGTTATCTCTGCGCCAAGGGAAGCGCGTGTTCCATTCTTTCTTTCTGTGCCGCATGTGTTATCTGTTGTGATAGAGAGAGCATTCCGATCTAACGTGAACAGCCCAGAATAATCTTCTTGGATCTACTATGTTCTCGATGTGAATCGACGTTTCGAGAACCACGCGCGCCAAAAGATAAAAAGCCTGCAGTGTGGACGCCGGGGCATTCGATTCGACGTCACTCGCCTGTGCAAGTCACTTTGTTGACCGCTGCTTCGCCGCCTCTGTATTCTTTTGAGTTGTTAGGGGAGCACAAGTTCGCTCCAATAAACGTGTTTCTCATTCAACACCACTGCATCATCCTTGTCTTCGTGACATCTGGTGGAGGTGCTGGGTACGCACCCTTCATGCCCACTACAACCTCGAAAAGCCGCCAAGCCAGTCCAACAAGAGCCAGCCCCCGCCTGCAAGATTTACCGCCCGAGTTCGGTCTTCTGCCAGAAGGGCCCAAGAGAAGGAACGCTGCAACCAACACCATGGTGCAAGAAACAACGTCGCCAATCATCCTGCAGCAACCCCGAGAACTGCCATCGTTCCGGGGAGCCCCCGCTGAAGACCCCGAAGAATGGTTGGAGAAGTTGGAGCGCGTCCGCATCTTCAACAGGTGGGACGATGAAGAAACGTTCCGGCATGTCTTCTTTTACTTAGAAGATGCTGCTCGAACTTGGTTCGAGAACCATGAGAGCTCTTTGACCGACTGGACTCAATTCAAGAGGGAGTTCCTTAAGACCTTCACTACCGTGGTGAGAAAAGAGCGAGCTGCGCTTTTGCTTGAAACTCGAACGCAGCACCCCAACGAAGGAGTCGTGATTTTCGTTGAGGAGATGAAGCGACTTTTTCGTCGTGCGGACCCTGAAATGACCGAGGAAAAGAAGCTCAGGTTTCTAATGCGAGGAGTGAAGCAAGAGCTTTTTGCTTGTCTAGTCCGTAACCCTCCGAAGACAGTGGCCGAATTCGCGTCTGAGGCGGCCGCGATGGAGAAGACGCTAGAAATTCGAACCAGGCAGTACGACCGCCCCGTCAACGCGCTGTTCTCGGAGACCATCGGTGCTGCAAATGGAAGCTCCGATACATTGCGAGAGACCATCCGAGCAGTGGTCAGGGAGGAGCTTCGGAAGCTTTTTCCAACGACGCCGCAACCTCAAGTGGCTTCCCTGACCGACGTAATCCGAGAAGAAGTCCAAAACGCACTGGGAACTTCTACGCCGTCGGAAGCACCCCGCGAACCACAAGCCATGACCTACTCCTCGGCTGTTCGTCAACCCCGCCCTGCTCCAACCCTTCGTCAAGAGGCTGAGCCATACCGCCGTCCAACGCCGCCCGCCCGACGCCCTGTAGACCAATACCAGACGCCAAGGAAGACCGACGTGTGGCGAACGCCCGATAATCGCCCGCTGTGCTACCACTGCGGAGAGGCCGACCACATCTACCGTCGCTGTCCCTACAAGAGGCTCGGTTTGCGAGGGTTCTCCGTCGACGCCCCACGCCCCCGATACGGCCAGCGCCCTGCTGAGATCGAAGAATACCTCTCCAACACCAACCGAGGACCAGCCCGCTTCAACCGTTCACCGTCGCCCTACCCGTCTCAGTCACCAAACCGCCGCAGCACTGCTGACTTCTCACGTGGAAGGTCCCCCAGCCCACGCGGTTGAAACTAAAAGCAGCAACTTCGGGAGGTAAAGTTGCACAACGGCGGAAAAATGAAAACCCTCCAACGACGCAGCGACTAGCTGAAGACCATCATTCACGACATGCCCTCATCCCGACGATCCGACCTAGCCCTAACGAGACTCCTCAACACGACGACAGCTACACGGCGCGACGCGTACCCGACCTGACCAAGACGTCCGTTGAGAAGACGACGACAACGACGATGCACAGTGCCCGACCATCAACACGTACAAGCAGAGATACGACGCCCCGACGAACCCGCAACTCGAGGACGACTGCATCTGACGTCAAGATGTCCATCGACGGCTTTGACGTAGTCGCCCTCGTAGACACGGGAGCTGACTATTCGGTAATGAGCGGACCATTTGCGTCTAAACTGAAGAAAGTTATGACCAGATGGGACGGTCCGCACATACGCACAGCAGGAGGCCACCTCGTGACGCCAAGTGGAACGTGCACATCGCGCGTCACCATAGACGGCACAACGTACCCTGCGGCGTTCGTCGTTCTGCCTAACTGCTCCCGCGACGTGATTCTCGGAATGGACTTTTTGACGGACAACGGCGCAATAATTGATCTGCAGACCAAGTCGATAACATTTTCCTCCAATCACTCCACGACGCCGCAGCCGAACCCCGATCACCGTGCTGCTGTCAGGATCGCCGACGATCACATCACCCTGCCACCCCGCGCAAGCTTGATGATCGCCGTCTACTGTGAGGATGCTGCTTCTGACATCGACGCTATCGTAGAGAGTGATCGAAGGTTGCTTCTCGACCGCGGTGTCTCCGTCGCAAGAGGCATTGCGCACTTTAAGCAACGCCAATCTCACGTTTTGGTCACTAATTTCACCGAAGAGTACCAGCATTTAAACAAGGGAGCTGCAATTGCGTTCCTCGAAGAAACGCAAGAAGCAAGTGATGTGATCGCAGTCGCCGACTTTGAACGCACACCCGTAGAAACATTCAAGCTCCCGCAGCCATTCGACGTGAATCCGGCGCTACCGCAAGAACAACGGAAAAAATTATTGGCTTTGCTGCGTCGCTATAGCGAATGTTTTTCGTCGAGCGCAAAACTACGTCAGACCCCTCTAGCGAAGCACCGAATAATAACCGAAGATGGAGCCCGACCTACCCGACAGTCACCGTACCGCGTCTCTTCACACGAACGGGAAGCCATCCGGACTCAAGTCGACGACATGCTGAGCGATGACATTATACAGCCATCGAAAAGCCCCTGGGCTGCGCCCGTCGTACTCGTAAAGAAAAAAGACGGCACATTGAGGTTTTGCGTTGACTACCGGCGACTGAACAAAATCACGAAAAAGGACGTGTACCCCCTCCCCCGAATCGACGACGCCCTCGACCACCTCTGCCACGCGAAGTACTTCTCATCGATGGACCTGAAGACCGGCTACTGGCAAATTGAAGTGGACGAGAGAGACCGAGAGAAGACTGCATTTATAACCCCAGACGGCCTATACGAGTTCAAGGTGATGCCGTTTGGGCTGTGCACAGCACCAGCGACGTTTCAAAGAGTCATGGACACTGTGCTAGCTGGCCTTAAGTGGCACACCTGCCTCGTATACCTCGACGACGTAGTGGTATTCGCCCGGACTTTCGACGAACACCTTGCAAGGTTGGAGTCTGTACTCGAGGCCATTCGTACGTCGGGGTTGACGCTGAAGCCTGAAAAGTGCCGTTTCGCATACGGGGAACTCAAGTTCTTGGGCCACGTCGTCAACGCCGCGGGAGTCCTACCTGACCCGGCAAAAACTTCAGCTATCGCGAACTTCCCTAGGCCGAAAGACAAGAAGGGCATGCGGAGATTTCTCGGGCTGTGCGCATACTACCGGCGCTTCGTCGCAAACTTCGCACGCATTGCAGAGCCACTCACGCGCTTGACGAAAGATAGCACCCCTTTCAGCTGGGAAAACGACCAAGAAAAAGCATTCGGCGAGCTGCAAAAACGCCTGCAAAGCCCGCCCGTGCTCGCTCATTTCGACGGAAATGCCGAAACGGAAATGCATACGGACGCCAGTGATATAGGCTTGGGTGCCGTCCTTGTCCAAAAGCAAAGCGGCTGCGAAAGGGTAATCGCCTATGCTAGCCGTGGTCTGTCGAAGGAGGAGAAAAACTATTCTGCCTCTGAGAAAGAGTGCCTGGCTATTATATGGGCGATTTCAAAATTTCGCCCATACGTGTATGGAAGGCCATTCAAGGTTGTAACAGACCACCATGCGCTGTGTTGGCTCGCCAATTTGAAGGACCCCTCTGGCCGTCTTGGGCGGTGGAGCTTGCGCCTGCAGGAGTTCGACGTTACAGTCGTTTATAAATCCGGCAGGAAACACTCCGACGCCGACTGCCTGTCCCGCTTCCCCGTCGACCCACCACCACAAGACTCTGATGAAGACAGCGCGTTCTTCGGGATCGTGACGGAGAGCGACCTAGCCGCCCAGCAGCGTGCCGACCCCGACTTACGCGTCATAATCGAGTACCTCGAGGGATGCGACGTTGCCGTTCCTAGGACCTTCAAACGCAGCTTACCAGCATTCAGCCTGAGAAACTCCGTCCTTGTGAAGAAGAATTTCAGCCCCGGAACAAGAGCGAATTACCTTCTCGTCATCCCCGCGGACCTTCGTGACGAAATTTTGGAAGCGTGCCACGACGACCCGTCTTCCGGACATCTGGGCACAGCCCGCACTATCGGAAAAATCAAGGCGAGGTACTACTGGCCCGGCCTTACCTCTGACGTCACCCACTACGTCCGGAGCTGCCGTGACTGCCAGCGACGTAAAACGCCGCCGACAAGACCCGCCGGACTTCTGCAACCGATCGCCGTCCCATCGAGACCATTTCAACAGATTGGAATGGACCTTTTAGGCCCGTTCCCTACGTCACGATCACAGAACAAGTGGATTGTCGTAGCGACAGACTACATGACGCGCTACGCAGAGACCGCCGCTCTTCCGAGGGGGACTGCACAAGAAGTGGCGAAGTTCTTTATAAGCCAGGTTGTGCTGCGACATGGAGCCCCGGAAGTCCTAATCACAGACCGCGGAACGGCATTTACTGCGGAGCTGATGCAAGGAGTATTACGCTACAGCCACACGGATCACCGAAGAACGACGGCGTACCACCCCCAAACGAACGGACTAACAGAACGTCTGAACAAGACAATCGCAGATATGCTGTCAATGTACGTTGACGTTGAACATAAGACTTGGGACGAAGTGCTCCCGTATGTCACGTTTGCGTACAACACGGCTATCCAGGAGACGACACAGCTGACGCCGTTCGAGCTTGTCTACGGTAGAAGGCCGACTACGATGCTCGACGCCATGCTTCCGCACGTAGAAGACGACGACCTCACCGCCGACGTCCACGGATATCTTCAACGTGCGGAGGAGGCCCGCCAGCTCGCTCGAGTTCGTATAACGGACCAGCAGCTGGTGGATGCGGGCCGCTACAACCTCCGACGCCGAGACGCCGAGTACCAACCAGGGGATCGTGTGTGGGTTTGGACTCCCATCCGACGACGCGGACTCAGTGAGAAGCTCCTGCGAAGGTATTTCGGACCCTACCAGATTCTACGACGTGTTGGCCAACTTACCTACGAAGTGATCCCCGATGGTGACTCCGGCACATCAGGACGACGCACGCGGCCTGAAGTCGTCCACGTGGTTCGCTTAAAACCTTTCTACGGACGATGACGAACTTTTATTTTCATTTGTTCGGACTGTCGCTTATGTTAGCATCGGGTCGATGCACTCTTAGAGGGGGGGGGGGTAATGCCGCGAACCATACATTGGGTTTGTGTATTTGTGTTTTGCTTTTACCGCCCGGCTGCGCCGGTCTGTGTTATCTCTGCGCCAAGGGAAGCGCGTGTTCCATTCTTTCTTTCTGTGCCGCATGTGTTATCTGTTGTGATAGGGAGAGCATTCCGATCTAACGTGAACAGCCCAGAATAATCTTCTTGGATCTACTATGTTCTCGATGTGAATCGACGTTTCGAGAACCACGCGCGCCAAAAGATAAAAAGCCTGCAGTGTGGACGCCGGGGCATTCGATTCGACGTCACTCGCCTGTGCAAGTCACTTTGTTGACCGCTGCTTCGCCGCCTCTGTATTCTTTTGAGTTGTTAGGGGAGCACAAGTTCGCTCCAATAAACGTGTTTCTCATTCAACACCACTGCATCATCCTTGTCTTCGTGACAATATTGCGGTTTGCTGCGTGTCCTCCATTCCTTGCCCTTTGGTATTCGTTCTGTGTCTTTCAACGGCTCCTATACCCATTTTGTGTATATATAGGAAAATAGGAAAATAGTGTATAAGGCCAAAATATTTCCCAATGAAAGACGGTAGCTTTTTTTGCTTTCTTACAGCTCCGCGTGTTTCATTATTTACTATGTGATAATACCTCTGCATATGTCCCAAAAAAGAGGAAAAAATGCTCAGCAAAGAAAGACGGTAGCGCGAAAGTTCCGGTAAGAGTGTTAACCGTGACAGGGCTTTCCTCTTACGGAAAAACATGTCACAATTTCGGAAACGCCACATCCCGGATAATATCCCCGATAATACATAATATCCACACGCACCTCTCGTTGCGTACAGCACCGTTTATTTTGGCCGGGATTGTATCGTGTGTACGGCACTTCATCACTGCCTGAGACCCTCCCTGCCAACGATGGAAACGGCAGCCCACAGCCCTGCTGGTCTACATCCGGCGCTTGGCGTGTCTTCGGAGGCATTCTGTCTCGTGGAAATGGATCTGCTCGGTCATTTTCCGGCTTCCACATCAATAAAACCGGTTAATTATGCAACACAGTTCGTAATTACTAGGGCTATGCCAACCGGCTGTGCCACGGAGGCTGCGGAGTCTCTCGTTCAGAATGAAATGCTAACTGCCGTGCTCTTTCGCAACTCCTCACAGACTGAGGACGCTACTTTTAAAAACGATAGTCTTTCTTGGGCTACTTAAACCGTGAAATTTTGGTCTGTCTGTATGTCTCTCTGTCTGTATGTCTGTCTGTCCGTCTGTCTGTCTGTGACTCGATTCAGCTAGCCGGCCAAAGTAAAATTGTTATTGCGGAGTAGTCTTATATACTCACAGCCACATGTATACGTCTAAGCCCAGTTTATATGTTCATACTGGTCAACTTTGTTCAGCAAGAACAAGAGATTACGCAAATATAAGTCAGGAAACTAGTACACAGGGGATATTTACAGTGTTAAAAAAATTCATGGATGCTTGGTTTTTCGATAGCAAACGATATTCCACATCTACTGCAGAAAACCGCCGCCTCCTGGCGGCCAATGAAAAATAACGCGGCAACAGCAACGGAAGGTTCCACTAGCTAGGTTCCACGTTCTGCTTGGAACGCACGTTGATCATGGCCACGCGACTCTATAAACCTACTAGTGGTCATCCTCCATTCACGCGCGTCTCCGCCGTACTGCAGCGCTGTCATCGAGGAACCCGGTCTGTAGCAGTGGAACGCGGTAAATTCAAATCGCCTTGCGTAAACCTTTAGTGTGTTTGCCTTGGAATGAGCGCGACGGTACAGGAACAGCATGAGAGGTGAGCTGGAAAGAAAAGGGGGGCGTTTCCTTCGCAAATGTCTACAAAGACTATCGTCTTTTGACGACATTTGCAACGAAAGGAGCATATACGCGCACAATTTTTGTCACGAGCGCTTGACGCTATTCATCGCTCCTCGTCACGCTTAACTTTTTGACGCCGTTTTTGGCCAAAAAAGGATGTAGCGAAAGTAAAAAAGGGGTATTCGGATGCCATTACACCCTTTTGCGCCAATCTCAACACTCTTATTCGTAGTTTTACACCATTTTTCTGCGGGAAAAAGGCTGCTCAGCAGATTAAAGACCGTTGGATTTCGGTAGGGTATTAAAAAGGTGTGGAAAAGGTGTTCAGCTCTTGATTATTTACAGCTCACTTAAATATATAATTGCACTGCGAAGTTCAATATATCCCGTCGTACCCGCCTCTGAACCTCGTAAGAAATGTTCAACAGCAAAAAAAATGCCCGTGGCCAAGTATCGATCGTTTTCGTATACGGTGCGCCTCATGCCCCAAATTTAGCTTTGGCCCCTGTACCATGAATTTGAACTTTTGAAGTTAAAAAGATTATATGTGTCCCTCACAGTGACAGCATATTCAAGGGGAAAACAAGCTAGGTAGACCTCCAGCTCTGCTGTTTGTACAGCCTTGTACCAATTCGGCAAGCTGAATTATTTTTTTAGCGCTTTAACATCTCAAAAGGCTAGCGCATTTAAAATGGTATAGTAAGAGGGGCGCATACGCGTGGGACCCTTATACTAACACTCGAACAGGCTCGAAAGCAGGCTTCACTGTATTAATACTCTATCTGCAGTACCAAACCGGGTACAGGCGGCGCATTTCTTTTCCTTGGTATTTTTTTGCTGGTTAACGCTTAAACAGCTCCGTTGGTAAAAAATTATGCCAATTGATGTTGTTCAAACATTGAGACGTACAAAACATATCTGCGCTTGTAGAAAATGTTAAGTCTACTCGTACAAACGTGAATACCATATTTTCAAAGTTGGAGGTCTTTTACATCTTTTTCTTACGTTGCGATCTTTTCTTACACTCTTTGTCTTCTAACCCCTTTTTCTTATTTTCCAGCACCCCAATTTGTAGCGTAAGAGCCTTGCCGGAAAAAGGAGTTAAGGCAATAACACCCTTCTTGGTGGGTGTTAAAAACATCCGGAACATTTGTTTGGTATTTAATAACATTCTATGACTCATTGAACATAACAACCACTTCCCAATGACAATGTTATTGCAGATGCTCATGGTGACTTGTATGTGCTCAAATTTAAATGTATACTTGTAAAATTATTTCTATAATATCTCCATTTTGCGACAAGCCCATAGACTTTATCAAAAGACTACCATCTGGTGGCTATAAAAACACGAAGGGTACATCTATTTCCATGTAAGTGTTCTGTACTCGGTTACCCCATGCATCCAGTTGGTTTTCTTTCTGAATTGGTAAGTGGTCCAAGTGTGACTTGTCCACTGTAGAATGTGTCTGTATGTAATGCGGCGGCCTCAGCAAATGCACACTGTCACCCGTAGCTGTGTTGCACACAACCTTTTTTTTAGGATGTCAAAAAATCTTACACCTTTTTTGGGTGTTCAGTCCAACACCCCTTGCTTCATCCATCGACCATTTTTTAGCGATAAAAGTAGTTGAAGGTGTGTGTCACGGAACAAGATTTGCACCCTTTACGGTCAAAAAGGGTGAATAAAGGTCAGTGTGTACTCAGAACAAGCTTACTACTGCAAACGCTCCCCTTCTCATGGAGTCACGGAATGCCTAAAGAGAAGTTTACTGACATTGCTTGCACCTATGGTACCTTCGCAGTTAGATCACTACGTAAACACGTAACCAGACTTTCTTGCCGTAACATTTTGTACAGAAGTGATCCCAAATTGCCGCTGGGCGACAAGTTGCCATCGTTCAGATCTCCGACCGTATGCTGCAGCGAGGGCATCGCTCGTGCCGCTCATGCCGGCCAGGGTACCCGCGCCCACCTCACCACTTCGCAAAGCTCTGCTTTGCTTTAATGTGCAGTGCACTCTGAAAAGCGAAACATTAGGATCAATGACTTATTAAAGAAGGCCAAACGCACAAGTTGAAGGCGGGGTAATTGCTCGCCGACAGAAAACAAACACTGTGCGAACATGAAGAAGAAGACAAGAGGGAGAAAGGAGACATGCCCTCATCTTGACTCCTTCTTGTCTTCATACTCTTCTGAGCGCAGTAGTTTTTTCTTCGTTGGTCATTAACCAACTAGGAGGCAAGCAAACCCGGATAATGGCAGTTCTCACCAAATAAAAATATAGGGGGTACCATGCTCCATTACACTAAACAAATGCACTCCAAACAGACGGCGAACGAAGTGTTTCAGCTGGTGTATATGCCTTCACTTCGTCTGTGTTCACTTTTGGCGCAATTTTCCGGATTACCAATTGTCATTTTTTCGGACTGGAATTGTTGGAACGCACAATATCTCTACCAGAAAAAAAAATTGTATGCCGGCAGAAATTCTACAATATTAGTTTTATTGCAGGAGGGCGGATTTTTTATGGACGACAAAAGTTCCCGCATGTCTCTAAACATGGTTGAAAATTCACACACGTCGCCCAAACTCGATCATGTTTCAGCAACATACGTTACTAAAAAGTGTTTCGAAACTGTTCCAGTGAAATGGCCCCGGACGTTCTCTTACATTGCCATCTCACGGGTCTATTCTCTTTTGGTAGAAAAACTGAAAACGTGTGTATGGTAATCGGCTGTTCTAGCCGTTTTTTAAAACGGAAGAAAACATTTTTCTTCGATGATCACTTTTGCTTTTTGAACATTCTATCACAGCTTTTAAAAATTTCTAAAAAATCTTCTTCTAACCTAATACGTTTCCTAATTTCTTGGTTTTGCTGGTTTGACTTTCGTAATTTGTTTGCCCAGTAGTTTTTTGTGTACTTTTGTAAACTGTTAGTTTTTAATTGTGTATAATGATAATTTGCTTTTTGAATGCTATTTTTATGTACATAGCTTAATATTTTTGTAAATTCTACATTAAAACCATGCACTACATGTTTTTGCTTATTTGCTTTCCTGACTAATGTTTTATTGTACTTGTTTTCACTTCCACTGCTGCTTCTGTGACGTTTTTCGTGTACTTCATCATAGAGGATCCCAATGCAGTCGCTAACTTCGGGACCCTTGTCTGTAAACTTCCTTTGTAACCATTTACTTTTGATGAATAAACTGCAACTTCAACTTCAGAAAGGTAGGGAACTTCTTGTGCCAACGGAGGGCGCTCGAAATCGAAGAAAATCAACTCCTTTCCCGAGTGCTTCATCATAACAGTGGCTTACTTCGTGTAAAAGCGCCTTGCTCAAATAACCACCGCTTTTAATTTTTTCTCAATAATTATCATGCAGAAGGTGAGGGACACATCGATCAGTAATTTAGTGACATCAGCAATTTAGTGACGATCAGTAATATACATGAAGTGGTTTCCTGCACGGAGAGCCATAGTGCTACTTTATCCAGCGAGATCAAACTTTTAGTAAATTTATAAAAGCATTTGTATACTTAAACCTTTTCGAAATAAAAATACTAAAAATGTAATTGAGAACCTTGGCTGGAAAATAACCAAAAACAACAGAAGGCCTACTTTCCCTAATGTGTTTTTTTCCTGACTTAATACCACTTCAGCTGTTAAATCTGATTGTGTAAAAAAGTAATGTATCATTGATCGCTCTAACACCTATGTGAAGAAATAGCAAATGCAGGAGAATGGACTCAAGAGAAAAATTCAGATATAACCAAACGAGCGAAAAGGCAGCGAACTGAGTAATTATTACGCACTAAAAATTGCCCCAGCTTCATTGGAATCAATATATATAGCGTGACCAAATTCGGAATAAATCATGAATTAAAGAATTCCTAGTTTTCGAATTAGTGAAGAATGAATTTAAACAATTCTAACGTGTGGGTGACAATTTGGGCTCTATGGAGCATAAAAATTTTGATGGGAAAGTAACTATTATGATCAAAAGCAATTTTCTACATTGAAGGGTTGTATCACAACGTAACGCGAGCATGGCTGTCCAGCACTGTGAAACTGGAAACATTTTAAGACGAGGGAATACACTTTCCTATGGCAATATTACAGGATAATATGATAATAGGATGGTGATATCACAGGATAATAGAATGGCAATATTCCAGGACAACAATATCACTTGGCGCGAGAAAACGAAGGTTGCACATGGCAGGTCCACCGACATTCAATGTGTAAACAAGAACGTTCTCCGCGACGAGTACCGTTTAGGCTTTAATCTGCAAGGTTGCAAGAGAACCTGAAGACAATCTTCTAGGTTACCGTGTAGCGCACACCTGGCCAGGGAGGAAAGTTGAACGTCGTATTCTGGGAATTCCACGTGCAAATAACGCTTTTTATGATACCCAGAGATGTACGCAAGTCCTTATATATGTATGACAAGGACGCCCGGAACGCTTATAGCGCATACAACATCAGGATTAAGTTTCCGGTTACAGTAGCAATGAGAAATTGTGCATTTATTGTGACAAAATACCCAGGTAAAGGATTACACTCATCTATGCATGGGGAGCTGGGGGAGCCTCCATTTAGCTAACAAACAGCAACTGAAAATGAGATTAAAACACAGCACTAATGAGACAGAAGCGCCGTGGAGGCCTAGCAACTGCGGAGTATTGTATGAAATTGGAAATGGGTAATGGTTCCAGCCCTCTCATTAGTGAACGGAGTAATCTCCTTAATATCGTACACGCTAGTAGGCCTAGAAGTAAACCAAACAATTGTAAGTCATGGCAAACCGCATAACCGCATAAAAACAGCATAAAAATAGCTGACAAACAGAGCACGAGGATATAGGCTGCGCATCGTTTGAACCTCGATAAGCTGGGGAAAATTACGCTTTGATGACCATAGCCATTAATCTAAGGAAGTCATCAGCCAAAACGTTTAGGGACGTCAACATGAAAAACGTGGCCACTCATCGGCGAAAAACAGCTGGACGGGAAACAATGAATTATGAGATGAACAGAAAACAGAGACGCAGAAGGTAACCACGTACTATACGACAGACATGACAAAACAAACGCAACTATTATGTAGATTGTAGAGCTTTGGGCTGGTGAACACAAGAAGGATGAGACAGATGTCTCAGGAAATAGTACTAAAACCAATCCTTTCACACCGTTCCGATCGGACAAATTTGAATAAGATAATAGTGCCTTTATTAAGCCAGACGTAGTCAATCGAACCACAGAAATGTAACCACGATGCTGTAAAGGTCACTCAAAGAAGAGTGGAATTCTTGCGCCAAAGTCAACTATGAAATGTAGCATTGACGCTTACAACCGGCTGGGAACCAATTTGTTTTAGCGTGTCGCTATAAGAAGCTCGAAAATATTATGGAAGCATAAAAACGACACATCAGCTTCTATTGTATAAGACGAATATCAGCACACGCATACAAAGAATAAGCAGTAAATTGTACATAAATTATTCCGACAGACATTTGGACCCGAAATTCGGCGGAGTCCTGAAATTTCGTATTTTTTATGAAACACATTAACTATCGAAGTGAAACTGAACTGTGGGCGGGTATTTAAGGTTCGGTTAGTGTTTCCGTCGAAGCAAAAGCTGGGATACTTCTTCCTTGGTATGAATTCGGCAATGCTTTAAATTTACGATGAAACAACATGCTAATTATTGTAATATTCATTCTCTCTCTAAGTATAGCGCAAAGATATAATTGCTGGAAATTTTGCAATAATATCAGTACTTATATACAGCACACTCGGGATAATTCATACTCGTATAATTCAAACTTTTGGTAAAGTCAAACAAATTTGAAATCTTTGCTTCGCCTACTTTGTTTTCAGTGTACCTTAAAGCCACCAAATGAAAATTCGGATAATGGGGACTTTCAGCTTGTCCTTGGCAGAAAATGTCTGCAGCATTTTCAGGTTCCAGTTTCGCATTTGGATCTTCATATCCCTAACAGTCACAAATAGTCCTAAGTCCTGTTTTTATGAAAGAGGTGCTACCAGCACAGTGCAGCAGTGACAGTGAAGTCGAACCACAGCCAACAGACGAAAAAACATCCATGACAGCCGCACAGGCCTTTCAGCACACTGCTCGGATCCGCAAATTTGTGAACAGGCCGGAAAACGTTTGAAATAGAACGGCTCCCTTGCTGGCACAGTGTAAACAAAAAAAAAAAAACAGCCGGAAATAGAGTTTTCAACAAGTGACGTGCCATACAAATTTTTCACAGACAAACATTTACTCCTATGTTTGGCTAAAAATACGGATAAACCGTCTGTTTATTCCTCTAGCCAATATGAGTACAAACAAGAATTTAAAACTTGTTTATCTCCTCTTCCTTCTGGCTGCCTGTGTTTGCTCCCAAGCAAGCAAAAAACTCCCCAAATGTGGTAATCGTGTGAAGCGGACTGGCGCCATGTTAGTCTTGCGTTCTTTCCGTGTGTCAGTACTAATGTATCACCACTTCAACAGTGCTTAAGGCTAATAAAAACGAGTCAGCATAGCGCAACGGTTGCGTGCATCTACAAAACCGATACCGCACGTATACACGCACAGATACTTCAGTCAGCGTGATCCCAGGCAGATAGCGCGGCCGTGTCGTTTTATTCTCTTTATTTTCGTTATAGCTCTTGCCTGATTCCGCTGCTAACACAGAGACCGTGCTCGCCGTCGCAACAATTTCAATGTTCATCTGTTCCGCCTGCATGCACACATATAGACGGTTTAAATTATCGTGCCAGCGTGCCAACGCATCTGACAGCAGCAAATCAACTTTCCCTTGCCGGCCCCACTTGCAGCCCGGATGTAAACATCGCAGCTGCAATCAACGCAGAATGGTAGGTGACTCCGTGCTGCCGGAGCTTCAAAGCCTGGCCTTGGGCCTTGGGCCATCGCTTTTTCCTTACTTAAGAAGGACGAGTAATGCCAATTGGTGGAAACATTTTCTTGGGCCCCTGTCGGACGAGTAACGGCCGCTAACATCGTTTGGATACGGCGACAGCTGTGTACGGCACATTTCTAAGTCGTCTGTCAGCAGTTGATGTGTTTGTCAAGCATTTTGAATAGAGATAACTGCGAAACCATTCATGCCGCACACAGCACGTACACGCACAGGCTAAGAAAAAAGCGCACACACTGCCGAATTATTTGACTTGTTGTGGATTTTGTTAGTATGCATTTTTTTATAGGCCGGTTTGAAACAGGCGTTCGAAATAAGATCGATTGTCGTGCGCGGTGTCGTTTCAAAGCAACCTGAGGCTTACTTGGTGCTGGCGAAAATCAGCGAAGTCAGAAGAAAGGTAGGCACAGGAGATCGAGAAGAGTGTGTTAAAATTTCAAAGAAAGCGCCATGCAAGACAAGAAAAGCAATGCAACCCGCCCGCGTTTCTACGCGCTTCTGGGCAGAGCGGCCAACGAGTATGTAAAAAATGCTATGAGCCTATCGGACAAATAAATGCGTTAGAGCTGTCCACGACGACAACGAAGTAGGAATCCGAAATGTTTTTATTCGATGCGAAGCTTCTTATGCTCGGGGCTCTGTCCCTCCCTCCCTCGTTGTCGTTGTCGTTTTCCGCAGTCCGCACTCTACTGCGGAAGCGCGTCTCTTCAGCCCCGCCAGCGTTTAAGCTGACGTCAGCGCAGTCGACTATAAAAAGAAATAGTTCAGCGGCACCCGGTTTTGATCCCACGACTCTCTGGCCGCAACAGGAGGTACGTGGCGCTCTTCCCACTGCGCTACAAACCGAGACGGGAGCATGTGCTACGAAAGCGCCTGATGTCCTTCACTCATTCAAACTGAGTCAAGAAGCTACTGATACAACGAAGGCACGTGAAGCTGAACGTCAACGGAACCGACGAACTGAAAACTACTGGGAACTTTAGTCGACCCCATGGCTTCTTCGCATACTACTCAGGGTTCCCCTATGGGAGGGTGGTGTAATTTTCCCTTTCGGATGATAACGATAGTTGGGTAAGCCATCAGGACCTGCCAAGCGCCACCTAAGACCACGTAATGCTAAACAAAGAAATGGCATGCCCCTAAGAAAGAGAACCGAGTTTCCCCGAGCATGACGTTTTGCTAAAAACATTTTGTAGCGGTTTGTGGTACAAATTACCTTAGGCAACAATCATGGTTGTCAGCACGGTGACACAGAATATTAATGTGTCGGATTGCAGATATCACTAATGCGAAAAAAGAAAGGGATTTCTTACACAGTGAACAACTTTCCCGTATGACGAGCTGTCTTATGACAGATGACCATACTTGATGCAGCCTGTTAGAAATTAGCTTTTGATGTAACACCACTAGGAAAAAAGGTGGAGGTATCTGCAAGTATATTTGAAACAGTGTGTGCCTGTTCGGCATGAATTCATCAATTTCTAACGCGATATTCTTCTGCAGATCCGGATACGTAATACAGAGTTGAATGACTTCATATTTCTTGAGGCAGGGCTGGCTGTGCTGTAGAAGGCCAATATGCAACCAGCAAGCGACTTGGCCCCTCCCGCGGAAGTGAGTATTGCCATGGCTAATTAGCTGAACTTTTTCTGTAAAAGTGAGCCACTATGGTAGGGCAGAGGCGGTGTAAGGCTTTGCATCGTTAATTGTGTGCCCACTCGCTTGAATAGCTGCAAGCTGGCCCCTTAAAGCAAGAAACAGCAGTTAACAAAATCATGCAATACCAATCTTTTTTTGAGTCAAAAACAGAAAAACGTGCACCTCTTCTGAAAGAACCTCCTAAAACCTCGGGAATTATAACGCACGTTTGCGTCAAACAATCCTGGCAGGACGTGGCAGGCCAAAATGGACATGAATAACGGTATAATTTTAGAGCATATACGGAATGGTGCACTTGTTTTTGCGTCCGAACGTGGAACGAAATCATGGAATAGATGTTTTTGCAGGCACTGTCAGGGGCTGTGCATTTTCCTTCCTTTTTTTGCCTTGCTTAATTGAAAATTATTCTAGGGCGTCCGGGAACTTTGCCATTTTCACTCCTACTACGGTGTTTTGATATCAATTGCGATAACCACATGGTGCATTCAATGCCTTATTTGTGAATGACGTAGAAAAATGTTACTGGTGTGCGTGTGTGACGTATAATGCGCTTGAGTACCTGAGTACTGTTTTACCACAGCCATGAGTAAAAGCAGCTTGCTAAAGGATGGTTAGATTTATTGAGGTTTGGGGAGTTAGAAAAACCAGGGCCGTGATACTGAAAGTGTGGAAGTGTGTTTAATACATTGTAGACAGACATGCATATGCCTCGTGTATGTGCGTGTGTGTGCGTGCAGTCACGCACGTCCGTGGTGTGTGCATGCGCATGTACATACATACAAAATGAGAATAATCCCATGGCTTTGTTGTCATGCTGACTTGTTGATAACCAGCTTTCTTGGAAGAATTGATGGAATATAATGTTTAACACGCCGACACTTGCAGGCAATGAGGCAAGCCATCGTGGAGGGCTCCAGATTTATTTTCACCACCTGGTGATACCTAATCTGCACTGAATTCTCGAACACAGCGCCTTTCTCGCTTCTTGGTTCATCATAAAAGTGGCTGCTGCATTTTTCTTAAAATAATTAGCCATTCTTTTTTAAATGAGTTAAAAAAGTGTGTATTTGGCGTGCCTTGCGCAAGTATATATGGCGGGAGCACCCCCATTGCTTTGTTGTATTGTTAGGTTCTTATTAAGAAATGTTCTTTAGGGAACAATTATTATTCATTTTTATCGAACAGTTAATACACAGATAGGTATGTTGAGTGCCCTCTATAAGTATAATGGCACCTTTTTATAGCAAAGTCTTTAGCAAATATATATGGAATAAGCATCTTTCATCCAGGTAATAGGAACGTTTATATAATAGCACTCGTTGGCGATCTTTGGAATTAAACATCCTTATAAAGTAATAGTATTAAAAAATGGCATACCTCAGCGTCCCCTAAAAAATATGGCTAAGCAGTAACATCAGGATTAGGTTAGCGTGCTAAAGGGACCTAGAAGTTATCTTTAGACCTTGTGGAACTTCTTGTGCAGAATAAGGGCTGGGGTTCCTGAACCGTGCATTGACCCGTGTAGTTTCATTTATACCAATTTGTTTAGAAGAAAAATCAAATCATAAGTGGCATTCCTTTCCTTCATCTTGCTTGCTGTTTTTTAATGTTTTCTGCGACGAATGAACTTTTCCTAGACACGGTGAGGCTTGCTGTTAAATTTCGCTGAACAAATGAGTTGGCTAATCGATCCGCTGTTAGGACATTGGAAATTGATCGTGGAGAGAAAACTGGGCCTAGACATGATTTGTGCTGTGATGACTCTGGCTGTCTTTTGTGGGTATGCAGAAGGTCTGAAGCTTATTAAGTTCCGTGAAGTTAAAACAACTCCACGTATGCGGTCCATGCGGTCCAGGTTTCGGTTAAACATGCTTTGCTGATTTTACATCAATAGGGCTTAGGATTGTTGTTACTGGAACGATGACAAATAATTAAAGGTCACTCAAGCGGAGGAAAAGGTTTACTATAGGGCACCTAAAATCAACGAAAACATTCTGCGTAAAGCATAGAACAAGGCACTAGAAGCACCGCTAACACAAGTTGTGTGATTTTTCGCGGCAGCCTTGATTACGGCACAGGTAAGTTCCGTTCACGCGCACAAACCAGCGCCCTGGTGGTGGCCGATGATCAGCGTTCCAATGTAACAGGCCGCCAGCAGCTTGCTGACACGGTGGTGAATCGGCCGACTGTTGGCCTCATGTTAACAATCCTCTTATGATTAGGTGAGTAAAACAGGGGTGAGCCAAAGCAGCTCTAAAAGTGTGGGCTAACTAACTTACAGTTAGCCTCCACTGACACAGGGAGTGTTCAGCGACTGCAAACACCTTGGCTCGTCTTTTCGCACTGAATGTTACTATATTTGCTAACCCAGAATGCGGTGAGAGGGGCTGGCAGTATTACGCGGCCCAATTTGGGCCGCGTAAATCAGAGAGCGCGTGAAATCAAGAGTGCGTTAAATCAAGAATAATGACAGAAGCTAAGCATGTTGCAGAAAACCAAAACCAGAATCGCGGTTTTGGTTTTTACACTTGGTGCATATGCATGCGGCAAACATCCTGGAAAGTCATTTAAAAAAATTATGTCGACGCAAGTGCAAGTGCGTGCGCATGAACTTTAGAAATTTGTGCATCGTCACTTACATTGGAAGAAATTTGACTTTCATTTTAGGTAACTGTTGTAATTGTCTTGGCCGCCACAAACACCGCGTGATGCTTTATCTCATTTCTGGCTTCATCAATAAATACTGCATTAGTGACGGAAAACACTGTAGAGTACGTTCAAGCTGGTCCATGCATTTCTGACACAAACAGAAGTTTGATCATCAACGTCCCTTTATCGTCCCTTTGAAAAATATGCCTTAGCTATGCATGATATGAAGTGCAGAAGAACTGCAGTGAAAGATAGGATGTAAAATGCCATGAGGGTATTTTAGGCATCTTTTGACTAATGGAAGGAGCGAGTTAGAAGCAGGATCGTAGTCCCATGCCCGAAAAAGTTGGTGGTGTTTAATACCTGTGCCGCACATGCACAAAAAATTACATTACCTTAAGAAATGGAAGGACATTATTTGGGTGGGTTGTGCTACATGACAAGACGCAAAGGCGCTAAATGTGTTGCGCATGATCGTGATAATTACCAAAAAGGAAATGCAGTCATATTTAAATGTTTTGACATAAAAATACGTCTTAGAATTGTTAAAAATGTTCTTTGTGAAAGAAAACACTAGAGAAATTGTGTTTTCGAAAAAATCGTGGGAGCCATATGTAAAACTGATTTCAGCAGCGGCCGTTGCCTGCTATGGGCAGCCAAATCTGAAAAATTTATTACAGTGTAACATGACGTTCTGCATCTCGCCGCTGTTTTACTGAACCTCATCTACAGATGTTTGCGGAAATAGGGCATATTATATCATCTTATGTCGAAGTTCAGGTACCCTGCCACGTAAGCACCCTGGTGCCGTGGTTTCAGTTGGTGCCTATTGTATTCGACAGTAGGCATATTGAGGACGTTCGTGAAGATGAATGAGTTGTGCAGAAACCCTTAAACCAAAAAATGACATTAAAGGAATGGCCTTAAATGATTGTGCGTAGAAGGAAATTAATGGCACGAAAACTAAAGTCCTTAAGCACTGAATGTCATTTTCCCTGTAAGTGCGGCATTTGTAGAAGGCCACTTGTAACATGAAAAGATAAAAAAGGTAGGGATTATGATCCCATCCCCCGTGCAAAATAACGATGCAGATTCAAGGGAAACAGTAATTGTTTGACAAACAGGACAGGGATGCTTCCAGAAATAAGAATATATATTATGGGGACAACAGGCAGAAGGCATTGCAGAGACGAAATGCAGTCCCAAAGCTGAATAACAACTGAAGCTTACTGAATAAAAACACATACAAATTGTAAATAAAACGTTGATCCCCCGTCGCAATGGCTTGCCTCATCATTTCTACCACTACGTTACCATCCCCGTCCTGGCCCCAGCTTCGCACCTCATCGGCATCGGCGTGATCATCGAGGGTGCGCAACCCCGTCGGGCAGCCCCAGCCCCGCCGCTACAAGAACTCGACAACGTCCCCCTCCCCCCCCCCCCCCCCCGCCACCGCCCCGTGTCTCCAGCCCATGACGAGCCGATCCAGAGCCGCCAAGAACCTACGTTTGACGAGACAACGGTGACGACGTGTCCCCAGCCCTGTAGTCCGGCGTGATAGCAAGCCCTCACCGGTCGTCATTTCTTTGCGGACGTCGCTGCTGCCGGCCGTATTTCACCAAACCCATCACTTACATCCGGCATCGCAAGAGCTTCTTCCCTGTACATTCTCATCACATCGTTCATCTTCACCGAACGCATTACGCAACCGTGGCGTCGACCGGGACGGTCGTCTTCCAGGGAGGGGGGGTTGAAAATGTAACGTGGTAGCATAGATGAGAGGAACCATGAAGAAGGTGAACAATCTATTTACATTGCGGCGATCAGACAGCCTGCGCAGGTTCCGCAAGCACTTTCTTCACTTCCTTCGCGACGTCCCGGTCGAGATCCCAATAAATGCTCTGATGTGGTGAGGATGCGAATGAGAGGAGAAGAGAGGGGAAATATTCTGACCACCACGGATTACGTGGGTTCGATGAGCTGCGGCCCGTGAACAGCGTTTCCCGCCGATGGAGCGAAGCAGCGGGCAAAGCGCTTGGAGCTCCGCCTGGGAACTGGCCGGGGATCGGCGTCATCGTATCGTTGGGTCCGGCTGAGTACGTCGGAAGGTCACCGTGGGTCGTTGGCTGGAGAAACGGGGATGGGGATGGTCATGTCCGTGGCTCACCAGGGCTGGGGCGGGCCGACGGGATGCAAGAGGCTTGTAGCAATAGCTTCGGGATACGAGACCGGGCGAGGCTTAGACCGCGATGGGAATCGCGACCCAGCACGTCCACCAAAATGTTCAGTGATGGCAGAAGGAATCAAGCTAACCATGAAGGATGACGACGTGATCTATTTACAGTACGAGATGACCTATTTACGTTATTTACAAGTCAGATGTTGCAGAGCGTTCGGTCACGCCACACGCCCCACACACAGCTCTTCGTCGTTCTTCATCTGGCCCACAGTGACGCATACCCTACTGCGGCCTTCTTCGTCTCCTCGTGAGAATATACAGAGAATCATTGCATTACTCTCGACCGTCCTTCGTTTCTGTACATTCCAGGTGAAGGTTTTCCAGGGATCATCACCCAACTCGCCCAATCCTAAGAAATACTGTAAAATGCAGACCTGTTAGTGATTTCAAGGATGAAAACAATTATTTGAACATTTTGGTTTGAGCCCGTGCTGAAAGCACAGCCTATGTTTGATGGTATACATGAAAAATTTAGCATGAAAGCTTGTGCGTACAAGAGAGGGGTAGAGATGAAGGAAGGACTATTTACTGATGCTTTACTGAGGTAATAGGGTTACTAATACAGATTCCTTGTACAGGGCCAAGACAGCCGTTGTAATGTCAGTTACCTCATATTGCAGGTGAGAACAAGGGAGAACAAAGTGGACAGCTTGGATTGCATAAAGGGTAAGGATGCTCGAAATACTCACAAATTTGCCAGTGTGTACCAGGGGAGTGAGCAAAGAAAACAAAATCCTTAATAAACAAAAAAAACATCTTCAAAATCCCAGATTCTCAAGCTTTTTTGTTTTAAGGCAAACTGGGGCAGGAAGTTCAAATGGATTACGAGGCAATGGTGGGGGTAGCGATGTCAGGGAAGGTTTGTCAGCCTTGCGCGGTTCGTGGAATATGCAATGAATTTTAGCACACACATAATGGCGTGCACATGCCTGCATGCACATACCCCATAGGCACACATATGTCTTTTTAATGCCAGGAAAACTCGTGTGGGAACTATTTGCTTTGTAGGCCCGTTGAATCTTGGGTGTTCATTGCCTGTAGCAAGTAACCAAGAAATGAGCTGGACGAAACTGGTGCCCAGAAGCTCGTCATTGGGCTACCCGCCCCTCGCTGGAACCTATTTAATCGAATCTAGCAGATTACTTTCTTTAAAAACGTAATTTAAAAGTCAGCGATTGGCTTAGACTTGAGAATGCAGTTCTCCCGTCACCACTAGAGACTCAACGCAATCTGGCAGCCACAGGGTGGCACCTTGCAGGCTTGCAGTCTTCATTTTGTTTGTTCCAGCGTTGGAAAACCAGCTGTTAGGGTTCCGTGCTTGCTTGTTTAAACCGCCTCAGGACCTCGCGAAGTGCCCGTGTTCCCAGCACAATGGCGCCCACCAAGCGGTGCCACCGCATTGCGGATTTCAAGATGAAGGTGGTTTTGGATGTCGAGAAAACTTCAAATTTCCAAGCACAGTGCCAGTTCCGCGTCGATAAGAAGAACGTGCACCGGTGGCGGACTCAGTGGAACAAACTTTTGAACTGTGCTGCCAAGCGAATGGCCTTCAGAGGAACCAAGAATGGTCGACACGCCGAGATGGAGAAAAATGTCACTGACCTTACCCGGAATCAAAGAGAGCGTTGAATGCGTGTGACAACCGATAATTCAGGTGAAGGCGAGCGAGATCGCAAACATTCTAGTCGCCGCGTGGAGTGAGTTTTAAGGCCAGTAGCGGCTGGGTCACTCGTTTTATGAAGCAGTTTACGTTTACGCTGAGGCGATGGTCATCAGTGCGCCAAAACCAACCCCCTGACTTCATGGAACAGCTGGTCACGTTCCAGGGCTTTGTTATCAAGAAGCGACTGGAAAAGGAATACAGATTGGGCCAGATCGGCAACGCCGAACAGACCCCAGTGTATGTCTGTGGCCTACACAGTGAATGAGAAGGGCGCAAATTAAGTGAAAGTCAAAACTGCAGGCTACGAGAAGAAGCGCATAACCGTGATGTTATGTATAACCTAGCAAGACAATTGCAAAACCTACAAAGCCTATAAAAGCCTAGCAAAACATATCCCAACTTAGCTACACCATAAAAAGCTTAGTGAAAGGTAGGATCCGCTGATTTATGCAACTGAACACTTATTTCACACCCTCTCAACGCCCTACAAATTATCCAGCGCCTTGCATGATAAACACCAATTCCGCCACAAAAATATAGTCTTGTGAATTGTAAAAGTGCTAATGGAAGATTCAGGTGACAAAGGTACACTTGGGCTATGAGGTGCACTCAATAGAAAAATTCCCCGCATTTCCCCGAGGGGAAGAATGTGAAAGTGCGAATGCACGAGTTGAATTTGCGCGGTTCGGTAATGTTCGCGAAAGAGAGATCACACACACACACCACAACTACAAAGAAAGAAAGATGCATTTATTCACAGACACCTATTTGTGTTGTCGTTGTACTTGATTGCTAGAGCGGATCTCAGCTTTGAAATTTCGTGTCAGTACTCTTTTAAGCAGGTGAATTAGCCCTTCTCACGCCCGATTCTTGGCCAATCCCCCACGTGGGTATGTGCCATGTCAGCGGCCAGGCAGCGCGCGCCCATCTCCCCCCGTTGCCAAGGAAGATGAGGAGATTCCTGGCCAATCCCCCACGTGGGTATGTGCTATGTCAGCGGCCAGGCAGCGCGCGCCCATCTCCACGTGCGCGGACATCGCCGGTGGACGCAGGTTCAGGGTCGCTTAAGAAGTGCATTGCACTTAAAATCAGCGATTATTGCACGCGAACAATGTTTTTTTTATTTTGAACATTTTTTACGAGGTTGAGAGGTTTATATGAGGAGACCTGTTGTAGCTCACAGTGCAATTATACATGCATGCATGGCGTTAATCAATCAAAAGCTGAACACTTTTTTCACACTCTTTCAACAACCTACGAAAAACTAAGGGTGTTGACGATGGTGGACACCCTTTCCCAAAACCAAAAGGGTGTACAGCTACGAAAGGGGTGTAATTATTCAAGAAAAAGGGTGTAATGGACTTCCAACACACTTTTTTCCATTTATGAACACCTTTTTGGCCAAAAGGGTGAAAAAGTTTAGTGTGCTGCAAGATGGAACACACCTTTATGTAACGAATTCCTTAATTCAACGCAGTCTTGCAGCTCCCCATTGCCAGCCCCATCGAAGCCCATGTGTTTGCGACGTGTATGTAACGAAACGGTGCGACAGTTATCATTGATGTAACGAAGTCAGCAAGCGGAAGAGTCATTGTTTTCTGCACTTTTACTCAAACGTTGGTCAAAGAAATGAATTAATCTAGCGAATACTAGCCTTAATCTTAGCCCAGCACCAACGAAAACACCTGGAATTCGCTAAAACAAAGTACCTCAGTATAACGATGACTAACGAAGTGACTAGCGGCTTCCCGAGGGTAACGAATCATCCACTTTTGGTTTCGCTTGTGTATAGTGACACCGTGGCAGGTAGCAAGAGCAACTACATTTCCCGTTTCTTTTTTCGCCGGCACCGCTAACAACGAAGCGTTTCCATGTGTCGGTGCGGTTTCAGTTTGAGACTAAGGTTTTGAGGTGCCGTCGCGTAGCCGCGGAGTGTGTAGGCGTGCGTCTCCACTGCAATACGTGGTATCGGTTTGTCGGTGATTAGTTTGGCTGCAGAAACTATAAGTTTTACCTTTACTCGACAAGCGGACAATTTCAAAATGACATCTCCACTGCCTCGAAAAAAATAATGCCGCCACCTGTACCGCATTTCAGCTAGCACGTTCTGAACAATTTTGAGTGCGGTAAAGGGCATGAAGTTCGCAAAAAGGCGCCTTTTCAGATTACGTTTTGTCATTTAAACGCGTTAGGATGACAAAAGTGTGAAAAGGCAAAAGTGATTTATAAGTTACGGTTTTAATACGGAGGTAAGTGACCTTTCCATTCTGGAGCAGGGTGTAGTTCCTAATCTCGTGTGAAAGCAGCAGGAGCAACTCACGCAGTTTTACGCTAAGGAATAAATTCATGAAAGGGGAGCTGACCTTGGCGGATGTCTCACATTATGGCTTCGTATCTGCTTCATTCCCGCGAGACTTAGCTCGAAATCTGCATGTAACCAGAAACTTGAATGTGAGAAAAAATTCCGAACATTTGTCAACTTCGTTGCATCCAGGTTTTACGGTACTCGATAAACTGGTTCTACCTTTTTTCTGCTATAACCCTCTGCACGCCTTCAATACCTGCTCCTTCGGCGCTCCGGCTTCAGCTTTGCACCGTGCTTCTACATATTGTGCCAAGGGTCGGCCATTACTGCCTGATAACTCCCAGGTGCACTCAAGCCAATAAACAAGTTCACAAACTCCACTATGTCATCGTCCCCAGGAGTATTTATTTTCAAATCGGTGGCGAAGCCTTTGGGCCGAATTCTCCCTACCCAAGGCCCTCACTTCGAAACTGCACAACATTGGCGCGGGAACGCATGCATTCCTCCGTTGGGGAGTATAACGGGAGCCGCAAAACGACACTCACAGTTACCGTAATTCTTCGCCTCGTTTTGGGCCCAGCAGCAAGCCCTGGTACTCATAGGAACGTGCTGTGTTTTTAATGGTTTCTCGGCCGGCCGCAGTGCTCCCGAAGGGATAATTACATGAATTTGCACGCCCATTTCGTATCGTGTCGAAGTGACGGCTATCTTTTCAGTACATACAACCTAACACCGTGTTGTGCTCCAGGTATTTTCGAGAATGTCTCAGCCCACTTCATTGGCCGTCAGAAGGTACTTGAGACTGTTCCTGCTGTTAACTGTCACATCACCCCCTTCTGTGGAAGTTCGGACCACCGTATTGACGTTACAGATGCCATCCACGTTTTCTTAGAAAAGTCGCCCAATATCTGTTGTCTTCTGGCACCTGGTTTATTTTGCGGCGCAACCGTGTCATCTTGAAAGTGTATCATTTGCAACTATAAAGAAACATGGCGAATGACAACTTTGGGCATGGTGTTCATGTGCTAGTCGTCCACGGCCGCAGTGCAGACGGGAACATAACAGCAGTGATTTGCCGCGTCTCAAGGTACACGTGGCCGCTTCCGCCCGCTGATTAAATCCGATATTTTCCGAGGTTAACTACCCGCTTACCCCGCAGGGCATCACTGTCTACTTTTTCGACGTTTTTTGCTGCATAGACGTTGGCCGCTAAGATGTTCACCCCTTTCCACCACCGGAATTAAAAGCAGTCCCCCTTGTCCCCCGTGCACACTTTGCTCAGGAGTCAGAGGGAGCATGGTCAAGATCCCACGCGTTAAAAAACACGCCCGAAGAAAGCGAGCATGCGACATGGCTTCCTCCCTCACAGAGTCCTTCAGGGCGCCTCTAATCATGGCTTCTAATGGAAAGGCTGACCCGCCCCAACGTCGCTGAAGCGCCGGGAGATCAACAGTGACGGGTTTGTTGATGAGCGTAAGCACTGAGGTGGCAGGCGTCGTATCGCGCCAATCTAATTACAAAAGGACCTTCGCCCGCGTAGTTCCTTGCGCAGATGAGACCAGCCGGCGTGACCTCGGGACGCATTTACGACTTCCGCCAGGAAGGATTGAATGCAGCCTATTTATATGACAACAATTTGACACCCCTCTTGACGCCACAGCTACCTCGTTACAGGGAGATGGCATTTCTCCTCCGAATAACAAATCCTCTGAGAGACGCAGAAAACCACGTGAAATGGCGGAGTTGCTTTTTCAGTAGCATTTCGTTCATCGCAGTGTGTTGAATTGGCAAATGCCCGTCTCGATTGCTCGAGGGATTGGGACAGAAGTTTATAAAGTTGCATGCGAAATATTCAACTGTAAGGCTCGGGTGGGGCTTCGAGGACGAGCAGTTAGTCGCTTTGCAAAGCACCTGGGAGCTTAAGTTCACATTGCAGATATAGAATGCTCCACCGTTACGAATGCAAAATGTCGAAAACTCGGTAACAGTAACTATGTTTTGACCATTACAAGTTTATAATAACGTTTCCTTTATCTCATGTGTTTATCAATGGTCACCTGTTGAGTTCTATGCGAACTTTGCCGAAAACAATATCGCGAATGACTGGTTCACGTTGGAAGCCGAAACAAAATTATAAAGGGGATTTGAAATGCGTTTTAAAAGTTCTTCTAACCGCGTCGTTGCTCGCTCGGCCGTGTGTGTTCTGAATGTGCAGAAAGAAGCACATATTTAAAAAAAAACGATTCCAAGAACGCAATTAAGCTGAAATGCTCAAAAACACAGAGGCAAGAATAATTGGTTTTGTTGCGAGTCAAGTGTTTTCTCTACCCCATATAAGTTTCTCTGTGTATAAACCTGTATAGTTACTGTGCAAAAGTAGTAGGAAGTAACGTGGGCACTCACTAAAAAACCATTTTAACACGACAGCGTTTTATGCCCGCCTACACAAAAATTTTCGTGACGTGATATCCGTCACGGAAGTGGCGTCCCCAGAAAACGTGGCATTGACGCGGCGGCGCGGCGGCGCCCGGTTTTGATCCCTCGACTCTCTGGCCGCAACGGGAGGTACGTGGCGCTCTTCCCACTGCGCTACGAATCGAGACCTGAGCAATGCTACGAACGCGCCTTATGTCCTTCCCTATGATTCACTGAGATGGTGCGCGCCGTCTAAAAGAGGCGAAGCGAGGAAGCGCATCATGACGCTAATGAGCGCCGACAGTTGGCGCCTCGATGCAGGCGCCTTCGTGTACTGGGGCCGCGCGTCAATTGAGGCACCCGCCCCTGTTTTTTGTTTCTTGCGTGTCGGTGTCACTTCGTCTGTCGGGGTCATGCTCGCGAACCCTTCCTTTTAAAGGAAGTTCCTTTACCATACATCTGCTCCTGGGAGGGCCCCTTTAACTTTATTGTTCTGCCTATTCATGTGAAAGAGGCCTCAACCACATATTTTATGTACAGAGAGAGACTGCCTGACAGTCGGCAGTTCTATTTCTGCAACGTGCGCTTTTTTACGTAACAGGGCTCCTGCGCTGAAGTTTCGCGCAATGCAATGCCCCCTCGTGTCCGAGACGTCTGGGTAGTACAAAAGCAGACGACCCTCACCGCAAAGCCAGTGCGAACGTTGGTTGTACATGGTTTAATCACTTTGTGGCGCATTTAAATGACTGCACACTGTATGAAGAAGACCTTCACGTAGTTGCAGATGTTTAAAAAATAACATCCGCTAAAACAAGCCGATTTAAGGACTTTTTTTGAGCCAGTTGTCGCGGTCGTCACGGCGTGGGACAGTATCGCCAGGTCGGGTGGTCTAACTTCCTGACGAACATTAATGTGAAATTTCTTCTTGCGTGCGGTCGACAAAGAAAAGTTCACGAGTAGCACAAACACGGAATGCTGCTGGTAACTGCTAAAGGTTGCTTCAGCAGGAGCATGCAAGCGAATGCAAGAATTGTGAGGCCGAATCAGCTGACACTGCTGGTCTGGGCACCGCCTTGAAAACGAGTGAAAAATTTCTTTTGTGTTTTCTCAAACTAAATGATTCTGGCGTAACGTTTTACGCCGCGTGATTTAAAAACGGGAGAGTACATGCATATTATCGAGTAGGTGAGCCAATAGCGTCAAATAAACAAAATAAGCGCTAGCAAAGGACGCAAAAGAAGCACTAAATCGTACCCGCTGCCTGCACAACTGTGTACTTCTCTATTTGCATAACATAACACAGCCGCATACACGGCGCGCGGCCCCGAATATTTACATACGGTCATCACTGACTCTGCTGGTTATATTCTAGTGCAGGGGTCGTCGCTAACAATCTGAATGCCGACATGCCAGTTTTGGCGTCTAATTGAGTTAGACAGCGAAACAAGAACAGAGAATTGATCGCTCCTGTTTAATCGTCCCCCATCTTCACACTTCGCCAGATCATTGTCAAACATTATTGGTAATTCGCAGAATTTTCTTCTCTTTGTATTCAAAACCCAACTCCGCCTCCCACCTGATTTGCCGTCCAGCCCTCCGCCGTGTCGGCTGCATGGAACTCGGCCCTACACTTCAAAACGTTGCTGACCCTCATTCTGGCCCATTAAGTGCGAACTGGGAATATTTGCGGAAAGAGCGTAATTATTTAAGTAAAGTGATAGAAATATAGGAAAGCGAGCGGCATCTCAGTTCGCCCGACCACTTTGTTTTACGGCCACTAATTCCGGAATCACAAAACAGATTTGACGCTTCTGACGCTCGCGGCATTTTGTCACTGAGACACGCTACAGAACGGGAAGCTAACGCTGCACCATGTATTCGTAACGGCGACGCAAACGAGCACTGTTTAGTGAAAGTGCGCGTATAGTACGCAGGTACCCAAAAGAGGGGCCACCAGCAGCAGATGAGCCGGCGCTCCGCCGGACACGCTGGCTTTTTAAACCCGGAACATCACCGATTGCGTGAATCTGCTTTTTTGATCGGCTGTTGTTGAAACGTTTTCGTCACCTAGAGTATTAGTTTAAACAAGAAGTTTCACTTCAAATTTCGCTTTATGCGGCCATCAATCGGTGAAGCTGCTAGTGGCATAGCGCGTCACCTTCCCGTCACTTTCGTCGGCGCTGTAAAAGATATTTAGGGCTGCAAAGATTTTTTTCCTAATGCCAAGTTGATCGCCGGAAGAGATCGGAGACGTCAGGGATTGGCTGGTGACCATATCGAAAAACAATCGGGAGCATCGAGCTCATTTTGCTTCTGTCAACATGGGATTCTGTGGGACCCCCGCAGCTTTGTACTACCCGAAAGTACTGCCCCGAAGCCGCGTGCGCAGCGCCCCCTGGCCCGCGCAGGAGGACTATATGTTCTAGTTGTTTCTCTCCTACATTCGTTAAGATAAAAGGGGCTATTAGAATATCGAGTCTGCCTCATAGACATGTATTTTCAGTGTGCACTACGGCAAAGAAATGTTTGGTCGTCGTCATGACCAGGATATCTTACGGGACAACGGCGTTTTCCTTTCCCTAATACCATGAATGCCATTCATCAACAAATAAACCCTTCTAGTTGTCTAGCTTCGGTCAAATAACGAACACAGGCTGATTCGGATGTTTATAATTTAAACATTATAAACCTAACACGAGATAAATAGAAACGTCTGTCTACATTCGCACGCCGTATAACGTGGATGCGTCGCAACCACAGCAGGAGAAGAAAAAACCTCCCTCACCATCGTCAAATCAATGAAAGGTGCGAGAAGTGGCCAATGCACCGGCAATTACAGCAGAAAAAGATTCCTTTGCAATTCATTTGAACACCCAGGCAGCATGCCACAATTACCAACCAGGTCGGGTCAGCAAGACGGAATTGGCATTACCACGAGAATCATCTGCATGCGTGTTTAAGACTCCTTCATGAGTAATGCCGGACCTCAGGCTCCTCTCGAATACGCTTATACATCGGCTTATTACGCCACGGCAGAAGACACGGCTTGCGGCTGCAAAGGCAGAAGTTCTTGTTAGGTATTCTTCTCGTCTTCCCAGTTACTACCATCCAGACAGCGCAAGATTCTAGCCTCCGCACCCCCAACTGACAAGAGCGGGAACCGCCACCCTTGCAAGACTTCAGACAAATACGTAATGCATTGAAGCCAACTTCACAGGATTTACCCCACCCGTGAAACGCCCTTGTACTTCCAATTATAAAATACGCTTGTCACAAATGTTACAATGCGCCATCGCACATGGGAGTGCCATCGGACCCCACACTATGTACCACCACCCTCACTCTCCCACAAGCAATGTCTCAGCCACATGACAAGCCTGAACTTTGGAAGATTTCAAAGATTTCAAACATTTTTATTTCCTCAGACGCACGAGGAGACAGGCTGGGACTAAATGCTACAAAGCCTGACAGAGGCCCCTGCCCCCTTTGGTACAGTACAATGATGAGGCAAAATCAAACAAGTTAGAAATTCTAATGTGATTTACAAAAATACAAGCAACATGTGGAGCACAAGACGTTGCGGAAAAATATGGGAAAGGTACAGTAACATGCATTAGAGTACAAAGGAGTAAATTAAAACAAAATACACGTGTATAATCAGAGTACAACTATGATTGGGTTTTGAAGATAGACACAATTACAAAACCTGCGCTTTTAACAGGTCTAGACGACATCCACAGTTCTAGCCATCAGTGTGCTCTGGAAACGATGGCCTGGAGGGCCATTCACGGCACCGGTATCCCAGACTAAAGATGCGCCTACCTAGTGGGTGTCTTACACCAAACCTAAGCTCGATCAATAAAGATTAATTAATTACCACTTCCGATACTCCACCACCATCATCATCAACATCGTGTTGTTTGTCATCATTACCTTGGGGGTGGTAAAGTTCTGCCTTGCGAAACATGCACCATGGGCAGATAGCTCTCATAAGCTTGATATCCGACCTGAGTGCATACGAAATCACCAACGCTTCTGCGTGTGTTTTTTCATGCACTCTCGTAAAACTTATTCAACCGTCACAGCCAAGAGGTCGTTCTGGTAACACTTAAAAAATAAAAATATATAAACAAAGCATCATAGATAAACACCTTGGGCAATAAACACGTGAACACACAAAAAGTATCTCATCCAACCTTGATGGTCCGAAATAAATGAGAAATTTAGTTTTACAAGGTGCCGACAGCAGGACTTTGCAGCATGCATACGTGGAAAATAAGGCTATGCGAAACTGCTGACACGACGCGATATGAAGTGTAAGCGGTACAAGCTCAATACTACGGCACAAAAGTAATTCCTTAAAATCTATTATCAGGTGTTACGTTTGGAATTAGGGACGAGATTCTCCTCGCCAGATGCCTAAATAATCAGGTGAAATGAAACATGAAATTTTGACAGGCCATGATCATGCGCTGCGAGCTCTGAGGGGCTCGGAACTGGTCTAATGCTTTGTCTTTGGAACTGGTGGAGTTTTACGGTTACTTAAATAAATCAAACAATGACTCCCCAATAAAGTGGACAGGCGAAGCCCAAATTGTTTTGTTCTGAATGACGGAGCAAAGGAGACAATATAGAAGCAAATTAAAACACACGCGAGGCTAAGCCAACTGTGATGCATCCTTAGAGTAGGCGAAAAATTGGAAAAAATATCAAGTTACCGGGAAGGAAAACTCCCACACGAAAGCGTGCGCACACACATACGCACATGCACACTGTCATAAAAAAAGTGAACTGCCTACTGCGAGATGTTGATGCCGTCAATACGGATCCCTATTGAGGCACCCGTACACATATACAGCGACACGAAAAACGCCTATATAATAATAGCTATAAAGGTTATATTGAAAGGAGCTATATAAATGGTTGTAGAGAGGTATTCCAAAGTAGAACATATTGAGGTTGCAAACATGCCAGCAGGGTAATTATATAGGCAAAGCCCATCTATTCAGCTGCACCTGAAAGACGTTCGAAGACCCCGGGCTATGCAGTGATAGCAGTGTCCATGCCATCAATTCCGCAAAGGTTATCGTGAAACTATGTCGAGGTGTTCCTGCTCGGGGAAGATTAACAAAAGAAGGCTCGTTTGTGCGCCGGCTGCTGCCTGAATTGCCATTAGACTTGTGATTTAGGAACCTCTAATGGCCTATAGCCTGCCAATAGTGACCGTCATAACTCTGCTACAATATACTGAACAGTGGGCAGAGACTGCCGAGGCAACACAGCAAGTAAGCAGAACATAAATAGCAAGGTATAAACGATAAAAAAGAAATAAACATGGGCAAGGCCTATTGGTTCCCGTTCAGTGCTGTTGCAGAGCTCCAAAGGAAGCTGCACATCATTTAATAAAACTAAAATAAGCCACTTTCAATCGGGGTAATATGACAGACACTTAATGCGCTTAATATATCCGGTTATAAGGAGTACTAACGTACGTTCGCCGTACATCAGTAACAAAGATTGGATCGTTCAACGTGTAATAACAGGGCGTTTTTCATCCGCAATTCAAAAACGCAAAAGGTCTTAACCCTGAATACAATAAGTCACATAAACCCGAAGCGAATCACAAGGCAAATAAACAACACCAAAACAATGTTTAACAATTCTCGATCAAAAGTCGCACTCACAGCACAGGAACGTGGTAATTCAAAACTTGTCTGGTAACGCAATTAATGTGCCTTCTTAGCAATCGATATGTCGTAGAGTTTAGCTCAAAATTACGCAGGGACAACGGAAAGGAAAACACAGAGGCCCTCTCTGTGAGAACGTCTGCGTTCATTGAGCTTACCTTTCAAACAAAAGGCAACATAGATGCAAGTAGAAAATCAATTCTCGAAATACTTATCACGCAAACAAACTTAAGTCAGGTGATTCAATATTCTAATCCGCCGTACAGTTATACGGTATATAATACAAGCGTGATTGGATGTTCAGAGTAGCTGAAGTGGACAGCGCGAGTGAGCAGGCAAAAGTATCGACATCTGCCTAACCGAAGATGTAACTACCCTGTAGTCTGACCAAATCACAAAGTCCGCCACAAGAACCGAAAGTTCTATAAGGGTGGCATTTTCAAGCATTTTAAGGAAAGTCGTTGGCTCGACTTAAAAACAGCCTTGAGCGGTAACGAAGTGAAGGTGCAGATGACGACGATGACGAAGACGCACTCTGCATGATGCGTTCTTAACACAACGAAAGCACCATCATCATAATTCAAACCACACTCAAGAGCCAAGCTTCCATTAGGAAGCGGTGAAAAGCGGTCAAGCTGATGGCGCGAAGGCGAAGAAGTTGGTTGTGGAATGCTGCTGTGACAAACAGCCGTCGGGCGCTCGGACCCGATCATGTAGCAGTGGACACCTACGGAAAACACCCGCACCTACCGTCCGCAGGCGACCAAGTCAAGCATCGCGAGGGGCGACCGGGCTTCCGCGAGGACCGTGTTTGGTGCAACTGCGAGAGCATGGGATATGGTGTACCACAGTGGACCTCCATGCGTGACCTGGCCCCCACCACCTACGCCATGCCGCGACTGACCTACGCCACCATGCCTGAACCGGACTAAGGGTAAGACGGGACTACAAAACGAAACTGTAAGCCGTTTACGGTGTTTCCACTTGCCGTTGAACTGTTTTCTTCGTTAAGCTATCGTATTTTATTATACGTGTCCAATTCTGCCTGTCTGTCTTGGGTTGCCCGGTCTTGTCCGGTGTGTTTGTCCTTATTGATGTGTTTTTTTTCTAAGAACCGTACATGAGCACAGACAATGTTTGCATACCGGAGAATAAAATTACGTGGAATGCAATTCTCAGCAGCATAATTACTAGAAGAATTCTACGACTTGTGTGGGGACGCCAACTGAATCTGTTACTTTTCAAGAGCTGGTGAAACGGCATTGTTGCTCAGATTAGCGGGGCTCTCATTCTTCTCACCGAGAATTTAAGACGCCTAGGGAAGCGGTGGACGACCACTTGCTAGAATTCCACGCGTGGCGCTGCGTACGTAGTCCACACGGTATAAAAAGAAGCGAGTAACGAGACATTTCTCCTCCATGGGCGATGTCGTGGTGGGATTCCCCTTAAGGAGAGAGGGACGCACGTTAACGTGGATCGGGACTACGTGTTATAAGGACACATACCGCGCCGTATCCAGCTAACGTAGCTGAGGAATGCTCTCGATTTTATAACACGTCCCTTTCATCCCGTTTTCCTTGCACAGAACATAGCCCGCCCGAGATTATTGGTCAAGGTTCGCACCGGTGGCCGTTGACGCGCCGTTTAATGAGTGACGAATACAGTATTCTTGCGATATTTCAAACTGCAATTTTGTTGGATTTATCGAAGGATTGAATTAGCAGATACTGTTAGGAGAACTTGTGAGCTTTTGTTGTAATAAAACTTGCACATCTATTTAATAACTCAACCTTCGCACAGAATACTCAAGTGCCAGTCGCAATGTGAGAATAAGATCACAAATGAATGGGAACTCAGTTTTGCATGAAAGTGTGATACAAAGTCTTCGATGCACTCTAAAAATATATACTCCCTAGAGTTTTTAAATCGCAGGTCCTCTAGTGACCCTCCTTGTAGGAGTTTGCTTAAAATATGAGTTAGGGAGCTTTCGTTTACTCCCTCAAAACAGGATGTTTTTAGGAAAGAAAAAGGTACGTATTTAGGGAGTTTAAGAAATGATTGGTGGAATTTAAGAAATTTCAAAGGTAGTATTATTTACTCACGGGTGTTATCGTGGTGTATAGAGTTTTTAGATGGTTGGGTTGGATTTTCTCGCGCCCTTGGAGAGTATTTATATAGCTTGGGGGTGTTTTTAGAAGGGTTTAACGGTAGCATTTTATTGATTTTGATGAGGTTTTTGCCAACGTTTAGGGAGATTATGGGATTATTTAATGCTTCTTTGGTCACCTTTTACAAGCCCAGGAGGGCGATCTTTGACCACCAAGGGAGTATTGAGCCTGACGAAGTATTTTTCTTTTCGCCCTCAGAAAACGTTTTGGAGCCCTAACTGAAAGAAAGAGCAGTATGTTAACCACCATTAAAGCGCTTTCATAAAAGGTCGGCATTTTGAGTGGTATTTCGAAGTAAAATGGCCTCATTCGCAAAGCTTGAAACGAAGTAGTGTGCTTCTGTTCTTTTTTGCTAAATTGGCGTACAAAATAGATGCGGTATAAGAAGAAAATGAAGACATGTACGATTGCTACCTCTGTACTTCCATACCATATGAAATGTAGAAATTATCATGAAATAATGAGAGAGAGAGAGAGCGAGCGAGCGAGAGAGAGAGAGAGAGAGCATAAATATTTTTATTTATGGAGCAGAGGCTGAAGTGAGGGCCTCGCCGCATGGAAGGCAACCCAGTCCAGGATGACTTTGCTTCGGTTGGCCGTCCGTGCTCGAATAACCAGTTTGAGCTGTATACCCGGGTCTGGGCTGGCCAGGGAAGCCCTCTACTGCTCGAAGGTGGGGTTGGGAAGTGGAGCAAGTCTGGAGTACGTTGGCACACCCATATGATGTGGTAGAGTGTGCCAGGCTGGGGACAGTAAGTGCAGAGGTAAGCTAGTGGGGTGCGGAAGATGATGTTGAAACGGGCAGGATGTGGGTATGTGTTCGTCTGGAGCCACCGCCAAGTCGTAGCTTCCTCTTTGGAGAGGCGCCAGTGTGGCGTTTGGAGGCTGCGACGAGTTTTCTTGTAATAAGAGAGAATCTCTGTGTAGCCACTCAGTGGGTGGGGTTGATCTCGAGGTGGTAGATATTGGCCACCGTCGGAAATGGGTCGGTGTATGGAAACGCGTGCCGCAGCAGTAGCCACTTGTTTGCTGGGGATAGCGACGTGTCCAGGAGACCAGAGGAGGAAGATATCAGAAGTTATCGAGCCGTTTTTGAAGAACAATGGTTTGACATACCTAACACAAATTTAATTTTGGGTAATGATCAAATACAAAGTGGCAAAATTGTAATTTACCAGAAAAGCATATAAGGTAGTTAATTAAAAACAAAGGGTAATTAACTTTACTATTGCGATTTTTAAAATATGCACAATCATTTTATAGCAATAAAAAGCAACTACACAACTGATGCGACAAAAACCTTAGATCTAAGGTGTTCTCACATGGTTCGGAACTTGCATGTCCTAAAACTTGTCTAAAAAAAACAGAAAACTGCGGGTCGTCAGGGGGTATTTCACATTATGTATACAAGCAATACGCATAAAAAGCACCACAGCCCTGTACACATAAAAGGTGCAAGGAAACAAAGCTAGCTAATGCGTCCATGCCTACCCCAAAATTCGGCAACTGCAGAAAGGCTGCAACGGTCACTTTCCTTCTGAAAAAGCAACGAAAAGAGAAAAATGAATCACATTCTAAAACAGTTCAGGTAAAAACCTGCTCACAATTTTAAGAGTCACGCAAATAAAACACAAGGCATAAAACAAGGTTAAAGCAGCCTAAAATAGCTGCAACAATTTCGTGTAGTAACTGAAGCTTATGTAACAGGTTTGCTATAAAGTTTGGCTGAATCAAGAAAGCAACTGTTGTGCATTATATTAGGTGTAAATACGGGGCTGGAGTTTCTTGATTTCCTTTGTCCTGCAGTGGGCAAAATTACGCTGATGATGATGGTGATGAAATACAGTAGAATCTTATTATTTCTAATATGAAGGTTACAAAAGACTTAAGTAAAGTGCAGTTAGAATTAGAAGCCGGTATATAAAAATTAGAGCTCAGCTTTGCCCTGCCTATTCTACAATTGTAGCTGATCCCAAGCCCAGCGATCAGGCACTACAACAACCTGTAAAAGCTTGAGCCGAACACTGGCAGAGCCCGCTGTGGAAGTCAAAGCATGCTACGGCATGCAATAGAGCGATGGCGCGATGGCTCAGCCAGTCAAGTGAACTTTGCACTAAGTGCACACCTGGTTGTGCTTCCCACTCACTTTATTGGGTGTTTAATAACTTTGGTTTGTCTTTGAAATGCTTTGTATTCTCTATGGGCCAATGTATATTTAGTCAAGGAGCGGTGTAGGCCAGGGGCTGCTAGTTCGAACGAATTGTGTGAATACCGTCCAGTTCGAATTATCGAAAGCTTTCCTCCACCGAAATGCGCAATGTAGCACCGCAGTGTAGGACCTGGACATCAACTTGGATTAACTGCAATTTAAAATTAGCCAATTTCGAGTTACTAAGCTTCCACTGTGTGAAATTTGCTTTTATAGAGCTTAAAATTTTTTAGCCGCTATTGTGGTGCATCAGTGGTGTATTCATGATCAGTGTCTGCAGAAACCCAAGTTTGCAATTTCATCAAATAATGTAAAGTACGCCTGCCTCCAAACAAGCAAACCTAACTGGCAAGCCCAGATGAAAAGCGTACTGACCCAAAATTTTCGTGTTACGTGTTTTTGTTTGCCAATATGGGTGCCTATGAGGCTATAAGTCATTGGATGGCACATTAGGTGGTCGGTAGCAGCCTAATTATTTACAGCCTCAAGGAACAGAAACAGGAGTAGGAAAACTCCCTAGCAAACTAAGAGCGTTTGGTGTCATGACCCATCCAAGCAGCTTCATCAACTGAAATGTTGCCGACGATTTTGCAGTGACTTAGCAAACACAGGACTTAAGTTCGTGGAAATTGATGATAATGATGGTTGGATGTTTATGGCGCAAGGCAAACTGGGGCAAAGAGCGCCAAAACAATAGTCATATATGAGGGATGAAACCTGAAACACTAAGTAAATTCAGTGAAAACAAAAGTAAAAACACAAAACGACAATGAGTATGGCTGGTGTATAGGGCCAGATTTTATTATGCGTGATAGGAAATGAGGTTTAAAAACTCGACATCTGACAAATACTCAAACACACGTTTCATGGAAACAATGGCATCATCACCTAGAAAAAATGATGGATGTAGGGGAATATGTTGTCGGTAGGGTTCTCTGAAGTGTTTGTGTCGTGTGGCGTGAAGTGCCTTTCATGTGATTAGTATGTGCACTACGGATAGGGCCTCACCGCACCTGCCGCACTGGGGTCTAGAAGATCCCGTCAGCAGATACGAGTGCGCTGCATGGGTGTGCCCTATCCGCAGCCTACCCAAGGCGACTTCTGTGTGTCTGTTGCGTGTGTCAGTAGTGTATGGTCCCAAGCGTGGTTTTACAACGTGTAACTTGTTATCTGTCTGTTCACTCCAGTGTGTTTGTCATGTTCTACGCAAGTGTTTTCTTATGTGGGGCTTGAGGTCTGTATATGGTACGGTTGTTATGTCTACAGTGTTCCTGAGTGCAGCAGCAGCGGCCCTCTCGTCTGCCAACTCGTTCCCAGCGATCCCAACGTGTCCTGGGACCCAGCAGAGGAGCAGCTGATGCTTCTGCGCATACACAGACATGATAGTGTTAAATACAAGATTAACTATGTTGTTTTTGGGGGGTGTATGCGATCACAGTGCGTGAACAACACTCAAGGAATCTGTGTAAATGATAGACTTCGGAGTTTGATTTTGAAGTATGTGTAGTAGAATGAATAAACTTCCATATGCTTCTGCTGAAAAAATTGTTGCGTGGACGCTCCTGGTTCTGGCTGCACTGAAATTCGGACCATGAGCAGCGCAGGAGGCCATAGTGGAGGTTTTAGACGCGTCACTGTGAAATTCTGCAAGTGGGTATTTAAACTGCAGAGACAGAAAGTGCTGCAGTATTGCAGCTCGCGGTATCCGATTTTTGTCAAGTTTCATAAAAGAAAGGTCGGAGGACACAGGACGAACTTTCGAAGGAGGTAAAATGTCTGAAAAGGATGATCTGTACACATCTAAAAACGAAGCGCTCAGATCCGAGGCTCGCTCTCTCACTCTCAGTGAAAAGGGCAGAGGAACGGATGGGCGATTTACAAAAAGCACAGATGTGGATGTGTCGTTAAAGACAGGATGAAAAGGATGGTTATTCAGCGATGAAATTTTTAAAGCATAAAGTAAGTCCATGTACGTCTGTTGGTTCTCAAGGCTCCACTTATTACACTCGGCATACAGACTCTCGACAGAGCTAGTGCAAAAAGCACCCGACGCAAGCCGTAGCTCCAAGTGTAGCACTGGGTCAAGCATTTGGCAACGCTGTTTTAGTCGCCGGCCCATATACCACACTGCCATAGTCTAAACGAGACCCAACCAAAGCAGTATAGAGCCGTAGTAGGTGTTCTTTGTCGGAACCATACGATTGATGGCAGAGAACCTTAAGTATATTCATTGTTTTCAGACATTTATGTTTAAGTTTCTTAATGTGCGGAATGAATGTGAGTTTCTGGTCAAACACAACACCTAAGAACTTGTGCTCCTTGTCCACAGGAAGCGACACGCCATTAAGAGTACGGTCTGGGTTTGGATGGACCCCGCGCTTCCTGGAGAACACAATGCAGGAGCTTTTTGCAGGATTCAATTTAAACCCATTCTTGTCCCCCCAGCCGGAAAGCTTCTTGACACCAATCTGGACTTGACGTCCGCATATTGACATATTACATGATTTAAAAGATATTTGCACGCCGTCTATATACATAGAATAAGAGATTGTTGGTGTCAGTGCCTTTCCAAAAGAGTTCATCATTACCATGAAGAGAGTGCAACTCAGCACGCCACCTTGCGGCATGCCATTTTCTTTGACATTAACCTTTCAAAGTGTACAACCAACTCTTACTCTGAACGTTGTCTCCTACAAATGACTAACAAGGGTGTTCAACATATTACCCGAAACACGGAATGACCTGAGGTCACTAAGGATCCCATAACGCCAAGCGGTGTCGTTGGCCTTCTCGAGATCGAAAAACACAGTTACGCAATACTCCTTATGCACGAAGGCATCCTTTACATACGATTCAAGAGCTACGAGTTGATCGTTCGTCGATCTCCCCGCCCTGAAGCCTGCCTGGCAGCTTTGTAGAAGACCATTGTACTCGAGGAAGTACACGAGCCTGCGATTGATCATTTTCTCGAAGAGCTTGCACAGGCAGCTCGTCAGGGCAATAGGACAGTAACTTGAGGGGGACCACGGGTCCTTTCCCTCCTTCAGGAAAGCTACAACTATAGCCTCCTTCCAAAAGTTTGAAATGTGCCCCGAAAGCCATATCTTGTTATATAGGTGTAAGAGTGTTTGAAGAGTGTCTGGGTGTAGGTGTTGTATCATTGGGTATGTGATGTTGTCTGGGCCTGGAGCTGAGGGTTTACACGTTCTCAAAGCAGCCCTCAGCTCATGCAGTGAAAACTCTGAGTTATAAGAAGATGTTGACCTATTGTTATCTAGTATAGGCTTCTTTTCGGCCATTTGTTTGTGTTTCATGAAAGTGTTTGTGTAGTTTGCTGAACTAGAAACGTGTTGGAAGTGTTGTGCGAGTGTGTCAGCCTGGTCTTCGAGTGTGTCCCCTGTAGTGCTGACCAGAGGCAGGCTGTGTGTTTGTTGTCCCTTGAGTTTGGGTATTTGTGTCCATACATTCCGTGTGTCTGTGTATGAGTTACACCAACTCTCTCGTTGTGCCTCACGGCGCACACGTTTTCCTAACGCATTGGCCCGTTTGAACAAGAGGAGGTTTCCCGACGTGGGGTACCGACGAAGGATACCCCACGCCTTGTTCTGGGCCTCTCGCGCCAGCCTAGAGTCCTCATTCCACCACGGCCTCCGCTGGTTGCGCGGGCCACCAGAGGCGTGGTGAATGGACTTTTTGGCAGCGTCGAGGATGTGCGCCGTGAGGATTTGGGGGGCTTCTTCGACGAGTAGGTGTCCTATGAATGTGTGGTGTAGCTTGGATGTCTTTGTAAATGTATTCCAGTTAGCTCGTGCTTCATTGAAATTATGATGGGAAGATGGACTACATGGGCCTTTAGCTATGTATGTGAGTGAGGTGGGGAAGTGGTCACTACCGTATGGGTCAGTGCCCACACCCCACTCGAGCCAAGTCAAGACATGAGTATGTGTTGTGTCCTATGTTATGGTATGTAGGCTGTTTATTGTTGAAAAGCATGCTCCTGAAGATGTAAGAAATTTCTCTATCAGGTGACCTCGGGCATCTGTGCGAGAAGAGCCCCAAAGAGAGTTGGGAGCATAAACGTCACCTGTCAGGATGTATGGTTCGGGCAGCTGGTCAACCAGCGCCTCGAAGTCAGAGCTTAAAAGTGAAACATCAGGAGGAATGTATATGGACCATACCGTTATCAACCTATTAAATTTTATTGTTCGAATTGCCACAGCCTCAGCGACAGTGTCCAGAGTGACAGGGTGTCATGCTAAAGATTTCCGGGCAAATATGGTCACACCCCCAGAAGAGTGCGTGCAGCCATCCCTGTCCTTTCTGTATATCAAGTAACGGTTCAAGAAATTTGTGTGTTTACAATTCAAATGTGTTTCCTGAACACACATTACACTTGGCTGATTAGCATGCAGAATCTCCTACACGTCGTCAAGATTATTTAGAAGGCCTCTGCAGTTCCACTGAACGATATTTTCTCTTCCCATTATGATGTATTAGAGCTACTGGAGTGTGACTATTTATGTAGGGTCTTTCGGGCCTTGGACTCGTGGACGGGGTTTCTTTACCTCCTCTGGAGGTTTAGATGGAGGGACCCGCTCCTTCCGCTGCAAAGCAAACAGGAAGGGCCCCACATTCCCCTCATCATCTGATTTGGAAGGGGTACGCGGCGTACCGGACCCCCAGACCTTGCACCCTTTGCGGTGCCCTTCGTTTTGGCCGCGCCCGCCGAGGGCGTCAGGAGCGCCCCGGGTGGCACAGGCGGTGCGGCGTAGGTGGGAACTGCTGCGGTATCCTCCGTCTCCATCTCCTCCGGGCCCTCGCGTGTACTTTGGGCAGGTGGAGAGGAGGAAAACGAAGGTGCAGCATCCCCAACGGACGTGGATGCCACCACAGCCGCTGCTGCCTGAGCAAGCGGCACGGTGGTGGGTTGAGCTGCCGGAGGCAACCCAGGGGGGGGCACGGCAGCGGGACCAAGTCCGACTCAAGGTACTGGGTTCCCGCTGAAACAAGACGCCGCTCCGCCCCCTGGAGAGCTGCGTCGGCGTACCTCCCCAGAGGAAAAGAGGCGAACCTATTCTGCGCCTCAGGGAAGGTGATGTTTTCCGTTTCCTTGACATTAATTATCTGCTTTTCCTGCTTGAACTTTTCCCATTTTCGCGAGTACGCTGCATGGGGTCCCTGGCAGTTGGCACAGGTGAAGGTTTCGCATTAACAATTTTCTGAGGGATGGTCATGCTGACCGCACTTAGCGCAGGTAAGTCGGCCACGGCAAGAGTTTGTGCCATGCCCGAACCGTTGGCACTTGAAACAGCGCGGTGGGTTCAGGATGTACGGGCGGACTTTGCAATTCATATACTCAACATTTATGAATTCTGGAAGGGTGGATCTATCGAATGTCAGGATAATGTGTTTAGTGGCTATTTGTTTGTCATCGCGGCGTATGGATATGCGCTTTACAGCCGTGACGCCCTGATCCTTTAAAGGAGTACTGACACGAAATTTTCTGTTACGTTTTTTTCGCTCCTATGCGTGCCTACCAGCCCACTAATCATAGAATGACAGATTAGACGGTCGAGCTCAGCGTAAACATTCATTTACGGCGTCGTTTATTCGTGCCAGTTTCGGTTTCGAAAAAAAAACGCCGAGCGGCCTCCATGACAGGATGTATCACATGGCGTCACCATTCTTGCCGTATCGCTGCCTCTCTGGAAGCGCGAGCAAGCGAGCGCACACGCGCGCCCAGACCGGCCGAGGTCTTCGCCGCCCCCACAGGCCCGGGCAGCATGACGTCAGTCCCAAAACCATGACGTGTACACATTCCCGAGCAGCGCGCGCCAACCACAGCCAGCGCGTCGGCTTCGTCACGGGAGCCCCGACGTCGGCAGTTTGGGGCATGTAGCAGATGATGTCACGTCGGACCGCTCTGGGCTTTCTCGTGCGGGCGCAGATTAAAATGTATTTTAAATATGTTCCGCTGAACGGTTGCTGTTGAAACTTGCTGGGAGATATCTCCTGATAAAAAGGAAGCGTTTTACATAGTTATCTCAGCTTTGAAATTTCGTGTCAGTACTCCTTTAAGCCTTCCAAAAGGCCGGCATCAGTTTCGGAACTGAGATCTCCCTCAGAGATCACACCCTGAGAGCTGTTGAGGCTTCGGTGGGGTGTGACCCTGATCTCCAGATCTGCCATGCGGGTTTGTTTCAGGAGGATTCCGGAGTGCTGCTGAGTTTTTACTTCAACTGGTACTTCGCCTGTTTGTAGTTTTTTTGCCTGGAACGATTTGCCAATGATTCCTTCAAGGAACTTGGAGACGAGGAATACAGACTGGGAAGAGACGGGTTTCGATTTATCTACTGATTCAAGGACCAAAAAACGAGGATAGTTGTCAGGTTTCGGAATGTGGATTGTTGGAAGGGATGGAAAGGAAACTTCGGTGCGGCCCCTTTTCGGGGGCCGATCACGTCTGGGGTGGTGGGGGGGGGTTGAATTCTCCATATGGCATAGGAAAAAGCAGGGAGACTGGGGTAATTTCTCCTTTCACCTTACCCTGGGAGTCAAAGAGGTCCCGTAGCTCCCTGCCTGGTAGACAGGCAGGGAGCCCATCGGTCGGAGCTTGACCAAGGCTCCGAAGGCCACCGTTTACGGCTTCTACCCTTCACCTTTAAACACCTCGCCACGGTTGGCCAAACACGGCTTATGTTGGGAGCTCGGGGTCCGCGGTGTCGCTGCTCACCGTCACCAAGATTACTCAAGGTGCCCCGTGCGGGGAGTTAGTGGAAATTCATGAAAGCCTGGTGAAATTTTTTCCGAATCTGTCACCCGTCCACTTGCTTAAGAGACCATTGCAAATTCGTTGAGAAGGCGATTGTGTGTCAATGGCCAATTAACACACAATCAGTTTGGGGAAGCAACCAGTCCACTTGGTTGAGAGCTTATTGCAAATCCGCCAAGAAGACCAGCGTGTGTCAATGGCCAGTTAACACCCAATCTGTCAGGGGCAACGACTCTCAGTATCAGAAACACACTTTTGTCAGGCTAATGATTTAACGTTCCACTGCTTTACATTAGCTCCATGTCCCATTATAGAAAGCAACCTCCTATTCTCGGAAAAATCTTCATCGTCAGTTTTTCCCACTGGTCCTTTGCACGGTGTGAATAAGAAGAGATCCTAAGGCATATATTATTTCGAAGCTCCTGCGCATGCCACCGTAAACAGTTATACTGCTCGCCCTGGAAATGCTCTACCCGATGCTACATTGCACAGCATCTAAGAAAGGCGAATACAATTGAGAAAATCGCCGCCACAGTGGCTTGGTGGCTGTGGCGTTGTGCTGCAAGTTTTAATTTACGCACCATAAACTGGCAAAATGCTTGTGTAATGGAATGGCTGGAAAGTGGGTAAATTTTTCAGACACCAAAGGGTCGAAGAGGTATGGAGGCACGAAACTAAACGCACCTGAAAACCTTATGAATTAATACAAGCAGGCTCAAATGACCCTCGGTCATAAATTTTCGTACACTATTGTGGTATACTGTTGACAAATATTACCGTAGTCACGGAATGTTGGACTATCCTGTCCTCTAAAAGGTTGTGCAGGAAAGTCAGGGGCCGTCTTAGATTAACGAATGCGACTCTCCTGTATTTCCCTGACATTCAATGCCATCTCGGAGCCACGGCCTTGCAGCTTGCATGTTTACAGGATTAATTTCGCTTACAAAAATGCCGTGGACATAGCTGTCCATGTTCCGCGCTTGCTTGTGTGCATTGCCGAGTGACGTCGGGAAACACTTGTGCTCGCAATACAATGGCATCCACCAAGTGGGGCTATTACACTGCAGTTTTTAAGCGGAAGGTAGCCTTCGGGGAAAAGAGAACTTCAAACCTCCAAGCACAGCGTGACTTCACCATAGATGAGAAGAAAGAAGATGAGAAGAAGAAGAACCGCCGCTGTGGTCAGTTGCTTCGCAGCCGCTGGGGACTGAGGGCCGAGGGTTAATTGGCGTATTCATGGGAGGTTGTGGCCGTTAATACACCAGGGTGGCCAATCCTGCTCTGGTGAAGGAGTGCATTACCGGCAATGGTCGCCGGGGTTAGGCCGCACCCCAAGCCCCTTTGTGCAATTCCATCAATACGCGGACTTTTTTTTTACTCAGGTGGGAATTGTCCGGCACCGGGATTCGAAGCACGGCCCTTCTGCACGCGAGGCGGGTGTTCTACCTCTACGCCATCGCTGCGCTCACGTTGCCACGTCATCGCTGCCACGTTATTCTTATTTACGCTGAACTCGCACTGTGCTTGGAGAGTTGCAGTTTTCTCGACATCCAAATTCCCTTCTGCTTGAAAGAGTAGAAAAAGAGTAAAAAAAGATAGTGGTCCGTAAAACTTACTGTTGTCACATTTTGGGAGCGTCGAGGACATGGAAGAAATCTGCGTAGAAAGTGCCGCAACACTCACCACTGAGCATTGGTGCCCTGTTCCCAGCAGTTCAATGCTTAGAAACATTGTCGATAGAATGTAATTCCAAAGCCAATATGCTAACGTATCAACTAGAAAATTCTTGGACGAATCTATTGGTAAGATGTAAGGACATTGCCGAAAACAAAATTCGAAAACGGAAATCGCAGCCTTAAACTAAGAACAACACTTAGCCATGTTCAATTCCTCAGGCATTCTCTAATTTTTTGAGGCATGAAAGGGATGTGCAGAAAACTAGTTTAAAAAGGTATTGCTGTGGATGTGTTAGGAATCTGCAGAAATTCACTTATGAATGTCCGTTCGACGAGGCATCACTATCATACGAACAGCATGACCGCGAAAACTTTTTTATTCATAGTTTTCATATTTCGCGGACTATAGTGGAGACTACGGTACTCCATAACCGCATTCATCAAAATTAACATGAAAAATAAAAGGAGGTCTTGCATGTCCACGTACTTTATTAAAAATTACATTTTACCTGCGCACGCGGGGAACGTGACTTGCGATAGTACCCTGCCGCTTCCCTTTCACGGCTTGGCACAGGAAAAGTATCCGACCGGCGTGCTCTCCTCACCCCCCCACCCCATTTACAAGCCACCACAGGCTCTCACTAAGTACCTCAGCGACTTCTGAAGCAAAGCCTTTGCGAAGGCGCACTTGCTCGCCCTGCCTTAAACGGTGACTGTGACTTTTATGGGGGTGGGGGCAAACGTGGGTCTTTTGCTGGGGCATATAGAAGAGGCCGATGATGAACTTGGTTCTACCTTCCGTGTTTTCAGGCATGGAAGCTTAGAGGGGCTTTCTTGATTTACCTATATGAGTCTGCGCTGGCTCGAATTAAATGATTGATTGATTGTAGGGTTTAACGCGCCGACGCAAATCAGACAATGAGGCGCGCCGTACTGTAGGGCTCCGGACTAATTATGAACACCTACGGATCTTTAACGTGCGCCGAAATCTCGCACACACGGGCGTTATTTCTGTTCGCCTCCATCACAAAAGCGTCAGCCGTGGCCGGCAATCGAACCCGCGACCTCGTGGTCAGCAGCGCAACGCTTTATCTACTCAGCCACCTGGCTGGAATTAGCCCTGGCAGAAGACATGATGGGTTGTGTCGGATACTTGCGTTTGAACGTTCAGAAAAACGGGCTGATCATGTGTGCCAGAGAATTAACTTAAATACATAGTAGTAAAGTTCGAATAGTGGAAGTGGGGTTTGATGGCAGGTGGAGATGGAGTACAGGCTATGCATGAAGCTGCGGCACTGGCAGTAAACGATGAAAGCGGCTGTCTGTTTCTTACAAAATTCATCCGGCCCACGTGTCGTGGCTACAGCGCCGCAGAGAGGTTGCCGGGGGGAGTGACTCAGCTCCACCACGAATAGGGGACGTTGAGAAGAAGTGCTGGGTGACAGGTGGTGTCGAGGTCGAGTTCCTCTGTTAATTAATGAGGACGGCCTGCAGCTCGTTTATTTATCGTTCTTCAGCTGGCTTCACGTTGTTGCGTTTTGTTGTTCGGTTTATGAGGGCTGGTAGGTCATTAGCGTACGGAGAGGTGCAAAGCATAACCGTCTAAACGCTTTCGGGTTTTCGTTTTTACAGGCAGGCCGGGCGGTATCCCACTGTGCGTGCCAAAAGCGGGGATGCGGGGGCTAGGTAGCGATGCGGCAGATTCCCGGCCTGGGAAATATGAACGGTGTTTCCTTTTTCAGAGCATGAGCGGCACTTTTGTTGTCTTGCGGCTAGGAAAGGCTGATGATTTTTCAGGCGTACCGAAGGGGTCCTGGTAATTAGAGGGGCTCGGTAGGGGGACGGGAGGTGCGACGTCACTCGAGCTGGAAGAAAGGATGAATGCGTTAACGCGAAACGGAGGCAGGAGTGGCCGTGCTGCTCAAACTGAGAAGGTGCGCGTGAATTTGTCCACGTCGGAGTGTGTCGCCTCGGCGGCAGGGATGCGCCTGCAAGCGATTAACATTTTTTGGATTTATGTAAAGTTTTTGCAGAAAACTGGCAACGATTAATATATAAGCCGAATTTCCTGCCTGGAGCATGAATGTCGGTGACGTATTCATAGAGGGCACAAAAGCCAGACCGGTTTATGTCTTATAGCGGTCAGGATTTGTGAGGTGTTTTTCTTTGCTGTCTTTCATTTGCTCGTCAGAGTGTGGTGTACAAAAGAAGTTTCGTTTGCTCACAAAAGAGGGTTGCGTCAAGTGAAAATACCTACAGAAACAACTGGTTATTGTTAACTGGAGAGTCCAGCTGTGCTAGCTGCACTGATTGCTACGCCAGATAGGGGTGATAAGAATTCAGTGAGGTGGCTGTGGGAGAGTGTGGAGACAAACACAGAATAAAATAACTATATAAGCAACACTGAATGGCGATAGTGTTAAAAGAAAATTGAATAAAAAAGTAGGGAAATTGTGCCGAGGAAGCACATAACGCTAAAACAGCAAAAGGAAGAAAACAAATGAATATGATGACGCAAACGCGTGCACATGTAGTCACCCACACGGTTCAAGAATTACAAGCTTTATTCTGGTCCACAGCCTCTCAAGAAATCAACCTTTTTTTCTAGAGATGCATCATCATTACAGACCGCAATTTTAGGCCGAAAAAGTCCAAGTTTTGGCGCCTAAAACAGGCAGTAAAATGCGTTATTCGGGCATGTGTACATGATAAAAGCTGTAGTTACCGTATAGACCAGAATTTTGCCGAGTCGGCGATTTTGCGGCAACCGCTGCGCCATCTGGCGGACATTTCTTGGGGACTGCGTTGCGAGCAGACGACGCCGAAGTCACACGCGGTTGTTCCTTGCGGTACGTGGTTATCAGACGTCCCAGCGGCATCAAAAATCATTAGGCCTCATTTATTCGTTAAGTCAGCAGCACGAAGTTTAACTGTGCTTTAAGGAGAACGTTCAAAGCGTACGAGAGCTGACAGGTTTGCCGATTAATTCCGTTCTCAACCCGCTAAGGCGGTGTGCCACCCTAGGAACGCTTTGTCCTCACGGGGGTTGCCTGGGAGGCTACGTTTCTCCGCGCCAGCAGGACGCCCGACTTTTTATGACCAATTGATGTATGTTTTCTTAATTCTGGGTAGGTTGCCGTCAGTGCCTTTACTTTCGATGTGAAGAATCTACTCGTCCGGGCGTCACTACGCCGTTGTTGGCTGCAACAACAATCAGCGTAAGCGCAAAGTGCGCATACAAGAAACATGCGAAGTGCACCACGACGAAAGAAGTGTCTGCATGTGCGGAGAATATTCGCTGCACAAATTTCCTGCGTCCCTTGAGTGCCGCCACGAATCTGTCGTCACGCTAATCAGTCATCAGGAAAACCACTCAGTCATCAGGAAAGATCGATCAGCTCGTGGCGGACGGGTAACTGTACTAATTAAAATTGTATTCCTTTCACATCATTGCCTGATGTAGAAATTGCGCAAGCTATTTTTTCTAGGATAGTTTGCGATGGCTCGAATGACTGGATGCGTAAATGGTAGCCCGTTGCTAAGATCGGCGTATTGGCAATTGCCACTACCGTCTGCAATATTATCAGGTTCAATCACCCAACCCTCCCGTCGTCAGGTTTTCGCTGGTTCGTCTCTTCCCCCCTCCCCCTTCATCGACGGGGAGCGACATGGCTTTGTGCGCAAGGACGCGGGGGGGACGAATTCTGCTACTGGACACAAGCCGCTTTCCGCGGCTTCACAGTAACCCACGCGCCCGCCGGCAAGGCAACTCACAATGAGCGAGAATGGTGCAGGGAGGGATGAACAAAGGCGCGCTGCGTTGCTCCTGCGGCGGCAATCTTCAGGTGCGAGCCGAGCAGCGTGAGGACTCTTTTGTGGGCCGAGACACTGCTGTTCAAGGGAGGTTGCACCGTCGAAGCCAACCGACTGACCTGTTAGAGGAAAGGTGCCTTCTCTTTGTGAGTGTGTGGACATCCCTTTCGGTGCTCCGGATTGGTGCGTCCTGACGTCACCCGAGAAAAAGGGGGAAGAGGGTTATTTATTACAAACTGATTATTTATTCTCGTGCGCGCAGGAGCGCAAAACCCTGTTCACTCAGTCAAACGCCATGTGAATATCTGTACATAAATTTTCTTTCTTCGCCCTACGCATCCACAATGTTTGCCCCAACTCCGGATCAACGAACGCCATCACCGGTCACGCTACCAGATCCGCAACACCGTCCTCTAGTGAGGATGGTATATCTGGCGCCTAAGAATTCGTTTCGCAGCACGCACGTAGATCTCGTGTTATTATTATGGGTGACTTTAACCTCGCTGATTATAACTGGGCTACTATGCTCCACAAGTTTCAGTCATCGAAAGCACTAGTTGATTTAATGCTTGATTTTAACCTTCATCAGATAGTATCAGATGCAACGTCTATACAAGGAAGAACTGGAAATATTCTCGACCTCACACTTCTCAGTGACCATTTTCCAAGCAACCAAATTGAGATAAGCATTGTTGACGGGATATCTGACCATAAGATACCTGTGTGTCGGTTTACACTTGATTGTGAAATGATAGTTCGCACTACCGCAGTAATAATAAACAATTATCACAAAGCCAACAATGGCAGTATTCTAACGTATCTCGCGCATGAAAGTCAGCATTTTTTCAAACTGCCCTTTATATTTTCGCAAATTTAATTTGTTGCGGCTCCAGTTACAGGTCGTTGTTCTTCACTGCATAAAAAATGTTATACCTTTGAAACAAAAAATACCCAACCTAAAAAACCCATGGATAAGTCGAGAAGTTATCCAACGAAGCGTCAAGTAAAAAGGTAAGGCCGGGTGGCGATGATAAACCCCGCCAACTCGCCAGGTAACGAGAAAGTATTAAATGCAGTCACGGAACTGAAAAAACACAGCAAGCCAAACGCATCACTTCAACATAACCCTTAAAACTTTATCAGAAATAGCCCGCAGAAACTCTGGAGGCGTTTTTGTAGAAGTCCTAAAGCGCCGTGTACACTAACAGCAGAAGAGCGGAAGCAAAGTCCAATGCTGCGAATAATGCTTTCGTCCGCTCGGTATTCATGAGAGAAAATGGCATTTCACCTCCCGTAAAACAGCGCAATACTGACAGAACTGATGAAATTAACACCGCAGACGCTGGAATTATGCAATTTTTACTTAACTTGGACCCGAAAAAAGCCACCGGCCTGGATGACATACCGAACGAATACCTTAAAAGATATGCAGAAATGTGTAGCAAGTACTTTCGCCTAATTTTTTGCAAGGCGCTTTCAACATCTACCTTTCCGGAGGATTGGAAAAAAAGCAAAAGTAGAACCCTTTCACAAATCAGGACACAAAAAAGACTTCAAATTTCAGGCCTATTTTACAAACAACCACGTAATGCAAATTATTGATCACATAATCCTGAAGCATCTAAATGTTTTCCCACGTTTTCTTGGAAAACGTGAACTTTTTGTCGCCCCGTACGCATGGCTGCCACAGCGGTCTATCAACTATTACGCAGCTAGCACTAGAATTCAAGAACTCGCCCTATCTAGTAACAACAACGTGTAAACGGACATCATTACAATGGATTTTTCTAAGGCGTTTTATTGTATAGGCCATACTGAATGAACTGCGAAATTGGAAAGTGCGATGGGTAAACGCGCAATATCGGCATGAGTAAAAAACTTCCTCGTGAAGAGATCACGGTATCTTGTTTTCGAAAACACACCATCCCAGACCGTACTTGTACCCAGGGGTCTATGCTCGGACCACTATTGTTCTTAATTTTTATTAACCACATAACTTACAATATCGTGTGCAACATCAAGTTATTTGCAGATGACTAGATTATTTACAGGGAAATATAAAGCTATACTGACCACCGAATCCTTAACACGTGTTTTAGTGAAATAACGAAATGGTGTTTTCACTGGAAAAAACCACAAGCATTAAGAAACACATTGCCGTGATTGTTTCAACAAAAAAACAGCCTTCTACTTTTACTTACTTTATTAACGGCATATCCTTAAGTAACGTTTCGCAACATAAATACTTAGGGATCATGGTTACTTCCGGTCTCAGATGGGATGCACACAACACAAATATTAGCGCCGCCGCTTTGCCCACGCTGTTCTACCTAAAACGGTGCCTAAAGATGTCTCCTACATTACCAAGCTGTTAGCTTACAGGACATTTGTAAGACCGATTCGAGAATATACAAACACTATAGGGTTTCGGCACTGGACTACAATCATTAAAAAGTGTCCAACCAAAGGCAATAAGGTTCACCCACAATAAATATAAGTGGACTGACTCTCCCACTTACCTTTGATTCTTTCAGGAATAAAACTTTTGTCAGTTAAAGCGAGGCACGCTGGCCTAAAATTCTTGGTCCAGCTAATTCAGAACAAGTACAAGATTGATACGCATAAATATATATCTTCTCCTCTACCCGCACTACACGTCACAAACACGACCGCCATATATCTGAATATTCCTGTAGTAACGACAGGTGCATTTACCCCTTTTTTCCCGTTGCAATACGCGAGCGGAATAAACTGTACTCGGCGATAACAATAGCTTACTCATTATCTAAGTTCTGCCCAATGCTAGATCCTTCAGTACAGGAATAAAATTTATTGCTGCGCAAACCAAACATTAAACACGTGTAGCACTTCTAGCTCTCTGGTCTGCTCGTTTCTTGTGTAATTTTTGTTGTTGTAGCTTTGGAGTACCACTATCCTTATCTGTTTGATCTACTTGTTTGTTTGGTTTATTTTGTCTTCTTCTTACTACATCTTGTAATATACGCGTTTTTATGTGTAAAGATGCGCAATTATTGGTGTCATTGCGTGCATATGTTCTTTTTTTGTCTTTCTCTTGAAGCAAGCCTGCTGATTCGCACGTTTATTGTACGCACAATATTTACGCCCTCCTGCTATGCTGTCGAATGAGAGTGGCAGTAGTATAAATAAATAAATAAATAAATAAATAAATAAATACGTAAATAAATCAATAAATATGAATAAATAAATTTTTTTTTTTGCTAAAGCCACTGCGCCTGTCGTGGGGACACTGGGTGGTCGTTGCGAGGCACGCGCTCGCCAGCGCTCGGCATTTTATTGGTTTTGGATGCGTTAAGCCTTACACGTTATTCCCCACACATTACGGCCATCTACACAGGTCATCCACTGAAGTAGAGAAAGCTCACTTGCACTTTGGAACGCTCCATGATCTTAACAATGCTTGCCCTTCAGAACCTGAAAAATGCTTTGAGAGTATTCCGCAGCTTTGTGGTATGTTCTGTCATCAAATGGTCTTTGGGGGATGGCGGCGGATTTGTCCCGCACCTTCAAATTGAGTTGAGTATTCTGATTAAGAACGATGCATGCCCAAGTATCCCGCTGCCGAAGGCTTTCTGGTCAGAATGTGAAATAAGGACATGAACGTGCTACATAACGCTGAATGGTACCATGGTATAGAATAGTCTAGGGTTCGACGCTCGTGTCTGTTAAAAAGCTGTGAATAACCCTAAAGAGTTTGTTGTTAAAGCCTTCCACCCTTAGCAATGCTCAGAGGGTGTAACAAAAGGCTCCAGTGGAAGAGACATATTCCGCGTACTGCTCTACGAAAACACAAAAGAATCTTATTGATTAAACTGCAAGACACCGATGGATACCATGGATGGCGCAGTAAAGTTCAATTTTTTCAGACATAAATTTCAGTCATCCCGTCCTGCAGAATTGGATGCTCAGTGAAGCTGCTGTGAATATTACACCTCAGTAGCTATGCTCATTATACCAATTGAAACCATTAGACGGCACGCCAGAATACTTTCAAATACCCTTACATTTACGTGTATGAAAGGTTTCGTTCCGTGTGTTAAACGTTTATCCTTTAAATAATCACAGTACCAAATTCAAAAAGCACCCTTCGACGTTCCCGAAACGGTGGACGACTTCACTGATCAATAACAAAAGTGCCATGCGTCGAAGCAATGTTTACGACACGTTTCACACTCAAGCGGTGACCACGGCGAAGATTTTTAGTGGAATTAGGCGCATTGACCCACAACGGCCGCTGATTATTGCGTCTCTAGAGGAAATCCGCAAGTATAGGTAACAAGGTCATTGCTTACTGCCAGACAACTACACATATTGCTTGTTTTATCGTGTGCAGCACGCATCTCGCGCCGCGTGCAACGTGAACGAGCAGACGACGCGAGATGGCCATTCACACTATAGGAGCGGTTCGTCCGCCGTCGGTATGGGCCGACTGTTCGACCTCGGGGCGAATAGGCGGCCAATTTTTTCTTACCTCTCCATTCCTTCTATCAGACATTTTGCCCGCGCCCGGACGACGCACCAGCCATCTCACACCGGCGGGCTTTTGTTGCGGCCGCCTTTCGACAAGGTTCGAGGCCGTATCACACCACCCCGGACCTTTTTTTGATCTGCTGATCTGAGACTACACTCCCCGAACGGCGACCGGCGTGTCGATCCGTACAAATATATTCCTCGCTACATTAGTTACCGCTTCAAACCTGTCAGCCATAATTTTTTTTTGCCTTCGCCGTAAAAAAAAACTGTTTTATTTAATAATTTCACCCTGGCAGTTTAAAAACAAAAAAAAACACTCAGCTTGTTTTGCAAGAAGTTATCCATTTACAAGCATAATATTTAATTAGGGTATCAGACAATTAGAACTTATTTTGACATCACAAAAAAAATTTTGCCTGTTTTCCAAAATTTTGGAAAGCAGTGAGCCCACAGGCAAAACATAAGGGAGGGAGTGCAAGTAATTTTAGATATACAGCCATGGCATAAAACTGCAACGTCGGTCCTTGGGGTCACCCTGACGTCAGCTTGACATTCTATGCAATGCCTTTCTTCTAACCTTCAGCTCTAGCAAAAAACTAACAATGGTGATATCTATTGAAAGAGACATCCTTGAAAAACATTTTCCCATAAAACTGTCTGTTTTGGTTTTGTTCTGGAATGGCTGGAAGTCCCTGATTTATGTTCTAAATATAGAACGACAGTAGCAAAATGGTTAACGGAGATCATTTGTCGCACAACGGCGGCAAAAGGGAGAGAGCATAACAGTTAACTGATGCTCGTAAGTGGCATCCTCCCAGTGGAGGGCATTCCGGGATAACCAAGTTACGGATTGTCGTCCAGGCCCTCTTCCCCAGGTGGTTTTGCGATCCAATATCCGGGTTGGCCAGATCAACAATGTACTGCTAATTATACAGGAAGTGCTTTGGGGGTATGCCTTGGTATTCTGGTACTACCATACCAGTGGTAAAGAGGAACGCGCGAGTGTCATAAATAACAGCAATGGGATATACACTGAGTTAAATACCTGGATGAGGGTGCTGTGGTGATACGCATTTGTCTTTAATCTCTTGAGAGATTGCCTAATAAACGGCTCCTCCTGTCCCGAAAAATGCACGGAAACTGTGGTACAACCGGCTTTCAATGCAAATTTTCTCTGATTTGGAACAGAGGCACTGGGGTACGTTCCCTTTCAATGTAACCACTGCAGCAGGGGCTTTACTGCAACGTAGCGGGCGTTCGTAATAATGAGGCTGAGAGTCTCATTGGTACAAAAAATCGCCAGCTAGGATCTTTGTCAAGTAACGATAAAGAACTTCTCATGCTTGAATGCCGTGTCGAGTAACCTCACATGCAAAATAAATAAATAATGAAGAATTTTACAGGGATTGTGTCTTTGTCTGGCCGCATCTTTGGGCGACGAGTCACGAAAAATTCCTCTTCCCATAGGTGGCTGTGGGTACCTTGTTCGAATTTTATTTGTCAACAGTACTTTACGCTTGGCCTATGAGGTATATCAGACGCCTGTGGGATAAGCTAGGCTTCCAGGAAATTTCAGTGTACACCAAAATCCACCCATTTACATATTTTGCGCGCGGTGTGCGAGGGTTCCCTCTTCGAAGGACACATAAAGCAGGTTTATCTTGTAAACTGCCCTTGGGATCGCCTGCGGTTGCGGCGTGGGGCAGTTAGAGTGCATTGGCTTGAGTAATAAATGCAATCCCCGAAGCTGTATTTCCACGGACGCAGAAATAAATTTACATCATTACATACTCACCACATATCTGAGCGAAGCTGTGGGCTGTAGGGTTATTAGAATTACGCTTGCGTTTTTCTAGCTGAATTACATTTTTCTCTTGAAGACAACAAGCTTTCTCTTCTGAAAGCTCCGGCGACCGTGGGCGATCTTTTAAGGAGCAAAAAAGCTTGTCCAGTGCCCTACTCTCATTTCAGGAGTGACGCCACTGTCCCTGGGGTTCTAGTAAGGGGTCCCTTCAGCTGCGCACGGGGATTTCATTTCTCGGAGTGCCTAGCCGTCCGCTTGAAGAAACGCAGAACATATGAAAAATATCGAGTAGAAGGGGAAATAAAAAGTAAAACGAAAATAAAAATCGATAAACATTTTGGGATGCAGTGGGCTCGCACCCTTACGATTTATGTTCAGTATTGCTTTCGTTCAGACACAGTAAAAAATGACCCATCGTAGTGGTAGGAGTGGACGGCTAAGCCGCGAAAATTTGGTTCGCGGGACTGGAGCCCTCCGCAGCTTCAAAATGTTGGCTTTTGATGGTCCCTGAAGCGATCAGTTTTTAAGAAAAAGGTCCCTTCGGTCATCCCTGCCGAAGCAGGGAATTCTTACAGTCGATCTGAGCAAACGATGTAGAAAAAAAGGTTTGCAGGAGAATCCTAATCTCTGGTAGCCACGGACTGAATTGTGGCTGTAGAAATTGCGTGGTTAAAATCAGAAATCGTTTTCGGGGAAGAATACGTACATCGTGGTAAAACATGAGCCCAGGCAGAGTCAATCCTGCTTCCCGACAATTCGTTTCTATTGTGATGCCAGGTTTTGCAACTATGTGTCACGAAACGACCGCCTTGCTTTTAATAAAAAGAAACTTTGCACGAGAGTAAATCTTCGTTCTTGATTTATTTCAGGAATCCACCACCATGTCTCGTTGCATCTTGGAGGAGAAGGCAGACTACGAGTGCCAAATATGAGGGGATTATGTAGAAAATTAATACTTACATATACGCCCCTCAGTACGGCTTACGACGTCCGTGCTGGAGCCTAGCCGGCGGTCTACGGGACTCCTTCCCACGACCAAGAGAAACGTGGGCAGCAAAGAGATCCACCTCGCCTCATCGTGCCGAACACACATACCCTTTTAGAGGGAAAGATAAAAACGTTGGCTTCAATCCACGCTTTGAGGGTGGTTGGGCTTCGAAGCAGTAAACGACACCCATAGCGATTACACATGCGGCGAACTTGAAATGCCAGACGTGGCTCTACAAGGGGTGAAACCAGAGATTCTGCTGGGGCGGGAATCGCCGAGGAGGCGTCCCGAACGCAGCAGCGCGGCAAAGAGGAAACGGAGAGGAGCCTGTTTGGGAGATTGTAGATGAAGGCCGCACTTGCGGCTATTGCGTCATTTATCCCACTGCATACCCCTCATTCTTGTTTCATAAATAACAGCCCAAAAGCGCCATCCCCCTCCCCAGACCCTGAGCACAAACCACTGTCTGTCTCCTCGTCTCCATGTGTTGGCGTAGCTTAGTCGGCAAGCTCTCACTCCCCTTCTCTTTGGGCCCAGGTTCGAAACCAGGCGGCGCCAGTAGTTTGTATGGCTTGAGTATATCCAGTATTAGCCTAGGATGTTTGTGTAGCCCGGGAGTTTTCTGCTGCCAGGGGCACGTTAACGTCCTTGGATTTTTAGTCATATAATGCTTTGCAGTAAAATTGGCCGCATATCTGCTCGCCTCCTTGCAAATTTTATCGAAAGACAACTGTCTTCTGCTGCCCATTCTATGTAGCTGCCTCGCCTGTCACCCCTGCCCAGGTCTCTGAAGGTGTTCACCTCCTGTATTAGTTCTCTTATTATGCTTGCTGAAGTAAATTTAATATTTTCGCATTCGCACTGCTGGCGCAATCAATGTACAATATTTAGTGAGTCATTCGACGATTCTCGAATGAGCATGCTTTATTCGGGTAACCGTGGATTCGGGAAAATCCTCCCGACAGCGATGATGATGGTCAGAAAATGAGGTTCATGCTATTATGATGGACTAGCGCCCATCCATTAAAGGGTGATTGTCAACAAGCTGAAATATACTTCTCGCTTGTGCCGGCGCAAGAAGTAGCATTTTATGAGGTCGAAGGGCAGCCGCAGTCGAATGTTGCTTGCACAAGTTGATTGCGCGAAAACTGACGATTTTCGAATGCACACTTAATGCGTGTTGTGGGATAGGCACGCTACACAAAGAATTCGAACCGAGACGCTGAAGGCGAATTCCCCCAGTTTACACAGAAGCTGGCTATGGTTAAATATCTGAAACGCCTGTGAAAAGTCAATTTCAACAAATGCCAGATTTTTAGAGTTATAATGTTCATTGAGGATGAAACAACTAAAAGAAGCAAGATGAAGCTAAGTCATTCTGTCGGCGCCGGTGGATACAATGATTTTGGTCGGAAAAACACCACCAAGCGCCACCCGCTTTTCTGACATTCCTTTTGTGAGAACAGAAAAGATTGCCCTGTAAAACACACCGCAAAAGTACAGGAGCTGAAAATAAACACATTGATAGCATGTACAAATACCGTTTTGCGGCCTATATTTTACTGCATTGTTTATCTTCGTAACACAAATAACTGTTCTTACCCACAGATCAAAGACGCCAGAAACAGCGGTAAAGAAGGTAATTTGGGCACGTACACCTGAGTGCGTATTTCGCTGTCAATTTACCCTCTCAATGTTCGTGAAAGAGAAAAAAAAGAAAACACTCTTAGTACTACAAAAGAAAAATATTTCTCTATTCCGAATTGTAAACACTTGTTGGCTTTCAAACACCTCCTGCTTTAAATAACGGTAAATTGCAGCACCCGAACAGAAACCACGCGTGCCGAAAAAACCTGCTCCGCCCTGTGCCACCGTCTTTCGAAAGCGCGCAGTATTCCGCATCGTTGGGCAGCTCTGAACACGCTGCGACAACACCAGAGGGCGGCCGTTAGCCCCCCCCCCTTCCCCCCCCCCCACACCTCCGGGTAGTTCCGTCTACAGCCTGAATAACGCCACGCATGCTGCGCCGACACGCTCCGGTGAAAAAGCTGTCGCCAGCACCACGCATGAGAGACGCCGAAGCCCAGTCAGGCAGGCGGCTGTGCACAGTGCACAACCAGACAAAAGGGAGCTTTTCGGAGAGCCATGCTGTGTGTCGAAAAAAGAACAGCGTTGCTGTGAATTAGGGTCGGAGGTGCGACAGGCCTTTTATTGTGTCTGGCCGCCACTTCTATTGGGGTGACCACTTAACGCTACGACATTACAAAAATTAGCGGCTGTAACAGGGTTACGGTAAATCATTTTCAACAGGTACTGAATATAGAGAAATGTGTGAGCTTGATAATTTACAGTTTATAATAAAGTACACACCGGGAAGTTAGTTTTCGCAATTTCCTGATAGTAGAACATCTATGCCAGCATGGGCTATACTAAAACAAATTAAACAACTTTCAGAAGTACAGATTGTCTGATAACCTGACCACGAATCCTTCCAACGAAATGAGTGGGAACACGCCACTGCCCGCGTCCATACACACCGGGCCGTTTCCCAAGAGTGTGATAACCTTCAGGATGGCGACATCATCAACCCTACGCCCCTGAGAAAATACGCCGAAATACTCCCCTACACCTGCGCGGGCGCCAACAATATCCAGCACCCCACCCATACCTATCCAGAACCGAAGCTACAGAATCCCTATGACTATAAAGGAGCTCTTACCCCCAATACCCTACTCCATGCAATGTACCCCAGCCTCTGCTCCGCATATTGCAAATACTGCCCCCCCCCCCCCCCGCCCCCTTGGCACCTTATAAAATCTGGTATGACGTCTCAACAAACCCCGTCCTTTACTCCTAATCCCCAACCTAATCCCCAGTGAGTGGCACGGCTAACCAGCTCTGACCTCTCCTCCCAGCGTAGCCTGGCAGAGAGGGCCAGAGTGGACAGCGCAGGCCAGGATATCCAGGACCAGAGGAAACGCCCACCAGGTGGGTGCCCAGGCAGCATCACCTACGGCCCGCATAATTAAAGTTTATTCCTCCTCTTGTCCTCGAAAACCTAGAACGTGCTTCAAGCACAGATGACTTCTTTTTCCCTGATGTAAAGAACTTATGAAAAGATATCTATAGGCTCGATTTGAACAATTTTACTCTTGTGAAAACAATGCTTTCGCAATTCACAGTGTGACGGTTTCGGCGAATTTTTTTTAGATAGATTTGCTCGCAAACCAGAGTTAACTTTTTAGTCACATCTTTCTTATTCATGACCATCGCCCGCTTTTATCCGCCATAACTTGTCCTTATTCTCGTTGCATTCCTCCTTTCTGCTTATTTCTCACATTTTCGATATGGTCAGAGTATTTCACTGAAGAATTCAAAGTTTTAAACAGCTCAAAGTAAAACACACTCAAAGTTTTAAACAGCTCTTTTTTCTTCCTCTTTATGTTTTCACTTTATGTATTCGAGCTCTCTCGCGTTTCCGCAGATGAAATCACAATAAAAAGGTGGAGCAAGTGGAACTTTGCTTTCGCGTTACACAAAGCTCCAGATAGCACATCACAAAAAAGATGTTTGAATGCGGGCTCCGGCCGGAAGTTCTCTCCGGGGGCTCCGCCTGCGCTCTCTGAAACGACCAGGGGCTGAAAGTCTTGACGACAGTCTCAAAACTCTGCGAAATAAAATGAACAGTGGGAACACTCGCGACACGCAAGTGCTTCAAAAAAGGCCGCTCTGAAATATAATGCCTGAAATTTCGAGGCAGTGGCTCAGATCATGGGCCAATCTCAGTTTTTTTTCCAAACGTACTCGCAGGGATGATTATGATGACGGCCTCGTCACATTTGAACCTTCGGCGTTGTGCCTGTTGGCACTTTTACCATTTCCTTTATTTCTCTTCAATCCGTACAATGTTTCCTCCACAACCAAGTGTTCATGCGTTATTCTTTTATTTTTCTGCTTCCTTGCAATTTGCGTATTGGAGTTGTACGTGCACATATTGCGCATTCTAGTTTCTTCACATTTTTAGACGTTGCTACCCTTGTACGTGTCGGAGTTTACTTTTACATTAACATGGCACCTATAGGGGTTAGTTGGTTCTGCATTTCTTGAATGGAGAGCCCCTACACTTTGACTAGAACAAGGACGAGAAAGACTACAACTCTTCGTCCTGTGTTGTAGACTTTCTCGTCCTTGTTCTAGTCAAAGTTTAGGCGCTCGCCATTCAAGCAATTACTTTTACAGTTGGAAAACTTGCAGTCTCACTATATTAACACTTTTGTCACAAAAAAAAAAAAACTAATTCCCCGACTTGAATTTCGAGGTAATGATTGTCAAAACAAAAGCCTAGCTTGCTTGTGGCCGTACAATAGAGCAATATTTTGTCATTTTATTTATATTAAAATCGTCATCACTATATTTAGGTCCACTACTTGTCGAAGTCGCATGCCACAAACACTCCGCTGATCCTGTGCAGTACTGTACAAATATACTGTTCGCCCCACAATTGCTTTATCTCGTTTCTCCACCTAGTTTAGGCGCCCTTCTAATATTATTACCGTCGTTCGGTAGCCATTTAGGGACACTTGAGCAAAGCTATTTCTAAATGTCATAAATTGCACGCCCATCGCTACACTTCTGTCACACAACAACTATATGGGCTCCCCGAGTTCTCAAAACCCTCGCTTCTAACTACTAACCATTGGTCTTAAGCGCTGGACACATGTACGATTGGTACACGTGATTCGCATGGGACTGATCGTTACGACTGACGCCACGACTAGTCGTACGCTTGAATTTGAGACACATGACCCGATGCGCGCATACGATGCGTCGTCGGCATCGCTCCGCCCACTGTTTTGGATTCATGGTCAACTACGACGATCGCTGAGCTGAATTTGTAGATTCCGCGCGTTTGTTCGCAATATATAGATAAAGCAGGCAATCGTGAAGCGTTTTCTGCCCTCGGAAACAGTCCGCGAACGCGCCAGCCGCGCCTGCCATCTCGGGACACGCAGCTGCTCGAACCGGCGCAGACCATGGTAGCAACCGCTTGTCGCTGCTCTTCTGAATCAATCTGATCGTTAAAATGAAGTTCCACATGCGAGAAAGTATGTATTTCTGTGGTGAAAAATTGTGCTAGGGATTGTTGTCAGGGCTTATCTTAAAAGCGGCGATCAGATATCTGCCGCGATGCAAGCCAACGCTGACCGGTCGCCGCGGCGCGCGGCGCGCGTTTCGCCGACCAGCCGAGAGATGGCAATACCTGCGCGGAAGCATCGGAACAGGTTACGCAGATGTCTTGGTCACCTATCGCTCAAACGGCAGTTATAGCCTAAATAAAGTTCCACATGCGAGAAAGGGGATGCTTGTGTGGTGAAAAGTTGTGTTATGAATTGCCATTCGCATCTGCACAGATAGCGGCGATCAAATATCCGGCAGGATGCTAAGCCTAAAGTTCCCATCACCCGAGCCGCCATGAGCGCCCGAGCAAAGCAAGCTGGTTTTAGGCTCAGCGGGCTCTCGTTGGCTGTGGCCTCACGACGATCTCAACGATGGCACGACTGCATCTGGCTTTCCAGTCGCACTTCGTGAGCCTCCTCCGACCAGCGAACGATCCCAAAACAGGTCATAACGATCAATCGTAACGATCAGCCGCATGCAAATAGCGTGCACCAGTAGAACATGTGTCCAGCGCTTTATACTTTTTTGTGCTCATTTTGTCCGTTTTGATGCGCGCAGCAATTTGCCAAGTTCATGCTTTGTACTTTATCACCAGGGGTATGAAATAATTGTTCGAGTTTCTTTTCCGTGCATGACGGTAGCCCGCTGTGTTGTACTTCTTATTGATTGATTTATTTCAATGTTCAACGCGCCGACGCAACCCGACGATGAGACAGGCCATAGTGGAGGGCTTCGCATTATGTTGACCACATGGGTAAGCTTATCTCGCGCTGAAATCTCGTACACTCCGGCCTCTTTGCTTTTGCCTTTTTGCTTTTGCGCTGAAATCTCGTACACTCCTGCCTTTTTGCTTTTTGCGGCCGTCGCGGGCGGAAATAATACCCGCCTCCTCGGCCTCTTCATTACAGCGCCGTAGCCGATGAGCCCCCGAGGCGGGTTGTATGTCTAATGTTTTCGAAATGGTTACCCTTATTGTTTCATATATCATGATTGTAATCGGTTCTGACAACTGCACAAGGTACTTATAATCATGCATGTATTCTACACAGTGTGTTGCTTTCCATGCGAAATGCGCGCTTGCTGCTTGTTTATTTTCGGTTGCTTTACACTGATTGATATGGATTTCTGGCGTACGGCAAAGATTTCTGGGTGTAGTTTCTAAGGCATAGCATGGACGCCTTCGATATATTCCCCAAACCAGACGACATCCGCTGAAAATATGAAACGCTTCGAATATTTATGCATCGCCGCTTAGTGAATAAAAGTGTTTTTGCTCTACATAACTGCTATCGATGGCGACCTTTATTACGCGACGATTAAATGCCTAATGTCGCATAACTTTGGTCCGACGATTCGCAGAAACAACTTTTACAACGGGGTAGTACAAACAGAAGCCCTTCCCGTGCCACCAAGGTTAACAGGCTGACAAAGCGAAACCGGGAGATTTTTCGTTTAAAGCTATGAGAAAGTGAAAACGTACACTGGATATTCCGCGTACACAGTGCTTCCAAAGCACCGAGAGCGCACTGACAGCCAGGTTAGATGGGTGTTCAAGCCCAGATGGGACCGAAAGCGCTGACTTCGCGCAGCTGCCGGCCTATCCCGGAAAGAGGCACTAGCGGAAGTGAGTGGGAATTTGGTTTCTCGGTGACCCATACTTGCAGACGCAGCGCAAAAAAGGCACACAGGAGAACCAAAGCGAGGACGACGACGAACGCCAAAAATTCAAGAAACTTTAGTTCGGAGTGTGCCCGCATCTTCCCTCGATGGGAGAGAAACTCACAGAAGAATTCATTGCAAGACCACACACTTTCCATGCGCGAACACTCTATGGCCTCACTGATGTCGACAGCGTTTCCAAGAGCACAACTGAGGGGTTGCTGCCGTTTTCATGCCCCAACCTATTTCAAATTTCATTTCATTTATTTACTCTCAATGCCCTTCAGGTGTTCCAAAAGGGAGTGGGGTAATGAGAAAAAATCAGCAATAACACCCAGCAGAGCGGGGATGGAACAAAATTGCACTGAATGTGCAAAATCCTAAACTTCTGACTGGAAGGTGAGAGGCTCCGTGATGCAGACGATCGAAGCTTGAAGGCTATTGCCATCAATACTGCTTTCTTGAACAAATAAGTCATTGTACTGTTTATTTCTGCACAATGGTAAACCAACTCAGAAGTTCTGTCAATGCGGGCAATGCACCAGTAGTGTCCACAAGAAGCGGCTTTTTAATAATTTGGAATGTGGGATAAATTTTGTTAAATGTACACAAACTAGAAACGATGCCTCGTGAAGAGAGATGCTAAAAATTCAACTTTTCTTCATTTGTGTAACATTGGGCAGGCGCTATAGATTGATAATACGAATATAATAGCGCAGCACCGTCTTGCTGTGATTCCAGAGCTGAGTTAAGCGATTTATTGCCGGGGTCCCAGACCTATAAAATCTTGCCAAAAAGTTATCGCTGGTGAAATTCGCATTTGTCGAGGGTAACCCATATTCGAGAGCGTCTGGTATCGGTCATTGAAACTAGTGTCCATGAACTGAAACCACGCCTCCTGTAGGGCATTCGGGAAACACAGGCAAACGATGCCTCTTATTAACATATAATAATGAGAGAAATGCCCTTAACCAGTTTTTTACTCCATGGCTGTTAAGCCCAGCAGGACCTGTTAGAGTAAATGGGGGGCGGTATCTATAAAATTATAAGAGTATTTTAGTCCACCACTCGTGCGTTAGAAACGGGTGTGTAAAACCTTTTAATAACATATGAAGAGAGACAATAGCTGATAAATTGCCGGAGCCAGATTTGCCGGAGTCAAAATCTCGTATACGTCAAAACCCCTCAAAATTCGCGTTACGTTTTTATGATTAAGGCAGCTGTAAACAATTTCGACAACTTCGGTTGTAACAGATCGCTTAAAATTGGAACATTGCTAGTTCCCATTATGATTTCATGCTTTTTAATTGAGGGCTTTGTATCTCACTATATGCATGCGGCTTTGACATACACAGACAAAGGTTCTGAAAAATCCCCGCATGGCGCACCTGTTCTGTTTTGAAATGTAATGCATTGAAGCTTGTGAGTACATTCTATAATAAAACTAGCAGTAAAGTCTTACGGTAGTGAAGAGTACTCATCTTTGAAATCAATAAAAAATACCCACGTGTTTCGATGAAGACGAAAAGGTGCAATTGGAATTCTCCACCAGTATAAGTTGTGTTGTGCAAAAAAAATCCCTTGCGTCCAAATAATATCTACGCTTACAAGAATTGACTGGGGAGTAGGTGCAAATAATTTGCCTTTGGACAACTGCAACCAAAAAGTTACAGCGAATACACCGCCAGAACTACTTATACGCCTACGGAGAAGGAATAACTCTATCTTCTACTTACAAAGAGAAAACACTTCCACAAAAAACCGCATAGTGACTGACAAATGAGAACTAAGATGAAAGCTTGTTTGCATTTGTTCGCGCTAAACAGAGCTGCCTCTGTTTATAAGCTTTACGTACCACTGACAATAAAACAGGGCCCATTTACAAGACGAACGCAGGATGTATTCGCAGAAAATACAGGCGAATAAAGCAAGTTAGCGTTGAGAGTGATAATACAAAAACAAAACTAACTTCGGTTCTCACTTCGAATGCGTTGAACTACGCCTGTTCGGAATCGGCTTAGTGGGATGATGCCAAAGATCGCAGGCAAAATATTCCGCGTCGGTGCAAATGCAGTCCGCCTTGACAATCTCTTTGTCGTGTACCCTTTATTCTCTGCCAAAAGCGATACAATATCAATGAAGAGGGTACGGTTACTGAGCATGTGATTGCTTTCATGCGTTGCAGTCTTGTCCTAATACTTAACTTCAACATCCTCGCCTATGCTTGATATATACTTAGCCACAAGAAAAGGTTATCTTGTACACATCTTCTTGCTAACAACCGACGAATTGATTGCAGTAGCTTATTCTGCTTTGACTGTGGCCACTTTTTGAAGGTTGCGTAAATTTCTTCAGGTGCTCTATAACTGGGCAGGACGAAAAAAACTACAGAACAACTGGTGTTTTGGGTTATTTTAGCTTCCTGAGCATGTGATTGCATGCTTTGCAGTTTTAACTTCATACTTACCTTCAACATCTGCCCTTTGTACTGATATGTACTTTAAAACATGAGAAGGGCATCTTCTATACAACATCTCACTAACAATTGACATGTTTATTGGGGTAGTTGATTCTGCTTTGCTGGCTGTGCCTATTTTCGGAAGGTTCCATTAATTTCTCACACAGGCTCTATTACTTCAACAGCACCTAAAAAATACAGAAACATGGTGTTGTGGGGCTATTTTCGCTTCCTTGGCATGCGATTGCTTGCTTACATTGCAGCTTTTTACTGATACTTCTAAATCGGCCCTTTTGCCTGATATATACTTTGAAACATGGAAATGTTATCTTTTAGACAACTACTTCACTACAATCAATTTGTTTGTTGGGGTAGTTGGTTCTGCTTTGTTTTTTGTGACTACTTTTGGAAGGTTGCGTTAATTTCAGACACGTGCTTTAAAACTGCAAGGGACCTAAAAAAACTACCGAAACCTGGTGCTTTGGGGCTATTTTTTTATACACTGCGGGAAGTTTCATTCGTGTAAAATGCTTCTGCGTGCTTGTACACATGTTTATTTTTGTTTCTATATCCCGATATCTTGAAATCTCGTAGTGGCTTTTTGCCTGATTGGCCCTAAAACACCACCCCGGTGTCTAATTGCTCGGAGTCAGCTTACGTAACCCTTCATGCTCTCTTCTCGCAAGTGAGAGAAGCTACTTTATTGATTGTGCCAAACAAGACATAGCGATTTCCTGTTTAAGAGGGTTCAAATGACTGGAGTCATATTGCTGTTTTCTCTCCTGTAAGGAAAGCTTGAAGGGCCAGAGCAAGCCAACTCAGAGCAAGCCAACTCAGACATGCAATCGATTAAACATTGCTTGAAGGTATTGCCCCGGGGAAGCTGAAAAAAGGTGTGTCAGCTCGGTTTTGGCCGTCCTTTAAAAAATATATTTCTGTGAGATCAGTGCTCGAGGAAAAGGAAAACAAGGTTTATCGCGGAATCATCTATAATAAATTTTCTTGGCGGCTTATGTTTGCCTTGTGCATAGGCAATTACATCTTTAACGGCATCTTCGCCTCGTAACACGTCTAAGCCTCGTAAGCCGATTCACAACTTCAGCATGACGCTCTGCAAGCAAACCTTAGGATGGGAACAGTGCGTTGCACGCCGGGATAAGCAGCGTCTGAAGCTCCTCCATGATGTATACGTATCTCTAACTTGTATTCCTCGTGACAATTACATTTTGCCACCACACTGCGTACCTGGACGAGTCGATCACTTTTACAAAGTGCTGGAGTACCGATGTAAGACAGCAGCATTCAGTAATTCTTTTTTCCTAAAAAAGTTTGCCAGTATAATCGGTTGCCTTCAACGAATGTTGCCGCTTTTTGTAGTGGTTCATTTTTTTCCTTTGTTAGAGTCGGTTGAATTGTTAGGTTGATTATGGGCACTTTTTTGGAGTGCTGTATAAATACATAACGCAGAATTTGTGTCCGTCTTATTGTATATTACCTGCTAGAATGTTTCATACATTTTTGTCAAGCTGAATTTCATGCTGTATTGAGTGTATTGGCTACTGGCTGCTTAGACTGTACAGTACTTACTACAAATTGAGCTTGTGTCTTTCTAGTAATCATGTTGTATTACCCCCAGTGTAATGCATTATGGCTCTGGGGTATCAAAAAAATAAAAATAAATAAATAACATCTGTGGAAGACGTGCGATACCACACCCGTCCTTTGCCCAGCTTCACTACGTCTCGGCATGGGAAGCGATAATTACATGCAGTTGGATAACGTTGGCGCGATCCAGAGCCAGTGAGCAATGAACGCTACCATCTCCATCCCCGTTCGCCAGGCCAATGACCAACACGGAACGAAGGGCACACAGAAAACAAGCCCAGTACTAAACACAGGAGAAGGTGAGGACAGGACAAGTTCCAGAACGGTTAGACCAGCAGATGAATATTGAACGTACTCTTGCCAGAGGACAAGAACAAGGTCGGTAGCGTTGTCACCAACGGCCAGCTGGCTTTCTGTTGTAAAAGTTGTCTATCGGGAAAATCGTGTCTTCCAGTGTACGACCAGATGGACATACTGTAATTTAACGGTGCTGATCTGACAAGAGAAAATGTGGAAGCGGAAGAGATTACTAGGTCCGGTGATCAATTAGTCAGCAGGCCGTCTGTGGCTTTATCGAAGCTTGAGCTAAATTTACTGCCACAGGTGGCACGTCACTGTTTTTCTTCTTTCACATATCGTTTCGGTGTTTTCCTTCTGTTCCTTCTATCATCCTCCTGGCAATAAGTGTTTATGTGCGCTGTTTCTGCAAAAAACAAATTGTTTTAATTTAGCGCTTGTCCTGTCCCCGCCTCATCCTCTGTTTATTACTGCGCTTGTTTTCTGTGCGGCTATGAACCAACACGCCCAAACCTTTTCCTTTCCGAGACCAACGGACAAGTACAGCCGCTACCCAACAAGGTGACGATGCGGATCTTCTGCCCAGTGAGGTGCGGTGACTCCAACTGCTGTGAACAGTACATCCACTGCTCTCCGATCTCTTGATCGTAATCTCTGGTTGCAAGAACATTTACACAAAAGTGTTTTATTCCCGGATACACGAAGATTTCGCTGACGCCATATCCAACACAGAAGTTACGCGAGTACAAGGAAGCAAGCGGCCTGTGAAGGGTGCACCCCTGCAACCATGGTCTTCTTGCGGCGAAGCAACCGTTAGTAATAAAGAGTACTTTATACTTAGGGTTGTTCGTTTTCAGGTTTTATAATTTAACACAAAAGTGTTTTTATGACGCGACACCCTAATATTTCGCTGACGCCATATCCGTCACAGAAACGACGCCAGTACATGGTCGCCGAAACGACCCGCCAGCAGGACGTTTTAAAGACGATAGTATTTCTTGGGCTACTTAAACCCAGAAATTTTGGTCTGTCTGTATGTCTGTATGTCTGTCTGTCTGTCAGTCTGTCCGTCTGTCTGTCTGTCTGTGACTCCATTCAGCCACATGGCCCAAGCAAAACAACGCCTGCGCAATAGTCTTATATAGTCACAGCTAAATCTACCCGTCTATGTCTGGTGTAATGTTCATACTTCTCACCATTGTTGAAGAAGAACAAGACAGTACGCAAATATGAGACAACAAATCAATACGGAAGTGATATTTGCAGTGTTCCTTTATAAAAAATCAAACACGCTTGACTTTTGCGAAATTAAATACTTCATCAACTGCAGAAAAAGAATTCAGTCCGCCGTCGCCTGCTGTCGCCCGCGCCACTATAGCTTCTGGTGCCATTTTAAGAAATCAACCGGCAACATTTACGCAAGGTCCACTAGATAGGTTCCACGTTCTGCTTGCAACGCACGTGGAGTAGGGAAACGCGGTTCTATAAACGTTGAAGTAGGGCGCCTCGATTAACGAGCGTCTTCGCCGTACGGCAGCGTTCGCATCGAGACACCCGGTTTGGAGCAGTGGAACGCGGGAAATTTAAAATGATTTAAGCAAACCTTTGGAGTCTTTACCTTTGGAGGAGCGCGACGCAAGAGGAACAACATGAGAGGTGAGCGGGAAAGTGAAGGCAGGCATTTACTTCGCAAAAGCCGGTAAAGACTATCGTCTTTTGAAGGCATTTGCAACGAAAGGAGCAAATACGCGGCCAATTTTTTCGCCAAGCACATCCACAACACAGCCGCCGACCCGCAAATCATTCTAAGCTGCAGATTTCGCTACACAATTCACTTTCGTGTTTTACTGATTCCTATGAGAGAGGAATCAACCACAGTTGTTTTACTCTTTATTATCCTCTTTCTCCCATCTTCACTACACCTACCCATTTACTGCGGCACAAACTAAGACGGTCAAATTCGACGAGGGAGCAATACCAGGAGAAGTGAAGTGTCGCGCAGGGTTATGCTCTCGCATCACCGAGAAAGACGCTGTGTGTGGGCTACAGCCTACGCCGAATCCTCTACGACCGCTTGTAAACAGATCTTCTAATCTCGCGAACCCATCGCTACAATAGCCATGGTTTGTGTCAGCTGATCTTCGCAACATAACAATAGAGTGATACTGTAAGAACGTAAAGTAAAGAAAAGAGAAAAAGATTCGTACTAATACCGAGCCCTCCTGATGTTTCCCACATGTTAACAAATGACTCAAACACACAACCCCGGTTTGCATTCTTGGGCCTGTTAAAGTTAAGGAGCATGTACTGGGGAGTAAATAAATCTCTCAATAATAGCACTTGTCAGCGAGGTGGTACGAAACACTGGAGTAATTTGACGGGGGGAAGCAAGAAGTTCTACATAAATAGCCCTTTGATGCGTAGCGCAAGAATCCCACTTGGTAACACGTATTTATCTTGGCACATTTTTACCCACGCCCACTACTTTCCTTTTTAGGCTGTATTTTGTGTGAAAATCAGTTTAAAATTTCCGGTTTTCTTTCGGATGCCCCTCGTAGTTTTTTTAATCTCGTGTGAACAATCAGCGCAGTGTAACATATAGTGACACATAAGCTGTATTGTTTTAAAGGAGGCTATAATGCAGCCACTGCATCCTCATTCCTGCAAAACTTTGTTCATGAATAGCCGGAGTGCTTACGTGCAGTATTTTAGGGATAAAACACCCATGTCGACAGCCTCGTATGGTTGACTTTGCCGGCTTCTTGAAGCCAGCCCTTCGAACATAATCACAAAGAGTAGTATGTTACGAAATAAAAGGAGGCAGGTTCGTCTGGGCGGCACAGGGCAGGGAATGTAATATACAGAGCGAAAGGACTTTTCCCAAACACTCAAACAAAAAACAGGAAAAAAGCCGGTACTAGGTAAACAACCTGTGGTTGTTTCCTGTGTCATAGGAATCAGTAAAACAGGAAAGTAAACTGTCCAGAGAAATCTGCAGCTGAGCATGATTTGCGGATCAGCGGCTGTCTTGGGGGAGTGCTTTGAGAGCGACGTCCTGCAGACGGGTCGCTTCGGAGAAGGTGTGCTGGCGTCATGTCCGTGACGGATAGGATGTCAGTGAAACCTTGGGGTATCGCTTTATGAAACACTTTCACGTTATAATATGAAACCAGAAAATGAATAACCCTAAGTGTAAAGTACTCTTTAGTAATAATCGTTGCTTCCCTGCAAGAAGACCCTGTTTGCAGGGGTGCACCCTTTACAGGCCGCTTGCTTCTTTGTATTGGCGTCACTTCCGTTAGGGACATGACGACCGCGAAACCTACGTGTATCAGGCAATAAAAAACATTCGTGTTAGAATTTCGGCAGATACTTCGTTTTATTTTATAGCTGTTGCCACTGCTTCCATGTCTTTTGATGCCACAGCTTTCAGTATTGCACATGCGTGGTATATTCAAAGTCACCGTGGTGGCCCTCTGTTTTAATACTTTTACTTTGTACTCTCCAGCCACTACGCCTATTTGGACGTCCTAGATTACATTAAATTTTATTGTAATTAAGAGAAAATAAACAAGTTGGTGGCCTCTTCATATTTTACTTGGTGCAAAAGGCGGGAATGACAGCCGACTGCAAATTTTAGATGCGACTGCATCTCATTCACTCGCCTCTTTCCTCCATACGGTGTTGTTGTTGTCCGTCCACACCCTCTCCTATTCTCCTCGCCGCCGGAGCTGCGCTCTCCGCCGCTCACCCCCTCTCCTCTCCGATAGCGAACACTCTCTTGCGAGGGGCATTGAATTGGATTCGATTGGGTTGGATTGGCTTGGCTTGGCTTGGCTTGGCTTGGCTTGGCTTGGATTGGATTGGATTGGATTTGGATTGGATTGAATTAAAGGGGATTGTGTTGGGTTGTGTTGCGTCATAGCCGCGCCACATTGCGTCATAGCCGCGGTCGTTCCAGCACCAGCGTTCAGATTTCGGGCACGTGCATAGACACGTGCAAATTGCACCGTGGTCCCGTTACTTCACCATTCACTACCCGTACACCTCAGCGACCACAAGACCGTCATCGTTAACGTTACGCCGCGTGTTAAATAAAGAATACATCATACGCGTTCCTCACACGTTTCACGCAATTAGAGAATAAACCCAACGGAAACACCAAGTGAACCCCCAAGATGCGTCGCATCTCCACAGGGTTCCCCTCGCGGGTAGGCGGAGTAATTTTTTGAGGTAGCATTAACCTTAGAGCATGTAGGAAGAAGAAACATATAGTCCTCTATGGTGCACGGGTGACAATAAATCACTCAGCTAACCACTGAATAAGATGGGCTTCTGAAATGTAGTCATGGGAGCTTTCGGCTGTCCTAGTAATGATCCGACATAAACACCGCGATGGGCGTGTTCCGATCTTGAGTACGCGTTACAAGCTTTGAAAACTCAAGACCACCTGAGGACCTCCCGCATACGCTTCTTAGTCTTCTGGACTTTTGATGGACTATTGATAACAGGCGCGTAAGAGGATTTGTAGCAAAATGGGAGCAAAAATCTGTTTCCTTCAACAGATGAAAAAGTATATTTTTTGCGTGCAGTAGCATATTAGCGGTAATAAAATATGGTTTATCTTGGAGCAAAAGTCCGGCTCAAGTTTCATGATATGCCATTTATACTTATGTTACTTTGAGGACGCAAAACTCCGCCTAAACAGCCCAAAATAAAGGAGACCACGCAACAGACCCGCTTTACGTGTGTCACCTTGTTTATTGACTTGTTTTCTGACGTACTTCTTTACCTCAGTTCCCTTACCCTCAGGTGATGTCCCCACTGTAATTCCATATCGCATGCCGAAAAGCATGATCGATATTATAGCGCGGCGCACGCTAGGATGGCCATCATGTATTTACTGTTTCTTCATGCGAAAGACAATGCATCGATTGTCTTGGTTTGAGAGCTCTTGAATTCAGATTCTGTGACGTCGGAAGTTTCTCACACTTAAACCACTGATACCCAGCGTTGCTCAGGAGCAACAGCCCAAACAACATTTTTTGTTAAGGCGGGTTTTGTGGGGTTTGGGACGTTTAACGCAATACGTTGAAACATGAAGGTACCTGGACCTTCATCAAGTTAAAAAAATCCGGGGCCATTTCCACTACCGTGAAACCTTGGGAGGGGCCACGCACGCAGTGTAAAATGCATCCTTGGCGTTTTTTTCGTTTTCGCCAACGGAGCTGAAACCGTTGTGGGGTACAGGTATACAGATTTGCTGTAAGTATTTTGTCTTTCAAGTTCTCTAGTGCTATGCATAAACGAGTGTCCCGGTGTTTGCTTTTATTACGCGTTAAGAAGCGCTCCAGCGTGAGGCATAAACGAGGGTCCCGGTGTTTTTTAGTACGCGTTACGTTCTAGCGCGTGGAGTAAAAAGCTTTACCGGTGTTTTATTTATTTATTTATTTATTTATTTATTCGTTTATTTTGGGCACCCTCATGGAAAAGTGGGCGCTATTAGGGGAGCGGTGCATCAGGGTGTTCCAATTGTACAAGCACAACATTGTAAACATGAAACAATATCCAAAAACGCTAAACCGATAGGTATGCAGCAGTCCGTAAATACATACACAGGCTTAACACAAATCTACACAAGTATTGCCTGTGGCATGAGAAACTAACAAAACTAACATTGAAAATTGCGTACCAGTAGAAATAACGCATTGCATTGAAACTTAACAGTGAGAAAAAAGGTCAGAAACTAGACAGGATTGAAGTAATCAGGCACATTTTTGCTAAACTGGTCAATGTTGTTTGTAAGCATTAGGGTTGGTGGCAGGTGATTCTACTCCGGTGTAGTTCTACGAATAAACAAATTTCAATATGATGCAGTGCGGCATTCGGGATACTATCTTTGCAAGAATGATCAATGCGCAATGAAACATGATTGGGGGGTGAGATAAGAGTATTTTCAAGGGTGGCATTCAATTTACACATTTGAAAGACAAGGCACCTGCGCGATATCTTCCTGCGCAGTGTGAGTGGTTGGAGAGACAGATTTTTCATTTGCGCTACGCCTGACAAAGGGCCGCAATTTTGAAGGATGAAACTCGATGTGTGATTCAGCATTGCTTCAAATGCATTTATTACCGATTAATTGCATGGATCCCAGACCGAAGACGCGTATTCGAGTTGTGAGCCAACAAGTGACTTATACAATGGGAGTATAAACGAACCGGGGGCTAAGAAAGAAATTACACCACCTTCCCATAGGGGAACCATCAGTAGGATGGGAAGCAGCATGAGGGTTCAGTCATTTTCCCATTTGTGGGTACCGTTGGTTCGGGACAGTTGGCTCCATCCGAACTCATCCTACAGCACCGGAGCAGAACCGGCGCAGGCGGTGCCCCGGAGCAGACTGAGCGCTGCACAGCGCGCGCACCTGCTTTTATACACCTGGACAGAAGAGAATGGAGGACAGGCGCGCATGCGCAGTGTTATGCAGCTGGAGGAGAGGAGAATGGAGGAGAGACGCACATGCGCAGTTGAGTGCGGACGGTGCACGCTGGACATCGCCCCGACCATGAGATGCTTCGTATCTAAAATGTCGTCTAATAAAACCAAGCATTCGGTTAGCACTTAAGATAATAGAAGAGACGTGCATATTCCAACTAAGGTCTGCTGTTAAGATAACCCCGGGGTATTTACACGACGACACTGGTTGCAATTTGGACATGCTGATAGTGTAAGAGGAAGGGCTTAACATACGTTGCTTTGAAACTGCATTACTTTACATTTATAATATTGCCGCTAACCATATACGGGTTTGTTTATTTATTGTTTGTTTTTAATGACTGGCCGCGCCCGGATCTGTTATCTGTGTCCCATGCGAATCGCGTGTTCCATTCTTTATTTTTATGCCGCAAGGGCTATCTCATTCAGATAAGCAGAGTTTTTCGCCCTAACGCCACTAGCCCAGAATAATCTTATGTGATGTACAATGTTCTGGATGTGAATCGACGGTTCCAGAAACTCTCGCGCCGAAAGATAAAAGCCTGCACAGCAGACGCCGCGGCATTAGATTCTGCGACGCTCGCCGACGCAAGTCACTTTGTTGACCGCTGCTTCGCCGCCTCTGTATTCTTTTGAGTTGTTAGGGGAGCAGAAGTTCGCTCCAATAAACTTGTTTCTCCTTCAAGACAACTGCGTCGTCCTTGGCTTCGTGACAATATTACGTGTCATATGCGAAGTCGATCAACACTTATCCATAGCGTGAGCAACCTGCTGAAGCAAAAAAAAAACACGTCGTTATATTCTTTAATTTCGCGGTAACAAACAGAATCCTCTGTAGAAAGTTTTACAGAAGAAGCCAGATTGTTGGACTGATCGTTAATGTATATGAAAAAGCAACGGCCCCAAAACTGACCCTCGTGGGGCGCCTGAAGTGACAGGCAGAACTGGAGAGTTTAATCTATTAAATTTAACAAATTGTGAGCGATCTCTAAGAAAACATTTGATCCTCTTAAGAACATTAGGGTACATATTAGGCTCCCTTAGTTCGCGAAGAAGCAGGCTGTGAGGCACTTTATCGAACGCCTTAAAAAATCTATAAATATGCAAGTAGCCGCGGAACCATTATCAAGAAAAGAATGAAGGTCATTTGGAAAGGCTACCAACAGCGTTTCACACGAAAATAATTTTCAACGCCGTGTTGCTCAGGTGTAAGAAATGAAAATGATCCAAGAAAAACGTGCCATATGAATAGCGATGACGTGTTCAAATCTTTTACAAGAAATACACTTTAACGATACGGGGCTAAAGTCCGAAGCGGAATGTTTGTCGCCACGGTTACGGAGTGTAATCAGTTTACCAGTTTTTCTATCATCTGGAATCTCTTCTGATGGAAGGGGCTGAATAAATATTTTGGTCATGATAATAGCAGAATAAAGTGAGGTGTTTTAGGTATTTTTGTATTAATATCCTCCGGACCACAACTGGAGGACAACTTTAGGATATAAATCATGCGTACAATGCTTCCAATATAAATTAATAGGATCCCCGGGGAAATCAAAATGAGTGTGACAATGACGCGTTAGTACAACTGGAAAATGCTTGACGTATCTTGACTACATAAGGAGACGATTACGACGACTACGATGACAGGAGACGCCAACAGCCGCAGACCCTAAGGGGCTTTGCCATTAAAGGGGAGGGAAGCATGCACTTCTGTCCGCCAAAAAAGCAAACTTTTTAATGAAGGTAGACTAGCATCGAGCCCGGTGGCTCCATGGGCTCGTGACAGGTGAGCGAAATTACGCAATTTTGTTGTGACTACAAATTATGGCGATGGCAACTTTAGATTTATATTCTACAATTGAACGACAAAGCATGCTGATAAGGGTGGCCTTTTTGTTCAGCCGATATATATAGAAGCTAGAGCAGAGTATTGGTCAGGAGTATTGCATCAATGTGTCCATCGTAATGAACCTAATTTTTCTGAATCTATTTGTGTGATGTCTGGAGTCGTCTTAGATCATTAACAGGTTTTCGCAATTTTGAGGAAGAACAGTTTTGGGCATCAACCCGTTCAGTGATTTGTATTGGCGTAAGTTAACCGATTCAAAGGAGGAGTACCTATTAATGACTCAGAGTAAGTTGGAATGAAACCGTACCTTTTGAAGTGCTCGAGTGATACAACTACCGGTAGTAAAATTGGTTCACCTGTGCTGCATCAGTGGCAAACTTTGTCTAAGGCTTCCGAGAGAACTATCAAGGAATTGAATACCGTTAGATAAGTAGGTAACGGCCACAGCGCCACTAAAATGTGCCAATGCGGATCGCAGGAACCCTCTTATCGCCTGCTAATTGGTGTTAATATTTAGAAGAAATAAATTCAGAATGGAGTTCCGAGTAATATCGGTGTAGTATGAGTCTCTGGCAATTGTAGATGCGGTTGGGCAGGTCGCTGCTTGGTGCAGCGGCCGTAACTTGCAGATAAATTTCCGAATCTGCTTCTGCACCGAGATGTATTTCAAAAGAAGGCCTTCTGTTGGCTTCCCTCACCTAAAATGTTGTCGAAAGACGATAGTGTTCGTCGGCTCCGGCCACGTAATGCCCCTCTTCTATAGCTTGGCCGCGTCTCACTCACCCCCACCCCCTCCCACAATCCCATCTCGTTCTTCCCAAGAAAAACAAGGTGGAAAAGTTCTCATGCGAATTCAATTTACCTGCCTTCAACTGCTCGACCGCCATATATGAGATACTTGAGTAACGGTTCGACTTTGAATGCCGAGCACGGTTGAGGATGAATCAAGCTCGGTTGGGTGTTTATTTCAAATTATTCTTTTTCAAGTGGTTTTTTTGCAGTTGCTCTCGCAAATATCAAGCGGACATCTGTTTTAAGTAAAAGTACATTGTACAGAACCAGTGATGAAATAATGCCTGCTTAAAACATTGGCCATCTTTTTTTTTTCGTCGACAACGAAGAAAATATGCCGCATGGTAACAAATTTAGTGGCTTGAGAAGGTTCTGCGTATATAAACATCACGTACTAATACGTTACCGTTTGGCCGGGTGGCTCAATTAAGGGGCAGATAACGATGCATACCGATTTACATACCAACATTGTTGGGTTTACGGAGCCCAAGATAAACTATCTTCTTTCAAATCTGTTTTTATCGGAGTAATGAAAAGTAGTACGAAATATATCCAACGCATCGCAATACTCTGCCATGAGAAGGTATTTGACGCCAGTGATTTTCCTGCCATGAAAGATGCCTGTTTTTCCCTTGAGCGTTAGCTATACATTTATATTGTTATGCAATCTCATTTTCACGGCGCTTGGACTAATTTTGCTGGCGTAGTCCTAGGATTAAGAACCAGTAATTAGGCGGCCCCGTATGACGTCACTATAAGACACACGCTCATGACCTTTGGCAAAACCGTCCCCACAAAAAAGGGAAGCCAGAGAACTCGTCGACCCACGGGACGCGCGTCTCCAAAGACCGTAAGGCTATGTACGACTCGGTGGAGAACAATTGCTTTCAGCGGAAGCCTTCATGCATGTTACGCGCTTGCATATTTAATCCGAAATGGGTTCCCTTTAACTGCAACGTTGGGAGTAGTCCTTGTGTTAGATACAGAAGCTGCTTTGGCTCCACTTGTTTTAGTGCTGTTTACAATGTCCAATGGCTGGAGAAGCAGAGCGTTCAAGAGAAAGATCGACCCAGTCGAGGATAATTCTCCGCTAGGCGTGTTTGCGTGTTCAAAAGTGAACGCCTACGTGTGAGCGACTTCGTCGCACGCCGCCCTTTCCCCCATGCTTTCCACATGATGTTTAACTTTGATGTACGAAGCTGATGCCGCTGTGATCAGGTGCCCGTGGGATCTTAGTTTGCTGAATTCATTTTTAATACAACTTGTCAGTTAGTGGCACGATATTTTATGCAGCGACTCGGCGCAACAATTTTGGAGGCCTATTCGCACACTAGCTTATCAAGGATGTCGTTCCGACATGGGCGGAACAAAATGTGGGTGTTCAGGCAATGCGAGGCTTCAAGCATCCAAGAGTCATCGAAAAACTACTCTTTCTTCATGAATAATTAATTAAAATCATGTAATACACCAGGTTCATGTGCGTGCACAATTTATTTGGCAAAATTGTGCTCCCAAATCCGGAGGTGGAAGAGCAAACAGTGAGCAGGCACCTGAAGATAAGAACACGCGAAGACCGCTGAGCTGATTTTCTCATAATGCGCAAGTATTGACTCCTTCACGTTCGGACAAAACGGTGTATTTCTCTCAATAATTAGCTGGTATCAGGCAATCACTTGCGTGCCATGTATTTGGTTCGACATTTGTACGCGGGCTTGCAAGGTATTTTTGGAACATCAATTTGCTGATGTAGCAAAAACTATTTATTATCTTTGTCTACAGTTTTATCAGTATGAAAGAATACTTTTTGTGTTTGCTGACCCGCCGGGGTCCCTCAGTGGCTATGATGCTGTGCGGCTGAGGTCAAGGACGCGGGTTGGACATCTTGTTGCGGAGCCGCTTTTCTTATGGAGGCGAACATCGAAAATGCGCGTGTGTACGAGATTTCGGCGCACGTGAAAGATCCCCAGGTGGTCTAAATTACTCCGCAGCCCTCCACTACAGCGCGCCTCATCACCTGTGGTGCATCGGCGCGACAAACAATACAATCCATCTATTGTTTGCAGACGTATAAAGAATTATCTAGGAAGCTCGATAGACGTCCCCCCCCCCCCCCCCACGAAAACACCCAGTCGAAACATGACTATAAGGACAGTAATCTAAAAGGAAGCTCTATATGGAATGATTGTATATCATAATTACGCTTCCAATTCTTGCCTAGGACCAATCCGGGACGATTTCGGGGACAATTTCGGGTCTGCCTACTCGAAACTTGTAAAACGCGCCGCTGCTTTCCTGTGCGTCATGAATTCATTGTCCCAATTATTCTCGCAAATGAAAACGGGAAACTTAGCTGTGCAGTGTCAGCGGTTGTAGAAGTCGGTGTACCCCTCACACCTTGTTGTGGGGGTTGGGGGAAATGTGCTCAAAGAGGCTAAGCTGGCAACACGAGGTATGGCGCGCCTAGTTGATACGGAGAATCTGACTCGCAAACAAAGAGCTCCTGTGGTTGCTTACATTCACCAGCGCAGCCACAACCTGAAACGCATTGACAAGCGAGCAGGGCCCAATACTGTACTCTCCGCGTCTGAAAAGGTATCCAACCTCTGTTCGCAGGGGAACTGCGCACAGAAACGATAATTTGGATGTAGCACGAAACACCAGAGCATATTTGTCGCCTGTAGAGAAAGAGTGGTTTACAACACTCCCTTGAATTACAAGAAAGTTATGTGGGCTAGACCGGCAGACATATACACGATACTCTTTAGGAAAATAAAAATATAGTCAGTTATGCTAGGAACAGGCATCTTGGAATGCATTGCCGTGATTGCCAACGTTTTTTTTTTTTTGCATTTTGAAGACCACCGGGGTGCTCGCTGGGTGTCTTGTCTTGCTCATTCGGGTGATTACAGAAGCCTGGGAAATTGCGAAAGCGGGTGATGAGTGGTTAAGCACTGCTACGATCTTTTCTCTTCAGAAGAAATCGCGTTTCTTAATGAGAACTTACTCCTCGGTGGCTGCTTCCGTGTTACAGTGAACGCGTTTGCTGATTTTTCTCTTTTTCTTCTGTTTCTTCCCACCTGCCAGCGGGATGCAGTATAAATGCGCGACGATAATACACCTATTCTGTCAGTCGGTTCTATGTGGTCTCTTCTTTTTGCCCCGTCCTTGTTTTTACCATTTTGTGCCGTCATTTCAAAAGAGTAACCTGCCCCCCTCCGCATCCCCAGGTAACTTTAGTAAACACCTCATTAAACTGAACCGCTTTACCTTTATCCCCCAATAGGGTTGTCGTAACTGTTAATATCAACAAAAAACTCCCGCGATCAAATAAAAGGTGTAGCTTGCACTGCCAAGAATCGATCCTTGAACGAATGGAGATACGGAGCGAGTGCCCGCTGTCTGACCGATTGAGCTATGAGCCCACGCGAAGACGGGGAGACACGTGGTGCACTCACCGGGCACTTCTGCGGGTTTACCCCCTGCGTTCGCGGTGAATGCGACGTGTAAGGTCACACCACTTCTCGCGCCGGTTGCGCCCCGCCATCGGCACGTGTAGAGGCACTCCGCGCGCCTCGCGCTTGCGCTAGGAGTTGTAAAAATTCCTGGGAGCTCACACAAACGCATTGCATCTAAATTATCTTCCGATTCTGCCGCCGATCTCGTCGCCTAAGTCGGCGGTGGCAGAGACGAAATAGAAGGGAGGTCGTTTCACACCGGGTTTGAGCTGCTTTTTATTTCGTATAAAAAAGAGTTTCTACTCATGTGCTTCCCCAATACAATTCAACCAACCACCGTTCACGAATCCTGTATTGATTGAACATTAGCAGAAAATGTCCCTTTTTGTAAAAAACGGTGTGCTGAAGTGCGTTTCACTTGTCTCTGCTTTCATTCTTTTTAAAACCACGTGTGTGAATTAAGTGGCGCCGCATGGGTAATATTGTGCGTGTCGTTTGCAGCTTCGCTTTCCAACTGCCTTCACATGGGGCATTGGGCTGCATTTTGTTTTGTTTTACAGCGAAGCTTTACTATTCTCAAAAATGGCGTCCGTAAAGCAAAAACGGGTGCAATAAAAGAAAAAAAAAACGCTTCCCCTGGCCGGAATCGAACATGGGTTCCTCGGGGTAGGAAGCCGGCTTATATCCGATATCTCCAGTTCGACATGATCGATGTGGTTTGGGTATCACAGGGTTTTAAGGCGCAAGAAAAAACGCGGACACTAGAAGAGAAAAAACAACCAAGATAAACGAAGCGCCACTTCCCACTAAAATTTATTAAAGAAACAACCGGCATTTATATGTTATCCAAACATGACGTCACCACTGTGTTCGCTTTTGAGGAATTCAATCTCTGTTGTTGAAAGGGCTACAGATGGCTTGCTGATGCACTCCTTACCCGCTTTTTTGATTAAGAACTCGTCCATAATTTCCCTTTGAAGCCTATCGCTAGCACTGCGCAGAAATCTTCTCTGCTCCAACCTTGGTACAAACATGCATCGCTTACAGTAATTGGTCAGACATGCGCCCTCCAGCTTTGTTTTGTACAGCCCAATTGCGCTCACGCGTTCGTTCATTGAAACAGCGACCGGTCTGCTCGATGTAAACTTTCGAACAACTCATGGGGACTTCGCACATAACATTTATTGTGCACTCAGTGTACTGCGTCTCGTGCTTCTTTGTGCATAGTGGGGCCTTGTTCTTTTTTGACATCATAGGGCAAATCTTTTACAGCTTGCCAGGCGCAATAAATACAACATTAACACCGTATCTCTGCGCCACCTTCTTTGTGCCGTGTGAAACGCTATGCCAGTACGGAATGACGTGCACCTTCTTTTTGTCGATTTGTTGCTGTTCGCCTTCCTTTTTTCCTTGGTGCTTCACCTCGTGCAAAAGTGACTCGCAAACACCAGACAATACAAAGGACGGAAATCCTCCTTGTTTTAGCCGTTCAATCTGGCATTAAAAGCTTGATTGTACTCTGTGGTAACAGGATCTGTTCAACGTGGCTCTTAGGCAAGTCATGGCTACAGCTATTTTTATTAATTTTGAGCGTGCGCAGTCAAAGGGAATGAGTTGCTTGTTGGCACGCGGGTGATACTGCCAGCACACGTGGAAGTCCACGAACGCAGGTTGCAAATCGAGAAAACGTATTTTGTTTTCGACAGGTATCTCCCACGTAAACTTCAGCGCATCAGACGATCCCGTAAACAAGTCAACGACTTTCCTCACAGTGCTTTCTGCGACTTCTAGCGCAACACCATTCACAATAACAAGGAAATCATCTACATATCTCATAATTGTGTAGTCCCTTTCATCCCCTAGCCTGTCGCCTACACGCTGATCGAAGGCACTCAAATACATGTCCAGTAAAATGGGCGCTAGCTCAGACCCGATACAAATGCCACTGCGCTGCACAAAAAAACGTTCATCAAAGTGAATCACTGTTGATTGCAGATAAAAATCAAGCAGTTCCAAAAAACAAGCACTGTTCACTCCAGTCTCCCCGTTGAACTTGAGCTCACCGTAGGCATCAATTCTTTCTCGCAATACCTTGAAGAGTCCTTCATGTGGAATGTTGTAGTACAGGTCTCCTACATCCAGGGAAAATCCAAAAACTCCACCCAACCTCCCACTTTTCAATGCACACACAACATCGTCCGAGCTCCTTACTAGGAAAGGGTCGTTCAACGGCAACCGGTCAAGATGCCGCTGCAGGTAGCGTCCAACTTGGATAATTTATAAATGCCGGTTGTGTCTTTATTAAATTTTAGCTGGAAGTGGCGCTTCGTTTGTCTTGGTTGTTTTTTTTTTTTCTAGTGTCCGCGTTTTTTCTTGCGCCTTTAAACCCTGTGATCATGTCGAACCAAGTGGCCCACATTATTCTATTGGTAGTTTGGGTATCGATAGTGTTGGAAGTTGCGCTTCGTTTGTCTTGGTTGTTTTTTTCTTCTAGTGTCCGCGTTCTTTCTGGCGCCTTTAAACCCTGTGATCTTGTGGAATTAAGTGGCCCACATTAAACTATTGGTAGTTTGGGTATCGATAGTGTTGCAAGCAGGTGCAAAATTAAACGAAAATCCTGCACCCGCGCTTGTCAAGAGGACGATGATCCGTCGCGAAGAGAGAGATAAAACATCTTTATTATCCGTCAAAATTGACACTGCCTAACGTCGTGTCAGTCGGTCCCTCGGCATCGGCTACCTACACGCAGCCGGCCCCCGAGAGGAGAGTGCTTTCGGCCGCTGACGCTCGAGAACCTCCAAGACTTGCTGGAGGGCCCTGTATTGCACGTCGTAGTCCTTGCTTGCCACCGCATCCGCTAGGTGCGGCGGTAACGTCTCTGTAGCACCGTTGTTCACTTTGCAGTTGCAAAGGATATGATCCATCGTGGCCCTGTCCTTCCTACACACCGCGCACACATCACTGGGATACACGCCCGGGCACACGTGCGTGGCTATCACCGGAGTACACAATCACGCACGTTTGTAGTTGTCGCTGCGTCACCGCTTCCCTCCTCGTAAGCTTGTGGTGAAGCGGTGGGAACACCTGTCTGTTGCCCCTGTACCACTCCAGAGTGTCCTTATACGATGTGAGCGGCTGTTTCCATCGGCGGGGGGTCCGGGCTCGCGCCGCGACTGGTGAGCGCGCGCGCAGCTCGGTCTGCCCCTTCGTTGCGGTTCTCATCCGTGCTGACCGGGCCGATGTGTGCCGGGAACCATTTCAGCGTCACCGGCGTCTGTCGTGGTTGTAGGGCCCCGCACACCCTCACTGCGCACGGGGACACTGTGTCCGTAGCGTAGTTCATGATCGCCTACCGCGAGTCGCTGATCACCGTTGAACACCTCGGGTTCGTGAGCGCCAAAAGCGTCGTGTTCCACCATCCTCGTCGTTAGATGAAAGGATGCGTGATTTTATTCGATCGTGGCTATACCTGAAATTTTCGGATGTTTTAGAACCTCGAAACACATGCCAGCCGCATGGGCAGAGAAACCTGGTATATAATTGTAACGGTTCCGCAATTACGGGCGACGCGAGCTTTTCGGGGACCATATGAATATTTTCATTTATGTTCATATTTGTTCGCAAGGTAAAGGTTTCACGTTTTAACATACAAAAGTTAAACACGTAAACGGACCACCGTCGTTCCAAACGCCGAGAAAAATAAATATGTGGAGTTGCTGAAAGCAAAAACATTCGGCCACCTACGTAATCGAGATCAGAATACTGGGGAAACAGCGGAGCCCATGATCACAGCCAGCTCCATCTTGGCTTTTCTTAAGCATTAAACTCCAATAATTCTAGCATCAAGAAATAAGTGGTTCATTCAGCCCTAAACACTACATTTGTTGATAAACAGAAACGGGGATATTAAAAATTTGAAATTGTACTTTTACAATGAAAATACGAAAATACAAACTAAAACGGGGTAAAATGCAAACAAAACGTACCCAAAGGAATTGAAGATGTGCCCGGAAGCTTTTTCTGAAAAAATTTGTCTTAGCCGAACGTTTGGTTGAGCGATGTGAACCGTGCTACTCGTAAGCAGCAGTAAAAATGAACGGTTTGTTTCTCATAATTAGATCGAGCTTCAAGGAGTGAAGCATTCTTATGGAAGGCAACACGACCGCAGCTTTGAAGCGGAAGCTCGTCAGTAGTAATCATTACAAGAGGATGCTTTCCGCGGATGATTTGTGTTTGGATGATACAAAGAGAATATATCACCAAACTAGAACCCGGCAAAATATTATGTGGACGAACCACAAATCAAACACTACAACGAAAATGACTGTGAGTAATGATCGGTATGGCTTCATCCTGAATGTGTTGTAAAGGGGAGAAGCGCGTTAGATATGTATTGGTCCAAGGCGTTCTATGTTCTATTGGTCCAAGGCGTTCTAAGATATGTGTTGGTCCAAATCTCTTACACACGGATGGCTTTGCTTTTCGCCACCATCAGAAAAGTGGCAGCCGCGGCGGGGAGACGAACCCGCGTCCTCGTGCTCAGCAGCAGAACGCCCTAGACACGGGAAATGTTACGCCTATCATCTTCCTTTCCAATGCTCGCTGAGTCATACTCAATTGAAGTTGAACCATTTTACTTAACCGCCAAGTTGCTGACCCGTAGGTGAGTGCAGGTAACATGCAGCTATCATACACTTTCATCTTGTGGGGCAATGACAGGCTGCCATTCTTTACTTGAGAATGCGTGCCGAATGCCCTCCACTCCGTTCTTATCCTTCTAATTATCTCTATCTCATGGTTGACATCGGCGTAATTACTTAGACTAAGTAGACACATTCGTTTAGCACTCTCATGGGCTCGCCACCTATATCAAACCGCTGTAGTTCTGCGGAAACTATTCAGCTGTACTTTATTGATATGCCCATTGATATTCAGGCCCATGATTCTTCTGTACTTGTGCATTCGATTAATCATGCTTTGCCATTCGCCCCCCGAGGTACTTATAAAGGCAACGTCATCAGCAAAGCTCAAGTTACTGAGGTATTCTCCATTAGCGCTTACGCCCAAATGCTGTCAGTCCAATGTTCTGAATACATTTTTTCAGCCGCCAAACAAGTTCCTTTAACATGATTTTCAGGAAAGAAAGATAATATACCCGAAGATAAAATTGAACAGTGCAGTCATCATAGATGGGGTTTACCATGCAATGCAATGTCTGTGCCTCTTGAGGGAGGAAGAACCATAACATGTATACACCTTCGGGGAAACACCGTCCAGGTTAACAAAGGAACTGGTTGTTCGCAGTTCTATCTGCCTGCCGCCGCTGTCACAATTGAAGCATCCTCCGTCAATTAGAAGTATACATGATATGGGAGGCATCACATCCCAAGTATCCTGGTTTTATATATCTTCTAGCCAAAACTGCTTGTACGGGTGTGATGTTATTCGTGATAGCTAGACTTCTAGAGTCACGTCACAGAAAAGAGACATGTGGTTGAGATAGGCTTATAAGACGGAGACGCACATTTATGTGGACGAGACGACTAACAAGACGGACGTTACATCTTCAAGCTGAATGCGACACTAGAGCTCATCCTCAAGACACAAAGCTCTATAAGGCTTAGAAGAGATAACAGTTCCCAGTTCTGATTGAAGACACACCCTGTATAGGTGAAACGTCTCAAGTTGTCGGGTGCACTCGATGCGGTGACGTTGAAAACCCGTGCTTGTTTTCGCCCTCTTGGTATCTGTCCCGGAATGCACCACTGCGGACAGCCGACGCCGGCGATTGAATGCGCGGTCGTCGACGCAAGCAACGGCTGACACTGCAGCGTGGTTCGGTCTCCGGGCGTCCTTAACGACGGCCTCGGCAGACGATGGCTACCGCACCTTGCGGATAGCCCTCCGAATCATCGCTCCTCAAAATCCCACTGTGCTTCGTCCCCCGCCACGATCTGCTCTTCCCTTCTCCGACGTCACTTTAAAGACGATAGTCTTTCTTGGGCTACTCAAACCCAGAAATTTTGGTCTTTCTGTATGTCTGTATGTCTGTCTGTCTGTCTGTGACCCGATTCAGCCACCCGGCCAAAGTAAAACAATGCCTGCGCAAATAGTCTTATATAGTCACAGCTAAATGTGCCCGTCTAAGTCCGGTGTAATGTTCAGACTTGTCAATATTGTTGAAGAACAACAAGACATTACGCAAATATAAGACAAGAAATTAATACAGAAGTTATATTTGCAGCGTTCCTTTATAAAAAATTGTACGTGTTTGATTTTGGCGAGATTAAATACTTCATCAACTGAAGAAAAAAATATCACTCCACCGTCGCCTGCTGTCGCCCGCGCCATATAGCTTCTGGCGGCATTTGAAGAAATCGAGTGGCAAGAGTTACGAAAGGTTCCACTAGATAGGTTCCACGTTCTGCTTGCAACGCACGTGGAGTATGGAAACGCGGTTCTATAAACGTTTAAGTAGGGCTCCTCGACTATCGCGCATCTTCGCCGTACGGCAGCGTTGGCATCGAGACACCCGGTTTGGAGCAGTGGAACGCGGGAAATTTAAAGTGATTTAAGCAAACCTTTGGCGTCTTTACCTTGGGAAGAGCGCGACGCAAGAGGAACAACATGAGAGGTGAGCAGGAAAGCGAAGGGAGGCATTTACTTCGCAAAAACCGATAAAGACTATCGTCTTTTGATGGCATTTGCAACGAAAGGAGCAGATACGCGGCCAATTTTTTTTGTACCGGCTATTCTGCCAGTTCCCTGGTGGCGACACCTAGGTGGCACATATCCCCACCTGGTCATTGTCCACGTTAAACAGTTCGTTGAACTTAGTCGTCGACGACGCCTTGTACGACGCACTCACCAGCACTTCACTCAACCTCATCACAACCGGAATGTAAATTATTGCGGGAATTTATTCTTATTCTGCTGCCTATTATGGTCCTTTAGCCTCAGCTCTTTAGAAAGCAAGGCACTGATGGCAACAACATTGTCAAAACAGGCGCCTAACTTCGTGATGAGCTTTTCGAAGTAAAAACGCATCATCGTTCGCTGGAGGAGAATGATACAGGAGGCTTACCGGCACCCTATTGTTTGTCTTGTAATGACTATTCTCTTGATTTACAAAATACTTGCGTCACTTGGAAGGGAACAACATGGCAGTCGGGTGAAATCACTGAAATGAAACAAAATTTTACCCTTTCTTAGCCTTACGTAAACGTAGTCTTTGTCACGCTTTGTGAAAAATAACGAAAATTTCTGTCCAAGCCCAGATAACCGTCAAGCCCCCGGTATAACGGTTATCACTATAGTGTGGATAATTCGCAATAAATGCAGTTGAAAGTTTAGCGCAGAGCTCATCGTCCTCTCTTTACCCCTGCCTCTCTGGTTTTCGTGGTTTTTTTAAACGAAAGTGTTGTATTCCCGGATACACGATGATTTTGATTACGTCATACCCGTCACGCAAATGACGCCAGGACAGCGACCGAAGGAGAAACGCCAACAAAAGTTTCATTGACGAGAATTGTGCTGCCGTCTAGGAGAGGTGAAACGAAGTAGTACATCATGACGCTAACCAGGGTTTCCATTTTACGTAAGCTGTGTCGTAGCGGCGCCGACGGGCGAATTGCGCGAACGCCGACTGAATTTATGAGAAGAGAAACGCCAGCGGGAGGTGGAACGCGTTCGCGCGTTCACCCTTCCAGCTACAACTTCTACCTCTCGCGTTCCGCAAGCTGACTTCGTTGCAACGCAACCATCTGCCGTGCATGCCACGGAGCAGGACCGAAGTAGTTGAACTTTTCTTTAAGCGACCCGCTACCACGATGTCCCTCGCTAAGCACACCGACAATGCAGCCGCCATCTCGCAAATCGTACTTCCTTTCGCTGCAGATTTCGCTGTACATTTGACGTTCGTACTTTACCTATTCCTATAACAGAAAAATCAAGCACAGCTTCTCTTCACTCATGTAGTAACGCGCCTAGTCTGCCACAGTATCGAGCCTTTCCGAAAACGGGTTCAGATGTTGGTGTGTTGCACAAAAGTGACTTTACATCGGCTGTCATCTATGGGTTTATTGCTGCCAGACGGTTACACCACGCTGCAGCCCATCCATAGAAACACCACGAATCTTTTGAGTCCACAACCCTCCACCACTTGTGCTGCGAAGGCTGTCGTTAAACAAGCTGCCCGAACCTTTCAGCTCGCGTGAGAAACCTGCCAGTGGCAGCGTACTTTGAATGATGACACAAAAGCGAGACACGATCGGCCGTGCGCACAATCCGGCACGCCCATTTTACCTACACGCCTGCCTGTCAATGTCAATTTCGGAAATTCGCATCATATAGCCGAGAGCAATGGCTTTAACTAAGCTTTTATGCAAACTTTAGCTTCGGGCGAGAGAGACGTGGTTGCAGCCCATCAACAGAAGCGGCAAAGTAAATTTTGGAGGAATGAGTGCTCTGGTTAAACATATAAAATCAGACAGCGACTCCAGCATTTGGGAGGGGGGGTATGGAGTTTTGATTTTCTGCAAGTTCCTTTGGCGGGCGACAACAGTTTTTCGGAACTTCGAGTTTCAGCTAACCTTTTGGTAGAACAGCACGTCGTTGACTAACGAGGATTACAGATATTTTCAACATGAACTGGCGACGTTAGCACAGATTGAGACACAGCTTAGTACACAAGACGGGAATGACTATGGCGGTATGTGTCGAATGTGCAGATTGTGGAGACAACAATGAGAAACAGTACGAAATGAAAGTGTTGAAAATATCTAAACGAGTGTGTTTGCGCTTCTGGTTGCCCAGGTTCCATTACGGGTATGATCCAGGTAATCATCCAACAGCGCTCAAGGGGCTCGCTCTGCCAGAAATTATTTTCTAAATTAGGAGCTCTCATTGCCAAATCACTCTTAACAAAAAGTACGTGTAGCTGTTGGTCCCAGGAGAGAACAGAAGATTAAGTATATTAACGCCATGATGAGCGAACGAATGAGAAACGACTCGTTCATCAGCGTCCCCTTAGTGATAGAGCACGTGAGCGTCGACACATCTCATAATTGTTGCTACGTTTTGCTTATCGCTGATTTCCTGGAGAATTCTGCCGCAATGCTTACTTCACGTACGCCGTTCTGGAGAGCAACCACTGAATTCAGTGAAGTTTCGTTGGTGCAGTTCTCAACGTTCAAAAAATTTACGATATACATAATGGTGGTTGCACTTTGGGGGTCGCATGCCTGAAGGCTACGAAGTGAGCGTAATTAAGCTTGCAGCCTCAGGATTCAGTGAACGGGGTCAGCACATGGCAATGAATCATAAGGGTTGAATAGCTGCATTCTCAGGCGTAATGCAGCACAAGCGACCGTCTGGGGCGCTATTCCAGAAAGCCCCAGATAGCTCGGTCCCGACTTTCGAGCTACTCGAGTTAACAAAGCAGTGATAGTACAGCATCCGATAAACCTCAAGCGATACCGGCACAATCACGCGGAGCAGGCTTCGCAATATCAGGGCGGCAAGTTGAGGCCACTCACGTTAAAAAGGCACGGCTTGAACGAACATCCGCGTGCAGCACCGTCTAGAATCGAGTTACGTTATGTACTCCGTTATGCAAAGTAGATAACCCAGCTATTCCTTTTAAAACTCTGGCCTGCCCACAGCCTTCTTTTAAAGATCCGCCCTGTAAAGCGGCGTGGAGCGGCTCCGATTTTCTCGGTGTTCTGTTCTTCCACTGAAGTCTGTTTGCTACGTGGTTTGATGGTGGCTCCAGTGAAGCTCAGCGCAAGCCCAAAACAAGTAAGCGAGAAAGTTCACAGTAGCGAAAGGAACGCACTCTTCTCCCGACTGTCAGACTGACCGGCTGTGATGGTGAATGGACGTTCGTCGCACTTTCGTGTGCTGTCCGATGAGAAAGGAGGCGACAGAGACATTGTGAACAGCGAAAAACAAAATAATACGTTTATCTGTCCCACTAGTCCTGAGTTACGGGAGGGAGCAAACAAAGTACATCGGTATTTCACGTCAGGCTCACATGACAAGTGACCCCAAAATACAGTTCGGCAGTTCTCGCGCTACTGGCTATTCTGCCCTACACCAACGTTCCTCGCGAGGAGGTTCAGGAATATTAAAGGCGTCGTCTCACGGACAGGTCCCGACGCATCCTCAGATTTGTCGTCGACAGTTGATGTGGCAGTAGAAGCGAGCGAGGGCAGGGGTGGCACGATTGCTGCAACTGGATCGTCGCCGGCACATGGCTGGTCTACCGTGTGTGGCGCTTCCACGGGACAGCGCGCCGATGTCTGATCCCAGCTAAGATCGTGAGAACCACGTCCCACGAATGACCCCGGAGATGAGCACCCTGGTAGCGTCGGCCAAGTCCCGCATTCCGCAGCTGCACCCTGGCCGGAGCCGCTCGACCGGGTGCCCCTTGGATCTTAGACAGGCCACCAGGACCGGATGAGGTAGGCACACCCTGGGTGAAGACCCGCAGCAGGAACGACGGCAGGAGCTCTTCGTCTGGAACGTCGCCCAGCCCGGGGTTCCGTGGCACGAGACCCTTCGCACGTTCTCTCGTAGCTCTTCCGGCTTCGTTCTCCTTTTTTCTTCATTTTTTCCCAGCTGCCGTGCACCTGCCCACAGCCCGTCGTCTTCTCTTCCGGTTTTCACTGATAGATCGACTTCACTCACGGCCCATGTCACAGTGTATTAATTACAAAAAATACAACAAACAAGGAAAAAAACAGAAACTTGTGTCCTTTCCTTACACCGGCTTTGATTACGTGCGTCCGGTGGGCATAGTATCACTCATCGCACCAATTTAGCGTCTCATGAGCGTTTGTTTAAACATTTTACGAGTGCGTTTTAGACGTTGCAGGTGTGTCATCTGTCGTCGATTGTGTTTTTTCTGTGTATGTATATGGCTGCCGTGGGAAAATCTTGTATTCACCGCTCCTATCATCCGGACAAGAGCGAGCACTTTCCCCCCCCCACCCTGTGACTGTGGCAGCATTTGACTGACGCTGGCCTGGACACGTCATTCGTTCATTGTTTTCTGCTAGGCTTTGCTACCGGAGCATCTAATGCAAGTGATCGTCGGGTGGATGACCACCCGGCGTCCATTTTTTCCCCTTTGTTTCTTTGTTCCAAATATGCTTGATCTCTTTCAATGACCTACGAGATCCTCCCCTTTGCTTTCCTCGGCTATCTTGACTGCCAATCTTTATTGCTGTATTATTTCAACGAGCCCCTCATTGGCAGTCTGGTTCGCCACACACACACACACACACACACCCACACATACACACACACACACACACATATATATATATATATATATATATGAGGTAAGAAGTTCCGGACTACCGTAGAAATATATCAAAACTTGGGTGCACACACTTGGAAAACACTGAACAAGGGTTTTATTGTTCCCAACAGTTCCGAAAGGAGAACCTTTCTTCTTCAGGGGTTATTTTAGAATAGACAGAAAAACGCTTATACACACTTTGCCTCCGAGGGCTTCCCTTTCTCCTCACCCTCGTCAATGAGAGCTCTCAGGGAGAGTAAAAGAGGGGGAGAGTAAGAATAAGATGTCGTAACTATACTACAGAAGGTGAGAAAAGGCAAGAAAAGAGGAAGGGAAAGAGGAAAGTTGTAAATGGGAAGGAGGCACAGTTGCGGCATTGATAGACAGAAAACAGACGCATAAAGTTAAACCAATGTGTGTCTACAGAGAAAACGGCGTGCTGCGTCTGCGTGCGGAAAGAGAGAGAGAGATACTTAAAATTTGGAGAGTCGAAGTTCGAAAGCCTGAACGAAAAGTCTGTGGATGGCAGAGAAGCATGCCAACCTCTGCCTACTGGTGATGAATGGTAAAAAAGAACGAAAAAGAGGCATTTGTTCATGGTGGTTTGAGACCGTCGTTAGACGGACACAAGAACCACATGGCCGCAGGTGCCCGAAGGAAGCTGATCGGGAAACGAAACATTCGTAGACAGCCTTAAAAAAAAGGCTCAGTGAGTCCCCAATGCGCGGAGGCTCGAACGGGTCCGTCTGAGTGAAATGGTCCGGAAAGTTTGCGTAGAAAACGATTTACGCCTTGGAAAGAACCACAGGCGGAGAAGTATTTATCACCTCACCGCCGCCGGAGGGGCAGTCGCCACGCCAACTGTCCCGCACTGCCACCCGCCCTCCCGTCTCCCCCCCCGCCCACCGACCCCCTCGTCTCACAGATGCCGGCACAACGCGGTTCCCCTCAGGGGCGAAAGATGTGCTCTACGAACTTAAAAAAAAGGGAAAAAAAACAGCTATGGGATGATTATTTGTTTCGCCCTCCCTCAAAACATCTCAGGGTGGTTACGTCAAATTCGAAAGCAACTCAAACTCCCTTTGGTCTCATTTTCCTTCGGCAAACGTCCGAAATTTGTGTATAAAGAAGGATTGTCTTTGTTCCCGCTCGTATGTGCTGCGGAAGCCGGACTGAATTAAGACGGCCTGTATTTTTGCAAACGAGTGACCCGGGAGTCGGAGATGCCTGCACAGCGGAAGGTCGGGGAGGCCCTTCACGTCTGACTTGTGATTATTAAATCTTTTGCGGAAAGATGTTTTTGTTTGGCCGATATATTCCTCATCACAGACAAGGCAGCGGAGTTTGCAGATTACATTAGGGGTGTCAAAGTTGAGGTTGTCTTTTATTTCACATTTAAAGGTTGACCTGGTGGTCTGGGCAACGTTAGTGGTCTCCATGTGGGGACAAAGTTTACAGCGCGGTTTGCCGCATGGCTGGCAGCCTAGAGTTCGCTCAGGTACTTCTGTTTTTGCCCTGACCAAAAGGTCCTTCAAGTTTCTGGCCCGTCTGTACACAGCACGGGGGGGCCGCTGAAAAATAGCCGACAAGCGCTCACTCTGCCTTATGATATTAAAATGTCGTCTCAGGATGTTGTTTACTTGGGAAGTTTTGGACGAGTACGTAAGGACCAAGTTAGTCTCATGGTGGGTTTCTTTTAGGGTTTCAGTCAGAATGTCTTCTCTTTGTAAATTGCGTGCTCGGCTAATCGCATCGTCAATAATTTCTTCTGGATATTTTTGACCAATCAGGGCGGTCTTTAGTTCCTCAGTATGTTTTTCGAAATCGTCCTGTCCAGAGCATATCCTGCGGTACCGGTGTGCTTGTGAGTAGGGTATACTTGTTTTACAATGTAGGGGATGGCTGCTGTAGAAGTGAAGATATCGTTGGCGGTCAGTGGGTTTCCTGTGCAATGTTGTTTAAACTCTCCCTTGGTCCAATATGAGCGTGACATCCAAAAACTTTATGGTTTCAGTTGATATTTGATAGGTCAGTTTGATTGATGGATGCAGAGAGTTGATTTCTGAGATAAATTCCCTGAGGCTTGCCTCATCATTATTCCAAATGAAGAAGATGTCATCGAGGAATAGTGTATAAATGATAGGTTTTGGACAGCAATTTGCAATGAACTCTGTTTCTAATGACGCCATAAAGATATTGGCGTATGTAGGTGCCATTTTGGTACCCATGGCTGTGCTGTTATATTGGAGGTAGTGGCTATTGTTGAATTCAAAGTGATTGTACCCAAGGACGAGGTGGAGGAGGGTTTTCAGTGTTCCATGGGTTACGTCCAGGCAGAAGTTAGAGTCACCGTAGCATGAGACTGCGGCAAGGATGCCATCAGAGTGAGGAATGTTAGTGTACAGGGACGTAACATCCATGGTGACGAGAACACTGCCCGTTGGGACCTCGAGGCCTGAAACCTCGCGGAGAAAGTGACCTGTATCCTTTACGTATGAGGGGAAAGTCTGCGGGATGTCTTTAATTAGGTGGTCAATGAAACTAGATATTTTTTCCGTTGCCGTTCCATTGCTGGATACAATTGGACGACCAGGATTGTTTTCTTCGCGTATTTTAGGTAGGAGATAGAAACGTCCTCGCTTAGAATTTTGGGGTAGCATCGCTTCATACATCCGATCGGTTATTTTCCCATCACGCAGCAAGGACTTTAGTGCATAAACAATTTCAGCTTCAAATCGCAATGTTGGGTTGTCTGTGAGCTTGTGGTAGAATGTCTCGTCAGCGAGGTGTCGCTGCCCCTCGTTTAAATAGTCAGTCTTGTTCATAATTACCACAGCCCCCCCTTTGTCTGCAGGTTTTATTACAGACGTGCCGCTCCGCCCAATAGTCGATTTTACGAGGTCTCCTCTTTGCTCTCTGTCGAAGCACCTGCACGAAATCGTAGCGCCACTGGTCGGGAAGACGGGGACCTACATCAAGAACACATCGGACTTTATTACGAAAGCGAAGGCTGTCACGCTGGAGGACAATGATATTATCGTGTCGTTTGACGTTCGCTCACTTTTCACAAGCGTTCCTGTTGAACTGGCCATTGAAACTTGCAGGCAACGTCTAAGCGAGGATCCTTCGCTAGAAAAACGGACCCCTTTTGACGTGACGGAACTATGCCAGCTGCTTCGTTTCTTCCTGGGAAACACTTACTTTAGCTACAACGGTGAATTCTACCAGCAGACGTTCGGGACAGCGATGGGGGCCTCCATATCCGTGACGACGGCAAACCTCGCAATGGAGGCCATAGAATCCAAGGCATTGGATAATTTCCAGCCACGACCAAAACTGTTTCTCAGGTATGTGGATGACTGCTTCTGCGTCCTGGACCGGAGGCACGTTCAACGTTTCCTGGAGCACCTTAACGGCGTGGAGCCTTCAATTCAATTTACTGTTGAAGAGGAGGCCAGTGGCTCACTTCCTTTTTTGGACGCCATCGTTTCTCGTAGCGGTGAAGGCCTTACTTTCGGTGTTTACCGGAAACCGACCCATTCTGGAAGGTACCTGGACTTCAAGTCTGCACACCCTACCAGTCACAAGCGGTCAGTTGTCATGGCATTAACAAATCGGGCCAGACGAACCTGCTCCGACGAAGTTTTGCTCCAGAAGGAATTGGCAACAATTGAAAAGGACCTAAAGAAGAACGGCTACCCGCTTTCGTTCGTGAAAAACACGCAGAGAAGAATGGTTCCGGAGCGCCCTCTACTCGAGGAAAATGTAACAAGCCAGAACACAGAGAAGCCAAAACGCGCCGTGGTGCCATATGTACCTGGAATCAGTGAGGCCCTGGCACGTGTTTTCCGAAAGCACAATTTGCAACTGGCGCACGCACCTACGAGCAAGTTGCGCAATGAGCTGGTGAATGTGAAAGACAGCCTTCCGCGTTGCAAATTTCCTGGTGTTGTTTATCGCATCGCTTGCGCCGAATGCCCAGCGGTATACATAGGCGAATCCGGTAATTTTTGCAAGCGCATAAAGCAGCACCAGTACGACGTGCGAAAGAAAAACGTGGTCTCCAACGCCATTGCGGAACACGTGGCGAATACTCAACATGCGATAAACTGGGAACATTCCAAGATACTGACAACGGAACGCAACATATCTGCACGCCTGAATCTGGAGTCCTTGATTATTCAGACAACTCCGCACACAATCAACAGGACGGACGGCTGCATGAATCCTGACTACGCCAAATCTCTTAAAAGATTACTGGGGGCTATATAATTCGGCGTCTTCCCGTGGCCGTTTTCATTGTGAACATGGGAGCCGTAGCGCTCCCGAAACGTCAATTTGTTTTTGACTTGGTCAGTGACCTGTGTTTCTTGTTTTGAAGTATGCTACCTGACCAGACGGTATGCCGTCCAACCATCGACTTCAGGTTTTATTACAATGGCAGTGTCCTTACTCAGGCACTTCAGGGCTTCACGCTCGCCACTAGCGAGGTTGCTGCGGATGGGCAACCGTTATTCGAACTCTTTGATTATATCTTTTTGCACGGCCGAAATGTATAGATTCAAGTGCTTATCCCGTTGCTCGGTTGGTGTCCATATTTTGTCTGAAGGGGCAGGAAGTAGTTTTTTGCTCTTTCAGTTGGATGTCATTGAAAGTATTCCCGAAGGCGCAGATTTCTCGCAAAGTGTATATATATATATATACATATATATATATACATATATATACATATATATAAATATATACATATATATATAAATATATATATATATATATATATATATATATATATATATATATATATATATATATATATTCAAACAAAGTGGCCACGCTTGTTTGCCAAAGTTTCGGCAGGAGGGCTTCCCTGTGTCAGGGCTCTTACGAAGCCAAGTCCTCTTGCTGAAACGTTGGCCACAAATTAGGTCATTACCTCGTTGGACGTTTTTCGTTATATATATATACACATACATATATATATTTATATATATAGAATAAGGATTGGTACGCAAGAAAACCTCGGAAAGCAAAGGGTAGAATACGTTAGGTCATAGAAACAGATGAATTTTTTGAGTCAGAGAGAAATTGGTGAAAAAATTTCTGATTCCTGATTCCCATTTCTGATTCGCTACTGCATTGCGAGGGCCTCTGTTCTGGCAGTCTTGGTGCCAAAGGTAGCTTAAGAGGGTTCAACGCTGGTCGACCACTCTCGACATGTCGTAGACACTCCAGTCACGTCCCGGGGGGTTAAAAAATTCCCCCGCATTTCCCCGAAGGGGAGTATGAGGAAGTGCGAAGCACGGGGTGATGCTATGAGCGGGAGTTTGTTGAAGTTTGGTGGCATTTTGCCCGTTAGTTACATTAACACCCCCTCGTGATCACGTTCGGCTTAACACGCCTCGTTTGTCCCTCTGCGGAAATCTTGGTGAATTAACGTGTATGTTCGAGAGATGTTCGAGAGGGAATGTAATCACGCACACACACACACACACGCAAAGTAAAGTGAAACGACAGTATTTATTTCAGCACTTGTTTGTGTTGTCGTTGTATGCGACGGTCATTACGACCGCCTTGTGGTCGCTAAAGTGGACCGTTAAGGGTTGTTGCAGCCGCTATAACGCCGCTGAGTCGCCAACGCACGCCGCTGACGACGTAGTTTGAATGCGTTAAAGATATAAGGCGCGTTACTAACACTGATATCAGCGTCGCGTCCCTGGCTTAGTGGGTAGGGCGTCGCGCTGTGGCCGCAGAGTCCTCGGATCGAAACCTGGCGCCGGGTGCTGTTTTTTTTATATAGTGTAGTGGCCTGGCTGGCGCGCCGAGAGAGGGTGTTGCGAGCTGGAGAGTAGTAAAGGGGCTTTAGGAGAGTAGGCGAGGAGGGACAGGAGGCGCTATGCGAGCGCCCTCACGCGTCGGAAATCCGGCGCCGTTGCGAGGCATGGTAGCTAGCTCCGTTGCTAGGCTGCGGACGGAGGACGGCGGTGGAAGCAGGAGTAGGCCCGACTAAGAAGTGCTTCGCACTTAAAAGACGGTCCCCTTCACCCCGAGTAGTCCTAGTGGCGCTGCCTACCACCCCCAAGTGCAGGAAACAAAAACACCTTAACATAAATACCCAAGAAAGGGGTGGGGAAATAGCCCCGCCTGTAGCGTAGTGGTTATCGCACCAGACCGGTATTCTGGAGGTTGTGGGTTCGGATCCCACCTGGCGGACATTTCTTCACCAATTTCTTTCTTACTAAAAAAATTCTTCATCAGTTTCTATGACCTAACGCATTCTCCCCTTTGCTTTGCGAGGTTTCCTTGACTGCCAAACCTTATTCTGTCTTAATTCACTGAGCCCCCATTTCCTATATATATATATATATATATATATATATATATATATATATATATATATATATATATATATATATATATATATATATATATATATATATATATATATATATATATATATATATATATATATATATATATATATATAGATATATATATATATATAGATATATATATAGATATATATATATATATTTAGATAGATATATATATATAGATGTAGATATGTAGATACATGTATATGTATATATGTAAAGAGATAGAGAGAGAGAGATAGGGAACGATGGTGCTTTGAAGATGGTAGCCACATAGGAATAATACTTTGGAGAAGGTAGCGGCCTCGGATCTCTGTCAACGGTTCGACAACAGGAATTGCCTTTTTCAAGGCATCAAGGTTCATCTCTGGCACACTGTTTTGTGGAGAGAGATTGAGTTGCCGATAGAAGGCGGAGGTTGTTTACGGAGAGGCTGGCGGTAGAAAAGCAGAGTGCGTCAGTGGTTGGTTGAAAGGTCCGATATAGTGAGAGAGAAAAGGAGGTGTGGTTATTGCGACAGGACCCCGCCAGAGAGAAAGATGGAAGACTACAACAGGGCCGGGGGGAACAGGGGGAATGGTTTAATCTGGGCTGTGGTGGTGCCAGGTGACCTCAAAGGAGGCTTCCGGGAAGTATGGGCCCAAGGGGGCGTCAAGCGGGTTCAATTGCAAGGTTACGGAACTGCGTGTAAGAAAACTCGTAAACAACAAGAGCCGGTATGGTCCGAAGATTTCCGGGTGGGGAAGCCATTGTTCGTAGAAAAATAGAAGGGTTATCCGGAGGTGTGGTCCGCGTGGAGCTTTGCGGTAGATTCAAGCCCTTTTCTTTTTTTTTTTGTTTGTGTGTGTGTGTGTAAAGTAGATAGTAAAACGAAATGCCGAAGGTCGAAGGAGGCGAGTGCGTGTGGTATGCCGAAATAGGCTAGGAGCAAGACAGGAGAAAAGAGAAAAAAAACTAAAGAAATTCTTTTCAAGTAACCGCTTTGAGAATGGGCAGTTAGGGTGGTTACGAATTGAGATGCTCGCTTTCTGTAAGAGTATTAATATTCAGTTCGATTGAGATACCGTAAGGTTCCTAAGCTGCCTTTCGAAGCATTGATTCCAGCCGGCACAAGGCAATTGTATTTATGAATTTTGTACGATTCTCTGTACTTCCTGTCCCTTGGAGAGTTAAAGCTGACTCCGGAATATGGAGCTTGAAATCATCGAAATCGTGGTGCGGTTGGTTGAGCTGTTGCGCAATTGCTATGGAGACGCTGTTATGAGTGTCGGCCCGATGTTCACTGAGGCGTTACTACATAGGTTGACTCGTTTCTCCAATGTACTGATTTTGACAGAATGAGCATTCGACCATATGCATAATTGTAGAATTATTGCACGTGAAGCTTGAATTCATCTTGTGAACGGACTGGCTGGCAGTGATATTGAAAATGCAATCCGTCTGCAGATGTTTGCAGGTCTTTTACATAGGACGGAGGCAAGCCCTGATGACTGGTTCCTTGGAAGCACCAACTTTGGCATGCGCTAAAATAACTTTTAGGTTCTCATTTCTTGTGTACGTACCTCTTGGGGCTTGCGGGAATGTTTTTTAAGACGGTCATTACTGGCTTAAATGGACTAGTATTTCCACAGGATACTGTTTATGTTCGGGAGCGCGTTTAAGAATTTCGTTAGTGAGGTTGGTGGCCAGGTGCATTCGTTTAAACTTCTTGCTTGAGCACTGCGTCCCTTTCTAGCTTGGATGCTCTTTCGTAAGCAATATCCAGCGAGCTGACCGGGTGATTCCTGCTTGCCAGGGTAGACGTTTGCTCATTAAGGTGTTTTATACAGTCTCCGTTATCAATGCATACTCTTCTTACTCTGGTAGCCTGTCCTACAATGATACTTTGTGTGCAGGGTCGTGGCTGATGACTAGTGTAGTCTAGGGACTGTTACCTGTCCGTTGTTTTCCTATAAAGCGTGGTTTTCAGTATACCATTGTCAAGAACAACAGTGGTGTCTAGGAAGTTCACTGGTTTATCCGAGTGCTGGCATGAGAATTTAATCGTCGGTTGCGAAAAATGAAGATGCGAAATAAAACTTTCTATGGCTGTGTGGCTGTGCTCCCAAAGTATGAAGATGTCATCTATGTATCGACGGTAAACCTTTGCTTGTCGGGGGAAAGACTGAGAGGGAAGCTTCAAGTTGTCCCACGAAAATGTTGGCGTAGGTGGGCGCGAAAGGAGTGCCCATGCTGGTTCCAAAATCTTGCAAGTAGTAGGATGAGCCGAACCCGAAATAGTTGAGAGTTAGTACTAATTATAGTGAAGTAACGTAACTTCGAAAGCATGTTGGTGGCTTTTTTCTGCTAAGGCCTTTGATGTAGCTTCTATTCCATTAGGGATGGGAATGTTCGTATACAGGGCGGAGATGTCGAGCGTTACTAGAAGGGCGTCATTGGGTAATTGCCCAGCATTGTTTATTGCTTCTAATATGCAGAGGAATTGGGGGGTGTCCTGAACAAATGAAGGAAGAGAAGTCAGAATGCCTGCCAAATGGTGATTCAGAAAAACATACCGTGCTTCCGTTGGGGTGTTAGAAACTATAGGTCTGCCCGGAACGTCAGCTGAAAACAATGCCTCTGCGGGGACTTCATGAATTTCGGGGACGAGGTACAAACTTCCGGCTTGCTTGATCGTCGGTATCATAAAGTTTAGGTCTGTTTTAGTGGTTAATTCTCTGGCCTGCAGATCTGTGATCAAAGATCGTTTGACTGCATTCGTTGCCGGGATTATGATCTAAAGGCTGGCAGTGACTAGGTTTGTAAGCTGCCTGAAGGCCTCATTTGTATATTTTCCAGTTGGTAAGATGACAATACTACCCTCTTTGTCTGCAGGTTCAGTGATTATGTCCGTTCTGGCGGATTTCTTCTGAGTAGGTCAAGTTTTTGCGTTTATTTGACTTCTTCGTTGTTTATAATATATCTTTTGACACTGATTTTATATACAAATCCAGTTCGGGAGATTCCCCAGCATCTGGCGTCCAAGTGCTTGGTGCACGGAGTGCGTCGTCAAAGATGTATCTATTGTCTTGCTTATCATAAAAGAATTCGTTCAGCCTCATTCTGCGGGAAAATTGGGTGAGATCCTTGTGTAACTCGTATTTATTCACGTGGTTGTTGGTAGGGCAGAAAGTAAAGCCTCGTTCTAGGATAATTTTTGTAGTTGTCGATAATGTTTCGGAAGTATCTATAACGTTGCTGTTACACGTGGCGGGGGAGCCGGATACTATATTCTGTTCGGGAATAGGTGTCATATTGCCGGTACTACTACCGTGTGAGCTAGGTTCCGCATTTTGATTATTAGCGGGTGGGAAGAATTCCAACGTAGCAGATTCTGATGTGTCTGCGGGAAACATCAGATTATTTAATTTCTCATCTTCAGGCTTAGCGAGAGCAAGAGGGTGAATGGTGCAATATGCTTCAGGCCAAAGCAGCTGATCCCATTCAAATTTAGCTTTTTGTTTCATGCACAGCTCGTGTTGCTAACGGTTTCTAAAGGCATCAAGATCAATTTTTTCCTGCTCAATAAGTGGAATGATTTCAATCTGCTTAATTGAAAACACTAAGTTGTTTGCCGCAGTGCTCTATGAGAACTTCTAGAAAGGAGGGCAATGCACGGTTCAAATTGTCCTGCCATTTATCTTCCAGTTCAGGGGGGAGAACTCCAAGGGAACAGCTTTAAGGAGAAGGTCTTTGTGGATTTTCCTAGTTTGGAGGTAAGAGGAATAGGTGTTAAGGTGAAATCTGTGGTGCGTTTGTTTCCCGAGGAGTTTTCGAACACTAAGGAAAGCGCGGGATCTGAAGGGAAGGACATCCGGTCCAGTCGGTGTAGGTAATTTACGTGTGTTTCGAGCGGACCTGCGGGATGGTTATTTTTTGTTCGGAGTCTGTTGTTTAGGGGGGGGGGGGGGCTGTTAGGTGCGATGTCCACGTCTATGTCGGTTTGGGAGCTTGTTTGCGTTTTAGTGGGTGCTGGTGTCTGTGTGAACACGAGCGTGATGTCTTTGGTTGGTAAGTATTTTGTTCTCCTACGTGCTGTTCAGCTGGTGCTGCGGCTGCATCTACCGTTTGTGTGCTGGGTTCGCATGTGGTGTTCTTGTGGCAACAGCGTGGTTCGCTACTGTTTGGAATGTCAGGTTCGGTCTGCTGCTCCGTGCTGGCCACTGACGGACCGGTAATGCCGCTAGTTGTGAGCGCCACCTCAAAATACTTGCTCAGCCTGTACTTGATGTTTTCGGCCTGTATCCAAACGCCTAGGAAGTTAAGGTGTAAACCGTTTTTGGTCGGATGTCCCTAGTGGTGATGATAGATTTCTGTGTGGTAGATGAAATCAACGTTTTTTGGTGAGTTCTAGATCAAAAATGAAGTCGTTAAGCTTATCTGTTTGACCAATGAAATATTTATTGCTTTATTCATTGCAGTATGCAAGGTTTGCTGTATGAATACTATATTTCCTAAGTTATTTGTTTGAAAGAAAATATGAAACTCTTTTCTTACGCCTTTCCTTGCGTAAACACACAGGGATACAACTGCAGCCATCTGAAGAAGGGCGTCATTCGCAACACGTCTAGAATTTTTTTAACGTAGTACGACTTTAGAGGAAAATTAATTTCTTTTCGACTATTAAGGAGTGTGCTCGTAACTCATGAAAACAACATATAAAGTATATTGAAACTGAAAGTATTTCATTGATCTCTTCTACGATCAGCTCTGTGAAAGATCATCAGAAAAGTCAATCGAGTAGAGAATTTCTTTGCAAAAAAAATGGGCAAATACTGGACATACTTTTTGTGTGAAAAAAATTATATTGAATGCTGCTGAGTGTTTTGTGGAGTACTGAACCGCTTCGTAAAGGCATTCGCACCGGTTTTATAACCAAAAAAACTGGTCAAGCAGCTGTTGTAAAAATCGTTGATTTAGTCAGAGCATGAAAGTATTGTCTTAAAAAACATCGCCTAAAAGCGGCACTTTCATCTTTGTGAAATTCAACCCACTAAAGTATGCGCTTCCCCCCACCCCCCCTTCATCATTCCTTGTTTATTACAGGTAAGCCACCCCACGGAACATATCAGGACCTGGACAATACATCTATTCCAGCTCTGCAAAGAAATGAATATTTGCTATATTCTACAGTAAAAGAGGCACAGCAATTAAAGGAACGACAATTTGTGAGCACTGTTGAATAAATTAATGTTGGTGTAAACTGACGCTGATAATTAAGCCAGGCTGCGCTGAAGGATGCACGGCTGGTGGTTGCGCGCGGAGTCACTTTATTGTGGGTGCAGTGAACCCAAAATGGTGGGTTTGTGCTGCTGGACAGCACAGCGCGATTGAGTCATCTGCTTGCGCTGCATGCAGTGGTCGTCCACCGGCCTCAGTACAGTTAACGTACTGTGGCTGAACTACAATGCCCGTAGCACGGCCGAATTTCCGGCAGCTTTAGTCCGGCTGATGTCCGACGACCGCATCTCGGCTGTCCTCCGGTGGCCGTACTTCGGCCGCACACGGGTGGCTTTGGGATGGCCGGAGCCCTACGGCTGGAATCTGGCCGTTTGAACGTAAGCCGGTCGACTGGCCGACGGACACTGGCCGTTGGACAGTGATGGGAGTACGGCCGTATACGGCCAAAAGGCCCACCGTATACGGCCAAAAGGCCCACATTTGAACACGGGCTGAACATGGTTGCCGGAGAAAGGCCGGGCAGAAAATCACCGGCCAAAGTACACTGGCTTGAGTAAGGCCGAACAGTCCTGTGCTGCCTGGGATAGTCGTTAAAGATATAGATAGGTGGAAGGCAAGATTGCCAGTGTTGAGCCAGTTTTGATCACGTCGTTTTCTTTTCATTGTTTCATCTGCTAACACTGGTACCCTCCGTTCTCTAATAAATTCTGCTTCAAATATTTCTGAGATTTTCTTGCGCTGAATGATTTGGACATGCATGCATAAGCCATGGCCACAATTTTTGTTGATTGAACGGTCCTGTCCTAACGTAGTACGTGTTCAAGCCTTCTTCAAACAGTTTTTGGGTGCGTGCTTTGAGATATATTTTCGCGTTCCAGTACCAGAGAAAATCGTCTTTCTAAACTGCATGTCGACACGCTGGCAATTAATTATGGGTGGTAGGCGTTTCACGTCTTCTCTGGGGTGCGAACAGCATACATAGGACGCTTATAATTAATTTTGCTGTTAAATGACAAATTTCTTATAAACCTGAAGCAGCCGCATTCAAACAGACCGCATAGCACTGGAACTAATTTTTTCGCCCCCTTAATGGTGCCATCAGAATTGTGTTGTGCTCGGGGCACGCGTCTACGCGCCCATGTATGCATCACACAGGCTGTACCGATGTACACCAAACGTTGCGGCATTTTTTCGTTGTGCGCTCTTATTTAGCTGCCCCAACGTTTCTTTCAACTTCTCCTGCGGGCGGCCATACATATTGTCACATTTCCAAAGACGAAGCAGTTGTATTGAAGAAAAACAGGTTTATTCGAGCAAACTTGTGCTCCCCTAACAACTGAAAAAACACAAGGCGGCGATACAGGTATCAACAAAGTGACGTGCGTAAACTGGTGTCGGCGATTCGAATGCCATGGCGTCTGCTCGGCAGGCTTTCATCTCTTCGCGCGAGTGTTTCTGGAACCGTCGATTTACATCCAAAACATTGTAGATCAAAGAAGATCATTCTGGATTAGGGACGTTCGGGCGAGAGAGTGTGCTTATCTGAATGTGATAGCCCGTGCGGCATAAAAATAGAGAATGGAAGACGCGCTCCGCTTGGGATGCAGATAACACAGCCGGGCATGGCCGGGCAGCAAAAACAAACCATAAACTTATACATGGTTCACAGCATTATCCCCTCTAAGAGTACATCGACCCGATGCTCAAATAATATACAGTTCAAACAACAACAACAACAAAAGTCCATCATCTTGCATACTAAGGTTGCAAGCGAACCACGTGGACGACTTCGGGCCGCGTGCGTCGTCGTGATGTTCCGGAATCACCATCGGGGATCACCTCGTAGGTACGTTGGCCGACACGTCGTAGAATCTGGTAACGTCCGAAATACCGTCGCAGAAGCTCCTCAGTGAGCCCGCATCGTGGGATGGGAGTCCAAACCCAAATACGATCCCCTGGGTGGTACTCGAAATCTCGGCGTTGGAGATTGTAGCGGGCGCCATACACCAGCTGCAGGCCCGTTGTACGAACTGGAGCGATCTGGCGGGCCTCCTCCGCACGCTGAAGGTATCCTTGGACGTCGGGGTGGAGCTCGTCATCTTCTACATGCGGAAGGATGGCATCAAGCATCGTAGTCGGCTGTCTTGCGTAGACAAGCTCGAACGGCGTCATCTCCGCAGTTTCCTGGATAGCCGTGTTGCATGCAAACGTTACATACGGGAGCACTTCGTCCCAAGTCTTATGTTCAACGTCGACGCACATTGACAACATATCCGCGATGGCCTTTTTCAGACGCTCTGTTAGTCCGTTCATTTGGGGGTGGTACGCCGTCGTTCTTCGGTGATCCGTGTTGCTGTACCGTAAAATTCCTTGCATAAGCTCCGCAGTGAAGGCCGTTCCGCGGTCCGTGATAAGGAACTCAGGGGCTCCATGTCGCAGCACCACTTGGTTTATGAAAAACTTGGCGACTTATTGTGCAGTCCCCATCGGAAGAGCGGCGGTCTCTGCGTAACGCGCCAAGTAGGCTGTCGCTACAACAATCTACTTGTTCTGTGATTGTGACGTAGGGAACGGGCCTAGAATCTCCATTCCAATCTGTTGAAAGAGCCTCGACGGGACGGCGATCGGTTGCAGAAGTCCAGCGGGTCTTGCCGGCGGCGTTTTTCGTCGCTATAGGTCACGGCAACTCCGAACGTAGTGAGTGACGTCGGATGTAAGGCAGGGCTGGAAGTACTTTGCCTTGATTTTCGCTATAGTGCGAGCTGTGCCGAGATGTCCGGAAGACGGGTCGTCGTGGCACGCTTCCAAGATTTCGTCACGGAGGTCTGCGGGGAAGGCGAGTAGATATTTCGTTCTCGTTCCAGGGCTAACATTATTCTTCACGAGGACGGCGTTTTTGAGGCTGAATGGCGGTAAGTTCCGCTTGAACGCTCTAGGCACGGCGACATTGCGTCCTTCGAGGTAGTCGATCATGACTCGCAAGTCGGGGTCGGCACCTGCTGGGCGGCTAGGTCACTCTCAGTCACGGCTGCGAAGAACGCACTGTCTTCATCGGAGTCTTGTCGACGGGGGCGCGGGACAGGCAGTCGGCGTCGGAGTGTTTCCTGCCGGATTTGTAGACTATTGTAACGTCGAACTCTCGTAGGCGCAAGTTCCACCGCCAAAGACGGCCAGAGGGGCCCTTCAAAAATGGCGAGCCAACACAGCGCACGGTGGTCTTTCATAACCTTGAATGATCTATCATATACGTATGAGCCAGATTTTGAAATGGCCCATATATTTGCGTGGCGATCTTTTTAAGAGGCTGAGTAATTTTTCTCCTCCTTCTACAGTCGACGGCTGTCAAATGCGATTACTTTTTCACAAGCACTTTGCTTTTGGACGAGAACGGCTCTAAAGCCTACATCACTGGCGTAGGTGTGCATTTTGTATCGGCGTTTTTGTCGAAATGAGCGAGCACGGGAGGGTTTTGCAGGCGTTTTTGCAGCTCACAGAATGCTTTTTCTTGGGTGTTTTCCCAGGCGAAATGGGTGCTATCCTTTGTGAGGCGCGTTAGTAACTCTGCAATGCGTGCGAAGTTTGCAACGAAGCGCCGGCAGTATGCGCACAGTCCGAGAAATCTTCCAACGGCCTTTTTGTCTTTCGGTCTGGGGATGTTCGCTATGGCTGGTATTTTCGCCTTGTCAGGTAGGACTCCTGCGGCGTTGACGACGTGTCCCAAAAACTGGAGTTCCTCGTAAGCGAAGCGGCACTTTTCAGGCTTTAGCGTTAACCCCGACATGCGAATAGCCTCGAGTACAACGCCAATCTTGCGAGGTGTTCGTAGAAATTTCTGGCGAATACCACAACCTCGTCGAGGTATACGAGACAGGTGTGCCACTTCAGGCCAGCTAAAACATTGTCCATGAACCTTTGAAACGTTGCTGGCGCCGTGCACAGCCCAAACGACATCACGTGGAACTCGTATAGGCCATCCGGGGTTATAAATGCAGCCTTATCTCGGTCTCTCTCGTCCACTTCAATTTGCCAGTAGCAGGTCTTCAGATCCATCGCTGAGAAGTACTTCGTATGGCAGAGGTAGTCGAGAGCGTCGTCGATTCGTGGCAGGGGGTACACGTCCTTTTTGGGTATTTTGTTGAGTCGCCGGTAGTCAACGCAGAACCTTGAAGTGTCGTCTATTTTCTTCACGAGTACGACCGGCGCAGCCCACGGACTTTTTGATGGCTGTATAATATCGTCGGTAAGCATGTTGTTGAATTAAGTCCGGATGGCTTCGCGCTCGTGTGAAGAGACACGGTACGGTGACTGTCGGGTAGGTCGGGCTTCATCTTCGGTTATTATTCGGTGCTTCGCGAGAGGTGTCTGACGTAATTTTGAGTTCCACGAAAAACACTCGCTGTAGCGACGCAGCAAATCCAATAATTTCTTCCGTTCTTCTTGCGATAACGCCGGATTCACGTCGAAGGGATTTCGAAGCTTGAAGGTATCTTCGTGTGAGCGTTCAAAGTCGGCGACCGCGACTACGTCACTTGTTTCTTGCGTTTCTTCCATGAACGCAATTGCTGCGCCCCTGTTTAAATGCTGGTATTGCTCGCTGAAATTAGTGACCCAAACTTGGGATTGGCGTTGCTCAAAGCGCGCAATGCCTTTTGCGACGTAGACACCGCGGTCGAGGAGCAACCTTTGGAGCAATCACTCTCTACGTTAGCGTCGACGTCAGGAACTGCATCTTCACAATAAACCGTGATCAAGCTTGCCCGGGGTGGCAGGGTGACATAATCATCGGCGATCATCACAGCAGCAGGGTGTTCGGGGTTCTGTTCCGGAGTCATAGAGTGATCCGAGGAAAAAGTTATGGACTTGGTCTGTAGATCAATTATTGCACCGTCGTCCGCCAAAAAGTCCATTCCAAGGATGACGACGCGAGAGAAGTTAGGCAAAATGACGAACGCCGAAGGGTACGTTGTGCCATCTATGGTGACGCGCGATGTGCACGTTCCACTTGGCGTCACGAGGTGGCCCCCTGCTGTGCGAATGTGCGGACCGTCCCATATCGTCATAACTTTCCTCAGCTTAGACGCAAATGGTTCACTCATTACTGAGTAGTCGGTTCCCGTGTCTATGAGGGCGACTACATCAAAGCCGTCGATAGACATCTTGACTTTAGACGTTGCCTTTCTCGAGTTCCGGGTGCGCCGGGGCGTGGCATCTCGGCTTGTACGTGTTGATGGTCACACAGTGTGCGTCGTCGTTGTCGTCGTCTGCTCAGCGGCAGATTCGGTCATGTCGGGTACGTGTCGCGCCCTGTGGCTGTCGTTGTGTCCGGGAGTCTCGTAAGGGTTAGGTCGGGTCGTCGGGATGAGGGCATGTCGTGATTCACTGTCTTCAGCGAGTCGCTGCGTCGTTGGAGGGTTTTCATTTCTCCGCCGCTGTGCAAGTTTACCTTCCGAAGTTGCTGCTTTTAGTTTCCCCTGTGTGGGCTGGGGACATTGCACGTGAGAAGTCAGCATTGCTATGGCGGCTCGGGGACTGGTAAGGGTAGGGCGACGGTGAACGGTTGAAACGGGCTGTGCCACGGCTGCTTTGGGAAAGGTAGTCGTCGATCTAACGTGGTCGTTGCCCAGGGAGATGGCGAGGTGCGTCGACGGAGAAACCACGCAGTCCGAGTCTCTTGTATGGGCAACGACGATAGATGTGATCGGCCTCTCCGCAGTGGTAGCACAGCGGACGATTATCGGTGGTTTGCCTAACGTCGGTCTTTCTCGGCGTCTGGTTTTTGGCTGTGGACGGCGGCGACATTGGGGACGGCGGCGAGAGTGGACGGAGTACGGCGGAGCTTCATGTAGACGGGCTGGAGCAGGGTGGGGTCGAACCACAGCCGTGGAGAGGGTCATCGCCTGTGGCTCGCGGGGTGCCTTGGATGGCATAGAAGTGCCCAAAGCGTGTTGAACTTCTTCGCGGATGACGTCAGTCAGGGAAGCCACTTGAGGTTGTGGCGTTATCGGAAAAAGCTTCCGAAGCTCCTCCCTGACCACTGCTCGGGTGGTCTCACGCAGTGTGTCGAAGTTTGTAGCCCCGACATCGATCGTCTCGGAAACCAGCGCGTTGACTGGGCGATCGTACTGCCACGTTCGAACTTCCAGCGTCTTCTCCACCGCGGACGCCTCAGACTCGAATTCGGTCACCGTCTTAGGAGGATTGCGGAAAAGGCAAGCAAAAAGCTCCTGCTTTACCCCTCGCGTGAGAAACCTTAGTTTCATAGTATCTTTTCTTTTGTTCTCCGGATCCGCACGTAAAAACAACCTCTTCATCTCCTCTACAACGATCACTATCCCTTCGTTGGGGTGTTGCGTGCGCTTTTCTAGCAAAAGTCGGGTCGTTCCTTTCCCACTACGGTGGCAAACGTTTTAAGGAACTCGCTCTTGAAGAGAGTCCAGTCAGTCAAAAAGAATTCATGGTTCTCGAACGAAGTTTGAGCTGCATCCTCCAAATAGAAGACAAGCCGAAACGTGTATTCGTCATTCCACCTGTTAAAGATCCGAACATGCTTCACTTTCTCCAACCTGTCCTCAGGGTCTTCCGTGGGTGATCCATTAAATGATCGTTGTTCCCGGGGCTGCTGCAGAACTACAAGATGGCTCATGGTCATCGTGAATGCGTTGTTCATGGCAACGGCTGTGACGTCTTCCGCCTTCAATTTATCTGGCAGTAGTCCAAACTCCGGCTCTAGGCCTTGCAGTCGGCGACTGGCACGAGTTGGGCTAGCTTGACGACTTGAAGAGGGTTGAGGGTGCATGTACTCCGCACTTGCCAGATGTCATTTGCCAAAGACGACGCAGTTGTCTTCAAGAAAAGCAAGTTTACTAGAGCGAACTTGTGCTCCCGTGACAGGCGGCGATACAGCAATGAACAAAGTGACCTGCGTAAACTGGTGCCGGCGATTCGAATGCCACGGCGTCTGCTCTGCAGGCTTTTATCTCTTTGCGCGAGTGTTTCTGGAACCATCGTTTTACATACAGAACATTGTAGATCAAAGAAGATCATTCTGTGCTAGTGACGTTTGGGCGAGACAGTGTGCTTATCTGAATGTGATAGCCCGTGCGGCATAAAAATAAAGAGTGGAAGACGCGCTTCGCTTGGGACGCAGATAACACAGCCGGGCAAGGCGGGGCAGCGAAAACAAACAGTAAATTTATACATGGTTCGTGGCAATCTTGAGTGGCTCCAAAATTATTTTGTGAACAATTCATTGTCAATTTTTCGCCAATATGACGCGTGCCTACTTCCACTTCGGTATTCCCAATGATGATTACATACAAAGTAAGGTCTCGGCGTTTTCCCTTGGGACATAAAATAAAATCCCCGTGCTGCCGAGAGCGTGGTGCCTCGCGTACATCCGGGGCTGTGGTCTACACCGCGGAATCATTGCCTGCTTTGAAGCAAGCCGGAAGGTAATGGACCTTTTCACTCGGAGTGAGCACCACGGCACAACAAAAATGGGCAGCCACCCTGCAGCCAGGCTTAGCGCCAATGAAACCAGTATTAAGCTTACCGCTTCACCCAGAACATGCTTCAGCCACCAAGCTCCTTTAAAAATTTCCGAGCTCGTCATCATACCAAACGAGAACCAAGACTTGCTAATTAATCTCGATAGAGCTCTCAGAAGCACTAATTTATGCAGACAGCCTTGCATGGCGTGCAAGAAAGATTTGCCTCTTCGCATTGACGGCGTTCAAAATATCGCCACGGCGCCCACATCCCACCGAAGCGCAGCTCGAGCCACGTAACATAACTTGGATTTAATACCGTGGCCCACCCGCACTTTACTTTTAACCGCCGAAGAACCAGAGAGGAGATTTATTCACGATATGTCTACTTAGTAGTGAATGCTCGACATCCTTGTAAATGTTTCTCCCCGGGTCCGGTGTGTTCGCCTGCTTCCGGCAGAGAAAATCAACTACACAATTTCGTGAGAAACATAAAAATAGTCGTAATACTTGTTCTCTTATTGTGCCTAAAATAATTGCTACCTGCATGGGAAGCTGTTATCAGCCTAAAATATTTTCCACGTTATCAACTACTGATACACAAAATGTTCACGCCCCAGTGTGTGGAAGTGCGCCACCAATGGAATTAATAATCCATCTTAGCGACGTGTGTGCCATTCCTGCGGATCACTTTTCAATGAGGGACACCTCACGGCACATGAAGCTCCCTAAAACATCTCGGCGAACCCTACAACAGGGACGGAAGAGCCTCTCGCTCTGACATGTTGTCACGCAGTGCAGAACGAAGGAATATGCTTGGTGAAATTTCAAGTTTATTGGGGAGAACTTGGGTAATACAATAAACCGGAGGAAAATACAGTCGACTACGGAGTAGCCAACATTGACATGTGCAGTCATGCGAACGCGAATTGTATGCCGACTCCTCTTTCCGTAACCTTTAAATTATACCGAGAACAACGTCGATCAGGTAATGACAGTACATCTTAAAGGCAGCTCGGTAAAGCACTTTAGAGTTGAACAAAACTAAAAACTGTTCCACTCAATGGGAAAGCTGCTGGAAGTGGAGCGCAGTGATTTACCGTAATGGGCTGTACCGCCGTTATCCGCAGACTGCTACCACCCAATGCAATTCATATTTCCCGCCTTCACAGTGCTAGCGCGCGCACTTCGCGACACTGCGCCAGAGGGAGCTCTGTTTATTTCATGTTTGCTTTTACTCCCGCACGTGCCGGCGTTGCACTGCCACTTTTTTCGTTTACTATCGTAAAAACCAACCCACGGAGCATTCCGAGCTAAATGAACGCGGGTGCTGCCGGTTAATTACGTATATTTTGCCTCAACTGCACCAGCAGTTTTTTTTGCGCTAAACAACGGGGAGATGTATGACCAGCAACAGCGGTTCACGAGTTTCTAACGCTTATGATTGTATAAACCGCTCGGAATTCGAAGCCTCTAGGGTACGCCGGGACGCCGGCTGCTACGACGGTACGCGGTGCGGCGCTACTTGACCACAGCGAGAGAGAAGGCGAGCCACTAAAGTGTTCTGCCCTAAAATTAAAGGGCATGGCACGTGACCAAAACAGCGAAGGCAAAATTATCTAAAAAAAGGACAGGACAGCAAGTCCCGGCCTGGCCCTGAAAAAAATTGAACATGTGCAGGCGTGAACGAGTTCTACAAAAATTAGAAGATGCATCATGTGGTGCGCTAATGCTTGAGCCTAATGAGATGATGAACCTCAGAACGAGTGAAGTCACCGTCTGCGACACCCTGGAGACAACTTGAACGACAGGTCTTTGAATTGTGTATGGTCCAAAGTACCGTTGCAGAAGCTTCTAGCTGAGGCCGTGTCGTCGTGGCCAAACCCGCACGCGATGTCCTGGATAAAAATTGGAAGTTCACCGAAGAAGGTTGTATCATCGGGCATCTACTTGCTGCTGCGCTCACTGAAGGTATTATGGGCGTGTCGCTGACGTTGTCATTTTGTACGTGCGGCAGCATAGCATGAGTAACCTTTATCGCCACTCTTTTGTAACAAGCTCAAATAAAGTAACCTCCGCAGCTCGTTTGGATAGTTCGAAGGAAGGGGAATGTGATGTCAGGGCAGTTCTATCTAATTTTTAATGTCAACATACACAAACATCATATCCGCCATTGTCTTGTTGATGCATTCCTTTAGTACTTTTCTATGGGGATGGTGCGGTGTGGTTTTTCGGTTATCCGTGTTACTGTTGGCCAAGACTTTTTGCATAAGCACTCCAGTGAAGGCCATCCGCGGTACTGGAGGAGAACTTCAAGGACTCCACGTCACAGAACACCTGAGTGTATGATAGATAGATTTTAGGATTTAACGTGCCGACGCAACGCAGCCGATGAGGCGCACCGTAGTGGAGGGCTCATGATTAATTTTGACCACCTGGGGATCTTTAACGTGCGTGTAAATGTCGTACACACGCGCGTTTTAGCTTTTCACCTCCATCAGAAAAGCGGCCGTCGCGGCCGGGAATCTAACCCGCGACCTCGTGCTCAGCAGCACAACGCCATAGCCAGTGGGCCACTACGGCGGGTATCTGAGTGTATGAAACGTTTTGCAACCTATCACGTATTCTCAAAGGGCGGCGGTCTCGGCGCTGCACGCCATCTGGTCTGTAAATAGAACATTACATCTGTGCTCGGCTGGCCACGTATAGGAAGAGGCTTGCACAATCCATACCATTTGAAGGACCGGCTGGTCTCGCCGGAGGCGTTTCTGGCAATCTCGGCTGCTCCCGATGTATTGGGTAATGTCGGATCTGAGGCGGGGCCAGTAATACTTCGTATTGTTTTTTCCAGTTACGTGCAGCACCGATGGCACCTTGTGATGGTTCGTCGTTGAAAACCTCCCAGGTTTTTCCCGCATCCGCAGATTTCCGGCCTTCATAAAAATAACTTTTTTCCTTTCTTTTTACCTTGTGTTTGCTTTCTGTTTTCTATGTGGCCTTTCTTCTGACGTTTACTTTGTGTACCTCTAGGACATAAAATATTACGTATTTTCAATTGACCGACGCACAAATAGCCGTGATGTTTTACTGTGTATGTAATTGGGTAAAAATGAAATTTAAATCGGTATACAAAGATTTTGTTTTGGGAGAGAAGTGTGAGACTTTAAAACTGAGTTACGTTCTTATCTTTCTCAGTTGCGCAATGCCATGGCCAAAATGAAGTCATAAGACTTTAATTTCCATTGTGCTACCTCTATGACATTGGGTGGCAGATAGAGTTATTTATTGCGTTTAATTCTTTTTCTGAGGGATGGTAAACTAACCAATCCGGTTGTGCTTATTCAAGTTAACATGAATTCGAGCACGTAAGCCTTAATGATACTCGAAAGGTGAAGTTTTTTGGCTTGGCTAGTTGGTACAAACAATGCCGATGGTTTGTGGAAATGGTTGCAGCACTAGGTTATTTCGTGCTTGTGATTTCTGCAAATTCGGTAGAATTGTACCTACGAACTGGTACGTTTTTATGAAGCAAAGTATTTATTGGGCGAGGGTATTCGAAGTGCCTCCTCCCATCCCTTAGAAAAATATGGGAGGGACAAAAATATAATTAGAAGAAAAAGTAAAAAAAAAACAAAAAGCCGAATAGAAAACAAAGCAGCTAAAACAAAGAGAACCTAAAAGTGGCTTTCGATTGTCTTAGTCATTGTCTCTTCCTTCAGGGTCATTGTAAAAGGTCTCATCCTTGCAGCGAAACGATCAGCGTGTATTGTTTATTGGGGCATAGCTTCCGATAGAAAAATACTGTGACATAAAAAAATTGGTTCTGGCTTAAGTCAGTTATGTCTGGGTGTGTAAAGCGAGAGGCACGGTTAAAGTTATTGTTTAGCTTGGTTCTCTATGAGGTTACAATTTCATCGTTAAGCTTCGTACGTCTGAGTCCCATATGTGGCACTAACCCCACCGAGCCGTCCCTTCAATATATACGATGCAACGCCTACTCATCCTGTGTTTTTGCCACGCGGCTGCACCGGTCCCTCCTTTGACGTCATGCCAGATGGCACGGCGAGCGGCGCTGCCAGCTGCGGCTGTTGCCCGGCAACCGCTCAGCTCGCGGTGACGCCACCGGCAACAGCGAGACAGCAAGAACGGCCATTGTAGCTCTCGCTACAAAAGAGACACAGCCACAGCAGACCTTGTTCGTTTCACCTCCTCGTACTCCCGCCACGGCTCTGTGCGCCAGTGGTATGCGCGATCTCATATGCAATACACGAACGTTGACCGGAGAGTAGGACATCTCGGTAGCGCTCTCCTTGGGGTTTTAATATTTCGCACGTTTCTAAGGCAGCTTATTACGGTGCCACGAGGGTTTGTGTTAGCTGAATATAGAATTTTAGATCAGATATTGTTTACACTGTTCAAAATTGACGGATTTTGACGCATTTACATAATTTCTTACAAAAGAGAGCACACAATCCATGTGGCATGACATCAATTCAATAAGAAATAGAAAATTAAAAGCAGATACATTATGTGTCGTGTAATTATAACATGCTTCAAGGTAATAAAGGTAGTATGAAATCTGAGAGCATGAAAACCTGTGATATTCCGCCATTTTCTTAGCCACCATATTTTTTGGAGAAAAACTATTCTACCAATTCGAGACATTCAGCTAAGATTCCATTAAACTACAAAATAACGGCTATGTCTAGTGTCCCGTTTGACGTTACTACAAGTACTACAGGCGAAGTCCTCCATGGTTTTGTAAAAAATACCTCAGATATCACAGCGAAAAGAAAGCAATCACATATAACACCACAAGACAACCTAAGGCTAGAAAATGTTCAATAAAACCCCTTACAAAAAACAGGCCTGAATTGGGGGGCTTGGAACTTCGGTCCTTAAGATTACAATGCGCCAATTCAACCTCTGCAGAACGGCGGCAACATCTACCGAGGTGTAATGTTAGCTATAAATATTCGAGCTTGCATGCACAGCCACACCTAGCCGCCGTTTCAGTACGGTACTTTTTCCCTGCGGGAGGTGACGCACGGTGGGTGTGTGTGTGCCTGTGTGTGTGTTTGCGTGTGCGTGTGCGTGCGCCTTTGTGTGTGAGTGTGTGTGTGTCTGTGTGTGTACATGTGTGTGTGTGCGTGTGGGTGTGTGCGTGTGTGTGCGTGCGCGTGTGCGTGTGCGTGTGCGTGTGCGTGTGCGTGTGTGCCTGTGTGCGTGCGCGCGTGTGTGTGTGCGTGTGTATGTGTGTGTGCGCGTGTTGCGTGCGTGTGCATGTGTGTGTGTGCGCGTGTGTGCGTGCGTGTGCGTGTGGGCGTGTGCGGGTGTCTGAGTGTGTGTGTGTGCACGCCCACGCGCATGACTACGTGCGGGTGGGTGCGCGCGCACCAAAACTATCTTGGGTCGAAATTATTTTTTTCATGTGCCCGTTCTGTGTACTCAAAGTAATAAGTGAATGCTTGTACGCTAAACAAAACACCAAACTAAGGTGGCTGACTGGTAGCGTAAACGACGATAATACCTTTGTTCGTTAATCGGTGTTCGTTTGGTTTAGCGTAACAACTTACGACAATAACAGACGTTGTTCGCTATTAAGAAAATGTACTGTGATAACTGCTTTTATCAACATCAACAAACTAACATAATGACGTATATCTAGTTTTCTGCAAGGGGGATCATATAATAGCTGCAACTGTAGTAACAAGCCTTGTCTAGTCTAGTATATATGCGGTAGATGCGGTGTGCAAAAAAACGTGGCTCAACACTTGTACGTGGTGTTGTTGGTTTGATTTCGACGTGGTGGTGTTTGTGAAATACTACGTGCACCTCCTGCCCAAATATTACCTATTAGTAAGCGTTAGTGCTCTTGTGCCACCTTGAGCGTTGTGAGTGCTCGCCACGCGCCTATGACGTTGCCTACTGCGCTGCTGTAGTAGACTCGCATCGAGAGGTCGCCGTTTGACAAAACAAACAAGGTGTGTGCCCACGTGATCAAGAGCGTCTACTGCGAGTTCCAGGATGTCGTCGCGACGTGTCAGAGACGACTCTTATTCTGCCGTAAGTGATTGTGCTTTGTTTTCATCGTAAGGTATTTTTTTACAGCAACCACATTTTTCAGGTACTGCGCTAAAAGCTATCTTTCCAGGGAGACGCTGCGTCCATTGAGGTACTCAGTTACGTAGTGCACAACGGCATTAGCTGCACGATAGATGCCTAGGTATCTCGCTGTCACGATGGGAAAAAACTTGCCACCTTTTTCATAGTCAAACGCTGGTGGGAATACTGGTACCCCTCATAGGCAGTCAACATCCGAATCTGTCCTGCCAGATTAGTAGATGGTGGTGACTTCGAATTCAAGGAAGCATAGGCTCCATCGCCCAAGGCGGCTGGAGTTATCTGCCAAATTAGTTATCTGCAAAAAGCGAGTGATAGTGGTTTGCTACCTTGAATGGCCTGCTATAGGAAAACTTATAAGTGGCCGATTCAACAGCGAGCACCTCTTTTCAGCGCCAGAATACATTCTACCTTTTTTTGACACATCTCCGCCGGCCAACGCAATCATTATTTTTGGTCATTCATGCACCATACCACAAATCGCCGACATGGCCTCAAAGAACAGGACGCCATTAAAACACTCTGCAAGCATTAATCACGAGTAGATTTCGTACGGAACCTTATATCTAGCCCTAAAAACTAGCGAAACAGAAAAACGTCATATCTTGATCCGATAAGCCTAGAAGTTTTCTTTCCATTTACCCTTGGCTGCTTCTACAGACAAATTATTGCAATTAGGCGAGACAGACCCCATGAAAACTGGTTTACGAGGTCCCGAAAGGCAATATCACTAAACAACGCATTCCTCTACATGTTAGAGAGAATATCACTGTCGCCCCGATACCAAGGAACATGCATCCAATCCACAACAAAGCACGACGCAAGGCAAGAGTTAAGGCTCTTCGAACTGCACAAGGAAAACGGCCTGACGTTAGGTACGCAGACGCATCACTGTACATCGGTCGACCAACCAAGCCATCGGCACAGTCAATATTCAGGGACTGGAGCTAGCTTCTTCTGCTATACCTACCAAAGACATTGACACCAACGAAGAAGCAGTCATTGCCCTTGCAGCTACCACTGGCAAAGAATATGTAAACGTAATATTAGACTCCCAGACACCATGTCGAATCCACGACCGGCTCCACCGGCTTTATAGATTGCTACCTGCCCCTGGGCACCGATTCGGCGTGCCGAAAATGTTATTGTCTGTTTGGTTGTTCTAATTCTTTTCGATGTCACTGCAACAGCGGGTGCTGCTTTTTTTTACTCATTTCTCCGCTGTATACACGTATGCTCCGACTTTCACAGATGTTAAGCGCTCTTGACGCACAATTATTACTTGGCTGGGCTGGCGAAAGTACGCACACTGCCGGCGTCCACCGAAGGCGCACCCACTCGGATATCGTCTCCAGAAGAGTGTCCACAGCAGCTAACCATTTCCTAACGCGCTTCATGGCGTTCCACGCGTTCCACATATGAAAGAACAAACCCCCGTAAAATATTAGGCGCGTTTCAACGGGACAAAATTAACATACAAAATAATTAAAAAGTACTTTGCGTGCGCTTTTTCATATAGTGCAATAAAAGAAAAACGCTGGAAGAAACACTCAGTGCGTGGTCGATTTCCATTGTCTAACGACGCAACCTAGCCCGAGTATATCAAAAGAAAAAAACTGTGTGCGTCCGATAATTTTGGCACAGTTTTGTTAGACCTTAAAGGAGCCCTGAGGACAAAATACAGGTTTGTTTGATTCAAAAGATTTCGTGTTTTATGGTGTCCCCAGCGCTTGTCCGAATACAAACGATGCTTTATTGACTGACAAATTAATCATTTTAAGTTAAAATTGCATTTTCCCGCTAAATCGTGTGTTTTCGTGGTCTGCAGTGACATCACAGAAACTGACCACCCTGCAGACTGGGGTGCCTTTATTCAAGCGTCCGCCGTACAGGGGGGTGACTCGTAAACGCTGGCGCCGCCATTTTATGTGACTCGATCCTCGCCGAAGCAACTCATTGTATCAAAACCGTGCTAAAATTATCGCTGCGACGCGGTTTACTGGCGACGTTTGAACTATCTTATCTGTTTCGCGTTGCTGGGTCTCGTGGGAAACGAAAAGAACAGCGCGTTGAGGACGTTGACCCAGCTGCGGTGGCACGGGACCATTCAAAGGGCGTCTCCACCCTGTTCGGCGGCGCTGGCATGGAGGGACCCTACGGCGGCGTTAATGAATCTAGATGGCACCACCACTCCGTGCGAAGCCGTATTTAAACCTCGCTTGTTTTAAAGACGGTATACTTTCTTGAGCTACTTAAACCCAGAAAGTTTGTTCTTTCTGTATGTCTGTCGGTCTGTCTTTCTGTCTGTGACTCGAATCTTATTTACTCGCAGCCAAATGTAAACGTCTAAGCCCCATTTATATGTTTATACTTGTCGCCTTTGTTGAACAAGAACAAGCCACTACGCAAATATAAGACAGAAAATTAGTGCACAAGAGATATTTACAGTGTTCCTTTATTAAAATTCATGGATGCTTGGTTTTTTGATAGCAAATGATATTCTACATCTACTGTAGAAAACCGCGGCCTGCTATTGCCCACGCCACCTCCTGGCAGAATATAAAAAATCACGCGGCAACAGCAACGAAAGGTTTCACTATCAGTAGCTAGGTTCCACGTTCTGCTTGGAGTACATGTGGAGCACGGCCACGCGGTTCTATAAACCTTAAAGTCGGCCGCCTATAATCACGCGCGTCTACTCCGTACTACAGCGCTGGCCTCGGGGAACCTGACCTGTAGCAGTGGAACGCGGTAAATTCAAATCACCCGCCGCGGTGGCTCAGGGGATAAAGCGTTGCGCTGCTGAGCACTAGGTCTCAGGTGCGATTCCTGGCCACAGCGGCGGCTTTTTTGATGGAGGCAAAAAGCAAAAACGCCCGTGTGTACGAGATTTCGGCGCACGTTAAAATCGCCAGGTGGTCAAAATTAATCCGGAGCCCTCCACTACGGCACGGCTCATCGCCTGCGTTGCGTCGGCGCGATAAACCCCTACTACCAATCAATCAAATTCAAAACGCCTTGAGCAAACCTTTAGTCTCTTTACGTTGGGATGAGCGTTACGGTACAGGAACAGCATGAGAGCTGAGCAGGAAAGCAAAGGGGGCCATTTCCTTGGCAAATGTATACAATGACTGTCGTCGACATTTGCAGCAAAAGGAGCAGATACGCGGCCAATTTTTTGTCCTGGGAGAAAATATTCTCCTAGTAAAACGTAGTGCTCGCTCTAAATATACGGTCACGTAAGACACCGTTATTTGCTTGCGTCAATCGACCAGTGTCAGCTGAGACTACCCCACACACCCGCAGTGCTGTGCAGCTAGACCAAGTATATTGCGGGCAGTACCAACAGCAGTACGCATCAGTACCTGTATGTTTACTGTGCTTTCGTAACTTCCACAGTTTTTCTGTTCTGTTGCGGGAAATGAGCGAGTGGGTCGCATGGCCATTCCCTTTTTTCCGAATTATATAGCTTATTTGAGCGAAGTTTACGTTAAAACTGGTGTCGGTATGATTCTAACGAGGCCGTCTTTTTAATGAACCAAACTTGTGTTTTGTCTTCATAGCTACTTTAAGCTTATGAGCAAGCAGTGTAGCAGTAGTATGAATAGCAGGAGGAGCAACAATTTATTAACAGGGAAGTCGAGCGGTAACGTGGGCGGGGTCCTCAGTCCAGGACTCCTTTGGTGCGGCCTGCCATCTTCACCCTTTCAGCGAGCCAAAGATGCTTACTCAGGTCTGAGCTGGCGTGCTCGCTCTTGCACTGCTCGGGAGTGGCATCAGAGATTGTATCAAGGTCTGGGTCTGTCTAGCATGCCCAAACCATATGGTAGAGCGTAGCTCTGCTGCCGCAGTGTTTGCTTAGGGAGTAGTATAATGTGGGGTGGATGGTGTGTAGCCGCGTGGGGTGTGCAAATGGGTTAGTTTGAAATCGTCGAAGGGTGACTTGTTGTTTTGGTAGCTGGCCGGGTGCCGGAGGAAGGTCTGTCGTGTGAGCATGTAGTGTCGAGTGATGTCGTAGGTGATGAATGAGTGACTTCATCTCTCATCATCCTGTTGCTGTGCCCGACGAACAAGGTCTCGGGCGTAAGCGTGCGCCGCTTGATTGCTGCGAAGAGGCGAGTGAGCAGGTGTGCCGATAATCTTGACTGTTCTCTTTGCAGGGGTTTTGGTTTATAATTCGTTCGGCTACCTTGGACATTCTTCCGCGCGTGTACATTCGACCCGCCGCGTGGGAGTACGTAACGATGGTTGTGGCTCGGGTCTGCATTGTGGATAGTGCAAGTGCCACTTCTTCTGCTTCGAGGATGGTGGACCTGCGAAGGGTGACACTTGCAATGGGAGAATGAATAGACATTTTTTGAAAAAGTGGCTCCAGTGAGTCTGACCCCGAGGTTGTACGTTATAGTCAATTTAAGCAGGAGCACGGCCATGGGTGATAGCGCGATTGCACTCTTCATCGAGCGCCCGTGTCAGGAGGCTAAGCGACAAACCAAGCCAAACGTAAATGTTCGTATCGAATCGGTACGATGCAGTGGCTCAAAAAGATATCCCGAAAATAAGTCTTGTTCTCACCTGAAGCATTTAGCAGGGAAGGCCGCCATACCCAAGTTTGCATTTGCTGGGCTACCCCGACAGAGGTCCTACAAATGCGGCGCTCCGTTATGGTAAAAGCACTGCAGCCGCTGAAACGGTTGCCGTCAATTAGCCCTCCCTGTGCTTGAGAAACTATTTTCCGGCAAGAATGAAACACTTCCACTCCCGGATAGGCCCTGTTGGGGAGTTTAAACAAATGGGAACCTTCTCTGTGCACTGTTGAATGTGCAAAGAAAAGCTCCATGCAAACAAAAGCTCGTCGAAGTAAACCGGAGTCGACAAAGTTTCCACATGCCTAAATGAACGAAAACGCTCGGAAATAAAGAATGTCAGTCTCACTGGTGGAAATGGCAGCAGTGTAGTCTACTTGCGTACGTTGACATTTGCAAAGTAAAGAAACGGTTCTATCAACTTAACAATTTTTCCTCGTCGCTCGCTTATATTACAGGTAGTGATCTTTACAACCGGCATTGATTGGTACGTCCACTACTTTTATGCGAGGAAATCGCTGGCCGCACTGCGAGCGAAGCGAAGCGGCGAGTTTGCGGATTAATATTGTTACGTGACAGGACGAAGATGAAACTAGCAACGGGATGGGGTGAATCGATATATGTACAGAATCTACATGCCGGCCATACGATAGCGCACTCAAGGTCGTCGTCGTCGTCTTCTGCCTGAGCCCACGCAGCATGGGACATTGCTTGCCTATATGTGTCTTGTGGCATCACCCCCCGGTTGAGGGCGACCGTCGCGGTTGAAGCCGCGGTGAGTTGAAGATTGTGATGTGGATGGGCCATGCGATTGAAAGATTAAAATATACAGGGAAGATGCGCCTGCCGCCACCGATGATGATGCACGTGATGATGCCTGGCTCCGCAACAGCGATGTCTTGAAGCCAGAAGCGGACCATCTGTTGAACTGGACGCACGTCGGACGAGAGGGCCGGGGACACGGCATCTTCAATTGGTCTGGTCTCGGCTTGTAACGGCTAGTCTTGATCGGCTACCCTTGGGCTGGGGTCACGTGGCGGGGGACGTCGTCGAACGCTGTTCGCTGTGGGCTGGGGCTGCCCGACACGGCCCACGCTCTTTCGACGGTTTCGCCCAGACTGAGAATATGCGAGGCGGGGGCAGTATGGTGATGAAGACACCGCACCTTCACCAAAATGTTACGTGGCTTCAGGGCATAAACGAAACAATAAATGGGATGGGGTGGAGCGATATATTTACAGAATCTACATGGCGGCCATAAGATAGCGCGCGCAAGGACACAACCACTTCGTCATCTTCGGCGTCTCCTGCCTGATGCCACGCAGAATGGGATAGTGCCCGCTTATGTGTGTCCCGTGACTTTATTAGCCCCATCCGACGGAGCGTGCAGTCTCTAGACGGCATTGTCTTGGCGCGCCGGCTCCCAGTATCTCCGGCGGCGATGGGCAGGTCGCTATCTATAAAGCCGGTCGTCGTCGAGACTTCCAAATCAGACGCAATTCATGAACAGCAGCAAAACTTCTTTCGGCCCACCCTGACTTACCCGAATCTTCATCAATTGGACACCGTCTCATTGATCAATGGAAGGAAATGAGGCAGCTCGTGCCACAGCCCGAGCTCATACACACTGGGAGCCTCCTCCTGGGATCAGCCAGTCGTTCCAGTAGCCTAGCACGAAAAATAATCCCCTGAACACACCATGACATCTTTGCCTACTACCACTTGGGACTAAAAGCCTTTACGCCTCCACCTCTCAACATATTTGGGGAAGACACCGTAATCTACAGATAGCTAAAAACAAACAGATTTTCACATGTTAAATTACTACCGACATTACATCCGACATTGTACGCATACACTTGTGAACTGTACTACACGATCTTGTAACTTGTTATACACTATCTACCACATTGTGTGGGATTCCCGCCACACAGCATCCATTCCCACAAATACAAATCCCTCATTTGAGCAGTGGGATTGTCGGTTGACAAACTCCAACGGGATCACCAACAACCTCTGGTAGACAGGACGAGACAGGCCGCCACGAACCAGGGCTTCCTGGACTAAGGAGGTCCCCCACCTGGCGGCCAACGCAATGACATTGACTGCTCAGTTAAATGTTTATTCTTCCTCCTCCTGCTGTTCTTCTTTCAGACAAGAACGAAGGACAAGCCTTTGTCACGTGCACTTACTTCCATCTCTGCCTCTGCATACTGGTCGACATTCGGAAGCAGAGGCGTGCGCTTTATACGAATATGAAGCTCGCAGCAGAATGAAACGCTGTCTTTAGTAAACCACGTGAGCGCTCGACAATTCTTGCGAAGTTTCAAACAAAGCTTCTGTAGTTCGCACTAAGTACAAGTATTCGTGGCACGCCTTTTTTGTCAGTCTGCCTTTGAAAATTGGCTATGGCTGAAGTGTTCGGTTGGTCAAGCAGGACTCCCTGCGCGTTGACGCTGTGGCCAAAAATTATGTCCTCGTACGCAACGGGGTCATTTTCAGTTCTTAGCATTAAACCGGTCGTTATATTTCGCTCTGGTACCGACTCCAATATTGAATGGTGACCGTCAAGGCTCCGGCGAAAACGACAAAATTGTCGGGCTAGACCACCTATATCTACAACAACTGTGCTGAAGAAATTTAGCGGACTCAAAAGAAGAGGTGCACGGGTCGCGGAGTTGAGGGAGCTGGTTACTCAAAAGAGCAGCTCATGGATAAGCTATTTCCCGGTGGAGACCATCAGTCGGCCATAGCAGACCTACTCAAAAACGGACTACACCAACTTGAAACTAAGGCATTCCAAAACCCTTTGAATTAGATCTCCGCTATGATAAGCACTACTTCCCCGTTTACGTTTTATGACAGTTTGGACACACTAATGATCATACGTGGAAGTGTTAAAGAAAACCTTATCTCCTTCTGGCCCCAAATGTAATGTGGATCGCAGAGCGCGTAGTGCAGCCCATCACTCATAGGCAACAAAATGAAGCTCAGCCTAGAAAGCAGCGCCAGAAAGCACTAATGTACTTCCTGTCTATAGCGCATACTGACTACTTTTATAAATTAGTTGCCCCCTAGTGCTAGCATTGCTGTCGAAATTATTTTAAAATGGTAGCTTTTTTCCGCGTTTCTCCCCTAATCGACCACTACTGTCTCATGTCGCGTGAGGGGAACATCAGCCATTACAAATCCGCCTCCATCGATGCAATCTTAACCTTTACCGCGTCCATAAAATCCTCCAAAAAATTTGGTTTACCTTGTTTTTTATTGCGGGACAACCATTTTTTCTTTTAAATTTGGTATTATCTTACATGAATTACGACAACTCAGAGTGAAATCAACTTGTTCGTTTGGCGTGTTTCCCTTCCGCTTCTCTGCTGTTTTGCTCGGGTGCACAAAATTGGCAGCCTAAGACACGCCACTCTATCATGGCAACTTATGCGTTGCAGCCACGCGGAGAACAGGCAGAGCTTAAAACCGGCTGGTTCGCGCTGGTGATACCATTCATAAATTCATTCTCCGGACGCGAAACGTGAGATATACAGAGGCTGGGTGTCAAAAATAAACACATTCTTTGCCCTAATGCATACAAAAATTAGCAACATTTGTCAAAACGGGGGAAACAAAGGACTAAAATTAGGAAAAGTACACTCATTTATAGTTTTAGCAGGAGGCCTTGTTCAACGGCTCAGCAATAGTGTCGATGTCCTAAAAAGTTCTTCGACATTTCGTGTTCGAAAGAGGTGAAGAGCAGTACGAAATGACAAAAAGGGTTAAAAACCAGACGTATTTTGTGTCTTCTTGTCCTTTAGGCTTTTGGAAGCCTGTGATTGATCGTGGGCTACCAAACTGCCGCAATCGGTTAAATCGCTATCTCTGTTGTATGTCACTCGGCTGAGGAATTTCCCACACTGTAAAACAGAGGTGAACTATTGCCTAAAAACATACATAAAGTAACGACTGTTACAAAAAACTGTAAACAATTCCCTGGTTCACGAAGGTCGCTATTAAAGAGGGCAGGTAAAACCTGGCGGACATTTTAAAGAACATACGTGAAAATGTCAAGTGCTTTTTTATTAGAAACACGTATTGTATTTATTGCGCTTTTGGAAAAACAACATCTTAATGTGTAATCGAAGAAAGGGTAAGTAGAAGTTAATGCCAAAACCAAGCGTTTTGTCTATTGCTGCTCCAGGCACAATGAAAACAAGACTGAAAAACGGTGACCGCTCTACGAGCAGAATCCCTGCAAGTACGCGAAACCGGTATAGTTGAAATAAATTGAATAAATTTCCCTCGAATTCATTATGGGAGGACAGTAAGGGAATTGAAAGTGCGTGAGAAGTGGAAGGAGAGGAGGGAGAAGTGGGATACACGATAAGTAAGCAACGAGATACACGTCCTAAAAAATACGGTTACTAGCTTAGCGTTCATCATCGCAATATTTGGGGTTGGCAATATTGATAGTTCATGCAACATATTCGCCTTTAGCTCGTCTATATCACAGGAGAACGCTTTCACCTGCTTGGGAACTGCATTTTGGTATTTGCCGTTACTACTTCGAAAGATGAATACAGAGAAAAAATAATGGAAGCGGCTTAGCTTATCTAACCTTAGATATGCAAATCAAAATCTTGGCTTGGTCTGGTTGAGCCTTGGTTTCGCTTGGGTAAGCTTTGGTGTAGACGGCTCAAGGTAGTTTGGTCCCATGCAACGCGCACAGAAGGACGCCCGGGCTCACTTTCATTCTACGTGAACTCGGCGCTTCTTTTTCAATGCGAACGCGGTGCAACATGAGTGACATCACCCGGGACGCTCCACCGGCGCCTGTATGGGAGGCTGCGGGTTTGATAGGCTGTTTATCAGCTGAGCGGTCACTGCGTCGCCACCGTGACGGGACCCGCCACGATGTGAACAGAACGACTTAATATGTGGCCTTGTGCGCAGCGCCAACCCTGGGTCCGGTGAATCACGCGATGCGCTTGAAAGGGTGTGTAGCCGGAGCTGTGTATCCAGTCAAAACATTAGCTTGCGCACCCTCCGCGGATGATCTGACATCATCCGTCACTGCACCACGTAGAGCGATTGATCGCTGCTCATCTTAGGGGACACCATGAGTTTTACAGTGTAACAAAAACACCTTGGGAGAAGAGTTAGAGACGTCCGCTGTTTTAAGTCTTGCGGAAGAATATACCTCGGTTTAACGCGCCAGAAAAGCGAAAGTTTGCCTCGCCTCTTCAGTTTAGTTCTGCTTTGCTGTCGAGGGCTGCTACAAACGAGTGGAATGACGTTGGCATTCGAATGATAATAAACATAGCAAAAATGATCAAACCTCGGAGCGCCGAGGGCCTTCCGAGGAACATTAAAGAAAAAAATGAAGTGAGCGAAATAAAATTTCGGGTTTTGAGAAGTAGGTACAGTTGTGTCATCTTTTCTGAAACCCGCCTTTCACAGCCAGTTTTCTACCCACTTTAGAAACTGTTAGCACCAATAAACAGAAGCAATCACCCAACCAGACGCCTTGTCGACAAGATGTGGGAGAATGCGCACGTGAATCCAAAAGGGGAGGTCGAGCCGATGTATCGTGTACTCTCCATAAATGCCTCTTTTGGAATCTAGACCGCCGTGCAGGCTAAACCGAAGAGTTGCTTCCATTGCCCGCGTCGAGAGCACATGTAAACACATCTGTGCCGGTCGCTTCAGTCACTTCTTCCCCTCTAGCCGGAAAGTGGGAGCGCATCTTCCTGGCCTCCTAAAACTTTCAAGAAACGTGCCACAGGCCCCTTAATCTCTGCTCGCCTTCAAAGTGGCCTTCTCTACACTGATTTGTGGTTTCCGCGACTGTTCCCCCAAGCACGTTCGGCTCTGTACGAGCGCTCGTCGGAACAGCTCTTTGCGATGCTTTAGATTTTCCCGTTTCCATGAGCACAGGCCTCAACTGGGTCGCATAAATTGCCTTCCTTTACTCAGTCGAAGAGACGGCACCGTCTGACAAAAAAAGAAAACTTGCTGCATTGTATTTTTCGCCTTCCCACTTTCTTCTAAAGGCCGCAGAGACAACGCTAAAAGAATGCCTACACAGGCGTTGATTAAGGTTTGTTCTGAGACTCGCCAAGTAGGGCTCAGTGAGGAGAGATCAACGAAAAAATTTATGTTTAAAGAAAAAGAGAGCGGCAGGTGCAGCTAATTTTGTAGGGCTTTGTGAACTGTGGCGGTCTCAATCCAAGCCTCTGAAAAGACAAGCTCTTTTCTGGTCTTGCGTGCGGCCAGCCACACACAAAGTTGCCTTGTGCCATTTGTATGAAGTGAGGAGGATTTTCAATATATATGTTAATTGGGCAATGGTGCTGCACAAGTAAGTCTGCGCAATCAATTTATATTCTATTTCTGCAGAAACCCTGCCCCATATAATGTGTGCAGAGTTCGAGCTTCTGATGCGTAAATATGGTTTCTTGGTGCCTTTCTAGCGAATGCTGTTGCGATGGTAAGTGCTATATTGTTTTTCTGTACTACACTAACGTAAGCCTAGGTGGTTTTATTCTGCTCCTAGTGAAGTCTAGCATCCCTTGCTAGGACTCGAGTAGAATGTTTCAATGGTTGGGCTATTTCTCATTTTAGGTACTTCGCATTTTCAGTTAAACCATGTGAGCCAAGAAACACGCGCTGATGGGCAGTGACGCAACACCAGTTTAAAGGAGTACTGACACTAAATCTCTCGCTATCAGTTTTTATGCTGTAAAAAATACCTATTGGCCCAGTAATTACGAAAATCGAACCGAAAGCCGTAAGCCGCCAAGATGGAATTAATTATAGCACGTTTATTGCGACCGGTTTCAAATTAGGTCGCCGCGCGGGAAAATGGCCGTTCGAAAGCCAGCCTGTAAGCGGGCCAGTCTTACGTCACGGTCTCACCCGTGACGTCAGGGACGTTCGCCGCATCGTCTGGTACGATTACACATGGTTCGCACTCGCCCGCGCAGTCGACATGCCGTCTGAATCGTCAGACTCGGATAAGTCGCTGCCACCCGACAGACAGAACAAGTTTATTTGCCCAGGCGATTAGGCCATTGATGTCTTCGCTATTGTCCGTTTTTTAATATCACTGTGGCGCAAAGCGGCGCAGACCGTGATAGCAACAGCTTGTCGCCACACTTATAATCAATCTAATCGCGAAAAAGAAGTTCCACATGCGAAAAAGTAGATGTTAGTGTGTTGAACAATTCTGCTAGGGGTTGTTATCAGCGCTGAAGTTAAAAGCGGCATTCAGATATTTGCCGCGGTGGTAAGCCTACGCTGACCGTCAGCGGAGGTTCGGCGCTCCGACCCAGCGCTGCCGGCACCGCGGTGCGGCGAGCCGCCGAAAGATGGCGGCACCTGCGCACTAGAATCAAAACAGGCCACGGCAGATGTCTTGGTCACCGATCGCTGAAACGGAAATTATCGCCAAAATAAAGCTACATATGCGAAAAAGGGAATGATAGTGTGGTGAGAAGTTGTGTAAGGGATGGTCATTCGCAGTTGTACAGATCATCACCAGCCTATCTACGCCCACTGCAGGGCAAAGGCCTCTCCCATTATTCTCCAATTACCTCGGTCCTGAGCCAACTGTGACCAATTTATCCCCGCAAACTTCTTGATCTCATCTGCCCATCTAACTTTCTCCGCCCCCTGCAACGCTTGCCTTCTCTAGGGATCCACTCTGTTACCCTTAATGACCAGCGGTTATCTTACCTTCGCATTACATGCCCTGCCCACGTCCATTTCTTCTTCTTAATTTCTACTAATATGTCTTTAACACCAGTTTGCTCCCTGACCCACTGCGCTCTCTTCTTGTCCCTTAATGTTACACCTATCATTTTCCGCTCCATTGCCCGCTGAGTCGTTCTCAATTTAAGTTGAAGCCTCTTAGTGAGCCTCCAAGTTTCTGCCCCGTAGGTGAGTACCGGTAAGATGCAGCTGTCATACACTTTCTTCATCAGTGACAATGATAGGCTGCTATTCATTATCTGAGAATGTCTGCCATATGCACCCCATCCCATTCTAATCCTTCTAATTATCTCTGCCTCATGGTTAGGATTTGGGGTCACAACTTGGCCTAAGTAGATATATTCGCTTACCACTTCCACTGCCTCGCCACCTATCTCAAACTGCTGTGCTGTCCTGAGGTTATTGATCATTACTTTATTTTTGTGCATATTAATTTTCAGGCCCACGGTTCTACTCTGTTCGCCCAGTGCGGAAAGCATGCTTTGCAATTCGTCCCCCGCGTTACTTAGCAAGGCAACGTCATCAGCAAATCTGAGGTTACTGAGGTATTCTCCATTAACCTTTACTCCCACCTGTTCCCAATCCAACGTTCTGAATACTTCTTGTAAGCATGCTGTGAATAACATTGGAGAGATTGTGTCTCCTTGTCTAACACCCTTCCTTATAGGTATTTTACTGCTCTCCCTATAGAGGATGATGGTAGCTGTAGACCCATTGTAGATATCCTCTAGTATTCTTACATAATGCTCATCTACCCCCTGATTCCGTAATGCCTGAATGACTGCTAGGGTTTCGACCGAGTCAAATGCTTTCTCATAATCTATGAAGGCTATATATAGGGGTTCAGTATACTCCGCGCACTTCTCTATCACCTGATTGATCGTGTGAATATGGTCCATTGTTGAATAACCTTTACGGAACCCTGCTTGTTCTTTAGGTTGACTGAAATCTAAGGTTGCAGAGATTCGGTTAGCGATTACCTTGGTAAATACATTGTAGACGACTGACAGTAAGCTGATCGGCCTGTAATTTTTCAAGTCCTTCATGTTGCCTTTCTTATGGATTAGGATGATGTTCGCGTTCTTCCAAGATTCCGGTACCATTGCGGTCATTAGGCATTGCGTATACAGGTTTGCCAGTTTTTCACGTACAATTTCTCCGCCAGCGATCAAATAGTCGCCACGATACTAAGCCTAAAGTTTCCAACACCCGATCTGACCCGAGCAATGCCGAGCCCGCTGGCTTGGGCGAGAGTTCTTGCGGCAGCCGCCTCGCACGAACTCAGTCCACGTTTAGTGCTGCGTGTCGCCACGTGAAAAATAATGCATCTTGGCGTCGTCATCAATTTGCTCGTACGGGCTTCCACCAGCAGTACTTCGCATTACCCGAGCTTGCCAAAGCACAACTTGGGCGAGCTCGGCGACGCGCACCGCCCATCGCGGCGGTGATCGTGGACATCGCGCACCGCGCGGTGCCGGCACTGCGCAGTTTTCGGCACCAGTCCAAGGGAACACCATGCGCCGGCCACGAACTGAAGAGCGAAGACGTTGAACACGCAAAGTTTACAAGCATTGCTGACACAGCTACGCCCACGTCTCCTGCCCAAACGAATACCACCGACAACAGCAGCGCAGGAAATCGCTTCCGGTTCCGAAAACGACTATATGACCTCACCCGGCACCGGCCGGACACGCCGGCCGATGTTTCGTCACGCCGAAAGCGATTTCGCTAATACTGCCGATTTATGGAAGCTCACGGCCGGGACAATCAAAATCAATTTTAGATGTGATTCCGACCTCGGATCGCTGCAAAACTTTCTGTGAGGCATCTGTACAAACTACTGAAGCCAATTATATCATTTCTCAGGTGTCAAAATGTGGTGTCAGTATTCCTTCAATGGCTGCACCTCACAGAAAGCGGCTTGTGAGGTTCGCTTAAGTATGCCTACCTGCGCTGAATGGGAAAGAATTACGGCCTTTTTCTGATGATGCTTTGCTGTCACATCCCGCCTCTGCGTCGTCTTTGGCTTTGTGACAGAATGCTACGATGGTACGAGGAATTACCACTTGGAACTACTCACAGTCGCTTGTTCGCTGACAATGACCAACACAAAGCAGCAGGAATCTTTCTCGTGCGCATCTTAAGTAACACAAGCTTAGATGGCGTCGGGCATTCCTCTATCCGGGCGATTTGAAACCGTTGAGGTAAGTCTTGCACTGTAGACTGACCTTCAGTTGTTGGTAATCACAACTTGTAAACGTAGCAACTCCTATCCAAAAGCTCTTTTGGCATCGAAACAGCTCTATCGCGTCTTAGGTATTCAGATTTAAATGTAGGTGTCACTTTAACGTTTGCTACTTTAAAATGTACAGATAAAATAAAAAAAACAATTTTGCGGTCTCTGTAGTGGGTCGCACCTACCTCCTTAATTATCGGCTCTGCGGAGGACCAGTTGGCTACATGTATTAACTGCGGAAATACAAAGATATATGACTGCACTTTTTGCACAATTTCCTGGTTGGAAGAGCCTGCTTCCGTTGGCGAGTCAATTATAAGAAAGGAGCTTTAAAACACTGGTTACACCGCGAGTTTTACACCTTGCCCTAATCGCTCAAAATTTATTCTCAAGTAGCACAGCTTGGGAATAGCAGTATTTGGGGAAATATATTATGGCTTGGTGCCATTCGAAGCGGAATTTCTTCTGATGGCCGAGTACGCAAATACACGCGCGTTAGACGTTTCCAATTAGTACGCAAGAGGCGCTTGGTAACGAATATTTTCCATTGTAGTTGGCGTAGTCCCTACTGTGTCTAAAGTTAGGCAGGTGCAACGTGAAATTACCGTCGTCTCTATTTTTCTGTGATTTGTTCAAGAGGGCTGCTCACTACCGCTGACAATTTTGGATGAATGGTGCATTTTTTAAAGAACCTTCTTGAGGATTGCGCCTCGCGCATCGAGTGAATAAAAACTTTGAAGAAATAGAACCACTTAGTGTGAGTTGAAAATACAGCAGAACAATTGTCGAATTTAAAATATAGAATTCCGCCTGGTGGTCTCAGCGTGTTCTGAGTAACTCATTTAAATTCCGCACTTGATTTCGCGTCAGGGTCGCTCGACGCTGCGTTTTACATGCTTGAAAGCAAAGAGAAAAATTATGTTACGACGTGCTTGATTATCCAAGTCTAACTGGAACCCGCTTAAAACAGTAAGGGTTCTGGCTAGTGTGTAATCCTTACCGCTACACAGCGCACAAAATGACAAAAGACGAAGAAAAAAGACACGCACAAGCGCTGAATTCCAACTAACTTTAATGGAAACGTCTTGTTAATAAATATACGTTTACAACAAAACAAAGCGTCACATAAAATTTGATATTACCATGTCACGAACCCCAGATAAAAATTCTGGAACAAAACGACACAACACGCCACAGCCCTGCGCTGAGCAACGTGGCAGTGTCAGAGAAGTGACCATTTAGGTTGACTCATATAGCTGAAGACCCTATATAACTTATCTCCTTTTGTGATAATACGATGGAAGACGCACTGATGCATTTCTCACCCTGCTTAACTATTTGTTCTGCCCCAATGATTTGACGTGTTAGTACGCAATTAGGACGGTGAACCACGACGCACTCGTTAAATAAAAGTATGCAGCCCTCATGCAGCCCTCATGGGTTGGGCACGCCACCGCTACCGAAATGGAATGCTCAAACCGGCTGTACTTACAGGCGACTCTGCTGCTGGCGTCAAGTCTCTGGGCGCCCTGCTCCTGGCTACCTGTCACCGTGGATCCTTTCGAGCCCTGGCACATTCCGCCACCACTTCCGCCAACGTTGGATGCTACTGCCTTGTTCGTCTGGCAACGCGGGCCGTGCACCACCACCCCTTGCACGGACGGCGCGGGATATAAACTCCAGCCTGCAGGCGTGCACGTTGGACACGCTACCGCTACCGAAATGGAATGCTCAAACCGGCTGTACTTACAGGTTAGTTACAAAATTGGTGCTCGTTGCGCTCGAAGTCGCAATTATTGTCTTTTAGCGGTGTCGTGCCTATACGAAGTGATTGTTGCTAAGAGAACGCTGATGTCAGTGTGTTCTAGCGTCGCCGGTCGTCTTTTAAACATTTTGCTCTCACTGTGCGGCGACGTTGAAGCAAACATTGGTCCGATGAGCAAAGCTGAAGTAGAAGCGTTTGATTGCGCCTTGGCAGCGATTCGCAAGCTTGAAACAGGACTTGTTGCAGTTTTGGCTGATGTAAAGACGCTTAAGGACACCCACGAAGCAAAAAACAAAAAACGATATCAAGAGCATTTCTGAAGGAGTTTCTAATCTGGAACCTAATTCCTCACCCTTGGGTACTTCCACAATACAGCAAAATAGGACTACGCTTGATATTGCCTACCAACTACATTCGATTCCGGGCCGCGGCGGCCGCTTTTCTGATGGAGGCGAAAAGCAAAAACGCCCGTGTGTTCGAAATTTCGGCTCACGTTAAAGATACCCAGGTGGTCAAAATTAATCCGGAGTCCTCCACTACGGCGCGCCTCATCGCCTGCGTTGCGTCGGCGCGTTAAACCCCACAATCAATCAATCAATCAATCAATCAATCAAAGCCTCCCAACTACAAAAATTACTTCAAGGTGTGAGGACTCCGGAAACAAGCTACGACGCTCTAACTTGCTGTTTTACGCACTTATAGATGATGTGAAAGAAGATTGAACTGCGCTCGAAAAGAAAGTATTCGAATTTTCTGCAGACAAACTTCAGATTGCTGTCACTGGTGGGCAGTTTGAGCTTGTGTACAGAATTGGTCGGTTCAATGCGGATCAGAATAGGCCTATCATTGCTAAAATGACTTTTTCCAAAGACAAACAAAATATTCTTTCCTCAGCCCATAGAATGAAGGGGACAACCTCCTTTCTCAGCGAAGACTTTTCCTTGCCGAATAGACAAGGAAGAAAAAAATTGTGTGAATTCACCAAGTTGTTAACCAAATCATTGAAACTGTCGGTCGACAGTTTCAATGTCGGTCGGTCAATGTCGGTCGACAAGCTGCGTGTAGATAACGAAACATACATTTACGAAAGGGCCACAGATTCCGTTATCTTAGCCGTTACTTCCGTTGCACCATCTGCCAGTACAGTGTTTCACCCCGTCGCTGCCCCCGTCACGCCATCTGTCACTTCACCTCCGGCATAGCTATACCGAGCCTTGTCACACCATACGCAGCAGAAAAATGCGCATTGTCTCTCCGCACCCTTGATCGCACTTGCGAACACTAACATGTAAAACGCCACCATGTCAGATCCTTCTTAGAAGACAGTTGCACCGACATTCTCGCCCTCACCGAAACTTGGCTTTGCTCGGACGTCCTTGACTCAGAGATTCTGATTGATAAAAATGCGTACAACATATATCGCAAACACCGCGCTAGCCAAAAAGGAGGCGTTGCTTTGCTGGCTATAAGGAACAGTCTTGCGTCGAATGCCGTTCATTTTGACTCGCCGCTAGAAATAGTTTCGGCCACATGATACTCACGTTCTGGCAAAATACTGATAGGAGTTTCCTATCGCCCCCCGACTGTAACCATTCCTTCGTAGATAACCTTAGGAGCTGTATTACCAAAGACAATGAGCTGTGTTCCTCAGATTTAATTTACCTTCTCGGCGATTTCAATTTTCCGGACATTAACTGGGCTACTCTCTCATCCTCCTCTCAAACTTCTCAAGAATTGATTAATCCTTCGTTAGATTTCGATTGATTGTAGGGTTTAACGCGCCGACGCAACGCAGGCGATGAGGCGCGCCGTAGTGGAGGGCTCCGGATTAATTTTGACCACCTGGGGATCTTTAACGTGCGCCGAAATCTCGTACACACGGGCGTTTTTGCTTTTCGCCTCCATCAGAAAAGCGGCCGCCGCGGCCGGGAATCGAACCCGCGACCTCGTGCTCAGCAGCGCTACGCCTTAGCCACTGAGCCACCGCGGCGGGTTTTCGTTAGATTTCAACTTTTCCCAAATAGTCGAAGAATCCACCCGCGGACCAAACCTATTAGATTTAATTTTTACGTCGGCCCCTGAAACAATTCACACGATGTCTAACCTAGATGGTCTTTCTGATCGTAATCTACTCCAAGTGACCATTAAAATGCCTTTACCTGTTACAGGCGATTGCACTAAACAAATTCGGATTATAATCCAGTAAATTTTAACCTTATCAATGCCGAGCTAGAAACGTTTTTCGACCATAAATTCTCACCGTCTTTTAGTCTGCACAATGTTGAAGAAAACTGGCTAACTTTCCAGAACAAAATAACGGAACTGGTAAGCAAACATGTACCGGTTATTACTATCAAAAACGATAAATCAAACCCATGGTTCACGAAGTCTCTTAGACAACAGCGTAATAGAAAAAGAATCTGTACAAACGGGCTAAGCGCGCCGATACACAGGAGTCATGGCAGGAATATAAAAGTTATCTATTAACATACTGTGAAGCAATAACTGCCGCCAAAAGTAAATATTTTTCACATGACCTTCCATCCTTGCTGAATTCTAATCCCATAGAGTTATGGAAAGAAATATCACCTGCCTGCGATACTAATAAAATCTTATTAAAAAGTAATGACCTTGCTTTGGTTTCAGATGCACAGTGGCCCACCGTATTTACAGGTTTTCTAGGTCTGTCTTTACCACGGAAAGTCCCTGTAATATCACTGTAATTCCTGAATGTGATTGGGCCTATATGCAACCTATAGATATAACCGTCGCTGGCATAGAAAGTCTTATACCGAACCTCAATATATCAACTTCCGCTGGCATCGACAAGATTAACTCGAAAGTGCTTAAAGAGACGATTGAAATTACAAGCAAAATATTATACCACATTTTATGCCAGTCGTTATCATCAGGGAAGTTACCATCTGATTGTAAAATAGGTAAAATAGTACTCATTCACAAATCTGGCGACACTGAGTCACCCAAGAACTATCGCCCCATTTCTTTACTTTCCGTTTGTTGCAAAATGCTCGAACATATCATTGCATCCCACGTGTTCAGCCATCTGGAACATAACAAGTTTTTCTTTACTAACCAACATGGCTTCAGGAAAGGGTTGTCTTGCGACACGCAGTTGTTCGAGTTTTCAGACACAATCAGTGGTGACACTGATCTGCATTCCAACATGAACAATAGCTTACAAACTGACTGCGTGTTTCTCGACTTCTCGAAAGCATTTCATCGGGTCGCCCATTCGCGTCTAATATCAAAGCTATGAGATCTTCGCCTAGATTCGGAAACTCTATCATGGCTTCGCAACTTCATCACTCGTCGACAAAGTTTACATTTGTCAACAACTTTTCTTCTCCCTTTTCTGACGTGACTTCTGGTGTGCCGCACGCAGCGTCCTAGGACCCTTACTTTTTTAATATTTATCAATAACTTGGGAAACATTTAACATGTAGTGTGCGGCAGTTTGCTGATGACTGCATTACCTGTCGCGAAATAACCTCCAGTGATGGCCATTTTGCCCTTCAAAACGATCTTAATCTCCTGTACAGCTGGTGTGAAACATGGCTAATGTTACAAACTTAAACAAATGTAAAGTAGTCACTTCTAGTCGTAAACATAAAACCTTCGACTTCCCCTAACATGTTAAAAGGTAGCTCACTAATGTGAATGTCGACATACAAATATCTACATGTCAATCTCACTCCCGATTTGCCTTGGTCTGACCACATCTCAACCATTTGTGCAGAAGCCCCTCGATCACTTGGCTACTTACGACCCAATTTACGGCATGCCCCATCAAATGTTGGCCAACTAGCATATCAAACCTTTGTTCTCCCACAACTGGAATTCGCTTCGTCCATTTGCTCACCATATCAAAAATACTTAATTGACATGATTGAACCAATCCAAAATCGAGATGCTCGCTTCATAACTCGAAATTATAACCGGTATTCTAGCATCACACAGATTAAACGCCAATGCTGTCTCCAGCCATTGCACCCAGGTCGCTATATCGCTATCATATGCCTTTTCCGAAATAAGTACATTTATGCGTCGACAACACCACCGTTTAATATTCATCGCCCATCTATTACGTCACGTCGACTGTTCAACCACTACAGCTTTTCACGCATTTACGTTGCCACACACACTTTTAACTCATCTACCCTCCCAGGTGCTATACGCCTTTGGAACGATCTTCCCGATAATATCGCATCTTAGTCATGCCGTGCAACCTTTAGGCGCCTTGTGTATGACTATTATGCTTCTGAACTTTTCGCAGACAGTTAGCCTGTTTGTATTTTTTACAAGTTATTTTTCTCGCCTTCGGCAAGTGTCCGATATTTCAAAGTGCATTGATTGGCTTATCTTGTCCTGTATGATCCTGTTCATTTTTTGAGTAAATGCTGTTTGACAAAATGCTGTGTATTTTTGACTAACTTTTCACTAAATGTGCGGAAATCAATAAAATGTCTGCTAACGCGACTTCAAGTTTCAAGGCTCGCCCGCATATTCGATTTTGTGTGTGTGTGTGCGTGTGTATGCGTGTGTATTTGCTTGATACAGTTGACTTCATATTGGTTGTTAGTCTTGCCTACCGGTGTTTTATCATTTGTAAACTAAATCTGTTGATTTTATGTGCTCCCCCTTACTCTATGCCCCACCCCATGGGCCTGTAAGGTATCTTGAATAAATAAAAAAAAATAAATAACCATGTACGGCGATATGGGGATAGCAAATTTGGTGTGACGTGTTCTTTTCTTGCCAATGCACATTTAAGCACGTGTCTGTTCCAATAAGGCTTGTTGGAAATCAATGCTAGGAAATCAATCAGTGTAGCAGTAAAAGTGCGCTGATATCGCAATTTAGAAACTATTAATGGGAACTTGTTCCAAGATTGGGAAGGAACGAGGAACGAAAGCTTGTTCCTCTTCGTACTTTGGAAGAACTTGACCAACATCGTGATAACCGCAGAGTGTTATAGTCACCTGCGGAGAACCCTTGGCAGAGGTAGTATGTAATTTCACTTAAATATTTCCAAGTCTATTTAAACACGACCCGTTTCAGTACTGGTACTCGTGTGCGGCTACAGAAATGAGCAGGTACTGGTGATATATCAAAAACTTCCATTTCAATAAGGACTTGATCACAAGACAGAAATATGTAGCATACGTACTTGGTCAAGCATAGCGTCACCGAGAGAAGTTTGACTGATGAATTCATTCTCGCCTGGAAAATTTTAAAAGCTGAAATTCAGCAAAATAAATGCCACAGAACTTCTTCGGTTAATGTACGGCTCCCAATGCTGTACATTGTTTAATGAAAAAGCGTTTGATGTAGTACCTCCACTATCCGCAAACACCTCACGACAATCTTCATTTGAACAGATGCCGCAGTGATATCGGTTTTTCCTTAATGGTAATAATATTCATCTGAGTAATAAAACTGGTTTTTTGTCGAGAAATGACAACTTAACCTGACACCGGAAGCATACGACTTGTAAACTCGCTTGCTCGGACACCTTTTTCTGATTTCGAATTGCGTTGTCTGTAAGATTCAAAATTTGCACAATGTTTGCTCGCATGACTCTTGTGGAAAGCTTGAAGCGTGCCATCTAGCTACTTGAAGAGCACAGCACTTAGGCGTCCGGTTTTGTGGTTCGGCGAATTTGCCAGTCTCGTAACTCAGACAACGAAGATAACACCGCAGAAGCAAGAAAAACAGAGGAGGGAAGTTGCGAAATCGTACGGGGCAAGGCGGTAATGTCGAGGCGACGCCACAGAAGCTTCGCACCCGTGGCGTGATGCACGTACACGGATTCTTCGGCGTCCTCCTCATTACCCCTTCTCTTTGAATAAAAGTCCCCCGCATTTCCCCGAGGGGGAGAATGTGAAAGTGCGAATGCACGGTTGTCGGCCCGCTTGCGGCGCTTGCGCTCGGCACCCGCAGCCCACCGCCTCGCCGCCTTCTCTTCCATCTCTTCCATCGGGTTTGTAGTATCACGTGTACACCACGCAGATATCAAGCCGCTATAACGCCGCTGAGTCGCCAACGCAACGCCGCTGACGACGTAGTTTGAATGCGTTAAAGATATAAGGAGCGTTCCTAACTGTGAAATCGGCGTGGCTTCCGTGGCTTAGTCGGTAGAGCGTCGCGCTGCGGCCGCATGTCCTCGGATCGAAACCGGGTGCCGGATGCTGTTATTTTTTTATATAGTATAGTGGCCTTGCTGCCGCGCCGAGAGAGGGTGTTGCGAGCTGGAGAATAGGCGAGGGGGGAGAGGAGGCGCTACGCGAGCGCCCTCACGCGTCGGCAATCCGGCGCCGTTGCTAGGCACGCTAGCTAGCTCCGTTGCTAGGCTGCGGTCGGACGGACGGCGGTGGACGCGTGATTCAGGGTCACTTAAGAAGTGCATTCGCACTTAAAACCAAATCGCTTCCTCCTCCTTGTTGCGTGGTTCATCCGAACCACGTGACATTTGCGGGGGAGTTTTAAACGCGGTTTACAACAACTTGTTCGGTGGTGGCGACGGGTTGCTAGATAATGGTGAAGTAGCGCGCGCCCCTGTGCGTTCGCTGATTCCGGGATCAGTTCCAGAGACGCAGCAGCTGTGCCCCGTGACTGAGGAGACAAGAGTTCGCGCTGAGCACCTCATATTTCTCTGGTTTTACCATAATGCGATAGATGGCTAATGTCTTTTAATCTTAAAAAAAATGTGTCCTGTCCATGCACCATCGACTGGCTTACTGACCCGCTAAATACTCTCTTTTGAATTCTGAAATTACACCAGTTACTTTGTGTACATGCCTTCGCAGTGCCACAACTTCAGATCTTGCTTGGTCATCCCATGGCATGAACATTAGCAATGGCGCTAACCGCTTTTTTGGCTATCTTCCAAGAAAGTTACGCCTCGCTCCACCACACGCCAAAATTCTTACTTCGAAAGGCCCGTGTGCGCGAGATTTCGCAGCACGGTAAAGAACCCCAAGTGTTCAGTATTAATCCGGAGCCTTTCACTACGGCGCGCCTCAACGCCTGCGTTGCGTAGGTGCGTGACGCCGACAATCAATCAATAAATAAACTTCCTACTTATCTATCACTTGTCCGCCCGAAGTTCGAATATGCATGTGCCATCTCGGGTCCCCATCCAATTACTTTTACTAAGACACCCGCATCAAACCAAACCCGTGCAGCGATACTTACAACCTCGCATTATTCATATCTAACCAGCGTAACAGAACTCGAATGTAGTGCTTAATGCAGCGCAAAATTCATATACTTCGCTTTTAAGTGCGAATGCACTTCTTAAGCGACCCTGAATCACGCGTCCACCGCCGTCCGTCCGTCCGCAGCCTAGCAACGGAGCTAGCTAGCGTGCCTAGCAACGGCGCCGGATTTCCGACGCGTGAGGGCGCTCGCATAGCGCCTCCTCTCCCCCCTCGCCTACTCTCCAGCTCGCAACACCCTCTCTCGGCGCGCCATCAAGGCCACTACACTATATAAAAAATAACAGCATCCGGCGCCCGGTTTCGATCCGAGGACGTTGCGGCCGCAGCGCGACGCTCTACCGACTAAGCCACGGAAGCCACGCTGATTTCAGAGTTAGGAACGCTCCTTATATCTTTAACGCATTCAAATTACGTCATCAGCGGCGTTGCGTTGGCGACTCAGCGGCGTTATAGCGGCTTGATAACTGCGTGGTGTACACATGATACTACAAACCCGATGGAAGAGATGGAAGAGAAGGTGGCGAGGCAGTGGGCTGCGGGTGCCGAGCGCAAGCGCCGCAAGCGGGCCGACAACCGTGCATTCGCACTTTCACATTCTCCCCCTCGGGGATTTTACAAAACCTGGAAAGTAAAATAATATAACCAATATAACTCTGCCAAATAAAACTGGCTAATCCAGAAATATGGATCCTATAGACCCCTCCGTAACATTCGTTCTCTGGAAAATATGTATGAGAACCTTACATGCATATGCCCTCAAAAAGCCCGTAAAAGAACGGAGGAAGTCTGATAAAAATAGCGACAATGAACCAACCATGTAACGCCGTGCATGTCGCCAAAAATACTGAACTTTCGGCATTACCTGGTTTAACTGTGGTAATAGTGAAGATAAAAAATCACCAATTCCAATGCCGAAAAACCAACAACACAAAGATACAAAAAACTTTACAGACATGATCTGATGAAAAGCGAACCATGCACCTTATATATATTCAGCAAACATATGCGAAATTGAGAATTCCGTGTAAAGGGCCTAGAAATAAGAATACAAAATGGCCGAAATGAGCAGAGCATGTAACGAATGCCCTTTGGCGCACGATAAAATGCACAACTGGCGCAAGTGACACGTTTATCCGTTATTACAGCGTAAATACTGGCAATTCAAGAGCTGAATTTGTAAATGCCAAAGATTACAAAAAGAGATAACAAAAATACTACGAAAAGGAACTGACAAAAACAAAAATATCTATCTTATACATAAAAAAACAAAAGTTAGATAAAACCACGAAAAAGAACTCTCAAATTACAAAAAATAGCAAATATAAACGAAACTTGTAACACCACGCGTAATCATAAAAATGCCTATTTGGCCAAAGTAACGCGTTTAATCGTTAGGATAACGTAAATGGCGATAAATCAGCGAACTTAATTCGGTAGAAACGGCAAACACACAAAAAAAGCTATGATTTTTCCCTAACGAATTAACGAAAGGAAAATAATGAACTAAAAAAATGTCAATATAAAAAGCCGCGATACGAATAACGAAACACAAAGAGAATAGGGATAACGTACCACCACTTCACTACGCAATGAATCTGTGGAAAAATACTTAATTGGGGAAGTAATGGCACTTAATTGTCATGTAGTGTAAATTTAAACGATTGGTGAAAAGCATTTAAAGAAACAAAAACCATTTTATTTTATTTCATATTACCCCTAAAGGCCCTCAATGAGGGTATTACATAGGGGGGGGGGGGGCATACACGCACTGAAACCACATGTTCAAGCAGTATTACACAAAATAGAAAAAAGTAGAAAAGAACAAGAAAACCTGAGTTCAAAAAAAGAAGATAGAAATGAACGAGAAGAAAAATAAAAGAAAAAAAGAAAAGGTAAACCAAATTTAATTCTACACAATATGGCAGGAATACAATGTGTTAAAAATAATTTGAACGAATAAACGGATTGCGCTTGCGCAAGACGGTGACAAGGAAATTGCTCTACGGAATTAGTTAAGTACAGTTGAATACAGAAAAAACGATGAAGGGCAAAAAAGGGAACAGCGGTGGGGGCACAATAATGCATATCAAAAAACAGTACAATTCAAATCATCACGGTTGGCGAAGCAGTTCTTGAAATTTAGTAATGTCAGTTTGAGTTGCTATATGTGAGGGTAAATCGTTCCAGTCAGATATGGTGTGGGGCAGGAATGAGTGTGCATACAAGGACGAGTGACACAGTGGGCGCTTAACTTTGTTGGGGATGATCCCTGCGTGGAAAAATGGCTGATGGAGGCTGAAAGAAATCGCTGTGAGGTGTTGGGTGGAAGTAGATTTTATGGAAAAGGGACAGACGAGCATGAGCGCGACGAACGCATAACTTATCAAGTTCAGCTCGCTGTTTTAATGTTGTGACGCTTGAAAATGTAGAATAATCAGAAAAGATGAAGCGAGCAGCACGGTTCTGTAATGACTGGAGGTTATTTGTAAGATATGATTGATGAGGATCCCAGATTGCAGAGGCATATTCTATTTTTGGACGAATAAGGGTGACATATGCATGTATTTTTACATGAGATGGGGCTTGTTTTAGATTACGCCTGAGTAGTCCTAAAGAGCGGTTTGCTGAGGCAAGGATAACGTTAATATGGTGGTGCCATGTTAAACCATTGCTGAAGTGAAGACAAAGATATTTATACGTGTTCGGTACTTCTATTGCATTTTCACTTATAGTATAAGAAGTTGCAAAATGGGGGGTTCCACCTAAAAACGACATTTGCTTTGTTTTGGATAAATTAAGGGGCATCAACCATCTTAAGCACCAAGAGTTAATAGTATCTAGGTCAGATTGGAGATTGCAACTGTCGGAATCAGAAGAAATGGTACGGTAAATTACAAGGTCATCAGCAAATAGGCGAACACGGGATGATACACACGAGGGAAGGTCGTTAATGTAAACTAGAAAAAGTAATGTGCCTAATACGCTACCTTGAGGGACCCCTGATGTTACATGAGCGAAAGCAGATGAGTGATTGTTGACAAATGTAAAGTGAAGTCTAGAAGTGAGGAAATCTTTAATCCAAGCCAGAACGTCGGGATGAAGGTTAAATTTAGATAGCTTGAGGAGTAGTCTATGGTGAGGAGCGCGATCAAAGGCTTTAGAAAAATCTAAGAACACTGCATCGACTTGCAACCCGGAGTCTACTGAAGTATGTAAATCGTTAGTAAATCCGGCCAATTGGGTCTCGCACGAGTAACCTTTGCGGAAAACGTGTTGGAATTTAAAAATGGTGTTATGATCCTCCAGGTACTTAATAACTTGAGAATGTATGATATGCTCGATAATTTTACAAATGGTGCTAGTCAGAGAGATGGGTCGGTAGTTTAGTGGTGAAGAACGATCTCCGGATTTGAAGAAGGGTGCAATTTTTCCTATACACCAGTCATACGGGACTGAACCCTCAGATAATGACTGAGTGAAAAGTGCTGCTAGTACTGGAGCAATGCTTAAGGAAGTATTTTTTAGTACTGTATTGTTAATGCCCATATGATCACATGTTGATGAAATTTTAAGTTTATTTAGTAAAGATAAGATTCCCCCCTCAGTAATGACAATTTCAGGCATCGTGACCTTCATGAAAGCAGTTGTGATCGGTAATGAAGTAACGTCTTCGCAAGTAAAAACCGACGAAAATGAGTTGTTGAGTATCTGCGCGCATTCAGTTCCGGAACAGTTTGGCCGTTATGATCTACAATTATTATGTCAGGGTAGCTTTTAGGATTAATTACGCGCCAGAATTTCCGAGGGTTGTTAGTTATCATAGATGTTAGGTCGTGAGAGTAGAAATTGCGACGAGTAGATTTAAGAAGTGATTGGTACTCCTTGTCACACTCTTTATAGCGCAGCCAAGAACCCGAGTGTCTGTTTTCATCTGCTTGCCTGAAAAGGCGCTTTTTCTTATTGTTTAAGCGGCGCAGTGCGCGGGTGAACCAAGGCACTGCGCAACTGTTTTTAATGTTTAAGACCAGAATGCAGGACTCAGTCATATTGATAAATGTTTTTTTTTAAAATGAGCCAATTTTCTTCAGTGGAGCGTGAGTGGTAAGTATTCAAGAACTGGTCGGAGAAATGGGACAGTTGAGTATTCATGGCATCAAAATCGGCTCTGGCGTAGCACCTGATTTCTTTGCTGGTGGTTTTTCTGGAATTCAAGGGACGCGTAATGCTACCAGTTATAATGGAATGATCCGAGAGGCCGTCTAAGATAGTAATATTGGAACAAAGGTCGGGATGGTTGGTAAGTATTAAGTCAAGGATATTTGCAGACGTCGCTGTACAACGAGTTGGGGAGTTAATTGAGTTAACGAGAAGTCAAGGCAGGTCTGAAGAAAAGCGTTTGCGTCGATTTCATTGGATGCTACGGATAGTGAAGGCCAGTTAATGCTCGGGAAATTGAAATCGCCAAAAATTAATAACACTGAATTAGGAAAAGGCATGGTAGTTTCATCGAGGATTTTACGAAATTCAGCTGTGAATGAGGGTGACATATCAGGGGGGCGGTAAAAAACTGCAATTATTACACGAAACGCGTCACAATTCATGGAAACAAAAACATATTCAAGAAACGAATTGAATATGATAGGAGCGGCAAAGAATTCTCTTTTACCCGCTATAAGAACACCCCCTCCCCTTCGGCTTAGTCTGTCACAGCGAAAAAAGCTGAAGTCCGATGCACTGACCAGAATGCTGCTATTAGGAATCGTGTCGTTCAACCAAGTTTCTGTTAATACCTGTATAGCTGCGCAACATGAATCAAGAAGAGAAGAAAGGGCGACATTTTTTGATAAGACACTCCTAATGTTAGTGTACAGAAAACAAACACCGGTACTAAAAGACAGGCGATTTTGTGTTGATAACTGCTGTGAACGATTTGGAATGGGACTACACAAACTGTCACGTCATTCGCTCGTGGGGGGAGATGCTTCAGAGTTAACTTCGCGCCTTTCGTTGTGGTTTAAACGAACAGCCTGGCCTTTACCAGCATCCCAAACATAAGCGTCGTCGTTAATCAAGAGTTTGGTGAATACGAGCCGAACACGGTCACCCTGCTTTTTAACTGTTTTTGAAAATTGAAGAAGCTTACGGCGAACGTCACGAACGGTTGCAGAATAGTCACGCGAGATTCCAAAAGTTTTGTCCTTTAACTTAATGCCACGGCTTAAAAGAGTTTCTACGTGTTTCTCGTTGAAAAATTTTGCTATAATCGGACGCTTTTTGTCCGCAGAAAACTTGCCCAACCTGTGGGCTCTGACGATGGATGTTACGGTGACCTCCAGTTTGTCGGCACAAATATTTTTAACGAGTTCTTCAGACACATCCCAAGATTCAGCTTTGTCAGTGTCGTCGATGCCGAAGAATAACACATTAGAGCGCCGTGACCGGTTCTCGAGATCGTCAATTTTACACTGCATAAAAGAAAGGTTTTGGTCATAGTTTTGAGTATGGGTGGACGTATCTGAACCAGTTCTGGACTCGAGCGCTAGAAACCGTTTGCTTAGTAATTCTATGTCATTCTTCATAGTGATATGATTCTGCAAGTTCTGATTAGGAGATTCAAGGAGGGCTGTATGGTTTGATTCGATTCGTGTAACTACATCAGACACGAAGTTTAACTTGTCTTCTTGGGCCTTGGTCATAGGTCCCGGGTTCTCTTCTATGTCGCCGCTAAGGAGCAGGATACCACAAAGGTACAACGCGTCCCCACAAGCGCGCTTCAAACGGTCAAAACAACCAGAACAACCAGTGGGCCACGACACTGCCACAAGGCAAACATTATCGCTACGGTAACAATGACACTTGTAATAACTAACTTGGAAATACATCGCTTGTGAGCGCACTGAAGCGGCAGCAGTGCCGTGGCCCGAAGCGTCGATGCAGTGGGCGTGCTTTTCAACAGTTGGCTGGGTAGATAGCGCTGATGTCACACCAGGTTGCCAGATGCCGAATTTGTAAGGGCCATGCAATAACCCAAAAACCATGCAATAACCCAACGTATTTGTCTTTTCAAAGCCAAGTCTGGCTGTAAAAAACCTCCGCTGCAGGCAAGTTGCGTTGTCAGAGTACGCATTATTTCAAAATTCTCTCACATTTTTCAGATTGCCTTAAACTCGCTGTCTTTCTGCAAACATCTGAACCCCATTGCACCACGTTTGATTTAAGCGTTTTTTTTCCTATAAATTTTGCAAGGGTGGCTAATGAGTGCAAAGAAAACTACAAATAACATGCTAACTTTCGGAGAGACTTATGGCGTGAAATTCGGAGTCTTAAGGACAGCGTAGTGTAATCTTCGGTCTTTGCCAGTAGCCTTTTCGAAATGACAGAAGGCCTGAAAGAAAAAGAAAGAAGCTTTGCATGAATAAGCTGACGGAGCAAACAAATCAATTCGAACTGAGATGGTATCGTACTAACCAACAGGAACAATACCACGGGTTGAATAATATGAACATTAGGCGGGTTCATCATGATTACATACATGAGAATTGGGCAACACTTTGAACAGCCAGTCCATTCCAATGCCATCAATGTATGCCAACGAATCAGGACAACCAAATGCACAGAAAAGGTAATGGTTTCACACGGCGACCAGATGGAAACGACATTGTAGCGGAATGCCAAAAAGCTCTGCTGACGACAAAATCCTTCGGCTTCAACAGCCACAGTCAACCGGCATTCGTGAATGAAAACCTCGCATTACAAACAGGCACTTTGTTGACGGGTTAATAGATTGCAACCGGGAATTCGGGGAAATCCTTCTGTATGACGGAAGGGAACATTCTTGGCCGCTTAAGTGAACCAACGCCGATAGCGCGCATTGCATCAATGGTGGATACAGAGAGCTTGGATGCGTAAAAATGAATCTTTGCAGTCTTTGAACGCAGCTGTAGCCTGAAACTATACCCATGATATATATACGCAGCGTTTGTTTCTTTCAAACGAGACCGTCCTACCAGCTATCGGTTTGCGGCGGACTGTATCACTCCGATCGCTGTTGACAAGACGTTGAAGTACAGTACCACGTCTCTTCTCTACTGCCATGACTATTTATTCCGTGATAACTCTTGCATATGATGCATATGTGATTTCAGAAAAAACAAGACACTCCGTCATGACCATAGTGCGCATTATTTCTAAAAGAGGTCGTTTACGCTGTTGGAAGAACCCATAATCTACACTTGAAAGTAAGCGGCAGTGCATCAGACAAAGACGAGAAGAGAAGGGATGAACACTTGCGGTTTTACTTCTGTTCCCGTGCCGCATGCTCTTTCTACTCCGGCTTTCCTTTCTCCTTCTGTGGACATCGATATGCTCCTTTTCCTGTTCCGCCTGACGCAAAGCCGCTTACCTTCAAAGTGACGCAATAACCAGCTCAAGATTCAACTCCTTTGCTCATCTACTGTTCTTGTCCCAGAACGTTTAAGGACCCCCTTGTTTTTGTTTAAAGGTACCCGTTATCTTATTTTTCACAATACGACTTCCTTGTTCCCTATAATTGACCGTTACTTTCCCCAGATTTTTCGTACATCTATTTTTACTTACCTGGCTGAGTCACCTTCGCGTTCGGTCTTGCTCTTGGTATCGTACTACAAAACTCCCTCTTCAACCAAGCTGGCGGCTCGGAACTGGCGCAGGAGATCACGACGCACTCCGAGTCAATCACAGGCGCATCCTCCTTCTGAAGAAGGGAGGACAGGCTTTTTCGCTTCACGCGCCTTTTCCACCAAGTTCTACGCCTCCCTTTGGCTAAGCGTGCCAGGATGCTTCTTTTGTATAAAAACGTGTCTGTTTTGTGCTCGGTATTTGTCAAGGTTGTTCCGGTTCGGACATAATTATGGCTCGCTAGTTGAATGTGTAACTATAAGTACCTGTGCCAAAATATTGCTTTTGTATTGACAGCTTGTACATCTTCATTACTTCAGAATCGGCCTGCAAACTTTCCCAAAAAAATTTCAGCATATGACTGCTGCTTTGAATTGCACATGAGGCAGATGTCTGGGCAAGTTGAAGGTTGCCTTTCACTTGCGCTTCGTGCATAACTACTTTTTTGAAATAACAATGACTCTGACTTTGACTTCAAGACGACAACCATTCCCTATAAAATTAGACAAGAAACTCAGAAGTCATAAATATAGCACAAGTACGTCTTGCGTTTAGGGACCCGAACGCCTGTGTATATCGCTCGTGCAAAGTAGCTTGCTTTGAAAAATAAACATAGGCATTACATTGAGCCGGTGTGAGCTCATGGGATAAAAATATTTGTGCTGCATTTTATTTATTCCAATGCATGGAATCTGCCAGTACGCCCATTATCTATCAAGGACTACAAAAATGCTTAGCAGTGTAAGCCCGTGAGAAGCGCAATATCTGATTGGATAGAAAGAGATATCATAACAAACTATCTACCTGCCATGATAGCTCAGGGGTTAAGGAGTTGCGCTGCTGAGCACGAAGTCGTGGGTTCGATTCCCGGCCGCGGCGGCCGATTTTTGATGGAGGCGAAAGGAAAAAAAAACGCACGTGTGTACGAGCTATCGGCGCACGTTAAGGATCCCCAGGTAGTCAAAATTAAACCGGAGCTCTCCACTACGGCGTGCCTCATTGCCTGCGTTGCGTCGGCGCCTTAAACCTTACAATCAACCAATTATTACAAACTATCTTTCTCAAAGCAGAAATGTCTTGCTCAAATCAGAAATGCCGATAAAAGGCAGCATAAAGCCATCATGAATGACCATTAAAGCAGCATAAATCTGTCCTTTGGCATAAAGCCAAAGTGCGGATTTTTTATATTTTTGTCGCAAATGCGCAACCCTTTCTATTAATTTCTTGTTTCAAAGACGGCACGTGTTACGGACGACGGCTCATGGTGCAAGTACAAGCACCGTAAATACCATTCGCTCCTACGCAGGTATATCCTTGGTTCAAGGGTTCAAGAAATAGGAAGGATGGAAGCACGCCCAAAGGCTGAAGAGATGAGGACCGAAACTAGGCACGGATGATAAGGCAGCACACAGACAGATCGCCCACTTTCAGCTGGTGGTATAATGAAATGAGCACGTAATAATATCAACGTACAGGCAAAAACAAAAATCAAACAAAAAAAACACACCAAACCGGCGCATGCTTTTATCCCCGCCATTTAGAGCCGATGGTTTAAAAATACCGAATTTTTGTTTCGGTTCATGCAATCGTAACTTGAATAATGTATCTCGTCTTCTTTTATTGTCGTTGGTTTCCAAATACACAATTTTATTCAGATGATGAAATCGATGCTTGAATAATGTATCTACCAATAGAGCTTTGATTGCATTGATGATGGATTTGTGTATTGATTGATTTGCATTGTAAATTGTGGTGCATTTATTGCAAAATCGTCAAAGAGACCATATCCTTGCATGCCTACAACCTGTGGTGCTTCAGGGTATTTCTGTTTTTTTTCTGATTGTAGTTTCTGATTGTTGTGTAGGAGATCGTTTCCATACAAAGTACGCTGTACGACTGTTTAAACATTTAAATTGCTTCCCGAAGGTTGTTGTGGTTTCACACACATTCATGTGATTACTGTAGCATCTTTTCCATAGAAAGTATGCTGAACAAGTGTACAAATATTTAATTTGCTTCACATAGGTTGTTGGGGAGTAGGTCAAACGAGTTTTTGTGTTCCCTGAGGATGAAGGGTACTAGCTGCTACTATGCCTTGACCAAAGCCAGCAGTAGAAGGGGGAATAGATGGCCCGCAATGTTTAAACTACCAAGCGGAGACAACAAGTGGAGGAGAAGAACTATAGACATATTGGGTGTAGTGACAATATTCGCTTAGGAAACGCCTCCAGAAGGCAGCATCGGCTCAGAGGTTACTTACACTGCAACGATGGCGGAAGAGCCACCGCTGAAAAGCACGATACGTATTGTAACGGCCACGTGTGTTGCGTAAAACACGTCACTACCTGTTACCTCAAACTCGTCACTGGTCAGGGCAAAATGTACTAACGTATCAGTTCGTGTTCACGGTTTAAAACACACCCAGCACTTGCAGTTGATTGTGAGATCCGGACATTTCTCAGCAACTATGCTCAGAAACTTTTTGTCGCCATGTGGTATCATCATATTTCAACGTTCGTCTTGAGGGTTTTTTTTAAGTAGGTGGACACAATGTAACCTCGGTAATTATTTCTGGAATATCCGGTGACACGGGAATATATACAACCTACGGAAAAACTGGGCTAGCGGGATAGCGAAACTACGGAAATGCTTTTTTCAAGATATTTCAATTTTTGCACCCTCGTGTAGGTTTAAGGAAATACCAAACTTTGATTTTCTCCCGCCCGCTGTATTTGAAACCTGAAACCCTAATATATTTATATAGCTAGAATGCTCAAAATAAACGTTTAACAACACGTTCACAAAACTAGAAAACGCAAAACGTTAAAGCTCTTTTAACTATGTACAGGTGGGTGACCAGCGAAGCTTTTAAGTGCACCAAACAGAGCTCACAGTAATTCAGGTATAAGTTTGCAATGAGTGGACGTGAGTGAACATGGTTGTTATGAGATGGCTCAAAGTTTGCGCTCAGACAGCGCAGTGAATACACGCACACATTGCACCGCAAGACACAGCTGAGGCGCTGTTCGGCACCATGGGTTCTGTAGGGAAGAACGCACTGAAAACTTGAATCATCGTCATCTTCCTTGTATCATTTTTTCGTGGCACACGCGAAACCTTTTTTCCTGTAATCGTGTCGCACCCATTCATTCAGAACGAATTAGCGATTGTACGCTTCCTCCGTGCAACCACACAATGTGCTGTCTTGATTGTGGCAGATCTTTAAGGTGTGATTGAAGACACGAGGAAGGCACCGTTTTCTATTTTGTACATGTCGTACTAAGCTTCACCTAAACACACCTTGCTATCACGCTGGATTTATGGGACGCTTTACGCACGGATGGAAACAGTAGGCGTAAATTCAATATGCGTGTTCTGAAGGAACACCGAATTGGAAGTTTTTTTGATTGGCGTGTTCAATATGGAAGCTATTGGCCTGAAAAATGGCAAATAAGCGTCATTGTCGTCATGTGCAATTCTTCACTAGCACGAGGACAAGTTACGCACACGAAGGCAGAAGCGCTAAGCATAGGTGGTGACTATTTTCCGAATTACACTTAAACGACGTAACAAAAAAGGCGTATTGTCGTTTGTTGCAGCCAAGAGGTGGCGCTGTCTGCCGTCCGTTGTGTACTTGTCGGCCCTGTTTTGGTTTGTGGTAAACAGAAACGCCCTCATCCACTAGCCCCGCCGTCTACAATCAACAGGCAACCCTGCTGTAGAAACCATTCGCCTTATTACGGGTGCAGTGCCGCGCATGGATTCTCTGGTCTTACATGATCTCATGGCAAAACTGATCCATCACTCTAAAACTTATGTACGAAAGCTTTTAAGCAGGGCAGAGCTTGAAGGACAACCATCTATCAAGCTAAGCGCTTGCCTTAATGGAGCTTTTATAGATGACGGATATAAATACACGTGTGCACTTACGTGCAAGCATCACAACGCTTGTATTCACGATTCCTTGTAATCGATGATAGAGCAGACCGTATTGACATGCATATTATACATAGGATCTGCCACCGGCTTGTGAACAGTGACCACCTCACAGAAAAAAGAGATGGAAAAGAACACTGCAAATGTCACCTATATATTGATGTCTTTCCTCGAATATGATTATTTATTCCTTTCGCCCAATAATACTAACGATTACGAACCGTGCCACCAGATTTAGTAGTCCAGAAAGGCGTTGACTGTAGAGAAAGTGCCAAACCTAAACCATGATGTTGGTAACAGCGCGGAAACCGTACGAAAACACGAAAGGGGAGGACACAAAGGAGTGCTGAATCTCAACTAGGGTTATTCGAGAAAGAGGAGAAATATATGCAGATGTCGAAATCACACAGAGTGTGCGGGTAAATAAAGAATGGAAAGAAACGCCCTTGGTGCAGACACAGCCATCACAGTTCATAAAGAAGCTTTTAAGGTATCCCGAGATATGAAATCCTTTTTTACGGAAACGAACAGTAGCTTGACTGACGCAATCTATCGACCGTTTAGAAATCTGCGCTGCCTCGACCAGCTCTCTTAGCGTCTGGTTCCGATGAGAGAACAGCGTTGAAGTGTCGGCAAGACGACGCGTGCAATCGCGCTGCTTACAATGTGCCGACAAGCGCGAAGTTGCAGCCCGTTCTACCGAATTATGATCTTCCCTTAATTGAACGTTAAGGTACCGCACCGTCTACCCTACATAGACACGCTTATAACGCAGAGGAGTGAAATAGACCACAGAAGTGCGACAAGGTGCGTAGCTAAGAATGTGCCTCACCGTGCAGCCATTTGCATAATAAACATCCTGTATTTATTTACGCTTCCTGTGAATTTTCTGCAGAACCTGCCTAGCGTGATGTGCGAGGAAATTAAAATCTGTACCATCGTGAGATCCAATCTATTTAAGGGCATGAGTGAAGTCATATATATAAGGCAGTACAGCAATTTTCTGGCGCTGTTTCTCAGCGGAGGCGCGTTCAGTTATACCACCTCTCCTAAAGTTCTGAACCAAATTACGGAAGGCCGAATTGAGCGCATGCAGCGGACCGCTAGCTTCTCTTATTTTCGGCACCTGACCAGTAAAAGTAACTCCCATCGGATGGGAACACCACTTAGTTACCGCTCAACGAAAGCAAGAGACGGCAGGGCAACATTTCTAACTAAAATGACATGCCATCAACTGTAGCTTAACAAATCTGTGACCCAACTTGGACGATACTTCCAACAAACATGGTAAGGTAAGAATTTGAGTTTTAAATCCAAGGATTGGATACATCATTCCTTCGCGTTCTCGATGGTGAATTTGATGCCAAAGCACTATGCCTGACAAAGCAGCACACCAGTCGATCTCGGTATATGCTTTATTTTGTATATGCGTTATGTTGACCACTCGTATATGCATTATGTTGAGGAGTTTTATGCGCCAGTTATGAAAATGTGAAGTTTCATGAGGTGGGTAAATTTGGAAATGTAACCGTTTATAGACGTTGACTACTTCAATCAGGAATTCACTACCGACATTAAACATGAGCAATCGTATGATTGACATTATGAGCTGTTATTGTCATCGATTAAAAGACGGCAGGGATGACACCTGTAAATACAGCAAGATCACTACGCCATTGAAGGACTTGGTAAACTTCCAAGAGTATTTTGCACTAACTAAAGTGTGTGAGGGACCCCCCAAGTTTAACTTCTCTGCTGACGTTGTTCACCGGATAGAAAATTCTTTCCAATCACATTTTCTACAGCTAGCAAAGCGAAAGACTGTGTCACTTTCTCTTGCTACAATTGACAGCCAAACTAAAGATACCATGCGTTTAACGTCGCTCAAAGAGTCTTCAGAGATGACAAGAAACACATAGTCTGCTCATTGAGCCGCGTAAGAGCCATGTGCAGCATATGTCCCAAGCTTGAGAATACAAGTGCTTTTCCTCCAGAATTCGGAAAGGCCAGTTGGGTGCAAACATTTTTAGTGAACGGCCATAGATTGGCCAAATATCCACAGATTCTTTTGCCAGTACGGGACGTCACAGTCGATGAAAACAGGTCCCAGCGGGCGTTGAAATAGCAAGAATGCATACCACGTGGGCATTACATTACAAAGGCACTCAGCACTGGAAACGAACAGAAGGCGCTAAAGGACCTATGAAAAAGTTTCTGAATATTTCTCATTAGAGTCGAAGACCATACAAGATTGGCTGCAAATTTCATTCTGGATACGTCGCTTGCAGAGATACTGTCGTCGTGCAGTCAAAAGGTGGGCCCTTGTGGCAGTCCGGACATATGACTCACTGAACAGTCTTGACAAGAATGGATTTTATGAACATTGTGGGCCGAGTGTAAACGATTCATTCTTTCACTCATCAGGCCCCCTGCGCAGGTAAAGATTTAAAGACAGATTGGGTAATTCATTTGTTGTGGGTCCGAAGGATGTTGCCTTACATTGCGGTGAAGATAGAGCAGTAATCCGAATGAAGACGCAGAGGTTGCATGACGTAGCCAAGGGAGCACAGAGGACAGGAAACAAAGAGGAGGAACACGAATATCAGCGACGCCTTTGTACTTGTTAGTATTAGGTTACATGACAAGGTAAAAGAGTTATTCTTACTTGACGGCGGCTTCGGACTCTTTTCTTCAACATACTGTTTGTCTGGTAAACACAATTTTTCTCGTATGGTTACTATCGACTAAAGCACAGCAAGCCAGGAAAGAAATCCCGTCAGAAACAGCAAGTGCGGACATCGGTAATTGAGTGGCATTGTCCCGCCTTCTATGAAGTGAGACAGTAAGGATGACGGTAATTTAGACGTTCGCTATTAGAAGCAGCCCTAGTCAACATACGAAAGACTGTTTTAGGCACATTCCCTGAATAAGTCATCTCTGCCTCAAAAAACACAGATGGTTTACAGACCAATTTATTTTTGTCTAATATGTTTAATTCCTCAGCAAATGAAGCATTACTTGGCGCCAGACAAACTTAGGGGGCGCTATAAAATGCCAGATGCGTAGAATAAAACCAAGTTGTAGTATTTCTTCACGCCCATCTTAAACTTTAGCTATGTGTACTTGTAAATGCCAGTGCAACCGCTTCAAGCAAGGACAGCCTTAGAATAAAAATTTAGTAAACGCGAAACCTCAGAGCCCACTGGTTCGTTCTTGCAACCGCCGCATGCTTATGTCAGGTACAAAAAGTCTGGCTTTTGTTTTGATGAGACCGGATTAAAAATTGACAGTTGAGATCAGTGAGATTCCGAGAGAAAAGTGTTTATTACGCGCGGACGCAACCTACAGGTGGCTACTATGTTTTTATTATGCGACTATATCAGACACGTGCACGATGCACTAAAAGTGAAGCGGGCTCTTCTTTACCGCCGTTCCTGTTTTTGTTCAGGTTTGCACACAAAAGCTGTGTTTGCTGTGGTGCTGAGGGCATTGCTCATATGCAAAACAAAGTCCGATGAAAGGACGGAAGTACAGGTGAGAAGCGTCGGGATGGGATGTTTTGTTCCTCTGTTAGATGAATCAACTTTAACGGCGACTCCATTGTGGTGCTGATAATTACGACACTACGACACAAATCAGCTGGCAATTACGACACTAGCCAGTACTAAATTTGAGCGTATGGCAAAATGCAGTTGTCTCGGCGACGGCCCGTGGCTGTCGCGTCTCAGGCAGTGATCGCGCCATCATGCGAACGCACGACAGCGCCTGCTACTGTGACACTATTTCGCAGGGTGCCGCCGCCACCAGGCCAGTCTCTCGCGGCCTTACTTACGGGTACCCCCTCCCACATACGCAATACTTCATTTGTGCAGTTTTCCGGTCACACTATCTCGTCTATCGTCAATACCCTCTTCGTTCCTTCAGTTACCTTGAATCCAACGGAAACGCGGCACCACAGGAGCTGGCGCTTAAGACTCGCACTCTAAAAGTACCCCGATACCATACATAGCAAAAGTAGCCACTATGACGTTTCTGTCGGCACAAATTCACCAGTGCTACTACTGGACACGACTAACGAATATGTAGTATTGGAAACAATAACTACTCACGCACAGACACATGCACTCACACACACACAAACACACACACACACACACACACACACACACACACACATATATATATATATATATATATATATATATATATATATATATATATATATATATATATATATATATATATATATATATATATATATATATATAAATAAATGCTGTCTACCACTCCAAAGCTCAGGAAACACCGGTAGCGCGGTGGCTGTGGTCATATGCAGTGGTCTTTGCACCAGAACATAATCTGGAGGTCATGAGTTCGAGTCCCACCGGGCGGGCATGTTTTTCTTCACTTTCTTTAAAACAAACTCTATCTGACTCTAGAATCATAAATTAATTCCCACAATCTCTGCTTGCTTTCCTTGGCTTTCTTAACTTCCCACCTTTATCTCTCTCTGCATATATACATGCATACATGCAAACAAACCAACAAACAAACAAACAAACAAACAAAACAAACAAACGAACAAACAAGCATACATACATACATACACACATGTATGCATGCATGCATGCATACATACATACATACATACAAACAAACACATACACACAAACGGGAGGACAATACGGGAGGGCATGCGTCACGCCGTGTTCAGGCTGTGACCGCAACATACATACATATATACATACATACATACTTAGATACATACATACATACCTACATACATACATGTGTATACATGGCAGCCTACCATTGTCCTTAAAAAAGTAAGTGTATGACACCTGCGTCTTACCGGTGCTCACCTACGAGGCAGAAGGTTGGAGGCTTATTAACAGGCTTCAACCTAAATTTAGGGCTACTCAGCGAGCAATGGAACGGAAGATGATAGGTGTAAAATTAAGGGACAACAAGAGAGAGGAGTCGGACTAGGAACAAAGGCGTGTAAATATGTATTAGTAGACTTTTAGAAGAAGAAATGGGAGTGGGGGGGCATGCATTGTGAAGGCGAGATAACCGTCAGTCATTAAGGGTAACAGAGTGGAGCCCAAGAGATTGCAAGTGTGGCAGGGGGCGGCAGAAAGTTATATTGGCTGATGAGATAGAAACGTTTGCGGGGATAAATTGATTGGAGTTAGCACAGGACCTAGATAATCGGAGAATAATGGGAGAAGCATTTGCGCTGCCATGAGCGGAGATAGACTGGTGATGATGATGATGATGATGATGATCATGATGATGATGTGTTGCGTCTGTACATGCTTGGATGGCTGGCGGCATTTATAAAGCCCAGGAGTTGGAAACACCTTCAGTATCTTGTGCGACGGAGAGGGCAGTGGCCAGCATTCGACGCGTTAGGCGCGGTCATGCACACACCCAGTGCCTTTTTCGCGCGCACATCATCATTGTCCTCTTCTGGCTACGTATCATTATGTATGTTAAACGGGGAAGGTGATTTGTGTGAGTATTGAGTTACGCAAACAACGCTTTTATTGTTTATATATAACATGTGCCCGCTTTAGAAGCCACAGGCGAAATTCCCCTATCTCGTCAATCACCTATTTCTGTATCCAACAGCGCCACAGACGGTGTTGCAATGCATGGCAATACTGTGCGTTGAACGAACAACGCCCCACAGATGTCACGTGTGCGGTGGCCTCTGTATCTTTTACAGCAACACTGTACATCTCTACCCCGCAACGGCTTCATTGCCGTGGGCAAAAGTTCCAAGGCGCAAAGGCCTTGGAGGGCGTGCGTCACCCTGAGGGCATGCGTCACGCCGTGTTCAGGCTGTTGCCGCAACTTTCGTAACATCTGTAAAGAATGACGTCATTTCACGTTTAAGCTAACCGATCTGCACTACACAGCGTTTTTTACGCCCAAATATCAATATAGGGCTTTTGCGTCGGTAGTCTGAACATAGTCTCAGGATAATCAGGCATACAGCATGGAGCTCAGATTTCGTTTCAGGAAACCACCAAACAAGCATCAAAACCACATTATGGATGATAAGGCGCCTGTAAACAATGGCACCCCGCAACCCACGTGTTACTGGTAAACATTATACTTGCGAATTATTTTTGAAGGGTGTGCAGGACTAGGGCCACTAGATTGAGCAGTTTTTGCCAAAGACGCCGAGCGCATCCGTCAGGCTAGGCCGGACACATTATTTCCCTTCAGAGAAGCCGACCATAGTGCGTGAATAAGGTATTGGAGTAACGCCTCTGACGCACAAATGTCAGCAACGGCGGCCATTTTGTCGTTCGTAACTGTTTCGAGGTTGCCACATCTACGGCCTCGTCGTTAATTACGATGGGGTCGTTTGATAATAACACTACCGAAGATGCAGCAAAGCGGCATACTTGGACCCACTTCTGCTGCCGGAATGCTATTATACACTTTATCTTCTATTAGCATTCAGAATGAAGTCATTTGCGCGCAGCCCGAGAGCAGGGAGGACAAGCAAATTCTACCAGAGCTGACCTACTGAAACACATAAAAAAAAATGGGGTGCCTATGAGCCGCCGCGGCATAAAAAAATGTCTCGTATTGCGACCTGACCAATGATCATGGCGGGGGAACGGAGCAATAGGAGGAAAGAGTGCCGATACTCTATCCTTATTAAGAGACACTAGCCCAGCGCAAGTTATTTTCCTGCTGAGACGACGAGACACATTTCATATCCGCCTCCATCACCAATTTTAGGCGTTTACAACCCCTTTAATTTTGCTGGCCATTCACTGTCGCAAGCCGAGATGGCGACCAATTTTTTAAAGATACTGCAGGCCACGAAGTGGGCTCACGAAATGTGGCAGAAAGATACAGAGGCAGCGCAAGTGTGAGATTTTGAGTCATTCTTCATTCTTAGTATAGTGCAGCCATGCATTAGCACTCTGTGCGTGGTTCGGCTGGATAGGGAAATAGCTTCTTCGGCGAGGTAGGAGAGGTTCCCGTTGGTCTTGCAGAACGCCTTCATGCTAGATACGCCCATTCATGGCCTTGTTCAATGTTTTCGCTCGTGCTGCAATGCCCACAGAACTAACGGTGCTCGTTTATGTTCCTATATAACGTACTTCTTTCAACAATAAACAATAAACAGTACCCGCCGCGGTTGCTCCGTGGCTAAGGCGTTGCGCTGCTGAGCCCGAGGTCGCGGGTTCGATTCCCAGCCGCGGAGGACGCTTTCTGATGGAGGCAAAAAGCAAACACGCCCGTGTGTACGAGATTCAGGCACACGTTAAAAATCCCCAGGCGGTCAAAATTAATCCGGAGCCCTCCACTACGGCGCGCCTCATCTCCTGCGTTGTGTCGGCGCGTTAAACCCTACAATGATAAACAATAAACTGTTTTAGACGTTTTCCCGTCTTACAACTGTTCAATGGACCTTTTCCACCACCTTCGTCTGCGCATGCGCTTTCAGGCGCTGCCACCCCTTTTGGTGGCATACTCTTATCTCAAGCGCTGCTTATGACAGATGCGGTGAATGCGCTTGACTCGGTGGCCGCCGCCAAAGCGTCTATTCCTCAGACGACCAAATAGACGGGATAGCCCAAGGTACGTATTATCCGTCCGCGGGCATTTACTCGCCCTTTACTTTTGCCGAACTTCAACCTGCACTCTTCCACGGCCTACAACGCTACCACGGGACATGATGGCATCACGTGGGAACATCTTTGAAATCTAGATGACTCCACAAATTGCCGCACTCTTTGGCCTGGTTAATGACTACTGGGCTCCGAGCGAAATTCCAGAAGAACTCAAACTGAGTCTCATTCATCCGATACCAAGACCGTATAGGGATTCCACTAATATATCTAATCTCTAACCTATCTTTTTAACACCGGTGCTTTGTAAACTTATAGAACGCCTCATAAATATTCGCCTTCATAATCATTTCGACTACATCTTACCATGGTTACATCCGACGCGGACTGGCATTCGTCCAAATCTGAATACCCATGACCGTCTTTGGCTGCTACACCTTGTCTTCAATCGCACCTCCTGGAAAGGTAACCCTTACTACGTCCAACAGAATCGATAGGTGGGGTAGTTGGTATCCGTCCATCCTAAATGATGCGGGACAACACGACAACAAAGGAAGAAGGGACACAGCACGGCGCTGACTCTCAACTAAATCTTTAATCGGTAGAAAACACATATCATACACTACACTACAAATCGTACACTACACGTGTCTAAAAACGTAATCACTACACAGCGGTGCGCAAACAATCTTACCGTAGCCCATTTCCCCCAAAAAAACACAGCAACCTACGGCATCGTCTTCGACAGGAAAGGAAATTCCTTATCGTGCAGTGTCACAGAAGCATGTCTAATGCACTTCCCTTCACTTTTTCTTATATGAAACGATTCCACCAACTGTCTTGTCAACTAGTCATAATGCAGCAAAGAATACACGTGTCCTTATACAGTGGGTTACATTTTTCTTGACTATTTTCGTCGTGGGCCTTACAGTGCCGAGTGATATGTCGAGGATGATGCCTTAGGTTGCCGTATTATTTGGCGGGACTGGGCTACGATAAGATTGCTGCCGCACCGCTGTGTAGTGATGAAGTTTTGAGAAACGTGTGGTGTATGATTGTATATGTGTGTTTTCTTCCGATTAAAGATTTATTTGACAGTCAGCGCCGTTTTGTGTCCCATCTTCCTTCGTTGTTTTATTGTCAAGCGCTGTTTAGGATGGCCTGCTACGTCATTTCCATTGAAATGCGCAAAGCATTCGATTGTGTTAGTCAGGCTGCTACTTTCGATGAGCTGGCCCATGTATTCCATAGTCAGAGGGCATAAAACTGAGTGCATAATTTTCCTGAGAACCGTCCTATTCGTCTTTGCAGCACGTATCCGTGGTGAAGTCGCAGGACCTACTACTTTGATAGGGGTGTGCCCCAAGCCTTTATCCTCGGGCCCATGCTTTTCAACGTTTCCATGGCCCGCGTTGCTCGCAAGCTCCAACGGGACTCTGCCGCTAGGTTTGCTATATACGCTGATGATCTCAAGGTTTGGGTAGAAGCCGCTAAATTTTCCATCCCGGATCATATCTTGGGCGAATTTCAAGCTGCCGCTAACTGCCTCAACAATATCCTTGCGACAATGGGCCTTGATCTTGCCACTGAAAACACGGAATTTCTTCTTGCTCATGGTCGCCATCACTTTCCTGCGGAAATGCGCAAGGTCATCTACCTAGGTGACACGCCGGGCTCCTCCAGAAGCAGGCAAGTTCGTATTTTAGGTACCCGTTGGACAGCAACAATAGCGCTAAGTGTTGGATCAGCCCGCTTAAGCGCCACTGGAAACCCACGCTTCGTCTCTTTTCGCGTATGTAGAACAAGTACCAGTCAGCCTGCCTTACCTGCGGAGCCTGCGGAGCATACCAGTCAGCCTGCCTTACCCTTACTCGAGCAGTTGCGATGAGTCGACTTATGTACGGCGCTCCCACTTAAGCTCCAAAGATTACACATAAAACACATTCACGCTCTTTGTTGGTCTGTTCTTCCCACCTTTACCTGACTTCCGTGCCATACCCGCGCGAAAGCCCTGAATCAATCAGCCCCGATACCCCACTCGAACTGCTCCTCGAGGAAACTCGACAACTGCACGAAGAGCGCGGTTCCTTGACCTGGCAGGGGGTGGCTCTTACAGCCTGGGAGTCGCAAAGACTCCCCTTTCTCCTCCGGCCCCCCCCCCCCCCCCCCCCCCCTATATCACCCCTTGACCTCCTCCACGAGAACGACCATTAGGGGTTGCAATCTGCAACGCATAGGCGCCCCAAAATCCAGAGTTAGCCATCATGCTATTTCTCGCACTCTGACGGCTGAACTCTCGGATGAAGAAGACATTTACACAAACGGGAGCGTGTCTGCTAGCCACGTGGGACTGGATTGGCTATAAACAGGTTTACCTAGTTTAGACTGCGCTCGCACTCGACAAGAATCTACTACTTCCATAATAGACGCTGAGCTACAAGCCATCCTGTGCCGCTCTCGACCACTTGACATTCAAGACGTCTGCCTCATTACCACCCCGCATTCGTTTCATGACTGAATCCCAAATCGCGCTACGTAAACTCCGGACACCTCCTCCGATCACTCGCTGGTTTATCAGATTCCACATATGATTAGTCCGCTTGCTAGCAATGGTACCTCTGTACGTGTTGTGTGGATACTGGGACACATGGCTCATGGTTCCAGCCACCAAGCTGCCCATGATGCATCGCAGGAGAGGGTTCAAGTAACTCCTCCAGTGGTTGACAGCCCTGCTCCCCCGCTCTCCATCAGGCAACAGCTGGGTCACGCTCGTCAGGCTAGGTATAACCGCCTTGCCGCTGCCACTGCTGTAGGTTTCCTGCACTGCGCTCCATCACTAACTCGTCTCGCCGAAGTTTTCATTAACAACTTTTGCGCGAACGCTGCACTGAGTCCTCAAATCACGGGCAAATGGCATAACCCGACGGACGATTCCCGCCCTACTGCCCACATTGCAACACTCCTACAATAGCAAATCTGGCACTTATTTGGCCCTCCTCTGCGTACCAATGCTTCCACCCAATTTCGCTGAATGTCATAACCAATCCAAGCGGGGTACCCAAGCGACATTCAGCGACCCCGATTTCCTTACTGCCCTTGGGCGCTTCGCTCTCGAGAGTGGCCTCACAGAAGGGATTTAGCCGGAGTCTACCACACCTATACGTGCATTCAAGAACTGATTATTCTGGTCCTGGAACTTCAAGTGAACATCACCTCCTGACCACCTCTCCCCTCTTTCACCCCCTTCTCCACCGTCCGGCCCATGGGCCATCCTTTTGATAATATATGACTTGCACTCATACTCGGCGCACCTAAAGAGCGAGCTTCCCGCATCGGGGCAAAAAAGCGGGGCCTGGTGTGCACGCAAAACCAGCCTGTTAGCAATCCCCATGGGTGGGCTCGCGTGATTGGCAATAATGCACAAAGCGTCACAGAGCCTGTGGTCAAAAAAGGCACCAATTGGGCTTTCTTATTCGCCGCTACTAGAGCTTTTCTTGTGGTGCAATAGGTCCTTTTATGCAATAAACCAACAACCTCAGCTGCACAGCCTCCTGTCATTTTTGTCACTAGGCAGGGTTGCTATTACTTGCCGTAATCAGTTCACTGAAAAGATGTAAGGGTTGAAGGTACCCCGTTCACTGTGAGTACGTTGACCTCTACGAAAGGAGCAAGGTGAGAAAATGGTTGTGACTCCCAATTTTTGAAAACTCTCCCAAGATCTACTACAATGAAATTGGCCGCTTCCACGGTGGCATTCTGATGCATAGTTTTTTTACTTGTCGCAATTAGATAACTAACACCGAAGTTCTAAAGGTTACAGGTTTCCCGTCTGTTGTCGACACATGGCTGTCTACGGAGGAATTTTCTGGACAGGAAACGACGGCAACTCTTGTTTTAGCAAATCTACTCCGCAACAAGTTCAAAATATGAGGTGTCAAAGTCCGCAAAAAGTTCGAGTGAAGCGTGAGATTACGGGTAGAGTATAATCAAATTATGCCAGGAAAACTGTCGTATTTCAAAACTGTCGCAAACTGCATATAACCGTAATTGAGAGCCACGTCAAGATGTGATTTACTTTGCTTACTTTCTGTAAATTTACTCTGAAGTATACTTCAACAGAACTAACGATTCATGTAGATCGCAGGTATTTTTTGTCTGTCAAAGTGCTCACAAAGCAGAAACGGAAGTAGAAAGCGCCATGTCGTTTCCCCCCTTCTCCCCCTTTTGTGAGCGCCTTGACCACCAAGACAAATTCCTTAAAATAAACGAAACGAAAGGGATGATTCGCAGATTGCCCTTTCGAAAGAGCACAGCCAAGTTAGTGCGTTTTGCTATGTTAGAAGTACATACGCGAAGCTGCGTGAAAGTTGAGCAGCTAAAATAACCTGTCGGCTCAAAGAGGAATACTTTTTTATGGCTGTGGTATAAATACTTATTTCCACTGAAAGCAGGAGCCTAAAGTTATAAACCACTGTTTAAATTTTCACAATCCCATCGTGCACTGCAATTAAAAAAATACTCGTGTGTGATTGAAGGGATTACTGCGTCGCTGTTGAGGCATCCTTGATTGAAGGGGTTACTGCGTCACCGTTGAGGCATCCTTCATGTCGACGAAAGGATGTTGATGCAGGGGTAAATCGAAATTGCGTCATTGTGTGTTGGTGAAATTATAATAGAGTGCGTGTGGAAGGAACAATTAAATACTCCCATAATTTTCGAGGCTCAGGTATTTGAGCTGGGGCTTCTTACTGGTTAAATTTATTTGGGAGGAGGCTGGATCTTAACCTTACGTCTATTGAGTTCATGCACAGTGCATCCAATATTGTAGCTAAAATAAACAAACGCGCCCTTCTTTCCTAGTATAAATTTTCTGGAAATTGCTGTTTTGGGGGTTTCCAAGAATATGTGTAGTTCAAAATAAAGCGCCGAACTACGTTGTCCAAGGAACAGTTTCTATTTTTTGAACAGCAGTTTCGGCGAATTCATCGAGATGATAAATTGTGGCCACTTCAGACATAAAGGATGAACAGTTTTCTTCACGCGACAAGGCTCGGCGTCAGTGCGTAGGGATTTTGAGTACCCATTGTTTTTTAATGTCAAGGCTTTCTTTCGTAGTGTCGGCGGATAAAGTGGCTTGTCAGACGTTGACTTTATTATTTTTGCCGCCTGGATGGTGGTGACTTACAGGACATCGTTGTTGTCGTATGTGGAAGCCATTTGTCACCGACTGCAATGTTTTGGAAGCATGCTTTTTTTAGGTTTTTGGAGGTCATCAGCCATTGTGTTCGAGCGCAGAGGCATGAAACAAAATCCCATTTTGTCAAGCCGCCACGTCCTCGGCATGGTCAGTAAGACGCGCATTCTTTATGTACTTCAAGGTCAGCCCTCTGTGCTGCTTCCTTCGGCTGCCCTGGTACCTGTTAATGATTGGTGGTACTGACAGCGTATGCTATTACATTCGAAGCTGAATTGTTGCAGTAAAAATGTGGCAATTTATACGAAATCTACCCAAAATGCAATAATCGTGCACCAGACTCGTATATAAGACGTCTGATCCCGTTAAAAATCCGCGGACTCACCAGTCCTACAAGACACGTGATTGAAGCACTGCACATGGTCCAAGCTCAATGGCAGCTTCGCGCAGCTTAGCCTTATGCAATGACAGAGATTGTCCGTACCATGATGAAACTGCTATTTTAGAGTGGAGTTCTTGCATAGGAAGCAACTTTGAGAACGAAGTGTTCCAAAATTGGGCAATCGCTCATGGCAGTTTATGCTCTTTCTCACATGGAATGTTTGTGGAGCTTTTTGTCGTCGAGGAGGATAAGCTTGCCATTGCTGGAACTTTATCGATGGCGACCTCATTGATCGATATTTTAAGGGTTGTCTAGCGCTCGGTCATTCTGACTCGCGCTGTATGCGATGTCCTCCCACAAGATCCAGATTTGGTAGCAATCATAGGTACCGTTTATTAAGACTTCTCTAGGCCGCGTCAAGCGTTTCTGGACCATAAATAAATCAGAGCAATGCCTGACGTTTAGCTGTGATCAAATTATGAGAGTAAGAAATAATCGTGGTTTTTGTAGCATTTTAGTGCAAAACGTTTCGGTTTCGCTCTAGAAGTAAGCTTGCATGCATAAATTTTTTGTCTTATACACTTGTGACATGGCCGAGAACGCTTTGTAAAAATGAATCGTTATGATGTTAATGATGATAATTGGTGCTTTAAAAGCGCGAGACCTACCACCGTTCATAATCGAATCTTTTAACAGCATTTTAACCGAAGAGCTAAAAGTCTCGCTGCGGGTGATTGATCGTCCCATTTCACCACTCTCCTCTCGACGTTCTATAGTGCAGCTAACCATGCATTGGGTTTGTTTATTTTTGTTTTGCTTTTACTGCCCGGCTGCGCCTGTCTGTGTTAGCTCTGTGCCAAGGGAAGCGCGTGTTCTATTCCTTCTTTCTGTGCCGCATGTCTTATCTGTTCTGATAGGGAGAGGATTCCGATCTAACGTGAACAGCCCCGAATAATCTTCTTGGATCTAGAATGTTCTCGATGCGAATCGACTGTTCGAGAACCACGCGCGCCGAAAGATAAAAAGGGACCCCGACATGCCCCCACGGGAGGGGCACGAGTAAATGCAGAGCATTAGCGGCGTTACCCGCGTGGCGGTGGCGATGGGTGTTGTAATGGTGGTGGTAGGGTGGTTGTTGTTGTTGGTATGATTGGGGAGAGAGAGAACGAGACGAGTATTAGGTAACGTCAAGTGTTATTATTATTTATTTGCGGTAAGGTCGATGGGTGGATTAGATCTTTTTTGTTATTGTTGCATTGTTGTTGTTCTTCTTCTTGTTGTTATTCTTTCTTCTCTTCTTTTCTTCTTTCTTCCTCTTTCTTCTTGGGACGGGACGGTTGGGAGTTGCGTCGGACGCGGTAGATGCCTCTCGGTTTACTCTAGTCCCTCTAGTTGAAGGTCTTGCTTCCATCGCTTAGCAACTGCGACAACCGCGACGAGAAGAGAGCGAAGCAGAACTGGAGTGCGGCTGACGCGCCGCCACCCGGGTTTATATTCCCAACGAACGCAGTAGAGGGAGAGGAGGCGGAGAGAGAGCGCGCTATCATGCCACCGTCACGCCACGACGCGCCCGCACCGGCTGTTGCTACGGTGCTTGCAACCCCGGAGCGCACGCTGCACCTGTTGTTGCAAGCGTGTCGAGGACGAGGAGGAGTGGGGGAGAGGGCGCAGCTGCCGTGGTGCGGACGCCGAGTTACGGACGCATAACATCGTGAGTTAAAGAAATGCTTTGCATTTAAATGCCTGCAGAGCAGACGCCGGGCTCCTCGGTTCTGCTACTCTCGCCGACGAACGTCACTTTATTCTTTTGAGTTGTTGGGGGAGCACAAGTTCGCTCCAATAAACTTGCTTCTTTTCCAAAACAACTGTGTCGTCCTTGGCTTCGAGACAATAGCTTAAATTGTTGCGCCCAAGTGAGCACAAATGGGTGCTGTGGCCTTATCAGGCGCACGCGGAGCGAAGCGTCTTACCTCGTGGTTAGCATTTATGCATTCCAGTGATGCTAAATAAGTATGTGCGGAATTCCTGAACGCTTGATTTACTTCAAGAACACTAACTGGTCGGGCTGCGGAAGTACTCCGTCGTAGCAATCATTGATACTGTTTGTCTTCGTCAGTTGTTTCAGCAGACCTAACTCAATGTGTTCAATCATTTAGTGAAGAGCACTTGTTCTATGTATGTGTGTTTTCTTTTCAGAATAAGCACACGTGGCTTCAACCTCTATGATAAAATATGGAGAGGGAGGTAAAAAGCTTTCATCGTTCTATTCGGGCAAGATGACTATAGGTCAACCGAAGAAAGGAGCCATCAAGTGGGAACTGTCGACCTTTCTGATTTAAAGGGCGATGGATAAGTACCTAAAATGGCGTCCACTAGGTTGCAAGGGTTTGCGAAACAGTGCCTCAAACACAATGGAGCGTGCACAACAAATTGAAACTGCGACATTATGTTCTATCGTCGGACCTAAATCATAGTTTGTAGTTATTCTACTCTTGAACAACCTTTCGCGAAAACATGTTTACGTTAACAAGTAGAGCGACCACCCTGACCGCATGTCCCCCAGAAGAAGATAGAAACGAAATAGAAAAAACAAATAAACACAACCGGCAACTTAACAACCCTGCCGACGCCGACAAAAGGGTACCCACAATCCAACTGCCGCACAGGCACGTGATTCCGACACGCATAGGGGAATTGATGGAAACAAACGAAATTGACGCCTACTCGAACGAAGTGTAGTCTTTTTGTAAAGACGCTTCAGGAGCCGCTACTCCGATAACGATAAATAATAAGACAATACTATTTATGAGCTAAGAGGACGTCTTTGTACTCGCACATGGTGTCATTCCCGCTGTTAAATTAAAAGTAACGAGACACCTCAGCAAGCAGTCTTGAGTCTAGGCATTACAAAAAAGCCATAATAAGAAACGACATTCCGACATCTCGATTGGCCGCAAAAAAAAAAAAATACACGAATAGAGTGAAAAAATCAAGGTACAGGTTTAAATAGAGGAATTGGTTAAAAAATCAATAAAACTTATGCCAGAACAAGAGAAAAACGACACTGCAGACATCGCAGAAATTTTACATATTTATTAAACATTTAAGTGTGCGCACTGAAAAGAAAGGCCAATATCTATAGGAAAGCTGCAACGGTGGGTAGCGACAGAAATAGAATTACACGTGCGGTCATGAAAGTGCAATTGGATCTTCTGGACCTTTGAGAAAGACGCAGCTCTTGACAGCGTAGGAGTTGCATACGATAAATAGCACTGAAATAATGTCGAGCAGGAAAACGTGGTCCGCACGCAAGCCCCTACAGTTTCAGAAACCGATCGACGGTGTTAAAAGAAATCAGAGTAAGGCCCAGGTAACGCTGTTATGCTCGGGCTTTGTTACCGAAGGTATTTTGCTAAGTTTATTCATTCAGAATTATTACATGTATTTATGTGTTATGTACGTATCACGCCCAAAAGGATTACAACAGAGAACTGTGAGGAAACGCCCGAAGCGTTTGTACACAAAAGAAATGTGGATTGTAATATATTCAATTTTCTCAAAGGAATTCATATTACACGTGCTGTGACATGCACTGAGATGCGTTGCTTAGTATTCTTATCAACCAATTAGAATACGAGTCCATGTTGGGTAGAAATAAAATCCGGAATAGTTTGGTACATTAATAAAATAAACAAATTACGCAAAAAAGTGAACTAGGCACAAGTTCTAGCTATGCGCTGGATTTTTATATACAAGTCAGCGTTCGAACAGGTGCTTCTCGGAAGGAAAAAGAGACGAACCTGCCGAAGAAGCTGCCGCAGAAACTGACGTGATAAACGGGAGGAATATTTTCGACATTTCCGCGCACCATCCCGCCAGAAAGCCATGTCGGCAATCAGTGCGAAATAACACAAACAGGAGGGAAGAACGTGTACAGAATAATTAGGACACCTGTGATGAAGGATACACGTGAAGGATAAACACGTGTGTTTTAAACGGAACCTGTCAAAATCACTGGCAATGCACGTTTGAAGTGTAGAAAGCGAAATTGATACTGCAATTACAAGTGTGTAAACCAAGTTGAAAGGGGCACGTTTGAGAAACATTCGTACGAATAGAAACACATTGCAGCGCAAAGGTAAACCGAGACTGACATGCACGAGGAACAAACGCTTTTTGCCGTGTGCCTTCAAATTATACCCTAGCCTTCGCACCTTAGGGTGCTTAAAAGACCAGTACCAATAACATCAACAACATAGACTGTCTCCAGGAAATCCCCTCACCTTCATTCAGGAATGAAGCTCATTTGGACAGCACAAAACAGCCAACATGTGTTTCGAATAATGATCGATAATAATAGCAGCCCGACATGAATGAAGTGACCAAAAGGGGCCCTCATGACCCTAATGGTCATGATGACCGTTCAGGTGAAACGTATTGGGAAATCATCGTCGTTTAATGACGCCTTATCGTGTAAAATTCGCGTTCGCTGGAATCTTCCTTGATTACAGTGACGTTGAAATGTACTAGCACAAAACGCTTAAGAAAACGGAGGAATAAGCACAGAGTAATCCGCTCTTCTTTGGGCTGGGGACTGACGGTTTAAATGAATAACCGATAAGCGCGACGTCCTACACCAAACGCAGCAAAATTCTTTCTAGCTCATTAGATGGAGTTGAAATACAAAGAAAGTAGAGCCTGGACGGCCGGGTGAGGATGTGATTACCCTTGCGTACATTTTCTAGAAACTTTGCTTTTCCGAACAACAAATCAAACACGGAAGAAACGTTTTCCACCCCTCGGCACCTGTTATGCAATTTTATTATTTCTGTTCTTTCCTTTTGTGCGCTACTATTTCACAAACGGAGACCTTAACGTTTGTGCACTAATTAAATTACTTCTTTTTCAAGGTTCGCCCTACCTGAAGCTGCGCCATTTGAACGACGGAGGCTAATTTTTTTTAATTTCTGTTATCCGTAAATTTAAGCATTTAAATATAAATTCACTCTTGCTTGATTAATGCTATGATAAACCGTTTTTCTTGGGTCAGTTGCTGAATGTTATCAACAGAAATGCAATAACACCATTTTACGCATTGGCAATTCCTTCCTTTAATATCGGTCTTGTTCACCGTTCATAGACGTTTACTATTTACACTACACATTACAAGCCACTCCGTTTAAAAAAGCTGTATAAACGACCGTAAAAACGAATTCTTTCGGTGACGGAAAAGAAAAAGGGAGACTCCGTGATGAACGTAGGAGAGGTTGTTATTGCGGCTACCGGAAAGAAAGGGGAAAAAAGATCGTTTCGCGCTCAGGTTGCATGTTGAACGCCGAGAGTTAGTTCTGATTACTGGATTAAACATTTGCTAATTGGAGCACGCAAATCGAAGTGCCTTCATAACGTACCCTGTTTTGTATGCCGGTAAAATGTTGGACATAAATACACGAGACAATACAGGTATTTTGAACCTGGACTTAGCATGAAGTTTCAAAAGAGCTCAGCTCCAGTGTTCTTGTCGGCACTAAAAGACTCGTGACACAATAAAGATCAAGTTTCTGAAACCGAATTCTATGAAATTCTCCAGAATAAACTGTCGCTTTATCCCACGGTGTAAACCACATCCATGGAAATCTCTTCAATGCCAACTTGATATCACGTTGAATGGTGCTGAACAACGACAAAAACTAAGTGCCTCGTCAGCACTTAACTTATACGTTATAAAACTGACAAATGCAGTGTCATCGGCACAAGCCATGCCTTACGTCCGCTAAAACTACGGAATTACATAGGACCTAGCTTCTTATTAGGTCATCGAATGAGTAGAGAGCCATGACTCAATTCAAATGGGGCTGCTGTGAAGCAACGCTTCACGTATGTTTTCAATGTTGCACTGGGGGAAGAATGGTAAACCTTGGAACTATGCGACACGAAGCATAAATCTTGTGCAAAGTCTATACTGTATTTACTCGGTTGTAAGCATGCACCTTTTCCCCAAATCGCGATACCCACAGAGAGGGGAGTGCTTAAATTCGACGAGCCTAAATTACATGATTGAAACCACGCAAGGGATAGGACGAGAAAATCTTACAAGGACAGGCGGCGTCCTCGTCAGCTTTTCTAGTCCTGCCCCTTGCGCTGTTTCAATCATGGATCCTTACCGACTCGACCAGATTCGCCCCTAAATTCCTCTCTTTCCGGCAACTTCATTTAGCCGCCGTATCGCGACGTGACAGGCGAAAGGAATAACCTTTTATCTGGCAAGCATTCAAAAGAAAACAGAGGTTCAGACATAGAACCTTGTGAACAACGTCTGATACTCAGTCACCCTGCCTACCATTCGAGTCCATTGTGCCGCTAGGGGCGCCGCTCTTAGTATCTCCCAGTACGTCGTGTTATGTTCCGTCGTGTGACGTTCCGCTTGTTATCGAAAACTTCATTTCAGTTTATTGTTCTCGATAACAAGTACACAGTGCATTGGGATTGATATTACAGCAAGTGGTCCCAAAGTGCGGAAGAGGTGTGACCTCTTGTAAATGACAGTATAACAATATAAAGTTCAAGCAATCACAACAGAAGGAACTTAAAAAGAATTTATGCGAAGATAATTGCAACATTACACAACACTGACACAGAATAACTTTGTTCACAAAGCAAGCACACGTCTCAGTTATACAGAAAAGTACAAAGACAAAAGAGGCAAAAAATAGTGACAATTAGAAAAAAAATTAATCAAAAACAAAAGATCAAAGTCCTGCTAACTAATCAAGTGAAAAGTGGGGGTCTTCGAGGATAAATTGAAGAAATGATTGTTTATAAGATGAGCGACTTAATTTATCTTTGGCCTTATTAGGCAAGTTATTCCATAATTTAATGGCGGCTAATTCAACTGTCTGTTCACCATAGTTTGTTCTGCTTTTTGGAGTGAAAAAGTATGTTGTGATGCAAATCGCGTTATGATATGGTTCGTCAGATCAGTTATACCGATTATAAAAAGCAGACTCCTATCAGTAACAAGTCTATGGGAGGTCATTCCAAGATTATATAAATAAGTTTATCTAACGGGAGGAGATCTAGGTGTCGACATAAAGAAGTGAAATGGGAGTTGAAAGAGCTAAACGTCATGATTGGAATGGCTGGGTTTTGAATGCGCTTCAAAGGAATTAAATGAATATCGTAAGTTAAACCCCAGGATGAAATGCAATAGTGGATATGGCTGTAAATAAAAGCATAATAAAGCGTTAGAAGCGTAGCCACTTGCCCTAATTTCTTACCCTAATTAATACTCTAATCCCATAAGCCATCTTCTTTTTTAGTGGGTTTATGTGGTTAATAAATTTTAAGGAGCTGTCAAGTTGAACCCCCAAATATGGGCATTGATCGGGTGGTGGAAAAGCATCAGAGTTGATGTAAACAGGAGCAATAGAAGTTAGAGTCTCCAAACGAGATGAAAATACGACAAATTTAGTTTTGGAAGAATTGATCAATAAACCATTGCTATGAGACCATAAGCAAATTTTACTGATATCGATGTTGAGGTTTATAGTAAGAACGTCAATGGATGAGTGAGACGAGGGGTGTCATCAGCATAGAGTAGCCAATTAGACAATGTGAGGCAGGTAGGAAGGTCATTGATGTGTAATAAAAATAAAACAGGGCCGAGAATGGAACCTTGCCGAACGCCTAAGTTGGTGGTTTTTGTGAGAGAGTGTACAAGAAATATTAATAATTTGTTCAGGATTAAATAAGAAACTTCGTAATAGTTGCAGCGGCGGTCCATTATTACCGTACGAGGAGAGTTTAGAAAACAAGATGTCATGATTAATGGTGTCATATGCTTTGCAGAAATTGATAAAAATACCCCCGACAAACTTTCCCTGGTCAATGTCGAGTTTAATAGAGTCTGTAAAAGCTGTCAGTGCAAGTTTGGTGGATAAACCAGGCCTGAATCCGAATTGCCTATAGGTGTTAGCAAATTAAATTTTTTAGATATGATGAGAAGCGCTTCTTTTCTACGATTTTTTTCACAGACTTTGCTGAAAAATGGTAAAATGGAAATTGGGCGGCAGTTGTATATTAATGCCTTATGGCCTTTTTTGAAAATAGGAATTATCAAGCTTTTTTTAAGTTCACATGTAACTGCATGAGTGAAGATATCACTTATGCCATCTACTTTCTCTTTATTGCAAGTTTCTTCAATTTTATTGTGTCCGGGGCTTGTGTTCTTAAGATCAATGATTCTTGCACGGCTTCTATAGGCGCTGCCTTGTACAAGAAGAAACAATGCGAACCGCGTGCAATGTTATTGACTATGTGCGTTGATGCTTATAAGGAAGAAGTTTCAGAAAAGAAAGTGCTTAAAGCATTTGCGATCTCAGAGGGATTAGAACACGGGCTAGAACCAAGGCGTATTTCGCTGACCTCGGTTTTGAACTGGCTGTTAAGGAAAGAATTTAATATACGCCACTGCTTATCCGTGTTGTTACCAATCTGCAAAATTTTGTTTTTGTAGAAGTTTCTCTTGGCCTTTTTTAGCAAGTTTTGTTAGATGGTTGAATAGTTTTGTAGCGGGCTTTTAACTGAAGGCTGTATTGCTGCCTTGTTATTTTGCGATATATATTGTCCTTTTTTCTTGAACTTGTTAACAATCCTTTAGTAAGCCAAGGGTTAACAGGAGAAAAGTTACTTTTTCTTTGCAACGTACATGTGGTGCAAGATTCTATGAGCTATAATATTAGAAAATTCACTGTAAGCTACTTGAGCATCCCTTGAGCCAATAACTGGAGACCAATCTGCGTTGTTAATGAGGTAAGTGAATTGCTGCCTGTTGAAAACGAATTTCAGGAATTGGGTGTTTTGGGCAGATTTTGTACGCTAAAAAAGAAGAGCTACAGGGCAATGATCCGTAATCGTATTACGAACAACGAAAGCTTCTGGTGGGGAAGAAACATTGCTAAGGGCATGATCAATTGCCGAGCCATTGTCGTTGCCCACACAACGCGTAGGACATATTAAAGGGACACTGAAGTGATATGTAAACATTGCGGGATTACTTGCGCAAATTGTAGTCCGGAGTCCCCAGGCCATATTACGACCACTCTGGGCGCGTTTACGCAATTTTATTTAGTAGAAAAATTAATTCGAAAACGCTGTCCTCCTCTCTTTACGCTCGCCCATTTTCTGCGGTGTTTTCGTGTGACGTCGAGAGGAGCCGAGCTCGCAATTGGCTGCGCTACTGCAGGGCTCCCCGGCCTTCAGACAGAGTCAGTCGGCCCAGCGTTTCGTCCGCCGGCCGCCGACGGGTCGTCGCAATTCGTTCGCTCAGTTGAAACGAAGCCAGGACACGTTTGTGAATGGAAGAATGGGCCTTTCTTTACTTGGTTAGTTTGTACACTGTATCTAGCTCCAAGTCAAGGTCGCTTCACACAAGCACTGCACAAGCGCACATGCGACGCTTAGCTGACTGGTACGCCAGTAGGAAAATATAAGGCCTCTTGAAGGCGGGAGAAGAGTCAGCGAATTCAATATAGGTACTAAGGAAATAAAATCAACTGATATTTTTACCGTACAGCGTAAAAATAGGGTGCGGGAAGCACTTTTTTGCGCTGGGCGAACAAGCACAACGGTCAGCAGCACGACTACGCATCTGCGAACGCTTTTCCGTCTACGAAATGCAATTGCTAGACGTGAGCTATTGTGGAAACTCGGGGTACGCTTACTGCACGAGCGCAATATAACAAATAGTCACCTAAGCTGCTTGAAATGCCAAAACTAAATAAAAGTGTAAACGTGTTGTACAATATATACCTTATATTACCAAGGTCGGCTGAGCCGGTCTCGTGGCCTAGTCGTCTGGGGCGCTAGGTGTGTTGTCGCAAGTGTTTTGCAAGTCAGCAGTTCGAGTCCTCGCGGGTACGTGCTTTTTTTTTTGTAAGTTAACTTTTTCGTTTTCTGCCGATGTTTTCTACATTGTGTTCACCTTTTTTTTGGGGCCCCAACGTTCATGGCTCCACGAACTAGTTCACAGAACGCGCGCAGGCTGGCACTGGCGCGCTAGCGAGTTCTCGTTGGCGTGCTGTTGCCAGGGCCGTACCCAGAAATTTTTTTCGGGGGGGGTTATGAATTTTGGGAAGGGGGTATTTTTGCTGAAAGCAACAGCAAGTATTGTTTACGTGCTGCCTGGAAAAGATTTCGGGAGGGGTTCGAACCCCCAAACCCCCCCTCTGGGTACGGCCCTGGCTGTTGCCATAAGCACCGACTGCTTGCGGGCAGTGGGTACAGGCCAGAATGAACAGGCCCTTGGCCTGGTGCGAACACGCTTTTTACGGTACAGGCATGAGTGAGGCAAGCTCCAAATATGGGGGAAAAGCGCATGACATTTGGGCGTCTGCGGGTACGCGGAGGGCGTCCATGCAATGCGTAGGCTTCGGCTAGTGAATGCTACGATTCCAAGCCGTCCTGGGAGGCTTATCTTTATGCATTTTCACAGCTGACAACATGGCAGAAGCGCGGTACGATGATTACTGAGTTATTGAGAATGCCCATCCAACAACGCCACCAGTTATGTTTTACAGAACCGAAACCGAAACTTGTTTGGTTGCTCACCTTGGGCATCGTCCAATCACGGGGCCCGCTCCTCCAAACGTCACAGCTTTAGTTGGTGCGGCCGCCGCAAACCGCGCATGGTAGTTTTTCTTCTTTCGCGCTTTGTAAAATAATTACCGATTTGGCAACCGGATAAACGATGAAAAGTGTGCTAATTTGAGGCAGTCTACGCAGTCCAAGCAAAAACGGGAGCTTGACAAATTCACTCCAGTGTCCCTTTAATAAATGATTCAGTCCCATGGCCCTGAAAACAACGGGTGTATTCCGAAAATTGTGACGACTCAAAATCCAGAAGGTTAATGTTAATACCTCCTAGAATAACAATGATTTTGTTTTCACGGGTTATCAAGTGCAGTAAACCATCTAGAGCGGCGCAGAAGTTGGATACAGAGGAACTACCGAAAATTCGGTTGTTCACGTAAATTTTGAAGGTTAAGTGATCAACTTCCACCAAACAGATCCGCAATCAGGAATGTTGAATTAAAGGTGTAATCTACGAGTGCAAGAAATAACATTTTTTGCAAAAATGGCGGAGCCTCCATAGCTAGATGTGGCGCGGGGGAATACTCAGCAGAATAAGAGGGAAATGTATACAGGTTTCTGTCAGGGTCAGCAAGCCAAGTTTCAGAAATACATATGAGAGAAAAGGGGTGGGTAACGGAAGATATCAAGACGCCGAATTCATTATAATGTTTTCTCAGGCTGCGGGAGCTAAAATGTATGACAGAATAGTGAAGATTAGATGCTAGGGTTCGAAGTTCTGTAGTGGTATTGTACGACATAACGCAATGAACGATAGAGCTTCTGCCGTGTTAGTGAAGACGCGAATGTTTGTTTCATCACGAATTCGGAAGACATGACTGTCCTCTGTATTGCGGGCTTCGATGTGGCAATCAGCAGTCCACAGGAACTGCCAGTTATGTTCTTTTTTCAAAGCAACGGCCTTATAGAAGAGCTGCTTGTTTTACATGGTGAGATGATCGTTTATGTAGACCGGCTTGGCTTCTGCGTCATAGAACCCGATATCTTTGGCTTGGAGACGAGCCTTGCGCGCCTTCGTGATGGATTCAGCCTTCTTTGTGCCAGAAACAAACCTTGCAAATACGTTTTTTTGAGTTTGTTGTTGATGGCACTCGGTGCACGACGTCAATGTCTGTTTCCGCAAGCGGGCAATCAATTTTCGATGCAATGATTTTGTTGATCGCAAGGCAGTCCTCGCCTTGAGTGCACAGAATCTCTTTTACTTCTACATTGTTTTTTCGTGAATACTGCTTTAATTCGGAAACCTTCCGCTCCAAGGCAAGGTTCCGTACAGTCAAATCTTTGTTGGTGGCAAGCAGTTGTATTTTCTCAGTTTTTCAGGTCTTGAAAAGCTTTATTCATAAATTTAAAGCTCTCACGGAAACCATCGATTTATTTTTTTCATGTCTTCAATGACTTTCTTGGAACTGGTCTCAAGTTTAGCAATGACACTTTCAGTAACGTTATCGACGTTTCAACATACCGAGCTTTGTAGTTCGTGAATGTGTTTAGATAGCTCAACATTGGTTGACATTGCAACAAAGCGAATGCAGTTGCAAAAACAGTTCCAAAAAACAGTTGCAGCAGCAGTCGCCACAAAACACCAGTAAAATAAACTAAAGATACAAGAAATGCGCACCTGCAAATCGAAATGTCGTTGCGTAGCCGAGTTCCGACGGCGGCGACTGCTGCTGCAATGTAATGATCAGTGTCGGAGCGAAGTACTTATAGCCGAAATTGCGGTAGCGCTGTATGCTCCGTCGCTCCGATGTCCACGTCACAGGAGGGCGGTGATCCACAAGCAAGTGCAGTAGCACTCAAACTGGTAGACACGTGCCCGGTTACCCGAATCCTTGTCACCCAAGTGTGGCTGGTTTTCAACGAAAGCGCTGTACTTCCCTGCGCAGTTGCACGCCCGACAACGACGCAGCTCCAGGCAGCCTGCCAATCGAAATGTCGTTGCTTAGCCGAGTTGCGACGGCGGCGACTTCGTAACATCGTCACCCGGGGCCCGCTTCCAGGCATTTGAAATCAACTTTGATGGTTGGTTAGAAAAGCGGGTGCTTTTCTGCGAGCTTTTTTTTTCAAATATATTCCCCCAAAGTAAGAGAGGGTGCTTAGAAACGGGGGGAAGGTTAGAAATGGAAAAACACGGTATATTGCACGGCAGACTGGTCCAAGCTCTTCACTATGTGCCCGAACAAACTTCCGCTGTTCAGAAGTTTGTTCGGGCACAAACTTCTGAACAAACTTCTTTGTTCGGGCACAAACTTCGGGCCAGCTGTATAGTTGTAACTATCGAGCCGCCGCCAATGACATATTTTTGTCACGCATGCACAAACTGGTCGCATTTAATTGGAACCACGACGGGAGCAATTTCGCAATCTAGGTCGGTGAAACCTATTGCGTGACAAACATTTGCGTCCAGAACCTCAGAGGTCCATGCCTGTAGTTGTTTATGCATGCATGTGCGAAACTGCTGGTGTGAGGCAGTGAACACGAAAAGCTAGGGAGGAACTGTGCATCAAGAATTGGCCCCGGCTCACTAGGGTACAGCGTACAACGTTCATTGTTATTTGTCATTACGTTCGCTTATAACTGCTTCTACAATTACACCGCTGCCCAATCCCCCTTCTTTGTATTATTTGATCGTGAACCGACTGTACCCTTGACGCTCTACTTCCCGGTTCGGTAGCATTGGCGACATAGCATGCCCGAGACGCAATAGCGTACGCAGATGCCGCACGCCACGCCGCCGACGAAAAGATCTTCGCATTTAAGGAATCCAAAAAAAAACTGCTACGACAAGCAACACCACCCTCCATGATTATTACATGGCTTTTATTTCTCCTGTGTACCCATTCTTCGCGTGTTGGTTTTAAAGAGGAACTTTAGCCCTCCTTGGAAATCCCTCATTGTATCATGCGCATGATTACACCGGTCACCTACAAAACTGCCCATGGCTCCCTCCATGGACACTATCAGCAAACCCCACACCTCAATCCTTTCAAGTCAACCGCGTCAAGCCGTATCATTCATTAGCCCCACCTGCTCCCTAATCACCTCTCTAACTACCCCAAGGGAGGGTAGTTAGCGTTTATGACACGGAAACATGAAAAACGCTGCTGCTACTTCTCTACGGCGATCAGTCTTTCCTTGTGTACGTGCCACCTTGTGGGTATAAAGCAGCTACGCTGATTGCACAGTCATAATCACCTGATGGAAAAGTTCACTCGGTAGCGGTTTGGATAGTGCTCGGTCTGATCTTCGGCCTCCCAGCCACTGTCCCTCTGACAGTTATTACAGCAAAGTTGTGTACCAATACCCACAAAAGGTTTCATTGGCGTGGGCAAGGACGCCAAGGCACCAAGGCCTAAGACACGGAGCGCATGCGTCGCACTATTAAGGCATACAGCACATAGCTCAGAATGCGTTTAAGGAAACCACAAAACAAGCATAGAAACCGCATTATGGATGATAAGACACTTCTGAACAGCGGAACCCATCCCCCATTATGTTTTCCTCTTAAAGATGATATTTGCAGATTATCGTTGGAGGCTAAGCAGAGCCAGTGTCGTTAAATAGAGCCGTTCTTGCACAAGACGCCGAGAGCATGTGCCGGGGTAGGCAGGACCCAGTATTTACCGCAGATTTAGACACACTTCTGCGACGAAAATGCTGTTACACGCGTTATCCTTGACTCGCATTCGGAAGGACGCTAGTCGCGTGCAGCCGGAGACGAGGGGGGTACAGGCTGAGCCTTTTAGAGTTGACCGACGAAAACATAACTAAGAAAATGGCGGCGCCCGTGGACCGGGCAATGTAAACAAATGTCACGTATTGAGAATTAACCAATGTGCTAGGCGGTTCCACAGAAGAGTAGGAGAAAAGAGTGCCGATAATATGTACCCTTATCTAGTGACACTAACAAAACGCAACCGACAAGCCCACCGAGACGACGAGCAGCACTTCATAAAACTCGTCCATCACTATTTGTAGTGGTTTACAGCAGCTTTTCTAGACATCCACTTTCGCAGTGTGGGACGGCGACCAATTCCTTTGGAAAATACATTCTCTGATTTCTAAATACTGTAAACAGCCCACTTGCAATTTCAGCTGCCACATCATCAGGACAATGCCAACGCAGAATTTTGAGCTAGTGGGTGAAACAAGTTCGAGAAATTGTTCGACTCGAGGTGATTGTACACGTGTGAACTGATTATGTGTTCAAGCATTTTGCAGCATATGCAAGTTAAAGATATGGGTCGATAGTTGTCGGGCGAGTGAATATCTCCAGTTTTGTGAATTGGTTTTATTTTTCCTATTAACCAGTCGTCGGGTAGCATGCCAGATGTTAGAGATTGTTCAAAAATTTGGCATAATATTTTGCTTGATATGGGGAGGGTGTTCTTAAGTATCTTGGAATTAATGTTATCGATACCGGCTTATGTGGATAATTTTAGGTTACTAATAAGTGATTCAATGCCTCCCACTGTGATAGTAATGGGTTCCATATAGGCGGCGTCAAGTTCAGGAAAAGTAGAAACATTGGAATAGTCCTCCTGGGTGAAAACAGACGAGAAGAACCTGTTAAAAACAGAGGGGCAATAAGCGCTAGAAATGGGTTTGTTGTCAGTTCAATGTAAAGTGATAGTGTTAGTATTTCTGGCTGGTGATATAGCTTGCCAAAATTTTTTGGGATTTGACTGAAGCAGGGATGGTAGGTCTTGCGAATAATATTTATCTTTAGCTGAGTTTATTGCTGAGCAGTAGGTTTTCAAACAGTGTTTGTATGCCTGCCAGGCGTCATCCGTGCCCAGGCGTTTAGCCCTATTGTACAAACGTTTCTTTTTATTTCGTAATTTGCCAAGAGACTTGTTGAACCAGGGGCTTAGTTTATCGTTGGTTATGGACAGTAAGGGGACATGCTGATCGACAAGCGCAGTTAATTTATCTCTATAAAATACCCAGTTTTCATTTACGGATCGACAACTGAATGTAGGTAGTAACACTTTAAAAAAAAATTGTTCTAGTTCTGTGTTAATGGCAGCGTAATTTCCTCTATTGTAATCGCGAATTCGCTTTGTTGTTTTACCAGACACGGGCTTCGGAATGCTTAAAGTAAGTTGAAGGAGGTTATGGTCACTAAAACCGCTCACATTAGAAATTGAAAGTATTGTGTCAGGAGCATTAGTGAATACCAAGTCAAGGATATTGGAAGCACGGGTGGGTTGTTTGACTACTTGGAAGAGGTTGAAATCCAACGTTAGATTTATTAGTTCTAGAGACGCGTGACATGAAGATGACATGTGTTCCCAGTCGATAAAAGGAAAATTAAAGTCACCAAGAAGATAAACATGGTTAGATGGACACAACTGAATGGCATGAGAGATGCTATCACGCAAGTCTTTCAAAAAGGAATGATCAGAATCTGGTGCTCGGTAACAAGCCCCAATCAATACCACACTGGATGACATAGACAAACCTGCCCAAACAATTTCAATGGAAGATTTCGAATCAATGCAATGCGAATGGAGCGTTTTCTTAATGGCAAGAAGTACGCCGCCACCGCGCCTATTTATGCGGTCGTTCCTATAAATTTTGTAAATGTCATTTTGTGGTAGTATTTCGTTATCGCCAATATCTGGATTCAACCATGTCTCCGTTAGCACTACTATGTCCGAATCGCTATCATCAAGAAATGAACAAAACGTGTCACGTTTGGGTAACAGGCTTCGAATGTTTGTGTATGCGACTGAGAGCGAAAAGGCTGCGTGGGGCGCAAGAGGCGGCGCTTGCGAGTTTGAGCTTACATCTAGCTATCTGGTAGATTGTACAACGTTGTCATTAACGGCATCATACACATATACCTTCTTATCTAAGTGAAGCTTGTCAAGGAACAACTTGAACGGTTTGTCAAATGTTTTGGCAAAAGTGTTTCCGAAGCCAATAGTGTTCCGAAGGCACTTTCAATTACGCCCCTCGCTTTGAGAATGCGTTTTTGAACGTTTAAAAATTAGGATGGTTTCACTTCTGTGAAGGCAAAGCTTCACCAAATGACGCTGCTAAGGCCTGATCACCGAGGAGAACAGCTCATATTGGCATCCCCTAAACGACATTTCTATATAAACTAAGTAGTTTAGTCGTAACTAGATTCGGTGGTCGGGAAGTTCTCTTATAGTTGCGCCATGAATGCGACCCCAATATTGGTACACTAATCAACAATAACATCGAGTTATTGTGTACAACAGACAGGGAAATTTCGTTATTATAGCAAAGGTAGTTTTATCACCCGTGCGATTTTTTCCCCGCGAAAAGGTTATATATCGTGGCTGTCTAGACAACCAGACCCCTCCGGAAAGCCTGTGGCGGATTCTGACTGTATCCCATGGTGCACACGTTTGCCCAGTGACTACAACCACAATATTTGCGGATTGCGAAAATCTGAGATTTCACCTCAAGAGACCCGGAAAATCAGAATCAGGGATTCTATATACACGCCGAAACGTTGTGCCACGGTGTTTTCGTCCCCCGGCTTCCGAGTCTGTACAGCTTTAGGGCGACTAATTGTGTATACCGGCGTGCAATGTCTATCATTGGCACTTGCGTGTGCTAGTGAAGGGGACTACATCACGATTTAGTAATCACGATTGTGATTACTAAACATCACGATTGTAGAACGTCACGATTCTACACGTAGAACGTCACCCACCCGTTCTACATCACGATTGTAGAACGGGTAGCTAGGCTGCTACTCTTAAAATTTAGATGCGACTACATTGACACGGTGGCCTCTTAACACGATGGCCATCTGATCACCACAAACCTCTTTGGCTAGATGTCATCACATAGAGTGCGGTGAGCGTCAGACTTTTCCTCTCGGCCGGCTTCAACTACTTGACGAAAAGGTCTTGAAATAAACAAGCAGGACAAGCAATATGGGCGGGCGATCACGGTAGCATTGATACACCCGCTGGGTAAGTGCCATGCTATGCTCTGCTCGTGCACGCTTCACCAAGTCTCCCCATATTCAACGCTGCATGCCCTGGACTGCATTTATTCTGGCTCGCAGATATAAAGAAAGAACATGCAGAGTTGTGCTTTTGTTAGTACCATCGATGGATCGTAAATGGGACGCTTCATAAAAGTCGAACCGACAGCCAGCGCAGCCATTTGCAATGCCATCGATTGGGTTAAATGGGTTAATTGAAACTGTCTACGACGGTTACAAGAAAATTGTTTTAGCAATATCAGAAAAACACTGTACCGCACGCAGGCGCAGAAAATATTCCGGGAAAAATTTAAGAATTTGCGAGGTAAAATATCAAGATTCCTGGCATAAACGACCAAAAGGAACCTATCATAGTGGGTGCTGTATTAGCGGAGTCGCCGCCGTTTAGTTGCCACGCAATTGCGGCTTTGAAATGCCGTTTCTTTTCCAGTGTTGCAGTGTCCCTTCTATCTGAGGTACTCAATACATTTATTTATTGCCCCTTTTTTGAGAAGTACTATTCCCAATCGAAGGCACTGTTTTGGCATCGAAGACTTAAGTGGTTCAATGAGCTATGGTAACCCCCCTCACGAACGAGATGCCTCACACCACTTAATCATGTTCGGAGAAAGTGAGGCAACCTCCACGAAGTCCTCCCACCCTAATTACGAGGTAGCTCTAGGTTATACTAACATTACAATTTTCCTTATCCGCGGACGTCGCGGATCTACGAAACGCCAACAAAAAACACCAAGATGCACGCTGTGTGAAATCGGACTGATAAAAGCAGCAGCTTCGCTGCTATACGCTGCCCCTTCGATGCGCCAACTGTCGACGACCATTACGGTCATGATGCACTACTTCGCTTCACCTCCCCTAGACGCAAGCATCACCACAATCTAGAAATTAGAAGGAACTAAATAAGGCGCGTTCGTAGAGCTACCTGGGCGCGACTTCATGGCTCAGTTGCAGGGTGTTTCACACCTCCTGTAGCGGCCAGACTGATCGTTGGCTCGAATCCTGGCCCGAACAGGGAGGATTGTAGAGAAGCAAAGGTATAGCTTTGCCTGTACTGCCAGAAAAGCGTAGTGGCAGCCTCGTGAACTTCCGAGGACGCCCACTTGATTGCGCTCTATACAAGGCTTTAAAAACATGCCGGATGCTTTTTGCACAGGGCGCGTGAGCTCTTTAAGAACATGGCTGCCCTCGCACGGCGGCAGCCGGCTCGCTGCTCCTGGTGGCTCCTGGCTGGCACGCTGGCCTCGTGTTTTCTTTCGCCGCGCTAGTGAAGTGATGTTATGCCACGTTACCAGATGGCCTCGACTGGCACAGACCACAGTGAGCAGCAAGTGAGAACAAATCGTTTATTGACGTCCGCAAGTTTACAAAGGCCAGAACATCATTTCATTTCGATGGCTGCAATTGTACGTCGCTTTCGTGACTTTTTTTGCCATAACAACAAGTTTACTTGCGCTAAGATTTCGAACGAAGGGTACATTGCTTCCAATATTCTACTGCCCATATTTTTTTTTCTTTTTGGACGTCGCAACAAGTTACGAAGGAAACAGACGCTTGGAAATTCTTTCAGAATAAAGCGATAGTTATAGCGAACGCCCTCGCTTACTGCGAACATATCGACATTTGAAAGTAGCAATGGAACTAAATTCCGTGAGCGAGTGTTTGAGGCACGGCGTTTTTTTCTTTATCTCTTTTAGGGGGTGCGACAGGCCCCAAGCACGCACTAAGCAGCATCACAAGTTGAAAGAAAAAGAAAGAAAACACCTACGGCATTAAAAATATTTATCTGACTTTCTTTACCAACACTTTGCAAATTTTAAAAGTAATCCGATATGAGGTTTTGCGTGAAAATTTCTAACTAGTGTAATTACTGTAATTCTTTTTGCATGCCCCATTATTAAACTTGATGCTGGCATAAACAGTAGCTTTACTGTTCACCAATAGGATGTACATAACGTTGGTATGAGCTGTTTATTACGCTCTAGGGTGGTTACGAATCATGTGCTCTAATTAATATTCATGAACAAGATATTTTACTTGCTGATGACATATAGAATGTAATTAAACACGCTAGGTATAAATGATTTTGCCTTCATATTTACACTGCATAAATGCGACAAGAAATTTAATTTCTATAAGCTACAGAGGATAAATGTGATTTCAGAACCCAGCTGCACAATAACGTATTACGCACCCTGTGTTGACTCGCACTTGCACGTCGAAGAGCCACATTCTTAGTTCAATTACCCTAGTTAACACCGTTTGCTGCAATGAGTTGAAATTTCACCTCGTTAATCTTGTATTCTTTTTGTTCTCATCATCTTATTTTTTATGTGCGTTGCAACGCTGACAATACTTCTGCCAGTAGCCTCCCCCCTTATGTAATGACCTTTCAGGTATAAATAAATCAAATGAAATGTTGAATTTTGCCAGAAGTAATGTGGATGGCCTAATACTGTATTGACAGTAGAATTTTAAAAGAACTTTCTATGCTTCAGTGATTGATAAATGTGAAAAAATCATGCACACCCGTAAGCGAGACTTACAATTATGATTTGACACTGCAATGCATGGACTGCACTGCACAGTTCTGTACACGCCTTAAAGTTCTTAGTCTCCTAGTAGGTTCAATCAATAGTATCTACTCTCTTCCATTCCTTAAAATTTAGAAAAAGACCAGCGTGCGTGCACTATTTTTGGGAGTGACATCATGGTGTATTGATTTAATAGTTTTCACCCACTCGTGCAACAATTTGCAGTCGGGGGCTACATGTAAAATTGTGCCCCGCAGGGAACTGGAATTTCACACGCTGAGTGTAGAAGTGACCTTCCCTATTATATTCGATACCAAAAGCCCTTGGGAGGTATTTGCAGGCAACCCATCCAACTCGCTAAAGCAATCTGCACCTTGAGGTACAAAGCACTAGACCTCCTCCTTCCTCACTTTTGCCACACGCTTATCCGTGCTTCTACGTGACCCGCGCTACTACATCTCCAGACCTCCAAGAAAAACTCTGACCCCTCACATTTCTTTGTGGTTTAAAGCCCACCTGCAAGGTGCACACAGCGCTATTAAAAAGGAAACACATACTCGATCTCGAAGCATAGAATCAGTGTCTATAAGACATGAGCTGCTCCAATAAAGTTTATTCCTCGCGGCTTCTTGCACGAACTTGCTTCAGGCTGATAACAGGAGCTGTACAGTTGGTCTTACAGCAATATTGTGTGCGAAGTGTCGTAAATGTACAGAGAAAGTGAAGTACTCTTGAACATCAGTGAAAGGGAATGGAAGAAATTAAACTAGAACCCGAGTTTGCTTTCTTACATTTGCGAATGTGTACGCCTCGTGATTTATTGATAAACGTTGAATTTTGGGGCTAGAGTGAGCCTAGCGGCTGGCTACGTAACAATATCACGTCGCACATTTTGACGCGTCTCAATATTTGCAGTACACCGAATACTCGGCCGAAGTTAAATATTTTTAGACACCGAATATTTTTCTTGATTTTACCAAAAACTATTCCAATCATACTCAGATATAAGCACATCGCATGTACGAACGCATTGATATATGCTGACCTTCTTTTTACATTTGGTGAAACTACCTGGCTATTTGTAACATTTATCTGCAGGTACAATGCATTTACTCGTGCTCAGAACTTGATGTGGTCACCTTCCGGTGTGTGCTTCTTCGTTCTTTGGTTGTACCTGCAAAAAAAAACAAGATATGAATGAAAAATGTAAGTTAACTTGGAACAACGAATTGTTAAGAGAATCATGTCACATGAATTCACAGAAACAACTATAAGTGGAAGTTAAATATACGTAAACACACCAGTTGGGCGCACGGCTGTCGTATCAGGCAAGCAGGAAGAGTTGAAATGGCCTGCCAGTCCTTGGTGAAGTTGTTGCGGTGCGCCGACATTTTTGAAGGTTGAGCCAGAATGTCTCAAATGTCACCGACCTTTGAACAAAAAATAACGTAGTATTTTTGAGTTCACACGTATTAACCATGACGCAAGCAACAGCTGTCACAAGGCATGACAACATAACCTAACTCGCATCACCATGTGCTTATGAAGGAAACTTTAGTTGTAGCAAAGCGCTGTTGACTAAAAGCGTCAAAACAGAAATGCAACAGTCTGGTAAAGCACGGGCGAATTACTATATTTTGGTAGCCTCAAGACATCCATCCGAAATAATGCCACACCTTTTGAGGCAAATGCGCCCACAATGTTTCGGGTTCCAGGTAGTCAGAAATGTTCGAGAGCCGGCAGGAGAGTTCAGAGGCTGTTTCTTAGGGGTTTTTCTATTTCTGCCTAGTTTTTTTAGCTAACCCCGCCAGCACTCTGATAAAAAACTCCGAGGAATGCAGATTTTATATTTAAGTCATTTATTAATACAATAATCCAGCGTAAGTCATGCACAAATGAGGTATTGACGGCGACAACGGTTTCGTTTGCACCGTCTTTCTAGCGGAGTGCATAACACTCACCTTCTGCTGGAAGAATAAAGTATTCCGGCTTCGACAGCTCTCTTCCGATGGGAAATTAACCACATTTGTCACTCCACAAGCACTCAAATCCCGTGTTTTGCCAGTCCTCTCAACAACTGATGGAAGGAAAAGCACATATCAGCAATAACAGTCACGAAACCAGTGCTCCGCGCACTTAGAAACGGTGGGCCGTTGCAGCGGTTTCAATATGAATTGGCGGCTTTGTGGTTGCGAAGGCAGAAGCGAGGTGGTGCACCAGTCGGTTGTTTTTAGAAAGTTGCGTACATTTTTGCTCAACGGATGGTTGATGCGGAACTTGTTAATAATATTTTTTAGCAAAGCATTGTGAGCGAACTTCATTGGCTCTCTGAGTCACTGAACGAATGTTTTGCATTCTATATTAAAAGTAACCTTTCAGTTGCACCATATGCTCGACTTGATGGTCTAAAACTGCGTTGTAGGTAGGTCACGTGGGGCGCCGATTTTTACGCCGCCTATAGGGAAACCAGGGAACGTCCAAGCTTGAGAGGCCTGATGGAATTTTCCGGGTGATGTCATTTCCGTGATGGATATGATGTGATGAGGTTTGTGTACCCCTGAATAAAACGCTTGCGTGTTAAAACGTACTGGTTTCTTTCTTTTAACTCGGTCTTTCTTTTTGAAGGCCGAGTCAAAAAAAGAAACCAGTACGTTTTAACACGCAAGCGTTTTAAGCAAGACCGAGTCAAATCAAACCATGAAAACAATAATTCACTCTTACCCAGGAGATTCCGCTGCCCTCATGAAGTCCCTCCTGGACAAGTACCTCCCCATTCATCCGAAAACGCCACTACCGCCGTACTCTGGACAACCAAATATCAAACTGGATGAAGACATCTACATCCATGAAGTAAAAGCTGCATTTCAAACGATCAGACGCAACACAGCCCCAGGGGTGGACGGCATAACCAATAAGCTTCTAGCGAACTTGGATAATGATTCCATCATTGAACACACCGCCCACCTGAACACAGTATGCAGGTCGGGCCAACATCCGGAATGCTGCAAGACGGCCGAGGTGCACCTTATTCCGAAGCCTGGAAGAGCACAGAGAATTTGCGCCCTATATCACTAACCTCGTGTTTGGGTAAGCTTCTGGAGCATGTCATCCACAAAAGGCTACAGCAGTACCTCGAACAAAATAATCAGTTCCCACATACCATGCGTGGATTTCGTAATCCTCTCCACGCAGGACATCCTTCTCCAACTGAAGGAAGAGGTTACGCTGAAATGCTCGAAGGACAACCCCAAAGACATCTTAGCCCTGGATTTAAAAGGTGCGTTTGACAATGTCAGTCATACGGCCTTACTTAAACAACTGAATGGCCTTAACTGCGGAGAACGCACCTACAAATACATTCCGAACTTCCTCGACGACCAAAAAGCCATTCTGAAGGTGGGAGATTTAAACTCCAATACAGTTTCTCTCGGCAACAAGGGCACGCCCCAGGGTGCGGTCCTTTCCCCCTTGCTGTTTAATATAGCTCTCATAGGCCTCCCCCCGCTCCTGGATGCCATACTAGGCATACACCATAGATTATATGCGGATGACATCACCATATGGGCCACTCATGGGTCAATGGGGGAAATGGAGACCAACCTACAGCAGGCGACCAACATTGTCAGTAAATACGCACGACAATGTGGTCCAGCGTGTGCGCTACAAACATCTGAGCTGCTTATTGTCTCACCACGTAAAAAACTCCCTCCCGGGTCGCCAACCATATCCCTATAAGTGGATGGCAACCCTATTGTTCCAACTCAGCAGGTGAGAATCTTAGGCATGCTTCTACAAGCGGATCGCTCCAACATTAAACTGCTAGACCGACTTAAGCACACCACGGAGCAAGTCTCCCACATGATCCGCAGGGCACCACAAAAACGAGAGGTATGAGAGAGGCGGATGGCTAAGACTTGTCGAAGCCTTTGTAATCTCTAGGGTTACTTATGTCATCCCCTACGCTGTGCTGTCGAAGGCTGAAAAAGACCGGGTAGAAACTTACATACGCAAGGCGTACGAACTGGCGTTGGGACTACCTGTCAGCACCTCGACACAGAAACTCCTACACTTTGGAGTTTATAATACCTCGGATGAACTCCTCGAAGCTCATCATATGAATCAATTATTACGTCTGAGCTCCACCTCCACCGGCAGGACAATTCTGAACCCGCTGTGCCGGCGCTCACGATTCAACACCCCCAGGCCGATGAGACTCAGCTTCCGCATGAGATCCCCAACTCATTGATGTGGCCCCACTACCCCGGAACACGCATCCAACGTACCATCAGGATCGTAGAGACGCCAGAGCTAAAGGTATCTTCAAACGGTACGGCCAAAACGCCACCACAGTATACACAGACGCAGCCTCCTATCCCGGGAGGAGAGCTATGACTGCTGTTGGGACTACAGCTCAAGCCCTCATCACGAGTGCATCAATTCTTACCACCCATGCACAACAGGCAGAAGAAGTGGCCATAGCCCTAGCAATTGCTCAAACCCCTGCAGAGATCATTATTACGGACTGCCAACAAGCATGAACAACTTTCTCCAGCGGCTTCCTCTCACCCCCTGCCACACAAATTCTGCTGCAGAATCCTCCACAACACCGCGTAAGGATTATTTATGCTCCCGCCCATGCCGAAATGCCTGGAAACGAAGCTTCCAATCAGCGTGTCCGCGATCTGACACACCGGGCTACTCAGGAGTTCGGCGGGTAGCGGCGTGATTGTCCCCTCTTGTCCTACAAGGATATCACGCAGCACTACCCCCTACAGCGACCCATGCACCCTCCTCACAAAAACCTAACAAAAGAACAAGAACGCCACCTACGAGGTATCCAAACCAATATCCTTCCCCACCCAACTAGAGCCCACTTTCTGGCTCCCACCCTGTACTCCTCGCAATGCCGCTTCTGTGAGGCTCCGGGCACGCTTTACCACATCGTGTGGGGCTGTGATAAAAACCCTGACCTACCCCCTCTTCCCTTCCCCTCCCCGGAGCACTGGGAGAGAGCACTGTCCAGCATGGACCCTGATGACCAGCTTTGGCTGGTGAAGAGAGCCCAAGAAGCTGGACGGTCTCAAGGGGTCCTGGAATAAGGACTCTTCCCCAAGGCGAACTTCTTCATAGGGACGTTTATTCCTCCTCTCCTCCTCCTTTCTTCTGATTCTGTCCTTCGAGCACGCATTACCCTGCTCTCGGAAGCAGAGCGGCCCGCAGGCGCGCTGTAGCAAAACGACGCGCGCCTGTTCCAGCTTCGTGCGTGCAGTGCTCATGTGCGGCTGTCTCTGATTCTTGCCACTTTTTGCCGCCGGCCCTCCGTGAAGCGCTGCGTACGCGCTCACCGATTTCCTTTGGGAGTTGCCACACTGTATAACAGCAAACACGTGAATACCAGTGCCGCTGCTTCTGGCTAAACAACGTAACTTGCACCGGAATGTGATAAAACGTGAGGAACCTGCAACCTCCTGCCTGGCTGCCGCTGGCTGGGGGAACTCGGGCGTACTAGGGTCGCCAGCACCGCTTTCTGGCGAAGCCTGCGAGCTACGCACGAGCGGTTAGTTAGGCGCCATATGTAACCGTGCCTCAAAAGGACAATATGTTTTTCTTCAGCGAAGTGTCAATACTGATCAGGGATCCCGTGGTGGGACATTTTTGCTTAGTGGTTTGAAGCTCCAAAAAACGCCGGAATTCGGAAACTACGAATGATTTGAGATAAACTAAACAAATCCCTTAATGCGTGGTAGCGTTCTATTCAGTTGCATCGATAAGTGCAACCGAATAGGTGCAACCATAGGTGCATCCATAAGTGCACATTGCATCCATATGGTTGCATCCATAGGCGCGCATGATGGCAACCATGTGTGTTCGCCACCTGCCTGTGCCTGCGCGCCTGTGCCAGTGTATACAGGGACTCTTCGCAGACGCAGTCCCCAGCGGCTCCTTGGTGTGCCCCCGTTATCATTGGTTAAGCAAAGAGAGTGACTGTTCCGTTCATCAGAGTGATGATCTTGTGCTACAACTCAATGTCAACTTCCTTACGGGCAAGTAAAAATGAGTCGTGGCTCAAAGTCGCAAATGAGCGCCGTACTAGCGCTGTAAGACAACACCGGCTTTAGGGGAGGCAGCTGCCGCAGCAACAAAATTGTGTATCGCCGAGCTCGAAAGCACTACCTTGACGTCAAGTGCAGTGTTTGGTAGCGTCCTACAGCCTACCTGCCCCAATAGACAATGTTAAGCCATCGGCACAGATCAGCGGTTTGCTAGTTGCCATTGTTTGGTAACGCCAACAGATTGCTCAGCCCTCGGCGAGGGCGTTCTCCTTCAGCCACTTTCCGATAGATGTCGTTCTGCTCTCTACTGCGCTATCGTTTTGTCTCTATCGGCATTATGAATCAACGGGTAAAATGTATGCGGGAAAATTGCTTTTCTTTCGCAGAACGAATTTGCCGTGGAATGGTGCGGGCACGCCAGTATCGGTGTTCACGTCCGCTGGCCACTGGGCTGCAGACAAGTCATTTTTTGCGTCGTGCGCGATTTCTTTTGCTACCACTACGGAGTTATGCGATGGTGCTATGGAGTTCTCCAGCGTAAATAAAGCACCACAATGAAATTTCACTGCGATACTTCACATCTGTTGACACCACAGCTGAGAATCTTGTGGTAACATCGCGGGCGATCAACGCCGGTAATCATTTTGTTCTGCGAAATGCGGACGCATGCGCGGACTGGCGGACACAGTCATGGCGGTTTTCTCTGCTTCCAAGGGAAAAAATTGCCAACTAAATTTTTGTGTGACTATCATCTTTACACGTATACATTACCGCTGCCTGGCTTGCCTCCGGTTTATTCTGACGCAAACAGCTGCTGCAGTCGCTGCTTGCATGACGTTTGATAGGCGTTTGATTATCGATTTTCCAGAAATTAAAGGATCTTTACGTGCTGCATCGACGCTAAATAGGCCATTAGAAGGTGAGAGCTTCTGCGGGTTGACTTATCCGTCCCTTTATTGCAGCTATTTCGTGCACCGCAGTTGCTTATATCGTGTCCGTAAAATATTGTTTCCATCCCGTTTTTTACAGCGAAGCTGCATAGGGTATATATAATCGAACACGTATGCAATGTATGCATAGACCAACATGATTTCTCCTATCCGCAGCCGACTTATCTTTATGAAGTAACAAATAAAAAACAAGAGGGGTGTTTAGGCAAACACTATCGAAAGCACTAAATGTGAGACCACTGTTCAGACTTGTCAGCGTTGTTGAAAAAAGAGTAGACATCAAGAATAGTTGCTGTAAAACATCATTCGTAACTGGTACTCGCTGTCTTCTTTATTTGAAGTGAATTTTTCGCTATACAGAAGAAAAATGAATGCGTTGAAAACAGCATTAACAGCACAAGCGTTGGGTAGAGGCTTTCATTGCAAGGAGAGTGAAAAGAGGGCGCTCGAGGTAGAGATGGCTTACCCTAGCCAGAGGGATAGAAGGCCATCAATACGTGCGCCATAGTGGGCAGACAACGACCAATCGCTACCTGAGGTGCAGCGTAGTGGGGATAAGCGCGAGCGGACCCCAAGAGCAGGTGGGCGGAACCTACGCAGGGGTGAGAGAAAACGCCGTGCGTAGTTGGGCGGACCCAATAATAGGAGGACGAAGTCGATCAATTGGATAACGCGCCAAATGAATGGTTTGGAGGAGCGATTATATGCGGAGAAGTGCGCTTTGCGGTCATTGCTGGAACGCGACTTGGTTATCCGGTCATTATCCTAGCATTCTAGTCCCAACCGGAGACACAAACGCCCTCAAACAACACTTATCACGTCAATAATCTGCCCAATACCAGAAAATACAAAGCTATTCTGGAAGATGTTGATTTTATCTTACTAATTAGCCCCTGCCTACAGACGGCAACCTTTTAAACTAACCAACCCAGCCCGTCCCTGACGTACCACCACTGGCACTCCTTGCAGCGACACGGATAGCCCAGAGTTATGCAGTAAGCAATGGCAGACCCTCTAGATGGCAACATTTACATCCTTCTCTACGCCACCTCACGCTGACCCGACATTCAACATTGAAAAAAATGGTTTACAATGCCCTGCTGAACATTGGAAGGACTAACAAACTCCTTACGTGCCTGGCGGTTAGTTCACGCCTACTCGGAATATTGCTACCCACACAAACCAGCCCTAAGCAAAGGAATGTCAACAGCGGCACACGCCGAGTTTCTTGCTGACCAGCTCACGCGCATGATCCGCAGCACTCAGATGACGGACACGCCCCATCCACAGACAGACAAATACGACCTTGTCATGACTCTAGCTGCTCACGTCCTACTAAAGCCCCGCGCCTCTTTATCGCCATTTTTAAAGCCAATAGTCTTCCTTGCGCTACTTAAACCCAGAAATTGTGGCACGCTGTATGTCTGTCCGTCTGTCTGTGACTCGGTTCAGCCACCCGGCCAAAGTAAAACAGACATTGCGTAATAGTCTTATATACTCACAGCCATTCGTAAACGTGTAAACCCGGTTTATATGTTCATACTTGTAAACTTTTTTAAACAAGAACAGGATATTACTTAAACGTAATAGAGGAAATTACTGCACAAGGGATATTACAGTCTTCTTTTATTAAAAAATTTCAGGATGCTTGGTTTTTCGATAGCAAATAATATTCTACATCTACTGCAGAAAACTGCCGCGTGCTGTTTTCCGCGCCAACTCCTGGTGGCATGTAAAAAATCACCCGGCAACAGCAAAGAAAGTTTCCACCAGCTAGGTTTCGCGTCTTCTTGGTACGCACGTGGAGCATGGCCACGCGGTTCTATAAACCTTGAAGTCGGCCGCCTCGATTCACGCGCGTCTCCACCATGATGCAGCACTGGCTTCCAGGAACCCACCCTGTAGCAGTGGAACGCGTAAAATTAAAGTCGCCTTGAGCAAACCTTTAGTGTGTTTACCTTGGGATGTGCGCGACGGTACAGGAACAGCATGAGAGGTGAGCAGGAAAGCAAAGAGGGACATTTCCTTGGCAACTGTCTACATAGACTATCGTCTTTTGACGACAGTTCATTTATTTTTATTTATTTAGAGATACTGCCAATCTCGTGAGAGATCATAGCAGGTGGGCAAAAAAAAGTACATTGAAGTGTAACAAAAGTGTCAGAGATGTGATAGTCAGTACTAAATGCATAGCAATACAGCGCACAATAATAATGTATAATAACAGAACGGTTTCAGTGATCATGGTGTGCATAGTACAGGCAATAATACACTCTGACATCACTAAAAGCAAACTCACACAGTTTCATGTCTGAAAAGGTTCACATTTGGTTGATCCTTTCAGCAAAACATACAGGCATAAAAGCAATCGAACTGTAAATGACTCAGAGTAACCCATACAAACAGACTATGACGGCAGTTTATAATTGGGTAGCGCCAGATGGTTAGAACTAAAAAAAAATAAATTTGCACCATTTCCTTTTCCACAAGTTCTAAAAATGTTGTCATTGAAGTGCACTCGCGATGAATGGGCTTAGTTTGTTCCATTCTCTTATCGCTAGAGGGAAAAAGGAGTTCCTGAGACAGTTAGAGCGGCAAGGGATTCAGTGAGTGTAAAAGAGTGCTTATTACGCGTCGGTCGTGTCTGTAGGACTGAGATGAGGTTTGTGGTACTAATGTTCATCTGATTATGAAGCAATTGGAACAGGAACTTTAAACGCGCTTATTTCGGCCAATTTTGCATGGTCAACAACTAAGCTTTTTTTAATAACTCGGAAGGTAACTCTGTTATTTTGTATTTGTTGAATATAAACCTAACCGCTTTCCGTTGTACTGCTTCGACTTTGTTACTATGCACTCTTTCGGAAGGGAACCAGACGATATTTGCGTACTCTAAGATTGTTCTGACGAATGTGTTGTACGCAAGCAGATTTGTCTCAGGTGGCACGAGATGCAGGCGGCGCCAAAGAAAAAATAGCCGTTTCAGAGCGGATGATGTAATGTAGTTGATATGGGATCGACACCTAAGATCATCCGTTATGGTGATCCCTAAGTATTTATACTCCATCACCCTCGTAAGGGGCGGGTCGTTTATCATGTAGGAAAATTCAGAAATACATTTTTTCCTCGTTACGATCAGAAAAGAGGATTTGAGTACGTTTATTTTCATCTGCCAATCATCACACCACCTGGAAATGATTTTTAAAGTTTCATTAAGAACTATGTGATCATCAGGTGAATTAATCTCTCGCTGAATAATGCAGTCATCTGCAAGGAGCCTGATTTTGGTTCTGGATTGGGCAGGTAGGTCGTTTATGTAAATGAGGAAGAGAATCGGAGCCAGGCCACTACCCTGTGGAACCCCAGACGTTACCAGGACAATTTGGGACGCTTCTTTTTGGATTAGAACAAACTGCTGGCGGTCGGTTAAGTAGTAAATGAGCCAGTTAACAATGACCCCATCGCCTAACGTAGATTCAAGTTTCTTAATTAGTTTTTTATGTGGTACACGATCAAACGCTTTGGATAGGTCCAAAAAAATTAAATCTATTTGCTTCTGACCGTCAATGCTTAGTGATAAATCATGGGTGAGCTCTAACTCTTGAGTGGTCGTCGGGAGACACTTCCATAAACCATGTTGGCAAGGGCACAAGAAGTGCTCACGTTGAAGATATGGTATTATATGTTTAAGGATTACATGTTACAGGATTACAGGAATGAAAGGAGCAGATACGCGACCAAGTTTTTTATCTCCCGAGATGGTACCCTCAATTTGGCGGACTGGAAGGCTGAAAGGAAAAATCACCAAACGCTATGCGTTACTCGAAAACACAATGCCTCCATGGACATTTACCGGATATATAAAAACCTCAAAAATCACGAAAACCCTTAGCGCCTGTGGCACCTTAGCGCCTACAGCAGAGCCAGGGTGTGCAGAGACCTTCCCACCAACACACACTTTTCAGTAACCATCTACGTCCTTAAGAAAGGCAAACCCAGCTGATCTCCGACATATTACCTCAAATAAACAACCTTAACCATAGAGAAAATAATGGAACACCATGGCCTGTGCCACCTAATCCGGATTACATACGGAAGAAGATTCCACGAAAAGCAGAACAATTTTGGACATCACCAGTGCACAGCCGACCCCAATGCTGATTTCAGCACTTTATTCCAGGAAGCCAAACGTGCCGGGGAAGCTGGCATTGTAACCCTCGATATCGAGGTGCCTTTTTATAACCTGCGAAATTGTTAATAAACAAAGTGCTCGGTGACCTTGGAATCGTGGACCACCTACGAAATGGTCTTCATGCTGCTCCAAGGCCATAAGCTGTCTGCTGTTCTTCTTTAGCCTCGTCCTCACCGGCTATTTTTTACGATCGCTCAGAACTACGCACACAAGTGTGTCATCTACGCAGACGACACTTCTGTTTGTCCGCTGGCCCCGACTTGAGAATCAAATTGCCCGAAGCCACCTCCAACAAGGTTCGGACGTTGGTATTAACACGCGATTCATCCAGGCCTCAAATACTCACTGAAAAGACAGAACCCCTCTTCGGGCACACGGAACTGCCGAAAAACGCAGGTTACCTGAGAATTGATCTTCAAGACGTACAGTGGTCCCCAAAGGTTAGATATCTAGGCTTCATCATCGACGCCAACCTCACATGGAGGCCCGCCCGCAACGCCCTCGAAAGACAGGCTGAAGTTGCAAAAAAAGTCCTCACCGGTGTCGCACGTGGACTGAGCTGCTGACACGCCTGGGCATTATGAATACGTGAGATGCTAGCAAGTACCCGTATCCTGTACGCGCTGCCCTAATACAGTCTCAGTGTATAAAATGTGGGAGACCCGAGGCCCATCAACGTAAAAGAATGCCTCTGATTGCCTCAAAGATCTCAAGTGGTCAACACCATTGTTAAAGCCCGTGCCCGTCCCTTTCTTCTACATGCTGCAGAAATGGGCCTCCAAGATATTATGCTCCTCCACGAAACTTAACATGGATTGGCCCTAGGCGTGCGCAAAGGGGGTGGGGGGGTCTGCAGGGGCGATAGCCCCTCCAATTATCTTAGTGGGGCCAGCAGCCCCCTAGTCCTCTTAGGTGGGCGCCATACTTGCCCCATAACTTTTACGTAATCGAACTTTTCCCGTAGGGTGATGACCTCGCGCGTGTTTTCACGCCCTTAGCCGCTGAAGAACCCCTATGTTACCTTATAAAAGCTGGAAGAAGACAAAGAAGGAAGAGCTACGGGTCAAAGCCTTCTACCGCCGTACTGACGCTTTTGTTTAAAGGAGCTGTGAAGACAAAGCACAAGTTTGGTTCATTCAAAAGACGGCCTCGTTAGGATCATACTGACACCAGTTTTAATGCAAAATTCGCGCAAATAAGCTATTGGCGGTGAGCGCGAACAAGGGCGCTTTGAAACGCCCCGCCGTGACGTCAGCAAGGATGCTAGCTTTTGTCGTCTGATTCAATTGGGCTCGCTCTCCAAGCTGCTTATTCGCGCTTGTTTGACCTTTGATGCTTTTCCGCACAGTTTTTGCATACGCGCAACTTTTTATCCTAATAAAATACCTAAAATCGCCTACAGGAGCTCAGGGCGTGAATTCAAGTAAAGTTGTTGATAACGCTCCGGAAAGAAAAATTGCCGGCGTCGCCCGTTCCTTGCGAAGCCGCTCCTGTGCGGAGCGCGAAGAGTCGGAGGTAAGCGACAGCGTCTGTATTTAGCAATCTTTCGAACAAAGGGAACAGTCAGAGCCTAATAACCAGCAAAACCGAAAATGCAAGACCAAAACAAACTTCAGGCGTTAGGGGCTGTAGCTTTGGCAGAAAGCATTACGATTGCCGCTTATCGTATGTAGAGTAAAACAGTTTTTGCAACCTCGCCGAACGCTCGAAAGCATTGTATCACATCACCTTACGTTGTCATGGCTTGAAAGTATGCCGACATGCACTGTGGGGCGCAAAAAATGTAGGTTGAGATTCAAATAACCAACTGTGAGTATAGACGCGTGCTGGTTTTATACCAGGATTCTAACCAGTATCGGGGCTTGTTGAGCAAAACGAGTGATGTTTGCGGTAAAAATACACGAACCTTGTATTTGTTCACACTTGGAGAGATATTTGTGCACATTTCGCACAGCCACACCTTCCCAATATTCAGATATGCATCATGTAAAACTGCACTCTAGAGGAGCAGAAGGAGGAAGAGGGTCAAAAAAACTTAATTTCACAGTAAAATCGACGGGGTTAGTGGTCGGGCTTCTCAGTCCAGGGCAAGAAAGTAAGAGTAATTTTCTTCAATTCATGGAACGCAATCCCGAGTTAGCCATGATTTTTTCTTTGCGCCTCAAGGGGTTGGAAAACAATGCAGAGCTTGGACGCATTCATTGGTTTTGATTCTTGTTATACCGAAAACCAGCACGTATACGATTTATTACGTTCGATGGAGAGTATATCAAACGCTCATATCGTAACTTGTCTGGTTGAGAGGCAGCTTGTCATAATAACTATGCTGAAATTCGGTTCACAAAAGCCGCCTTTCTGCACTGTGGACAAAGTTGCCTGTACCTCAGCCATTTCGCGGGGGCGTAGCGCAAACCTCCTCATTGTCCCTGAAATGGCGAAGACGGCAGGCCGCACCAGCGGTGCGACTGAGGACCCGGTCCACTTACCAGCTCTATCTCACTGTCAAATAAAGTTTTCTCCTCCACCGCCTTCTCATTGCATTTGCATCTGAATAAACAACGCACACTGTGGATATGCACCTTTAGCACGCAGCCGTAACGAAAACCAATTTGTGAAAATGTTACTGTATGTCTTAACAGCCTCAAAAAATGCACATACGAACTTGTGTGACTCCCAAACATACCCAAAACCTCCTAATAGGGTGCTTGTGACGCTGCACAAAAATTAATGCATTGTGCTCAGAAAATACAATCATCTGATACAAGTCGACAACAACGAAACAGAAAACAGCCGTTTTGTCCTGCTGTGTGACGCCCGTGTAGGGGACCGCTGCTTGGCGCGTATCATTAGACTGGTGAGTCTTCATAAGAGCTCAAAAATATTATAGGAAAGCCTACGCATGTTGAATACTTATGGAGGAGCTGTGAGCACTGAACCTCGCAAATAGCTACACAGGACGAGTTACACATGATCATCTGACTGATGCTCTGAAGACAGTTGATCTCTCGCTCCTTTTGTGTTGCAAACTTGTGCGGGATACAGCTTAAAATTATGAAGAGGTTTCAGAAGCTGGCGAAATAACTGAATTACAGGAAATACGCGTTTTATTTCACTAAAGCATCAAAGAAGGTGGGTTCTAGCACGGATACTGCTGCGACAGCGGCGCGGGTGTATCAGACGACAGCGGCGCAAATCCCTAAGCCGACGTCACAGCCATGGGGCGCCACTCAAACATCTCACCGCCAATATAATTAGGAAAAAATGGGATGGCCATGCGACCGATTCGCTCATTTCCCGCAACAGAACCTATGATGTCATACCAGACTTCTCTGCGATCGGCGGAGGCCGGCATAAGCAAAGGCAAATTAGGCTGAGGTTATAAGCTTGCAGAACGAGCTATTTGTGCTTACATTTAGGGCACATTCTTTTTAAAGAATTAAGAATGGTGGGACAAACAGTGGAAGTTACGAAAGCACATGTAAACATAGATGTACTCAGGAGTACTGCTGTTGGTATTGCGCGCATTGGCTTGGTTTAGCTGCACACCACTGCGGGGCTTTGGGATTGTCTCAGACGACAGTGGCTGATTGACGCAAGCAACGGTGTCTGATGTGACTATATTTGTCAGCCTTGACTATGTTTTATGAAACAATTATTTTCTCCCGGAACAAAAACAAGCCAGGTTTATATACGACAGAAAACGGCTTGCCACGGTATGTGGGCGCTGCTACGTTCAGTAACGTAAACAAACGCGCGAACGCCGCCGCTATTGCCGGCCGTGCGCAATCGACTGCAATACAGTACCTCGATGCCAGCGCCAGCGTACAATGTGGAGACACCCTTTGAACGGTCCCGTTCCGCCGCAATGGGGTCACCGTGCAAAACGCCTTGTTCTTTTCGTTTCTCTCGAGACCCAGCAACGCCAAAGAGACAAGATAATTCAAACTTCACGAGTAAACCGCGTTGCGGCGATACTTTTACTGCGAATTAGATACAATTATTACATTCGGCGGTGAGCGAGTGACCCAAAATGGCGGCGCCAGCGTATATGTGTCTCCACCATGTACGGCAGACGTGTGAATCAAGGTACCCTAGGCTGCAGAGGGGTCGGTTCCGGTGATGTTATTGCAGACCGCGCAAACACACTATTTAGCGGGAAAATCAAAATTTAAAGTGAATGATCTCACTGTGAATGGAGCATCGTTTGTATCCTGACAAGCGCGGAGGCACCATAAAACACGAAATCTTTCGAATAAAACAAACGAACATTTTGCCTTCGTGGCTCCTTTAGGGATTGAGGCCGGATGCGCGCAATCCAGGCCGTGGTGCTAGTTTTTGTGATGGAGGCGAAAAGCAAAAACGCCCGTGTATACGAGATTTCTTTTGTTCAGTTTTTTATGTGGTTTTGCATCTCGCATATATATACTTTGATTTTTCAATAAATAACTACTTGTACTCACCCCTTGCCCTGTGTCTCTAACCTTCATACCGATGTCTCGCCTCGCGCTATCTACCGTCAGTATGAACAAGCAACTAACCAACTCGGCAACCGTAGTGAGTAGCATTTTGAAGTTCGATTTGTTTTGCAGTTTACAAAAGTCAGATCTGTGTTATGATTCTGTGCTTTACGCCGAGGGGAAGTTCTTTCCGCAGCGCGTTGTCAAATTGATGCTGCATCCGTGCTCGTACTTGACCACTTGCCGATGTTACGCAGGAAACTAAAACGTTCGGCTGAGAAAGGTGTTACAATTCCATCTCATTTAACGAACTATTTTATGACCATTTTTCGTGTTTCAACTGCGTTGTAACCGTTAGGCCTTCTGTAGTAAGAAGCATGGAGTTGCCGGGGGGCCGCTGCGGTGAGACTTCGTCACTTATAATCGAGAACCCTGCGCACGCCTTTGTGAATGCCACTCACTGACCAGCTGAAATGCAGACCACACTTTGAGATGGGACATCGCGCCCCACTGTTAGCATAATTTCATCATCGCTGCCGCCGGCAGACCCCACGAGCGAGTGCTGCCTCAGCGCGCTGCTGCTGCGCCGAAATTTCGCCTTAGGTAGTGTTCTAATCGCCAGCTATATTTTATTCTTTCACTTCATCATCGATAAATCATCATCATCGTTAGGTAAAGTTGCCTTTTCTGCAGGGCATATTAGCGTGCTTCGCATCACTGAGGACACTGTAGGTTCGCCTAATTGAAATACCAAACAATACCGAGTGCACGCGCTCCTGTACCACGTGAGCAGCTCCCGGCATTGTCCTACATCAGTTCAGATAGCACACTGCATGGTGGCTGTGATACCCCGCGTGCTGATCCAGTCACCAGTTAACCTGCAGCGACGCCTAAAAGTGGGAAGCGCAGATCAGCTCGCGCTACCGAAACCAAATTCGGTTCGGCGGTTTCCACCGTTTCCAGCACGTTCTGACGCGGTACACTGTCTTTGGGGAGATGTGAAATACTGCGCTGAAAACGATCAGGGCCGAACCGTCATAGAGAACATTCAGCGGTAAGTTGGAAAATTTATGTTAGTTGCGACAGCCGGGTATCCTACGAAGGAAGAGGGGACGCCAGTTCTCCTTTTTCTCCAGCTGGCACCTCAAGGGGAATTCCGCCTGTTTTGTTATGTTATTTCTAAGAAAATTACAGAATTTCCTGGTGGACACATTTCAAGATGGCGGGCCGGTGAGATGTGAAACGCGGTCAAACTGAAAAAGTTTTAAGAACCGTCACCGTTTTTATCGTAGAAGGAAGCGAGGGGGTAGGAGTAGAGAGTGAGCGACGGGTGTGAAAGAGAAGACAGATATTTGCAACGAAGTGAGCAGGTACGCGACGCGCGTCTTAAGCCCGAAATAAGAAGTGTCCGAATTGAAGGAGCATCATTGTTTCGATTGAACAAGTAGGGTCGGGAAGCTCCGGTAGCTTTAAGATCGTCCATAGCGACAGTTTGCTGCGTTTAATATTCAGACATTGAAAGCATTCTGAATGTTTTTGTTAAGAATTCGTGGGCGCAAAATGTGTAAATGACTTGCAACAGTTTTGTAAAATTTGCAACGACTTCGTAAAGCCTTCGTTGCTTTCAGTAGCATAACAAAAACATTGCAAAACGAAAATCGTACATTTTTTAAAGTTAAAAGTTATGCAAACATATATTTTATTTATATACAACAAACAACATGTGCTATCGGTTTAATGTTGTATATAATATTTTACCCCCTAAATGATATTTTATTCTGTGTTTGTCAGCTTTCGCATAATGTTAGAATTTTGGACACTAGCAGAAATATACTTTCGTTTTTCCATTTTTTTTAATTTATACGTAAATTTATATATCTATAATTAAGCGATTGCTGTAGCCTTTGGCGCATTCGCGCGTAAGTGTGCCTGTATTATTATTGACGTGTGCGAGTGTGGTATGTAACAAAATTTCTGTGCGTATTTACATGGCAAGAAACGTATCGTACGAGGCTTGTATTTTAAGCGATAGGATTCCGTTTTCACCGAATCATTCAAATTTTCTGCGGATATTTAACACGTTCTCAGAATGTGAATTGTAAAGCCAGTTTGCGTCTTCTGTTGAACCTTGAGACCTCGCCCGCAAACACGTCACCTGCACCCACTGAAGTGCGGTCCGCCGCGTACGCTATACCCCGCCGCGAACTGCAGCGCCTTTTTCAGAGCCCTCCTGCTACCAACCTCCCGCCCTGCGTTCCCCCTTCCCGGTTGCTGTCCTTGTCGCGTGCAAATGAAACTTTTCTGGACGACCTTTTTTTGGAATCTCACAAAGTGTGTGCTTCAAACAGAGAATTTAGCATTTTGCATTTAAGAACACAACAGGAGAGTAGAGCCGTGAGGAAAAAGAGACGCGATTAGAAACCCACAATTTTATTGTGACACCACAACTACGAAGAGGGAATATCGAATGGTATTCGTAACGCATTAATGAAACGTTGAGATAAAAAAATGCCCGCGTACCTGCTGCTTTCGTTTCAAACCTCAACAAAAGGCGACAGTCGACGGCACTCCTGCCAAGCAAATATCTCCCTTCTCTTCCCCGCTCAAATCTCATGCTGTTCCTCTCCCGTTTCGTCCATCCCAAGATAACAAGCCAGAGATTTGCTCAGGTCAATTTAAATTTTCGGCGCTCCACTGCTCCCGACATGGAGCCACGAGGCGGGTGCTGCCGTAGGTTGGAGACACGAGCGAATCCACGCGCCCTACTTATTGCGTTTATAGGTCTCCGCTGCCGTACTCCGCGGGTATTCCAAGCTGAACTTCTATCCTATCTAGTGGAACCTTTCGTGACAGTTGCTGTTTGGTTTCTTGAAATCCCGTCAGGCATAAAATGGTGCAGCGACAGCAGGCGAAAGTTTGAATGTTTTTTTTTCTGGAGTTGATGTAGTCCTTCATTTGCTATCACAAACACCAAGTACTGGCGGACTTTAAAATAAAGCAACCCTGGAAATTACAACTTATCGATTGGTTTTACGCCTAATATTTCCACAATACATTGTTATAACTCAATAGTTATGACAATTATTGACACTGCCACCAGACGTAGACGTTTAAATTTGGCTGTGGGTTTATAAACCCATTCCACAGCTTCTGTTTCACTTTGACCGTCTCGCTGAATGGAGTCACTCGAGTCACAGAGTGGAGGCCAGTGTGTCTCGACCTTCCAGGATAAGTGCCTGCACGGCCCTCGTCACCGTTCTACTCGTCCAACCGGTGGGATGCGCCCCCCACGTCACCAAAACTGGAATACGGGTGCCAGCGGGCACGTCGGTCGACGCCGTATTCGATGCGGCCGACGCCATTGTCCCGCGAACGGACCTGTACGGCCGACTGGATACCGACGGTGTACGGATAGAAAGCAACAGTGTCATTACAAGTGTTGTTGGGTAGATGGGGCATCTTTTCTAGGGTGAAAAAACTGCGCGTAAAAGAAATGAAAATAAGGAAGGGACAGGACGGCGCCCGTCCTCTCCCTTCCTTATTGTGTTGTTTTTTAAACGCAGTTTTTCAACCTTGAAGACATTGTCATCCTTGCACCATCCGACAAGCAGTATGTCAGCATCACGTCTTTTTAGGCCAACCTTTGTCACGCAGGGCGCACTCGATAAAGACCTAGGACCTTATTGGAAAGTGTTGCAAATTGGCTCGAGCCGTTTCAGCGACATGCCATATGTATATGTGAAAATCGAAATGCCAACGAATAATACGGCACGAACGTCTTGGGTATCAGCGGCCGAAGGACGATGTTCCACTACCGATTTTTGCGAAACGTTTGTCGGCTCTAAAGCACAGAAGGACATTTCAAGGCTCAGTCCACCACTCAGCGGTGTGATAGGTGAATAGCTTTTGGGGCACGTGACGAAAAGCTCGGTGACGCACGCCGCCGTCAACTGCACAGCGCGCAAGTCGCACTCGATGGTAACAGCCGGAAGGCTTTCGGTGAGGTCTTCCTCCCTGCGGAACGGCGAGAGAGGTGACCCAGGCGGAAGTTGACCGAATGGAAGGCCGGTGAAGGTGACAGCGAACGCAGGACAACCCCTAAAACCACCGACGACATGAGGAGGGAAGACGATACGGAGCCTCACAACATCAAGGTAACCCACAGTAGCGACGGCGGGGGGGGGAATGAACATAACTGGAAACGCCGCGTTAAACAGCATATATGGCGGACGACAAATGCGCAGGAGGCGAAGGCGGCAACAAGGCGCCACCCGGCGCGGAAGATAGCCAGGGTGGCGCGGAGGACGGCGGCGGTATGGCAAAGCCGGCGTACATAATGGGGGCAGCCGGGCGCCATCCGACACGGAAGGAAGCCAAGATGGCAGCGGCTGTACAGAAGATAGCCAAGGAAGAAGGCGTGCGGCTCGCGGACATCGAAAACTGAGCTTGCGTGGAGATGAAGGAGATGACAACCGGATGAGCGAGCGCTCGGACTTTCGCCAGGGCGAGCCGGGCGCGAGAAGAGGCGACGACGGACACGACCCGGCAGGCGGATGTAACGTGGCACCGCATAACGCACAGTAGGCTGCGGCGCTGGATGGTTCGGGGACTCCAGGGATTTCAACGGATAACGGGCGCCTCGTAACAGATGAGCGAATATCGCCTGCAACCAACCTGCACAATCTGAAAAGTTTGGACGGGACGGACAGTCAACAGTGAGGTTGGAGTGAGTTAAGCTGAGCCTGGGAGGAACTGAAACGGGCCAGAAGAGAGACTGACAGTGACGCGTCGACCAGCAAAGCCCAACAAAATCAGAGGAATAGGAAACACGGTAAACAATAAGACAAGCTTCGCTCGGGCGAGCGGTCGAGTAGCGATCACTTTGAGCATTTTGAGGACGATGAAATGGTTTTAGTGTAATACAATAATAAGTTCTCTCTCTCTCTCTCTCTCTCTCTCTGCGCTGTGTCCCGTCTACGCCTGGTCCACATATCTTTGCGCTGTTCCGACAATGCTATACCAAAACGCCTAAGCTTATACCTTAGTTGACTATAACAAGGTTGTGTTCATGAAAATATGTTGTTGTCGGCATCATTTTCTTTTGTTGACAAAGGAGGAGGCCGCGCTCGGGCCCAGCGTAGGCGTCGGTGTGTAAACATGCCCCACAGAAACAGTCGTCTCCTACTACAGTTACAACAAGGAAAGGCAGCAAATAGCCAACCTTGTGGGAGCGGACCGGTGCGTAGAGGCTGGGAGTGCAGGAGCAGCGACACAGCCTTTCTGGGCTTTGGCGTTTATTTTGCGCCTACGCATTGGTTAGCAAAAGGACACACTATTACTTAGCGCACGAGCACTAAGAGGCGGTCGCGTTGACGGAAAACGCACAGTATCAGGCGGCTAACGGCGATAAATAAACACACGCTACGTATAGAGTATTTCACTGTCTTGCTTCCTAGCTTCCACAAGCACCGGTGCTCGTCAGACGGACGCGATACACAGCCGTGCCTGAAAGGGGGAAAGTACGCCCGCGAACGCTGCATGATGAACAAATTGGTACACCAAGCGCAAGTCCACTTGCGAAAGTAGTCAATGCGGTGTCCTCTCCTCCCCCTCTAAGATGGCTTCGCCCTTAGGCGACGGCAAATGAAGAGTTTTCTTGTTCAGTGTTCGCGTTTTCTTTTTTTCAGGGTGTGCCCAAGCGTGTTCGGTGACCGAAACTGGAGACTGCCTACTCAGTGCAGAAAATGGCAGTGCTGTGTGCTCCGGGGTTTTCCATTTTATTCTAAAAAAAAAAAACCATACTTCAAAACAGGACTGTGATACGGGGAAATGATCGCGTGTGTCGACACTGATAGTGTGTTCGTTTTCCGAAGGCATGGATCTGGGCCGAGGCACAAACTATCATTGCTCTCGTTTTCAAATGTCATCGAAGCCGCTGTCAGAGTGCGAACTTGTGAGAGACCTCAACCACTTACCCATAAAGCCACGTTGAACAGCTGGACATGGAATGTCCCGTGCTTTAGATGATACACCAATGAGCAGTAAATATTTGGCCTTGTTTTAAAGGAACGATTAGACATTCTCTGCTTACAGGAAACAAGCATAAGAACCGTTGAGGATGTCCAGAATGTAGGGACAGTTTCGACCGACAGTCATTATTTCCTCGGCCAACTTCTGTAGAGTCGGTATAATTGTCTTCAACATATTTTGCTGGCACAAAGACATTGCACCTTTGACACAGAAGGCAGAACAATAGTCCAAGAACTCAAGTTCTAGAACTCCACTGGAATGGCGACTAATACCACCTATTCCATCTTTACGCTGCCCCACGCTACTCCACAGCAAAAAGTTTGCTTAAAAATATAGAGAGAGATGGAATGCACTTTAATGATGCTGACGAGGTCTGTCCAAAAGATAGCCTAACATGGTACGTCAGGTGAATAATAACACAAATGAAAACAAAACAGCGACTGGAGGTCTGGAGACAGAGTTCAGTAGTTTGTGCTGAAAATAAAAGAAATGGTGAACCGCATTGAAGGAATGTTTGAACGCACTATAGATATGTTCGCCTTCAATTTGAGCAGTTTCAGACACCGAGCAGCTACCGCACGCAGTCATGAGTTCAGTAGGCCGGGGTAAAAATAAAATAAGTGGTATAAAAGCAATGGACAAATGTTCGCTTTCAGTTTGAGAACAGTTCAGGTAACCGCGGAGCGATCACGCGCAATCGTGGGAAGTTCGGAGATATTATACCAGTCATGCTGAACGCCACGCCGAAATGTTCACTTGGACACCACGTAGAGTTTCATTCTGGAAAGGTCTGTAGCACACTGGGCATCAATGATCGCCACTGTTAAAGAATTTTAACTACACATGAACTGCGAAGCACGCTGTGGGAGGCCTTCGTCGCACGTGAAGCCGTCTTTGCACATGACCAGGGGCCAAGCAGATCATTGAACTTAAGACGCGATGTGGTTACCCTGCCCAAAGTCGCTATCAAGGAGTGCCTGGGTTCGCCATATCGTTTACTCACACGTAAGAACTGGTGAATATCTTCGGGACAGTCACAGACTGGACAGAACGTTGAGCTGGTCTGGTAAAGCCTGAAATGAAAAAGGCGAGCGCAGGAGAAGTTCAGGAGTACGCGGTGTATTACGGCTGCATCATGTTTGTTGAGATTTGGGGGCAACTTTAGAGTACAATCTGGGTCGAGGAGTAGAGCTGGGTATAGCCGCGTGCTGGATAGGCCCATGTGAAAAGCTGTACCAGCGCCACAACACGATACGCAAGTTTGGCCGCATCCTTCCCGGAGAACGGTATGGCCCAAGTAGCACTCTGTGGTTGTGAGCTTGGAAAGTTGCAGCTTTTGCTGTAGAATTACCCGATACCCCACAATGTGCCAATATTCCCTGTATTTCGACGAAAGGGTGAGCACGCAAGGCTTAGTGATGTCAAAACCGAATGTTCCAGACTATCTCTTAAATAGGAGGGAACTGAAGGCATTGAAGGGCTACGCGGGAATCTGTAAAGATAGCCCATTGGCTGGGTGACTGCGTGGTGATGTATTAAAGAGCCGCAAGGAGTGTGCGAGCTCAGTCACTGTCCAGGACGCCCTGTGACTGAGTTTTTGGTTATCGTAGTGCACTGCGCCCGTATCGAAATACCAATCGTGCATGATTCTTCTGTGACTGAGACATCAGTATATAAATATATGTTTATGACTGGCGTACTTGGTGTCTAGAAGTTGTAGAGCGTAAAACTTTTGAGCAGAAGCGGAAACCTTTACTCTTCGCGTCACTCCTGGCACAGCTGAGTAAATAGTTATGGGTTGCAGCAACCATAGCGCCTATGAGGGAACAGATGGGATTTCGTAATGTTGCGGTTAAAGGTCATGCAGATCAGAAGCATAGGTCTCAGCCAATTGATGGCGATGTCTGGTGACAAAACGCCAGCGCGCACGAAGCAGTTCCTGTTTGCGCTGTGCTATCGGCATCAAGGGTCTACATATAATATTATTACCAGAGTGGATGTTGTTTTTGGGACGATGATACAAACCCGAAGTGTGCCCCCTGCATGCTTTCCGAAACCTTCAGAATTACTGCAGAGAGGAGAAACAAAACAGGAAGGGTCTTGTGGAGCAGACCTTCGCAGAGAGCGTCGTAGAGACGAAGCGAGTAAACTCCGCAACCGCCAGTGTTCCTGGAAACCATTCGGAAGATGTTGAAAAATCACGAGAACCTTTCTTGCAAACTGCGAATATGGGGTGTCCTTTTTTTAAGATCTCTCGAATGTGAGGCCACGAAATTTATTTGCGACATAAGGTATTGGTATCCCATTGTCGTGAGCTCGCACTGGGTGACGCTCGCTTCGTAAAAGCAATCGCGGCTGATTTGTTATCCGAGATTTCGAGTTCACGCACCGCGAGGAACGCTGAGATAGAATCTATACCCCGCTAAAGCCTCGCACGAAGCACACGCCTATTGCGCCCGGACACCATATGCAAATATCATCGGCATATAAGGAAATCGCGACAGGTCCTGGAAAATATTTTCAATTGCGACGTGGGAAATATTTGAAAGCGCTGGGCTCAGTACTCCCCCTTCTGGAACGCCACGAGTTACGCTCTGCTTGGAGGCGTCATCACAGATACTCATAAAGTGCTTCTATCGCTAAGATATTTCGACAGCCAATGCTACATCCAACCACCAATACCCAATGAATTTATTTAAATGCAGATAGCGTCATGCGTTCAAGAGTCATACGAAGCCTTGATGCCCAAAAACACCGCTATAACGGCATAACACAGTGCTTTCTCACGCTTGAAGCAATTAGCAAAGGCAATTACAATGCAGCTACTGCTGCTGCCTTTTCCAAAAGCGGACTTCTGTGGCGGGTAAATATTTCTATTACTTATATCCCAATTTACTCGAACTACCACCATTTTTTCCATCAGCTTTTCTACGCAGCTCAACAGCGCGATAAGTCGGTACGATTGAATGTCTGTGGGCTCTTTTCCTGGTTTCAATATGGAACAATGCGAGCAGTCTTCTAGCTGGGCTGTGGACGACCGTTCTCGAGCATTGGTTAAAAATTTCCAGGAGAGATCTCTTTCCCGCATATACCAGATGGGCCAGGGTTGTATAAGTTATGTCGTCTGTGCCAAGGGAAGAAGACATTTTACTGCGGATAAAGCTGTGACGAGTTCCGGTACTGCAAAAGGGACATCCTTGAAAGGCATCTGATGTGATAGCCGTCCGTTATCCGGAACTGGAAGTGACGAAGGTGATCATAATGCGGCGCAATTATCAAAAAACCTCAGCGACTTCTAAGAATGTGCAATCGGTACGTCATGAAATTGAATTTAATGCGTGGAGACACGTCCGTGGTGTGCGAATACTTCGGACCAGTCTCCATATTCTAGTGAGTGGTTTCCTGCGGCCAAATGTTTGAACTGAAAGACCTCCATTCACACTTAGCCAATTTGCCCATGTGCCGTTGACTGCGCTGCTCTCGTCTGGATTCTTGAAGGTCTTCTTAGGCCAGTGTTTTCGCGCTCTTGTTTCTGCTCGCTGGCATATGGCACGAAGTCTTTCAAACTTGCGTCCGTCGCAGAAAATACCTTGGGTAATAATGAAGTCTTCGGGCTGGTTTTGGCGCATTACCCTTCCGGCTTCCAAACTCTCATAGGATAACACTGAACCCATGCCCTCTTGGGCTGTCGTGGTAAATGCCTCCCAGGTTTTGAATCGGCCTCACGTTTTCGATGACTCTTGGAACGACGTCCAGTGTTATGTAGGTAGGGAGGTGGTGGCTGTCATGATATTCAATGTCCACAGACCAGCTTAATCTTGAAAGCACAATGGAGGAAACGACGGTGACGTCAACTGCGCTTGAAACGCCTTTGCAGAAAAAAAAGTTTCTAATAACTGCTGCACTTTAATTGTTGTTTTGCAGGTACCCTATAACGAATGACGGCAATTGAAATCACCAGTGAGTATATGCGGAGGCGGCGTAGCACGAAGGATACCCTCCAAACGGGCGCTATCTACCGGCTGGCTAGCTGGTTAATGGATTTTCAAAAACCTATTCCGGCGTGCCTGAAGGACGCGAGACAGGAGAGTGCCGGAAACCTGTACTCAGTTTCGCAACTTAATGCTGCGGTCGGTTTACAAGCTGCCACCTACGCTTGAAAAATTGTGCACTCATCCGTCTAACGAGGATGAGAGTTTCTAGCAAAGCTTTCTCGCTTGGATTCCCTTGGTTGCCTTCGGGATTTAAACTTTGCCTAGTTGAGCTTAGAATTCGACCAGCACGCAGTGTGGTCTGTTGATCGCAGGGTCTTTGACTTTAACCATTTCTCATTCCATTTCGCACGAAGAAAGCTTCGCGTTCAAACATCGTAATCGTTATACGGAGGGCTGGATAATTTTGCCCTGCAATTTTAAACTTCCATGCACCCCTCTCCAAATCCAAACTGCTTCCAGCGTGTCCGAAATGTGTGCTGGAGGACTCGGGGTGATGCACTTATACTTGAGGCAACTAATCGCGCGTTTAAGATGTCTTCAGAAGGCATTACGCGATTTTTTTAGGTACTCTGCAAATAATACTTAAGCATTAAAACAATTGCTGAAGTTAAGACTGTCACATTTTTAACTATCGGTGCCGGCCGTTATTCCACGCAGTTGGTAAAACGTGAAGGGGAGGGCGATAGTTTGTAGCTTGGGCTGTTGGGTGATTGAATAACTTTGGCTCTTGATAAAATTACCACTACAAACATGGGAGTTCCACTTCAGCTCTCAGGCTCCCATGCTGTCACAGTGTCGCTTACCAAAACCCAAGGCACAAATCTCACGGTTAGAGAAAGTGTAAAATACCATGACATTTCCACGGCTACACGGTAATCGATCTCGTACGCAAGTGCCTTTCTCCTTCAAAGCAAACGTACCGAAGTACCCAGCGTTAAGCCTGGCGTGGAAACCGTAGTCATTGAAATCAGTTAGGATAATTTAACCTTGTTGAAATGACTACTAATATTAATGGTTTTATTGCTACTCAGATCGCGCGGAGCCATGCGCAGAGCGCTGCAAAAAGCGCTCATGTCAATGCAGCCAACTCCCAATCTGAGAAGCGTCAAGTAAGTTTACGTAGCCGTTAGTAAATTTAACAATAAATGAACACTAATAATAGTAGTTTTAGTCGTACTCAGAACAGGTGGAGCAAAGCGTAGATCGCTGCAAAAAGCGCTCCTATCATTGTAGCCGATACCAAACTTTAGAAGCGGCCGACAAGTTTACGTAGCCGTTACTGCACCTAAGAACTCAATACATCTGCCTAGACTTAGTTTCACCGCACATATCCGCTTACAACACCGCCAAAACATACAAAGCACCGAAGTAAAGACGGCAAGAACAACGGGATGCTGTGTAGTCCAATGCACCGGCTCATTCCACTCACGAGGGGAGCGCCGAGTGGTGGCGCCACCCGTCCAGCTGGTCGGTCCCCATAAAAAGGCATTGCAATAAAAATGGATTGCTTGGTTATTTTACAGTACCTCATTTCATAAGGACAGATACCCTCTATTCTTTCTGATGCCAAATTCCGCGGCAAGTTGTATTTTCGCGTACTCACTCCGGGCGCCGACGAATTAAAGGGACACGGAAGTGAATTTTTCAAGCTCCCGTTTTTGCTTGCACTCCCTAGACTGGCTCAAATTAGCACACTTTTCATCGTTTATACGGTTGACAAATCGGTAATTATTTTACACAGCGTGAAAGAAGAAAAACTACTATGCGGAGTTTGCGGCGGCCGCACCAACTAACGTTGTGACGTTGGGAGGAGGGAGCACCGTGATTGGACGATGACCAAGGTTAGCAATCGAAAAAGTTTCGGTTTCGGTTCTGTAAAACACAACCGATGACGTTGTTGGATGGGCATTCTCAATATCTCAGTAATCATCGTACCGCGCTTCTGCCATGTTGTCGGCTGTAAACTGCGTAAGATAAGCCTCCCAGGACGGCTTGGAATCGTAGCATTCACTAGTCGAGGCCTACGTAGTGCATGAACGCCCTCCGCGTCTCCGCAGACGCTCAAATGCCATGCGTTTTTCCCCCATTATTGTGGGGAAATGTGTGGGCATTGGGGGTGTACTGTTGTGATATTTATGCGTGGAAGCGGCATGCCCATTGTTATATCCAGTGTGGAACATGGCGGGTCAATCCCTCTTTTCCTTCTACCCATCCAAACTCATCGCTACTGTCATCTGTGTATAACCATCATCATCCCCGGACAGTTCCGTCTTTCGGTGGCCTGTGCTCGGGAGCCTAATAAAAAGTGGTCCTTCAGCATCTCGGAGCTCTGTCTCTCAAGTGGCTGTAGCTTGCCTCACTCATGCCTGTATCGTAAAAAACATGTTCACACCAGGCCAAGAGTTTGTTCATTCTGGCCTGTGCCCACTGCCCGCAATCAGTCGGTGCTTATGGCAACAGCACGCCAACGAGAACTCGCTAGCGCGCCAGTGCCAGCCTCCGCGCGTTCTGTGAACTAGTTCGTGGAGCAATATACGTTGCGGCCCAAAAAAGGTGAACCCAGTATAGAAAACATCGGCGGAAAACAAAAAAGTTAACTTATAAAAAAAAAGCTCGTACCCGTAGGGACTCGAACTCGTGACTTGCAAAACACTTCCGATAACATACTAGCTCTCCAGCCCACTCGGCCACAGGGCGGGCTCTGCTGACCTTGGTAATATAAGGTATATATTGTATAACCAGTTTACAATTTTTTTAGTTTCGGCATTTCGAGCAGCTTAGGTGACTATGTGTTGTTTTGCGCTCATGCAGTAAGCATCCCCCAAGTTTCCACAATATATCACGTCTAGCAATTGCATTTCTTAGACGGAAAAGCGTTCGCAGATGCGTAGTCGTGCTGCTGATCGCTGTGCTTGTTCGCCCAGCGCAAAAAAGTGCTTCCCGCACCCTAGTTTTACGCTGTACGGTAAAAATATCAGTTGATTTTATTTCCTTAGTACCTATATTGACTTCGCTGACTCTTCTCCCGCCTTCAAGAGGCCTTTTATTTTCCTACTGGCGTACCAGTCAGCGAAGCATCGCATGTGCGCTTGTGTGAAGCGACCTTGACTTGGAGCTAGATAAAGTGTACAAAATAACCAAGTAAAGAAAGGCACATTCTTTCATTCACAAACGTGTCCTGGCTTCGTTACAACTGAGCGAACGAATTGCGACGACCCGTCGGCGGCCGGCGGACGAAACGCTGGGCCGACTGACTCTGTCTGAAAGCCGGGGAGCCGTGCAGTAGCGCAGCCAGTTGCGAGCTCGGCTCCTCCCGACGTCACACGAAAACGCCACAGAAAATGGGCGAGCGTAAAGAGAGGAGGATAGCATTTTCTAATTATTAATAAAATCGCCGCGTAAACGCGCCCAGAGTGGTCGAAACATGGCCTGGGGACTCCGGACTACAATTTGCGCTAGTAATCCAGCAATGTTTACATATCACTTTAGTGTTGCTTTAAGAGCCCCTTCTCTGCTACAATGAAACAAATTTCACAGGGAAGAAATCGACGTTTTTCAATGTTCCTTCGTGGCCTGCGGTTCCTTCGGTTCTGTTGTGGCCTGCGCGACAAGACACTTCCAACGCGGCTGGGGAGGGGAAGGGTGGTTTTCGCTCACGGAGGACAGTGTAGATGGCGCGGCGAATGGTTGCCTAATGTCACGGAGCAAGAAATATTCAGGAGGCGCAACAGGGCTTCCTCCGGCGGCGCGATAGTCACCGCGCTGGGCCCGGCGCCGACGCCCCCTCTGTCACGAGGCGCCAAAGGGAAAATGCGCGCAGTGCGCTTTCAGAAGAGGTTCGCCAGTTCAAGGTAGGTCAGAGCATAGGCGGCTGCCGTAATGGGCAGACGACGCCGACTTCACACGTCTGGACTTTCATTTGAGTCGGTTTTCGGCGGGAAAAATCGCGTTCCAAATATCTGTGTCGAAACAGGAAAGGGCTATGATTTTTTAAAAACGCGAAACCTACACTTGAGAAGCTAGGTATGATTAGTTCCAGTAAATAATATTTGTAATCCTCTATACCATTAGTTCAGATTTAGACTGCCCTAACTTTTCCGCCCTGCCTCCTATAGTTAAAGGCATCGAATATGATGATTGCTGTTAACTCTGGCCACCTGCGATAGTATCGCTTCCGGTGTCTGACGATTCTGTGGCCGCGGTCATGGAAAAAGTATTCCTGCTCCGTGGACGCTGGTAAAAAAAGTGCGCGTTGTGCACTACGCCTACTGCTGTGTCCTGTGCGGCAATTTCCAAACATAACGACTCATTCTTTTCTTTTTTGCTGCTGCTGCTGCTATCAACCTATGCACTGCGAAAAGGCAGAGAGTTTTCCGGAACGTCCCGATTCATCATTTAGCACCCTCCTTTTCGACGTCTGCGATATCACAGCACTAACTCATTGCTAATCCTCTTGGCAACGGCTCCACAGTTTCATTTCGGAAGCTCGTGTTTCTTGCCCTACAGGAATTCAAGCACCAACTGAAGATGAACACGCGCAGCCGAAAAAGACGCAAGGCAGTACTGAACTTACAATTGTTTTTTAATGTATGGATGAAGACTTTACAGAAGGCTGAACGAGAAAAATTTATATTTTGTTCTTGTTTCGTGGTACAATAGAAAGCAACAAAAAAGCAACAAAAAAAGAACCATGCTTGCAAAACTTCGCAAAGCCACATTTTTCAGTACAACCATCAGTCATTTGCTAGCCTCCACATCTTCTTCCTCTACTGGGATGATTTCTTATTGTTTCGTGCTTCATTTGCGCAGTGCTGCCTCATGCGCATTCCCACGTAGTAGTGAAGGATTTTCGCTACCGCGTCATTTTTGTGCTCATGGCACGGAAACGTTAGATCGAAATTTTTCAGGACGTGATCAACGGTTCCCGATCGTAGTCATCCATGTTCTTAGAGAAGGAGTCTTCCGCACAACAAATCAGGTCGTAAAGCCGTGTATTGGGATGAGTCAAACCCCCTCTTGATTTGTGCAGTGTTATAGATTCTTGGGGTAATTTTGGTGCCACGGAAGAAAGTGACTGCCTGCAGAGTTCATAGGGCAGTGTCGTTTTCATCCTCCTTGAGAGGAACCCAATGATATAATACAGAACCGCGTCGGCAACTTCGGCAGTGGTTTCGTTATCCTCGACAGTGCCATTCCAGTCTCTTGTTTCGATAAGCCCATCTAACTTTGCATTCAGGTGTTCGAGATGTGAAGGGTCAGTACCAGCTTTCTGAAAGATTTCCCGGAGTTCTGGGAGGTCAAGGGCTGACTTTTCTTCAATCACTTCACAGTTTCCGAATTTGGGTGGTTTTAGTAGGCTGTAAACGGAAAGCATGTGGTACAACTGCAGGAATTTTGGCATGTCCGGATGGTCGTTGTCACACGCTGGTTATCTTGCCTTTCCAAAGAATCTCTCAAGGGGGTCCTGATTTAATTTCGCCGTCAGGACGTACTTGAAATTGCACTTACTTAACAGATACCCTGTTAGCTCTAGAGTTGAAAGCATCATGACACGACGGCCTTCCGCAGTTGTTTGAGTGAGAAAACTTTCTTTCATTATGGCGCACGAGTGAAGTTCCCGTTCCCAGTCGTCAAGCCACTGAACTGAGTCTTTCATCGAAGCGAGGCCAGGGCTGCTGTTTCGCACTAACTCTGCTGGATGCCGTCGGTTCATAGCATAAAAAAATCCTTCACCCTTTCCGTGAAAGCCGTTGTTTCCACGGCATCATGGGAGTTTAGAGCTTTTTGGTCAGCGTAGAATTTGAGACCCCAAGACATCGCCCGCTTGAAGACTTGCGTTGCCAGTTTTACTCGCATGAGCTCCATTTTTGACGGGTAAATGTGGTGTTCCGTAATCTCTGGGCAAACGTTTAAGCTCCCCGTGTTCTTGCAGTCTTCCTTATACACAGCCGTGTACAAAGACGACTTCACCCACTGGCCATTCACCTTGAGAATGCGCTGCTTAAGTAGCCTGTTCTTGATGCACTTGAATAGATGCGGCACATCAGAAAAGACGAATACATTGCGCACCCCACTTAAGGGGTGCTCGAAAAAATTCTTCGCCTCATAGAGTTTGCTGCTGACGCCCAAGTGCGTCCACAATTAACTAGTATTAGTTGCCGCTCCGTCACAGACAATGCCATCAGCTTGTGCGCCAGCGTTTTCGAGCATGACAATCGCTTGAAGAACCAACTGGCTTAGAACTGTGGCTTTAGTTGCTCCTTTTGATGCAAATACATCTATCGGTTGCGCATAACTGTCCCCAAATAGGCAAAACATAAAGCCTAGCGCGTGATTTGCAAGTTTTCTAGTCCAGCTTGGTTTTTAACGCTTCCAAAAAGTCAGCATCAAAACCACATTGCATTCCAACCATGGCTAGATACTTTCTGGTTGTTTTCACGCAAGTCAGAGGCAAAATGTTATTGTCACACAGAAATCTGTAGCCGGAGGACGTCCGAAAGTGTAGAAGTAGGCACAGTAACAAATAGTCTTGATTGTAACCCATTCCTTTTTAAGACATAGTTTTAGTAGCTTTTACACATTCCTTCAGGAGGATACTCTGCGTCTCTGTCAAGCATGCCTTGTGCATGAACTCGTCCAAGCTGTTCTCGTTCACTTCCTTCAGCTGCTCTTTGCATTTGACTAGGTCAGCTTCGAGTGCTTTCTTTCTCTCCAAAAGTCGTTTCGTCGAGCGGTAGCAGGGAGTATACCACCTTCGCAAGGCTTCAATCTTAATTTTTTTTGCTGGACTCAAGGGAAGTCGTACTCGTGTCAGGTTCTTGCACTTTTCCATTCGAATTTTGAGGTCCCCTAATGTGTTAACGTCTTACGCGCACTGCATTGATCTTCTAGGCCATCAAGTAGAATGGAACATTTTCTATGCCGCCAAAATCCAGTCGCATCGACGGAGCCGCATTCTAGTGTTATCCCAGCACATTTTTCCCGTGCCGGACCACCCCGACAAACAGGTTTTTTGTGGAAAGTCTTGAGCATTTGCGTAACGTCAATAGCATGCTGGGTACCTGTTGGAATGTTCACTACCATGCTGTGGACCTCGCGCTGTAGGACGTACTCCGTTACATTTACGCCCCCTTTCCAAACAGTGAATTCGAGACTTTTGTTTATAAACAACGGGACCGTTGGTGATGGCTTCTTCATCTCTACAAAGCAGATGCTGACTGCTTCTTCTACGATGTCTTGTCAGTTCCAAGCAACGCCGGGCAGGACGATTTCTTGTTCGCCTACCAACTTATCTAACAAGGACATCTCATATTACTTCAATTTCGGAGTCTCGATCTGCGGATGCACGTCAGCGACACCAGAAGTAACGGCGCAGAGTCTGTCATCCGTTCCAACACCGCAGATGCCGCTGGTTGTTTCCTCACAGTTCGATGCACTGGTGCTAGCGCTGCCGACCGCGGGATCATGCGCAACGTAGGAGGTGACAGGACACACCGTCTCATTGTCCTCACCGTCTTTAGTAGCGTGCATGTTGGCATCTTGAACAACCGAGGTCTCCGTCTTGGCATGCTTCGCGCACGTCATGACGGGTCGAGTTGGCTTTCTCTTTTTGCGCACAGAAGACAAGTAGTTGAGACAGTTCGGAAATATTGACAGCGCGGCGTCTGGTGACAGGACAGGCCATTTAGGTTTATCTAGAAGGACTTCGCCAACAAGCTCGCCGTAACTTCTTGGACAGCACCTACTGGGCAACCCAAACCGGACGGAATTAAGTGGTCCTACGGCAACGATACGTTAGCAATTGGCTTGCAGGGTGGGAACACAACATGTAGAGAGCCCACACAGACATCTCGCTGCTAGAGAAGCGCGATCTTTTGCGCTATGCTTGCTACGAATGAGACTCCGTTTTGTAGATTGGTGAATACCAAATGTGGTGTGGTTTAGGGGGTAATAAAAAGGCGAAAGGACCAACTGGTTCTAATAAATAGCGACTGTAAAAGGTTTCTCAGCTTTCTCGCAATACTAAAACTTACTAAACTAACCAACCTAAATCAGTCTAAATGGGAATCAGTAGGCTCACATGCCGAAATGTTTTGGTGGCCGCGCTTGTATCGCCCAGTACTGTTACCCCGAGCTAACACATCAGGATGGCTAGGTTTCGTTGTCTCACCCTTCGAAAGACGCTCCTCTCCGTTTTCTTTTTGCCGACGCACGGCCGGGCTACAGCGGTGGCGTCCGTCACCCTAGCCTGGCCGTTGTCGACGCTGCTGCGTTCGGAACGCCGCCACCGCAAATCCCAGGAAACGTCTTCCAGAATCTGTGGTTTCACTTTTTGTAGGGCCACGTGTGTGAATTCTAGTGACGTCGGATGGGCCATTCTTAAAGGAGCCATGAAGAGAAAATACAACTTCGTTTAATTTAAAAGAACTAGGATTCAGTATCTCACTCAGCTCCATTACAGCCACAAAAGATGTTTTTTGAACAAAAAAAAGCAAGAATTATTTTAAAACTTTCAAATTTTGCGCCAAAGTGACGTGTTATGAGCAAGAATGACGTCATACGGGCCAACAATAAAACCTAATTTTTTGTGCGTTAACTGCACGTTAGCATTCAAGTGATGCGGTCAAATGGAACTAGAGGCCCCATTACAGACGTCCACTCATGTGTCGTCGCGACAGGTGAGTTAGGCGGCCGCCAATCGCAAAAACAAGGTTCCGGGACGTCATAGAAATGTTGCGGGAAATTCGCTAGGGGGTCGCGACTGCTTCGCACGTTTTCTTTAATATCTCCGTTATTTGTTCGAAGATTGCGATGATATTGGTATCATTGTTATCGGGACTAAGCAGTCTTTCTAATAAACCCAACTTGTATTTTGTCTTCATGGCTCCTTTAACGGTGTCGTTTAAAGCTTTTCTTTCTAACCACCTTTACAGCTTGGATTGGGGCCATTTTTTTGCATGATGCAGTTTTGTCATACTTATACGAACTCTAAGTGGAGTTTTCCAGTTTACGCGGTACGGTTGGTAACACTTTCATAGTTCAAATATTGGCTCCCCGAAACCGTTCTCTTTCACTCACTTTGAGCGCGCATTTGCTCTAGGCCCACCTTTGTACTTTGTCCTGTTATATACAGTGGTTATGATTTGTCGTGCCGCCAAAAACCTGATTTTATTATATTGTGATTTTATAATTGAGATTGGTCTTGCTTTTAGACAATGTATGCTACATACATATTGTTTCTCAGAGCAAAAGCGGTTCACGCCTGGATCAGGGCAAGGGCTCCGTCGTGCCACTTCTCACAACTTTCTCTCTCCCCCGTTATGTTCTTGATGTACTTTAGAGTAAACAAATCCTGCTCTGCTCCCTCCTGGATGTTTTTGGCCGGTGCGCATGCAGAGGAAACTTGAAATGCGGCGAAATCTCAAAATAAGACATTCACAACATCCTCGAAATACTCAAGTGTTCCCGCAGCCGTATCTGTCAAATCGCCCTGTTGTCACACCCGTATGGAGAGAAAACTCAGATATTGGTTCGCCATATGGTGAGTTGTAAGATTTAATCTGGCCGGCAACCAACGCTACTCGTCTGTAGGAGGTAGTTGAGTCTCGTTCTGCCCTCACGATACTCTGTGGCGTGCGTTCAGCGTACAAGGAAGTTTATAAGAATAAAAAAAACACGTCTGAGTGGCTCACGTTTTTTATAGGTATCATAAATTTCTACTGAATATATGTTTTCCCAGCAATGATAACGTTTAAATTATTACTTTAAAAAGTTGCGTTTAAAGATGAAGCTGACGTTAGGCTAGGACTGCATGAGCTGGCTTTCCGACATTGTATGCCCGGCATTCAAGCATGGCCACCAACGGAGGCAGTATGTTGTCAGCCTCACTTGAAATTTCACCCGATTGTCCTTCCTGGCAGTTGGTTTTGGTTTGTTTTGCGGCCAAGAATGCCGGGTCCACACCTTCACTGCGTCGTAGATTCTACACTGAGTATCGGCAGTTTTCTTCCATGAATGTATTTGGGATTTTTTATATTGATCGCGGTTATTAAGAGGCCACCCTTCCTAGGCACCCCGCTGAAGTAGTGTTAGAGTACAGGGATGCTGCTTCTCCTAAACGTACACTACTCTCGTTTTGTTTATTGTTTGTATCATAAAATTCCTCCAAAAAAGTCTTTCAGATATGTATCTCCAACCTACATTTATGTGGAATATTTCGGATTTTTGAAAGTTTTCTGACCACGTCGCCGTTCTTGTCTATCAAACGCTTTTTTCAAAGAAAAATAATCAAGTAAACTCGGAAAAATACCAATTTTTTCCTGCTAGCAATGACAAAGACCAACCTCCTAAGCTAGATATTTATGAATAATACAGACATGAAAGTGCAAATCAATCAGATTTAGGGAAATCCCCAAGGTGGAGTTTGGAGTTCTGGAGAGGAAAGTTTGACATCCACCTCAATGCAGCCATACCGCTAAAAAGAACAGCTGCACACCTTTCACAAAAACGTCGCAGTTGAATAAAACTTTATCAAGGTCCAGGATTCGAACCCGCGACCACCGCTTAACCGGAGCAGTCCCTCTACAAATTGAGCTAACCAGAAGGCTAGTCGTTCGCAGCACGCGAGCCAAATGGTCAACCACTCAAAGCGATGAACTTGTAAATCTATCCGATTTACAAATCTATCCGATTTACAAAATCTATCCGTAAATCTATCCGATTTGCAAAAATTGCCCAAGGTGGAGTACGTTTCCGCGAAGAAAAACTTACTCCACCTTGGGGATTTCCTCAAGGTTGAGTAAACTGCTTAGCAGCTTACTTCGTACTCCGAACTCCAAAAATAAGCTGCTTATATGAGCTGTGGTGAGATGAGATCGTGACAAAGGTGGTGTGTGTGTTAAAAAAGGCTTCGAGGACGATGAAGTACACACAAAACACAAGTTAGCCAGAATGGGAGTTTCTTGGCTGGAATACGTCTTTTAAACTCCTCACGACAGACGGCCTGCTCCCACGTGTGGTAGTATGACGGTGGAAAAACTGCCAGTTTACACCGGGGGTCACAAGCCGTCGTAAATAAGCGCATTTACCACGGTTGTACCTCTTCACAAAACGCAGTATCTGGCTGTGATTACTGCGTTTGTCCTAATGGGAGTATTAAAAACTCCCACGCCACCTCCATTTCCTTCTCCTCCTCCTTCAACCCTTCCTCCTCTACGCGTCCTTACAAAATGGCTGCCAGTTGGTGTCGTGTGTCGTGTAAGCTCCAGCGTCCCCGAAAATTTATTGCCAGTGTGAACTTGCGGCCGGACGAACGGATGTGAAGTGCTTCCCGACAACCGAAGCTCGTTGCGAACATTGTGGAACCAGCCTGGACTGACGTGCGACGGACTGCAACGTCGCCTCCGTGTCACCGACCTTCGAGCCGACGGAATACGCCAGCGAGCCGACGCGAGGCCTAAATGCAGTGATCGCTGAGAGTGGCTCGTTAAAAACAACGCGGTTGTGCCTCTGCGAGGTGGTTGAAGGTAAGATTTGCACGTTTTTTATTGTACGCAACATTTTGGGAGACTTGTGCCCCTTCTAGCGTCAAATAAACTCAACGCGTTTCCCGCGCCACTGCACGGGCGATTCTCCGCCACTGGAGGTGAGCGTTGTGCGTGAAAGACGGCACCATGCCCGCAGCGTCATTGGGGAGGCCGAACAGTGTGAAAGCAATGCGTATTTGCGCGGGTCTCGAGCAGAACACTCACTCATCCACACTCGCAAGCGGAATGAAAACTGTCCGAACTCTGGACGGCTGTTAGGTGTTTTTGTTAGGCTGTGTCCGTGGCTTACTGGCAAGCGAGGGTGAAGTTGGCCGGTCAAACGTCGCAGGGCTGCCGCTTTTCTTGAGAAGTATGTGTGGTGCCAGCCGCGCCTGCTACGAGGAGGGTGACTGCCGCGTGCCGCCGGCGATTAATTGCTTTCACTGGAAAGGGGGAAGGTCGGGGCCCCGTGGGAGCTCTCCCTACGCTAGGCGCGTGTAACTATAACCAGCAAACGCCATTCGAGGGAGCATTCTGTAGAGTCGACAGACGACTGCTTATTATTTTTTTTTTGAAGGGGGGCACGCGCAGGCGTCACACCGACCGAAATTTTTCCGTAACTTTCGGTGAGGGGAGAGAGGGGCAGTGCGGGGGGTAAAACCTGATTCTCGTTCCCAGAACACTACACGCAAGGAAAAGAGAGAAAGGAAGCATTTTGAGAAGTTGGTCGCCACAAGGGTCGCGCACCTTTTTGAACAGCAGAACACTTCGTTTTGACGAACTAGTGAGCGCAGGTGTCTCGGACAGAAGTGCAATTTTGCGTAGCTTTAAACAAACATTCAGACATTACGGAAAGTTGGACACAAGAGTGACAAGTTCAGCGTCTTTACAGTGCCGTTTCCTGTCTTTTTTTTTTCAGGTCAGATGCCCAATATGCTTATGTATTTGTTACCGCAGATTTAAAGCGTTTTGCTATCCCTCTAATGAATGTGGTGCTGTGGCTTCCAGAAGAACGTGCCAGGGGGTGCGGCAACGTCAGCGTTTGGGAGGCACGTGCAAGCAAACAGCGCACCGACGACATGCTGACCTCATTGTTTGCAAATGGCTTAAATTTTTTTGCTGAGGAGTGTTGTAGTAGATAAAGTTCTTACTAACATACCGTGTGTTCTCGATGTAGGTGTTTTGTTGATTCAGTGTTTTTATTGTCTTATTAACGTGTTCACACGTATATCGTATTCATGTAATTTTTATGCAATAAATTGACTGTGCAGAAAACAAACTTTTCACGTTTCGCCATTCAAAGTTCGAAGCGGAAAAAGACGAGAAATTACGTGATCCCCAACGAAAAATAAAAATGCGGCCTGTGCCCTTATTAAGAACTCCCAAATGCAGTAATAAATTCCACTGCAGCGCATATATATGAAGCGCACAAAAACACACACAAAAAAACCTCGAATGCAGGTCAACACTGCTCCCAATGCGCCCCCTGAAAACTCCCAGTTGGAGGAAACAATACACTCCCAATGGTACCCCTGGAAACTCCCATTGTAGTGGCAGTAAAATGAAACTCCCATATGCTACTGAAAAAACTGCCGAAATAATGGGAGTAAGGCGAAACTCCCGCTGGAAGGAGTTTTGAAAACACCGAATTGGTACTGAGTTATGACACAAGCCATTTACTCCCATTCCGGCTTATTTGTGTTCTGTGTGTAATGTTTATGACACGGATGACCATGGACAATCGCCTGTTGTGGGTATGTGTCAGATAGGTGTTGCCTCAAGGGACCAGGCTGAATAGCAGGAGGAAAAATGACGGGGAAGAGAAAGAGGAGGAGAGCGTGTCTGGGTGACAGTGGGTGATTCGGAAGAAAACAGTTATGAGGGTACCCACAAGACGCGGTAGCCGTGCTCCACGGAGACCGTCGTCAGGACGCCAGGAAAACCACAAGGCTGCAATGCCACCCGTGCCCTACCTGTGTCGACCGCGCATTGAAACGCCGGAATCGACTGTGTGACGTCGTGTCCCCCCCCCCCCCCTGCCGATCTTCCGACAGCCGCCGAGAACCGGGACTGGCTCACACCTTAGCATTGAGTGCGCCATATCAAGTGAGACGTTTTATCTATCACGTGTGTCTCTTCAAACGGAACTATGAACTGTTGATTTTTTTACGCACTTACAGAGCCTTCGTGTCTGTAAGATTGGCTTTAGTGCCGCAGTCTATTTGTAGCTGTAGCGTACTGTCATGTCGTTCGCTCATCTCGTCTCGATAAATTTCCGTCATCATCTTATGCGTCTGTCTCAAAAACCTGTCTCGTATGTGCGGCGCAAGTCTCCAGTTCTAGCCACTAATACCATCACAGGAGCCTATTGTTTGCATTGTGGCAGCGTTTAGTAGTCACACATATATAAGGTATGGCTAGACACGAAAAAGACCTGTCGCTTCTCCAGCCGTAATTCACAGAAACGCTGTTATTTTTCCACACACAGCAATTCTTTCCCAAAAGCTCAGTTTTATCCGGTTGTGCACTGTGCACAGCCGCCTGGCCGAACGGGCTTCGGCGTCTCTCATGCGTGGTGCTGCCGACAGCTTTTTCACGGGAGTGTGTCGCCGCAGCCTGTGAGGCGTTATTCAGGGTATGGATGGAACTCCACGGAGGTGTGGGGGGCTAACATCGCCCTCTGGTGTTGTCGCAGCGTCTTTAGTGCTGCCGAACGATGCGTAAAACTGCGCGCTTTCGAAAGTCGGTGGTAGATGGCGGAGCAGCGCCTCGTTTCTCTTTGGGTGCTACACTTTACCGTTATTTAAAGTAGGTGGTGTTCGACGGCCTACAAGAGTTTCTTTTCTGGGAATGGATAAATATTTTTCTTTTGTAGTACCAACAGCTTTGACAAAGAGCAGCGCGCACTCCGTAATTGTTGTCTCACCAAAACCATTGTATCCACCTGGCGCAATAGACTGACTTAGCTTCATTTTGCACCTGTGGCTGTATCTTGCACGCACAAGCTACAGCCACAATTTAGTCCGTGGCTACCAGAGCTTTGAATTTTCCTGCAGACCACTTTTTTTACAGTGCTCCATTATTTGCATAGATAGAGTGAAAGAACCCCGCGTTTCCGCAGGGATGTCCTGGGGGATCATTTATTCTTCAAAAATCGCCGGCTTCGGCGCCCCCCCAAAAAACATTGAAGCTTTCCAGAACTCCAGCCTCACGAACCAAACTTTCGCGGCTTCGGAGTCCTCTCTTACCACTGCGATTGGTCATTTTTCACTGCGTCTGAAGGAAAGCAATACTGTACAAAAATCTCGAGGGTGCAAGCCCACTGCTTCCAAATGTGTCTATGGATTTCTGTTTTATTTTATTTGTTTTTTTTTCTTATTTACTCGATATTTCCGATGTCTTCTGCATTTTTTTTATGTTGCTGCCCCGGCACTCCGAGAAATGAAATCCGTGTGTACGGCTCAGAAGACCTTTTAGTAGAACCCCAGGCAGAGTGGCGTCACTCCTGAAATGAGACTAGGGCATTGGACAAGCTGGTTTGCTCCTTAAAAGATTACCCGCGGTAGTCCAAGCTTTCAGAAGCAAAGCTTTTGGCTTAAAGAGCAAAGTGTAATCAAGCGGGAACAATGCGAATGTAATTCTCATAAACCCACAGCTTACAGCTTCCCTCAAGGGTGTTGTGAGTACGTAATGATGTAAATTGATTTCTGTGGCTGTGGAAATGCCGCTTCATAGCTTGTATATATTACTGAAGCCGATGCCCTTTAACCACCTCACAGCGCAACCGCAGGTTACAAGATCAACCGATTTTATGTTGTGTTTGAAAAGGACACCCTCGCCCACAGTGCGCACGGTATGTAAACGGGTGGATTTTGGTGCACACTGAAACCTCTTGAAAGCCTTTGTTATCCCGTCAACCTCCGTAATGGCACACCTCATAGAACAAGTTTATAAGTACTATGTGCAAAGTCCATGACAGAGTGCGGAAGCGTAGGTTCTTCAGGCATGGCTTGTTTCCGACAGCCTATTTAAGTAACGGAAAAAGCATATTTGGTGTCACGTGGACAAAAGATGTTAAAACAATGCACAATCCGGGAAGAATTCATCATTAGTGATTGCAATTGGCATGTGAGTTCAACACGGCTCAACATGGCATTGAGCTCAACACTCAACACGACCTTGAAAAGTGAGGATACTTTTATCGTTACAAGACGGAGATCGCCCACGGCAAATCGTACCGTCAATTGGAATGTCTAGCTAATTATTACGAACGTTGCTTCGCTGACTGAAAGCCCCTGCTCCTGTGGTTAGTGTGCCCATGAACGTATTCGAGTGTCCCGGTTTGGCATTATAGAAAATTTAAGAAAAAATACCACAGCATCTCCAATTTTTAAGAGAAAGAAGGGTACGATTGGCAGACATTTCTCTCAAACAATTACGACCAATTGCCTGCCTCCACAGCCGTCTCCTTCACACTTTGCATGCCACTCAATATCCCACCCTTTGTAATCAACATCACTCGTGCGGCAGCCAGCAAAACAGGTATGGAAGTGTCAATACATCCCAGACACACCCCATCTCCTCGAGTCCCCATCCCCATCTTATGAGACGTAGATGGTTTATCTGGCCAGCCCGGTCCTCGAACTGCAGGAAGACCTGGGGACGAGGACCTGGACGGCAAGGCGCAGCATCGGTATCCCGGAATGCCCTCCAACAGGCGAATGTTACAGTAATCAAAAGAGCTTTATTTTCTCTTCTGGGACAGACGGAAACCGTTAGAGCGGGCCCATATCGATCGAGGAAGATCTTTGTATGAATGAACAGTTTTTCCAAAAATTTCTAGGCCAAGCTAATAAACTCGCAGGCCACAAAAAAAATGTTTACAACTTACGTCCCGAACGTGCCTGGAAAGTTTTATACCGAAAAAGCAGTTAGCCACCTTCCTTACTTAAAGTCATCAAATATTTTTGTCATATTTAAATGTGAAGCATTTACCTGAATTCTTTGCGGTGGAGAAGCCTTAGAATTGGCCTGGAAAATTTTGGCAAAGGGTGTATGTACGTGGCAGCGGTCTTGGGACGAGCCACTTTACATATCAGCAGATCCAAAAATGGTACGGGGTGGTGTGATTTGGCCTCGAACCGTGTTGAAGGGTAGCGGGACCGAAGGCCCGCCGGCAGCACAGCGGAAACGGTGGGCTCCGTAGTGTGAAATGGCCGGCGCATGGTCGAGGCACCACGAAAATATCTGATACAACGAATGCAGAGGCGAAAAATTGGTCGCGTGTATGCTTGCTTCTCTGCCAATGAAATCACCTGCGGCCCCTGCAAGGTAACACTCTCTCTCCTGTTCCCTTACAACTTTTCAGACTATTTCGCCTCCTCCGACAGGACTTCCACTGTGAATGATGAATTTAATGCCGATCTCCTCAATTCTGGTAATTTTTCCGCTGCCCAACTGGTAACGAGCTATCTTGTGGGAAAGCGCACAACCTGCTTCACGTTTTATTCGTCGTTTGTTTTATTTGCTGTATTAAGGAACATTCTGTAATGTCTCCCTAAATAAAACCACATTGCTTCTGATGGTTATATACGGAATAACTTTTTGTCCCTGAGAACACAGAACATGTACACCAATGAGAGTTGTTTTCATCATTTGAAATGATTTTGCCTTTAGATGGTGTTCACTACGAACTTCAGCGGGAGATTTCTTCGCTTGGGAACACAGAAAAACCCCATGACTCTGACCGCTGTCCCTGCGCATGCGCACTGCTCGCGTATCTTCTAACACAAACACCAGCGCGAGTCATGTTCCCCGTTTAAAAACTTTATCGGTAATTGCGGCAGCAGACAAATCAATAGCACTCACATTACGTGGTGGCGTTCTCCTTTCCCTCGAGAACGGCGCAACCCCGGAAAATAAAACCGCCGTTACGAAACAAGGCGACACGGCACGCAAGATATCGATGCTGCTGCCACATGCTACCAGGGATGTCAACACATGTGCTTTTTAATCCATAATTCAGTAGAGAAAATTGCCGCAGCCTGCAGTAATGGTGCAAGGCTGGAGAAACAGCACAGCCGGCGGTCCCTCTCACTTCGTCAGAGACCAGGTTTTGAACCGAGCATGGATTTCCGAAATTAGCGCTGGAAGGTTTCTATGTGAGGCAGGTCCGGATCTTTTTGTCCGCAGCCTTTCACATCTGTCCCAAAATAGACCGCGTTAGCACGTGCTACAACCTGGGGCTATCGGCTTAGCGAACAGGGCGTCTGTACCGCGAACACGGTGTCTGTGTTCCACGTTTCAGGTGCGAGTCCACGCGAACCGGCGAGTAGAAGAGCCCGCGCGATTGGATTGGATTGAAAAAAAAACGTTTATTGATCCCGCAGTAAAATCTGCATGCAGACTTCAGACGCGGCCTACGTCGTCTTCCTGACCCCAACCACAGCCGGAGCCCTGCTGGCCGTTCCCAGCCCGCCGGACTGAGGCCGAGCCAGTGCCACGATGACCCGCTGCACGGCTTCGATTTGTAGGTGTTGGTTTTCTTGCCTCATCGCTTCTTCCATCGCCGGCGGTAACTTCCCTGTTACTGACTCCGTTGGGAAATTGATGCAGTCCCAAACTATGTGTTCGAGCGTTGCTACTTCCTTACGACACACCCTACACTTGTCGTCGGGGTGTGCTTCTGGGTACATCTTGTGCTTGAGCGCTGGGCTCGGGATCGTTCTTGTTTGTAGTTGCCTGTATATGACGGCCTGCTCCGGCTGGACCCTTTGCAGGGCGGCGGTAGCGTTCGTCTGGCCATCTTGTAGGCCTTCGTGATTTCGTTGAAGCTTGTCATGCGATCCCTGGTAGTGAACCACAATCGTTCGCAGGCTCCCACGGCACGGTCTGTTAATTATCGGGCTCGTGAGTGTTCGGTCTCGTTGTGGTTGTCGTTGTTCCCCGAAACCTTCCCTGCATGTGCCGGGAATCACTTGATTGTAACACATATGTCGCTTTCGGTCTTTTGGTGTAGTATCCTGGCTGCCTCAGAGGAGATGCTACCGCGGGCGTAGTTCTTCACTGCCTGCCTAGAGTCACTGAGGACTGTTCGACATCCTGGGACCACGATGGCCAGCGCTATGGCAATCTCTTCTGCTTCCTCTGGTTGTTTGCTTCCTAAACTGGCTGCCGCTCTCGTCTCACCCTCAGCGTTCACTGCCACCACCATGAAGCCGTCTCTATTTGCGTATTCCGCAGCATCTACATATCGAGAGCCGCTGTCGTTCGCGTGCAGGTCCGTCAACGCCTTAACCCTTGCTCGCCTTCTGCCGGAATTATATTCTGCGTGCATGTTCCGCGGGACAGGGCCCACGCGGATTCTGCCACGTACACCTTCGGGAATTGGACCCTTGGGGCCCTGTTGCCTGTGATATCCAATTCCCAGCTTCTCCAGGATTTTTCTTCCTGACTTGGTAGGCGACAGTCTTTCCAGCTAAGCAACCCTTTGGGCCTCGGCATATTCGTGAAGCGTGTTATGGATGTCCAAGCTAACTAGTCTGTTCGTATTGGTGGTCTCGGGTACTCCGATAACCGTCTATATCACGCCGCGAACGCTATGCAGAGTCCTATCGAAAGTCGAGGTGGCCGACGTGAAGCGCTGCTCGTGAGGCGCACGCTCACGTGGGCTCCGTATTATTCTTCGTATCTTTTTGCGAGATCCTCACAAGGCGCGACCCCACCCTCAAGCCTGACCAACACCCACCGCTCCTCACGAGGTGCGCTCTCACGAGAACTCGCTCTTTTTTCTTTGTATTTTTATTATAGAACTATACGTCTAACCAAAAACTAAGAGCTTTGTTTTAGAGACCTACTAACGGTTTTAAGGATATGTTTCACGCGTACGCTGATTTATACCCGATGATAGTGTTCAAGCCGGTATATCCGAGGCCGTCTCCCGAGTCGTGCCGTGCTTGCACAAATGGGTCGACACAAGATTTGGCGAATGCATGCGCCTTTTGAACAAATTATTTGAGTTTGGCTGGTGAACAGCTAATTTTATGGCAATAATATTGATGTTGTCCTTGAGCTATTGACAGACCTTGAAGTGGCGATCGGCTTTCACTAGCCTACGCTCGCGAATGTGACATTCAAGACATGGTTGCACGCGTACACTCTTAGGCAAAAAGGACTAAAATAGGGACTAAAATACAGCCGTTAGTCTTCGCGGGCGACCGTTCATCTTCAAAGGGAGTATCTGCGGCAGAGTACGTGCCGTGTGCATAAATTCGGACTAACTGTTCGTCCCCGCCGATCCATAAGGAGTAACGGGAAGACGAAACGCATGCAGTTAGTCTCTTTGCTGCGTCGTTAATCCCCTAATGGCGTCGTCGTTGCCCGTTCGCGCATATGTCTGCGATCAGTTTTATATTTCCAGAACACAAGCCATTGCAGTCACTGGGTGCTTTAGATGGTGCCACGGGAGAAAATATTGATGTTAGTTATAAGAAAATCGCCTAGGGTTAGTAGAGCGGCTGGTAATGGCAAGGAGCGGCGAAGCGCGATTGTCATACGCTTCTCGGTGAGGTTATGTTGATACGTTGTGTTGCAATCGATTCGTGCGAGATAATAACGGCCAATGAAAGCTTTCAAGCGCCTTAACAGTAACTCAAAAATTAGTGACAATAGCAAAAGTGGATTCCTGAGCGTAATGAATATGTATATGTTTAACAGACTAGAAAAAACGCATGTTGCTGATGACAACTGCAAAACAAAAATGCTCGCTACAGGTAAGCGTCTCGAAGTTATCTTTTACACTCGGTACATAATTGCCTTGGGCACCAAAGCTATGACAATGCTGCAACTGCTGTAGAACCCGCTTACATTTCGCAGTCGCAATCGTCTAGCGACGCGAATTTGAAGAATTCAGGCTAAGCAACACCAAATTCGCTTTCGCCGATGCAGGAAAATATGGCATGTTTCCTTATTCTGACACTCACACAGACGACAATTTTCACATACGTTACATAGAGCACTTAACATATGTATCGAACACTAAAAAAGCACTTAGCTTGCGCTAATTTGTGCGGAAACAAATGAATCGTCCGATCGCCCAGCTACCTATCTCAACTAGGCGACGACGAGTTGATTGTTATTTACGAAAAAAACTATGGTTGTGAGGCTCTACTTCGAATCGAACTGAGCAATAGTCCCTAAACCTAGCAAAGCGCTAAGCCCAAAGCGCGAAACGCGGTCACGTTCTCTTGCACCGATAGAAATTCCGGCACCAGTTGCAATGGATCTGTTGCGTTATGCACAGAACTACACGCTGTACACTTGAATGTTATCTGCCGCAAGAACCGTCCGGCGGCGTGGTCTAGCGGATAGCGAGTCGGGTTCCTTGTGTATAATTGCTGGCGTCAGGGGTTCGATCCCTGCCGGTGCTGGCGTGTTTTTCTTTTTTCTGCGCTCTACGCAGTTCGTCCTTGGGGAGTATCGGAACGGACCATCCAGTTGGGGGACTAACCGTTCGTCCCCTCGCAGTTAGTCCCCAAAGGGACTAATGATTGTGGCAGAGGCCGTTAGTCCCCGAAAGGACGAACTTTTAGTCCTTTTTGCCTAAGAGTGTACGTAGGCCAAGAAGTATCTACCGCTTTATCTAGTCTTGCGACAATTCCAATCGTATTTGGTGATACGTAGATCACAGGGAGCAGGGTTTGGCGTTGAAGTATTATTTTGCGTTCGATGAGGCACAGTTAAGAACATCAATCAGCTCTTGCTGTTGTGTGGTGTGCTTTATCAAGCGCCAACACGGACCGGCAATGTCACCTCGTGGGGCGCAACCTAACCAGGTACACTGGATTTGGCAGCGTCGCCTTAGTAACACCGACGCTTGGCGGCGCACATGCATGGTTTCCCTCATGCATGCCACCCCAGTAAATCCAACCTCTTATTTCGTCATGTTCATTTAAAATGTGCGATAGTTTTTCTTAGGCCGCCAAAACCAGAAAATATTTGTCTGTCTGCCTGCATGCTTGTTAGTCTCTCGGCCCCTCGATTGAGACTGTCGGCTTGATGTTAGCCGAATATTGAACCAGAGAGTTTTTAAGGCAAAATTCTTGCAAACACGTAAATGTGATGGCAATGTTCTTACTTGCATCTATTGGCCATCAGAAAGAAAGCTGTTCGCATATTTCAAGAAAACACCAGTGCATAAGGACACATCGAATGCTCCTTTGCAAAACAGGAGTTGCTTGATTTTTGCAATATCGAATATTGTTTTCGTCGAAAGCAATATATTTACTAAAAAATTAGTCCCCTCCCACTCTGAGTGGAAGGATGACCTGCGAAAGCTGGACGCAGACTATGGAGTGCGCAAAAGAAAACGTTTGTTCGTAATTTGCGATGGAGCATACTTCCTAGCCAATCAGCAGACTGAAATTTAGAAGTACCCTAACTTCAGTCTCGCGCACAAGCCTGGACCTGTCTGTTATATTCCCGCGTTGTAGGCATGTTAATGTTTGTGAACCACACCAATCTAAACCACTCGACCACTCAAAGGACACCAGACAAGTCGCATTGGGCCGTTCAATATCCACGTTTAAACCTCCCGGCAACACAACGAACATGCCATCAGTAAGGGCAAACAACCTATAGCTTCGCGTGCACGCCGGCAACCTGTTATTTTCCGGGCTTAGAAGTGAAGCAATCCGTAGAAAGTGTCGCTGTAAAAGCTCATTATGCAGAACAAGCAATACTGCCCCACGTCGCGTTCCAAGCCGTTCTATGCGGCAAAGCTGCCGTTCATTCTGGAGGCATTCGCACCTATGCGACCAGCTGGAACTCGAGGACGCAACAGCGGCGGCGGCGGCTTTGTATTGTTTTCGCGTCTACTAGCTCTTTGGTTCAGGCCGAAGCTACTTCGATTCCCGCTACAATTACGTTGGAGCGGCGGAAAAATACTACAGGCTTTCGACGACATTTGCAAACAAGCCGTACATGCTCGCACACAGACAGAGCAAAGTTTTCTGATTTAATTAGCCCAAAAAGGTCGTCGTGTTTAAAAAGGCCTCCTCTATGACCATAGCAGCCGGGTGAATATTGAAACAACGCCTCAGATAGGACTGGGTTGTAAAAAACGTCAATGTTTTTTTCATTCGTGTTGCGTGTTAGGAATGCGTAGCGATGCTCGGTATATAGTGTGCGTTTTTGCAATAGAAATCAGTCGAGGGCAGCCTTTGTGGTGTCCATTTCTTACTTGTGTTCGTCCGTTTTTTTGTGTGTGTGTAAAAGATGAACGTATTCCGACTAGCCTAAATATCCGCTTTCATTCAATTTTTAGTTCCACCGTCAGACAGACACAATGACACATCTCCTAGAGCATCGAACGTAGAAACATACTCTAAGCATGTGGTTCTCCTTTTCTCGTTGCAGTTATCGCTGCGCATGATTCAAATTCCAAACTAATGCTAGATTGCCGCGGCCGCTAGCGTCATTTCCAGTTGGCAGCTATGAAATTGTTTGATTGATTGACTGATTGTAGGGTTTAACGCGCCGACGCAACGCAGGCGATGAGGCGCGCCGCAGTGGAGGGCTCCGGATTAATTTTGACCACCTGGGGATCTTTATCGTGCGCCGAAATCTCGTACACACGGGCGTTTTTGCTTTTCGCCTCCATCAGAAAAGCGGCCGCCGCGGCCGGGAATCGAACCCGCGACCTCGTGCTCAGCAGCGCAACGCCTTAGCCACTGAGCCACCGCGGCGGGTGAAATTGTTTCCGCAGATGCCTGAAAGACACGTGTCAGTATATGGCATCTGGAGGCTCCAACTGCACACTATAGAGCGCTCAGTGGCCATAGCAACAGTACAGAAATAAAATGTTACTATTCGAAGTCGCTCATGCACGGGAAGTTCATGGGAGGAAACCTGAAGAGACAAAAACTTGGTCGACTGTTTAGCTAGGCAGCCCTCGCAATATCGTGTGAGAGCAGTGTAAAAGCTGGCTTACAAATAACGTCCGGTACCCAACTCCTAGCATGGGTTAAATGCGCATATATCTCTTCATTTCACCAAAAATATTGGCTCAGCTCGCACTGGTGTGCAAGGCTGGAGAAACAGCAGATCTGACGCCCCTCTCTCTTGGTCGGAGAACCGGCTGTTGTTTCATCATCACGGACACCCGCTACGTCCACTCCATTCGACCTCCATCCGCTCCTCAACCGCGCCGCTCGAGTCCATTCTTCTCCTCCGAATTTCCGTATTTCATTGTCCCATCGACTAATTTGCTTTGTATTTTTCTAGACCCGTCTCCCGGTGCAGTCAGCACCAGCTGCAACCGGCCGCGCAAACTCCTTGCCGGGTGCGCGAGCTTGTCTGTCCTCGCCACTCGAGGCGCGATCGCAAGTGCACTCCGCGGAGATCACGCCACTGATACCGCCGTGGAGGAAAGAAGAAAAGGTTAGGAGAGGCCCTGACGTCACATTTCTGAAGCCGAGTCCCGCCATGACTTGAGCCCACGGAGCCCAGCACTCTATAGCATCATCCTTTGCTGTCTCCGGTTTGATTTGACTAACATGGCGTCGCCCTGCCCTCCCGCTTCGAAGCGAGAACAGCTTCGTCGCTAATTCCGCGGTGCGATGTCATGTTCTAAGCTGTTGATTTCACCTTCAATTTGACCATTCGAACCCTTACCCAAAGTTTCAATCGAAAAACGGCCTTCGTTATTGAGATAGAAGGACGATTTTTCAGCATTTAAGCCTGGCAAAGTAGCGTTTGTCTTCGTCATAGCAACAGGCTCGCGCGATTGCGGACGCATACGAGTTAAGGCCGCCTCCGACGGCGTAGTTTTCAAACTGGCCTAATCTAAAAACGTTTGTCGTAGCGAATGTGCTGGTTTGCAAGCCTTGCGAGGCAGCCACATACCAAGCGCCTTAAACATTTGTCCGTTCTATTTGCCCAAATTTGGCCGCCGCAGTTGTAAACAAGTAAGCAACATTGTCTATGGGCTCAAGAAAAATGACGCCACTTCCTCCACACTTTTCGCAATGCATTGGGATACTAGAGGCCTCTCCTGAGTTTCTTTCCTCCATGGATGCCGCCACGATCGCTGGAAAAATGCTCCCCACTTCCTTTTCAGCTAGTCCGATCGCCGTCTCCACGTGTGCATTATGAAGGGAATGTTTATAGATATGTTGCAACCGTCCTCGGTGCGGCGGACCCGTGGCGTGTCGGTCGCCGAGAGGCATGTGTTCGCGAGTGTTCCCGCTTCCTATTGGGAGTAAGCCCACGCGCAAGCCTTGGCGACTCCGGTCAATCGCCGCGAGGCACGCGCTCACATTCTGGGGGTGTTTTATATCCCCGCCTGGCAGATATGTGTTGGCCTAAACAGCTCTGCGGTTAAAAGTACCCTACATGATTAAGAGTTCAGGCGCATATTTCAAGGCGAACGCGTCACCTGCACATGTTTCATGGAACTCGTGGAGAGGGGAAGAAAATCTGGAGGTTCTGCTAATAGCAGAGCGAGCCGGGGGTTGCGCGCCTAGAAAAGCAAGAAGCCTCGCCGGGATAGGTTAGGCGGCCGCAGAATGCGCAATACCAGTCGTTGCCTTGAGATGTGAAGGTACCCACGGGGCTGAACGGAGTTGTCCTGGCGATGGCGAGCGAATCGAACTACCTTTGGGGAGACACGATCCGAACTGGCTGTTCAAGTGTTGATCGCGAGGAAGACGGGCGCGAAAGTTCAGCATAAAGTTAAATCTAACCCACCATACAAGGCCCCACAAGGATTTCGCCTAAGCTTTCTTACAATGTTCAAGCATCTCCCTTAATTATAGTGTAGGTTTTGGCGGTATACCATCTGGTAAGGAAACATGCTTGAAGTAGTTTACTGGCCACTGACCACTAAAGTGAAATACTCACATACCCTAAGGCCCCCTTTTTCACTCTGGAGCAAGCAGCTGGACTTCCCCGGTGTATGCATTACTCGGCAGCGTTTTGACTGAATTCGTGGATGCCATCGTCCCTGTTTAGCACGTTAGGCGTTTTCTGGATGATGTGTGATCCGTATTGTCGGCGGGTCGATACATTCATCGCCTTTAACATTATCTTTGGTGCGTTGCAGTTAATCTTATGGCCGGTTTTCTTCAGCTTCCCGGCGATTGCGTGCTTCATTACCTTTTCCTTCGGTACGTCATTCTACTGTTCTTTCAGGTTTCTAGTGAAGTCCTTCGTCGCGCCTATGTAAACTGAAAAACAGTCAGCGCGAAAATTTTGTAAACCAAACCGGAGAAGTTTTGCGAGGAAGCCGTTCTTTCACGTTACAAGCTGAGTCCGTATTCTGAACGTTGGGACGTGCGCAATATTGAAGCTCTGTTTCCGGAGAGCGTGCCCTTTGACCTTGCAGTTGCGACATAGAAGCGACTTCTCGAAGATGATGGCTCACGGCAAGATCGGACGCCTTTCAACGCCGCGGACCTTTGCCAAGATTTGCTTTTCTTTCTCGCCAACATGTACTTTATATCCAACGGCAATTTCTAACAGACGATACTTGGTACAGCGATGGGGACAGCGATCTTGGTGACAACGGCAAACATCGCCATGGAAGCCATCGACAGTGAAGCCCTGGCCACCTTCCAACCGCAAACACAAATAGTATTCTTGAAGGAAGGGAACGACTGTTTCTGCATCATATACCGGAGGCACACGCGTCATTTTCTGGATCCCCTCAACGTCTTTGAACCTTCAATTGATTTTGTTGCTAATGAAGAAACCAACGACTGCATTCCGTTCATTGATGTGATGGAAACCCGTGCTCCGGTTGGCCTTACTTTACGCATCTAGCGGAAACCTACACGCTCAGGAGGGTACCTAGATTTTACATCAGTGCACCCAGTCAGTCACAAGCGTTCCCTGGTTGCTTCTTTTATCAACTGTGCCAGAGAACTATATCGCCAAGTTGGCGTTCTAAACGACGAGATGAACCGAATCGCAACTGAGATGCAAAGAAATGGTTGTTTACTTTCGTTTTTTTCCGGTATACGCAAAAAGGCTGGCGCCAACGATGCAGCCTCCTTTCGAGGAATGCGGATATACAAAAAAAAAACGAGAATCGAGCAAAGCCCCTCTCCCGTATTCGCAAAGAGTCAGCGATGCACTCGCGCCATTTTTGTAAACACAGCGTGAATATTTGGCATTTTCCAACGAGCAAAGTAGCTCGGTTTGTAAGCGTGAAAGGCCAGCTTCCCCGTGGAAAGTTTCTGGGCGTTGTTTGCAAAATTTCCGGCACCGACCGTTGATCAGCGTACATAGACGTAGCGAAGGACTTTTCAAGACGCCTCACTGAAGGCCAGAATGACATATAAAAAGAAAAGTTGTCAACAAACGCAAATGGCAAGCAGGCGAAGAAAACCAGCCACAAGTATACCTGCAAAAAACCGAATATACTGACTTCGGAAAATAATGTGTCAGCCAGCAGAAACAACAACTCCCTCATCATCCACAACTACTAATGTGCATAAGTATCGACGCGTAAACACTGAAACCGCTGCTGAGTACTGCTACTGCTACAACATACGCCTACAAAATTATAGGCCTCTCCTCACCGCAAGATAACCATGGTGGCACTCACGCTCTGAAAAAAAGACACCCTAAACATATTTCCCAGGCCGGGAATCTATCTCTTCGTTACCTCAGCCCCCGAATCTCCGCCCTAGGAGCTCACAGTGGCAGACCTCCCGGCTTTCCTTTGAAAACGTCGAAAACCCGAAAGCGTTTCCTGACTTATGCTTCGCAGCTATCCGTACACTAATTACCTGCGGGCCCGGATAAACCGAACAACAAAATACAATAACACCAAACCAACTAAAGGACGATAATAAACGAGCTGCCGCCCGTCCTCATTAATTCAGCGAGGTACTCGAAATCGACACCAACGCTCACCCAACACTGGCTTTTCAACGTCCCCTATTCGTCCCCTTTTCAACTCCCCCCTCCAACCTCTCCACGAGACGCGGGGCAAATGAGTTTTGTAAGAAACGGACAACTGCTTTCATCGTTGACTGCCAGTGCCACAGCTTCGTGGCCATCCTGCACTCGTTCGCCACCACCCCCCCCCCCCCGAAAAAAACAATACCTCACTTCCACGATTCGCGGTTAATTAGTAGGCATTCAAGTAATTCGTCTACAATGCATACCTCAGCCTGTTGTTTTTCAGTCTTCCAAAGCACGGATCTGACACAACCCTTCATGTGTTTTGCCATCGCTAATTTCAGCCAGTGCAGACTCACGGAAGTAACTCAGGAAAGCCCTCCTAAGCTTGCAGGCCTGATACACGCAAGGATGGACCAACCTTATCCTCGGCATGTTGCACATGTCCCAGCAAAACACCCTCGTCTATGCCCGCGTATGAGTCACACTGGGCGTTTAATGCAGGGTGAGGCGCCACGCGTGCGAGCAAAGGCTGTGCGGTGGAACTTGATGGGGTGCTTAGTGAGAGCAGGATTCGGCTTATATCCGGGGGAGGGGGGCATCTAGGTGAGAAGGTCTTCTTGTGTCAAGTCGTGAGCGGAAAGCGGAATGGTCATATCGCAAGTTGTGTTCGACTAACGTGCAGCTAAAATTTGAATTTTTTATTAGAGGAAGCACGCGTGAAAGGCCTGCTTAGATTTTCCCTGTTAATTTTTCTGCGTGCGGTTATTGAGCACCATAGTATGCACTAATCCGCACAATTTGACAACTAAGCATAAAAGAAAATCTTCGTTATCATACCGATGGCTGGGATAGCAAGGGCTCGTCAAAAAAACAAACACTCATGCGTGAATTTCTGCAGATTCCTGTAAACTCCACCGCCGCCGCATGCTTTCGGAGATGTCGCAAAGTGGGCGGCGTTGCACGCGCAAGAACCGGCTGCTACCGCCAGCGCAAACTTGGCACCTGGAGCGTGAGCTTGTCTGTGTTCGCCAACGGAGGCGCGAGCTCACGTGCACTGCGATGGGGAGATCACGCAAGAGATCACGCCACGAACGCAGGCAGTCGCTCTCGGAGATCGAACGAGACGCAAGGACCTTTGCTCGTTTCCTCTCGTCTTGTTCGGGCACAATTTCGCCCTAAATATCTCGTCTAGAAAGTCGCGCCTAAACCGCTTGACGGCAGCTTCGGGCTGAGCTCGCTTGATGCGTTTTGCAGCCGCCTCGCGAGCTCTCACTGCATCGGGATCCGCCTGCCGATACGAGCGCTTGCTTGCAGCCTCACGAACCCTACAACAACAACAACAAACGAATAAGAACAAAATAAAAGAACAAAATAAAAGTTGATTTGTACCATGTACGCACACAGTCTTACGTCTTTCTTAATGATGTAATGGGCGAACTTTCACGGGAGAGTTACGGTTACCGATGATCTCCCCCTCTCGAGCTTCGCCCCACTTATCATCATTCATTCCGTGGATATGGCGTAATTTTTTTTATTCACACGTTAGCTTGTTGGCTGTAGAATTTATTTCTGTCTTTCTGTCGACAAAGCTTCACTAAGAATTCTGCTGCTGGGAACATTGGACTTTCTGCGTGGTGAGTGTTGCGGAACTTCCAACGCACTTTTCTTCCATGATCTCGAGCTGCCTAAAAGGTGACCACAGCAGCTTGTACGGACTATTATCTATTTCTACTCTTACCTGTGCGCGTCAGTTTGTAGATCTACAGGTAAACCAGGATGTAACAAAACTTTATGTAACGAATACTGAATTTAACGACGTGTTTCAATTCCCCATCGCCACCCCCATTGAAGGCCATCATCTGTTTGTGGCCTTTATGTAACGAAACGGTGCGGCGGTTAACCTTGATGTAGCAATGTTGGCGAGCTGATCAGATATTGTTTATTTCACTTGTACTCAAAAGATGAGCAGAGAAATGCACTACTTTAGCGAATACTAGCATTACTGCAGGGCAAGCAGCAACTAAAACCTCTAAAATTGCACTAAATTCCTCATCATGACGATGATTAACCGAGTGACTAGCGCCATCCCAGGTATAACGTATCCTCTTCTCCTTTTGCTTGTTTCGCGTGACACAATAGCAGATAGCTAGAGAACTACACCTGAGTTTTATTTTTTCCCCGCATTACAAAATACCGCGTGTTTCCCCTTGTAAGTGCAGTTTCGGTTCGACTAAGTTTTGAGGTGCCGTCCTACAGTGTAGTCGCGCGTCTTCTCTGCTATCTGTGGTACAGGTCTGTCCATGACGAGTTGCCCGGGCAGAAAACGATACGTTGTGCGTGTACTCCACAAGCGCATATTCTAAATACCCTGTCCGCCGGCGAGAGAAAAGAATGTCGCTGCCTTCTATAGCATCCCAGGAAGCACCCCCTCAACAATTTTCAGCGCTGTAAAGAGCATCAGGTTCGCAAAAGGGAATCCTTTCAGCACACGTTTGGTTCTTAAAACGCGCCAAGGCGCCAAAAATGTGAAAAGGCAGAAGTGATACTGAAGTTACGTTTCTAGTAGTGTGGTGGAGCCCCGTGTAGTGCCTAATCTCGTGTGAAAGCAGCAGGCGCCACTCACGCAGTTTCTTTGCTTTGAAATAAAGGTGAGTTCACCTTCGCTGATGTTTAGCGCGTTGGCTACGTTCCTGCTTCATTGATGATTGTAGTGTTTAACGCGCCGACGCAACGCAGCCGATAAGGCAGGCCGTAGTGGCGGGCTCCGGAATAATTGTTACCTCATGGAGATCTTTAACGTGTGACGAAATCTCGTACGCAAGGGTGTTTAGCTTTTCGTCTCTATAATAAAAGCAGATGCAGCGAAGTTTCTGCTTCATTCCCGCGTGCCTTAATTCGAAATCTTCATGTAGCAAAAACCTGCATGTAACAAAGAATTTCTAACGTTTACAAACTTCTTTTCATACAGGTTTAACTGATGAATAAGCCCGTTCAACCTTGTATCCGGCTGTGACCGTGCGCATTCCCTCAATACCTGCTTCTTCGGCGCTCCACTGCAAGGTCTTGCCCCGTTCTTAGAACACTTTGTGCCAACTCTGCCATTACTGCCCGATTGCAACTAGGCTCTACTACCCAGTAGACAAGTCCACAAACACCACTACGGCGTCTTTTTCAGGTGTGCTTATTTCCAAACGGATGGCGAAGCCTTTGGACTGAATTCACTAAACCGACGGCCTTCACTTTGAAAGTGAACCGTATTGGTGCGCAAACGCATATATTCCTCCGTTAAGCAGTAAAGCAGGAGGCGCAAAACGACGCTCACAGTGACAGCCGTTTGTAGCCTCATTTTGGGTTCCGGAGCAAGCCTTGTGACACAAGGCAACATACTGTGTCTTTCAACGGTTCTTAGGCCGGCCGCACAACTCCCGAACAGAGAAATACCTGCGTTTAGACGCCCAATCCGCATTGCGCTAAATTAACGGCCATATTTTCAGTCCATACAGCACTTGGTCGGGACCCCGTGTTCTGTTCCAGGCCTATTCGAGGATGTCTCGTCCGGCTATATCCGCCATCACAAGGTACTTGAGGCTGTCCCTCCTGTTAACTATCGCGTCACCCCCGCTTCCAGAATTTCGGACCGCCGTAATCGCGGTGCAGAGGTCATGCACGTTTTCGGAGGAAAGGCATTTAATATCCATGTACTTTTAGCACGTGGCTTCTTTTGCCTCACAAACATGTCATGTTGAAAATGCGACCATTTGAAACATAAAAAAAACAGGCACAGTGACGCATTTCAGATATGGTGTTCATCTCCAGGGCGTCCACGCCTGCAGCAAAGACTGGAATGTTAAAGCGGCAATTTGACACGGTCTCAAGGAACACGTGGACGCATCGGGCCGCTGATGAACACTGTTTTTCTTTCAAGGTTAACGACGCGCAGCCGCTGCCGAGCATCGTTGTGCACATTTACGGCGTTTTTTGCTGTATGTAAGTGGACCTCGAAGCTTCTCACCCTTCTTCACTGAATGAATTTGAGGCCGCCCCCCTTCTCCCCGGTGCACACTGTGCTCAGGAGTCAGAGGAATAATGGCGAGGAGCCTATGTGTAAAAAACACTCCGGCGCGGTGCGCGAACACGAGGCGGCTCCCCCCCTGACAGAGGCCTTCAGGGCTCCTCTAAGCCCTGCTTCTAACCGAATGGCTGACCCGCACCCACGTTGCAGAACAGCCTGGAGATCAACAGCGACGCGGTTGTTGATGAGCGTAAGCTCCGAGGTGGCAGGCGTCGTACCGCGCCAATGGAAGTACAGAAGGACGTTCGCACGCGTACTTCTTGTAGCAGATGAGACGAGCCGGCGTAACCTGGGCACGCATTTATGACTTCCGCCTGGAAGGATCGAATGCGGCTTATTTATATGAGAACCATTTAACACCCCGCTTGATGGCCAAAATACGTCGTTACAGGGAGATGGCATTTCTCCAAATAATAACAAGAAGAAAACCTTTGCGAGACGGAATAAACCACTTGAAATAGCGGAGTTGCTTTTTCACTCGCCTTTCGTCTATGGCAGTACGTTGAACGGGTAATGCGGTCTCGAGGGTCGAGGAATTGGGCTAGAAGTTTACGATGTTGGATGAGAATTTTACAACTTAAGGCACGAGTGGGGCTTCGAGGAGGAGCAGGTAGCCTCTTTGCAAAGCACCTGGGAGCTTAAATTCACATTTCAAATCTCGAGGTCTCCACCGTTAGGAATCGATGATGTCAAACACTCTGTACCAGTAAGCATGTTTGGACCATTAAAATATATAACAGCGTTTTCTTTATCTTCTGTGTTAATCAATGTTCGCCTTCTGATTTTTATGCGCATATCGGCGAAAACAATATCCCGTATGACTGCATCACGTTGCAAGCAGAAAGAAAATTATGAAGAAGGTTTTATTTACGTTTTAAATGTTTAGCTGACCGTGTCCGTGCTCGCTCAGCATCGTGTCTTCGGACACGCAAAAAGCAGCAAATATTGAAAAAACTTCTTACGTGCACACAATGCATCTCAAACATTCCAAAACTACAAAGGTAACACCAATAGGTTTTGTTTCAAGTCAAGCACATTAGGCTTTTTTTCTCCCCACGCGAGTTTCTTTGCGCAAAACCTTGTATAGCTACTGCGCATAAGCACTACAGACACTTCCACCGGTTGGCTGGAGTGTAATAACTGTAATCACTAACAATCACTGCACTGATTACTAACAAATTTGATTACTAAGAAACAGTAACCACTAATAATCACTGCAATCTGCACTTATTTCGCAATATTTTCTAGTTGTTTCTCACTTATGTTCCTTAGAATGACGGAGGCTACCACAATATAGAGTTCATCTCAAAGACACGTAATTACCGTGTGCACTTCGGCAAGAAAATTTTTGTCCTCGTCATGACCAGAAAATTACACGGGACAACACCTTTTTCTTTTCCCTAATACCCTGAAGCCATTCACCAACAAATAAAGCGTTCGATTTGACTAACTTCAGTCACCAACCGAACATCAGCTGGTTTAGAAAGAACTGCCCACATAATTAAAAACCCGACAAGATATATGTATTGCCGGTGAGCGCGAACACGGGCGGCACGGCGGAGCGCGCCTCCATGACGTCAGCTTAGGGATTTTCGCATTTGTCGTCTGCTTCACTCAGGCTCGCTCTCCCTTCTGTTTCTTAGCGCTCGGTCGACGTCTGATGCTTGTCTGCACCAGAATTTGCGTGCGTAGCTTTTTGTCAAAATAATAGGCGTAAAATCGCATACGCTAGCTTAAGGCGTGAGTTAAAGTATTGTTTTTGATACTACAACTGAAGAAACATTGCCGTCGTCACCCCATTCCTAGCGAAGCCGGTCCGCTGCGAAGCGGTAAGATGGGGAGCTAGGCGTCAGCTTCTGTATTAAGTCTTTCGGAGAACGGGAACAGCCAGCTGCTAGTAACCGACAACAGCGAAAATACAAGACCAAAACAAATTCTAGGCCTTTTAGGGCTGTCGGCTTTGACAGAAGGCATTACGATTCCCGGTAATCGTATGTAAGGGAAACAGTTTTTGCAACCTTGCTGAACTCTCCACAGTATTGTATCACATCACTTTACGTTTTCATGGTATGAAAGTATGACGGCATGCCCTATGAGCTGCAAAAACTGTACGTTGAGTTCCAAAGAACCCACTGTGTGTATAGGCTTGTTTTATGCCAGGTTTCTAACCGGTATGGAGGTTTATTGAGCAAAAATAGTCATGTCTACGGTAAAGATACAGTAACACTATGTTTTTTGAGACATGGAGGGATATTTCGGTACATTTTCCCCAGCTTTATTTTCCCAATATTCGGATGTGCATTACAGGAGGAGGGCGAAGAGCAGGAGGATAAAACGTTTTAACAGTCAAAGCGAGCTGGTTAGTTTGCCTGGTCCACAGTCCAGGACAGGAGAGCAAGAGTAATTTTCTTCAATTCATAGAATGCCATTCCGAGTAGAATAGGATTTCGTTTTTGTGCCTGGAACGGTTGAAAAACAATAAAGAGCTGCTTGGTAATATTCATCGGTTGCGCGTATACTACTGATTGCGTAGGTTAGCGATTATATCATGCCTTCAACACCGTAATCGTGCCATGATTGTTCGGGTAGAGAGTCAGGTCTTTATGGTAACGATGGTTACGATAGAATTTCGGTTTACAAAAGCCACGTTCGAGTACACTGATCAACCTTGTCTGGGGCGCGATCGTGGTGGCGTAGCACAAACGTACTCATTGTAATTGCATGTGAATAAATAACGGACGCTGCGGATATGCACCTTCTTTCACGCAGCCATAACGAAAGCCAATTTGTGAATAAAGGAATGTATGTCAAAACATGCACACAATCTTTGTGAGCCTCTCGAACATCCCCAACCTACTAATAACACGATTGTGACGGTGAAAAAAATATTGCCTTGGGCACACACAAAACGTCCTTCATCTGTTACAAGTTAACAACAACAAACAAAGAAGACAGGCGCTTTATTTCCTGCCGTTCGATGCGCGTGTAGGTACACTGTAAAAACAATCCGTAATTTTACGGACAAATTACGGACCAGATGGCCGTAATAAAACAGAGCCGTGTTCCGTTTGATGCAGAACAAAGGAAGCACCCGTAATTTAACGGAAGTGCGCTCCGTCCCTCAGTATACGGATGCTCTCTCCGTTACACGTCAAACGGAATCTTTTTCTGCTTTGCAAAATACGGGCGTTTCCTCTGTATGATGCAGAACAGACACAAATCATTTTATTAATAAATGCAAGAAATATACTGTCGTGTCGATCGTCGGGAATCGATCGAGAAGCGAAAACTGCGCCCCGACAACATTCGTGGCGTAATTAATGCGGCTGTGTTTCGTTAGTGTCTAAAGTGTAGTAAACTTAGTGAGGACCATGAGGCCCGTACTGCTCAACACGAGCACTGTATCTTGTCTTTACGACGCTCCGGCGACGTCGCTGCCCCGGACCTGCAAACTGCACATGCGTGTGTGAGCGGCACATTTGTCGAAAATATAAGGTAATTTGCGTGCAGAAGCAGAGTTGGGGAAGGTAATTTAGTTCTTAAGGAATGAATATCGGCAGAAGTATTTAGCCTAAAGCTTAAAACCAAAGCACAGCAAGCACTATTCATGCAGTGCTAAAATCGCAGTTGCAGCCAGTCACACACATTTTTCCGAGCGCTTTCTCGAAACAGCGATGTTGATGGCGATCAACTATTCTGGGGGCTTCGCGGAACCTTACTGCGCAAGCGCTATTTAAGAAATCGCACTTTGTCAGCCAGGAAATCTGTAAGCCAGCTAGTAAACACCTATGTATGGCCCACGCAGGGTGATCACCCATGTAGTATACAGGGTGTTCGGCACAAGGGCAGCGTTCGTACGGTGGTGCAGTGCCTGTCTTCAGCATACAAAATAAGAACAAAAAAAAAGGATTACAAAGCGCGAAAAGACATCAGCACGCCACTTGCTAGTGCGCGCTTGTTCAAAAGTCCTCGAGCGTCGTGTCCATTCGATCAACGTCGGGGGTTCGATTCCTCGTCGAAGTATTTTTTTTTCTTTTCTGAAGGTTCTATCAATTACGGAAAGACGTGCTTTTTGAAACGGGGTGTTTGTTTTGGTACGGCCTTTCCGTACTACGGAATGTCCGTTCTTAAAATTCTTTCCGTTGTCTAAATTACGGAAATGTGTCCGGCAACATTTTACCAGCAGCTTTCTCCGTAAAATTGGCCATTTTGTTTACAGTGTAGCGCAAGAGTGTTGATTCGTCGTAAGAGCATCTAAAAAATACTGTAGGAAGCCAACGCATTTTGAATCTGTGCGCTGAACCTCGCGAATAAGCTAAAAAGAACAGGTTGAACACGAGCTTCTGTCCGATGCTCTGAAGAAAGTTGTTATTTTACCCCTCGTGTATTGCAAACTTGCGGGAGATACAGCTCGAAATTGTTCAGATATGTGAGAAGCTTGCAAAAATGAATAATTATAAAACTACGTTTCTAAATGCACTCATGCATCAAAGCGGGCGATTTGGTGCTCAGGTCAGTGCTGCCCCTCACAAGCGGAGTGTAGCAGACGACAGCGGCGCGAGTCCCTAAGCCGACGTGAGAGCTAGGGGGCGCCACTCAAACATCTCAGCGCCAATAGAAACGCGTGTCCACATTCGCGCGCCAGCCAAAGTAGCGCGCGTCGCAACCACAGCAGGAGACGAAACAACCGCGCTCACCCTGGTCAAATCAATGAAAGGTGCGAGAAGTCTCCAATGCCCAGGCCATCACGACAGGAAAAGATGCTGTCGTAATTAACATGAACTCTCAGGCACCACGCCCCAATTACCAACCACGTTGAGTGAGAAAGACGGAATTGGCATTATCACGAACATATTTAACGAACCTGGTACACAGCTTAAATGCATGCGCGGTCATGACGCCCTAATGAGTGATGCCGCCCTTCGGGATGCTACCGTACTCTTATACATCGTCTTACTACGCCAGGGAAGAAACACGGCTTGCAACGTGTAAGGCAGAACTGCTTGTTAGGTATGCTGCCGTCCAGACAGCGGAAAATCATCGACTCCGCATTCCCAGTGGACAAGAGCAGGAAACGTTCGAAAACTTCAAACGAATACGTTCCTGCACTGAAACTAATTTACACCACCTGTGAAATGCCCCTCTACCCGCTGCGGTGGCGCAGTGGCTCTGTTGAGGGCGAAGACGCGAGTTCGATTACCGGCGCGACGGCCTCTTTTTTGAGTTAGACTAAAAGCAAAAATGACCGTGTGCTCGAAATTCCCGCACACGTTAAAGTCTTTCGATTTCGACACGTTGAATGGCGAATTAGTTTTTCACACTCAGTTGACGGGGGATCTATGCGTATCGGTGGAAAAAGCTATTATACCAGCAGGCCATTCTGTTCTAATAAACGACTTCTCCTTTCCCATTCTGGTCAACGCTCCAAAAAATGTAAATTTATGCAACGTGGCAGAAATTGCGGATATAAATTCGTTTAAAACTTCCAAAGTCTGCAAATGCTTGGCTCTGAAACTTTTAATTGGATACCTAGGCATGAAGAAAAAGATAAATTGACAGAGACCGTTGAATAACCTTAAAATAATGGGGAGTGAAAACGTAAAACACAATTAACTTGCATCGCCTACTCTGCTCCAACTACGGCTTAGCGGGCTCCTTAATAGCGAATATTTGCAAGCACATCTGTACACTGTTACGAATTCGCACAATGTAAAAAAATTCCCTTCACTCTTGCAGGACAGGGATTACCGGTCGTTGGTGGACTGGAGCGGTGTGTAATAATGGATATTAACGCGAAAGAATAAATGCCGCCAAAATACCTTTTCTCGCTCGATCAAGGTTCCAATTTGTCTGTCAGAACAAAAAAAAAAAAAACATTCTGCGAATACTAGATAGCACAAATGAGGGGTTTCTTTTTCAAAATGTGTCAAATCCACTCAAACAGAATTTGAGAAACGAGCGAAAGTTTGTTACGGGACCTATATTTAATGCTGTTAAAGCTGTTATATGACATGTTTAACGTGCCAACTAGGGGATGATTTGCGGCCACAAGTAATCAGAAATTATGCGGCGCGTGTTCTCACCATAAGAAGCATAAATTTCGATTTGGCTAGCATTAAATGGGAGCACTCAATCTGAAGCGGCGTTCTTGGGAAAACAATATTGAAATTGACTTTCAAAAGTGGTACGATGGAGTTTTCGTTCTTGTCCAAAATCCAAAACTCTTGGAATGTTCTGATCGTATCTGTTGTGCAAAATTGGTAACACACATTCTCGATACTCAATGCGCTAACGACCACGACTAGGCGCAATGGGACCTGTGCCTCTCGTCCTCATAATACTATTAGTCTTTTGCGCTGTGAACTTCAAGAAGAAGGCTCCGGTTTGAACATGGGCAAACAAAGTCACATTGACTGCCTTACACTGAATACTACGCTAATTTCACGCAATCTGTGGGTGACTTGCCCATCTCCAGAATCCTTGACTGGTAGTTCTAAATGGTTAATATGGAGACGGAAAGCGAAAACGCCTGTGTGTCCACATTTCGGCGCACGTTGAAGATCCCGAAGTTTTGTCGAGATTAATCCGCAGCCATCCACTACTTCGCGCTTAATAGCCCAGGTGTAGCATTGACGCGCTAAATCCCCACAATTGCATATTGCGTTTGAGAGCTACAAAAGGGGATTGTACTGTGATCTGTTGACGAAAATTGTGACTTATAACATTGTCCCACTTGCCCCGCCACCCCCCCCCCCCCCTTAACTGGGCACACAGTGGTGGCTATCATGCAGCCAGTAAAGCTTGCGCTGGAAAACACGCAGAACAAGGTTTGCGCTTTCAGTGCACGATCCTGTACCATCGTACAGAGGCTCTTACAAAAACAAACCCACGGCTGCATGCAAGAGGGCCACGTGAAATGAGAAATGAAACTCCAGCGGCGGCAAGCCTGAACAGTGCGAAGTTCCTTTCTCGTTGGTTGCTACTCTTATTGTATGAGCAATACACAGGAGAGCGCGCTAAATCGGTACGAAGCAGCAAAAACAAGAAGCTGTCGCTTGCGTCGTGCTGTTCGTCTCGGACGTGCATCAGACGCCCTCTGCGTCACGTCCACGGCGCTCGCGTGATTATGTAGCATCGAGCTAAATCTAACTTTCGGGGGGATCGCCATGTAAGATATCCCTACTCTTTCTTCACAAGAGCAGTTAAGTTCCCCCTTTTGTATTTTCTACATTGGGAAAGCAGGATTAAACTCTCTTGGTCGACTTTAAAACCGGGTGGTGAAAGCCGGCCCATTTTCATTCTTTTCTGGGTTTTGTTTTTCCCATTTTATGTCGCCTGAATCACCCGTTCCCATTTTGAAACATTAAATGCGCGAGAAACTTCTATCGGGTTTTAAAAGAATTTCAAGCAAGTGAACGAACTGCTGAGTTAGGCTACTTCTGTCTGCACTTGAAGTTTGAGAGCAAGCGTTACCACAGCATCGCCGGAATGTTTCTGAAAGTTTAAATTTCGGAACGGCTAAACAACACGTTAGGAATGATGTCTCAACCCAGAAATACCCAAGCGTTCATCCGTTTCCGGCGAAATAAGCAAAGATTACAAAGGCACAAAGCATGATAGTATGGTTTTAGATTTTTTCAATACGCGTTCTTGATGTGCTTATTAAACTGCTGAAAAGCGCCGTTATATTTGTCACCATAATTGGCCAAACTAACGAGAATAAAGGGTGATTTCTTATGGTACTAAGACATCTCATCTTCCAGCAATAAAATGAACAAATGCAGCTGTTCATTGCTTCGATGTACAGCTTACATTCATTCCGCATATCGAACTCCTTCAATGCAAATGCCTAAAAAAATGAATATTCCGAAGGTCCTCTCAAAGCAGTCCTATGGAGCCGGAAAGCAACTCCGCCTGCCCCTCTACAGTGCCTTGCAGAGCATCGGCTTGACTATGGCAGTGTCGTGTATGGGTCGGCAACAAAAACAGCACTGAAACTGCTCGACCCAGTGCTGCATCTGCCCTTAGCCTCTCATGCGGCGCTTTCCGCATTGCCCTGTCTCCCGCTGATGCTTCCAAGGGCATCAGCGGTTCTATGCTCACTTGTTGTATGCATCTGAAATCGTGTCTCACACCAACCATCCTTTAAATCCTGCCATTACCAGTACGTCACATTTACAACTATTTTTAATCAGGCCAACAGCTTCCTTACCTTTGTCTCTTAGAGTGAAAGAGGGGGATTCGAAGTTCAAGGTCTCCCTTCAGACAAGCACAAGACACCCATCCGAAATATCATTCCAAGATGGCATTTACGCCCTATATCAAGAGACCTGTCATTCACAAAAGTAGAAAAAAATAGGGTACCCGGACTGCTATTTTGCAGCACTTCCTGTTTCTGCGGAACAAGTACAGGTGCATCGAATTCTATAGTGTTGCGTCAAAAACTGCGTCCAGTATCTCATGTGTTTCGCACTGACCAAACATTAGTGTTACTAAAACAATGAATTTTCATAACAGTGTTTACACGAAGAAGCGTACGGTATATTACTGGTTTCCAATAACATCATCCAAAATAAAATTTCCAGGTCCGCCGTGTACACAGATTCCCTGAGCGTGGAGCAGGCAGTGTCATGAAGAAAGCCTTCTAAAAAAATATGCGATCAATCTCCTTTTAAAGTTCGGCGCACGTTAAAGATCCCCAGGTTGTCAAAATTAAACTGGAGGAATTAACTACAGCGCGCCTCATCGCGTGCGTTGCATCGGCGTGTTAAACCCTACAATTATTCAATCTTCTAAAGGTTATAATGACTGCTCATGGCTGAAATCTTGAAATAACTATATGCTGGGTTCCGGGGAACAGTGGAATCGCTGCCAATGAGGCCGTCGATTCAAAGGATGCGGCCGGTGCCCTCGAGAACACAGTGGATATAACGACAGTACCTTACACTGGCCTCACGATATTCATCAGAAAAGACCTTCGTGACACATGGCAATCACACTGGAGTCAACAAACAGACAAGAAACTATACGTAATGAAACCAGGCTTGGTACCATACACAACGGACTCACACAACAAGCACACTGAAGTCGCCCAGGCTGGGCTACGGATAGGCCACGCACATGTAACGCACTCCCAATATCTGACTGGATCTTCAACGCCCATGTGTAGCAGATGTGGGGAGGGCCAATTCGTGCCTCACATCCTAATCACATGCAAGGCACTTGAAACAATCCGACACAAACGTTTCCCTGAACTCTAAACACGACACATTCTACTGCACCCTTCGTACTTTTTAGCCGACGTGTTTTCTGTCCAGCGTGTTTTTAAGTTAATAGCAGCAGCAAAATTTTTACAACTCTTGTCTTATCACGCATAATTATCCTGGCCCATACACCAGCCATTACCCTTGTCGTTTGTTTTGTGTCACTTTTATTTTTACTCACTGGTTTTAGTGTTTTTATGATTGCCTTACTCAACTCACTAAACAACTCGTTGTTTGACGCTCTTCGCCCCTGTTGGCCTTGTGCCACTAAACATCAAGCATCACCTTCATCATAGTTGTTCATTGCTACGGAAAAACCCAGCACCCCCGCCGAGGTGTAGGGGAGATTTTCGAGGCATATTTTAGTAGCACCCGTCCAGGCAGGTCACCGCCCAAATAGTCGCTGCGCTAATCATGAATCTTGTAGCCCAGAAACACCTTCTATACGATTATGTCCCTTGATAATAGCGAAATATGGAGGACGTACCGCGCTTTCTGCATAGCAGGTTACCCCTTCACAACACAAGCCACAAGCCACAATTCCCTTCTTACTTCTTTATTGCCGCCAGTCTCACAGTTTCAGCGATCCCGTCTTCGCATTCCAACAACACGAGGAGCCTTCAGAGGTTGAGATATTTTTCTCGGCGGCGAAACGTGTCGGGTTCCCAGTCTTTGCTCACTCACGTTGCAAGATGGCTAACATTCACCGGATCTCTCGAACGACCCCGGTGATGAATTATAGACCGAAACCCAAGATCGCATGCGTGGATAGGGCGAAAATATTCTGGTAAAACACGTTGTTCTTTCGTGGTTCCTGTGATCGAACACGACCGCCATGAAGCAACTTTATTAGGCTTGTTAGGGACCGCGTTTCTGTTGAATATTGATAGTTACTTTGGGTGTTCAGTGAGCCTAACTGGTATAGCAGGTTATGTAGAAAGGAAGACTGCTTCCGTACAAGACGGCCGCTATGATACAATGCTATTTACACTTTTACCGTGATGGCCGACCCCGTGGGAATATATCCCGTCGTGTTGCTCCAGAATTTGTCTTGTAACATGTTTGCCATATTTGGCGGTGCTCGTCACCATCCATGGCCCTATAAGATCGCCAGTTCGGCTCCGTGAAGAGCGTTCCTTAACAATCTTGCACTGGGTCCGCTTTTTCCATTCGGTCATTCGGTCCGCCAAACGTCTAGGCGTATTTCAGCTTCACTTATGGACATCTCTTTGTTTGGGCTGTGGTTCCTCCTAATTCATCACATTCATTCCTGCTGGGAAGGACTTCACTATTTATAATAAGCTGATTTTTCGCAAAGGTTTGGGCCATTTTTAAATTGGTGTGACACCTTAGTACAGCGTGAATCTGTGATTAGTATGCGGCTGGTTGTACAAATTCATTTCCAAAGTTGGACACCAAACTACTCCCGTTATAACCAAAAAAAACATTTGCGAGCAAAACAACGCAGTTGTAATATAGACACAAAAAAATACTAAAGATATAAAACACACATTTGTAAAACATTGGGAAAGAAAACCGACAGACTAGCTGGGGAGAAACAGCACTCCTAAAAAGGAATGTTTGGGTAGTGGGGAAACTAAATTGCGACTACACCGCAAACAACTTCGCTATATTAGGTTAAATGCGCGGCTGCGTGAGCTAAATAAACGACAACATGGAAGTAGTAATATTGTATCCGCGGGACGTCTGGCCGTCTCGATCAAAATAAAACCTTCCCAGATGAGCCCTAACTTCTAGAAAGCAACTGAGCTGCCGAAGCAAACTAGCATATAACGGCGTTCGAATAACGAAGAGCTGATATTGTTGGCGCTCTCGTAATCTCCTGTTCATTCAAATAAGTAAGCAAGGCATAACAGAAACATAATCGAATTCGGAAGGCAGCTTATCGAGAGTAATGGGCGGATGAGTCATTTATTGCGATGAACGACTATTCCTTCTTCTTCTTCTTCTTCTTCTTTTTCTTCTCCTTCTTCTTCTTCTTCTTCTTGATCACCGCCACCACCACCACCATAATCATCATTATAATAATCATCATCATCATTATCATCACCACCACCACCACCACCACCACCGCCCACAGCCTATCTACGCCCGGTCCCGTGCTAACTGCGACCAATTTTAAATGCGAATGCACTTCTTAAGCGACCCTGAATCACGCGTCCACCGCCGTCCGTCCGTCCGCACCACATACCCACTTAGGGCGATTGGCCAGGAAGAGTTCCTAATTTCTTTAGCACATACCCACTTAGGGCGATTGGCCAAGAAGAATTCTTTCGCATCACCCGTGCATTCCCACTTCCCCATGCTCCCCTTCGGGGAAATGCGGGTGAATTTTAAGTGCGAATGCACTTCTTAAGCGACCCTGAATCACGCGTCCACCGCCGTCCGTCCGTCCGCAGCACAGGTGTTATCGCGGGCCTCGTCGCCCCTAGCAACGGCGCGGAGCGGAGGGGAGCGTGTGTACCAACGGCGCAATGACGTAGTACGCCACGTGACGTCGCGCGCTCTCGCCTCCTCTCCCCTTCGCTCTCCTGATGTCGCTCACTCTCGCCTCCTCTGCCCTTTGCTCGCCTTGACGTCGCTCCCACCACCATCAACGGCAGCTACATCGACCTGGCCTTTGCGAGGAGCTGTCTGATACGCGCGGTCTTGCAACAACTCTTGACCGTACATTTCAGTGACCACAAGGCGGTCATAATGACCGTCAACTACAACGACAACACCAACAAGTGCTGAATAAAGAATACTGTCGTTTCACTTTACTTGCGTGTGTGTGGGATCTCCTCGAACATACACTTTAATTCACCAAGACTTCCAGAGAACGACTAACGGGGTGTGTGAATCCCCACTTGATCACGCGGGGATGTTAAATGCAACTAACGGGCGAATGCCAACACAGTTCAACATAACTCCCCCTCATATCATCACCCGTGCATTCGCACTTCCCCATGCTCCCCTTCGAGGAAACGCGGGTGTTTTTCTTTATCTCCGCAAACTTCGTGATCTCATCTGGCCATATAACTTTCTGCCGCCCCATGAAACGCTTTCCTTCTCTAGGAATCCACTCTGCTACCCTTCATGACCAACGGTTATCTTGCTTTCGCATTGCATGCCGTGCCCACGCCCATTTCTTCCTGATTTGTACTAATGTGTCCTTAACACGCGTTTGTTCTCTGATCCCCTCCAGTCTGTTTTTGTGCCTAATGTTAGGCCTATCATCTTCCGTTCCACTGCGCGCTGAGTCGTCCTCAATTTAAGTTGAACCATCTCGGTAAGCCTCCAAGTTTCTGCCCCGTAGGTGATTGGTACTGATTACCGGTAGGATGCTGCTGTCATACACTTTCTTCTTCAGGGACACTGGTAGGCTGCCATTTATTATCTGACTTAGTATGACACAACTACCATTGCGGCAGTCGGTCTTCAATTTTTGTCAGAATTTGCAGTTGTCTAGAGATACCACGTAAAAATTATAGTTGAAAAATTTAGTTTAAATATCGCGCGTGAAACCGCTGGCACATACGCGGGACACGTTCCTCCATGCGCAATGCTACTTTTTCGGAAAAAGATCTACTTTGGATAGTTAGAGTTGTTAAGATGACGTGCTAGGAACGTGAGTGCATCTTTCACCCTTACACTGCAACGGCAGCCTGGAGGATACAAAATATGGTTTTCTAAAATGGTGTATGCAGTCCAGGTAAAATCAATTATCTGTGGTAGAAAGTGGGCTTTGTAATCCTGCATTCTTCACACTTGCGATAAAACGTTCCAATAACACCATTTTTTATGTTTTCAACGGAGACTGGCGGATAATTTATTATGAACGCGAGAACAATATCAGGATAATTTATTGGTTTTTCACTCGCGCTCATCCTTCGCTGTAAGCCGTGCCTGGCAAGCATACTCTTAAGAAGGCCATCTCAAACAACCGCCAAAAACGAAGGCCACAATGAGAAGCGAGTATTTCCTGTATTTGGAATTTGCAGCAGCGACAACTGGATGGTGGTAAGGACGCATCACGGCTGGGGCTCCCACACAAACTATAATGCAGGGGAGAAAAAAGGATACGTGATTTCAGCAAGCGCCGAACATGTGCTGTGTCGGTGCGGCGGCCAATGAAGTATCGCGAAGACAAGAGAGCTAGTGGTCTCATTCGTTGGTTTCCGCGTTGATGACGGGTACCAATCATGTCGTTCTCCTAAAGCCTCCCCCGTAACGCAACGCTACCATAAATGATACCAGAATCAGCATCACGGCATGTATATAACTAGATAGGAAGGAATTACAGCTAGCTCGAAGAAGCCAATAGATGCATCAATTATCGACACTGACGACTCGCATGTGGTTTATTCAGACGAGAAACTTAAAACAGCGTTAATGGCACAAATTTACTAACTCATTTGCGGATCTGCGGTGGCCCGCTCCCGGCCGCAAGCGGGTCTAAATTCACCTAAACTCGGCCAACCGTCAGCCTGCACCGTCTGACGGCTAAATTTGGCGAACCGGTCGTTTATACGGGACCACCGTATTGCTCTTTCGCCCAGCCATATGAAGTTTCGCTTTAAAAAAATATAACGGCCATACTGTCCCGACATCCCAAATACAACCACTCATTTGGTTTGGATGTGCCCTGACAACCCTCCACCCACTCAACCACACACCCTTGAGCCGTGTGAGAGCTTGCTGCACAGTGGCCAGCTCGCGGATGAGGAGCTTTTTGTGACGCGTGCCCGGGACGCCGCAGCAATGCGTGGACTACCGGACTAGGATGTCCACCCACGTCCGATGGTAGCACTCAATGCGATAATAAAATGCTTTCCACTCCACTCCACTACACTCGGCAGATGCTATCGTTTAACGCAAAACCAATGGAGCCGCAGCATAAGGCTCCTTTGTCGCACGTTCCACCCCCAGTACGCTGGGCGTAGTCATCAATCTCTGCAGCAGTTCCCTCCTTTACTTAATCGGCCGACTCGGGAAGGTTACGAACCACATTTGTTCACCGGCGGCGGCACCGCTTGTGCTCGACACGGAGAGCGGCGACAAACGAGCCTGGCGGGGGAAACTTTAAAATTGTGGGCCGAAGGCGGCTGTCGTCCCGGCAGTGCCCATGGGAGTTCCTATAGGCCTGCCCCCCTAACAGTGCGGCTGTACTCATCAACGCGGGAGCCGCGGTGGAACGTCGGGCCGAGTACGCCGCGGGGCCCTTCGCTGCAGCGCTGTGCTCTCAAGGATTGTTCCACGCCAGGATGCGACTAGCCTGAAAATGTCTCCGTGATCTCGTTGAACCAGGAAAAAAAATCCTCCGTCGCATGCCCCCGCGCGAGGGACACGAGTAAATGCAGAGCATTGGGGTCGTTTACGTGGCGTAGCGTTGGTGGTGGTGGTGGTGGTGGTGGTGGTGGTAGTTGTTGGTGGTAGTTGTTGGTGGTGGTAGCTGGGCTTGAGAGGGAGAGAGAGAGGGATAGAGAGAGAGAGAGAGAGAGAGAGAGAGAGAGAGAGAGAGAGAGAGAGAGAGAGAGAGAGAGAGAGAGACGGATGTAGGTAACGTCAACTTTTTATTTATTGCCATCACTTGCACCCCCACCCGCCCCAATCGGTGGGATATTTATTAAGTGCACTGCACTTCTTAAGCGACCCTGAACCTGCGTCCACCGGCGATGTCCGCGCACGTGGAGATGGGCGCGCTCAGCCTGGCCGCTGACATGGCACATACCCACGTGGGGGATTGGCCACGAATCTCCTCGTCTTCGTTGGCAACGGGGGGAGATGGGCGCGCGCTGCCTGGCCGCTGAAATGGCACATACCCACGTGGGGGATTGGCCAAGAATCGGGCGTGAGAAGGGCTAATGCACCTGCTTAAAGGAGTACTGACACGAAATTTCAAAGCTGAGATCCGCTCTAGCAATCAAGTACAACGACAACACAAATAGGTGTCTGTGAATAAATGCATCTTTCTTTCTTTGTAGTTGTGTGTGTGTGTGTGTGACCTCTCTTTCGCGAACATTACCGAACCGCGCAAATTCAACTCGTGCATTCTCACTTTCACATTCTTCCCCTCTGGGAAATGCGGGGAATTTTTTATGTTTCTCTTCTTCTTCGCTTGCGTTCGGCGTCGGCAGCGCGCCGCCTCGCCGCCTTGTCTTCTGCCTACGTCGACGAAGACGATGGTACGATGTCTTGTACTGGTTCCGCGACGCTGATGTTGGATTGCGTCGCGGTACTAGTTGAAGGTCTTGCTTCCATCGCTTATCAACTGCGACCGCCGACGAACGCAAGAGAAGAGACCGCAGGAGTTGACTGAAGTGGAGCCCGCGCCAACCCGCTTGATAGGGGGTGGTTGTATTGCGGTAACGTTTAGTGTTTTGGGGGGTTGGTGCTATCACGTCTACACCACGCAGCTATCACGCCGCTAGCACGCCGCTGAGTCGCCAACGCCCGCCGCTGACGACGTAAATTGAATGAGTCAAGTATATAAGGCGCGTTCGTAGCCTTTGATTCTGTTTCGTTTTGTAGCGCAGTGGGTAGAGCACCGTGCACCTTGCGTTCCACCCGCAGGGTCGTGGGATCGAAACCAGGCGCCGGTAACTGTTATTTCTTTTTTTTTATAGTGTAGGGGGAGGCCAGCTGCTGCGGACGCCGACTCACGGGTGACATCGTGAGTTATACAAATGCTCTGCATTTAAAAATGCTCCGCGGAGATTCTTGGAGCCCGCTGTGAAGGCCTAAACTTCACGTTACTGCGCCCAAACAATGCAATTTCCGAACGGAGGAGTTAGACGCGGCGAATCACTCGTTAGGAGGGTCTGTTCATTATAGCTAACACAGCGTCCCCTTATGAAAATGAACTTTTCCTTTCTGTTTACTTTGTGTCTCCTGCATGTTGACTGTGTGGCCTTTCTTTTGACTTTTCCTTTGTGTTACCTCTAGGACATAAGCAGGCTGTGTACTTTTTATAGACTGCCGGATAAACAGCCATGATGTTTTGCCTTTATATGTACTATGGTAAAGACAAAGTTTAAATTACTATACAAAGATTTTATTTCGGATGAGAGGTATAAAACTTTAAAAATGACTTGCTTTCTTCTCTTTCTGAGTTCCGCAATGCTATTGCCCATGTGTGTACTTAAGGCAAAATGAAGTCAAAAGACTTTGGCCTGTTTCCCCTGTGTTGCCTCTAGGACAAAGGCTGTAAGATAGAACTTGAATTTGCTGTCTTAATTCTTCTGTGTGCCGTAATGCTGTTGCTTATGTATGTACTGAAGGCAAAATGAAGTCAAAAGACTGACTTATGTCTTTTGTGTTGCCTCTAGGACACTGGGAGGAAGGATAACTATTTGTTGCCTTACATTCTTTTTCTGAAGATTGTGCTTCCTCAAGTAAACATAAAGTCGAGCATGTAAGCCTTAATTATACTCGAAAGGTTAAGTTTTTTGGCTTGGCTAGAGATGGTAAGAAACAATGCCGATGGTTTGTGGAAATTCTGCAGCACTGTATACGTTATTTCGTGCTAGTGAGGTCTGATAAATTCGCAGAATTAATATTACCAACTGGTACGTTTGTATGAAACAGTGGCGTAAGAAGGATACATATTGAACGAGGCTGTTCGAAGTGCCTCGTCCCTCCCATTACGAAAAAAAAGTGGGAGGGAGAAGAATATACAGACCAGAAAAAGTAAAGAGAACACAAAAAGCCGAATAGAAAACGAAGCAATGAAAAGAAAAACAACCTAAAAAGTGGCTTCTGATTGTCCTAGTCTGTGTTTTCCTTCAGGGTCGTTGTAAAATGGCTTATCTTTGCAACTAAATGCTGAAGCGGTGTACTGTTTTTTGGGGCAGAGCTTGCGGTAGAAATATATTGCGACAGAAAAAAAAAGGGACACAGCCAGACGACAGCAACAAGAGCAACAACAATGTCAAAATATAACCTAAGGCAGAAAACTTCAATTAAAACACGGTTAAAAAAAAAACAAAACAAAGGTAACTCTAAGCGGGTTTCGAACCTCCGCCCTTTGAGTCAGTAGGCGAGTACTTAACCACCAAGCCACCAAAACAGTGAAGATCAGGCCGTAAACCTAGGTCTAAATACTTGAGCTCACATAGTCTTGCTGAGCCTCCATTTGAGTGAATTGTTTGCCTGCGTGTATTTGACGCACGGTGCTTTTGTGTGCGTGCGTGCGTGCGTGTGTGTGTGTGTGTGTGTGTGCGCGCGCGCGCGCTCGCGCGTGTGTGTGTGTGTGTGTGCGTATGCGTGTGCGCGCGTGTTTGCGTATGTCTGCGGGGAATAATTTTTTTATCCGGCCGTTCTGTTTGTGAAAAGCCCACAAACCACCACAAACAGTGAATGGTGAATGCTTGGACGCTGAACAAAACACAAAACAGTCAATCTAGATGTAGATGACGATGATAATAACTTCGTTTGTTAATCCATTTTTATTCGCTTTTGAGTAGCAACAACTTACGACAACAAAAGACGTTGCTCGCATCAAGAAAATATACTGTCATTATATATATGTTTGCTATTATCAACTTTAACAAAATACTATAATGGCGTCTGCCTAGTTTGCTTCAGGGGTAATGATGAAGGAAGAAAGTAACTGCTAAAACTCTATGACTGCTAGATAGCCAACTGTAGTAATAAGTCTAGTCTGGGCTAGCATATATGCAGTCCCTGTTCTGTGATGCAGTCAGGCCTCTCAAGCTTGGACGTTCCCTGTCTTCCCTATAGGCGGCGTAAAAATCGACGCCCCACGTGACCAACCTAAAGCGCTGTTTTCGACCATCAAGCCCACCAGACGGCGCAGGCAAAATGTTACTTTTGGTATAGAATACAAAACATTCATTCCGTGACTCAAAGAGCCCACACAGTTCGCTTACAATGTGTTATTTAAAAATACTATTAACAAGTTCCGCATCAAACATCCGTTGAGCAAAAATGTACGCAACTTTTTACGAACAGCCGACTGGTGCACCACCTCGTTTCTGAATTCGCAACCACAAAGCCGCCAATTCAAATTGAAACCGCTGCAACGGCCGACCGTTTCAATGTGCGCGGAGCACCGGTTTCGTGACTGTTATTGCTGTTATGTGCTTTTGCGTCCATCAGTTGTTGAGAGGACTGGCAAAACACGGGAATTGAGTGCTTGTGGAATGACAAATGTGGGAAATTCCGCATCGGAAGGCAGCTGTCGAGGCCAGAATATTAGATTCTTCCAACAGAAGGTGAGTGTTATGCACTCCGCTAGAAAGACGGTGCAAAGGAAACCGTTGTCGCCGTCAATACTTCATTTGTGCCCTTCGTTCGAAATCTTAGCGCAAGTGAACGAGTTGTTATGGCAAAAAAAAAATGTTGTCACGAAAGCGACGTACAATTGCAGCGATCGAAATGAAATGATGTCCTGGCCTCTGTAAACTTGCGGATGTCAATAAAGGATTTGTTCTCACTTGCTGCTCACTGTGGTCTGTGCCAGTCGAGGCCATCTGGTCACCTGGCGTAACATCACTTCACTAGCGCGGCGCAAGTAAACACGCGACCAGCGTGCCAGCCAGCAGGAGCAGCCACGGCCGGACTCGACGCCCCTTTCGCGCGCGGGAGGAGGAGAGTCGAGTCCGGCCGTGGAGCAGCGAGCCGGCGGCCGCCGTGCGAGGGCAGCCATGTTATTAAGGAGCTCAAACGGCCTGTGCAAAAAGCATCCGCCATGTTTACAAAGCCGTGTTTACAGCGCCATCAAGCGGGCGTACTGGGTAGTTCACGACGCCGCCACTACGCTTTTTCTGGCACTACAGGCAAAGCTAGACCTTTGCTTCTCTAAAATCCTCCCTGTTCTGTGATGCAGTCATTGTTATAGGTGCGCAAGAAAAGACGTGGTTTGTTCGTTGTGCGTGGTTTTGGTGGTTTGTTTTCGATTTGCTGGTGTTACGTGAATTACTACGTGCTCCTCCTGCCGTAATATTACGTGTTAGTGCTCTTGTGCCACCTGAAACATCGTGAGTGCTGGCAAAGCGTCTGTGTCATCGCCGTACTGCGCTGCTGTAGCAAACGCACATCGAGGTCGCCATTTGACAAAATACCTGACAAGTTGTGCGTGCCTACGTGAATCAAGAGTCTCTACTGCAAGTTCCAGTCTGTCGACGCGACGTGTGAAAAATGCTGCGTGTTCTGCCGTAAGTGATTGTTTATCGTGGTGCATGTTAAAATTTTATTACGCGTTGCCGCAGTGCTGTTTTGTTAAACGTGTTGAGTATATTCCTTGGTGTTCGGCTCGCCGCGCTTCTTTTATTGTAAATTACCGGCTGCGTCGGCGCGGTCATAATGAGCTTCCAGGAGCGGCGGCCAGTATGCTGTGTGAGTGATCGACCCCCTTGCCATTGCCGGCAACGAAAATATTATGCTGACGGCCCAGCGGCCGCCGCTTGGCTTGGGTGGATTCGACGCTAAAGCTTGTTGCATGAAAAAAAAAAAGAAAACTGCGTTAATGGTTGTAAAACAAAACGCCCACTCCCCGATTTTTTTTTTTTAGGAGGCAGTTGACCCACAGTATATTTTTTTACAGGACGTAGGCAGCTTAGCATTGTTCTAACGGGTAGTTTTCGTTTACGGGTAAAGAAATGCAAGGAGACTGCATTACATTTGTAGTTATAATACGTAAGAGTTGCATATACGTTGAATTTTCAACATTTAAGCATTGCTAGCAACTTTATAAGTAGTACCACCTGCACAAGGTCTTTAGGCAGTGAACATTTGACCAGATAATTGTTTAGACGTCGCAGCTTGAAAACATGCTGTTCCAGCCTGCATTGCTGGTGCAGTCACAGGGCAGCTTTCACTGTTTTAATGCAAGAAATTTTTCCACCTTCCTAAGCTCATCCAGCATCGTCATGATCAGACCGAAATTCTTGTGTGGTGTGACATTATTTGTAACTGGCTTGCATAAATTGTCTTGACCGTAACATGTTGAGCATGGGTTAAACGTGTTGATTCTTACAAATATGCATGTGATGGGGATACAATCACGGTGCGAAAAAAATTAAACAGGGCGTGGGCTTGCCACCGTGCTCCTTCGCCATCCTGTTTTTTCGTTTCGTCAGCATTTCAACTTGCCTACCCCTTGGAGGTATTGGCACGCTGAGACGTTCACCATGTGCCTCAGAGAGAATTTTAATGGCGCCATGAAGACAAAATACAAGTTTGTGTTATTCGAAAGATTTCGTGTGGTATGGTGCCCCCAGCACTTGTCCAAATGCAAACGATGCTTTATTCACTGAGAAATTCATTAATTGAAGCTAAAATTTTGGTTTTCCCGCTAAATCGTGCATTTTCAGGGTCTGCAATGACATCACAGGAACCGACCGCTCTGCAGCCGATTGGGAAACCTTCTTTACCGTTAGTTAACCTAGATGGTGCCACCATACCGTGGCAAGCCGCTTTCTGCTTTTGTTTTGTTTTTACCGTATTTAAACGTGGCTTGTTTTTGTTCAGCGAGAAAATAATGGTTTCGTGAAACATAGTGCTCGCTCCACAAATATGGTCACGTAAGACACCGTTGCTTGTGTCAATCGGCCATTGTTGTCCGAGACAACCCCAAAGCCCCGCAGTCCTGTGCAGCTAAACCAAGCATAGTGCGCGCAGTACCAACAGCAGTACGCATCAGTACTTCTATGCTTACGTGTGCTTTCCTAACCTTTACTGTTGGTCCCACCATTCTTACTACTGTAAAAAGAATGTGCCCTAAATTTAAGCGCAAATAGTTCGTTCGGCAAGCTTATAGCCTCTGCCTAATTCACGTTTGCTGTTGCCGCCCTCCGCTAACTGCAGAGCTGGCGGGTATGACATAGGTTCTGTTGCGGGAAATGAGCTAGTGGGTCGCATGGCCATTTCCTTTGTTCCTAATTTGTAGCTTATTTGAGTGGAGTTTATGTTAAAAATGGTGTCAGCATGATTCTAGCAACGGAATCCTTTGAATGAACCAAACTTGTGTTTTCTCTTTTTCTCTTCGTGGCTCCTTTAAAAGCCGTAACCATGTTTCGCACCCTCTGGACCAGAGAATGTGCTTGCACAGTGGAAATCTGGGGCCACAGATTTCTACCACCTAGGGATATTTAATAGGCTTAGTTTAACATTAATTCAGTGTAAGGATGCTTCTGTTCCTTTAAAGTATGGCTGAAAGCCTTGTAAGGATTGTAATGTATGTACAGTGCTCACGGATTGAAACGCGACACTGCAAGCGCGTGGCCTGCGCTACATGCAGCGCCGCCAGTGGACGCCCGTGGAAGTAGGTGTTGCATTGTGGTATACCACGAGGATGAGAGTGTTTTGACCATAAGCTTGCTGCTTCCGGTTGCCAATAAGCGGGGCAGTGGTTCCCCGCAGCGACAGCGGTGCGCTGTCAGCGACAGCGGCGTCCATGGACGGCGCTGCATGTATTGGCGGCCACACGCTCGCAGTGTTGCGTTTCAATCAGTGAGCACTGTACTTATTTTTTAGCTTGAAAGAACTGAAGGTGCCTTTTTTGCACCTACAAAAAAGAAATTCTGTCATGTCCTGTCAGAGCGAGTATTTCACGGCATTATACCGCATATTTACGGCTTGTTTACTACTTGAACTTCCATTTTTTACAGGGCCAGGTGTTTGACATGGAGGATGTACGTTGTGAGCTACCAGAAGAATTGGCTGCCTCCTGTTTCTATCTATCCTGCACGACCTGTAAGTGGAGTTCATTACGGCTGTGAAATGCATGAAAATCTCGATTTTGAAGGCTGAGAGAACATGAAAACATAGAAAACCATTATGGCATTCTTGTGGTACCTTAGTGATATTAAGACATAAGAACATTGCAGAGATGGGGCAAAAAATAAGGAACCGATGAGGGTGAGAAACGTCCTGGTACCTTTCTTATTTTTTTTGTCGCATCAGGGCTGCGTCCTTGCTCCATGAATTAATTAATAATGACTTTGTCACCCTTGTTCACTGTGGTAGTTGCGTGGTACCCACAGACAGTGTGTGGGGATTTTTCTTTTACTGCCTATTACAGATGAACTAGATGAACTATATATGAACAGATGAACTACAGACTTCTACTCAAAAGTCATATTATGGATTACATTACATGAGTGAAACAATTCCATGCACCCAGAAATAGAATTTAGGTGAATTCACTTCAATGCCCTAGATGCAACTTGTGCCTAGCAGTGAAAAGGGTGTATTGCGTGCCTTTTTGCCACTGTGTTTCATGTAGTGTAATGAGTCTCACTGGCCATCGTAGCCCCCCCCCCCCCCCCCCCCCCGAACAGCTATTTACTCTAGCAAATATAATGATGGTCCTAATTGTAGAAGGGTACCCGCCGCGGTGGCTCAGTGGCTACGGCGTTGCGCTGCTGAGCACGAGGTCGCGGGTTCGATTCCCGGCCGTGGCGGCTGCTTTTCTGATGGAGGCGAAAAGCAAAAACGCCCGTGTGTACGAGATTTCGGCGCACGATAAAGATCCCCAGGTGGTCAAAATTAATCCGGAGCCCTCCACTACGGCGCACCTCATCGCCTGCGTTGCGTCGGCGCGTTAAACCCTACAATCAATCAATTGTAGAAGGGTACTCAGCAATTGAAGAAAGAGCTGTGGGGGGTTCTGGTTTGTGTATCAGACTTTGTTTGGAATATTGTTATGTAGCCACAGATAATGCAGGGTTTTTGTAAAAATATAGATTATCGGAGCAAACTTGTGCTCCGCAGTAAACATAAAAAAACACAAACCTCGAAGGAGTCAGCAAAGGGACGTGCATGGATGAGCGTTGGCGAATTGGTTGGATGAGCGTTGGCGAAGTGAGGAGCTGCAGCGTTTCTTTTGCACTCATTAATTTAGATCGAGAACATTTTCAATAAAAAACAGGAAAAGCTAGGATAGGGATCGCAAAGCAACACCCTTTCCATATCAAACAGGACTGCTGGTGCAGCATACAAAGGAAAAAGGGGAAAAAGACGGTTCCCTTAAAAAAGGATAAGATTGCAGGGTGTGGCTAGGTGCTTGTAACAAAACATTTTGTAAACAAATCAAATGGCGTGGTTGGGGGCAATATTATGATGTTGATAGTAGGAAAAACCTGCATCATTTCCGAACAGTATGAATGCTCTGTGTGCAAACATGCAAAAATGCTTGTGTTTTTAGCATTTGAGTGCACGTTACAGAGTAGTCGGCTCAAGTTACTGCGGTAGCTTTCCTCATTGCTGGTAAGCATAAACCCTGAAATTAAATTTGCTGTATTCGACCGCTTTAACCCTTTCACTGTCACTGATGTCCTGGTTTGTCTTCGAATTTCTCCTCCACGGTGTCACTGACATACCGGTGCGTTTTCTGTTGTGCGTTGAAAAATTCGTGCCATGGTGCAAAGTTGGCGCACCTGCACTGTTTGTGCTATCTGTCAAATTTTTCTAGTAGCTTGTATTTTCACAAAGCACAGAGCGACCACGCCCAGCTTTCGCTGCTTGGGGGTCACTCCGTGCACTGTACATCTGTTGGGATGAGTGACCACGTGGCACGCGTGCAATGATGGGTGCAAGTGTGCTATCCACCACGTTTTCCTAGGGTTGTTTTTTATTTCTGTTCCTGTGTCTGCTACCCATCGAAACAAGGAAATATAAGAAGTGAGGAGCCAACCTAGAGGTTGGTCAGTTCATGGTGATGTACATTTTGCTTTTTGTAAGCAAGCACAGACAAACAAACTAGACAATGCAAGTGCTGTCTCGTAAACGAAATGCACAATAAAACTGCTGCCTTTATAGGTTCCAAAGAACGCGTAGACACAAGCAACTACTCATGATGACGACTGATCAATGCCTGTATGCCTGTCTTAGCATGTTCATGCAATTTTATGTTGCCTTCCCTGCCCCACCCACATATTGCTTTGTTCTCACAGTGCTGCTGCAATAATCTCATCTCAAATGTTCTTGCGAGGCTGTATAAATGCCCGTCATGAGGAGGCCATGAATCTAAACAGTACTTAGTTCTGGGTTGTGTTGCCTATGTAACAGTATGTCATATTTGATGTTCGTAAGCTCATTAGTTAATTTATGTGGTCTAAATTTTGTGGCTAATTTTGCAACCTAGAAGTTGTACCTTCTCTTTCAGGATACTTGGTTCAGTTTTGTATGGGAACACTCCTTTATATTTATAAGCATCACCAGCAAATGTTTGAGACGTGTTTGTTTAAACCCCTTCATATGCGATCAATGCGTTTGTCATTTCAGGTTCAAGCGTGGCAGTGGCTATCCCGTCCTGTGAGGGGTAAAGATGAGGCGACACCTGGTGTGGCAGGCGGCAGCAGCACGTATGGATCCAACCTGAATAAAACAGTCAGGTTTGCAAGAGTCGTGTGATTCATGTGATTTTCGTCAGCTTGCTCTTACAGAAACAGCTGCAGCATGAAACAGTGACTGTGGAGCTGGCTGACATTTTCTACATGCAGCTGGCTGTTGGGCGCTGTTATTTGACAGCATGCAAAGGGCACTCAAAAGGTGGAAGCTTTTTTAAACGAAGCGCTTTTTTAAACGAAGCTTTGCATGGCGCTAGGCGAAGGAACATCTGGTTCACGTGTGCGCAGGAAACTCCTTCCTCCAAACTCAATACGCATGCATGAAAAAGACAACAAAAATTGGTTGGTGATTACGATACTCTCTAATGCGAAATGTGGCCGCAGCTCTTTTGCTGGTTTTATATTGTGGAATATATGTTGAAGCAAACAATTTCAGACAGACGTATTTGTATTGTTTCAGAAAACTTGGAATTAGCAATATGGCTGACGAAGCACACGCATCGGTTGGCCTCGCCTATTGTTCAGAACTCACTCGGGGTTCTGGCGTCGGCGGTTCTGAGCCTCCGCTATGGCAGCTCGTTTAGCTGCAGCGGCTGACGAAGCACAAGAACGGTTGCGTCACTCGCAGTTCAGCACTCACTCCTGATGACTCCAGTGCGCGGATGCAGCAATCACTCGTGAGTTCTCTCGACGGTAGCTAGGATGAGGCTCTGCGTCGGCGGCGCGAATTTCGACTCAGGAAGGGACTCCGAACTCCGTCTTACGAAGCGAACGCACATCATCGTCTCGCGCACGCCCCACGGACGCTCTCGCCAAGCGTCGCGCAGTCGAGAGTCTCGCGCGGGCATGGCCTCCTTGCCCCCCCCCCCCCCCTCGCACACTTTCGGAGAACCGTCACGCGCCGCCTCGGACAACCACCCTCCCCTCTTCCCTCTCAATTTCTCGACAGTCTCCTTTTCTGCTTTCTTTCGCTCTTCGTACTTGTCATCGTTTGTCGATGACACCTACGGCGACAACCAACGGGCACCATAGGGCTGCGCCCTACAAAAACGCTTCCCATAGTCCGAATGTAACCTAGATTCCTGCCTTTGTGAAAAAAGCGTCTATTTCATTTATCTATCATCGTATGCAGGGTGCACATCATTTCATTTGGGTTCGTGGCGCTGGCATTACCTCTGCACTTGGCCGTCGGTTTTAGCGTGCGCTAACGCCGTCATTTCGGGACAGATGTGGAAGCTTGCGGACAAAACGATCCGGGCATGGCAGTTATCAATAACTTTCAGCGGCGAGTTCGGAAATGAATCTGTGGTAACGACATATGGGGCGGAAACTTGCGTCTTACTAACCAACTTGACCGCAGATTTAGGTCCGCCGAGCGGGCAATTCCACGAATATTTATCGATGTAACACTTAAGACGGGAAACGATCTCTCTTGATCAGAGAACAAACTACACAGGGAGATATCGTAGCTTAATTAAAGAAAAAATGAATGTGCGCTGGCCACGTAATCAGGCAAAATGACAATCGGCGGTCTGCCATGGTGAGATAGTGGACGCCAAGAGAGGGTCAAGAAAAAGAGGAAAGCCACTTACTCTATGGAGAGAAGAGATAAAGAGATTCGGAGGCAAAGAATGAACTCCAGCTGAACGGGACAGGAGTGGTTCGAGGTCGAAGGGAGAGGCCTTCGTCCTGCAGTAGGCCTAGTTGTCCCATGATGATGATTATGATTCAGCAGTCCGACGAACGGCGAGGGGCCGCCAGCTCTGCTATTCCTCCAGCCTTTCACCACTGGTGCTAGGTACGGCAATTTTTTTGTTCACGCGACGCTGTTCACATGGATGCTGGACGTTTAATCATGCATCCGAATCCGAAGCTGTATACAGCCTTGCAGTAGTGAGCTACGAAGCAAGATTTAAAAATTCCTGTTCATGGACTCAATCAGCTGCCCTTCGTCATGGCACACATATTCGCCAACAGGCTGCTTCGTAAAGTTCATCCACTTCCTGCAGTTAAAACCTATTCTTTATTGAGCTTATCATAAAAGAATATAAATAATCTAATTATCAGAAACACAATTTAAACGGTCAATGGAATAAATTCTACAAACCAAATTTTACTAACCTATAAGCTGCAAAATTAATTCACGAAGATTGAGTTGTAAATATATTTGCAGATTTTTTTGCTCAAACGACGTGTAAATCTGTCTGGTTACATTATTCTTACGTTATGATTGTGCGGACCGCATTTTCGAATTCCAGTATCCGATATTAAAGTTTCTGAAGAAAATCAATATTGTGACTTGGCAGCAGCGGAACTGTTGGCAATGAAATGTATCAACAGGTATATATACCTCAAGTACACTCAAATACAAGCCAACGTGCGCGTCCGCACAGCTCTGAGTGTTGTCATCTTCTTTACCAATGCTACTTACTAGCTTGGCTTCGGCTCAGTACTGTGGCGCGTGTTACTAGAGGAGAGGTTGGCCCTAGCTGAAAACCTGGCTAATCTGAACTCCCTTATTGAGGTCTTTTGCGAAATTGCAACAGCCTGCGAAATAACCTCCGGCGGGGAAGCATTGGCGCAGGGCAAACAACGGAACAAGGTTAGGGGTAGGTTGGGTGGCGGGAATAATAAGGCGTTAGAAAGGTTCCGTGCAAAAGTTCCGACGTTGAATGCGATGATGGCGGCTAGGGTGTGGCAGAAAAAATTTCGTAGGTCAAGGGAGTTAGCATGCGTATGATGCGGTAAGGGTCCCTTAAAAAGCACAGCAGTTTTTTAGACAATCCAAAGTAGTGCGAACGGGTCCTCCACAGGAGTACTAATGAGACATGTGAGAATGGCGCGTCGCGATGGGGCTGATTGTAGCGGCGCATCTGGGTTGATGGTGGTGTAGCCTGTAGGTATCCTGGCGCGGGAAACCTGACGGGTCAAATCAGTGTGCACAACGACGTTTCCCGCATTTTCGGTTGTCAACGTCCCCGAGTCAGGTAAAACGGTGTCCAGCGACAAGGGAGGTTCGCGGCAAAAAGGGGAAGAAGGAAGGTAGAAAACTTTATTATGAAAGGATGGCCCGAAGCCGCATGGGAAGGGGGAGGGCAGGAAGGACGCTAGTAATGTCCAGCCATCGACGCCGCACAGACAAAGCTCCAGAGTGCTGTCAAGGTGTCCTTGACACGCCAAGAGGGCCGAATCCACTCTTCGTAGGAGTGAACCCACGCCGGGCGGTGTTGGGCGCGAAGCACGGCAAGGCCCGGGCAAGACCAGACGAGGTGCGGAAGGTCAGGCTTCGTTGTGCCATGGCATGCGTACCAGAGCACATTGGGGTCCAAGAGAGAAGGGGAGAAACTGGGAGCTGATCCGGTCGGCGGAGGTCCTGCGAGGTCTACAGAATGGGAGTTTCCCGCCGTTGTTGACGTCGGAGAACCTGCCGGCGGTATGTTGTTGCCGTGTTGGGATTCATTGCCCGAAGGATCAAAGTGAGTGTGCCGTCCTCGCCGCCGTGCGACGATGTCTGCGGTTATGGCGAAGCCAGAATGGGCCCGGTTGAGAAAAACCTGGGCGCCGCGAGAAAAGCCAGGAGGCACAGGATGCGGGTTCTGGGGTACTGATGATTGGAGGTGAAGGCGCCGGGCATGTCGGTGACGCTGGCGCTCCTCGTCAGGATCGAAGTGGGCTCCGCTGGCTATGGTCTCCCTGGGCTGACGGCGGTACGACGAAGATGCCTCGCTCGCCAGCCTGTGGGCGCTTTCATTACCGGGATGCCCCCCATGGCCAGGGATCCACCGTACTGTTGCGGGCGTGGGGAAGGGGTTGTGCAGAGAGCTGCATGATTGTTTAATGCAGTGTGCTGCAGAGTGTTTCCGTGGAGTTCCTATAAGGGAACGTAAGGCCTCGGCACAGTCCGTGGAAATGTGCACACGGTGGTACGCGCGCTGATTGCATGCCTGCAGAACGGAATGTGCTAGGCGTAGGCCTTGTTCAATAGCGCGCAGCTCAAGGGTGGTGGTGTCCGCAATGGAGCCAACAATGTAGGCTGTAACGCTGCGTTCATTGCTGTCTGCCGCTACAGCTGCAAGTGCCACAGCAGCCGTGCGAGGTTGCCAGGAGGCGTCCAAGTACACACGTAATGTCCGCGGATCCGCAGCGTCGCTGGCTGCGGTGGTCTGCACCAGTGTGGCACGTTGCGCCGCATAAGTAGCCCGAGCAGTTTCGCCCGCCCACACGTTCGCCCTCCCATGGGTGAACGTGTGGAGGGATGGGCGGCTCATCTAGTAGTCGCTCACCGTCGTGACGTAGCAGGCGGCGTCCCTGCAGTGTCAAGTGGCGACGGTCGTTTGCGCCTGCTATGCGCGCACAGAGGGTATCCCCAAGCGTGGGCAAACCAGCATAACGGTACAGCTCTTCGACGCGAGTGTGACGGGGCAGGCCAGTAATAGCCCGCAGCGCCTCCCGATACAAGACCTCTAGCTGGTGAAGTTGGTACTTCGTGAGATCGTAACACATGGCGCCGTATACCGCTCTAGATACAAGCACTGCCTGTACTAAGCGTCGAGAGATATCTTGCGAAGCACCACCGAAAGTGCCAGAGATGCGACGTATTATGTGTAGGAGACGTTGCCACAATGGTTTGAGCTGTCTCAGCCACTCTTGAGCTCCCCCGTTTTCATGAAACGGAACACCTAGTATGCGGATCCAACCATCTGGAGCTGGCTGGATGGGTTGGCCTGCGATAGTTAAACGAATGCGCTCACGATTAGTGGCTTTGCCGCGCACAGCTAAGTAATTTGTTTTTGTTGCTGACACCTCCATGCTAGTGGGTATGAGAAGGGCCGTGAATGAGTCCAAAGCATGTTGCAGGCGCTGTACGGCGGCATCAGTCGTAGGATGATCGTTGGCCTCCGTCCAGATGGTCACGTCGTCAGCGCAAGCCGTGACATGAACCCCTGTGACGGCAGCAACACCCTTGACTAGCTTTGCCATTACGATATTGAATAATATCGGGGACATTATGGCGCCTTGTGGTACCCCGCAGGTGTTCTTGAAATGGTGGGTATTCACGCATAAAGGGGAAAGAAAGCGAGTAGCCAGCGGTGTCGAGGCGAGGGGAATTGTAAGCAAAAGAAACATAGGGCAGTGGAACGTCCCAATCACGGTGGTCGGCGGACACGTACAGGGTCTTTTTTAGCGTTCAGTCGGTCCGTTTGCCTGTGAGTGACAGGTGGTGGAAAGGTTGTGTTTTGTACGGAAGGAGCGAAGGATGTAGTCGGTAACTTGAGACAAGGAATGCCGCCCGCAATCAGTAAGCATATGATGAGGACCCCTGTGGTGCAAGATTAGGGCAGGTTCGTTACGTCCGTGGCACAGCCAGTGGGGAGGGCTCCTATGAAAGCTTAACGGGTTGCATTATGGATCGCGAGCGGAATCCCCTTACTTCCCAACCGGCACAAAAGGAAACGTTTATAAAACAAACACGTAGTTCTACACTTGCTAATGTTGCACTTTGTAGTGATACCGTTGACTTTGCTGTACATTTTGCGGTGGTTGTAGTAATCTGTGTAAAAAAAAAAAACGAAATCTCCATGAGCCTAGCACACTCGTATCTTCCTATGTCGGTTAAGTCAGTTATCTTTTCGCCTGTTGTGCATTCTCAGACTCCGTTCCCCGTCTGTCCCACTCCGCTCATCCTCCCCGTCCCAGCCAGTCCCTTGAGCCCGACCCGAGGCGTGCTGCAGAAACTACTTACGCGTGGCCGCTCTCTGCTCGATCAGCAGAAACGGCAAATGGGATTCTTTCAGGGTCACTGCGAGAAGCGACGATACATTGACCTTGCTGCTTCTTTCCTCGACATTAGTACGTGACGCCAAGGCATGTAAACAACAGCACGGACGCCTCAGGAAGAAGAAGAACCGATAAAACAATATTACGCCTCCTGCTGCCAGGAAGATTTAACAGAATTTTTAGCTTTCAATGCAGGTCCCATCTTTAGCGTTTTGTTTTGCCTCTCTCATGGGAACTCCCAAACCCGTCCCACGGAAATAGCACGAAAAGTTTTACTCTCAATGTTTATATGTAAAATAATGTTGTGAATGAATGTCATTATGAGGTAGGTCCACAACATAAACGAACACAGAAAATGTTTCCGGCGTGTGCCTTCTTCCAAACAGCTTGCTCAATGCATGTACAGTGCGCGTCAGGCTTGTCTAGGGCAAGCGAGCGCGCGGCTGCAGAGCATGCTGGCGACACCTGCTGATAGCGGCTGGGTTGGAGACAGCTCGCCACTGCGCGTGCGCGCCCCTCGGACAGGCTCGGTCCGGTCGTCGCTTGTCATGTGCCCGTCTAATTTACAGACGCCACCAGCCACGAGGAGCGCTTGCCTCGCGCGGTGCCAGCCGTGAGCCGTGGCACGGGAGACTAGCGCGTCGTTCAACGTGGTGCCTTATCACCGCAAGCAGTTACGTAATCGCACAAAAGGTTCGACCGAAAGGGCCGCTGGCCACGATCGATGCGCTCGTTTCGTTTGCTAGGCGTGATGTTCGCGGTAAAACAGTTTCAGTAACAATATCTTCAGAAATTAAGAAATTGACGGAATCGTCCATTTACACGTTGCTTATTTACGTCACTTGCCTACATTTCGAGTTCCTTACAAGCAGAGTTGGATATGAGAAGCCAAATACGTTATGTTATTCTGTCAATGTTTTGCTTTGTTTCTTTTCACCAGCAGCAGGAGAAGGAACAATAAATGTTTAGTAGGGCCGTCAATTAGGTTTACACCATTATATCGAATAAATACACTTTCTTTTCCAACGCCGTATTTTTCCTACGGCGCATGCCTTATGGCAGGGGTTCCTTAGTTCTCGCGATTTTTTTTCGCGTTCTCTTCGATCTTTCAGAAGCTTTTTATTTGAGACTTTTTTTTTATTTGGAGAAAATGCATAAGATACATTGTTGAATTCGCTTTGGCAATTTTTTTATTCATTTTTGTTTTTAATCCAAATTTCGTAATAATAGTTATCTGTATTTGGAATATTATTAGGAATAAATTTGGTACTTCCGCGAAATACCCATTTTTGTGGAAGGAAGAGGGTTTGATTCTCGGCCGGAAAAGCTGCGTTTTTGATGGAGGTGAAAAGCAAAAAATGCCCTTGTGTAGGAGATTTCGGCACACGTTAAAGATACCGAGGATGTACGAGATTTCGGCGCACGCTAAAGATCCCCAGGTGGTCAAAATTAACCCGGAGCCCTCCACTACGGCGTGCCTCATCGCCTGCGTTGCGTTGGCGCGTTATACCCCACAATCAATCAAAGATCCCAAGGAGGTAAAAATTAATCAGGAGCCCTACAATATGACACGCCTCATCACCTGCGTTGAGTCGGCGCGATAAACCCAACAATCAATAATTTTGGTGGAAATGCAGAACATTGCATGATAATGACGCTCGTTTTAACTGGCAAAGAATGCTAATATACAAATCTGGCGAACATTATTCTTAATTAACCGTATATCACTATAATGCTTACAGAATTCCATATTAGGGCACGGTTGTGGTTGGTTGTGGTTAGGAATTAAAACGTGTTTACGGGATGGAAACACCTTTTTGGCATTTGGGTGGTTCCTAGAAGAGCTATGTTTCTACGTCAGCGTCACATTTAAATTGTTTTGGTCGAAATGACAAAAAAAGCAAATTTTTCTGCCAAAAGAGGGGAAAGACGATGCTCACGCATTTATTCGCACAGCCACGTTCCTTGCTGCCTTTCATATCGGCCACCTTGCCAATAGCATTTCTTGTGACGTAACTGGTGCCGTACGTGTGGAAACAGCGGTAGCGGCCACCAAACTAAATTTTCGACAGCCGGTGAAAGCAAGATTAGAGAGCAAGTAGACAGTGATAATTTTTGCCCGAAGGTACAAATACGAAAACCAGGCCTGTGCATTGGTAGTTCGGAGAATGGCTCCTCGACTTACGCACGAAGAACGCCGGGCCATAGTTCTTATGGGACGCACCATGACTCAAAGAAGTATATGCGCTGCAACAGGTCGTCCAAAGGCCACAGTAAGTCGTGTGCTGCAGGCCTATTACCGCGAGGGCCGAGGGCCGTGCAAGCGTGGGAAGAAAAACGACTGCCGTGGAGGACCAGCTCATTGTTGGAGCGGCATCTGAGAACCCTTTCCTCAGTGCACGTGAAATTTGGGACGAGGTGGGTGTTGGCAACGTGAGTGTGTCTACGAGCAGACGTCGACTACACGAAGCAGGACTAAAGAACCAGATCGCTGCGCAAAAGACACTGCTGGAGCAGAGCCATCGGGACCAGCGAATGGAATTCGCATCGGTCGTCGAGTCCTGGACCTAAGCTATAGTCCGTGTTTTTGTTGCGCTGTTTAGTAATAAGGGTTATTGAGCTGCCTATAAGCTTCATCTTTGTATTTTGCCATAGGTAAAACAACTACACTACCACCTTTGTCGGCTGGCTTGATGACTATGTCGGTTCTGGCTGATAGGCAATTCAGGGTAACTTCTTCCGACGGAGTTAGGTTCTTGCGCTTGTGTGATCGCTTAGTTGTTGCCAAAATTTCTCTTGATACTGATTTTAAGTACAGATCCAATTTTGGAGATTGATCTACATCTGGAGTCCAAGTGCTAGGAGGGTGGAGGGTGCGTTCGTTAATGTCACGTTGGTCCTGCTTCTCCGAAAAAAACTCGCTTAGTCTCATTCTCCGAGAAAATTCAGTGAGATCTTTGTGTAACTCGTATTCATTCACACTGTTATTTGTGGGACAGAAAGTTAGACCTCGTTCCAGGATACCTTTTTCGTCGGCCGTTAGTGTTTTGGAAATGTCAATAACGTTGCTGGGGCAGGTAGCGAGAGAGCTCGTTTTTTCTATAGGATTATTGGCTGAGGGAGGAGGTTCTATTAAAGCGATCTCTGTATCGAGGGGGGACATTACATGACCTAGTACTTCATAGTCGTGGCTATTGAGAGGCTGATCTCCTACAGTACATGCTGCATTTTGCGAGGGAAGTTGGTCACGCTGAAACTTAACCGCTTGTTTATTGCTAAGATCATTTTCCTTACGATATATGAAAAAATTGAGATCTAGTTTCTCCTGCTCGGTTAGTGGAAGAGCTTCAATCTGGTCGTTGAAGAGGCTGAGTTGGCTAGTACAGTGTTCTCTAAGAATTTCTAGGAGGGAAAGAGAAGCATTATTCAGAATATCTTGCCACCTGGCAGCTAGTTCAGGAGGGAGCTCACCAAGGGCACATCTAACTTTTAGGCGGAGGCCTTTGGGGATCTTTTTGCTTTGGAGATACGAGGAGTACGTTTTTAGATGAAATCTGTAGTTGGTTTGTTTGCCGGCTAGTTTTCGAGCTTTGAGGAAAGAGCGGGATTTAGGGGTTGGAGCATACGGCCTACTCGGTGGTAGTCATTTGTGTTTGTTCCGAGTAGACCTCCGGGGTGACACTTTTTTGCTTGGAGTCAGTAGTTTAGGGGGGCTGCTAGGGGTGAGGTCCACATCGATGCCTGTTTGGGTGCCTGTTTGCGTTATACTGCGTGTCTTTTCTTTTGTCTTTTTCTTTTGTCTTTTCTTTTGTCTTTTTCTGCGTGTCTTTTCTTCTGTCTTTTCTTTTGACCTGAGGCTTGCAGATAGTTTCTGATAAGGACCCCACCCTCACCGCCTGGTCTGCTTCCGGCGATTCTGAGATCCTTTCCCTATACCCCGCGGCGGGTCAATAAGCACCCTCTCATCCTTTCTGTCCAAAAATTCCACGAATATCAACCACCAGCTGACTTCCGTGTGACCTACTTCGCGGCTTAAACTAGACAACCTTCTTGGCCCCTCAATCTCTCCCCCTACACACTCCGAAACCAATCAGCTTGCTCAATTTCCCTTCCATCTTTCCCTCTCCTTTCACCTGGGGTCCTACCCCTATATAAACCCTGCCTGCCAGGCGAGAGATTGCCCTGAGGAAAGCAAGTTCTCTTTGATGAAACGTAGGCCACAATCGTGCTTTTACCTTGTTCGAAGTTTTTCTTCTCTTGTGTGTGTATATATATAAATATAAATATATATATATATATATATATATATATATATATATATATATATATATATATATATATATATATATATATATATATATATATATATATATATATATATATATAAATATATATATATATATATATATAAATATATATATAAATATATATATATAAATATAATATAAATATATATATATAAATATAATATAAATATATAGAAGCCGAAATATATATATTTCGGCTTCGGAGAAGCCTTCGGCTGCTCCGAAGCCGAAACGTTAATACATTTTCGTTCGTTACCCTTTAGTCTTCTCTTTCAATGTATATTTTTTACCGGCCCCATCGTACTTCATTCATACGCTATATATATATATATATATATATATATATATAAAATCTGCTTCTTTGCTTGTTTTTTATTTCTCTCTCCTTTAGTGTGTAAATATTGTGGACTTATTCAGCGTACTGGTGCTTTAATCTTCACTTAAAAGACAACAGGATAAACATTCAGGACTTACCTGATAATTGGCAGCTTTTTAACTGATTATCATTCTATACAAATATTACTGAGCATGATGGCTCGGAACCATTCGCTTATGATAAGTTTCAGTAATGTAAATAACACCTAAACGTTCCCTATATAAGAAAGGCATAGCTAGTGTTTAAAATAAAATTACACTGCCAGGTGTAACCAAAATGTCGGACTCACAGTACTGCAAAAATTCCAATTGCTACCCGAAGTCATCTAGCACAAGGTGCTGTTTTCTCTGTTTGTTGGGGCCAACCTGGGATTATTTTTCCAGAAGTACTCAATTTTTTTATCTCCCCTTTTCAGGAATGACCCACAGTACACATGGAAGGTCCGTTCGAGCGGTCGCACGTCCGTACTCGTGTGGGGTGCGTTGAGCTATGAGGGCCTCGGACCTCTTTACCGGGTTAATGAGAAGATGACGTCTGAAACATACTCCGGCATAATCCAAAACATTCTCCTCCCCTATGTCCTAGATGGTCCTTTTCCTGATGGACTGTTTCACCTTCAACAAGATTGAGCCCCAGTCCACACTGCAAGGGCAGTACAGACCACGCTTGAGAATCTGGGCATCATGACGTTGCCGTGGCCGTCAAGAAGCCCTGATTTAAACATCATCGAGAACGTCTGGGGCCTCATGAAAAAAAACTTGGCCAGACAGCCTGGGCTTGGCGCAACCACCGCAAACGAGCTGTGGACCGCCGTTGAGGCCGAATGGAACCGCCTCCGCCAGCTTCCGAACCTAGTGGATTCTCTGTACGACTCACTTCCAGGACGAATTGCGAAGGTCCAGGCGAGCGCGGGGAATCCCATTGACTACTAAAAAGCTCTACGAGTCACTGGAAATTCCGGTTTCTCTAATAAATAGGACTTGATTAGATTTTTTTCTTCGTAAATGAACACTATATCAGCGAATGAGCTGAACAAAAGCATGAAATCACGCTTTTTTGCTTTCACAATGCACATTGTGTGAGGTAATCACCAATTGTGTGAGCAAATGTTTGGGCCCAGCATTAACGATCTTTATTAAAACAGACTGGGTGTAGAAGTTGCTTTGAATAAAATGCTATTCACCACGCGACTTGCACTGATATTCTGTATCACTCGTAGCAAACAAAACGAGCGCATCGATCGTGGCCAGCGGCCCTTTCGGTCGAACCTTTTGTGCGATTACGTAACTGCTTGCGTTGATAAGGCACCACGTTGAACGACGCGCTAGTCTCCCCGCGAGGCAAGCGCTCCTCGTGGCTGGTGGCGTCTGTAAATTAGACGGGCACATGACAAGCGACGACCGGACCGAGCCTGTCCGAGGGGCGCGCACGCGCAGTGGCGAGCTGTCTCCAACCCAGCCGCTATCAGCAGGTGTCGCCAGCATGCTCCGCAGCCGCGCGCTCGCTTGCCCTAGACAAGCCTGACGCGCACTGTACACTGCGTGTTACTGTCTGTCAAATTTTTTTTGCGCCGCAAATATTCCATAGCACACGCTTAACTTTTAATAGTTTTTCACAGCAGTTTTGGCAGTAAAATAGTTTTGACAGTAAGATATGCAGGTGTCTTCTCTAGTTTCACGCGTGTTGGAGAGGACAGCTTGTACATTCATTTTGTGTATGTACCTTCGCCATGGCCTAAAAACTTGATAAAAGCTGTGCATTGCTTTTCGTCATTGAGCGAAAATATGCTATCCCGCCAATGATTAAACGTTTCCGCACTATACACAAACGTATTAAAGAGTTATATAGAGCATCACAATTGTTTAACTGTGCCTACAAAAACATTTCCAGAAATTGTAATATTTTCCAAAAATTACTGTTTCTAACAAAACGTGTTACCAAACACCACTATTTCGAGTTGTTGCTTTGGAGTATAAAAATGCTCTTGAGCATCTAGTGCAGTGTGGCAATTTCTTAGCCTATGTAGGCGGCCCGGAGATTTAATCCCGTTATTTAGTATTTTTGTTCTGTAATCTGCAAAACGAAGTTATAATATTGTCAGCACTTATGTGTCGCACGCCGAAGCATTGCTGGTGATGTATCTGATTACGACCTTAAAACGACAGCGGGAACTGCAAGAGACCAGAGGAGGCTACTAAAGATGAATAACGTTTTGTTTTAAAATTTCGGTTGAAATTTAGCAGCTCTCCAACGGCGTAACTCAGTACAATGCGCGGAACATTCTAAGCAAATTACAAATGTTTCTCTTTGTGATAGGTGTTTTTACCCTTTGCCGTTATTCCTTCCTGCTCTGAATTGTTTAATATCAGTTCTAAGCTCAAACACAACTCCGTTTCATTCCCAAAATGTGTGATTTACGAAAGAAAACGAAGTTTTTATTGTTTCATTGACGTAGCATAAAACAAATAAAAAGGAAGGTTTCTTCCTTTTGAGAATAGAAGTCCGCCAGAATCAAGGGTAAAGTTAACTACCGCACTGCAACAGCGGCATCGTAGTGTGTGCGGCAAAAGGGCAAAGGGTGGAAATAACCAACTTAGGATTTGTGTTTCACGCCCCCTGTAGGGACTAACGATTGGTTACTTAGGTACTGGTAGCCACTATTGCAAATGTACAGAGGCGCTGATAAATTCAAGCAGTACATGATCCTTCCAAGAAAAAATTACCTTGGCATGTTTTTGATGTAATTTTTGTATTGTACGCCATTTTAGTGAGGACAAAATACCTTTTTGCATGCGAGTAGTAAGAATTCATATATTTGTTGCGTAGTTAAAGCCGATTTCAAGGACTGATTCAAATTTTCTACACCACATTTGTTACCTATTATCCTAACCATCGAAATTAGACGACAAAGTTTGCGTAGTTGGTAGTTCAAGATCACGGCTCTTAAAAAATGTTTTGTACGTTGCAGTATAACAATGTGGCAAAACATAGGTGACAATACAATGTATTGTGAGAATACAATATAGGTGACAATGTATTGTCACACAGGCAACCCTATGTAGGTGACAATACAATGGTGATATACATAGGTGACATAGGTGACCATACATAGTTGACAATACATAGTTCAAAATACAATGTAGTTGACAATGTATTGTCACATAGGGAATCCCTATGAGACAATATGTAGGGATTACCTAGGCTTTAAAATATTATAGTGAAGGGGGCAACAGAGGTCGCAGTGAATAGAGTGAACATTTGGACAGAAAACAGGAGGTAGAGCTGACGACGACATTTATTTAAGCTGGCCAAATAAATACTGGGGATGAGAGACTTGGCCCGAATAGAGAGCAAGCAGCAGTCCAGTCACAGAGCCAGAAACAACGTCAAAAGGTCACTCGGAGTGCGTCGAACGACATCCGGAGCTGATTGTCCGGGAGCTATATTTCTTGTAGGGCTGCCACGGACAACTGTCCAATCTTCTTTGCCCCGCAACCGAATATGACACTGCGTTTCTCTGCTACTCGACACTCTCGGAGACAGGCACACAGATCCAAATATTAAAAAAACTCCAACGGCTGAGTTTCCCATCAACAATCGAAGCACGTGACCGCCCATACAATTCCACTTCTTGCTGTCATAACTTCCTAAAGAAGTCATACCTTCATAAGGAAGTTCCTAATTATTATCGCCAGGCTTTCACGATAAGTTCACGTAATCAAGCCTCAATGCCGGGAGGAAGTTTCTTTACTTGGTGTGGTTGTTCTCTAACATGTGTCAAATACTTTATTTCTCCCTCAAATTCCTTCAAGTAACATTTTAACCCGCACGGTGAATAGTACTTTGAGCACGTTATACGCAAAGAAAAGATAAAGACCGAGTATTTCCCGTGTGTCATTCATGTATACCTAAAAATTGTTCTCGACTTCCTGAGTGGCTCATCCACGCCAAGCCAATACTGCTGGACATAGAGACTTGAAACTTCTAAAGTGTGTCTTTCATGGCTCAAGGGCTCGGTAGGACGGGATTGTCTGAGAATAAGCCCCGAAAATGCTTTTCCAAGCTTTGCGAGTACAATATCTCATCCTACCGTGGATCGTTTAGAGGATATCGTGCTCTAACCGCTTGCGGAATTATTTTCAGAATGCTTATTGAGTAACAAAGAAAAGGTATCATGCGTGGAAAAATGCAAACAATATTGTGATTTATCAGAAAGGATATCCGAAAGCCCTTAAGAATTACGGTCCCATCATCCTGCCCTCAGTTGTATACACGCTGTTAAGTAATGTAAAAGGTAACCGCATCAGTGAGGCCAGATTTCAAAACCCGAGAGAGCAGGCATTCATCAATACATCCAAGTCGTCAATGAAGTAATACAAACTGACGAAAAATAATCGAAATCCCTTTGGATGACGTTTCTAGACTATGAGAAAGTATTTGCCTCAGTACATACCGCATCTGTGCTAGAAGCATGAAAGGACAGGGAGTAGAAGATACACATTTTACCCTTTAACACGACCCAAATAACTGGAGCACAGGCAGAGAAATTCCTTCACAAGGAAAGTAAATATTTCCCGATCCGAATGTGAGTAAGACAGGGAGATGCCATCTGGCCAAAATTATTCCCTACACGTCTGGAGGTATTCAAAAAGACTGACTTCGAAAACATAGGATTAAGGATAAATGGGGATCACTTAAGACAATTGAGGTTGGGATACGAAGTAGTCTTATTTGAAAAAACTGCAGAGTACTGCCAGAAATGCTTAATTAAGAAACTACGAGGAGAAAGCAGTTGCATACGGCTAGAATATCAAGTAATCTAAGGTGATGAGGAATAAACATGCCGAAAGTCCCCTCTTCAGCTTGAAGCTATAGAAGAAGTAAAAACATTATTTCGGGCAGCTGTTTAGTAATGACACCAACCATGAGACACAAATCCGGCGCAGAATAGTTATGCGCTGGGGAGCACTCAGCAAGCACTCCCAATCAATGAAAAGAAAGCTAACGCTTTCGCTCAAAAGAAGAATATACGGCGAATGAATACTGCTGGTGGTGACATATAGAGCTGGCCTTGGCAGCTTACTAAACAACCACAATAGAAACTTAGGCCTGCCAAACGTGCCATGGAAGAAATAATGATAAGAGCAACACTTAAGATCAGGAAACAACAGTAAAGATGGTTGTGGTTTTTTTCCCCGAAGTCCGGTGTCGATCAGTAACCCAATCGCCCGGGCTCCGGTTGATTTGGCAGGAGGCTGGCAGGGCGATGGTGTTGAAGTTCTTGGAGACGGCGGTTGAATTGACGAAATCGAGGCGTTGGGGTTAAGTGAAACGTAGGGTTTATATACAGCTATTTACAGTAGGAAAACAGAGTACATGAGAAATAGAAAAACTTCAAACGTCAGCTAGACGGTAGCTCCAAGTGCGCACAAATAAATTGAGCTTCTCAACTTCGTCTAACTCTCCTATCCTCGGAGCGTACACAAACCGCTCGAGAAACGACGGCCGAGACTCTGTCTCGCCGCAAGATCCGTCTAGTTGCCCGGTAGGGCGCTGTACCCTAAACTTCTGACGCCATCTTAACCTCTAGCTTAGGGGGCTCACAAATCCCAACCTAGACTTAACGGTCGAGACACCTTGTCCCGCCGGGAACTGCACACCTCAGCGCTCAGACAAGAACAATTTCTAACGGCCAAGTTCGGCCTTATAACACCTCGAGGTCACGCTCTCTTGGGAACGCCCCTGTAGCATTCGTACACGCGGAAGGGAGTGCCCAAATTCACGTAGACAGCTGTCACTCTGTGCTATACGGAATATTCAATGAGGCGCCACCGTTTTTGGGTCAACGGGCCCGCTCGCGGATGAGCGCGCACGCGCGACCCCGCAGGGTTAGGGCGAAAGGCGGCGACAGTGCACTATGCCGAAGGAGGGCGTTAACAATGGAGGCTCGCGCGGCGCACGCCCTGACGTAGGCAATTACACCTCCCTGGCGCTTCTCGGAACCCGGCGGCGCCGTCTGAGTTTTCAATGGGGACTATCCCCGTGGTATTCGGTCGGTCAGACAACCCGCCTCCCGTGCGCGCCGTGACGAATTGGTGACGGCTGCCGCGTAGAGTCCACAGTGTTGAGCCACCAGACAGAGTGACGAGTTTTTACGCGCCGCCTGGGCGCTTCACCACTGACCTCATAAGTGGACCTTACAACAACCTTCCTGGATCAGGGAAGAAACCCGAGTGGCTGGTATCAACTAAATTATAAAATAATAAGGGCTTGCCGTCTAGTGAGAAAATGAACGACAACAGTGCACAACGAGGGTAATATAGTGGATACCAAGAGACTGGTGGAAAAAACGGTTGAAGGCCAAAAGCACTATGGGGGATTTAAAAAGAGGATATTCGGGGGCAAAGTGTGAAGTCGAGGAGCGCAGGAAAGCTGTGGATGGAGGTGAATGGGAGAGGTCTTCGTACTGGAGTGGACCCGAGTTGGCTGTTGATTATGATGATGTTGATGGTGGCGCCCTAGCAGAGTAAAGAGGAAAATTGTGCTGACCCAAATTCGTGTAATCTCGCTCACCCGTTTAGGCATCAGAGTGCTTTTAGGGCAAAACTGTAGCTTGTGAGAATTTCTAAAAAGTAGTTTTACGGTTTTGGCATTAACCAACAGTAATGACACGAAACTGCTTGCGGAACAAATTGGGTGTTTATAAATGTCCCTCAATAGCTCTTTTAAATATCCCTCAATAGTGATATATTTTTCAGTACAACCCTAAGGAAGTGGTATTAAGCTGCATTTTCGCGCGTTTGAATACCACGCGCCTTCTCTTTGGGCTTTCTCTATGCGCACGTCTCCCCTAGGAGCTCTTGGTATTTATTATATCACATTTAATGATGGTTCTCCATCACTCCTACTCAGGTAACACATCCAGTGGGTTGAGAGAGAGAAATGACTTTTATTCGCGTGGAGGATTGAGCGGTTGTGGGCGCGTCCCTGACAGGGGCAATGATTTAATGCGCTAAAGTAAGGAGATGTCTCTAGAGCTGGGATTCGGGGTGGCCATCATGACTCCATCTACTGGTTAGGACAATTATTATGAGGGAATGGGTCTTCTGCACACGCCGAAATTTAGTGTTAGACCAAGGCTGTTTCACCGGAGTGTGATGAGTAAGCCCTGTTGTTAACAATTTCGCGTCTCCTCTTTCTTCTGTCAGTTCGGGCGTACCGCAAGGCAGCGTCCTTGGGCCCTTACTCTTTTTAATCTACATTAATGACTTACCCTCCGAGATTACTTCTTGCATGCGTCTTTTTGCCGACGATTGTATAATATACCGTTCTATAAACTCCAGTAATGACCACTTAACCATTCAAGCAGATCTTAATCATATTTGTAACTGGTGTGACAAATGGCTGATGAAATTAAACTTTACAAAATGCGAGGTAATGTCCTTCAGCCGTAAACACGTAAACTCTGAATTTTCCTATTACTTGAACAACACTATGCTTTCCCACACTTCTTCGTACAAATACCTTGGTGTTCTTCTCACAGAGAATCTTTCATGGGCCTCACACATCGTGTCTACCTGTGCCAAAGCATCACGTTCACTGGGCTACCTACGCCGCAACATGCGAAATTCTCCTACTAACCATCGAAAACTAGCCTTCCTTACCTTTATTCTGCCAATACTGGAATTCGCCTCAGCGATTTGGTCCCCTCATCAAAACTACTTAATCATAATGGCAGAAAAGATTCAAAATAGAGCTGCCCGCTCCATATCACGTAACTACGACATCAGCTCAAGCATAACACAAATTAAATTAGACCTTCAACTGCCGCCATTAGATAACCGCCGCGATATTGCTCTTCTCTGTCTGTTCCAGAAATATATTACCTCTAATAAACGATCGCGGCTTCAGCTTCAAACACCTCACTCCTTTTCGCTCAGATTGTATAATCAGTTCAGCTTCATGCGCATATACGGTACAACTAATGCATTCAATTCATCACCACTGCCTCGGGCCGTTCGTCTTTGGAATGACCTCCCTGATTGCGTAGCCTCCATATCTAATCCCGATACATTTCGCCGTCAGCTCCTCACTCTCTTCACCATGTGACCATGTTCCTGAATTCTGACTGCATTGTGTATTATGGCGATTTATATTTTTCTTGTCCTTTATTTGTTGAAAATGTATCCCTCTTTCGCCATGTTCAAGTGAGCAAATGGTGTATCTTCAAATTTACCCCACCCTGTACCACGATATATGTGATTTCATTTATATTTTTTGTTGTTGCGCACTGACCCTGCCTGTAAACTGTATGTTATCTGTCCTGTACTTTCCCGATTTCCCCCCTTACCCAATGCCCTGTTCTGGGGCCTGTAAGGTTTTTTTTGAATAAAGAATAAAGAATAAAGATAAAGTGTTTCAATGGACCTGAGGGTGAAATGGGAAATGTGAAAAGCATTGCGCAAGCTTATTGCATTCTTCATGATGTTAGCGAGCGTTTGGGCGACCCGTTCGACATACGCTAAAAATCTCAAATACCACACAGAGCTCCTCCGCAGCTTGTTTGCGAGAGTAGCGCAGTATGCTCGTCAGATGAAACCGTCCGACGTCCCTTGTCCAAGAGCATATTTACATTCCGGCTGTTACTACATCAAAAGCACCGTTTGAGTCTTGCAACCATGCAAAACGAACATAACGAGAAAGACAAGGAAGATATGTGGCCATTGGTGGAGCAGATGTGTGGAAATTGGTTTTCATTGGCAAATGCTGTATAGCTGTCAGTATGTCGTGACTACAGTCTTTCGAGTACCTATGTATCTAGGTTCACAATGTCGTGGGAGATATAATTTGCTCCCCCTAATAGCTGACTATCCTTTTCGACAGTTCCTTTTTTTTCTTGTTCGCCCGCAGCTTCAAAAGCATATTTAAAGACATCAGATTGCTCGGCTGTGGCGGGAGGTTTTGATTCCTGGCTGCACGATGCCTCGGTGGTGGTCCCATCGGTAGTCGATGCGTGCGCAATCGAGGCCAGACTGGTGAATGCATCCACATTCCTACTGTGTGATTTTACGGGAGCTGCTGATGGTTGTTCTGAGGATATCAGCTCTGGTGTGCTGGCAGGCGCTCCTCCAATTCCACCTAATAAAAGAAAAAAGAAAGGCTTAGATTAAGTCGTGTCTAAGCTATATTTATTGCGTTGCATGGGGGGGGGGGGGGGCAGTTGTTACGCATACGATGCAATACTTCTTTTAAGTACCGAATGTTATCAGATCGGTTTTATTGCTAAAGTATTGCGATACCACCTAAAACGTACTGCCTACGCTTCAACAGTCTTTGCATATAAACAACTTCATGTCTGTCGCCCTACTTTTATAATACCAAGAGCAGTAACGAGTATTCTTTTCGCTTTTAGAATCTCTGAAATGAAAAGCAATGATCGCAAAAACACAAAGACAAACGTTTTTAACTAATGTTATCGGTGGCGCCGTGGTGCAAATAGCTTCATCTGGGGAGCAAATCGTGGTCAGTGACGTTTGAATCTTCGCAGCAAAACCGCTCGAGGCACTTGCTTGACCTCGATTGCACGAGGTGTTTGATGAACATCAAATGAACGCCAGCAGACGTTTCGTGAGTTGGTACATAAATAATGTTCTGGTAGTAACAAAACGCCGGCCCCTCGCAGTGTTATTTATAGGCCCGCACCAGATGGGCACCCTGAACAAGTTTGGAATAGTCGATAACACTTTGGATTGTGAGAAAGCCGTCGCCCTCGATGTATGTTCTCAGAACGGTTCACATCGTAAGTGTGAAAGCAAATCTCAGTTTCCGGCTACAAACAAGCCCACTGATCTCACCGACTTCATTCACACACCGCCAACAAACGTTTCATTTTCCCCATTCATTTGCAAACTTCGCTGGCTACCTGTGGACTGTCGGCAACAGTTCTTTGAGTTGTTATTCAACTAGCCAGTCCGGCTGCAACACATTGGCCTCCCGTTTTCGCCCTCACATGACAAATCTGAAATTTCGTACAATGGTCCATTCATTTGTTCAGCAGTTCCGCCGAATATTCTTACTTTGGTATCCTGGTTGCGATAAGATCCCTTATTTCCGGTGCTTTGCAGGACCTGAGTACGTAGGGCCTCTCCAATTGACCAACTCTCGGATCCTTAAAAGATGGGAAGTTGAGCTAAACTATGCGAGGTCTACCGGAAACTGGAGGTCTACCGGCTCAGTGAAAATGTTTCGCTAACCAAACAACCTTGAAATCTTACCACTCAGGAATATGCTCGATAATATTTTGGTGCCTCAAATAAGTGATCCCACTGCAAAAATTACATCTCGAATAATAAACTTCTTCACTATTTGGTTCAGGGAGCGCTACGATGAACGAAAGCATCATCATAATGTTGCCTACAGCAAAATGGCAAGGCATCTAGGTACTGGTGTCCTATGGTTTATGTAACCAACGACTTTAACAGATAAAAAATTCGTCAGCTAGTTACAGTCAATTAAAATGGTATCTCTTACCTACATAACCATCATGTTATTAACTTTACGAAAACTTTTAAGGGTTACAAAAAAATTGATAGGCCTTCCGACGTAGCAGACCTCCCCAGAAGCCAGAACCTAAGGGCATGGTAATTGACGCAATGATAAAAAGGCGATTAAAATATGTAGCGCAGTATGACGCGCAATTCTTAGTTTTAAATAGTCCTTAAGTGCCTTATGTAACAGTAGTTGTGACTTAAAGTCAGTTCGTCACATGTGTGTTACTGCAGAAGGCGCAGCCACAGGGTTGTCGTAAAGTATGGACAAGACGTATGCCTTGACACATCTCGAAATTCTTATTCAGTATTCAGTTTAAGACAAAATTTTTTAAAATTACCATCTGCGATGTTTCCTCACCCAGCGTTGTGTTAATTTTTACACTATTTTAAAATAAGAAATTATATATTTTTATTTTCTTAACAAAACCTCACTACAAACGTGTAGTTTAAAAACAAACAGTATTTCTGCTTGCCAAACTAAAATTTTAAAGGCCTTTTGCAAGTTTATTAGTATTTTTCTATACTGTTTATATTTTCCTCTTGTTTTGCCGTTTTTTCTTACGGTTACAGTTTTAACACACCCACCCACACGGCGTTAGCCAAGCCTTTAAGGTAGAAGGCACTCCATTAATTTGCTTTATGTGATGTATTCTTAATGGAATCTAGTTTTTGTGGTAGTGTGAAGAAGTTTGCACCAACCGGAAAAATTTCAAAATAAAAAGATGACTTGAGGGGCGATTCATGTTTAAAGTCATTATAAGAACAATTGACGCTTTTTATGGGTGAAGCCACTTCGAGGCTGGTGGTGTTGTCTCGTGCAGTCCCTGTACTAAAACAGCAGGAAACTTGTTTACGCCTCGCGCGAGAACCTAACACGTGCTAAAAACGTGAGCCGTGGCTTAGCTCGGCTATGCCACGATATACGTAGCGTGAGCTAAGGTTCAGCTGGTTATTCGTAGTTTTTTTTTGTTTGTGTAGGATTAGCTGATTATCATGCTTACGGCTGCTAAGACGATTTACATCCAGTCCAATCCAGTCCAGTCGAGCCCAGGCCTCTCCAATACAGTCCAGTCCAGTCCTGCCCGGTCACTGCTCCCCGCGCATGCGCCGTACTGCAATCCAGGAGCCACGCGAAATGGCTATCAAGCGGCTCCGGCGCACCGTCAGACTTGGCTACTGCGCAACGTAGGCGCACAGCTGTGCACGCGCCGGCGCCAGTGCGTTTGCGCGGCTATGACGTCACTGCTCTGGAATGCGCAAACCTGCGAATGTGCACACCCAATTCTCTACACACCCGAACTCCAATTCCAATCCAATCCAAGACAATCCAATTAAATTCAATTCAATCCAATCCAGATCCAAGCAAATCAAATCTAATCGAACCCAATTTAATCCAATACAATCCAAACCCAATCCAACCCAATCTAATGCTCCTCGCGCTTGCGCAGCACGGCCCATCAACGTGCACGTGACAGTGCTCAACCTGGGCCTGTGTAGCTTGCTACAAAACACCGGCGCACACTTTTGCGCCTCGCGCTGGAGATCTTCGTGCTTCAAATACAGACTTGACCAGAAAGCTGTATGCTGCTATCTCACAATGGCTTAATCTCGGTGGCCAAAAACACCAAGGCGCCAAGGATACACTTATAGACCGCAAGCTTCGCCCCTCCCCAGGTTTCACGTTATTGGAGAAGGCCCGTATTTTTTTCCTTGAAGTTATTTTCTTTGCTCCCTGTTTTGGCCACTGCTTTGAATCACACGTTAAGCGTACTAATCCAGCACCCTTGTTGCGGCACTCTTGCTGTGATAGTTCCGATGGCTGAAGTATTTTTGTTTGTCGGTTGGTTGTCATGTGTATGTGTTGCGGCTTGCAACAGTGACGGTGTTTTTTTCCTACACATTGGAGTTAAAGCTGCCTTTACCAAACTATAGGCTAGGCAGAGGGCTAAGTGTCCGATTTAAAAACCTATTGAGTTATTTACATATTTTAGGCAATTCTGTTATCACTACACACTATTCCAAATATTTTTTACAGCGACTTTCTCCTAGGTTAGGGACCAGCTGATTATGCCAATAATGAGAGCGTTGTGGAGAAGAATCGCGCAAAGCGTACCGTCACCCTACGGCGCTCACTCAAATGACCGAATTCACCTAATTGTGGGCCACCCCAACTCCGTATTTTAGAAAAAGGGCCAGGTCTTTCATTTTTTAAATTACCTATTAGGGGCCGCGCCATAGGCAATCGTTCACTGGTAAACAATGATTTTCAAACCAACCGCAAAAACTAAAAACTGCGCTATTCGGACAACCGGCGGCATCTGGTGTGTTCAGTGTAAACTCCTTATTAAGATTCGCGGGAGTGGGGGGGGAGGGGGTTGTTTACATTTTGTGTGGGTAGAAGGCGTCGAGAGTGAAATCGGAACCCAAGATATAGGCGAGTGGGGATACTGTAATAGCAGAAACCTGTTTCAGGGACTTCAGAAACTGCTACTGCTGGTTTTTCTTACCCCAACAACAGTGATGACTCCATCAACAAAAAGATACTTCATATTTCAGTTCTAATGAAGACTCTCCCATTCAAGATCATCAGATTTCGGCTGGTGCGGCCAGGGAAGCTTCGTTTTTCACTTTGCGCTGTATTTTAAACAAAACGTGCTAATATCGAACGACAGTGATATTACATTCATGTATGGGGCCTGGACATTGCGTGGCGGGGATATTTTGCCATATTCAGGGCGCGGTATCGCGTTATCACCCTCAACATAGCCTGGCGCTCGTGTAAAATTAGCGCTTCGGAGCCAGGCGGGCTGCTTCTCAAGAGCACTAAATTTTGTCTTATTTTTTAACGCTGCAGCGCTAACAATTTTACGTGACAACACTGAACAAGCAAGATTGGATGCATATTTTAAACAGAAGGACTGGCTCTCGAGTGGCCTCATGGAGTTGCACATCCGTAAGTGCCAGTGGGAATCGGTGGTCCTTCAAGAATCAAGTACTTGGTATACAGTGTTGATGCACATATGGAATCAGAGCTTAGGAATGTAGAAACCTTTCGTATATTTTAGAATTCTTTAAATAATTTTAGCCTCAGTGGAATTGTCTATTTGAATTTTGTGTATACTTTTTTCCGCATTTTAATAAATCGTTGACAAATAAACTGAATAATTGCATTGTTCAGAAAACTGCTTTCTTTTGTTTGAAAAAGAAATGTATCAGCTACAATATCGTGCATAGCAATGCTAAATGTATGCAGTAGCTCAAGACGAAAAAATACATTTTTAGAAGCACTCGCAATCCGCTATTATTCCGCGGTGGAGAAAGAGTTACGATTCCGTACACACGTAACTGAAAAGATGGGCCCACCGGCCATGCGTTGGCGTTTCAAGGTGAACTAGACTCCTTAGGGTAATGGTGTAAGTTCCTCTTCTGTAAGCTGAATTTTCCACATTGTTTATTGTGCAGGGAAGCATTGGCACCTGAGGGAAGAATAACTTCAGAAAAGGGCTGTTACTCTTGTATTACATCGTAAAATGTCTCCCATATTCTCGTGTTCACGTTAGCGTCAGTATTACGAGAATATGGTATTGAAGAAACGAAAGGTTTCATGTATTGTGTTGAAGTCCATGAAGGCATTAGCAGTTATGAGTGCATTTAAGGAATAACCGTGAAAAGGAAGAATATGTAGTGGACGCTGGTTTTGGTGAATATGATGATGATGGTTGGATGTTTATGGCGCAAGGCCAAATAGGGCAAAGAGCGCCAAAACAATAGTCATATATGAGGGGTGAAACCTTAAACACTACGAACAGTCAGCAAAAACAAAAGTAAAATCACAAAACGACAATGAGCATGGCTGGTGTATAGGGCCAGGTAGTGATCACGCGTGGTATGAAATGAGGTCTAAAAATTGAACTTCTTCTAAATATTTAAAAACGCTCTTGATAGAAAACATGGGATCATCAGAGAGGAAAAACGCTGGGTGTGGTGGGACGTGTAGTCTGTATAGCTGTGGGAAATGTTTGCGTCGTGTTGTGTGAAGTGCCTTGCATGTGATTAGTATGTGCACCACGGATAGGGCATCTCCGCACCTGCTGCACTGGGGTCTAGAAGATCCCGTCAGCAGATACGAGTGCGTCGCATGGGTGTGCCCTATCCGCAGCCTACCCAAGGCGACTTCCGTGTGTCTGTTGCGTGAGTCAGCTGTGTACCGTCCCAAGTGTGGCTTTATTACGTGTAGTTTGTTGTCTGTCTGTTCGTCCCAGTGTGTTTGCCATGTTCTCCGCAGGTGTTGTCTTATGTGTGGCTTGAGGTCTGTGTAGGGTACGGTTGTTATGTCTACAGTGTTCCTGAGTGCAGCAGCAGCAGCCCTCTCGTCTGCCAACTCATTCCCAGCGATCCCAGCGTGTCCTGGAACACAGCAGAGGAGCAGCTGATGCTTCTTTGCATACACAGACATGATAGTGTTAAATACAAGATGAACTATGTGGTTTTTGGGGGGTGTATGCGATGACAGAGCGCGAACAACACTCAAGGAATCTGTGTAGATGATAGACTTTGGAATTTGATTTTCAAGTATGTGCCGTACAATCAGCAAAATCCCATACGCCTCTGCTGAAAAAATTGTCGTGTGGACGCTCATGGTTCTGGCTGCACAGAAATTCGGACCATGAGCAGCGCAGGAGACCATAGTGGAGGTTTTAGACGCGTCACTGTAAAATTCTGCAAGTGGGTATTCAAACTGCAGAGACAGAAAGTGCTGCAGTAATGCAACCTGCGGTACCCGATTTTTGTCAAGTTTCATAAAAGAAAGGTCGCACGACACAGGACGAACTTGCCAAGGCGGTAAACTGTTTGAAAGGGATGACCTGTACACATCCAAAAACAAAGCACTGAGATCCGAGGCTCGTTCTTTCACTCTAAGTGAAAAGGGCAGAGGAACGGATGGGCGATTTACAAAGAGCAGAGATGTGGATGTGTCGTTAAAGACAGGATAAAAAGGATGATTATTCAGCGATGAAATTTTAAAAGCATAAAGCAAGTCCATGTATGTTCGTTGGTTCTCAAGGCTCCACTTATTACACTCAACATAAAGACTCTCAGCAGGGCTAGTGCGAAAAGCACCCGACGAAAGACGAAGGCCCAGGTGTAGAACTGGGTCAAGAATTCGCAAGGCTGTCTTAGTCGCCGACCCATACACCACACTGCCATAGTCCAAACGAGATCCAACCAAAGCAGTATACAAGCGAAGCAATAGTTCTTTGTCGGAACCATAGGATTGGTGGGAGAGAACCTTAAGTATATTCATTGTTTTGAGACATTTATTTTTAAGTTCCTTGATGTGGGGAATGAATGTGAGTTTGTTATCAAACACCACACCTAAGAACTTGTGCTCCTTGTTCACAGGAAGCGACATGCCATTAAGAGTAATGTCTGGGTCCGGATGGACCCCGCGCTTCCTGGAGAACACAACGCAGGAGCTTTTTGCAGAATTCAATTTAAACCCATTCTTGTCTGCCCAGCCGGCAAGCTTCTTGACGCCGAGCTGGACTTGACGTTCGCAGATGGACATATTACATGATTTAAAAGATATCTGTACGTCATCTACATACATGGAGTAAGAAATTGTAGGCGGCAGGGCCTTCCCAAGGGAGTTCATTTTTACTATGAAGAGAGTGCAGCTTAGAACTCCGCCTTGCGGCACGCCATTTTCTTGCACGTGTACCTTTGACAGTGCAGAACCAACTCTGACGCGAAAGGTTCTCTCAGACAAATAGCTAGCAAGGGTGTTAAACATATTACCAGAAACACCGAATGACTTCAGGTCAGTAAGGATCCCATAACGCCAAGCGGTGTCATAGGCCTTTTCTAGGTCAAAAAACACAGTTAAACAGAACTGTTTATGAATGAAGGCATCCTTAATATATGACTCTAGTGCCACAAGTTGATCATTCGTGGATCGCCCCGCCCTGAAGCCTGCCTGGCAGCTCTCGAGAAGGCCGTTATACTCCAAAAAGTACACGAGCCTCCGGTTTATCATCTTCTCGAGAAGTTTACACAGGCAGCTGGTCAGGGCAATGGGTCGATAGCTAGCGGGAGAAGAAGGGTCCTTCCCTTCTTTCAAGAATGCTACAACTATGGCATCCCTCCAAGACTTTGGAATGTGCCCCGAAAGCCATATCTTGTTGAAAAGGTGAAGAAGTGTTACAAGAGTGTCTGTGTGTAAGTTCTGTATCATTGTATATGTAATGTTGTCTGGGCCTGGAGCTGAGGGTTTACACGTGCTCAGAGCACCCCTCAGCTCATGAAGCGTGAACTCGGAGTTATAAGAGGTGGCTGACCTGTCATTGTCATGTAAAGGTTTCTTTTCGGCCACGAGTTTGTGTTTCATGAAGGTGTTTGTGTAGTGTGCTGAACTGGACACGTGTTGGAAGTGTTGTGCGAGTGTGTCAGCCTGGTCTTCCATTGTGTCCCCTGTTGTACTGACCAGGGACAGGCTGTGGTTCTGTTGCCCTTTAAGTTTTCGTATTCGTGTCCAGACTTTGTGTGCGTCAGTGTATGAGTTGATGGAAGTGAGGAAGGTGCGCCAACTCTCCCTTTTCGCCTCACGACGCACTCGCTTACCCAAAGCCTTTGCCCGTTTAAAATAAATTAGGTTATCTGACGTGGGGTACCGGCGAAGGACACCCCACGCCTTGTTCTGGGCCTCTCGCGCCCGCCTGCAGTCCTCGTTCCACCAGGCCCTCCTTGGGTTGCGGGACGCACTCGAGGCCTGGGGCATGGACGTTTCGGCGGCGTCGACTATGTGCGCCGTGACGAGTTGGGCTGCTTCCTCCACGTGTAGCTGTTTTATGGTTGTGTGGTGCAGTTTAGATGTTTCTGTGAATGTGCTCCAGTTTGCTTTTGATTCATTAAACCTTTTATGGGAAGATGGACTGCTCGGGCCTATACCTATATACGTTAATGAAGTGGGGAAATGGTCACTACCATATGGGTCCGTGCCCACACCCCACTCAAGGCATGGAAAGAGAACTGCGGAACCAATAGCCAAGTCAAGTAGCGAGTATGTATTGTGTCCTAAGTTATGGTATGTAGGCTGTTTTTTGTTGAAAAGGCATGCTCCGGAGGATGTAAGAAACTTCTCTATCAGGCGACCTCGGGCATCCGTTCTAGAGGAGCCCCAAAGAGAGTTGTGTGCATTAAGGTCGCCTGTTATGATGTATGGTTCGGGCAGCTGGTCGACCAGCGCCTCGAAGTCAGAGCTCAGAAGTGCAAAATCAGGAGAGATGTAAATGGAGCATACCGTTATTAACCTATCAAATATTATCGTACGGATTGCTACAGCCTCAAGGACAGTGTTCAGAGTGACAGGGTGGCAGGCTAAGGATTTCCGGGCTACAATTGCCACACCTCCTGAAGAGTGTGTGCAGCCAACCCTGTCCTTTCTGAATACCATGTACCTATTTAAGAAATTTGTGTGTTTAGAATTGAGGTGGGTTTCCTGGAGACACATGATACTTGGCTGACTGGCATGCAGAATCTCATACACATCGTCAAGATTTTTAAGGAGGCCTCTGCAGTTCCATTGGATGATGTTTTCTGTTCCCATTATTTAGGTTTAAGAATGAATGGAGTGTGTGTATGTGTTCATGTGTCGTCTTTCGGGGCTGTTACTCTGGGGTTAGGCTTTTTAGGCCTGTCTGTAGGCTTGGAAGTCGGTGGCCGCTCCTTGCGCTGCGTTGCAGGCAGGAACGGCCCGACATCCATCTCGTCGTCGGATGTCCGAGGGGTGCCCGACGGACCGGGCCCCCCGGACTTGGCCCCCCCTCGGGAGCCCTTCGTTTGAGCCGCCACCGCCGAGGGCGTCCGGGGCACCAGGGGTGGCACGGGCGGTGCGGTGACGGTGGGAGCCGGTGCGGGGCCCGTGGTGTCCATCACCTCGGTACCCTCCAACGGACTGGAGGACGGGGAGACAGAGGCGGGAGCGGCACCGGTCCCGACAGAAGTGGTTTGCACCACAACCGCTGCTGCCTCAGCAAGCGGCGTGGTGCCGGGTTGGGCTGCGTGAGGCAACCCAGCGGGGGGCGGGGGCGGGAACAGGTCAGACTCGCGGAACTGGGTCCCTGTGGAAACCAGACGCCGCTCCGCCCCCCGGCGAGCCGCGTCTGCGTACCTCCCCAGAGGGAAAGAGGCGAACCTCTTTCGCGCCTCTGGGAAGGTGATGTTCTCCGTGACCTTGATGTTAATTATCTTTTTTTCTATTTGGAATTTTTCACACTTGCGGGAGTACGCTGCATGCGGCCCCCCGCAGTTTACACAAGTGAGAGTTTCGGATGGGCAGTTCTCGCTCGGATGATCGTGCGCCGCGCATTTTGCACACGTCGTTCGGCCACGGCAAGAGTTCGTACCCTGCCCGAACCTCTGGCACTTAAAACAGCGCCGCGGGTTCGGGATGTAGGGACGGATGGAGCAACGGATGAAACCTGCGTTTATGTATTGTGGAAGAACTGCGCGGTCGAAAGTCAAGATAATGTGTTTGGTCGGAATCTCCCTGTCGTCTCTGCGGATAGTGATGCGTCTCACGGCAGTGACGCCCTGATCCTTCAGGCCGGCAAGGAGATCCGCATCCGTTTTGTTCAGGAGGTCTGTCTCGGATATCACACCCTGCGAGCTGTTGAGGCTCCGATGGGGTGTGACCCGGATGTCGAGATCAGCCAGTCTAGTCTGAGCAAGAAGCTTTGCAGACTGCTGCTTGTCATTTATTTCAATTAGGAGTTCACCAGACTTTTGTTTTTTGCACTTATACGATTTTCCTACTATGGCTTCAAGATACTTGGCAATCAAGAAGACTGACTGATATGCAAGAGGGTGGGTTGGATTGATGGATTCCATGACAAGAAATCGAGAAAAATTATCTGGTTCAGGAAATGTCAAAGATGGCAATAAAGGAAAAGATACTTCGGTGCGGCCCCTTTTCAGGGACCGATCACGTTTGGGGGGGGGGGGGGTTTAGAGAATGCCATACATCATAGTATAGAAGCAGGGGACGGGGGTTCTTTCTTCGCAAACCTTACCCTGATAGCCTGAGAGGTCCCGGAGCTCCCTGCCCGGTAAACAGACAGGGAGCCCATCCACCGGAGCTTGACCTGGGCTCCGACGGCCACCGTTCGTGGTTTCTAACCCTCCACCTATAAACACATCGCCACGGTTGGATCCAGCTTATGTTTGGGGGCTCGGGGTCCGCGGTATCGCCAGTACCGTCACCAAGATTGCTCAAGGTGCCCCGTGCGGGGGGTTTTGGTGAATAACTAAGCGACAAATAACTGCCTAAATACAAATGGTGAATTGTTCTGTTCAACACTTTCTACCCGTAATAATCGACAAGCACAGCATACCTCAAAGTTATTCTAAATGCTCCCCCCCCCTGCCTTTCTCAATCGCACAGAAGGCTTAGAAGGGGAGCTGTGGTGCGACTTTTGGGTCCTTTTTGCGGAAGATTGCCAATCACCATGAAAAAAATAGGCCGCGTATCTGCTCCTGTCGTTGCAAATGTCGTCAAAAGAATACTGTCTTTATAGACATTTGCCAAGGAATTACAATATACAATGTACAATGAGTATACAATACTATTGCGCAATATCTACGTTGCTTTGGCCTGGAGGCTGAATCGAGTCACAGGCACTGTTTCAGTGTTCTGTAGCAAGGACGTTTTGGTCGCTGATTTCTGCGTTGTTTCACGTAAGCCTAGAAGAGCGCACAAATTCTCGCGACGCCGCAGTGAATTTTCTGTTATGTGTAGGGGCCCTGGTTGTGCGGAGGCGTCGTGGTGTCGCGGCACTCCTGTCCCGGCCTCACAAGGCTATGTTCCCAATGCTGCTACGCATGCGCACCCGTCTGTTCGAGCACCTGGAAACGGAGCTGGGGGAAGAGGCGTTCCTTCTGCTTTGGTCGTGCCGCTTCATCAAGGTGAACAACGCACGTTTGGAAATACGAATAACCATAATAAAACAAGCTAGAATATTAATCTTGTAACCAGACTAAATGCGATACATAGTTATCTAAAGTGTTAACTTTAGTATCTGTAACTATCTAATTAGATAGTTACAGATACGCACATGCTAAATTTGCTAAACAATCTTAAGACTGTTGCACTGCTACCCACATTCGTGGTGTTTGGACCCTAAAGCTACCTTCGCGTTTGTGGACAACTCAACTTTTCACTCTGTCTTGTTGTACAATGCGCAGTACAAAGTGTTACAACTTGTATGTAGGCCAGCGGCAGCCACTTCTGGATTGTTGTTTTTGTGTGTGTTTCCCTTTTGCAATGTGTATTTGTTACACGCGATGGATAGTTCTATCGAGGCATGTTATGTATCTGCTTCGATGGACAAATCAACCTCTTCACAGACATACATACAGACAGGCCAAAATATTACGGTTTAAGTAGCGCAAGAAAGACTATCGTCTTTATATACATATAAACTATATAAACTACGGGTTCCCGAGAAACGCCAGAAGAAACGGAGCAGTGGACCGTCAATTCGATCCCTTTGCTCTGCTGTACCCTGCCTTTATAGTAGCATGTGGCCGCTTGGTATGACCAATTTGGCAACATTTATTCTTGATCACAGCGTTTTGGGAAAGCAAGTTAATAAATTCTTGCGCCACAGTCATGGCCGTAATCATAGTAGTCCTCATTATCGGCAACACCAGCACCAGCAGCAGCCGCCACAGCAACAGCAGCCGCTTGTTAGGACAATTGTTTAACAATTGCCTTAATTATTTGTCGAACAGAATGTTTCGAGTTAGAGTTGGTAGTGCACTCTCAAAGGTTCACGGGCAAGCCAATGTCGTGCAGCAAGGTGGCTTGTTAAGCTGCACTCTTTTCATAATTAAGATGAACTCTCTTGGGAAGGTATTACCACCTACAATCGCTTAGTCCATGTATGTTGGTGACGTCCAGATTTTCTTTAAATCATGTAATATATCAAGCTGCAAACGTCCACTCCAGCTGGGAGTCAAGAAACTCACCTGCTGGGCAGACAAGAATGGTTTTAGACTTAACCATGAAAAAACCTCTTGCGTGGTGTTCTCTAGGAAGCGTGGGGTCCATGCCGACCCAGACATCAGTCTGAATTGGGTGTTCATTCCTGTGAACAAGCAGCACAAGTTTTTAGGTGTTGTGTTGGACCACAAACTCACATTCATTCCCTACATCAAGGAGGTTTAGCATATATGTTTCAAAATAATGAATATCCTTAAGTTACTCTCACACCAATGGTATGGTTCCCACAAAGAACTCCTGATAGGCCTGTATACTGCTTTGGTTGGGTATCGTTTGGATTGTAGCAGTGTGGTGTACGGGTCGGCGACTAAAACAGCGTTGCGAATGCTTGACCCAGTGCTACACATGGGGCTACGTCTTGCGTCTGGTGCTTTTCGCCCTAGCCCAGTCTAAAGCTTGTATTTCGAGTGTAAAAAGTGGTGCATTGAGAACCAACGGACGTACATGGACTTGCTTGAAGCCTATAATATATCATTGCTGAATAACCGTCCTTTTTATTTTGCTTTAACAATACAGCTAGATATTTGCTGCTTTTAAGTCGCCCATCCGTCCCTCTGCCCTTTTCGCTTAGAGGAAGAGAGCGAGCCTGGGACCTCAGGGCTGCGTTTTTAGATGTGTAGAGATAATCCGTTTTGGACATTTATCGCCTTACAAAGTTCGCCCTTGTGTCCGGTGACGTTTCTCTTATAAAACGTGACTAAAATCGGGTACCCCGAGCTGCAAGACTGCAAAACTTTCTGTCTCTGCAGCTTAAATACCCATGTGTAGAATTTTACAGTGACTCCTCTAAAACCTGCACTAGGTGGTCCTGCGCCGCTCATATTCCGATTTTAAATACAGCCCGACCCATGAGTGTACACACAACCATTTTTTCTGGAGAAACCTATGAAAGTGTGCGCATTGTACAACACATTCTTGGAAAATCAAATGGCCAATTCCATCACCTATACAGATTCCTTCAGTGTTGTTCGGGCACTATCATCGCACAAGCCGGCCAAAACCCGCATAGTTAACCTTGTGGTCTGCAGCTTTATGTCTGTGTATGCGCAAAAGCATAATCTGCTCCCCTGCTTGGTCCCAGGAAGCGCTGGGATCGCTTGCAACGAGTTTGCAGACGAGAGGGCCGCTGCTGCTGCACTCGGGAACACTGTAGACATAACAACGGTACCCTATACAGACCTCAAATCACACTTAAGATAACACATGCGCAGAACATGGCAAATACACTGGAATGAACATACAGATAACAATATGCCTGTAATAAAGCCACACTTGGGATGGTACTCAGCTGAATTACACAACAGACGCACGAAGTCGCCTTCGTTAGGCTAGAGATAAGGCACACCCTTCCAACGGACTCGCATTTGGTGACAGAATTTTCAAGACCCCAATGCAGCAGGTGCAGAGAGGCCCTATCTGTAGTTACGTACTCATTCAATGTAAGGCGCTCGCCACCCCACGACGCAAACATTTTCATGAACTGTACAGACAACACATCACGCTACAGCCATCACACTTCTTGGCCGACAACCCAATGTTTTCTAAAAAGCGTGTATTTCAGTTTTTTTATCAGACGTCCAGTTTTTAGAGCTTCTTCCATATCATGCATAATCATGCTGGCCCTTTAAAGCCACCATTTTCATGAATTCGCTTCACGTTTGTTTTTACTGAGACAGTTTTGTATCATTAAGCACATCTGTCGTCATCAAATAACTTTGTATTTGGCGTTCTTTGCCCATGTCGCTCTTGCACCATTGAACTCAAACAATCATCAAATATTAGCCGCCGGTATTATTCGCCGCAGGGAAACTCATTGCTGTACTTCGCTCTTTAAAGCGCCTTTTTTTCACCTAACAAAAGGCAATTGGAGCAGGCTGCCGAGCAACGTGGTGTGCGCATCTGGTATTGCATTTGACACCAATCTAATATATAACCTGCGTGACGACATGGAACGCAGTGCTCTTGATTTGCGGTGAACTTGTTCATGTTGTTTGTTTTCATTTTTATTTTTTCTTTCTGTCGTATCCTCCATTAGCGCACAGCATTGCTGCTTATTGCAATGTTTTTATGAACACTTTGACTGTTGTTATATGTTCCCTTTTTTAGCCTTTTCTCTTCTTTTCCTTGTTTTTTTCTTTACAGCGAAGCTCATAGCCTCCCGTTGGTCCAAACATTTCATGTCGTAAACAAAACCCCAGACAGGACCGACCCGTTCTCGCTCAATACCACGAGTTCATGCATCGGGATACGCAGTCGTATAATATAGATCTGAGTATTCGTGTAAAAACACATCAAAACAGGCATCGAAACCGCATAATGTTCTATAAGGCGACGGTGGTTAAAACCACCCGGACACCTACCGCCCCCTTTCCCCCTTCTATTTCAGCAAAACTTACGTTGCTCTGCTCTCTAACCGAGGGGCGGAAGACGTCATTCCAGGGTTAGCACATACTTCAGGTTAGAGAAGGCCCAACAGTTCTCGCATAATAGACCAAGCGAAGGGCCCACAATTTGCCGCCACATAAGCGAGTGAAGCAACGATCCCCCGAGAGAAAGGGTAACATTTCATATCCTCCGCCTTCCGCATGCAAAGTGGTTTACAACAGTTTCGCTGGACGTCCACTTTCGCAGAGCGGGAAGGAGTCCATTTTAACGCGCTAGCGTCATTAGGGTAATTTTTCAATTTTGCGTCCCTGCAAGCCGTCCGCTATCAGCTGTTCTCATGAAGCTATAACAGAGGCAGCAGGAAACAAAGGCTTGTGGGAATCGGGGATTCCCAGCAATGGCCATTAGATATTGGAAAGGAGGACAAGGATAGTATGGCCGAGGCGAAAAAAAGATACGCCAGGCCCCGCGCTTGCCATCTGAAGTTGGTCGCTAATCAGACACGTCGCCAGCCGCGCCCGCACGTTCCGCCACCACAAAAGCGCCTCTCAGGTGACCTAAAATGATGAGGGTGGCAACATTTTGCCGCCTAGCTTAAAAAGGGGGCAAAATACTGTTGCCTCCTGTGAAACAGGAACAAAGGGAAGTTTTATTCACGAAGACGCAGGGGCAAACTATTTATTAGGCGAGATGCCTAAATTTCCAGGTGAAATAGACAGAGAACGAAGGTTGGTGGTTAGCAATATGGCGAAAAAAAAACAAGCTCATGAGCCGCTAGCTAACGCGCTCCTTCGTCGTCCTCTGCTGTAGCGCATCACCCGGCAAGTACCCACGCGGGGGATTAGCATGTCCATTAGCATGTCCATCCTACTTGGTAATGTTGTCATCCCACAGTTTTGCACTTGACAGTATTAGTAACACCAGGCTCTGAAAATCCAAGGAAAGCATACATTGTAACCAGAAACAAACTAAAATTAATCTCAATATGAGAGAAATTTGAGTAAATCTGTAGTCTGATTAAACAAAGTGCAAATAACTTGAAAACTTTCGCGGTCGCATCACCGCCGCAAGCTCCCTCTGGGAAATGAGTAAAAGCCCTACAAAGTATACAAAGCCCCAAAAACACCCAGCATGTGATCCCCGAAAGAAATAACGAAGAATTCTTCGCATTCCCCTACAGAGAAGCGGCAGAGCCGATGTCAGAATAGCCCTGTGGTCATCGTGAAGAAATGTTTGAACATTTAGCCCCTATTGTAAAACGGCTGAACAGGGGAACTACAGGAATGACAGAAAAGGATACAATATGGTTCATGCACTGATAATAAGCCGGATATCGTATAGCATGCAGTAACAGAATCACTTACACGCACTCAAGAAGGCCAAATAAACATGATCAGGTCAGCATGTAGAGCATCCCTCAACCTCACTGTTTTCAGAATCACCGCAATGGCCTTTAATGTGTGTCCCATCATACCTATAAAAAAATCAGAGAGCCTACTCTTATAGCGCAAAAAAAAGTTCGGGAAAAAATTACACCCATCTCCCCGAAGGGAACCATGAGTAGGATGCGGAGCGTCATGGGGGTTCCGTTTGCGTTTCCGTGATGTTGGTTAGCCAAATTTGGTAGAAATGTAGTGAACCCCGTAATGCTCACATATCCAATTCATGGTTCCCTTCGGGGAGATGGCTGTAATTTTCCTTATTGCTTGCGTATATACGCGAGTGAGACGAGATTGAAGTGGTATCTAAAGGTCTGTTAGTGTTTGCGCTGATGCTTTCACTTAATTGCGTCAGCACACTCACTGACGTGGCTGTTGCTTCCATCCTACTTCATCTCAAGAATCACAGAGTCAAGCGCAAGCACAACCAGAGTGAAGCAAAGCATGCGGCCAATCCCTATGCCAATCCCTAGGGGCATCCGGCCAAAATCATCATCAGAAGTGCTGCGGACGGGCCGACAGCAACGTACACGCCCTTCTCTTCGCAGCTTTGTCTTCTTCTCCTTCTTCGTCTTGAGCGGTTACCCTAAGGGAAGATGACGACGGTGGCGCATGCGCAGGCGGTGTGCGGACGCCCGACCACCCCCGAGCATAAGACGCTCCGCATCTAAACCCAAACTGGGACTGATCATCCTATCACATATAGGCACACTTACAGAAAAAAAAGATGGAAGCCACGATGTCACCAATGCAGGGACTTTACTGAAGAGCTCTCGAAACACAGAAAACATTTCCTCTAATCCACACTTTGAAAGTTGTTGGAAAGCAAAGCTTTAAACGACACCCACACCAATTGTCCATGCCACGTCACTTTAATTGGCCAACGTGGCTCTACGACGAGTGAGACCTGTTATTCTGGCAGCTGTTACCTGCAATTCTCGGGGCCGGAATCGCGGACGCAGCAGCAGCGTCGTTCAAGGCCGGCCTAGAGCGGCGGACGCCGTCTCTGTAGCCCGGCCCTGAGTCGGGACAAATAAACGGAGAGGAGCGTCTTTCGAAGGGTGAGACAGGGGAACCTAGCCATTCTGATGTGCTACAAAGGGGGCTACACCACCGCGCGGCACATGGCCAGACACCGAAACAATTCTGCATGTAAGCTTGGTGATTCCCATTTATACCGATTTAAACTAGCTGGTTTAGTATGTTTGGAAATTTCGAGAAAGCTAAGGAGCTTTTATAGTCGCTATTTATTACAACCACTTGCTACGTGCGCCTTTTTGAATACTTCTGAGAACACAAGCGGATTGGTAATCACCAATTTAGACAACGCAGTCCCATTCGTGGCAAGCAGTGCGCAAAAGGTAGCGTCTCTCCAGCGGCCAGATGTCTGTGTGTGGTTTATACATATTGTTTTCCCGCCCTGCAAACCAACCCTTACCCCGCACGGTGCACCTTGAGCAATTTTCGTGACAGTATTGGTGACACTCGGGCCCCTAGCCCCAGTACATAAGTTGTGACCAACCGTTACGATGTGTTTTAAGGTGAAGGGTAGAAACCTCAAACGGTGGCCGTTGGAGCCCAGGTGAAGCTCCGGCGGATGGGCTTCCTGTCTGTTTATCAGGCAGGGAGTTCCGGGTTCTCTTCAGCTATCAGGCTAAGGATTACGAAGAAAGTACCCCCGCTCCCTGCTTTCCACTATATCATATGGCATATTCCAAACCACTCCCCCCCCAAACGTGATCGGCCGCCGAAAAGGGGGCCGCCCCGAAGTTTCATTCCCACCTCTTTCAACAACTGCCTTTTGAACAAACGTGAATAACCATTCTGGATTTCTTGTGATTGAGTCAGCTGACCCAACGAGACCTGTCGCTTCACTGTCGGTATTCCTGGTCTCAACATTTCTGCAAAGCACATTAGGTGAAAAGTATTAAGCTAAAAAGCTCAGGACAGGAGAAATCCTTGTCGAACTCAATACTTGAAAAACAATCCCGCACACTTCTTGCCCAAACTCGCATCCTTGATCTGGACATCAGGGTCACACCCCACCGGAGCCTCAACAGCTCCCAGGGTGTATTTCAGAGTCAGATCTCCTTACAGAAAAAGATTCCTACCTTCTTGAAGGTTTAAAGCACCAGGGCGTCACAGCCGTGCGCCGCATCACGATTTGCAAGTACAATAAGATAACCCCCACCAAACACATTATCCTGACATTCGCCAGATAGGCACTTCCGTAATATCTAAATGCAGCCTACATCCGATGCTCTATTTGCCCGTACATACCGAACCCGCGCCGCTGCTTTAAGTGCCAGCGGTTCGGGCACAGTACAACCTCTTGCCGTGGCCAAACAACCTGTGCGAAATGCGCCACACAGGACCACCCCAACGACAATTGCAATTCTGACAACCTCAGTTGCGCAAACTGCAGGGGCCCACATGCAGCCTACTCAAGGAAGTGCTAGAAATATAAACTCGAAAGGAAAATAATCAACGTGAAAAATGACACAGAAGATCACCTACCCAGAGGAGCGGAAGAGGTTCGCCTCTTTCCCTCTGAGGAGGTACGCTGACGCAGCTCGCCGGGGGGCGGAGCGGCGTCTGGTTTCGGTGGGGACCCAGTACCACGAGTCAGACTTGGTCCCGCCCCCGCCCCCCACCAGGTTGCCTCAGGCAGCCCAACCCGCCTCCGCACCGCTCGCCGAGCCAGCAGCGCCTGTGGTGGCAACCACATCGGGTCGGAGTGGTGCTGCATCCTTCACTTTCGCTCCAGCGTCCCAAACCACAGCCGAGGGCGCAGAGGAGATGGAGACGGAGGAACCAGCGGCAGATCCCACCCCCACCGCACCGCCTGTGCCATCCGAGGCATTCCTGAAACCCTCGGTCGTTGTCGGTGAGTCAAAGCACGCCCAAAAAGGTGCGCGGTCCATGGACACTGATCAATCAGGCACTCCGAGGACATCAGAGGACGAAACGGATGTCAGACCGTTCTTGTAGGCGGTGCACCGCCAGGAACGTGTCCCGAAGCCAAAGCCTTCCGACAAGCCCAAAAAGACGAGAGTTACAGCCCCAAAAGACGACACATAAACATAGACATTCCAGTAGCTCTCACACTAAATAATGGGAAGAGAAAACATAATTCAATGGAACTGTAGAGGCCTTCTTATCCATCTTGACTGTGTGTACGAGATACTGCACTCCAATGAGCCAAGTGTCTTGTGTATACAAGAAACACATTTAAATTCAGAACATACAAATTTTTCAATATTTACGTGGTAACTATGAAGGACAGAGACGGTGGTGCTATATCTTCCAGGAGTGTGGCATTAATTGCCCGAAAGTCCCTGCCGTGTCACACTATCCAATGACAGACCGTCCTTGAGGCTGTTGCCATTCATACCATAATATTCACTAGGCTAATAACACTATGCTCCGTTTACATCCCCCCTGATTTCCAGCTCTTGAGCTCGGATTTTGAGGGCCTTGTAGATCAGCTACCCGCACCATTTATCCTTTTAGGCCACCTCAATGCACACAATGCACTCTGAGGCTCTTCTCGCACGGATGCCTGAGGTCGCCTTATAGAAACATTTCTAACGTCTTCAGGAGCATGCCTCTTCAATAAAAACAAGCCTATATACTTTAATATAGGACACAACACATATTCACACCTCGACTTGGCTATTGGTTTCGCAGTTCTCTTTCCATCTCTTGAGTTGGATGTTGCACTAACCCATATGGTAGTGGCCACTTCCCAACCAAATTAACATACATAGGCAATGGCCCGAACAGTTCACCTTCCCATAACCGGTTCAATAAATCTAGAGCAAACTGTAGTACATTTACAGAAACATCCAACTACACCAGACAACCATTAGAAACCTACACGTTGAAGAAGCTACCCAACTACTTACGGCGCACATCGTCGACGCCGTCGAAAAGTTCATTCCCCACGCCTCTGGTGCCCCGCTCAACCATAGGAGGCCGTGGTGGAATAAGGACTGCCGGTGGGCGCGAGACGCCCAGAAGAAGGCGTGGGGTATCCTCCGTCGGTACCCCGCGTCGGGAAACCTTTTATTGTTCGATTGGAAAAAGTTTGAGCCGTGAGGCAAAAAGAGACGGTTGGCGTACATTCATACATTCGTAACATCAATAAACTCCTACACCGACACACGAAAAGTATGGACACGAATACGCCAACTCAAAAGACAACCAGCACACAGCCTGCCCCTGGTCAGCACAACAGGGGACACACTCGCACAACACTTCCAACACGTGTCCAGTTCAGCACACTACACAAACACTTTCATGAAACACAAACATCCTCTTATAACTCCGAGTTTTCACTTCATGAGCTGAAGGCCGCTCTGAGCACTTGTAAATCCTCTGCTCGAGATCCAGACAACATCACATATACAATGATACAGCACCCCACACTCAGACACTCTTGAAACACTCCTACACTTATACAACATATGAATTTCGGGGCACATTCCATGCTTTTGGAGAGAGGTCATAGTAGTGGCTTTTTGAAAGAAGGGAAGGATGCTTCCTCTCCCTCCAGTTACCGGCCCATTGCTTTGACAAGCTGCCTGTGCAAGCTCCTCGAGAAGATGATAAACAGGAGGCTCGTCTACATTCTTGGGTACAATGGTCTTCTCGAGAGCTGCCAGGCAGGCTTCAGGGCTGGGAGATCTACAAAAGATCAACTGGTTGCATTGGAATCATATTTAAAAGATGCTTTCATTTATACACAGTATTGTATAACAGTCTTCCTCGATATGAAAAAGGCGTACGACACTGCCTGGAGTACGGCCTCTTGCGTGACCTCAAGTTGTTTGGTGTTTCCGGTGACATGCTGAACACGCTCGGTAGCTAGATGTCGGAAAGGACCTTTCGAGTGAGCGTTGGCAGTGCGCTTTCGAATGTATATGTGCAGGAAAATCGCATCCCTCAATGCGGTATCTTGAGCTGTACACTCTTTATTGTTCAGATGAACTCTCTCCGGAAGGCATTGCCGCCAACCATTTCCTGTTCTATATATGTAGATGACGTTCAAAAATCTTTTAAGTCCTGTAACTTTTCAATTTGTGAACGCCAAGTCCAGCTTGGGGTGAACAAACTTGCTGGCTGGGCAGACACAAACGGTTTTAAACTGAACCATGGAAAGAGCACTTCTGTTGTGTTCTCTCGCAAGCGCGGGAATAAGGCAGACCCTTTGATTACCCTTCATCGCTATTCTATCCCTGTAGAAAAGGAGCACAAGTTTTAAGGTGTCATATTTGATGAAAAACCCACGTTCATTCTACGCATCAAACAACTAAAACATAAATGCCTGAAAACACTAAACATTCTCAAAGTGCTCACCCACCAATCCTATGGTGCAGACAAAAAACTCCTTCTCCGTGTCTTTACCTCCCTGGTCGGATCTCGGTTAGGCTACGGTAGTGTTGTGTATGGGTCGGCATCAAAACCAGCACTAAAAATGCTTCACCCAGTGCTCCACTTGGGCCTGCGCCTTGCGTCTGGTGCGTTCCGCACTAGCCCGGCCCAGAGTCTTTATGCTGAAAGTAACAAATGGTGACTGGAACATCAACGAATGTACATGGATTTATTATATGCTTTTAAGGTCTCGTCATGGAATAACCATCCTTTTAAACCTGTCCTCAACGATACATCTACAACCGAGCTATTCTCAAATCGTCCATCTGTTTCTTTGCCCTACTGAGAGAGAGAGTGAGAGAGAGAGAGAGAGAGGAAGCTTGAGGTATTTTCGTTGGGTTTTTAGATGTATGCACGTCGTCATCATTTTATGACGTTATACCACCATGGCCACTGCAGCCTGTTTGTTGTGATGTTTCTTTTATGGAAATGGATAAAAACAGGGTTCGGTAAGCTGCGATTCTGCAGCATTTCTTGTCTCTTCAGTATAAATATAAATGTGCCAAATTCTATAGGGATGCAAAGTGCAGTATTGGGCGAGTTGGTTATCCATTATTACTAAACAGCGCAACTTGCTAAACAGCGCAACGCTCAACTTGGGACCCAAGTTCGCCGTCGAACCGAGGTTGTCGCCGCCTGAACTATTGTCCTTGGTGAGACAGGTCTCCAAGCGCGCTCCGGATCCCCAATCAGACCAGTGTGTGTCGGCTGGTGTTGACGTTCTACGAAAGGCTCAATCCAGGCCCAGCGGTTTGCCGCTCAAGCGTGTAGAACGTTTCTTCAAGGAGGAGAACCTATGTTTGCTGCCTGCAGACAAGGAAGGAGGGTTCATGGTGTTCCCGGAAGAAAGCTTCAAGCGAAAAGCCATTGAGGCTGTCACCGGAGCCTTCAGCCATCACGATAACGTTTCACTGAACAAGGTAAAATCGGCAGCAAAAAAACTTTGTACTGATTTAAACTTAACGGTTCTAGCGCAGAACATTGAAAAGAGTGCCTCGTGCTCCCTTGAGTTGTTTTTCGCGGCCAAAACGCACAAACTTGATTGTCCGCTAAGGGTAATCATTTCGGAACATGGAACTTGGCAGAAGTGTTTGTCCATGTACCTTCAAAAAGGGCTAGGGCTGTTGATGTTAGACGACCCTTTCTTGATCAGGAACTCTGAAGATGTAATTACTTTCCTAGCAACTGGCAGCACCACAGGGGTTTCAGCCTTCTCAATAGACATTAAGGACCTATATTACTCCTTGCCACATGAAGGGTTAATGACCTGTGTTGAAGAAGGAATTGATAACTATGGAGTGGTAGCATTTCAAAATGAAGTAGGAGTGTCAGCCAGAGGTTTTCTCAGCCTGTTGTCTATGTATTTGGTTTCTACGTTTGCGAAGTGGGATGGCAATGTGTACCTACAAACTAATGGTGTGTGTATAGGCTCTCGTATAGCCCCGGTTCTCAGCGACCTGTATTTGGCATACCTTGGACGAAAAGTGGCCAGTGAATTGGGGGATATGGGTGTTCTCAAGGTTGTTCGATATGTAGATGATTTTTTAGTGTTCATAGACGGCTTGGGTGCAACCGGTGGCGAGCAGGTGCCGGAAGTGTTAGGTGTGTTCCAGAAATGCTTTCACCCGTTGACGTTGACGCATGAAGTACCCGAGAATAACGTTTTGAGGTTCCTTGACCTGCGACTGCAATTTTTTGAGAACCACGTTTGCTGGCAGTATGAGCCCCGCACTAACAAGCCACTACTTCCTTTCTCATCGGGTCACTCCAAGCTGGTGAAAAGGGCGATAGTGAAGATGTGCATTACTAATGCACTAAGAAGATCGTGCCCCCACAGGATGCAGGATAGCATCCATGCACAAGAAGCGCGCCTGCATAGCTCTGGCTATCCACATGACGTGGTGACGTCTGTGGCGGGGCAGGTTCTGAGGGAGATGAAGAAGAACCGCCGCCGGAGCGAGGGCGAGGCCATGGTTGTGGTAGAAAAGGAAAAAGAAAAAAGGAAGGTTGCAGTAATTCCATACATACATAATATAGCCCATAGGCTGAAAAAAATAGGGAATGCCGTTGACGTACAAGTGGTTTTTTCCGCCCCTCGAAAACTGGGAGCCCTTTGCAAAAAGACGTACCTCCCGAGAAAGGATTCCCACAAGTGCTCCATTGAGCACAAAACGAAGTTCGTCCCATGCGCAAAGTCGGTAATCTATGAGATTCCTTTGCCATGCGGAAAAAAGTACGTGGGCCAGACGGGAAGGTGTCTTAATACAAGGCTCCGGGAGCATAACAACAACGTACTAACAAGTGTCAAAGGGCAGTTAGGCATTCACTGCCGAGATTGCAAAGGCACCACCGGAAAGTGCATTCCCATGTTCGAAAAATGCGAAGTCATTCAGCGCCATAGTGACCAGATGACAAGGGAGATAGTGGAGGCAGCGAAAATTGCTAGGTTGGGGGAAAATTGCGTCAGCGTACCTTCGGTTGCTCTGTCAGCCAAGGAACTTGATTTTTTACAAGGGGGAAGGAACGCTACATAGAAAGTAATCTAGGGGCGCAACACGTGTGTCATGGCTTGAGAGGGTTTTTATCATTTCAAGTGCGAGTGTTCTAATGGGAATTTTTAGAGCGTGTGTGGCGCGTCATAGCACCGCTGTGATGAATTGCTTGTTTTGTTGTGTGCATTTATGGCACGTGTGTGTAGGTGTGTGGGGTATAAATATGTGTTTTTCAATAAAAGACCAGTTGGAAGTCAGCGCTCGTCCTGTGTACCTAAGCTATAGTCCGTGTTTTTGTTGCGCTGTTTAGTAATAATCTATAGGGATGCCTCGAAAACTTCAACTATGGTGTTGTGCGCCGCTCATGGTCCCAACTTTAATTCTTGTAGAACCATGAGCGTACAGACCACTACCTTCTCAGCAGAAGCATATGGCATTTTACTCATCGTTCAGCACATTTTTAAAAAACAAATTCCTAAGTCCGTCATCTTTACAGACTCTTTGAGCATTGCGCGTGCATTGTCTTCACACAGACATAAAATAACAACACTGTCAATCTTGTCTTTAATGCCATAATGTCTATATATGCTAAGACTTTTCATCTAATCCTGTGCTTGGTTCCAGGCCATGCTAGAATCATGGGGAATATGACCGCGGATCAAATAGCAGCCGCTGGTGTACTTGCAAACACAGTGGACATAACAACAATACCCTACACTGACCTCAAGCCACACATCCGACAACACCTTCGCAAAACGTGGCAAGCCGACTGGAGTACACAGAGAGACAAGTTACACACAATAAAACCACACTTAGGACAATACACGAGTGACTCACACAACAGATTCATCGAAGTTTCCCTAGCTAGATTACACATAGGCCACACACACGCGACACACTCCCATTTGCTCACTGATCTCCAAGACTCCTGTGTAGCAGGTGTGGGGAGGGCCTATCCGTACATGCAAAGCACTCCACAAAACAAGATGCAAGCACTGCCCTCAACTCTACTGGCAACACACTCCACTACACCCAGCACTCTTTCTAGCGGATGATCCCATGTTTCCTGTACAACGCACCTTTAAAATTCTTAGTGACATCAAGTTTTTACACCTCCTTTCCTATCACGCGTAGTTTTTTTTAACCTTATTTCATGCCATGCACCATCACAACCTGGCCTTTTGCACCAGCCATCCTCATTGTCGTTAACTTACTTTACTTTTGTTTTTGTTAAACAATTTTAGAGTTTACCTTTAAGTCCTTCATAGCTTGAATGCATCCTTCCTCCTTGAATGCATCCTTTACATCCTTCATACCTAACCACTGTTTTGGTGCTCTTTGCCCTTGTTGGCCTTGCGCCAGTAAATACCAACCATCATCATCATCAAACCAATCCTTAACGTATGTTTGCCGTACGACCACTTAATTCCGTCGGCTGCGGGTTATCCTTGAGGAGCTGTCAAAAAGTTAATCCAACCGAGCGAAGGCACCGCGCAATGGACACGAAGCTGCAGCAAAACAGGCTAAAAACAACCGTCGCAAAAGCAGACGACAAAGCCGTATCATTGACGCTGCCGCCGGCGAGCAGGCACTTCCACGCGCGATTTCTCGGTAAATACGCTACGCCATCTTTGCGTGCATCGTGACCCTCCGGACCGCCTCAATCACCCGCGGCCGCCTCCGGCGCGTTCGTAGTTTCTATTCCGCACGCCACAGAAAAACCATTTGCCGGTAGAGCTAGGAAGCTTTGCTTTAAAACACAGTTCCGAAAATAAGCGAGGCCAGGCAACAAGCCTGAATAAATTCGCTGGAGGAAAGTTCCAAATCCACGAAAACAACAGCACACCCGACGCCAGGATGTCGGAAAGTACGAAGGTAACAATTGTCGTACTAGTGTGGCGTGAACAACGCTTTAATTCTATGCTATTCAATTGCGAGAACTGAATCCGGTTTGCGAGCCTCCTAACGGACGTTTCGAATAGATGCTCAAACTTCGTTACACACGCTTTATCGGTCATTAGTCCCTTAGCTACGGGTGGAGTCCCTAAACACTTGAGAAAGGTCTTTGAAACAACAAGGATAATGGTTCAGAATACCTTAACGCACGTAGCCTAGGGTCTCAAAGGATGCGGCGCAGCTGCCCAAGTTTCACCCAAACTCGCATTCCGTGATCCCTTTCACCACGACTATTACACTGCCCTCTCCAAAAAATATAAATACCTTCTCCTCATGGAACGCCTAGGAACACCACCTTCGCGTGCCACTCGGTATCACATCGCTTAAGAATCTCAAACTCTGCTTGAAATACAAACGAAAACGTATATCAGCAAGGACAGATCCGCGAAGACGTTTGGAAAAAATCTGTGTCATTATCTTGAATATGGGCTGAATTGCGGCAAACACCCACTCTCCTCAGGGAAACCTGGTCATAGGTGAGGTTGTGGTCACAGGTGAATAGATCAAACATTTTATATCCAACTTCTATCGACACAGGACAGGCTGCCCTGACAAGTTTGATACCTCAAGATCAGCGTGAATTGATTCTGGGGCCTGGCAATCGTGGTTCAACCCATCGGGTTTATCACGTCCTCATCTCTCTCTCCTTTTGTCTCCCTCACTTGCTCCTCCATCTTTCTCTCTGTGTTGGTCTAGCGAAAACGGAAATGATCACTCAGGCCATCAGAGTAAACACTATATTTTGACATTGTTTACTTTTCAGCTCAAACTGACAACAGCCCCAGCAGCCACTTTTTATGCCCATACCTTAAGCCACGCAAGCGTAGATGTACTCTGAGCTTCCTCTGCCGTTCTGATTAAAAACCGTTGCGGCTAGCGTAAATCTTGTCACTGTAGTCCAGTACATGGAAAGTATAAATTAACAAGGTTCCAAAACTACCCCTCCACGCCGGAATAATGTTATTGCTAATACATCTTTACACCTGAGCATACATGTCATCTGCAATTTTTTTCTTCTATTGTCTTCGTTGTCCTTTGGTGCTCTACAATGCTCTTGGCTGCAATCGTTTAGGGCATGTCGGTGTTAAATGTTTATGCTTGTATATTTCTTGCATTAGTGCGAGATGAATTATTCATTTGGGACTGTGCCCATTCTTATATGCATCTCCCACAACACTGCCCTCTCGGCGAATCTTGTTATCAAAATAACAAAAAATATACCGATGAAGCAATGATGTAAACAGACAAACGTCTGTGTGAACAAGCAACGCATGTCACTGTTCACCTATTTCCCTGAACTTACAATGTGCTGCGGGTGTGTAACCGAGATCCAGGTTGTAAAAGGCAGGGAAGAGTACCAGCTATAACGGGCATTCTATGCAGAACTTGAAAGTGTAAGTTTAACCACAAAACATTATTAGTTTAAGACTTGAGAGAAAGTGTGAGACTTTATAAGCCCGTGATAAACGTTCCTTCCTTGATCACGTCAGGAGATATAGGAAGGAAATACAAAGAAACATAAGGTAACTGCTTGCCTAGTGAACATTTTGCAATTACTACGCCGCTACTACTCGTCAAAAGGAGTGGAAGGCCCGCGACACTAATTGAAAGTTTGTTGGATAAGAAAACAAGCAGTATAAGTAGTTAGTAGTTTTAGGCAAATTGTTTTTGTTTTTAACCGGCAATAAATGATACATTACTGCTGTCACGGTTACCCTACTCATTATTTTCGATATTATATCTTCTTTTCTTTTTATGGGGACTGTGTTTTATATCGATCACACTGCTAAATATAGTCACACGTTTGTGTCCTCCTTCGATACGTGCAGTATCGGTCTTTCTGCATAACGGGTAATTTCGTATTCGGTGTAATAAGGCCTCGTCGGCAAAAACGGTAGCAGTACCGCCGGCTGGCCAATTAATCATGCGACGCTGGGTTCCAGGGGATATTACACCACAGACCGTCGATGGGGTTTGCTGAGATTTCTTAGTGGCAGTATATTGGAAGTCTCCAGACGACTGTAGTAAACATAGTTGATGCACAAGTTATAATTAAGAGTAAAGAAAAACTGAATTTGTTGAGGGGACTTTGAGGGCCTACACTATTTCCTCGAAGCGCGTGAGAAAACTATTTCTCTAGAGATGGTAGAAACTTCTAAATTTCTGTGCGCTTTCTAGGAAAGAAATTAGGGCCCTGGGCAAAACAAAATTCTAGAAGAAAACAAAACTGGGACAAGTTTTGTTGTAATCCTAAGTGGTTAATACTACTCAGAAGGCATTTTAAGAAGGCAGTAACGTCTACAGTTGGCAGCCATCAAAGCACCTTAGAAGAAGCTAACTACAGAAAAGACACGCAAGTTCGCAGGTACAACGCCAAAGTTATTGTAGGGTACAGCTGCACATTCGGAGCATGCATAACAAGACAACACAGACACCAAGATACATGCAGGCCAACAATGTTCGAGATTGTCAGTCATTTCACACAGTAACAACACACCACACTCTGCACAATAAATAAATACGAAGAGCTGCCATCAAGTTACTAACTTAGTACACATTTTCGGCAAGGTGGAGACATTTCTCAATGTCTGGCTGGTCAATTATAACAGGGCGTAGCACATTCTATTCTGGGATGCGTGTTTGAAAAAGCAATAACAAAAAAGTATTGTTAATAAATTAGTTATCTACTAACAGCCAAGAATGCCGTCTTTTTTTGGTCGCGATTGGTCAAACAAAAAGAAGGGCTTATTCTCAACGATTTCTGTATTACTGATAAATACATTTGAGTGGAAGAAGCTGTGCGCGATTTCAGAAGGCAGATAAACCGGCTTAGCGTAATAGCTGAGTTAGTGAGTTTGTACGCCCATATTTGTTGCATATAATGCTCACTGCATGGTGTTCATCCTCTCTGAGGATGAACACTAGACGGGATGGGTAGGAATGCTAGACGGGATGGGTGGTAATCACACAACAGCTGCATATTTAAAGACATTTCGTTTGTACAGTAACGGACACATGCAGTGTGAATACAAAAATATAGACCTGAAAAGGCAACACTGGAAAATATTGTTCGTGGGGTACAAACTGGCGCGATCATGGTATACTTAGAAAGCGAGATTTCCCAACTTTCTCATTGTAATTAATGCACGCGACAATTTTATTGTATGCAAATGACCTCGGACTATTTCTGTGTTCTGGCTCATGTTTTCGTGATCACGTTTCGATTGTCCATTACTTCACGTGGCGCAGTGCCACGGACCGTTAACTGGGTACCAGGCCGTTGCGGGCTAGCTCGTAAGGATTGGGCTGACGAAGAGGCAAACAAGGTTATTGCAAACGCAGATCTTTTACGTTTGCTCTTTGCAAGGACGGACACGACCTCCCTTCTGTCTACCATTCTTCGCCTCGCCTCGGCGACTCACTCGTCCCACCCTTACAATCGTCATAGGAGACTACACCGTCTGGATCCTGACTGCAAGTTTCGGTTACGTACTGGTATTTAGAGAAAGAATGCCACGCTGTTTCACTGACTACTGGTTAGCGTAGCCTTTACCCGTCGCTGCAAGCACCTCATCGCGTTAAGATTGACCCCGATTGTGAAACATGCTGTGTACCAGAGAGTATTTCGCAGGTTCGCTGCCACTGTCCACGCTACGTGCATCCTGTAGAACAATTAACGAGATCATTGGCCCATTGGGACTGTCGTGTTGTGTCAGAGGAAGTACTGCTGGGAACTTAGCCAGACGCGCAGCGTTTCCACAAGGCATATGAAGCTGTGCTGACATTTCTTCGTAGCAGCGGCCTCTCAGCAATATTGTAGCCAAGGCGCGTCCTGCGTAACTTTACACATGCACCGTTTAAGTATACGAATCTTCTGTGCATAGCCATTTATTCATTTCTCTGCGGTCTTCATCTGTCTGGTGCTCTATCCACGCTCTTTGCTCCCCTTTCCATCCCTACGCACAGAACAGCTTGCCAGATATACTACCATCTGACCGACCTAGTGGGGTTTTTTTTATTTCAATAAAGTTCCTTTCTCTCTCTCACGTGGCGTATGCTATAAATTCGTTTCTTGGGTAGACAAAGGTTGAACGTTTTGATAAAAATACTTTGTTCAATGCTCTTCCGTGGCGAGATGGATATGCTCATTCTGCGAAGATCTGATGATATTTTTACGCCTAGGCATTATTGTGGTTCACTCTTTGAATTGTCACATCGTTGATGTTGTACGGGAAATTTTTTTGCAGTTACTTTAAAACAAAAACTCAGACACTTTTGTAAGTATTTATATTCATTTCCCAATTCTCGCACGAATGGGCCATGTTTGTAACGAGTGATTCCATGTCAGCATGTTTCCAGGGTTATAGAAAATGCCGTCATCTGCTGAGAGCCTTACTGGAACAGCTACTTGGGAAGCTCGATCGTTGGTTAACATAAATACAAAAAAGGAGCTAATGCAGATCCTTGAAAAAATAATGACAAAACCGGAAACAATTCGGAATGCGGGTTGCAAAACTGTAAAAACTGGTGCCGATCCAAAAATTTATTGTGAATTTAATGAAGGCTCTGCCAATCCCCTAGTAAATATTCCAGTTTGGAAAGCCATTCCACATAAAAAACAGGGTCTAACGGCTATAAGACTTCAGTTGCGAACGGTAATTTTTTCCTAGGGGCTAGGCCGTGGAATGTTTCAGCAAGCTAGTAGTAATAATGCAGATCTAAAGTCAGTGATTTCTGTGGAGGATGTGTAATTATTAAGAACATTTTGTTAAAAACTCTAGCACAATTTGTTTGAGAATTTTGCAGCAGGTAGAGGTCATTATTATAGGGCGATAATAAGCTGGCATTGATTCATCGCCCAGTTTTCTTATTGCAGTAGTTTAGCAGTTTTTGATTCAGATAGAGGGCAAAAGAGTTTGATTCATTTAAACTTCATGACACAAATATCTGCTATGTGGTTCGGCGGGCCGTTTTTAGCAACAATTTGAGACCTAATCTGGACCGCAGCTTTTCCTTTCATTAAAGATTATCAGGAGCACAAGTACTCCCGTCTCTGATGTTGTAGGCGCGTTTGGTTGCCTTACATATTCTTCTACCTGGAATAGCCCGCCATGATGATGCGTAAGTCGGTATAGTAGTCTAAACAAAACTAGGCTTTGAAATCTTCGGCCGTTAGTATTTTCTGTATATAATCTGAGGTGATCTTGACTATTATACAATAATCTCTCGTTATAAGGAACTCACTTTAATCGAAATACCGCTTTATTTTAAATATGTTGTCGTCCCAACGCAAAGACATGTATTTTAGGCCTCATTAATCGAAGAGCACGAAGAGCTTGACCCGCTTAGAGCGAAGTTGCGAGCCGATCGCGAATCAGGCTATCAACTTGGCGGGTCAACGCAAGCTGGTGTTTCCCAGGCGATTTTCTCGAGCTGGTCATGCTCTATTCGCCCCAGCCGCCTTTAAACAAACGGTCCAAATTCGTTGTAGGGCCGCTAAAATGTGTGCCTTAATATTGGTCAATGGCGTGTACGAGATGGTGCGCCAGCACCGACACTCGTTCTATTGAATCAGCAGTGTCGGCAGAGCGCCAAAGAACTCTTTTAACGCCAACGTAACGGCTGCAGAGCTCGGGGAAAAATGGATCAGTCATCATAGCACGCCCCTGGTTTAAAACCGGTCGGTTTTCTTGATTGCGCTGTACACCTACAATGAGTGGTTAATTGTTTTTTGGCTCAACAAATAAAACCTCAAACTCGAGCCACTGCGTTTGCGGCGCTTTCAAGCGCCGAACTCTCGTAGCGTTCCGTGACATCCGCACGCCGCCTATAAAAGTGGCCACTGCCACTGGCGCTTTTATGTGCGGCGACCGCAGCGTCATGCAATGCTTGGCCAAAGACGAGCAGCGGTTGCTCGCGCCTAACAAAGGTTGAGATAGCCAAAGCTGACTGCCTTATTGGCACCTTATTCAAATTTCGCTTCACGGAATACAATTGTGTTTTCATTCCTCACAGCTGTGGCGCAATTAAAATTCAAATCATCAGGTTTTCTCTAGTTGTTGCTTATATCGAAAGCCTGCTGATGACGCAATTTTTGGCCGTCCCGCTGTTTTCGTTATAACGAGGGATTACTGTATTGTAAAAATAATGTGGTGATTTTTTCATGAAGGTCTGATGTAGATTTGTGCAGAGATATTGCTTAGAGGTAAGAGCTTTGATGTTGAGGTATTTATTGAAAGCATTTATTTCGGAACCGTAGCCAAGAACATTGAAATGTATAGTGGATTTTCTAAGCCAGTATAGTCAATGTTTAATCTAAGTAATATCGCACGTAATTCAAGGGTTGTATTTCCGCGTTGTTTTGCTGCACAGCTCGCCCAATTGTTTTATACAATACACATAATGAGCCTCGAATTTCAAACAAACTTGGGGCGTACTGTGCCATTTATGGCAGCATAAAATCGGGAATTTCCGAGTAGACGTGCGCTAGCTTTATCATTGCAGACACGTCGTTTGCTCTAAAATATGCCGGTGAGTTGCTTTACTGAACCACATGCACAAATCTGCCTGATCAAAGTCGTTGTGCGCAAAAACATTTTGACGTCGTATAACTCATCGATTTAATGTTTTTGGAAGGTCATTTTTTTTCCCAAAGATTACGTCTGAGATAGAGGGCGATCACTCTTGCACACGCCTTGTTGCACAAACACAGTGCTCCTGACTAGTAAGGCTGATATTTATTACAACTTTTGGGGTTTAATTATTTTCTGGGTTTGGAGAACGCAAATCAAGTTCGGGGGAAGTTAAATGCACTGGTAATTGTAATTGTTCCCGCATGAACTTTGGAGTGCATGCAGTCATAAAATGACTCAAGATACGTACTGTCAGTCATAGCTGGCCAATAAACTACAACCAAGTTAAGGGTTCGGTTTTTTTGGATACACATTACAACGAAATGGTTCCAAATCAGTGACGTCCGGTATAGCAGAAACGCGTATTCTTTATTTGCAAAGGAGCGCGATACCCCCACCAGGTGATCCTCGTTTTTTTTAAATGATCGCGTAACCTGGATGGACAGCGTTGTTTTCGGAAATACTGGACTGTAGCCATATTTCGGTAATAGCAACAATAATATGTGTCAGGTCTAAAGCTATTGCTTCTAGCTGTTCTATCTGTTTGGCGAGACTGATAGCATTCATGAGGAGGAAATCTGACGAATTTGGCTCCTCGAAATGCGCGCTTCGTTTGACGTTGTCCTCACCGCAATCTTCCGCTTGACGGTTTTTTCTCAGTACAATGATACCGCTATGGCGTTCCCCGCAACAATGAACACGACTGTCGGCATTAAAGGTATCGTACACAAGGCGTACTTCTTCATGACGGTGCCGGCATTCTTTCGTCCGCATCCAGAGCCTTTTCTTACATCCCGATTAGGCCGTGAAAACTCATCTCCCACTGAGAAAACAGATCCTATTGATTTTGGGCCGTTTTTATAACACTCTCTTTGTCTCGAAAGTCAAGCAACGTAAATAATATAAGCCTTGGTTTGTGATTACCCCCGGCTTTGGTCGACCCAGGTGGTGCATCAGTTAAATAAATGATAACTTTTCGCCGTGCATTCTCAGAGATTTCCTTTACGATAATCTTGTGAACGGTTTCCTCAGACTGTTTATTCTGTTCATTAGCACCTGACGCAATTAGAACCAAACGATGATATTTGTTTTCAGAGACATTAGGTTTTTATCCATACATACCCGGCTGCATTCTAACTCCACTACTTCCTTAACACTGTCCGTTACTCTTATCTCGAGTGGATTAATTGCTTCTAGTGTTCATTATCAATTTCACAAAATATCGCACTACGTTTATAAATAACCTTAATCACCTCACCGAAGCTTGTTAGCTACTGTGCAAGTTCTGCAATAGTCAGACTCGGGTTTGACTCGATGTCGCCACCGAATAGAAGTAAAAATCGCACAGAAACGCTGAGATCGCTTAATTGATTCATTGTGGCGTCTAATGCGCCGACGCTACACAGGCCATAAAACGAACCGAAGGGCACGGCTCCGTATTGATTTTGACCATCAGGGCATCTTTAACTTGCTCCGAAATCTGGAACACACGGGCGTTTTTGCTTTTCCCCAAATCAGAAAAGCGCCCCTGCGAACGGGATCGCAAACCAAGTCATAGAATGGCCAAGGCCACGGAGGCATAATTAGGCAAATGTTGCAAGAACGGAATCATTTACCAAAGTATTTTCCTACTCCGAAGAGCCAATAGCTGAAGATACACTAACTGAGCCCGTTCAAAATAAAATAATTAACGAAACCACCACTCGCTCTATTATCGCTTTAAGCGCATTAGCCGGTAGATTCTACCGTCTTCTTGGGATTGGTAAGGATAAAAACCTAGGTCGCCCGATTGTTTCTGGCACTGGTACTTTCACCGAGAATCTCTCTTGTTATGTCGGCTCTCTAATTCGTGATATCCCCCGAGCTGTCCATCCTTCATTAGGGATACAAATGATTGTCACTGAGATATCATGGAGATTGAAATCCCCAACGAGTACCTATGAGTTAGGCTGGAATACACTAACCTTCCGCATCCAGATGGTATCCCGGCTGTATGATGTGCATATGAGCAGTCGGCGTGTGACAAACGTATAGATTCTCTTACCCTTGAAACATTCCTCCAACTTATCGTAGAACTTAACAACTTTTAGTTCGATGATTTCAGTTACGTGCAAGTAAGCGGAACGTCAATAGCAATTGGAATAGGGCCCAACTACGCCAACATTTTTATGGGACGTCTAGAGTTAAACTTTCTTGACACCCAAAATACCTAGAAAACCAATGTATTACAAAAAGTATACAGACGGTTTATTCCTGATACCACAGCATAGTGAAATAAAAGTTTTAACTTTTATTCAGGCTTTCTATCTACTGCATTCAAATATATAGTCCTGGCACTCCTACTTTATGTGCAGCATACATTTTCTGGACGTCACAGTCACGATTTGTCGGGACAGGCTTCAGAATAATCTCTACAGGAAACCGAAAGATACGTGCAAGTATTTGTACTTCCACACCGCCATGTCAGACACTTCAAGGCGGCAACGGCTTATAGCCAAACTATCTGCATTAGCCAACCTGATTTCGATTCCAACTCTCATGAACTTAAAGGGGCCCTGAAAGGGGTTTTGAGCACACTACAGGAAGTAGCGCAATCGTTAGATTGGGTCGTCAAGGTCATCTGGGCCAAGTATTGCTCTTTTACGCGCATATGAAAGCTCACACTTTTGTTGCAAAGCTTGGCGCTTTTTTCTCACCCTTTCCTTCATGTTTTTGGACGCCGCCATCTTCACATGTCTACATCATCGATTCCCAGATGTTCGTCATGAGCTAGACAACCTGTTACAAGGCGGCTTTTTCACGCACTTCCGGCAAAGAGATGAGTCGTCTGTTCAGCGTCGGCTCGCCGGCTGATCTGCCAGCGGAGTGTCGGAGTGCTTGGACAGTTTACGACAAACTAAACAAGTGTAAACAAACGCTTAGCCGTTCGTATTGAATGCAACACGGTCATAACACTATATGGATATTCTCTTACCTGAGTACGTTCCGTAAAGAAAGCGTTGAAGCCCCGTGGCACTTCATTCCTGCAATCGCAGAGAACGCCCTGAACCGAGTGCCTAGGTTTGACGGATATATTTTATTCCAGTTCAAAACAATCTAGAGCTGCATTTCGAACGAACACAACGTCACAACATGCGTTTCAAGTCTGAACCGCGATTGACAGGCGATAGGTTGCCTCCTCCTGCCCGTCGTAAATTCGGCACTCACCTCGCGCGCGGTTTGCGGGGACGAACAGCAAGTCACTTAACTGTGGCGCGCAAGCCGAGATGGCTTTTAGCCCCGCACACTGCACATACCCCATGCGAGGTTGAGTCGTACGTCGCTCGACAAAGATAATCCAGACCATGGGAAGCACTATCCACCCGCAGAAGCACAACGTCGCATTTCATCGCGAAACAAAGGCCTCCACAACACACACACCGTCGCCTCCTGTAATGCCAAGCGCATCTCACACTTGCCAATGGGAGTGAGTGGTACGCCTGCAGTGCCCACATGTCGCGAGGTGGGGCCCCGAGCTGAACCTGGATCACGGAACCGTAACTGACTTCTGGGGTGGTTTGTGCCTTGTTGCCAAGGCAACCGATGTTTGAGATTGTCAAAGAAATGGCACTCGCTCCAGCACTAGACAGCTTAATGCCGCGCCGGAGCATGTTTTGCAAACGTTGCCGCTCTCCACCACGCGTCGCCCCAAGCTTAACTGGTCACATGATTGAAGCGTTTAGTGCACGGGTTCTGTATCGGTTTAAAATGTCTTTTTCACATGCCGCCGGCAGGAATTAAGACCACCGCAAAATAACACCCGGCACCAGAGGGCCACATCAGATACGGCGCTTTTGAGATAAACAGTGCGAGGTGCATGAAAGGGTCCGAGCGCATGATCCTCCCCCAGCAGCTGCGGGTTCGCCGCCGATTAAAAGTCGCATGCTGCCCTGCAGCAACGAACACCGCGAAAGGCCAAGGCCAGGCCACCGCACAAATGCGGCCAGATTTTTCGTTCGCTTTTCCAGCCTTGAGCGGAGTGCGGGATTCATGGTGTCAACAACGCTTGCCCGCAGCAGACGGCAGTATGAGGAGCGCCATAGCGGAAGTACGTCAGCGCTGAAGCGCGCAGCATCATGGGAGGGAAGGCTCTAGCGCCGTCAACAGCGAAAGGAGGAGGAAACGCGGCGCGACGATAATGCGCGGTTTTTGATTCACGATTTCTCATCTAATACTCATCCATTTAACAAAATTCTTGCGGGAGGAGATTGCTAATACATCGTCTTATTTGGTTACATGTACATCCAAGCATCGGCGGAAGGTATTTCAGGACCCCTTTAACAAAACTGCGCTCTTGAATAAAAAATATCCAGAGCAGGTAACTGACAACGCCATTACTGGAGCTAACCAAATAAACCACACCGAAAGTATCTGTAAAGTATCTCTGAACCCTTATCCGCAAACAAACCTTGTTTTGACCTATTCGGACGCAGCTCCGAAATTTGCATCCATACTGACAAGGCATCACAGTAACATTGGTCAAAGTGAACGACCAAGAAGAATATTTCCCGGGCCGCCACGCGTTGTTTGCAGGTGGAGCAAAACTCTGGGCCACTTTCTCACTAAATCCAGCATCAGCTCGAGGAAAAACAGCACACAAAAACGCAAAGACAGAAAGACACACGACAAGCACTGCACTCGCAGTGGTATGCGTCTCAGGGACTTTGTCTTTTTTTGCGCTGCTTGGCTTAGATCATGTACTAAACACCCAGTTTTCCATGTTGACCAGAATCAGGCGGCCGCGAACAAATGGCTGCATGCCTTATAACAAACCACGGTGTAGGGTATGCCCGGAAAAGACTACCACACAGTACGCCGCCAGCACAAGTTGAAACTATTATATTAATGTAAAAAATATCTGTAACTGTAACTTTACCTAAGTTCTATGCCGGAAGAAATGCACCCTTTGCTTCAAACAATACATCGGCGAAACTGAAACATTTTTCCGTTTGTTGTTTAATCATCACCGCTCTCTTGCGAAAACCTGCTCCTCTTTCCCTCTATCAAGGCATGAGAACCCTCCTGGTCATTTTGTTTGAACGGCTGAAGGCCGCAATCCCCGAATTTATTTTAAAACCCACCACGATCTCGAGGTGCCAGAGTCCTACCTCACCTGTGAATTTCGGTAGGCGTCGTTTGGAAACAATGAAAGTTATGGCAAACGCTAGCACGCGTCTGCTGCTGCTATGAATCCGTTTTTTATGCTGGGGAGACCTTTTTGCAGAGCTGTACGTCGCTAAAGTTGGTTCGCAAATGTACTGGGCCCTCTCTTTCTCTGTTCCATCTCCCCAACACTCAACCGTATTTTTTTAACAAGGGTATACTGTAGCACACCTTCGGCAACTATAAAAGCGTCCATGTGTCGTACGTTACTCTAATGAACACTGGACGTCCAGTCATTATCGAAAATTTTTTGCAAAATTTGAAAAGATAAGGAAAGTAACAAGCAATTACGACAAACCGTAGACCGCCCTGCATTTCCACAGTAATGCAGATTTCGCAAATATTCAACTTGAAATGGTCATAACAACTTAAACGGAGTTAACTAATTTGACATGATTTAGAAAAAGCAAAAACAAAAAATTGTAAGAAACTAACTGTTATGATCGTCTCAGGGGAAACCCCGGAAGTAAGGACGTTACGAAGGCGCCCAGACAGGGCGGCAGCGCTGAGCGCCGCGAAGAAGGAGCAGACGCAATGCTGGCGTAGAGACCACTGGCTTCCCACGCTAGAAATCGGGGGAGCGTTTATTGTTTACAAGAGCCCTCTCCCTCGTTTGCCCCGCGCCCGAGAAGCGGAGCAGTGGCGGGCACAGGCGGCCCCTCGCTTGCAGCCTCTCGCTTCGTAGTACAGTGGAATACACGAATATAACACTCCTCCCCCATTTGACGAGTTCACCACCTGGGGAGCCCGTCTTCACTGTGCGTAATAGCTGGCGGCTTTCCGTCGTCGGCTCGAGCGCCGAAGATGGCGGTCCGACCCCTCTTGCGGTTCAAGTTTCGTGTCTGGCCCCGTTGCTTGTGAAGCGGGGCTCGGCTGGCGAACGATGCTCGGCGGCTGAGGCGTCGGCATAAACAGTACATCCGGTGTTGTGTTGCCTCCGGCGTCGGTCTGGCCGCTTTCGGCAGCTTCAAGTGTGGTTTGCGGCGGCTCTTCGTCGTCGGAGATAATGCAGGGAGCAATTCCCGGTCGAACGTGGTCCCCATGTCTGTTCCAGACTGTGCCGTCTTGCAGCTCTACCTCAAGTGAAGACGAGCTTGTGGAATTCCGGGCAGTTCCAGGAATCCAAGCAGGGCCTGGGCGAAAGTTTCGTGCGAATACAGGCTCTCCGGGCGAAGGCATAGGGGCCCTGCGGGCATTCTCGTCACAGCGAAGCTTCTGCTTGAGTAATTTAAACTCCACGTCTGCTCGCAGGTTCGGATGCAGCCGGTCGAGAGCTGTTTGAAGTTTTCGCCCCATGAGGAGCTCAGAGGGTGTCGACCCTGTCAACGAGTGCTTCGTAGTCCGGTAGGAGAGGAGGATGCGGTCGATGCTCGTCTGGAAATCCCCCGGCTGAGCTTTCTTGAGCTTCGACTTGATGGTTTGGACGACACGTTCGGCGGCGCCGTTCGAAGCAGGATGGTAGGGGGGAACGAGAATTCTGCGAATCCCGTTGCGAGCGAGGAAGTCAGCGTACTTGTCGCTGGTAAACGCAGTGCCGTTGTCCGATACAATTGTATCCGGCAATCCGTGCGTGGAGAAAATTTTCCGCAGGCACTTGATGGTACTCTCCGCAGATGGTGAAGTCACTGGGACCACTTCCACCCATTTTGAAAAGGCGTCGACCAAAACAAAGAAGTAATGGCCTCTGAATGGCCCGCCGAAGTCCACATGTAGTCGCGACCACGGCTTTTTAGGGAACGGCCAGGGAGTCGATTGAACTCTCCTTCCCATGCGCTGGTTTTCTTGGCATGCCTGGCAGTGCTTCACTTTGTCGGTAATGTCTTGGTCAAGTCCGTTCCACCACACGTGGCTTCGCGCGACTGTTTTCATTTTCTCCACTCCAGGATGTGTTTCGTGGAGCAAGCTTAGAACGTCTGCCTGCAGGGACTCGGGAATAACAACACGGGCACCCCGCAAAACGCAGTTCTCGTGAACGCTGAACTCCGTCTGGCATTTTTGAAACAGTGACCATTCTTTTGCTTGCGGAATCTCGTCACCTGACAGTAACGCTCGAAGCAGACGAGACAGTACGGGGTCACGAAGGGTTGCCTTCGAAATAGTCGAAGGAGACAGGAGTCGTGGATAGGATCCTTCAAGCATGAAGATATCTGAGGGCTGAGGGACGTACGTTTCTCGTGCAGGTAGCGGCAGCCGGCTCAAGGCGTCGGCGTTGCTGATGCACGCTCCCCGGTCGGTAGATGAGCTGGTATCTGTACGCCGAAAGCGTAATTGCCCATCTAATCATTCGGGGCGACGACCGCTCCGGAATCGGTTTGTCCTGTCCCAGCAGTCCCAGCAAGGGTTTGTGATCCGTCACTACCTCGAAATCATGGCCCCACAGGTATTGATGGAACTTGGTGATTCCAAATATTATGACCAAGGCTTCTTTGTCGAGTTGGCTGTATTTCTGCTCTGCTGGCAGGAGGCTACGCGATGCAAAAGCCACTGGGTGCTCTCCAGTTTCGTCTCGCTGTGCGAGAACAGCTCCCACGCCGTACGGCGAAGCATCGCAGCTCAGGACGATGGGCTTTGTCGGATCGAAGTGCTGTAGGACGGGTGCGGAAGTCAGCAGCTCCTTGCTTTTATTGAAAGCTTCTTCCTCTTTCGCCGTCCACTTCCACCGCGCGTCTTTCACGAGCAGCAAGTACAACGGTCGGAGCACTGATGACAGGTCTGGCAGAAAACGCCTGTAAAAGTTGATGAGCCCCAGGTAGCTTTGCAGCTGTCGGACGTCCCCAGGACTTGGCGCCTTCAAGACTGCTTCAACCTTCTTCGGTGTTGGGCGCAGGCCCTCTGCGTCGATGACGTGTCCGAGGTACTCCACCTCGTTGGCGAGGAAAGTGCATTTTTCGAGCTTAAGCTTCAGGCCTGCATCTTCGAGTCGTTGCAGGACACGGTTCACATTTGTGAAGTGCTCGGCGTCGTTCTTTCCGGTCACAATGATGTCGTCGAAATACACGGCGACGTGAGGCAAGGCCTGCAGCAAGTTCTCCATTTCTCTCTGAAAAATGGCTGGAGCCGAGGAAACGCCGAAGGGAAGCCTGGTGTATTTAAAAAGACCTTGCGGCGTGTTGATCGTGCAAAGCTTCTGCGATTCTTCGTCCAGCTCCACTTGTTGGTACGCATCCTTCAAATCAAGCCTCGTAAACTTCTGACCTCCGGAAAGCTTGGCCCACAGGTCCTCGACTCTCGGCACTGGGTACTTTTCTAGCACCGCGACAGGATTAATCGTCAGCTTGAAATCTCCGCACACGCGAATGCTGCCGTCTTCCTTCGCAACTGGAACGATCGGGGCTGCCCATTCAGACGTTCTGACAGGTACGAGTACTTCTTCGCGTTGCATTTTTTCCAGCTTTTCGGCAACCCTGTCCTGAAGTGCGAACGGAATTGTGCGGGGCTTGAAAAACTTTGGAACTGCACCTTCCTTTACGAATAGCTTGGCTTTCACTCCCTTGAGGGTTCCAGGACCTTCGGAGAACACGCTCTTGTAGCGCGAAAGCAGCTCGTCCACATTCGAAAGTGACTTGATGGACTGAACTTCGGTGAGGTCTAGATCGAGAGCACTAATCCAGTTCCTTCCTAGGAGTGTAGGACACTGGTCAGGGGCGAGAAACAGCGGCAAGGTCGCTTGACGGTTGCCAAACTGTACCGGAACGGTAACTTTACCCTTGACAGGCGTTACTTTTCCGCAGTAGCTTCTGAGAACAACGTCCGAGGGCTCTATTGTTAGCTCAGGAAAGCGCTCATGAAACGCTTTTTCTCCCATGATGGAGACGCTGGCCCCCGTGTCGAGCTCCATTCGAAGCGATTTTCCGGCTACTTCAACAATTGCGAAAAATGGCGGGACGGTTCCGGAACTTTCCATTGACCAGGTTTCGTATGTCGGTGTCCGGCAAGGCGAAGGAATTTCCGCGCTCCCTACAGCATTCACTGGATGTCCTCTTTTCTTGAATCCTTTGTTCAAGTGATTTTTGCTCTCATCGTCAAACGCTTTCTTTGAACGGCATACTTTGGCTAGATGCCCCACCTTACCGCATGCGCCACATCGTGCTTTAGCATGCTTGCAAGCAGTTGCGTAGTGCGCATCTCCACAGCGGTAGCAAGTTATCTGCCGTTGTCCCGGCGCCCTCTTCACGACATGAATTTCTTGGGTCTCCTCCATGCTCGGTTTTCTCATCAACATGCTTGAGTCATTCTTCGCGGTCTCCATTGCAACGAGGAGTTTCACCGCAGAGTCAAACGTTAAATTCACTTCTTCGAGCAGGCGGCGTTGCATTGTTGCGTCAGCTATGCCGCAAACGAGTCGGTCACGAAGCATGTCCGGTAGGAAAGTGCCGTACTCACATTCTGAAGAAAGCTTTTTCAGGGCTGCGATGTAGTCGCTGACAGCTTCTCCGGGTTGGCGGGTGCGACTGTTGAATTTGAAGCGTGACACCACGACGGAGGGCTTGGGCACGTAGTGGCTCGACAGCACGGTGAATATCTCGTCTATCGGCACTTCGTCGGGAGTCTTCGGAGTAAGCAGGCTCCGCAGCAGCGAGTAGGTTGCGGGTCCGCAGCAGGTCAGGAACACCGATCTTTTCTTCGCGTCCGGAACGTTGTTGGCGTCGAAGAAAATTTTAGCGCGCTCCAGGTACTCCGTCCACGCCGCTCCTTCCCCCTGAAAAGGTTCCAAGGCACCGTAGGTGGGCATGGTTGAACACGAACGAAGTATGTGCAATGACTTGCACGCAAACTGAATTTACCCTCGTCGCCAAAATTGTTATGATCGTCTCAGGGGAAACCCCGGAAGTAAGGACGTTACGAAGGCGCCCAGACAGGGCGGCAGCGCTGAGCGCCGCGAAGAAGGAGCAGACGCAATGCTGGCGTAGAGACCACTGGCTTCCCACGCTAGAAATCGGGGGAGCGTTTATTGTTTACAAGAGCCCTCTCCCTCGTTTGCCCCGCGCCCGAGAAGCGGAGCAGTGGCGGGCACAGGCGGCCCCTCGCTTGCAGCCTCTCGCTTCGTAGTACAGTGGAATACACGAATATAACACTAACACTCGTACCAAGGGCCATAACAATGCTACGCATTACTAAACAATTCGTTTATTTTCTGCAGAATTTTTATATGACGTTTCTATGTATTTGATCACTTGGGCAGAAGGTTTAGTATAGCTTTCAACATAAAATCTTTTGCTCCATCAAAAAATAAACTCAGTAAGTTGTTTCTCCAATGTAGACAAAACATGCTGTTATGGCTCACGAAAAGCGACGGAAACAACATCGAGATTTTCAATCTCACGCTGGTGCGGCCCAAGCCGCATTTACCACGATTTTTTGAAGTGAGGCGGCTTTTGATCAGCGCTCTCTTCGCTCTGACTGTCCTAGCACATTCAAATGACAGTTCTTTAAACAGCGCTTACCCCCAATAGTAATTACGAAAACCGGGCTAAATGGTAAGGTAAATGAAGAGGAAGCAATGACCACCTTAAAGCTTGTTGATTTTGCTTTCTTGTATTGGGAAGACGGAAGACTTCATTTTGCTATGTTTTAGAAATCCAAGTTACTGTAATGTAATTTATGTAACAGACTGAATCACAGCCGGTATGCTGAATCACAGCCCGTATGAAACCGAACAGTATACGTGCATTAGGGCGTCAGAAGGCCATCCAAATCATTTTTTAGTTGATTTGGAATAGACTTGAACTCAGCGTCTATTTTGCTACTCGGCAACTCGAGCTCGTGCAGTTGCTGAGTGGTTTCTTCCATTAGGTATGCTTCTTCCCATTTTTTAATGTCAGGTACCGTGTGCTTCAGCTCTTGGACCCCCTTGTACCGTCTACAAATGTAAGCTAAAATCTCATATTATTGTTTGTCATCATCTATACGGACATATTGAAGCTTTTTACGGTGTTCTTAGTCCTAGCGACGCGTTAATTCCTCGTTCAGAAGTCGCGGCACTGTGACTACATCCACCATTCTATCTAGCATTGTTACTTAAACCGTCCTTCACAAATTTGGAGTACCTTTCTTCTACTTCTCACGCTTCGCGTAGCAACTGCGGCGCGATGCTTCCAAACGTTCCAGAGAAACTGGGGTTCCATGGCCTTTTGAATAGGCTCGAGTAGCGACGGCCGTCGGTGCGGCCGCTCCCTTGTCTAGGCGTCCAATGTCTCCTCGCTATTGAATGAAAGGAAGTTTTGGTTTATTCGTGGTTCATGTTCCACTGGAATGCCGAGCGCAAAGACTAGGACAAGAGAGGGCACGGACATACGCCAACTTCTCACTGGCTCCAATAAATTTGCTTGTTCAAATAGATAAGTGATCCCCTGCCCTGTTCCAACCCTTGCGTCATGCCCTTGTCGTCCACGATGCGCACTTTTGTCGATCTCTTTCCGGGCGGCAGATTGCCGCTTTCTACTGTACGCTACTTGCTTATGCAGCAATGGCACTCCAATTCGCTACCTCGCACCCTCTCCGTCTTATGAGAATGAAATGACGCCGGTCATATCAACTGCGCTACCAACGTATGTGTCATGTTGAGTAGTGGTTCACATCGAAAGCCAACGTGAGCATTTTAGTAGTATGAAGTCAAATTTATTTGGGCTAGATTTTTTTCATAATAAGGAGAGCGCAATCGGACGATGAATGTCAGTGGCATGAATAATCGTGTGGTCAAAAAGTAATTTTCCAAAACGGCCATTATTACAACTCTCCTATAATTTGAAGATGAAAACCAAGTTGGTCCTTCCGTTTCCATACTTTTGAACTTTCTGTGGAACTTTACTGCTGCGCAATTCACTAGACACCCTCGAGATCACCCCCGAAGCCGATTCCTCTAGCTCACCATGACAGGGGGCCTTCTGTTCGGCCTCATCGGTAGCTTCACCTCTCAAGGTGGCTCGTATTGCACTTGGCAGCGCAACCTATCTTCCTACTTCTATGCTGCTTCTCTCTGGAGGAGCGCGTTCCCGCACTCACGCTCGTACGTTCTACACCAGCGACATAATGCACCTCCCAGCGCGCCCCTCAAAAAACAAACAGAACCTTAGCTTGGGTGTTGAAATTACGTTGTAAAGCTTCGTTTTTGGAGTCTATCTTTATCAAGGGAGAACTAGAACGGAGGTGGTTTTAAGGTTATCAATAGATCGGTGAATCAACCAAATCATTCGTAACAACGAATCAACCACTCAATCCGTCAATCCGTCAATAAGAGCCTTCCCTTTTTTGTAGGCTTCAATGCGCCTGTGCCACTTTTAAATGATTGTTTTCAGGGTTAAGGTTGCTTCAAACGCACATCTTTATTGTTTGTCGGAAGATGATTCAACCGAAGGTCTCTCCATTTACGAATGACCCTAGGCTGATATCACAACAGAGCTTTCATTTTGTTGGTGACGCACATTCGTTCGGAATCTGAACACCTCTTGAAAGCACAAAATACCCCACAGCCACTGCTACATAAAAGAGTCGATTTTTAACATTGCCTCGGTGCCTTGAACTCACTTCACGCTGCTAGTGAGGAATATTTGAAATGTGCTCTTATATCTGCCCACCGCAATGTTCTTTTCTTCCACATGCTTTTCCTGTTTTTTTGTTCAGCAATGACCGCACACCCACGTGCCGTAAATAAATGTTGCAATTATCAATGCGGTATCTGTATGAGTTGTATCATCGCTAAACCATTGCAGGGTGAAACACTAGCGCCGCGTTGGGAACGCACCCAAGAACGCCCATTACACAAGCCCTTGCTACCGATTCTAATATGACCTATAAAGTTTAATACGGAAATAAAATCAGCAAGGAAATGATAGAGAGACTGGAGATCGCGCACGACGGTGCAGCAAAGGTGCAGCAGAATAACTGGAAATTTGAGAAGCTTGAATGTCGAGTCAATGATTTCAGAGCTGCTCATGGCGATAGTTCAAGGTGGAGGTCGATTTGCCGTTATGCGCACCGCTATTCAGTAAAATTATGGGATAGAGCTGTTGAAGTGGGGCTCGTTTCACGTTCCATAGCTGTTTTGCGTTTTGCCGCAAAATGGGTCTGTTTAATTTTCCATCTCTCAAAGCATAGGCGGCGCTTCCTGCGAATATCTTCCCATGTTAATAATAGCAGGTAAATAATCTGATAATTGCGGAATCCTGTTGTTCAACGAAAGCTTTGGTGAAACCGTTTCCATCACAGGCTGGAAGGTCAGGATTCTTTTTTGCATACGTTTCCATAAACTTCCTTTGGACAAGTATCGTGGCTTGTCCGAAGCCGAGTCTAGTTTCTTCCTTCAAATGCAAGGTCTGGCTCTATAGGTGTGGTTACACGTAATTGAACTACACTGGATGCCTCAAAATTCAGGGTATGCACTCAAAATGCTTTTTTGTGTAAAGCACTCAACAACAGCCACTTTCGCAGCAAAGCTACAAACTTGCTGGAAGAACAAGCTTGAATGGGCGTGAGCCTACTCTCTTCTCTTCAGCTGCTGGACTCCGTGATAAAGTACTGATAAGACGATCGCTTGTGACTCACTTGATATTAAAATTTGGGATGGTGCACTATTACCTTAAGAAGCGGGCAAATAATAATCGTGTAAAACATTTAAATTGGCTATTAATACCATACCTTTCAGAAGGTTTTCCCACTCGGTTTAATTTAGCAAGAACGAAAAATGAAGGAATGGAAACTCTGTGGAGCAAAAAATCCTTGCAACTTTGCATACGTGGTCGACAGATGATTAGTGTTATTCTGGACAATTTAGGCTCTTGCCTCGAACTGTAACAATTTCATTCCCTAAAAGGCAACACTTGATAAGCAAGGCACCAAAAAAAACGAAATATTTCACTTAAATCTGTTCTTAAAAGCAAAGTGAAGAATTAGTTAAAAAGTATAACCTCCCAAAATCACTCATTGGCAATTAAAAATCGTGTTAAGCTTCCTAAAACACCACAATCTTGGTGGGGGAACAGCTTGCGCCTTGTTAAACAATGTTGGCTCGTGTACACCGGAGCAAAAATGTATACACGTCGAAATGCTGTGTTCACTACATATATTTTTGACGCTATACTGTTGAGCAAACATACCTTTCAGCCTACAAACGTGTGAATGCCGTCATCGTTATACAGGAGCATCCATTGAAGACAAAAAAAAATTAGACGCTATATTTAGTACTGCGTGGTCAAACGAACGCAAGACATATCGACACGTTGAAATGGCTACACGCAGCGGAGAAATAAATCATTGACACTCAGAGGGTCCAAAAAGGCAAAACGTGGCACAAATAAACCTTTGCAATATATATTGGGTATTCAAGGTGCCGCGAAAAATGCGAATTATTTCTGCAACAATATTTTTTCAGCAACAAGGTTTTGTCGGTGCAGTTGTTTGTAACGGCGCCAGGCGAATTGAGAGCTTTTTTCCGCGCCGCAAAGCAGAAATAACTTCATTTCGCGGTCATGCTGCGTAATCTAGCAAAGACGAAAACTGAAAAAGATGGTGCTTTTTTTATTGAGAAGTTTTTTATTAAACTCTTAAACACAATTGGAAAGTTTCTGTGAAAACAAGGGTTTTTAAGATTACAATTTAGGTGGAAACACAAACGACTGGCCAAAACATCAACGAGACCCTCTTTGCCAACAAGCGAAAAATAGAAGTAGCCTCTAACTCATTGTGCTCCTTCGCCAACAAACCACGCAACTTTTTCCATCACATTCCTCGCAACTTTTCCCAAAAGCGACGAGGAAGTCGACGAAAAGTCACTTTTTCGTTTGACCCTGAAACATCCATACCTTCAGCAGCTCATAGTTATTGGCGAGACAACGCAGTGGAATTCACTGAGGCACGACAGCCCGAAATGGGAGTGTATATAAAGGTCACGGAATTTCGGTTGCCGATGGCAAGCGCTGTCTTTTGGATGAGCTTCTTCGGCTTTATCTCCTCGTCTCCTGCAGTCACGACTGGCACACAAAGGCACAAACTTCGCTGACTCTTCTCCCGCCATCAGTGGTCCTTAAAGATTCCGACTAGCGGAGACTTAGATTTTCCGACCAGTCAGAGAAGCTTCGCATGTGCGCTGGTCCAGCGCTTTTGTGGAGCGACCTGCACTTGGAGCTTTATGCAGTGTAAAAACCAAAGATCTAAGGAAACGCAGGGTTCCATTCACAAACGTGTCGTGGCTTAGTTTCAACTGAGCGAACGAATTGCTACGACCCGCCTCGTGCCGGTGGAGTAAACGCTAAGTCGACTGAGTATATCGTAAGGTCGGCGAGCCGTGCGGTAGGGCTGTGAAGCCAAGTCATTTTTTTCCTAACTTCACACCAAAACGCCTCAGAAAATGGGATGTAGAGTGGAGAACAGCATATTCGAATTGAATGGTCTACTAAATAAATTCCCGTAAACGCACCCGGAGTGCTCGAAACATGGTCTTGGTACTCCTGACTACAACTAGCGCTAGTAATCCCGAATTATTTACAAATCACTTCACACGCCCTTTAGTAAGTGATTTTGCTTAGGCCGTAGAGTAAATAATGCGGCAAAAGGTCGTGTGCAACAGGGTGGTCCGCTATTTTGAATGCAATTTAGCAAAGACAATACTTGGAATTAGCGACGCAAACCATTGGCGCAGCTATTTAACTTTCAAAGTTGTCCGCCAAAATCGATGCCCGCAGCTGTAGCCGCCTTCTTGTACTAGTAGCAAAACAAATTGATAAGCACGACTCACTAAGCGATACGTCTTGCCTACATGGTTCGCTGTCCGACTGCTGGAAAAGTGACTGCCGAGGGCACATTGAGCATGAACCAACTTCAGGATGAACTACCAAAACCGCCGCCAAATCGAATAATGTACCAACGAACGAAAGCTTGGCTTAGGGACTCCTGACTACAACTAGCGCTAGTAATCCGGAATTATTTACAAATCACTTCACACTCTCATCACTGTAAACGCAAACTAGCCGGAAATGAATCTTTTTAACAAGTAATGTGCCCCGAAAAGTACCTATAGCAAAAAATGTACTCCCTAGGCATGGTGTAAAAAAGTGGACGAACCTCCATGGTACTACCTGTGCCCATCCATGTAGTGAAAAAGAGGATTTAGAACGACTTAACACTATTTGTGAGGTGGCGTTTGGTCTCTTGTATACGACCACGTCCACAATAAACTCCCCATCTTGGGTAATCATCTCAAGTGGGCGGTCGCCATGTTACTCTTGTGTTATTTTCGTCTATCAGCACTTCAACCGTAGCTTAATGCTAATTAGAACGAGTAAGCAGGACGCGACGGTTGCATGCAGCTACAAAACCGATACCGTACGTATACCCGTATAGATACTTCAGCCAGTGCGATCACAGACAGACAGCGCGGCCGTGTTGTTTCAATCTCTTTATTTTGGCGATAGGTGTTGTCAAACTCTGCTGCTAACAAAGAGACAGTGCTCGCCGTTGCAACAATTGCAATGTTCATCTGCTTCGCTTGCTCGCGCATATATAGACGATATAAATTCTCAAGCCAGCGCGCCAACGCACCCGACTGCAGCGACTCAACTTGCCCTGGCGGCGCGACTTGCCACCCGGATTTAAACAACCTCCGTGCTATCAACGCCAGGCCTCTCAAGCTTGGACGTTCCCTGGTTTCCCTATAGGCGGCGTAAAAATCGACGCCCCACGTGACCAACCTACAGGGCACTTTTCGACCATCAAGTCCACCAGGCGGCGCAAGCAAAAGGTTACTTTTGGTATAGAATACAAAACATTCATTCCGTGACTCAAAAAGCCCACACAGTTCGCTTACAATGTGTTGTTAAAAATATTATTAACACGTTTCGCATCAAACATCTGTTGAGCAAAAATGTCGCAACTTTTTACGAACAGCCGACTGGTGCACCACCTCGTTTCTGAATTCGCAACCACAAAGCCGCCAAATCAAATTAAAACCGCTGCAACGGCCCACCGTTTCTATGTGCGCGGAACACTGTTTTCGTGACTGTTATTGCTGTTATGTGCTTTTTTGTCCATCAGTTGTTGAGAGGACTGGCAAAACACGGGAATTGAGTGCTTGTGGAGTGACAAATGTGGGAAATTCCGCATCGGAAGACAGCTGTCGAGGCCAGAATGTTTGATTCTTCTAACAGAAGGTGAGTGTTATGCACTCCGCTAGAAAAACGGTGCAAACGAAACCGTTGTCGCCGTCAATACCTCATTTGTGCCCTTCGTTCGAAATTTTAGCGCAGCAAAAAAAAAATGTTGTCACGAAAGCGACGTACAATTGCACCGATCGAAATGAAATGATTTCCTGGCCTCTGTAAACTTGCGGATGTCAATAAACGATTTGTTCTCACTTGCTGCTCACTGTGGTCTGTGCCAGTCGAGGCCATCTGGTCCCTGGCGTAACTTCACTTCACTAGCGCGGCGCAAGTAAACACGCGGCCAGCGTGCCAGCCATGAACGAGCAGGAGCAGCCACGGCCGGACTCGACGCTCCTTTCGCGCGTGGGAGAAGGAGAGTCGAGTCCGGCCGTGGAGCAGCGAGCCGGCGGCCCCCGTGCTAAGGCAGCCATGTTATTAAGGAGCTCAAGCGGCCTGTGCAAAAAGCATCCGCCATGTTTACATGATGATGATGATGATGATGATGCCGTGGTGCCTTACCCTTTGAAACGGGCGGCCGTTACAGAGACGGCCTGGCAAAAAAAAACAAATTCACACAATTGCAAGAGAACTACTCAGGTGCCGTCCCGGAAGAGGCTGGCTTTGCCCCCTCAACGCCGTCTCCCCCCCCCCATTGTCATGGACACCTTTTCCTCAGTCTCTCACTGACGCTGTTCGCGAGCTACTTTGCAGTGTTGCATGCTGCCCTCCACTGTTCAAGGCGTCGCTTAGTTCGGGAAACTGCCGCAGCCTGCACTTCCCCCGCCGAGTCCTCGAAGCCAAGCGCTACTGCTAGTGCTGTCTGAGGCACAGACTCGCCAAGTTCGTCGCACTGAAGCACCAGATGTTCGATTGTTTCCTCGAAGTTCCCACACGCACGGCACAGCACACACGTCACTGTCGTGTCCAACACCTGTTGCCGCTTCAGGGTGCGCAGCGCCCCTGCTCTAGCCTCGAAATGCAGGGCGCTCCCGATGCTATTATCGTACAGGCGAACCGCTTTGATGGAGTTCTTGTGTTCACGGTAGAGGGACAGAGTCTCCTTATCGGTCAGTGCTAGCTGCCATGTGTCGCCTTCCACCTCTCGGACTCTTTGTTGCACTGCCTTGGCGTATGCTCCTACTGATTGCGCCAGGATGGGGTCTCCTATGATGCCGAACGTTTGATCCAGGTGGTAGATCCGCCGAGGCCATTGCGTGCGAAGACAGGTTCCCGACAAGTAGTCAAAGACTCCCCTCGCCCATCTGTCCCGGTACATGTTCAACAGGCGGTTGTAGAAGGCCAGCTTGCTTAAGGCCTCCCGAGCAGCAAAGCCCCCTTGGACAGCTTCGTTAGCCACCCTGCCATGGCATCCTACGGCCATTCGGCCAACATCTCGTTGTCGTCTCTCAATTACATCGCGGCCTCTCGCCGACAGGCACATCACCGCGTTTTCAAATGTCAGGGCAGGAACCTGAACCAGTTTCCACAAGTCTCTGATCATTACAAAGCGGTTGCACCCCCATAGGCACCTGCGTCGCAATATGCATTGCGCTCTAAGAGCAGTTTTCCCCACTCTCTCTTCATGAAGCCCGAAAAAGTCCGCTCCGCTGCACAGGGTCACTCCAAGGTACTTAACTGATGAGGCAATTTGCAGAACCTCGCTGCAAAGCCGTGTTTACAGCGCCATCAAGCCGGCATAGTCGGTAGTTCACGACGCCGCCACTACGCTTTTTCTGGTACTACAGGCAAAGCTAGACCTTTGCTTCTCTAAAATCCTCCCTGTTCTGTGTCAACGCAGCGCGGCCGGTGACTCAGGCCCTCAGTGCGGCCGGAGCTTCAAGTCTCGCCTTGGGCCATCGTTTTTTCTTATTTGAGAAGGTCTAGTAGTGCCATTTCGTGGAAAGCTTTTCATGTGCCCTTGTCACACGAGGAACGGCCGCTAACAGCATTTGGATACGGCGACAGCTGTGGACAGCTCGCTGGTAAGTGGTCTGTCATCAGTCGGTGCGTTTGTCAAACGTTTGGAATAGAGTTAACTGCGAAGTACCCGTGCCGCACACAGCAGTTACACGCACAGGCAAAGAAACAAGCGCATATTCCTTTTATTTTACTTGTTTGTGGGTTTTTGGATATGCATTCGCATTCTTTTGTAGGCCGGTTTGTAACAGGGCATTCGAGATAAAATCGTTTGTCGCGCGCGGCGTCGTTACAAAGCAACCTGAGGGTTACTTGGTGCTGGCGAAAATCAGCGCAGTCAGACGGAAGCGGGAAGGAAGGTAGAGAGGTAGAGGAAGAGGGTGCTCATATTTAAAAGAAAGCGTCATGCAAGACGAGCAAAGGAACGCAACCCGCCTGCGTTTCTCTGAACTTCAGGGCAGAGCCGCACACGGGTATGTAAAAGATGCTATGAGCCTATCGAACGAATAAATGCATATAGTGTGGTCCACGACGGCGACGTGGTTCCAACCTAAAATGTCTTTATTGCCTTTCGGATGGTATTGCGGGGTCGGTATACAATCGGAGCCTGTCAGTCGCCAGCTAAGGCCACTTAATTTAAAAACAAAAATCCATGCCCTTATGAATGAGAACCTAGTTTGTCTTAGCATGACACAAGTCCGCCGGGAATAAAAAGGAATATACTTTTTTAGAAGAGCAATACATCAGGATGGCTAGGTTCCGCTGCCTCACCCTTCGAAAGACGCTCCTCTCCTTTCTATTCCCGCTGACGCCCGGCCGGGCTATACACCAGCGGCGTCCGCCGCTCTAGCCCGGCGTGTCCGACACTCCTGCCTCCGGGACGCCGCCCACGCGAATTCCAAGTAACGGCTGGCAGAACCTCTGGTTTCACTCTTTCTAGAGTCACGTGTGTGAATTCAAGTGGCGTCGCATGGGCAATTGCTTTCGGTGTCGTTTAAAGCTTTGTTTTTCAATCTCCTTCACAGCGTGGATTGGAGCCAATTTTTGTCATCTTTGGCACAAGCTCTTTTGTTAGTTATAACGTTATGTCATAATCAATAGTAAGACCATAGACAAAAATTACTGAATCATCTGACACTCGATTTTGACACGGAGCATGCAGCTACAAAAAATGTACTGTGGTTTTCGTGACGGATACTTCTACAATCACGGTAAATTAACTAAGGCAGGTGTGTGTGGCCTGCAGCGTTGGTAAGTTTGCAAAAATAGCGTTTCCATTTCAACTGTTGTTTTGTTGCCATGAAATCATAAGTAATTTGAACAATGAACGAGGCTTAAGTTATCTAACAAGACTGTAGTAACGGTTGCGGCTACAAAATACCTTATGCACCAATGAGGCTTGTCAGCATGGTGAAACAATATTATGGTGCGGAATGCGGATGACTCAGTCGCCTATTTTATTACTACTGTAAAAAAAAAGAAAGTATATTTTCTGACCCACTGAAGGACTGAAGGACCTGTATGACGAGCCGTGTTACGACAGATGACCATACTTGATGACGCAAGCCGTAACAAATTAGCTTCGGATGTAACACCACGAGGGAAATAAGTGGAGGCATCTACAAGTATAATTGAAACAGTGTGTGCCTGTCCGGCATGAATTCATTATTCGCTGACACGATTTTGTTCTGCAGATCCTGATACATTATCGACTTCAATGACTTCATAGATCTTAAGGCAGGGCAGGCTGTGCTGTACAAGGCAAAGCTGCAGTTGGAAAGCAAGTTGGCCCCTCCAGCAGAATTGAGTATTGCCACGGCTAATTAGCTGCACTTTTTCTATGAAAGTGAGCCACCATGGTAGGGGGCTGGCAGTGTAAGGGTTTGCATCTTTAACTGTGTGCCCATCCACTTGATTAGATGCAAGATGGAATCTTAAAGCAAGAAACAGCAGTGAACAAAATCATGCAATACCAAAGTGTTTTTGAGTTAAAAACAGAAAAACTTGCACGTGTTCTGAAAGAACCCCATGCAACCTCGAAAATGATCAAACAAGCCTGGCAGGAATTGGCAGGCCGAAATAGACATGAATCACGGTATCCTTTCAGAACATACTTGCAGCGCTGCACTTTTTTTGCATCCAAACGTGGAACAAAATCATGGAAATTTTTCTTGCACGCACCTTCAAGGGGTGTGCATTTGCCTTCCTTTTTCTCTGTCTTGCTTAATTGGAAATTTTTGTAGTGTGTCTGGGAACTTGGTCACTTTAACCCATACTATGGTATCTTGATGTCACTTGTGATAATCACATGGTGCGGTCAGGGCCTGAATTATGAATGACGTAGGAAAATGTAGCTTGTGCATGTGGTGCGATGTATACTGTGCTTGAGTATGTGGGTGTATTGTTTTACGACAGCCATAAGTAAATGCAGCCAGGATAATTGTTAGAATAATTGAGGTTCGGGGACTAAGAAAAACAAGGGCCGGGACACTGAAAGTGTGGAAGAGTGTTTAGTACATTGTACACAGACGTGAATATGCCTCGTGTGTGTGCGCATGTGCACACACGCGTGCGTGGTGTGTGTATGCGCACGTACATACATACATAATGAGAATACTCCCATCGCTTTGTTGTCATGCTGACATGTTCATTACCAGTTTTTGTGGAAAAATTGATTTGTACGGTGTTTAACACGCCGACACACAAACTCAGGCAATGAGGCAAGCCATAGTATAGGGCTCTGGATTTATTTTGAACACCTGGGGATCCTAAATGTGTGCTGAATTCTCGTAACACACGGGCTTTCTCGCTTTTCGCCTTCATCAGACAAGTGGCTGCTGCATTTTGCTTGAAAGAATTAGCCAATAATTTTGTAAAAGAGTTTAAAAAATTGTATATTTGGAGTGCCTTGTGCAAGTATATATAATGGGAATGCTCCCATTGCCTCATTGTATTGTTACATTCTTATTAACAAATGTTCTTGAGGGAACAATTGTCATTAATTTTCTTCAAACGACAAATATACAGGTGGGTATTTTTAGTGCCCTCTGGAAGTATAATGGAACCTTTTCATTGCAAGGCCTCTAGCAAATTCAACATGGAATAAGCATCTTTTATCCAATCGGAGTAATAGTAAAGTTTAGATAAAAGCACTCGTTTGCACTCAGTTGAATTAAACAACCTTATAAAATATCAGAATTAACAATTGGCACACCTCAGTGTCCTTTACGAAATATGGGTAAGCAGTTACATCAGGATTAAGAGCTAGCATGCTAAAGGTACCTTCAAGTTATTTGTAGACATTGTGGGATTACTTGTGCAGAATGGAGTCGGGAGTTGCTAAACCGTGCTTTGACCCAGTAGTTTTATTGATGTAATTAATTTAGAAAGAAAAATTCAATCAAAAGTGGTATTCTTTTCTTCATCTTCCTTGTTGATTTTCGTCGTTTTCTGTGACGCATAGTTTTCTTAGACTAGCTGAGGCTTGCTGTTAAATTTCGCTGACAAAACCAGTTGTCTAATCCATCCACTGTTAGGACATTGGAAATTGATCGTGATGTGAAAACTGGGCCTAGACATGATTTGTGCTGTGGTGACTCTGGCTCTGTTTCGTGGGCATGCAGAAGGTGTTAAGCTGATTAAGGTCCGTGAAGGTAAAGCAACTCCACACAGCCAACATGTGGTCCGTATTTTGGTTACAGACGCTTCGCTTATTTTACTTCAGTTCAACTTAGGCTTGTGTGCATGGTCAACTGGCATGATGACAAATAAAGGTCACTCTAGCGGAAGAGAAGGTTTACTATAGGGCACCTAAAATTAACCAAAACGTTCTTCGTAAAGCATAGACCCAAGGTACAAGAAGCACGTTTGACACAGGTTGTGTGTGATTTTGCGCAGCAACCTCGATTGCGGCACAGGAGAGTTCCATCCACGCGCACACACCAGAGCACGAAGTTGGCCGATGGTCAGCGTCTCAATGTGACAGGGCGCCAGCAGCTTGCTGACACGGTGGTGAATCGGCCCACTGTTAGCTTCGGGTCAACACACCTATTATGATTAGGTGAGTACAACAGGGATGAGCCAGAAGCTCTGAAAGTGTGGGCTAGCCGCCTACAGTTAGCCTCCACTGACACGGGGAGTGTTCAGCCACTGCTTACATCTTGGCTCGTCTTTTCTTGTAATTGCCCAGTGCAGCAAAGGACGTGGGAGTTTGGGGAAGCACGACTGGTTTAGCTGAAAGTAACGAAACCTTTTGGTACATGGTAGCGTTGAATTCAGTTGATCCTTTACCGCCATACATCACAGCTGCCTGTCTCACTTCCTGTTTATTCTAATGCAAACAGGGGCAGCATCATAAAACTGCTGTGAAGGAAATAAAAAAATAAATGCATTGTTTGTATAAAGATTGCTTAGCAATTAAAGCATCCTTCGGCAGCGCATTAACACTAAAATGGCTATCAGAAGGTATGTTTCATTTAAAACTAACTTACTGACCTCTTTCACTCTCAAATGTTCTAGGTGCCCATCAGGAAAATCGTTTCGGTCTAAGGTGTTCCAATTGAAAACCTTTCATTTCGAATGTAGATCGTATACTCCGTAAAAATGAGTTGCCTGTCCTTTTATGTGCGCCAAAATCTCGCGCAGCGCATCAGTCGGCCAGGGCGCCAAATCCTAATGTCAATGCACACACTATGAAAGCACTTTGCATTAATGCGTCACATTGTCTGCTTTTTTGCTTTTTCTTGCATAGTTTGTTGTCGCTGCAGTAATTAATAGCAGACGCAGTCCTACAAATCACAGAAATGGCTCGTTTCACGTTGAAAATAATAATACTCACAGTAGCACGCTTTTTGCGTGCTACTTCGTTGCAGTGATGAGGCATAAGGGTAACTTGTTGTTCATAAAGGGTCACTGAAGACAACTAGCAAGTTGGTTTCAAACGGAAGAAAAATTCGTTGCAGTGATGAGGCATAAGGGTAACTTGTTGTTCATAAAGGGTCACTGAAGACAACTAGCAAGTTGGTTTCAAACGGAAGTCAGGCTTCCCCATAAACATTTCAGCATTGATTTAGTGCCAAGATGCTTAAGTGATCAGAAATCGCTGTTCAAATGCTCATCTAACGTGACGCAAATAGCGACTGTAGTCGTTGTTTGCATCACGATAAACCGGAAGCAAGTGAAGCAACGGTGATTTATAGCAGTATAGAAGCAACTGAATAAAAGATTACCACGGGCCAAGCAGTTTGGCCAGTTTTGGTCAAATCGCTCATGCTTTCCCAAACTCCCCTGTCATTTGCAGTTCGAGACCACTAAGCAAAATGTTTCTCCATTGGACCCGTGATCAGTATTTACGCTTCATTGAAGAAAAACATTGGGCTTTTCACGCCCCGCAAGTGTTGGCGTTGAACGAACTTCTCGTGCGTAGCTCGCATGCTACCTTGGAAAGCAGTACTGCCACCCCAAGTATGGACGAGTAGCACCATTCAGAGCTAAGAAAGAAGTTGCGCGCGTCAGGCCATTTAAGCTCTTCCGGTAAAACTGTGCGTTTTTCTAGTTTCAACCTTATTTAAAAAAAAAAGCCAGGTGTAGGAGGGGTATAAGAGTGTTTTATGTGAGCTAATCTATCAACATGGAGAGACTTGCATTTTAACTTCACTGTCATTAAAGTTGTGCTCAAGTAAATTGTGCGGTAGTAATATCTTTTTTATTGCTGCAAATGCCAAAACGGTTAATGTACTGGGACTTGATTTTATGAAGTCTTTGCATTCCTAATTTAAGTACTGAATGTCGCAGGGAACCTCGCCTATCAATTTTATTACTATACCGAATACTTAAATTCATTTACCCATAGTGTCTGTTTTGAATTTTACGTGTGGTGCATTTTTTTTTGCTTTTTCAGGCAGATGTTCCCCTGACTCTCTGCCTGCTGTTCGTGAACAGGTAAATTAGCCTCCACATCTATGGCCGGCGTGTCTTGACTGCATCATCTTTACAGGGAGGACTGTGTTGTCTGTTTGCATCGTTCTAGGTTTTCAGCATTCAATATCCCAAGAAGGCACACAGAGCTCGAATGTTTGTAAAACATGCCTTTTTGGGCCTTGCCAGCACCAAACCACGTATGAAGGCTTTAGAACTAATTAACTTTTATACCATAAATATCGCTCACTAATATTTTATATGTTTTCAATCCTGTAATCATTGGAATGTAGTCAAAAAGAATTGTGTATTGTGTTTCTGACTTTTTTTCTTTTTTTTACTAAACAGGGGATATTTGATCGGCCATTCTGCATGCTGATAATACTACTATCTTTTAGTGAAAAAATAAAATTAATGAACTAACTTTAACTTGAAACAATTATCTAAGTAATGTTGGCAACTGCTGCCAAATGAATCAAATAAAAATTATCCGAAAAACATGAATTTCATGGCTTTTTGTCCTCACTTTAAAGAAGCTGTCGCGATACCACCCATTCTGTTGTATATCCGTGCAATTCACCCGTCGGTCTCGATAACTTTTCTTGGCGCATTTGTGTCTTGATCAAAATGCACTGGTATTTTCCGCTGCATATTTTTTGTTCTTTATACATTAATCCATAGCCATCTCATTGCTATCGGTCTCCTACATCATTTATCTCTTGGGCGTTTACCACCTACTAAAAGCTCCTTACCTTTTAACATCAAATAGTTACACAGCTCTCGCTAATTTCCCCACAAATTGAAAAGAAATTTTTTTATTGTAAACCACTGCAGCCATTTTTTTTACACTTTGTGTACTGTGTACTGATGCGTACTGATAAGTTCTGATATGTACCGACGCGTTGTCGATCCACTAGTATTATAAAATCATTTCACTTACCATGCGGTTGTGTTTGTGCCTATCTTTGTTTTTCGCGTATTTCCAGTTCTTGTAGTAATATTGTTTCTACGGTTTGTTCAACTAGCATTGTATTGCTGTCCTCCATTCCTAAGTGGCGTGTTATTTAGCAATGTACCATTTGTGCTTTCTTTTTTTTTACTTCCAAACCTTCTTGTGTACACCATGTACCCTGTAAACTTGTATGCGGAAGTTCGTTTGAAATAAACCTGAAACCGAGAAAAAAAGTGTGTGAAATCAATACTCCCGCAGGGAACTAGAAATTCTCCTCTGTCGCCTTGAAAAAACTCCTTTCGGAAGGCCTAGAAAACCACCCAAACTTTCGCAAAGCTCCTTTCAAAAGAAATATATGCTTCCCTTCAATCTCCTAAAAACGTCCCTAAAATAACATAAGTACTTCCCAAGGGAGCTAAAATAGACTCGTATTCAACCGCCTACAAATTCCATAAACATCACTTAAAAATGTCTTGAAGAAGTAAAAAATACTCCATTTTGATCACCTTAAATTCTCCCGGACATTTCTTAACACTCCCTAAATACCTCCTTTCTATCGCCTAAAAATGCCCTGTTTGGAGGAGGTAAACGAAACCTCCCTGTTCCATGTAGTAAAAAAACTCCTACATGGAGGACGACTAGACGACAGGCGATTTAGAACTTGTAGGGAGTATATGGGAAGAAAAAAAATTTTGAGTGTTTAGTAAGTGATTTTGCTTAGGCCGTAGAGTAAATAATTCGGCAAAAGGCCGTATAGCAAGAGGGTGGTTCACTATTTTGTATGCATTATAGAAAAGATAACGCTTGGAACTAGCGACGCAAGACCATTGGCGCAGCTATTCAACTTTCAAAGTTGCCCGCCAAAATCGATGCCCGCAGCTGTAGCCGCCTTCTTCTACAACTAACAAAACAAATTGATCAACACGACTCACTAAGTGACACGGCTTGCCTAAATGGTTCGCCGTCCTACTGCGGTAAGAATGACTGTCGAGGGAACATTACGCATGAACCACCCGCGGAATGAACAAGCAAAACCATCGCCATTCGAATAATCTGCCAACGAACGAAAGCTTAGCGAACTGTTTGCCATTGAAAAGTAATATATGTGGTAACCAAAGAAAAATATGTTTTACGTAGAGTAAGAACTCTTTCCTGTACTTTTATTTGTTTGGGTTCTTCAGGTTTTCCTACTATAACGACATTACACCATGATAAATTGTGCACCTACTTTTTATTCAATGTGTGTCAGTCTTTATGCTTTAAAATAACCGAAGTTTTCTTTGCGTAATTTACATAGTAAGTGTTTCTCCTTATTCTTGATAAGGCTGCGGACAAATTTATATTGCCCTGCGGAAATGTAGAGCTACAACTTTCTTCCTTAATATATGCAGCCGTAGGGACTTAAAACTTTCATTGCCTCTTAGAATTCCCTCGCAAACTAAGAAAAGTGCGCAACAGCGTACTCACTTTTTCACTTTAGTTAGGAGACCTTAGGCCAGATAACTAAATATGTTTCCTTATATTTATTATATTATTCCAAATTGTAATAATTTAATTTTGCATAGTTAGGAAAAGAGTTGTTCCTGCCGTATGCGTATGCTTTCGTCAAGCCCATGACATGCGTTGCTCAGCAGAGCTCTGTATATTTAGCTGCCTGGCATTTTTACCTAAGTGCCAGCAAGCTCTCAAAACAGAGCTTTGACAGCTTGAGAGCCAAGGTGAAGCAAAGCAGTAAGCGCAATTGCGTGGAAGCAGATTTAATGTAGACTACGATATCCTATTGATTAAGTTGGTTCAAGCTGTCGGTTACGGTGAAGACGGAGAAATGGATCCGATTATCGTGAATTACAGTGAAGTATGGTGTGTTGTACTGGTAGACTACCTGTGATTTATCGGGAGACGTTAGTACATAATAAAATGAATATTGTAAATTTAAGTGAAATAAAAGAAACAAGGACACAGTAGATTAGCGTTAAGTATTTTTGACTGGTGTATTTACCTTTGAATAAGGTTTATTTAGGAGTAACATCGCATAACGGGAATTACGCTAGACTGGGAAGGACGGGCCGATTAGACCAGACATTGTATTATGGATGGATGGATCGGCGAATGAATGGACGGTCGGGCGGTCAGACCGAGGGGCTATTGGATGATAAGAAATACGAAAAAAAGAAAGAAACAAAAGAAGAAAGAAAGGAAGGAAGAAAAAAGGGAAGAATGGAAGAGAAAGCCGGGCTTTATCTGCTTTCGTGGCTTTGATAGATACCACAACATACTGCAAATTTAACTCATACCAGAGAAGATATTCTTGTTCAGGACATACGTTTGCTACCAATTTACGGGCAACAAAAATATTTTCTATTTTGTGCACTCCTCATTGATAGTATGTATGGGCCGTGGTGACTGTCGAGCGCGGCCCGGAAAGCCTTGCATGGCGTCGTCTGTGGTCAGTTTCATTGCATTTCTTGAAGGATGACATGATGCTATTGCTATTAATGTATGCTGCTATCTATATGACTTCAAGTCGCTGCTTATACAAGGCAACCTCATTGGTATGAAAGTTAGCAGGTAAATAGCGCAGTTGATTGCATCATCGCCGAAATTCAACCTGCCTTGTGTTGTCTGGGCGGATGCTCAGTACTTGTCCTCCAAAGGTACTATACAAACAAATATTTTAGATTGAATCTGTAGCTATGACTGTTTGTGATCTGTGTACTTGGAAACCAAAATCAATCGAAACAATATAACAAAAGCGCTATGGAGGTACGGGAACACTTAATTAAAGAAATCGCCCTTTCCATTTGGGCCACGACAATTTCGCAAGCCTTCTCGCCGGGCATAAATATTTATTTACGGACGTAAGAGGCGCTACGTCGTAATACCTCCGCGGTAATGTTTCACAGCTCAGTATATTAACCTGCACCATTATACCGACACGACAAAGCTTCCGTTTCGCGCCACCATATACGACATTTCCTACCGCGCTGCACATATTTTACCCGCAACCTGTGCTCAGCCACACAACTACCTAGCCACTGTGGCAACACCCATGCTCGTCTTTAAAATAAATATCCACCAACTTTCATAACATTTCGCTTCATTTACTAGTGTCTTTACGAGGTAAGGGGCACACTCCACCAGATGTGTGCTCTTGTGAGGTGCTACATTCAGACCAGAAAAGATAATATAGCAAGCAAGAGCTTAATTTACCTCAAAAAATGCAACAACTTCAGAAACTTCCCAAGCGCAAGCGCAAACTTCCAACTGAGGTATATAGAAACTGCAGCAAGTAAAATGCCGCTCCTATCTGTACGGTAAACAATTGGTCGTCGCGGCTGACAACCATGCGCTTAGCAGTCTGTTCTATTTGGAGATCCGCACATGCGGTCTTGGTACGTGAGCGTAGGTCCTTCACGGGCCCTTGTTTTTTTTTTGGACCGGAAGACCGGCGGCGGCATGCTGGCCCCATATTGTCTTTCTGATTACTCGGTCAAACCTTCATAATACTCTGTCGAAAATTGAACTTTGCGTTTCAGCAGCCTCTCACTTCCTCCGCTGTGGAGGGGACTAAAGGGTTGGTCTTCGCAATGGCCGGTCACTAACCGAATTTGCATGGTTCATAACCTACTTCCAGCAGTTTTTCGGCGTTCAGGACGGCGGCTTACAGCTACACGAGTTTTTAGTTTCCCGCACTGGCACGCAACTGTATTTCAATAGCTGCTCGAGACGCCCAAAATCTGCCATCTTGGAATCTTTCGCACTTAACATGGCGGGAGACACCGTGTTTGAACAAAAATTCTTCCGACAATGGAGCAACACACATTTCGGAAACTTCTCGGCTTCTTTCTCAGCGGTGAATGGGCAACGCTGAAGGAGCCGAGCTGGTTTCGGAATGTCAGGTTCTCCACGTTCTCTACCATTAGTAAAGTGTGAAATTATTTTTCCCATTCGTAATTTTCCAAAACGATACATCCCTGTCGAATGTTTACCTTTAAGAACACTGCCGCTTCGTTTAACGTTCCCGTAACTAATGTGCACTAGGTCAGTGCTGTATCATGTGAGCCAGCCGGAACGCTGCAGTAACTTGACATTATCAGTGAGCTTTTCTTTAGATTAAGGTAGATTCGATGGACGCCTTTGTGTGTACACAGTTAAAAAAATAAATTGCGGTTGCTGTAGCATATCCTATGCGTTATGCCATTAACTCTCCTTCCCCCCTACCTGTTCCACGTTCGTGCTCTGCTTCGATTTGAAGTATTTTATTGTTATAAAGCGCTACCTTTAGCGTCTCAGTAATGGCAGCATTCGTTAAACCTACTATGAAGTCGCAGTCGATATTTTTTGTTCAAGCTTTATGCGCCACAATCTGTCGGCTCTTACAACCTACAAGCAAAGAACCACACCGAGCCCTTTGTCGCGCTGTTGAAGACAGTATGGTTGTGTATTGGCGGTGAACTCTGCTACGAATGGCGCTGCGAAGCGCGTGTCCCTTTCGTCGGTATGGGCATTCTAAGATATCTCGTCTGCTGCACTCGTGCTCGTTCTCCGAGCTGTTTCTTTGCACTAGGTTGAGTTTTCATGCTTTTGACTTTGAATAAAGTCTTAGAATCGCGTACACAAGATCAAGGCGGGATTGAAAGTACAGTTTTTGATAGCACTCCAGAAAAAAAAACATTGCTAGCGTCGCTCCATTCTATGCGAAGCCGGCCCAGTGCGGAGCGTGAGGAGTCGGAGCTAGGCGCCAGCTTCTGCATTCAGCAATCTTTCTAACGAAGCCAACAACGAAGTAATATTTACCGACAACAGTGAAATGCAAAACGAAAGCAACCTCCAGGCCATTGGGTCTGTCGGCTTTAGCAGAAGGCACTACGATTACCGGTAATCGTATGTAGGGAGATCGTAAAATAGTTTTCGCAACGCTGCCGAACACGCAAAACTATCGTGTCCCATCACTTAACGTTGCCATAGTACGAAGGTATGCCGACACGCACTCTCTGCAAAAAACGTGTAGGGTGAGCTCCCAAGAACTTACTGTGTGTATACGCCTCTAGCTTCGCGATCGCTGCGGCGCCTGTCGCCGCTTCTCCGCGGCGTTTACCGGATTAGCGCTGCGTGGCTGATAGGTAGTCATGCAGTATTTTGGTTCTATTCCGCTTCTCTTTGCTTTTCCGTGCGCCAAACAACTTGTTATGGTGACGTCTGTAAGCAAATTGCAAGTTCAGGGCACTAAAAAAAACAGAAAAAGAAACAGCTGCCTCTTGGTACAGCGCTCGAACGCCAAAAGAGCTACCCGGTGAGGCGGTTCTGCGCGCTTCTTGGCCGCTCTTGCGGGCGTCGGCGACCACAGCAGCATATCATCATTGTCAACTTCGAAGACGTCAGCGCAAGTGAATTCTATTTATTGTCGTCTCGTTGAGACTTGAAATTGGCACCGTAAGAAAGTGGTTCGTTTTGCAGCTCAGACAACAAATGCGGCTTTGCTTCGTATACGTACGTCGTAGAAAAATAAGTTTCGTGGATGTAATAACCCAACAGCTGACAATACCTTGTGCCTTTTATGGGAATCTAAGCCACGCAAAAATGTTAGGTGCATTCAAAGGCTGAACGTTGTTAACTATGTGCCCACTCACGCCTTATAGCAAGAACCAAGGTATAACTTAATGAAACCACGGAAAAATGAATGATTTGCAAGTAAGAAATAAATAGAATAGTGGTACGGGAATGAAAAACAAACCCGTGCAGCTTCAGAAATGCTAAATACGTTTGTTTAATCGAAGAAGTATTTACCAGAACAACGAGATGCGAAATGCACTGATAGATTGATTAATTGTGGGGTTTAACGCGCCAACGCAACGCAGGCGATGAGGCGTGCCGTAGTAGAGGGCTCCGGATTAAATTTGACCACCTGGGGATCTTTAACGTGCGCCGAACTCTCGTACACACCGGCGTTTTCGCTTTTCGCCTCCATCAGAAAAGCGGCCGCCGCGGCCCTGAAACGAACCCGCTACCTCGTGCTCAGCAGCGCAACGCCTTAGCCACTGAGCAACCGCGGCGTATTGGAATGCACTGATATTTCCCAACACATGGGGGGGGGGGAGAGGTGCAGGAGACGCTCAATTCTCGGTGTTTACAAATGAGGAGCGAAATCAACGAATGAACGTTTAGTAATCACACACACAGGCTGCGTGTTCAGTTTCCGTTTGTTTTTCGTTTTCAACAAACGGCTGATCACTTGGCGGACGGATTGTTTGAAGAATACAGGGTAGGCAGTTCACAAGCCATGGGAGGTGTCGTTGGAAGAGTTGATTTATTGATTAATCGATCGATCGATCGATCGATCGATTGATTGATTGATTGATTGATTGATTGATTGATTGATTGATTGATTGATTGATTGATTGATTGATTGATTGATTGATTGATTGTACGGTTTAACGCACCGACGCAACGGAGGCGATGAGGCGAGCTGTGGTGAAGGGCACCGGATTAATATTGACCACCTGGAGTTCCTTAACGCGCGCCAAAATCTCGCACACACGGGCTCGTTCCAAAAGTGCGGTATCTGATGAGGCCATGATTTCGGGTTATGTTAGATTCTGTAGTGTTCCTGTGTCATATGACGATGTTTTGAAGAGTGTATTTGCGGACGCGGATTACTCTATAAGCCCGCATGCGCACTTCTCGTGTAGGATAAATGTAACATGATCTGCGAGCGCTCACCTCGCGACAAGACGACCCAGCATTACATTTGTTGTCGTGTGCTGACTCCCGAGTATAATTTTACATTATCCATCGTACTTATTTCGTAGAATTCTTGTAAAATTTCTGCCGCATTGGCTTGTCCAGGGTACTGATCAATTTTCGATATGTGATATTGGCAAGTGTAGCTTGCGTGCTGTCAGGTATGAGCGCTCCGTTAGATTATGTAAGCGTACAAAGCCGATTTACATCGTAGTGTATCGCCGCAACATGACCATCGGAGGAAACACTGCTTACGGAGACACTGCCACTAAATTTCAGGGCAGCGGAATTGCAATCAGCTGCTTGCATATGCCGCCTTCGGGACGCTGGCCTGTGACACACATCTGGCACTCATACAGACCGAATGTACCACACTAAGATCGCGGCATAAAAGTTTTTACTCTCCTAAACACACCACACTTGCAAACAGAGAGAGAGAGAGAGAGTAAACTTTATTTTGCATAAAAAGGGTGGTGGGAGCACGTGGTCGGATTCCTCATTTCAGGATCCCGTTGGAGCTTGCTGCCTTCTCCGCACGTTCCACCAGCCGAAACTGAGTTTCGCTGCTGGAGCTCGCCAGTTCTCTCTCCCACTGCTCATAAGAAGGGTTGGGAACATTGGGTGAATATTTGGGTTCTTCTGGCAGGCCCAGACCATGTGGTAAAGAGTACAGATCTCACCGCAGTGTGAGCATGTGGCGCTGTAGAGGGTGGGGTTGATGGCGTGAAGTTTAGATAGATGTGGGATCGTTTTTGTCTGCAGAAGCCTGAGTTTATGTTCCATTTCCTTGGTAAGTGACGGGTGGGCAGGAGGATACTCTTGCCTACTCAGCTTGTAGTGCTGTGTGATGCCTTGGTATGTTACTAGGGAATCAGTCGCTTGAAGCCAGTCGTCTCGCAGTGCCCGGTGGGCTAATTCTCGAGCTGTTGTGTGGGCCATGACATTGCCGCGAAGGGACGAGTAGGCAGGTGCCCAAACCAGACTGATCTTGCGTTGAGGGGTCGCTGGAGAGGTATTCTTGCAGCTGGTCTTCATATTCTTCCGCGTAGGTAGCTTCGGCATACTGCTTGAGAATCAGTAATGATTGTATCGGCCGAGGTGTTGGCAATGGCAAGAGGGATGGCTGCTTCTTCTGCTTGGGTAGTGTTCATTCCAGTAACTGTGACTCTGGCGACATGCTCGGTGCATGTGGTGACGACCGCTGTCATCGTAACTATGCGAGCGTAGTGGGCAGCGTCCGTGTACACAGTTTCGGGGTGTGGTCCATGGACTATAACTCAAGCCTGTGCTCTCGCCGCACGTCTTCCTTGGTGAAACTGAGGGTGCATATTCCATGGAATGGGAGCCACATAGATTTTTTGCCTTATGGTTGTGGGTATGTCCATGGAAGAACTGCCTTGTTCTTCTGGGGTATTGTATCCATGGCGACCAAGCAGTTAACGTCCAGTTCTTGTGGTCGCTAGACGGTGGTGCTGATTTACCAAATGAGCATCTATGAGCTCCTCCACAGTGTTGTGTACTCCCAGTTTGAGAAGTCTGTGCCGTGCTGACGGGGAGACCAAGTGCTTGTTTAAATTTTTTCCGAATGAGTGTAAAGAGTTTGGTTACGTCGCTTTCGGAGAGGATCGTATACGGGATGGCGTAATTGATGCGAGAGATGATGAAAGCTTGGAGAAGCCGTAGTGTGTCTGCTTTCTTCATCCCTCTAGTCTTCGTGGTGATTCGGCGGAGCATGTGAACAAATTGTCCCGTTGTTTGAGTGAGGTGCCAAAGAAGTATGGAGTTGGAGCAGTCTTCTTGAAAGGTCATCCCCAGTATCTTTATGTGTGGGGAAGGCGTAATCGTAGCTCCGTCAAGAGTACTTTGGATGCCTGGGTCTTGGTGTTTTCGACTTTGGCGCTTCCGGACAAGGCGAAGCTCAGATTTCTCTGGACAGTAGCAGCACACGAAAATCGCTCATACTCAACCGCCTTGACCACTTGGAAAGTCAATCAACGCCGTCCCTAAGCCGGTCATCTCGGAAAGAAAAGCCGTACCATCGGCTGACCACGACAGACATGGCAGACAAGGAACTCTCTACGTCCCTCCATGGGTAGGCAGGATGCAGGAACGTCCAAGGAACTCATATTCTGGCAATGGAATTGCAAAAGCATAAAAACCAAGATTGGCCTACTCCAGCAGTACATTGAATCAGTGTCCACTGCACCCGACGTCATTGCGCTTCAAGAAACCAATGCACGCGCCAGGCTTCCAGGATATATCACACATGAAGACTCAAAGGGGTTTAATTCTTGCACACTAATCAAGAAATCCATCACTACCATACACCTCGCTATAACACAAGCAGAACAAACTGGCATCCTGACCGAGCTCATCCCGAGGAAGGGACACAAGGAGAAAAGTTTGTCCTCAATGGCTACTGTAGGCCAAAAAATAGGCAAGATTGCATTGACCGCATAGTGCAACAAGCAACTACCACCGCGGGCTCCAATCCCCTCAATGTCCTTGGGGATTTCAACGCGGCCCACCCCATATGGGGATACCGATATGCGAACAAGATAGGCAATGAGCTCCTCCGCTGCGTAGGTGAAGAGGGTTTGGTGCTACTTACGGACTGCAGTACGCCGACGCGAATGGGCAACAGCGTAACTCACGACACGTGCCATGATTAGCCTTTAATAAAAACGTCAACCACGCCACTTGGGTGAACCTGGAAAATCTAAGTAGTGACCACGCAGTCGTTTCAACGACCCTTTACGGGGAAAAATATCGAGCACCCCTAGGCGAAGTTCGAATAACGAACTAGGACAAGTTCTGCGAGCGCAGGGCTGAGCTGCCTAGCTCCAAGATCGAGGACATCAACACCTGGACGCAAGCGCTACGAGCTGATGTAAAAGCCACAACGCAACAGCTAAATGCCACTGGACAGGTTCCGCATATAGACACCAAACTACTCCACTTATGGGAAGCTCGCGGGTCAGTCATCCGCTGATGGAAGAGGCAAAAGCGCAACCGCAAACTCAAATTGTGAACAGAGTGCCTGTTTTACAATATTCTGTATTTAGAACGCGTACAAACGCTAAATCACAGTCTTGAAGGAGCCCCAAAAGCAACGGCGACAGGGGAGAGCAGGCCACAGACTCCCGCGGCTGCTTTCGAAATGGTCCGCTAGGGGTATTTCAGTGGCGCCCCTACAAGCCGCGCTCGAGGTGTATAGGCCTCTCGGATTTCAACCAGGCTTCCAACCAGTATGCACGCTTACTGAGCAAATGTTAACTGTTGAGCACGATACCAATAACGTTGTCGGTTGAAGCTCGGAGGCTGTGTTCGTATACAGAGCACGAGCACCTTATGAACCGCTTCATCCACAAATAATCTTGGTTTGCCCCTAGTGTGGTATTTCTATGGGTAAACCAAACCGTAGGATGAGACACCGGTCTTAAGTACTGCTTTTCTGTCCTAATAAAAATTCAGTACGGAGCGTAAAAAGCTAATACGGAGAGGAGCTCACGCTAGTCGATTTCCATCATGTGCAACGCCATAACACATTTTCGCCATAGAACCCACACATGAACAGGCTCACGCACACACATGCACGTATGCTTTCCACGCGCACGGTCAAAATGCAGTAACACTGTTTGTTCAGACCAGGATGGATATTTACGCTACATTTACCACCGCCATATTTTAGCAATTTGATATTGGTTAAACTAAAACTGCAATCAAGGGGATCAGGAGAAGAGGGGGAGAGCGGTAGATTCAGTAGGAGAAGGAGGAGGAGAAACCTATAACAGTAACATCGAGCTGGTTCGTGGGTGGGTTCACCAGTTTATGAAAAGAGAACATGAGTGCTTTTCTTAAAGGAGCCACGAAGAGAAAACACAAGTTTGGTTCATTCGAAAGACTGCATCGTTAGAACCATTCTGACACCACTTTTAAGGCAAACTTCGCTCAAATAAGATATATAATTAGGAAAAAATGGAATGACAATGCGACCCACCAGCTCATTTCCCGCAACAGAACCTATGATGTCACACTAGAATACTCTGCGATTGGCGGAGGCCGGCAAAAGCAAACGCAAGTTAGGCAGGGCTTACCAGTTTGCATAGTGAGCTATATGCCCGTTAAACATACTGCACATTCCTTTTATGACCCTAAGAACGCTTGAGTAAACGGTTGCAGTTCCGAACAAAATCGCGAACGTGTACGCCAATGCGTACGAAACTACCGCCGGCCGAGCTGGACATCTCGCCGTCGCGCAGACGAATTTTCTGGCTCGAGGCTCTTCGGGGCCAACGAGCCATTCCAGCACGCACAGCCGTGACCTTGCTTGGTATCTTAATCCCTTGACAGAAGGTTGGCCGTCATATCGCCCACCATTACAGGTAAAAATAGAAACGAGGGGAGTAAGGAACAGCAAGCAGCGACGAGATAGTGCCAGTCGTCGCAGAAGTTACGGAATGGTGTTGGCTTGCTGCTGTCGTTACGAGCTCGTTTCCAGTTTACAACCACTGAAAACTTCAGTTTGTTCGAGTACTTTAAAATGAAATTTCGTTGCTGCGTCCTGAAATGTCCATGTAGTACGGGCAAATCGTCGAGGGAGTGCGACATTCCCGCCGGTGAAGAGATCTCATTTCATGTGCTGCCCAACGACGAACATCGGCGAAGCAAGTGGCTACGTTTTGTGAACTTTGCAAACGGAGGAGAAAGGGAGCTGAAGGAAGTACGAGTGTGCTCGCTTCATTTCCGACGGAGTGACTACGGCAGGGACCCTTACGTTAGCTCACTCCTGGGACATACCGCCGCTCATCGCCGACTTTGTCAAATCGCCCTCAAAGCACTCTGAGCTTCAAACAAAAAAAACACCCTACACACCGCGCATTGACGCTCGTATCTTTCTGGTCGGAGCAGAGAGCTCGCGCGAACGGCCTTCTATACACGACACCGGCCAACTGGCATAAGCAATACTGCTACTGAAATTGAACTATTATTAACCGTAATAAAAATACGGCACATACGTATTCGTCTGCATTCGTCCGTCGCAACGGCGCGACGGGGCTGACGAGGCAGCGGTGCCAACGGCTGGGAGTTCGTCTGTTGTGGGTATCGCGGAATGGTCGCTTTCCGGTACATCCGTGTATCCCACAACGCCTGCCGCTCGTGCACTTAGACGCATTGAGCGTTTAAGTGGTGTGAGGTTGTATAAGCAGGCCCGACCACCTCGGCGAGAGTATTGCTGTCCGGATCAGGCGTTTCCATGACTAGGCCTGCGGCTGCACTAGGTTTTACTAGTAATTTTAAAATGGCCGCCGCCTCGCTTTTGGCCCGAGTTCCGGTTCCTGTTTGATTCCCGCATGTGGGTGATACATGGAGTCGACATACTAAGGATCTGTTTTATGAACCGGCTCGTATGACGCCATTGTTCACGTCACGAAATGTGCAATTTAGCGGGAGATTTAAAATTTTGGCTTAAATTGCCTCATTACTCAGTGAATAAAGCATCATTTGTTTCCGGGAAAGTGCTTGGGGTACTATGAAACACCTAATCTTTCGAATAAAACAAACTTTTGTTTTCTCTTCATGGCCCCTTTAAGGGTCAGTTGTTACGGTAGAAATTTGTGGCACAACGACGGTTACGATAGAAATTTGTGGCACAAAAGGCTCCCGGCCGTACCCTGGACAAGGTTGCTGGCACAAGTACCCGGCTGTTTAGCTCAAATCTTCTCATTGTATTAGCCTGTTAATAAACAACGCACGCTGCGGATATGTACCTTCTTCCAAGCAGCCGTAAGGAAAGCCAATTTATGAAGAAGGTACTGTATGCCTTACAGCCTGAAGAAAATATCCACACAAACATTGTAAGCCTCCCAAACATACCCGAACCTCCTAAACAGACGTTTAAGACAGCACAAAAAAATTAAGGCGTCCCGCCCGCAACAATGTCCACTGGTACATGACAACATGGAAAGAAATAGAATACAGTCCTATCGCCTCATGCTGTGCGATTCCTGTGCATGGGCCCGTTGCTTGGTGCTTAGTATATACTTTAATTTTCATCAAGGCACCTCAAAAATATTTAAGGTAGCGTACCATTTTGAATAGTTATCGAGGAGCTCTGAGCTGTGAATCTCCGAAATAAGCTAGAAAGGTCGGGTTAGACATAGAATAGCAGGAGTGGAGTTGCAGGAAAGGAAAAGGAAAGGAAGTATACTGCGAAACGCGATCGTCTGACCGACGCTCTGATGAGAGTTGTTCTCTGTCTCCTAGTGAATTGCAAACCTGAACGGGTACAGCTTCAAATTAGTCAAGCGTGTGTGATGCGGCTAAAATAACTGAATTTCTGGAAATACGCTTTTAATTCACTAAAGCATCAAAGTGGGCGATTTCTAGCATAGTCCTCACTAACGTTGTATAGTAGACGGCAGTGACGCGATTCTCTAAGTTGCCTTCGGGAGCGGAGTGGCCCCACTGAATCATCTCACCAGAAATACTGGGAGGTGAAGGCGTACAGACTGAGACCTTGCAATGGCAATGTATTAGAGCGCCTATAACTTATAGCATCATGACACCGCTAAGCTTACTGCCATTTAGCTTATTCACAGGAAAAAGAGGATACTGTGGATACTGTGCTGCCTGTTATCACGCATTTGTTTGCTGAATTGCTTGATCACCCCTACATTTCCCGCAAAAAAATTGCTTCCGTTGTGCTACATAAATATTTTGCAAAAGGGATGCTTTATTGGCACCTATTTATCTCGTTACATTCTTTGAATTGAACCTACAGGAGTTCATTTTGCCGTTTATTTTTACTATCAGACAGGGGGTAGAATCGAAAGCGGAACAGAAAAATAGCGAGCAAAATCTGCATTTCAGGCTAAAACTGGAACCGAAGCGAACCCATATTCCTCTATCCCCACGTCCCCCATTTTTGATCTGAACCCGAACTGGAAAGAATCGAAGGAACCGTGCGAAACCGGTTCCCGGAGCTGTTCTATACACTCGAGAGCTCGAACAGAGTAGTCCCGTACGGAGACACCTTTCTTCTCGAAGAATTGGAGAAAAAAGACTGCCGAACCATAAAGTGCGAGACACACGGACGACTGGTGCATCCAATCGCATGCGACTGATTGTTACGACTGTCGCCAGGATTAGTCTTACGCGTGAATTTGAGACACATAGCCCGATGCGCGCGTGCGATGCGTCGTCGGCGCCGCTCCGCCCACTTTTTTGCTCCCTGATTGCCTCCCTGTTTCGCGTTCTTGGGTCGCCCCCGCAGCCAGCGAGATTGCGCGTGACCATGGCTCAAGCGAAACCTACGGCAAGTTCCTCGACTCACGCGATCAACTACGACGGTCGCTGAGCTGAATTTGCAGATTCCGCGCGTCGTTCGCAAGAAATGGATAAAGCAAGCAATATCGAAGCGTTTTCTGCCTTCGGAAACTGTCCGCGCACACGCCTGCCGCTCCTGCCAGCTCTGCACACAGAGCGTCCCGAACCGGCGCAGACCAGGGTAGCAACCGCTTGTCGCTGCTCCTCCGAATCATCCTGATCGCTGCAAAGAAGCTCCACATCCGAGAAAGTAGGCGTTAGTGTGGTGAAAAATTGTGCTAGGGATAGTGATAGTCACCACGGCCTATTTTAAAAGCCTGCCTGCCGCGATGCTAAGCATACGCTAACCGGACGTGGAGGTTCTGATACGGTCTCGGCCGCAGCTCGCGGTTCGCGGAGCGGCCTAGAGATGGCGCCACCTGCGCGGAGGCATCGAAATGGGCTACACACATGTCTTGGTCACGATCGCCCAAACGCCACTTATAGCTGAAATAAAGTTCCACATGCGAGAAAGGGGTTGATAGTGTGGTGAAAAGTTGCGTTGCGGATTGTCATTCGCAGTTGCACAGATAGCGGCGATCATATATCCGCCAGGATGCTAAGCCGGGGCCGTTTTTTCAGCGACGGTGTTGTTTCAAAAGCTGACTGGCACGCACAGGTTTGGATTCGTCTGATCGTCGTCGCCTATTTTATTCTCGCCTGGCAGCGAGGCACGCTTCGTGATGAGTGGCTTCTTTTTTGGTAGTACGGCACTTCTTTGGTCCTCCCATCCTGCGTTTGCGTGGTACAAAGTAGAATAGAGTGCGGCCCCCGCGGCGCCTCCAGGTTTTATGAGCACAGGTGGTTTCCTTAGAGACGTAGCGCGAGTGACGTCAGGCGCATACAGCAAGTTGCGTGCGTTGCTCTATTCATGAACCGCACAACCAAGAACTTAAACAGCTCGGCTGTCAAAAGTTATTCTATTTTATTCCTGGGAGGTCGAGCAATATAATTGGTGAAGTTTATGCAAGGAGGCAGTGCTATAACAACACGACGGCGCCACTTCCAAAGTATCTCCTTCGCCGTGTCCAGCGTTGGTGAAAAGGTGTCTGAGATATCTCTTTGCTCCACTTTATCGTCTAGAATAGTTCATTCACTCTACACGTGAAATTGTCCTTGGGGTCATTAGGAAAAGAGTGTATTATATATCCAACAAAATATACCCGCAATGTAGTTTCCCGCGTATATTTTTTCACATGACAAACGGTAGAGCTTTTATAGTCATTTGGCTCATTACTCATTAGTATTGTAAATTTCCAATTATGAAAGTGCATTTTCGCTTCTTGCCCTCGTTTTTGGCGCACTTATTCAGCTGCCCACTGTGAGTATGCCAGTAAGGAATTTGTACGAAAATGCAGATTCAATTGCGACTTGCTGTTATATCTGCAATTTCATTGCTGTTTAACATACTTCGGTGCCCAATCATGGCAGCGATGACAAATGTGGAACATTTTCTACCTCATGTACAAATTGCTTGTGCAAGCAAAGGATGCGATATCCGCCTTCTTTGAGCCGCTGTTAAAGAGTGTACACTATTCACGCCTTTTCTTGCAGACTCTCGGTCAGTGTCAGAATGACTTTCATGTAGCTGATGTTAATCGCGATAGCTCAAAGTGCGCCATGAGTGATAAGCTTTGGTTTTCTGTGAAGCACGTGGAGCGAAAGAAGGCCTAACAAGTGCGGAGTAATCAAGCTACAAATAAGAAACAAGTCGTTTAGCTACTCTTTGCAACATCTTTTCTGTGATTGCTGCTTTCGTTCATTGCTCATAGTCATGAAAGATAAATAAAGCATTGAACTGAACTGAAATGCATTCAAAAGAAATGGCGAATCTTTCTTGATGGCAGAATTCTTGCTGTCGCTGCGCTGCGCCCGGATTTGGGCTACTTCTGCTTTAGTTGTGAATATGTTTGTGTGTGTTGTGGGTTTAATTTTGAAACTGGAAGCAATTGTGTGCTCTGTGAATATGGGTGCGGTTTTGCGGAAGCGTAAGCATTGTGAACACACCGTATAACTTTGCTCACAAAGAGTAGCTAAGAAAAAAAAGGAACTACTTTTTGGTCTAAACGACATGAAGGAACGCGAAGATTTCCAAAATCAATTCCAACTAAAATGCACGTTGGGTGATCAAGTCAAAGATTAAAGGACCGTACTGTGCAAGAGGCAAGTGAACCCCATATATACATGATTATTAGTACCTTAGTAACAAGAACTCAATCTCAGGTTAATTGTAAGGTGTTCTGATGTTGGTCCTCTGGGGTGGCGCATTTGGATAAAAGTTGACTTCATAACGAGAGGGACATCGCTGCGTTTCCGACCACGGGAAGAGATTTACTAGATGCAAAGCATCTCTTAGTCGACCCTCTATCATCCCTCGTCGTCCGGCGTCCGCACCTCTCCTGCTCGTCCCCCTCTCCACGCTAGCTGTGATAACGTCGCTCTCCTCCACACCGCTCGGCTCCTCTCGTGCCTCAGAAGAAAAGGCTGCACAGAGGAGAGCTGGCGACACCGAACGTAAACGGCAGCGTCGAGCCGCGGATTCCTCAATTCGAGAAAGCGAAGCCGCTTTGAAACGCCAGCGGCGAGTAGCTGATCGATATGGCGTTCGGCAACGTGACAACGCTTCGAAACGCCAGCGTCGAACAGCGGATTCCTTGCTTCAAAAACGAGAAGCCGCAAAACGTTCCCCACTACTCGATAAATAAAGAAGACATTTATTACGCTACTACACGTGTCGTTACTCTTATAACCAATTAACACGCTACTATTCCACGGCTTTGCATCCCCTCAGAGTTCCCACGTGGGAAGATGGTGTACTTTTTTTTTTGTATCCATTTCACTCACGATCATCATTCCTGTTGGAGAAAGTTCGCTTAATTATGTGCGTTTTGGTTGGACATCTGAAGAGACCAGAGGCAGTGTGCAAGCGTCGCTTTATTAACTGGCCGTAGCAATCCGCGGTCACCTCTCATTGATCCAGTGAAACTAGGGCGTGTTTTTTTATTCTCTGAAGCAGCTATTCAGGGCAACAGTTACACGACGGGTTGTTCCATTGATATATCCGTCCGAGCGCATAATCACACGAAGCGATTGCAAAGGTTCGCGTTCTCTCCTTCTGTCTTTGTGCTTTGCTTCACATGCCCATTGAGGGTAGCCCAGACTGTTGTTCTAGAAAAATGATTTAAAATCAGCGCGGAAAAAACACCGCCCAAAAAAAGAAACGAACGAGAAGTAGACAGGACAGCAATGCACTCAAAACTTATTTATTTTGAAGAAAATATTAGTAATATACATAGATCAGTCTCCCAAGTGGCAGTAAATTATTACAACGAATAAAAAGAAATAAAAAACGCTATCACTCGTCGTCCGCACATGTGTAATCTTTTTTGGTTTACTTGGTCATGCAAGGGTGTCACTCAGATAAGCGTATTCCCGGTCATGCAGCACTACTGAGGGCATGCTTATACAGTTGTCGGCGGATCGTCTGATTTGAAAGGCCTCGATAATTTACCTGGTTGTTTCATCTCTGTTTCTCGACAACACAGTGGTTTTTATGAAGAGCGGAAAAAATCCGCGTGAGCTGCAGCGTTTTGCCAGGTGACTCTGCGGATTCCCTTTTAACCAACGCTGGTGCTAAGATCCTGGTGTTCAGACACCTCCCGGTTTGTCCCAGGTATATATATCCACACCGTAGTGGCAACATTTGCACGACACACGTTGCACATTTCACGAATGGCTCTGAATGATTTATCGAGCACACATTTTTTGTTCTTGTATTCCGGGAAGCTAATCTTCGTCAAACCGTACTGCACAATTTTCCTAATTTTGGGGGTGCCGAGAAAACCACGTCGACAGCGTACCCTTTTCCCACGTTTTTTTAAAGTTATGAGAGCCGGTGCTTATACGTGGCAAAACGCTACAGCTCACACCGATGTGGGCCACTCTTTCAAGAAATAACTTTGTTATCGAGACAGACATAAAACAAGAGAAATTATCGAGGCCTTTCAAATCAGGCGATCCGCCGACCAATGTGTAAGTATGACATCAGTAGTGTTGCATGACCGGGATTACGCTTATCCGAGTGGCACCCTTGCATCACCAAGTAAACCAATAAATATTACACATGTGCAGATAGATCACTGATTGCATTTTTTGTTTCTTTTTATACGTTGTAATGACTTACTGCCACGTGGGAGACTGATCTATGTATATTACTTATATTTTCTTTAAAAAAATCAGTTGTGAGTGCAACGCTGTCCTGTCTACTTCTCGTTACCTTTTTCGTGCTGTGTTTTTTCCACGCTGATTTTCAATCATGAACGTTCACCAGCTTGCCCAAATCACAGTCGTCTCGTTCTAGAAAGCAGCATTATGGGGCTGAACCCCTTAGCATGCCATGTCGATAGGTGGTCCTGTCCCGGCGCATTTTGAGCTGCGTTTTTTGCGTTTAAACGTGTCGGTGGGCTTTCCAAAGCAAACATTTTCGCTATGAGGCTGTAATACGAAAACGACAAAATCATCTGGGTGACATTCTTAACCACATGCTTCGAGGTGCATCAGTTTTCGATCAAATAACACCTGTAATTAAAGTATTAAAATCTTTGGAAGGACTGTTCCGTCTAAGGCCAGGAATCCTTGCGTTTTTACAAAATCAATACGCAGCCTGAATAAAGAACGGCAACAAATATACTATATTTTTTCTGACCCAGAACGAATGCACCTAATAAACTAAATAACGTCAATATAACCAGCAAATGTTTGCCTGTCTTAACCTAGAGATCGAAGAAATTGCCGCAGCCTCACGCAGGCGATTTCTTTTCGAGCTTGCGAAGGTTCCAACGCAAAATGAAATGAATAGCCCTACGGACACGTTGCTACATATGGTTCGCTTTTTCCACTCCATGTGACCAATGCAGCAACTTAGTTTCAGTGCAGAATTGTTGCACATCCATTTGTGTCAGCGTTGTCTCTCCCCGTTGACACTCCAACGAGACTCTCCACAGCGAGGCGCGGCCTCTGCCGAAATGCCCCACCCATTGTTCCTGCAATAATGCATACTCCATTTATATACTTGTTAGAGGCGTTAGCAAAGGGATATGTGCAAGTGGCAATCATGTTGCAGCAACAAGCCTAAATCAGCAAAATGTCTGGCTGAAACTGTCAATAGGGTAATATGCAGTGTGGTGCAGTCATGGGGTAGTTGTCTTCATTGCTTTTTTTAAATGCAGAGCATTTCAGTAACTCACGATGTCACCCGCGTTGACGTCCGTAGTCCGCACCGTCGTTGTCCCTACTAGATAAAAAAAAATACTATCCGGCGCCCGGTTTCGATCCCTCGACCCTGCGAGCGGAACGCAATGTACATGGTGATCTACCCACTGCGCCACAAAGCCGACACAGAATGTGACGCTACGAACGCGCCTTATATCGTTGACTCATTCAAATTACTGCTGACGAGCGCTCTCTCGTCAGCAGTTGCCACAAGTACAACAACATTAACGTAACGCAAACTACTTAACATCGTGCGCCCCCGGAAATGCTCTGCATTTGATCGTGCCCCTCGCGAGGGGGGTGTTTCACTGCGTCTTCTCTCGGTCGCGGGACCCATAGCGCCATCTTGCGGAGGCGCGGCACAACTCGTAGCACTTTGAAAAGATGCGGCGCCTGCCAGCTGTGTGTGTTTGTCACCTTTTTGGCTTGGGCTTGGCATGGCAACTGGAACGTACATCGACGAAGACAAGATACGGCAGATACGGGTGCTTGTATGCGTCCTATCTTTTTAATCGTCCACGACGGTTTAACGCCACGTTTTTATATCTTTCATGCGCAATATTTGGTAAGTGTCAAATTACGCTGCATTTCGTAGGAACTATGCTTGCACACGTCACTGATTGCTAACGTTTTTCTTAGTCAAAAAAACATTGGGAATTCAACGTGACTTTCTGTCGTGGGCACTTTGGGTGGACAAGAACATGGCGTCCTGTTGATGCGTATGTCTAAAGGGTATCCATTCTGGGCTTTCTCCGGTGTGCAAGGGTTAAAATTAATTTAAAATACGTCATACTGAATAGTTGCGGTTCCAAATTAGTGCGAGGGTTTTTCACATACAAAGGAAGCTGAGATATACATAGTTATCTCAGCTTTAAATTTTTATATAGTAGGGACAATGACGGTGTGGACTACGGACGTCAACGCGGGTGACATCGTGAGTTACTGAAATGCTCTGCATTTAAAACATTTGGCATGTATCATAAAAATTAAGGCAGCAGCTGAGCCTGGCAAGAGAAACACAATTACCCGCCGTTCTGGCTCAGCGGCTAAGGCGTTTTGCTGCTGAGCCCGATGTCGCTGGGTCGATTCCCGGCCGCGATGGCCGCTTTTCTGATGGAGGCGAATCAGAAAACACCTGTGTGTACGAGATTTCAGCACACGTTAAAGATCCCCAGGTGGTCAAAATTAATCCGGAGCCCTCCACTACGGCGTGCCTCATCGGCTGCGTTGAGTAGGCGCATTAAACAATTCAATCAATCAATCGATCAATCAATCAATCAATCAATCAATCAATCAATCAATCAATCAATCAATCAAGAGAACCACTACAGTTCAGACTAAAATTCGCGTGATCACCCCAAAACTATCATGTAACGTTGCTCCAATAGCAACGGAAGGCAGGAGTTCAGTCAAAAATGCCAGAATCTTTTTTAGAATATCTGTTTACTTTTGTCAATCGCTTTTAGTAAAATAGTTATGATTTCTGCATCAATGCAAGTTTTGTAAAGTTACCACATTGCCAGCTGTCACCACCGCCATGCTATCGTTTGCTACTAAGTTACAAGTTTATGGCATGACCACAGAAAAGGCGACCGGAAGTATCAGTTGTATGACGTTTTAAGGAGAGCCAAACTACGCCTGATAACGGCAGAGCGTACTGATGCCGCCTATTCATTCATTCGTCAAGCTCGAACTCAATCAGCGTAGTGCTAAAAAAAAATAACCAGTCAGTCTTCTTCGTTATTACAAGATAAACGCGTATTCTTGTCAACATCTGCACAAAGAAGAAACCCAGACTAAGTTTTCAGTGTCCATGGCTAGGGTTTCTGTGGTTGGTTTGATGCGACAACGTGAAGGAGTGTGCTGGACTGGAAAGCCGTCAGCGGGCGCATGCCTCGTAATTCACGGCTCCTGAATAGGTCAGGATGTGTGCGAGTCACAAAGGAGGGTGTAAGCACCCGCCGAGCACGGAGGCACGAAAGGGGCGGGGTGGTCGTTATGGCATCATTCACGCTGCACATCGCGAAGTCGTCGCAAACCCTACTCTTGGTAACGCGTAGGCCATGAATCCGGTGTCGTCTGCGAGTGACGGCGCGCTTCCAGCAATCGTCTTATAAGGCAGCCGATGGCGTATTCTCGGCTACCATTGCTAGACTACTCCGTTTCACTGCCTAAAGGCCGGAATACATGGAGCGAATATGCGACGAAAAGTCGACGAACAACGCCCGGCGGCGTCCGCCCGACGCGCGGCGGTGGAAAAAACGTCGTCTGCCACCGATCTGCCGACGACAGATAAGTTCGCCCGGCGTCGACGGCAAACAAACAGCGTACCAAAACTAGCCAATCAGGAGCTCTCACCGCTCGCCCCCATTTCCGCCTGCTCCGCTTGTCTGCGTCGTCTGCTAGGCGATGTTCACCGTTCACGCCGGTCGCGCGCTTGGTACACTGTCGTCGTCGATAGCAGCCCGGATAGAATTCAATGACCGTAACCATTCAGCGGAGGTAGTGACAAAAGCTTCCCGCGTAGCTGGAGCAAACGATGAAGTGCAGACGAGTTTCGCCCAGTGTAGCCAGACCACATTCAGATCGCCGCTTCATTCAAGTGCGGCGGCACATGCATATCGGCAACACAACAACAAGATTAGAAACTATTTTTAGACAATAATTTTACGCTTTTTTGGAGTGTTCTATAATTTTACAAAAAGTTGTAGTGGTATCGAGAGTTTTTGCTTGTGATGCGCTTCATTTCACAGCATTTCGCTCATCTAGCCACACTGGCAGGGATCCAGTGGTGAGGCAGCGGCGGACGCCGTGTCTTCGCCCCGTGTAGCGCAGCCCGTCGAACACTCGGCACTGCGCCGCGGCGGATTTTCCGCCGGGCGAACCTTGTCGTAAAAGTTCGCACCATGTATTCAGGCCTTAAGCGAAACGAATGTTCACTTCATATTTGTCAAGGCACCAAGATTTTAAGGAGCCCAAGGTTTGCTTGGACACCTTGAACGCGAAAATTTTTGCCTGACGTCGGTTCGTAGATTGAGCAACCAGGCCGATCGTTATCGATTCACTGCAAGGTACTTGTGCTCCTTTAAAGCAATCGAATTGCACTTATCCGCATTTGGTTGCACATTTCATACTCTCCTGTGATAATTGAAAAACAAAAATGTATTAGTCATAACAAAGGTCCTGCATTGCAGTTAATTATTGAGGGCATATTAAGGCCAAACAGGACATTTATGCGTCATTCCCGCAGTGCTCTTTTGACTAGACTTGAGTGCACACTTAGGTTTTGAGAAAGCACGCAGTAAAAAATAAAAATAACTATTCTAAAACTACAAAAATGGCTCGCAGAAGAGTCTGGGACTTATAGTAGCACCCAACTCACACCTTAACAACAGTTTCCAAGTCATGGTTGGCAAGCAGTGGCTTGAGGTTAAACTAAAATGACCTGAGACAACCTCCTTCGTATTTAACGTGGGAGAAACGGGATGAGAGGGTAAAATCCTGAGGGGTTTGCCGGGGAAAGAAGATAGGCGTTTACGTAAAAGAGGCAGCCGTATTTTACGGTTTTCATGCTAGATTTTCAGCAAATGTAGCTGCTACGTGGCCAGTTTAGGTTCCATTGTGCGAAAAACCATCGTTGTCCGGTCACAAATGGCCCCTGCTGAAAAGAGCGCATTAAATTTAATTGATTTCGTTCTGAATTGCAAGCCGAGCCTCTGCAGCGGCAGCCGGGTGCGCTAACACTTAGCAATCTTGTCTTTTTTCTACAAGTCCATGTGGGAAACAACATTTACAACAGACATATACTGCTATGTACTCATGCACATGACTTGAATCCAAGCCAAAACAACACAAAACACATTAAACAGCTATTTGGCTTGAAACTGGGGCAACAGTGAAAGCAGGGAACGCCAGTTAGGGGGAGAACAATTTTGGTCCTGTGCTCCTTTATGTTTACTGATCAATTGACAAACAGGTAACACTAAAGTAACCATTTCCACAGCGTGTCTCATTCCCGTGCTACACGAGCATTTCGAAGGGCTTCAAGTCCAAAGTCATTTGACAAAAATGACACCTTTCAGCTGCTGCACAGCGTTTTTCAGAGGTATTTGGTTAACGTGGCATTTTAGTCGAATCAGTACGAGAACTGACCTTTGAGTTTCTTAAACGTCTTTAAAACATGAATGGTCGTACCCTCCTGCGCCATTTCTGCATGCCGTAGTAACAAAAACATTTACGTACGAGTAAAACTTCGCGTTCAGCATGCGCTATCTGCAAAATTATTCACTTGTTTTCGTTCTCTGTCACCCGCTCTACGTTTACAACGGTAACTCGGTACTATCAACACTGGTGGTGAAAAAAAAGAAACTGGCAGCCTTGTGCATGTTTTGTGCGCACTTGTAGGTCGTTATGAATTCGCTGAGTAGTAATTAAATTTTTGCCCATTCAAACTCTCAATTGAACTTTGCCATGAAAGGACTATGTCAGCAGTGGCGGCACCAAAACATGGCGGGCTAACAGGGAAACTTTCAACTGCCTCTCCGAATGGTGGCGTAGATCGCCGCAACTCCTTCCAGTTCTAATGGCATTTGAAATTTCCACGACCGTTCGCCTGAGATGCCCCTTAAAAGGCTCGTGAAGCAAAATATGGAGACACAATAGAAAGAAAAATAATCACGCAGCCCACCACCATTTGCGGGTTAAACAAGATACCTTATGCGGCCAAGTGTGAAACGAAGCTGTTTTTTTGTTGTAGTTCATTAGGGGCGAAGCACCTTAATGCCGAGGATTGTCCAGCGTCCGGCGTCCATGCTTATTGCACAGCACCGTGTAAATCTAAACATCTGTGAACAAATGGTTCGCACAAGGTTAACGAACAAAATAAAAGGTTCACAAAAGGTTAGAGAGCGAGAGAGACACAGAGAGAGAGATGCACAGCACCGTGTAAATAAAAAAATCTGTGAACACAAGGTTCACAAACGGTGCACAAAAACAAAATAAAATGTTCACGAAAGGTTAGGGAGAGAGTGAGAGAGAGACGCACAGCACCGTGTACATCAAAACAGCTGTGAACAAAAGGTTCACAAAAGGTTAACAAGAACACAATGAAACGTTCACAAAAGGTTAGAGAGAGAGGGAGAGAAAGAGAGAGGTAGGCGCACAGCACCGCGTAAATCGAAACACCTGTGAACAAAAGGTTCACGAAAGGTTAATAAGAACTAAATAAAACGTTCGCAACAGGTTAGAGAGAGAGAGGGGAGAGAGACAGAGCGGGATTGAGAGTGAGCCTAGATAGCCATGCTGCGCATGCGCGAGGAGCATTCGATTGGATTGAATTGAATTTGGATTTGATTGGATTAGATTTAAATGAATTGGATTACAATAAATTGCATTGTATTGTATTGGATTGCCTTGGATTGGTAATGGTTTTAGCAGCAGTAAGCACTCTCACGGGTGATTTACAGTAATAACGATTCCCATAGCTTAGCCCACTCGTCACATAGCTTAGCCCACTCGTCACTCGTCACTTCGTGGAGATGCGTAAATTTTTTTAGAGGCGAAGCATATTAAGGCTGAGGCTAGTCCGTCCGGCGTCCTGTGATACCCTACGAACACACGATTTTAGATAATCTCAAAGAAAGTGGCTCACACGTATGACGTGGATGTCTTCTCTGCAGTGCACAAGCTTTCTAAGCTCTGCAAAATGACTGACCCGGAGGCAACCCCGCAAAGTGGCTGCGGTACAAAGAATTCGTGACTTTTTGTTGAATGTGCAGAAGAAGTAGTCTACGAAATTGTCTTAACGCGCCGAAAAATGTTGGTTGGCCAAACTGGGAGATGCGACGGTATGCTGAGGGAACACACGAACAATGAAACAATGTGAGGGAGGGGACAGATGCGGAGGGCTTCCTGGCAAGCCATTGTCTGAATTGCAAGGGCTGTTTGCCACAATTGCCAGTCACTTCCATCATTAAAAAGTGCAAATCATGGCTCTCACGTGAAATTATACAATCAGAACGGGTACTAATGCTTGGTGAGCAATGCGTCAGCATGGCCTATGTCACCCTGTCTGAGAAAGAACTAAATTTTCTACTCATGGGCACATAGAACGTAGGTTGGTTTGCTATATATCTTGTCTCTCTCTCAAAATTAAACCCGATGATAGTTTAGCGCAGCCCCTGTCCTGTATCTCTCTCTCTCTCTCTGTCCTTGTCTTTTTTGCACTTTTCTGCCCAGAATCTCTTATTTTTCGAGCTTTACACAATATTGAGACTGCTATTAGAGATTTCGCTTCTACGGTGTAAATGTATTTTTCGTCTTATTTGTTAGCCATTCTGCCTATTCTGCATAACTTTTTTGTAGTTTCGTTCCCTTGAGAGCTAACGGGGCCGAGATTACAATACAGCAAAAAAAATTTTCAACTACACTTTACCGACGTCATATTTCTAATATTTCGTTGTTTCTCTTTTTCTGAAAACGGAGGCAATATTTAGACATACCAGCAGCACGACTGCCGTCTGCTACTCACACTGTCAATTTCTGTCTGTTGATTTTTTTCTTGTGTCCTCTTTCTTTTTAAGGAAGGTTTATATTTTCTGGTATTCTTTTTCAGATGGTCGACGTATTTCGCAAAGCCGCCTTTCAAATTAAACAAAACATGTTTCAGCTATATTTTATGCTACATGAAAAGTGCATAAGGTCAGCAAACGGAGGCACAAAAGAATTTTCTTTCATTTGAAGTTTACATGGTTGGACGACGTGAACCACAGACGTTTCAGGGGGATTATATGATAGCACGCACGAACAAATCTGTTTCGTTACTTTATAATTCGTAAAAAGTACAATACGGAACAAAAACAATTTCCCAAATACGACCCTTCCAGAAAATATTACTCTTCATGTTTCTGCTGTTTTGCAGGCAGGGGGGATGCACAGCTATCTCTTTTCAAGCTGAGTATACGTTTGGGTGTAGTTTGCTGGTTATCGGGCCTTCTCTGTCGATGCAATGTTGTACGGTTTCACAGTGGCATTTGAGAAGTCCCCGTCACGTCAGTATTTTCCAACGTTCCCGCATAACAGTAATGAATTCGGAATGATCTGTGGTTGTTAGTGGCATAAATACATCATATGCTTGGCGTTTAAACACCCCACCGCCTAAGCTCTATTAATCTCGAACTCAGGATTGGCCCGTTGCGCACGCCTTCAACCATAGAAATTCATTTGTCTTAGCCGTTCCAAACGCTATGTTTCTGACAAATCCCCTCTACGTGCTGGTGACACTGATTTGCATTCTAACAAACTCAGTTGTCATGCTTTTAACCCCAGGTCTGTTTAGGCCGACATAAATCCGTCCGGCGGAGATATAAAAGCGCATGTGAGCGCGGGAATTACGGCGACCGACCGGCGTCCCGGGCGTGAGGCACCGGGCACGAGCTTCGTGCAGTGGATTTAGCAGACACATTCCCCCCGCACTCGAGCGCGTACCTCACGGCGACCCCAAGGCATACCCCAGTCTTGCGCGTGCGCTAATGCCACATGAGCAGTGCCCGATTTCGTCGCAGATGACGTTGAGAGACTAGTTCGCACAGGCACTCCGTGTAAAAGATAGTGACGTCAAATCCGGCAAGCCATACCTTCAGAATTCGTAAGTGGAGGTAGCCGTTGGAACAGCTGACGAAGAATTGAAAGTCTACCAAGGAGAGCACGTCCTACAAGAGGATTTGTCCAACGAGGCTCCTCCGGCAGAAAAAACGACGGAAGAGATGGCGATGATTGCTAGAATAATAAACTGCACATATTTTACTGATCCTTGCCTGAGATGGCCGTACAAAACGTGTTGGCACTGCCGTGGTTCGGCTGCTCCCTCTCTCCGGGAATACCGGTCAGTGTGGGAAGAAGCTGCGTCGAACCCCAGATCTTGCAATGTGTCACCTTGCACCGCGACAGGCTTGCACCACAAGTGCAAGCTGGGCCAATGATTTTCAATTCATAACCGGCACTGGCTGCCTGTCAATATTTTGTTGTCGACCGGAATCGGCATTATTTAGTGCGCCATTTTTTCCCGTACTACGCTAACGGCGCACTCCATAATGCACCTTGAGGGGCGGGATCACGGGACCGTTGGAAACGGCGCGCAACCCGCCCATCGGCAGAGGCAGGTGGCGAGCAGCGCTTTCACGTGACGACTCACGGGCAACGTCTTCCACGTAATGCAGGCTTCACGTGCTCTTTGTTTCTTGTTCTGTCGCTGAGGATTAAAATCAATGGGCAAAATTCTCCCTGACATAAGCCATCTAGTGCTGACGCTATAAAATTGTTATCAGATTCAAAGGTGTGTCCTTCACAATGCATCAGCATCGCACACAAAATGTTCATACGAACATATTCGTGAAGTTCCTTCTGCTTTGCGGTCTTTATAATTGGTCCCACACGCAAAATGTTCTCTAAATAGAAAATGCATCGATGCCTTGCTTCTAGCTTGCCGTTTATTTTCCGTTATTCCTCTTTCTCAAATGTGACCTGTGCTTGCGTGCCGTCTGCCGATCGCTTTTCTTTTAGACGCTTTTCTTGCTCGGGGCTATGTCCTGCGTTCATCCGTTGTCCGAACCTCTCCACCTCTCCCCAACCGCTATGCGATAGCGCGCGCGCTGTTCCATCTCTCCCCCTCTCCACGCCAGCTGCGCGATTAGCACGCATGCGCGTCTCAACTCCATCTGCTCTATATAATAAACCCGGTCTGCGCGCCGCTCTCTCAGTTGCTGTTTCTGTTGAGACACGCTGCGCCGTCTGATGAGCTGAATGGACGCCAACAATTCTATCAGCGAACGGGCTGGCACACCTTCAACCAGCGCCAGCCAGCCCAGTCCCAGAACCGCGAGCACTTCTGATGACGAGGCTGCGCACAGGAGAGCTCGCGATGCTCAACGTAAACGCCAGCGTAGACAAGCGCATCCTGTGCTTCGAGAACGCGAAGCCGCTTCGACACGCCAACGTCGCCAAAGGGATCCGGATGCACTTCGGAGACGCGACAGCGCTTCGAAACGTCGACGCCGAGCAGGGGATCCAGATGGTGTTCGGCAACGCGACAGCGCTTTGCGTCCCCACATAGTTCCCTTCGGGGAGATGGGGTAATTTTTTTCACAAACCTGGGCACTGCGTTTCTGTCCATTATTACAGCCTCCTTTGTTAAATACTGGGTCGCACTGTAACAACGCTTGGAAAATGGGGCTCCAGCATCTCGGGTCACCCTAAGCCTGCAGCGTAGCCGCTTGAACATCGCTGCCATCGATCGGCATCACCTATGTTTCTCGGTAAACTGGGAGCTTGGGATCATTCGTGGTTCGTATTGCACTGGAATGCACCGCTTTTAAGATAAAAGGCAAGTCAGGGCTGTGGAGGGCCGCTGACTTCAATTCACTGACTCCAAGTAACGCGTCGAAATAAATGAATAAGTGTGTGGCTCTCGTCCGCCACTCTTGCCGCATTTGCTTGTCTTGCTGTGTTCTTTAGTGAGGAAGGCTTTTCGTGTGGATGATTGACTCTCGCTCTTACACGACACTCGGTTATGCATTGATCGCCCTCCGCTTTGGTTCCGTACCCATGGAACGACGCCGATCACTTCAATTGCGTTACGTATGCAAGGATCGGGTTCGCAGACTGTTCTTAACAAAGCCTCGGGTCGGTTTTTATTAGTACACATTCGAATTTCGTTATGTGGCTTAAGGTGGCCAAATAGACATTATTATCACAATATGGAAATCCCAATAGGGAAACGACTGTATGAATATTCAATGTGGTCTCGTTGAAAAACCTGTTTTAAATGATACTACGAAAGTTAAGGGGATAATACGAATTTTTAACGACGTGAACGCAAAAGTCTAAATAGACTCGGAACACCGCCAGTGATATTTATTTATATTCCTCCTGGCAACGTTCATTATGGTGTCGTGGAAATACCTGTTTTAAAAGATACTGTGAAAGTGACGGGGTTAATTCGAAATTTTATGGACGTGAACACAAAAGTCTAGATAGAATCTGTGTAGCTATACAGTTGAAATTTGTATCCAGACTTGCTGCCGCGTTCATTCAGCTCGATTTTACGTCATTGAGCCCTCTTTTAGGCCTCTTCAATACCTGAACTCCTCAATCCGACTCGCACTGCATGTTTCGCCGCAGCTTAAACTCCTGCGGCGCTGCTGTGTCTGTTCTCACGAGCGCGCCCCACCATCGCTGTCTTATGTCGCTTCTAGCCTCATCACTAGGTGCCATCACTAGAACACGTCATCGCTTCGTCTTGTGTTTCGTGCTTTGCATCCACTTTTCACTAGCGCTTATCCAGTTATGAAGGTATACGAACGCGACCAACTGCCAGTTACTTCACAACACTAGGTGCACTCATTTCACAGCACGCGCATCCCCTCCGCGACATATGCACCGCGAGGAGCACTCCCCTCACCTCCTCGTCGGTTCCTTGCCTTCTCGCCAATTCCCTTCGCGCTTCCTTGCCTAGCATCTCCCTCATCTCAACTTTGCTGTTCAGATTTTTAAGCGACGCTGACTGGAATTCAAGCTACAACAGCTGCGCTGTTAATGTGGCAAAATAGCTCTACGAAACGGCCTGGCAGTCTATGAAGGTTCGCTAATATATTAGGGATGCTGCATTGTTTTTAGGGACCAATCTGGGCTAGCTGCGGCATACGTTTACCAATTTCTTGTTTTTATTTTTTCAGTGCGGTTAAACTTCCCTTTTCGGATTACAAGTGGCGTCACAATTCCCGATTTCTTTGCAGCGCTCGAATGTGTTTGCAGATCGCTTCATATTTTTTTTGTTCTTTCAGCATAATAAATAGCAGCCTAGACAGGGTACTAGCAAGTTCGAGCCAAATATAGGTTTTTGATTGGTTGGCTTACCTGAGTTACCACCCTGCTGGAAGCTTAACGTAGTGACGTAAACTGTTTAAATATGCTTTGCATATGAGACGTTGTGGCGTGCGGATGAGCCGTATAATATTTTCTACGTTTAGGGCCAGGGAAAAAACTAAATGTCTATTCTGCAAAGTGTAAATACCTTAATTATGTCCGGGGAAACTCGATGGGAGGGGAATACGCCTTCCCTTACTTTTTGTAGTGCGTGAAGTTTCCTTTGGTATTTTCTGTGGTTCTTTTTTGTGTCCTCACAAGTTGCTTGAAACGCAGCACCTAATTCGTTTCCTCGAGTTGGCTCAACCAACGTCCGTCTATTTTCGGTTGGCCTAGAATGAAATAGCAACACAGCTTTATAGCATCGAATGTCTTCGGAATAAGAGCGACTATTTTAAGCAAGGATGTAACGCCGACACTGCTACATGCAAGAGCTGTGGTTTTACGCTGCCTGGAAGCATTTTAAGAATTTCACTCTGCCAATGAAGCCTCATTATTATTGGTTTCAAAAGTGGGAATGGTAATGTTTTGTCTTCTAAACGCCCTTTCAGGCTCCTCAATGTGTCCACAGACGGGTGCATGGACTGAACGTTTATATTACCGCTTCATTCTATTCGTTAGCACCAGAGTAAGCGCTCAACAATTCGAGACTGCGAAATATCTACGTGTTTCGCACTGAATGCGCTTTAAAGCGGAATTCACATTAACGAAGTTGTTGATAAACATCAAAATATCAGCTTTGGAGTTTCAACTTAAAAGCAACACGAGGGCCAAAAGAAAAAGGCAATGGGGACTGCGAACGATGATAAACCAATGATATAAAATAGTAAGGGGGAATATGAGAAGCTAGAGTGGCGATTCAAGAATTTCAGAGCCGCTCCTCACGACCGTTCGAGTTGGTGGCCGATTGTTCGTCATCAGCATCGCTATCCATCACATTGTCTCCGACGGAGCTTTCGAACTGGGCCTTATCTCACTTTCCTCTTGCTCTTTTATTCTTGCTGCAGAACCTCTGTTTTGTATGTGCTATCCATCCGTCTATCAGGGGGATTCTTTTACTCTCTTGAAAGTTAAAAAAAAACGGTAGAGAACAAAACACCCTATATAATGAAGAGAAGTTTCAACAAAATTGTATCATCGTATGCCGTTTTTTTGTTTGTACATTATATATTCGACGATACGCTTCTTTGCATTCGGTAAGTACCCTCTGTGAGGCCATGTTTGAACCCCCCCGCTCCAAATGGAAGTATTGTCTCTGTACATCGACAAAGGTACCCAACAAAAGGTACCCAAAATCAATTTGGTGCAGAAATCTTGAGGTATCACGCCGTGAGAAGTCTTGTGCGAAATACTTTACAAGCGCGAGCAATACCACTCTAAAGCTAAAAACGCATCGATAAACAAGCCAAACAGTAGCCGACCTGTTTCCTTCGAGCATTTTGTACTTAATGTTGCCAGTCTCTCTGTAGAACAGAGACGGTGATATTTTATTTATATTTCTGCAGGCACATTCACAGTATAAGGGAGAACAGGGAGGTGATTTAAGGGAAGTGAGTTTTTCGCAAGCAAGAATGAAAGCAACAAACTGACAAATATGCAAAACTTTTTAAATTTGCTTGTTACACAGACACGCACAAATACGTATGGGACATGCGCAAAACATTAACGGGCTGCAAAAAATGTACGTGATGGTACATAATACTAAAGAAGGCCCGCCGCTGTGGCTCAGTGGCTAAGGCGTTGCGCTGCAGAGCACGAGGTCGCGGGCTCCATTCCCAGACACAGCGGCCGCTTTTGGGATGGAGGCGAAAAGCAAAAGCAGTCTTCCAGCTACTCTAAACAAACATTAATGTTCCGTAACCTAGTCTTGGGGCGAAGATGTTTAGTCAGTCTCTCGTTCGTATCCAGCCGATGCCTAATTTCATCCTTTTTCCTGATCTTCGGTCTTCGCTTTCTTCTGCTCTTTGTCTTCCTTCTAACCTTTGATATGTGTTTTTCCATAATGGCTACGTCAAGGGATGACCTTGGGGCATAACAGTTCGCGTGGTCAGCAAAGCGAACTGATTTTTGATCAACTTTCAGTGACGTTTAGCGTTTGCGCCTAACACAATGTGCTGCAGGCTTCTTCTGCTTCCGAATCGGTTTAGTGGCCTGGTGAGTCTTCGACGTCATTATGATAGCGGCAGCGCCTTTTTTTTGATGTCTTGCTTGGAGATGTGCGGAATTTTGCGGCGTCTCTCAAGCCGAAGAGAATGTGTACAGTACCCGAGGGGTCTGAGTCTTTATGAGCAGCGCATCCAAGCCATTCGTATCTTTTGGGCCTGTCATGGTGTTGGTGTAGCTGCCGCACGTTTGTCTCGGTCGCACGCCTTACGCCGTAGGCACTTGAGCCGCACGTTTCTGAGGCATAGTCGGGCTTCTCTCGCAATAATTACGTCATGTTATCGTCGGTTGAATTTGTCTCGATGGTTTCGCTTCGCCCATCGCTATCTTGTTCCGCATGTTTCTTCTCATGAAGGACCTTTCGCATAAGGTCCGCAGGGTGGCCCATGGCTGGATACTCACGCGCATGGGTACACTCAATGACTTGAGCTATGTAGATTTCACTGGCGGCAACTTCAAAAACTACCTCACCATCAATGATGTTTTCTTTTGGTGTTGATCTGGCCGAGGGAGAGAGCGGGCTCACCTTATGGCCGGCGTTCTGCTCCTGATGTGCCGTTTTCGGCATCGTCGTGCTATCAATTCTTAGGGAGGGATGCCCAGTAGCTTGGCGTACCTCAAGCGCCGTCTTAGCCGAGTCGAATTCATAGAGGCACACGGTGTCGTTGGTACTGTTGATGCAGGTACGCTTGTACATTCTGGGTGTCGATGGCCTGTTACCGGAAAACCCATCGATGTTGTTGAAGTCGACGTCTTCATGGTGGTTCTGGAATCTTTCTCAGGCTCTGTGCTCTCACTTGTATGACTCGACTCGTACTTGCGTAGGTGTTGCCTTTTTTCTTTTACGAGACGTGGATTTTGAGGGGTATGTTCTATTTGTCCGTAAAGTCTTTGTTCTAGGTAGCGGATAATTATGTATGCTTCTTTAACGAACTGTAAGGCATCGTTGTGTTGGCCGTCAGTTGTGGTTTCGGAAGCAAGGGCATCCAGCTTCTCGCTGACAGCCGCAAGGCGGTCGACGCTGTGCTGGAGGCTCGCAATCGAAACAGCGGCCTCGACGTCTCTGGCCTTCTCAAGAGTGGGCGTCAGTTCAGCGATAAGCTTTCGATGGAATTCGAGAAGGCTGTTCTGGGCAAATCGAAGCCGGTTCCGCTCTCTCGACGCCTTCTCCTCGCTTCGAGGTGAGCATGGCGGTCGAAGAATTAAATTTCGCTGCATGGCTCACCTCGTCATGTCGCTAGACGTCCCGGGTTACGGCACCATGTGGAAAACATCGAGGGAAGCAAGGAAGGAGGCCGTCGTCTAGAAAAAGCCAATATATTTACAATATGTACAGGGAACCGTTCTCAAAGAAGCCATCTCGTCGCCTCGCTTGGTCGTCTTCGTCTTCTTCCTATGCGTATGTTGCGCGCGGTGCTTGCATCATCTTCATCGTCATTGAAAGTTGCAACATGTACCACTAATTGTATAGGAATAATCATGAAGCGTTTTCTTTCTCGTGAAGCACGTGTACACAGATTTTTGTAGGTTTATCTGCATTCCGCACGTTTTACACCAATCAAATAGCCTATTCAGATCATGTGAAAGCGCGGTGCAGTCGTCGAAGTGATTACTAATTCTATATAATACACAGTCATCTGCAAACAATCGTATTGTAGAAGAAATACCGTTACAAATATCATTCATGAAAATTAAAAGTAATGGTTGGCCCAAAACAGAACCGTGTGGTACTCCCAAATTTACATGGACATCTTCAGACTGCTCAGCATTTACTACAACACGCTGTTTCCAGCAGTTCAAGTACATTGTATCGAACGAACAATTTCAGGGTTTATGTTATACCACGCTTATTTTCTAGGAGGAGTGAAAGAAGAACAACGTCAAACGCCCTTGCTAAATCAAGAAAAATACTGTCCACGGAGAAGCCTTGATCCAATGCACCAGCAAAATCATGATGTAATTATGTTAGTTGCGTCACACAAGAAAATCCAGCTCGAAAATCATGCTGTTGCGGGCTAAGCAGCGAGAACGAATTTAAGAGGTGAATAATGCGAGTTAAAAGCACGTGCTCGAACACCTTACATGCTACACTCGTCAAAAAACAGGCCTATAATTGGGTACGAGGCGACGTGGTCCCGATTTGTGCAACGGCGAACGTTTCAAGTTTAAGTGGGCCTTAGACTGCACCGAACGGCTTTGAGACCTGGTCGGCAGTTCCGCTAAATCAAAGATTTAACCAAGGGAAACAAAGACTGAGCCAGACTAATTTAGGCTTTTGTTTAGCATATACAAAGTGCGCTGAGCTAAGCCGGAGACAGTTTTCATTTGTTAATACGGGATCATTATTATCGAATCATTCAAGTTAAAGATTTTGTACCCGTGGATTTTACTGAGTGGCCAAGCTTACCCAAGGTATATCGACACCTTTGATTGCTTGCAAGCACTAGATAAGAATATCATACATGTTATGGGATATCAAAAAGGCAAGACCTGAGTCGATTAAACCTTTGCAGGAAATAAGGAATTTTGGTCTGTCGAGCATCTTCTGCGCGAACGCACACGTTGTTTGTATGTATTTACTTTTTCTAATGAGCCTGTTTGTTCCAGGATGCAAAGAAAACCGGAAGAATTTGCTGTGAAGTGGGGCGTTATGGTCTGGCGTGCAGGAAAATTAATATCATTGGTGTTACGCAGGCTTCGCTGAGATCAGTTGAATAATACTTGTGCTAAGTTGAATCTACCTTCGTTCAATTTCCAAAGCGTCTTCCAATTTTTTTGCATTGCCCGAACGGCCCTGAAATTAGGTTTAAACATTGTACGTACTTCCGGATAAAATGAACATACGCGTTCTGACTGTTTGATTACTGGTTATTGGAAATACGTCTTTGAAAACTTAGTGGTGCTGTTTCTACACTCGCAACCGTTAGGTAATATCTCGAGGAACTTCAAACCACGAGATAACCGAAAATGCCACTTCTTTTCATAAAAACTGGGATTAGCGCTGTAAAGAACAGGACACACGTAAGAGAAAATGGACAGGACTGGCGCTACTTCAACTGATTTATTGACAAGCTACATCTTCGCATTTATACAATGACAGACTCGATCATGCGCAGTGTGAACCATTTGAAGGACACCTCCCAACCAGTCATCGCAACAAATACATAGATAACCGCAGCCATAAACACTAAGTCATACAAGATAAAATTTCCAACTCAGAGGATAAAAGGGCAACGGAAGTGTCACTGACACAATCAGTACCAAATTTCTTGATGTAAAACGCCTCCAATATTTCACGCGCGTTTGCATCGTGGCTTCTGCCCAAAATCTTAATCTCACCCAGCCGTGCGACACAATCCTTACAGTTAGCGCAATGCGCAGGCAAGTGCGCTGTCCCCCCATTCTTAATTGCCAATTCATGTTCCCGTGCTCGATCATTAATACACCGGCCCGTCTGGCCGATATAGGCCTTCCCGCACGACAGCGGAATGTTGTACACCACGCCGGTGCAGCATTTCACAAAAGGCCTAGCGTGCTTCTTGTTGCAAGCTCGCTTCTGCGCGGCCGAAGTGCGAGGGCAGAGGGCAGAGAGCTTCCTGGGAGCGGAAAAGACTACAGGGATGCTGTGTTTCGTTGCCACCTTCTTCATGTGGTGGGAAACCTAGTCCACGTAAGGCACCACTTCAGGCCTTACTGTCTTGCGCACCACATCCGCCCTTTCCTTTCTTCCAACCACTCGTGTGGTGTGAAACCTAGTCCACGTAAGGCACCACTTCAGGCCTTACTGTCTTGCGCACCACATCCGCCCTTTCCTTTCTTCCGCCCCTTTTTATCTTCTGAAACAAGGACTCAGCAACCCCTGTAATAACCGAGCACAGAAAACCTGCTAAAATCAATCTTTCCACCTGTTTTTGGAAGGATTGGTGCATTTTGTGAAAACACGACCTAGTGAGTGCAGACTCTAGGCATAAACCTGCAATTGCGCGCTTAACTGTCTTGGAGTGTGACGAGGTGAACGGCATCAGAGCTTTTTTAGCCCTAGGCGAAAAACACCAATAGGTGTGGCCCTTCTGAAATTCTAAGTTAAGATCTAAAAACTGTAACGCACCGTTTAACGGTAGTTCGTGTGTGAACTTTAAGCCTTTTCCGTGTATTCGAAAGGTGGATAAAGCTTGGTTAATAGCTTGTGTACGCGCTGGTAATTCTAAACCGTTAAATAAGACCAAAAAGTCGTCGACATATCGTCGACATATCGACAGACCATTCCTCCTTCAAAGGCGCTTTCCAACGCCCTATCAACAAAGGCTAAAAAAATATTACATAAAACCGGAGCAATACACGAACCTATGCAAATGCCTTGTCGCTGAAGGTAAAAGCCGTCGTCAAAAGTGATGAAGGTATTCTTAAGAAAAAATTCCAACATTGAAATGAAGCCATCGACGGACACACCAGCTGCGTTCTGAAATTTAACTGCACCGTTCTCGTCAATAATTTCCATTTAATAGGCACATAACTCTCCCTGTGGCACAGAATAAAACAAATCTTCTACATCCACTGAAAACCCATAGCTAACAGAGGGATCACTTTCAAAGAAACGAGTGACCACTTCCGAATTCTTTGTGGCGTACGGGTCCTTGACAGCTAACTGATTCAAATGTTTTACAAGAAAGCCGCTGACACATTTCTGCCAAGTGCCCCTCTCGCTAACAATGGTACGGAATGGCACATCTACTTTGTGTGTTTTTGCTGAGAAGAAGACCTTTAGGGCACTACTTTTACTGTCAGCAATACACTTCGCTAACCTGGTAAGCTGAAGCTCCTTGCACATAGCAGACGCCTTGCTTTTCTTCCTCGTCGTACTTGCTTTCACAGGAACAAAGTTCTTCTTTACGGCCTGTGACGCTTTTTCTGAGAACGTCCCACTCGGCACGACAACAAAACCTCCCTCTTTGTCGGCTTGCATTAGCTACAGGTTTTTGTCCTTAAAGAAGGCGACCACCTTTCTAGTGGGGTCAGGTTTCTGACTGGGAGGCCCACTCTTCACGCACCTGGCAATCACGTCAACACCCTCCAACACACACCGTTCTTTGTCCTCCTGTGGCGCCTTTCTTGCGATGCGGCGGTTCAGGGCTAGCAGTTCGTGTGCAGGTATGCGGTGCTCATAGCTGAACTTGGGTCCATTATTTAAAACCTTGGAAACCTCTTCTGGCACCTCCAGGCTATCATCCAGCACAACCAGACCACCTGCATGGCTCCCGTTGCAGCGTTCTTTGAGATTACTGAGCACTTCCCGAATGTATATCGTCCAAAGGTCTTCCGTCAAATAAGCAATCAACCGCCGAAACGAGGATAGCTTGATAAAGGCCAACCAGGGGGGATCCAGGCTAAAGCACAAAATGCGTAGGCAGTCTTGAAAAAACCCACCTGCCGTCTCATCTCTGATCTCAAAATTCTGCAAATTCGATTTGCGTGCCCCGGTGACGGCTTCACCTGGCCAAACATGTCCGCAACCTCCTTTGGGATCCGGCCCTTTCGTAGGCAGAAGCTGTAGAAACGTGCCCGGCATGTTGAGGTTATTATGCTGCTTGCGAAGACGTAGGCTTGAGAAGGAGAATGGGAGACACAATTGAAAGAAAAAGAGCCCGTTCTAGAAGAAAGATAGCTTAGTAAAACTTGTTGCTGGGCTAGTTGGATCATGATCATAAAAACTGGGATTAGCACTTTAAAGAACAGGACACACGTAAGAGAAAATGGACAGGACTGGCGCTACTTCAACTGATTTATTGACAAGCTACATCTTCGCATTTATACAATGACAGACTCGATCATGCGCAGTGTGAACCATTTGAAGGACACCTCCCAACCAATCATCGCAACAAATACATAGATAACCGCAGCCATAAACACTAAGTCATACAAGAGAAAAACTCCAACTCAGAGGAAAAAAGGGCAACGGAAGTGTCACTGACACAATCAGTACCAAATTTCTTGATGTAAAACGCCTCCAATATTTCACGCGCGTTTGCATCGTGGCTTCTGCCCAAAATCTTAATCTCACCCAGCCGTGCGACACAATCCTTACAGTTAGCGCAATGCGCAGGCAAGTGCGCGGTCCCCCCATTCTTAATTGCCAATTCATGTTCCCGTCGAGCACGGGAACATGAATGATCGAGCACGGGAACATGAATTGGCAATTAAGAATGGGGGGACAGCGCACTTGCCTGCGCATTGCGCTAACTGTAAGGATTGTGTCGCACGGCTGGGTGAGATTAAGATTTTGGGCAGAAGCCACGATGCAAACGCGCGTGAAATATTGGAGGCGTTTTACATCAAGAAATTTGGTACTGATTGTGTCAGTGACACTTCCGTTGCCCTTTTTTCCTCTGAGTTGAAGTTTTTATCTTGTATGACTTAGTGTTTATTGCTGCGGTTATCTATGTATTTGTTGCGATGATTGGTTGGGAGGTGTCCTTCAAATGGTTCACACTGCGCATGATCGAGTCTGTCATTGTATAAATGCGAAGATGTAGCTTGTCAATAAATCAGTTGAAGTAGCGCCAGTCCTGTCCATTTTCTCTTACGTGTGTCCTGTTCTTTAAAGCGCTAATCCCAGTTTTTATGATCATGAACCAACTAGCCCAGCAACGAGTTTTACTAAGCCACTTATTTTCTTGCGTGTAACATCTAAACGGAATCAATAAGCTTCGAAAGCCACCATAAATGATTGTGTAATATCGTCGAAATTACCACAACAGAGTGAAAAGCTTGTATAATTGTGCCGCAAGCGAAGATGAATACCGCTATGATTCACGCAATAACATTTCATCACGGACATTGAGAAGTCGAGCCGTGCTTTGGACAGATAGGGCCTTCAATACGAGTAGTAAACGAGCGCCGTAACAAAACAGATTCTAGGAGATGTGAGATTCAAGGCAGAGGCTCAGGTTTGCATTCTTTCGAGGTCAGGGCATTGCCAAAATGTGCCGAAATACTATGCCACAAAGCTTCTTGTGATTTCCTGGAGGAATTCAAAACGGGGGAGGCACGGTGTGCCACAGTTGGCATAAAATACCAAATGTCTCCACTAGGGCATGCCTTCAGCTGTGCTCCTTGGCGATTTCCCGTGGGGCTGTTTGGTCTAACAGCCCTCGGCCATTCCCAGCTTGCTTCTGCGTTGTGAAGCAGAAATGGTTACTTTACCCTGCATGCAGATCGGAGCATCAGCAGTACCTTTCTCACATGGATCTGAGCTGTGCCTACAGGACCACAACAGCACCTTGGCTACCAAAGCCGACTAGTTACAACCTCCTAAAGTATAAGTGAAATCGCCTGTTCTAATGCGAATCATAACGCGCCTTGATCACTTTATGCTTTCAATAGAGGTTGTTCGTCTTGTTCCCACTCGAGAAGCGTCTGGGGCAGGCATCGCCTTGTTGGGCTCAGCCAATGTTGTACCAGTTAAAAGTAGGTTTGATTTCTCATCAAGGCTGTGCGCTTAATAATTTTCCTCTTTATGGCCAAAATCATACATGCAGAAATCATGCAATACAAGAGGGTATCCCTAAAATATGTAGCCGTTAAAGATCACCCGTGAACAGTTTTTACTTTGCGCCTTTCAAAAAAGAGTTATGTTTTAGTGTTTTGTTTCCAGAATTTGCAATGAAAGACTAATGAGGAACGCGGAGTTTTAAATACAACGTGTCACAAGTGTCTCTGAAATATTGCGAAAATCTCTTTTGCAACACCTTCGAGCGTTTCTAACTAAACAAAAAGAAGCAATGCCTGCAAACCTTCTCGAGCTGAAACTTGAACTACCTATAGTTTCGTGACAGTAATATTAAAGGGACACTGAAGTGAATTTGTCAAGCTCCCGTTATTGCTTGCACTGCGTAGACTGGCTCAAATTAGCACACTTTTCATCGTTTATCCGGTTGACAAGTCGGTAACTATTTTACAAAGCGCGAAAGAAGAAAAACTACCATGCGCGGTTTGCGGCGGCCGCACTAACTAAGGCTGTCACGTTGGGAGGAGGGGCGCAGTGATTGGAGGATGCCCAAGGTTAGCAATCAAACAAGTTTCGGTTTCGGTTTCGGTTCTGTAAAACATGACCAATGGCGTTGTTTGATGGGCATTCTCAATATCTCAGTAATCATCGTACCGCGCTTCTGCCATGTTGTCGGCTGTAAAATGCACAAGATAAGCCTCCCAGGACGGCTTGTAGTCGTAGCATTCACTAGCCGAGACCTACGCAGTGCATGAACGCCCTCCGCATGCCCGCAGACGCCCAAATGTCATGCGCTTTTCCCCCATATTTGGAGCTTGCCTCCCTCATGCCTGTATCGTAAAAAGCGTGTTCGCACCAGGCCAAGGGTCTGTTCATTCTGGCCTGTGCCCACTGCCTGCAAGCAGTCGGTGCTTATGGCAACAGCACGCCAACGAGAACTCGCTAGCGCGCCAGTGCCATCCTGCGCGCGTTTTGTGAACTAGTTCGTGTAGCCATGAACGTTGCGGCACAAAAAAAAGGTGAACTCAATATAGAAAACATCGGCGGAAAACAAAAAAGTTAACTTACAAAAAAAAAAGCACGTACCCGCGGGGATTCGAACTCGTGACTTGCAAAACATTTGCGGTGACAAACCTAGCGCCCCAGACCACTGAGCCACGGAGCGGGACGCCAAGGCCTTGCTAAAATAGGGTATATATTGTACAACCGGTTTACACTTTTATTTAGTTTTGGCATTTCAAGCAGCTTAGATGACTATTTGTTGTACTGCGCTCGTGCAATAAGCGTCGCCCGAGTTTCCGCAGTAGCTCACGTGTAGCAATTGCATTTCGTAGACGGAAAAGCGTTCGCAGATGCGTAGTGGTGCTGCTGACCGCTGTGCTTGTTCGCCCAGCGCAAAAAAGTGCTTCCCGCGCCCTAGTTTTACGCTGTACGGTAAAAATATCAGTTGATATTATTTCCTTAGTACCTATATTGACTTCGCTGACTCTTCTCCCGCCTTCAAGAGGCCTTATATTTTCCTACTGGCGTACCAGTCAGCGAAGCGTCGCATGTGCGCTTGTGCAGCGCTTGTGTGAAGCGACCTTGACTTGGAGCTAGATACAGTGTACAAACAAACCAAGTAAAGAAAGGCACATTCTTCCATTCACAAACGTGTCCTGGCTTCGTTTCAACTAAGCGAACGAATTGCGACCAAGCAATTTTTTTTTTTAAATCCTTGATTGCGACGACCCGCCGGCGGCCGGCGGACGAAACGCTGGGCCGACTGACTCTGTCGGCCGGGGAGCCGTGCAGTAGCGCAGCCAATTGCCAGCTCATCCCCTCCTGACGTCACACGAAAACGCCACAGAAAATGGGCGAGCGTAAAGAGAGGAGGACAGCATTTTCGAATTAGTTTTTCTACTGAATAAAATCGCGTAAACGCGCCTAGAGTGGTCGAAACATGGCCTGCGGACTCCGGACTACAATTTGCGCTAGTAATCCCGCAATGTTTACATATCACTTCAGTGTCCCTTTAAATGCTGGCACAGTTTCCGGCATCTACCCTGCGCCACCGACGCTGGAATTTTTTCAAATGCTCTCAATTGCTGCTGGCAACAACGCAGAATTAAGGCACCTCTACAGTGCTACTATTTAGTGCAAGTCATTCAATTCAAACCCGAGAGAAAATTCCCAATTATCTCTAACAAGATTACAAATGCAAAATTTGAAAATATTTCCATGAACGCTGATTTCAGTCTTAGTTACTATTCGATTGTATAGCAAAACGTAGAACCTCCAGCTAGAACATAACGGAGAACATTGCAATTTTATTTGTGCAGTTTACATATTTTTTCTTTGCACTTCTAACCAGAAACAAAAAAAATAATTGCACAGTATCCTTTATACCAACACTTTGCTATATTACTAATATTAAAGCTTTGAACACTATGTAACAATATCATATAACAAAATTTTTTTAACATTTGGGGACGATTCGTGTACTGTGAAGAAGGGCAAATTCGCCGAACGAGTGGATCCACTCACCTAGTGTCGCGAACGCTGGTGCTAACTGAGAAACTACGCCGCATTCACTAATTAAAAGGCTAAACTTCATAGAACTTTGTTCGGGCAGCAGAGCACTTCTAGTTCCTGTCAATTCATCCTTGAACAGTTCCACTGCCTGCGCCCTGTACTGGATTCTTTTATTATTCTTGAACTAGGAATACTTCCGCAAGGAATGACGCTATCTTTTTTGTTTCATGGAGTAGTGTTTTGCTTGTATTATAATTTTCAAATGGTCATTTAGATTTACTATACGAACAATGCAACTTTCCCTTAGATATCACGTATTGCATGATACGCCCAATTTCTTTTCTTTTTGCCGAACCATGTTAAAATTGTGCAAACATTGCAGCACGATTCATTACTTAAGAACATTGCGCTTTTTAATTATGACAGGCAATTAACTACACTGTTATACTACGCAGTGTACTGAAATTGAATTGAAACTTTATTTCTCTCTTGCTGTGGTACAGCAAAGAGAGCACGCATGGGAAAAAGCTGCAAACAACGCAGCTTGAAGACCGCATACGCCCAACCCGACAGCTTAATTCATATACATTTCGCTTCGTACAGGTCGCTCAGAAGGATAAAATAAAATCCCAAATCACACTTGCACATGAACAATCAAAATAAAATAAACACAGGCATAAAATTCATAGCGCATATCTTAAAAGGTACAGCATAAAACCCAAAATAAAATTCTAAAACACAGACAAAGGGTTTGCTGTTCGCGCAGTTTGCTGCTTGATAAACCTTTTAATGCAGTCTCATCAAGATAATTCACAGTGATTCGAACAGGTAAAGTACCGTATACAATTTTTTATTTGAAGTTTTTTCGAGGCAGATATTATTACTTTCAAGATAATTTAGATTGGTAAAATATAGCACAAGGACTGTAGTCGATAGTTAGTACGGAAAAAAGGCAGGAACTACGCCAGGCGCTGGCGTACGTTGTAAAAAGTGGCATGGCGTGTGAGTTGAGGCATGGAAATAAATGATTCATTGTTTCTTGATATTGCATTCTTATACATAACTAGCAATCTAAAGGCGTATAAGGTATTGACTTTAATTACATGATATTGTATGATGTAGCGTTCGGTATGTGCATACCATGGTATATTTTTGTGCTGCAAGTAACTTTTCAATATTTTTCTTTGTTGTTGTTCCGCACACGGTATGACAATATGTTATGGCTGGAAGCAAAAAAACATTGTATATAACTAGCTTCACCCTCGTTGGAAGAGAGTACCTGTCTTTACATATTACACCTTTTATTTTATTCATTTTATTGCGTATTTGGTTGATTTGTAGATCCCAGCTGAGTGTTTCTGAAAAGACTACGCCTAGGGTCTTTATGTTTAAAACAATATCAATAACTATATTTCCATTGACCAGTTGAATAGTATCACGTATAATTTTGTTTTTCGCCTGATATATATTACAGCTTTTGTCTTGTTAGTATTTATTTTTTAGTAATTGTTTTCGCACCATTGTCGAAGGTATTCGAGAAATTGATTGCCATATACTGACAATGTTGATTCTGTGCTCTGCGAAACTAAAATGGTGATATCATCCGCGTATGCTATCATGTTACCTGGCAAAGAACTAAAAAAGACATCATTAATATATAATAGGAACAGCAAAGGGCCTAAAATACTGCCGTGTGGTACACCAGACAACATTGGTTGCATGTCTGAGAAGATGTTATTGTGAGCTACTACTTGACAGCGGTATTCCAAGTATGATCGTATAAGACTAGCGACCGAGCCTCTGACGCCGTAATGAAAAAGTTTGTCTAACAAAATTGTGTGATTAATTACATCAAAATTAATCAATTACATGTACTGCAGCAGTTAATAATTACATGCACTGATTAATTACATGTACTGCAGCAGTACATGTCGTTTTTTATTGGAAATATCAGTTTCCGTGCGCAGGCCCTTGGCGCCTGTCTCTGGTTTGAACCGCGTCACCGTCATAACCGGCTGAACGGCGGCAAGACCGAATTCCGAAAAAATTCCCCCGCATTTCCCCGAGGGGGAGAATGTGAAAGTGCGAATGTACGGTTGTCGGCCCGCTTGCGGCGCTTGCGCTCGGCCCCCGCAGCCCACCGCCTCGCCGCCTTCTCTTCCATCTCTTCCATCAGGTTTGTAGTATCACGTGTACACCACGCAGTTATCAAGCCGCTATAACACCGCTGAGTCGCCAACGCACGCCGCTGACGACGTAGTTTGAATGCGTTAAAGATATAAGGCGCGTTACTCACACTGATATCAGCGTGGCGTCCGTGGCTTAGTCGGTAGAGCGTCGCGCTGCGGCCGCAAAGTCCTCGGATCGAAACCTTGCGCCGGATGCTGTTTCTTTTTTAAATATAGAGGAGCACTGCGGACGCCGCCGCCGCCGACGCCGCCGCCGCCGCCGGCGGTGGATGGTTTGGGGTCGCACTTAAAAAGCACAGGAGGACAGTGTCGCGAAATTGTGAGGGGAGGGCGATTGGCTGTGGCGGCGGCTGTGGGGGCACGAGCGCTCACCGAAAGTGTGTGGTGGGGGAGGCGGAAGCAGTATTACGTGCCCCACGCGACGGTCTTCTACGCGACGCCGGGAAAATGTGAGTGAGGCGTGCGCGTGCCGATTGTGTGCGTTCCCAGTCTAAGACGTGAGTCACCGTGCCTTCATGAGACGCACCTCACGCCGCCGACGCAGAGGATGATCAGCGCTGCTGTCGAGAGACCTCACGAGTGAGTGCTGCATCAAAACACTGCTTCCGCGCCCAAATATCGCATTAGAAAATATCCTAACTGCCAGCTGATTCGTATATTTTTAGTCGCGATTGGAATGTTTCTTGAGCAAAGGGGCCTTTCCACATCCATGGATAGGCTGAAATATATACGCAAAGGAGGAGGAACAAACGTTTATTTTACATATTTAGAGCAGATAGGCGGCCGCCTTAGTCCAGGTAGCCGCGTGCTGTCGCTGCTCGGGTGGCCCGCTGGATCAGGCTTTGCTGGTCCTGCAGGTCCGAGCTGGTCAGCGCGCATTCCCACTGCTCGAGAGTGGAGAGGGGTGGTGTGGGCAGAAGAATACGAGGTGGGGGGTTGTGATATATTCTGGTACTTTTAGCCAACAATTTAGACAAGGTCCATTTTAGCCAAGCGTTCTGTTTATCTGCCGAAACCAGAACACATTTACAGTATATTTTCTTTTGCAACTAAGAAAAGTGACGAGTAAGTCAAACAGAGTGCGCTCTAGTGTTCCACGGTGATATATCCATGCCTTCATCAGTCCATGGTTGTAGTCGGCAGAATAAAGTTCAGCTCATGGATTATTCAAGGCACGACAGCAAAAAATGGAAGTGTGGGGGCTTACGTTCCTCCCACTGTCCAACAGGAGCGCGGCCCTTGGGGGAAGTTTTTTTGTTATTTCTTTTGTGCTTTTTCTGCTTGTCTTCTGGAGTCGCCACAAGCAGAAAAAGCCACTGTCATATTCTATTGTGGCACCTAGAAGATCAAACAAGTGCCAAAGCAGCCGCCCGAGGAATATAGCTCCTGGGGGAAGAGCTCTTTATGTAGTTCGTAGCACGCGGCGTGACCTTTCGGTGATGCATCGGGCCCAGATACGACGTCGCCGGTCCGCACTCGATCCCTCGCCAGTCTCCTCTGACTAATATTTATTTAGTAAACTTGAGTGAATGCCCGTGAGAGCTCCGCCTCCAGATCTCTCTCTATTATTGTGCATTCTGTTCAATACCCCCTTTGTTGCCCTTCTTTCAGTTTCTTTTGATAATAACTGAAATCATTTTATTTATTTATTAATTTATTTATTTACCTATTTATTTATTTATTTATTTATTTATTTATTTACTTATTTATTTATTTATTTCTTTATGTACCTATTTATTTATTTATTTATTTATTTATTTATGCTACAGAAACTTTTGCCACATTCTTTAATGGTCACTAAAGAACGGTTTTAAGGACATCGAACATTTAATAACGACTTCGCAAGTTACAGAAATAGGCAGCAACGATTGCCCAAACCAGCAGAAGCGCTGTGTGGAAATTTGCTGCAACTACTTGAAGAAATAGCAATTTTATAACTCACATGCAGAAAGTGTCCTCACCATAAAAACTTTTAATCCTAATTGGTTTGTATGATAAAAATGGCATTTATTAACCTGCCGAATCTATTGTTTTGTGACACGCGCACTGAATGATTTAAAGTAGCTTCATATCCATTAATGTATAACTGGGGCTGCCTATTGACGTCACTATTCATTTGTCACATGTTAAGGGAACTTCCCAGCAAAGGAGTGTGCCAAAAATAATTGAAAGACCTTAATTATGAAGTTGGCTCGAAAAATGGTCCAATCAAGGAACACCCCGCGTAGAAGGCGACATCAGACCCTGATAAAAAAATTACGTATGTACCCAATCGCCGAGTGCCACCAGAAGACCCATCCCAGACGGCACTGGACCGTTCAGCGTAACTCGAGCCCACCTACTTTGCCCGGTGATTTTCTATCGGGCCTTTTTCCGGCAGACCTGTTCGGCCCGTGTCCAACTGTGGGACTTTTGGCCGTATGCGGCCGTACTCCCTCGGCAATCCAACGCCCAGTCTCCGTCAGCAAGTCGACCGGCTTAGGTTCATCTTCCATATTCCTTCCGCCGGCCGTTGCTCGGGCTTTTTGCCGACATTTCGTTTCATGGAGGTCAGCATTTAGTCCTTTTTTGTTGCGGCAATTGACACTCAGGGAAACCAATTTTTGTACCCTGCTATTCTCCTGTGCTAAATGGCCCCCACAAATGAACACTTTTCATAGGGCGTATATTGTTTTATTTATTTTTATTTCGTTATTAAATTTTTTTATTTATTTGATACCTGCTTCGCCTTTGCACGCATTGGAGAAGGGGATGCATAATAGTAAGGATCAAATTTGAGATGAAATAACATCATAAATCTACAACGGGCCGTAAAAATCGTCATTATTGACGATGGAAAGAATTATAGGTGGAAGATAATTCCACTCTCCTATTAAATCTAGGAAAAAATATTGCGCAAGTCATCATCTTTAAAGGAAAGATAATAATTTACTTCCAGATTGTGACCCCACCTTCGTACGTAGAATGACACTTGAATATACTTCTCCTCATCTATTCCATATTTAGAATGACAGATATTATGAAAAAATCTTGGCCCATCCCCACTAACCTGAAACCTGGTGAAGAACGAAGCTTGCAGAGTATAAGTGTATTCTTTTCGCCTTCGCGTTGTTGCCAACCGTATAAAACCGTTGGGGTGTAGGTATACAGCTTTGCTGTACAATTTTCTTGTCTTTGAAATACGAAGCTCCCTAGCGCGAGGCGTAAACCAGTGGACCGGTGTTGTTCTTTTGGTACGCGTTACGAAGTGCACTCGCGGGAGCCGTACCATGTGTCCAGGTGTTTTTAGTCCGCGTTACCATCTAGTGTGAGCCGTAAACAAGTTCCCCGGTGTGTTAGTACCGTGACTACATGAGACGAACGACGATTACGAAGACGACGACAGGAGACGCGAACAACACCAGCTGCTAATGGTCTTCGCCCCTAAAATTTCAACCTTGTATTGCGTCTGCGATCTGTAACATCTTACCATTTCAGCTTATTTTTACTTTCCCTTGTGCTAAGTTGGCGATCCCAATTACGTATGGGAATGCCCTATTCTTTATGCTTTCGAGCGTATCGACCAGCTCTTTGGTGAATAGATCCCAGAAAAGTCATGCGTACTCAAGCCTTCAGCTCACATGAGTGAAATACGGTTCTTGTTTTAAGTTAGATGGGGGTTTACCAGAAGTTTGTCTCATAATACCCAACACACGTGCAGCCTTAATATTGATGTTGTGAACGCACTGGTTCACCTCAAACAATTTGTTAAACAAACTCCTAGTTATTTATTATTGGTTATATAGAGTTATTTCTTTGAATGCTACCAAATGTAACAAGTATTACACTTGAAACACACATGGGTAAGTGAACAAGACTATACGCAACAATAAGTTTGTTTACGCAGAATGAAAACAAAATGATCGGCACGCGATGACGCCGCTTTGGCAGTGGAACTAGTTGCATGTTTTTGAAGGAGTTGAAGCAAAATGGGTGCACTAGCCCTTGGGTCACATAGAAGATGCATTGAAACGTTGAGGAGCCCCAGGTTACCTAATTTTGGGTTGCGCATAGCTAAATTGGGTTGAACCCGCTTGCTCTTCAAGGGCAAAACATGATGTGTGGCCCTTTGAGAGCAAGAGGGTTTTTTGCTGTCGAACTTGCAGCAGGTCGGGGGTGGAGTTCCAAGGTGCCGGATAAACACCGCAAACACTTTGTACACCCCACTGCGGGCTAGCTCAGTTGTAATCTTTATATGCTATATATATTCTGTACATAAGGTGTACATAATTTAGACATTGGAGTTTGACACGTCCCTCACGGCTACACGGGGGCGCTTTTCTGAAAGAGGAAAAGTGCTGCAATTTACTCTGATGTATACACGATGCCGAACGTATGACGCGTATGGGCATTGTCTAACTCGTTACAAGGCCACTCGTCATAAGCAAACTCGTCATACTTAAACTGCTTGGGAATGCTAAATTCTAATATGGAATTTTGCACGAGGAATACTCCTGTTTCGGGACATTTCGGCACACGGACAGGTCGCATTAGGAGCTTGTTTTCAAGCGTTATGCATTGTTTGTGCCTGCTATCGCCTTTATAAAAAAAGGTATACGCAAGTGTAGAAAGTTTTTCACGTGGAAGGTTAGGTGAATATATTGTTACGCCTTGTTAATTATATTGAAATGAAAATTACATTTCAGTTTTTACTACATCACTAAAAAACGAATGGTAAATATAACGCAGTGCACAAGTTGAGCGTCAATTTACCAATGCTGCTTATTGATCTCGCTTAATACTTCAGTCCAGAAGCGGATGTTTCGGGCAATATTACGAAGCCTGTTGACTGGAGCTCCGCGGAGGGCCACAAAGGGTGACGTGGTTGTTGTGGACGTGATTTGACCGTAGCCTATTCTTTCTGGCACTTTCCAGCCACGGCTTTGATTACAATGTCGTGGCTAAACGAACCCAACCCTAAAAAAGAAAGACGCGGACACAACGCGTAAGACTTGAATGTAGCGAAGCTGTGCGCAACATTCACGACCATCAACACGACCTAAATCCACAATTGCCGCGTTTTGCTTCTTTGCTGCAGCAGCGACATTTTCTCCATCTGTGTTGCTGTAGGTGTGGGTTCCTTTTATTTTTTGAAGTGTTGCCATGAATAAGATGAGCGCTGGAATTTTTTTTTGCCAATCTTGGCCAATCTTGGCCACTGGTTATTTGGATTGACGAACGTGTGCAGGGGAATTTAGGCTGTCGCCGGTAGGCATGCACTCACGAGAGCTCGGCTCTTGCTTGTTCTTTTTTTTTAATTGTTGGGCGGTGGCCGCGACACACACGCTCACGTTTGCTGGGTATTTTTTAACTGTCCGGGGTTTTTCGGACGCCGGAATCCGCGGATTGCCAAACAGCTTCGCTGTTAAAAAGGCACTCTCCCAGATGGACGTACGTTATGTATGCAAATTTCCATGGCGAACTTACTCCGGTACGAGCCCCGCTTCCAGAGCGCGTGAGTGTGAGAGAGTGCTTTATTGATGCAGAAAGTGGAAAAGAATTGGACTGGGGATATTTGGAACTCATTTGAGTTCGCCAGCATACAACCCAGGACGGGTAAGGGGAGAATAATGAAAGGGGATTGGTGAGGACAAAGCTGGAAGTGGAAAGAAGGACGCCAGTGCAGGGAGCAGCTTAGGTCTTATTTTCCTTCTCCTCCATTAGAAAGAGCACTTATTTATTTTTATTTATTAATTACTGTAACCCTTGTCACGCTCTTACACGAAGTGCATGCTCGCTATGCTCGACAAGCATGTGTACAAAAATGGGTACACTGAGCGTGGGTACAACAATGGGTGACTCTGCATCAGTACTTACTAAACAGTTTAAAGACATTACAAAAAGGTCGCGTCATTGCTAAAGTACGGAAAAAAAAGACACCCGCTTTCTCAACTGTGCCGTTTAGTTACCCCACAGATGTCTGAAAAACAGCTTATAACAACATTGCACAGCCTCTTCGAACACACAAAGCGCTGTGAGACACTTCCAAGCGCAACACATCTGGTAAAACAAGGCGGTAAAGTGCAAAATCAAAATCATGTGCGAAAGAACAGGTGACAACGTTCTTGCCTGTAACCTTCGCAAGATTAGGCACAAAAACGTTGCAGTTGATATCTACGTTTAGGTCTTCAAATGTACGACGCGATAGCGTTACTTAGATGCAGACGAAATGTTTTGAAACGGAGTTGCTGCGTTGATAACGTACGCTTTCCAGGCACTAATGTTCATTGAAGAGAGCAAAACTAGCGGCAACGATTTTAATTCGCCGTCTCACAGGAAGGACAGAGGCCACCTGCGCTTGTGTAGCCAAAGAAGCGTGCATGAAAAGTTGCGTCTGCATGGTGTTGTTCGAGAAGGTAGGAGTGCCAGTGTGTCAAAGTTTTATTCTCTATCGTCGTGACCAGTCTGAACTTCTTGGCACGTGTTTCTCAGAAGAAGGGAGGCACAGAGAAGCGTTTAATGTGTAAGATGTAGTCGCGCTCATAAGGTAACAAGGTGGTAAGGTATGCTTCCCATGCTTCGACGGAAGTGTAACATGTAATATTGCACTTGTTATTCTGTGTGCAGATATTTAAATACCACCAGGCTGGGTGGAAGAAATTGTAAGTTTTGCGTACATAGCACTGTCGGGTATTTCGTACAAAACAACTTCGCTCATCTAGACTTCCCGATATACGTGTTTGTTCGTACCGTGCCCACAGCTTGCGATTCTTAGACAATGACAATGATGATGATGATGATATTTGGCAAGGGAAACGATTATGCGTGTTTGCGTGCTTTTTGTCAGCCGCGGCATAACCTTCTAAACTCTCGCGTCCGGGTGTCAACGATCATTGTAGATGGAAGAATGTTTTTCAAGCGTTTGGGTATTCTGCCTGCCGGAATAAGTCCAAAGACCTTTTGAATGTGCGTAATTATGCTTACGTTTAGAGAGAGAGAGATAAACTTTATTCAGAGTTGAAGTGAGCATAGTTGTGGTAGGGGTCTTCAGTCCAAGGCTCCGTTGGTATTGGTACGGCCGGCTGTATTCGCCCTTTCCACTAGCAAAAGCTGTGTTTCAGGGCAGGAGCTGGCCAGCGTACTCTCCCACTGCTCGCATGAGGGGTTCGGTATGGGGGAAGATCTAGGTTCAACTGACATTCCCTGACAATATGATACAGTGTGCCTGGTGCTTGCAGTGAGTACATTGGGGATCATAAAGAGTAGGGTGGATGGCGTTTAGTCGTGTTGGGGGGGGGGGGTAGATATTAGTCTGCAGTCGTCTCAGGATGACTTCTTGTTCTTTCATGGCCTGATCGGTGACTGGTGGATATAGTTGTCTCGCTTGTGGAGAAGCATTCGCTCTGCCATAAAGTATGTAGAAAAAAATTGCAGGTGGCATCTACGTTTGGGACTTAAGATCTAAACGCGATGCTGTTACTTCAACTCCCAGGGAGCGTTTTCCACGAAGTTGCTGTATTTACGACCTGTGCTTCACGAGCACTGAAGGTGAGCAAAGAGATAAACAATAACACCGGGAGTTTTTAATCTCCGTGGCCCAGGAGAGACGAAATCCCGATGCGTTTCTGTGGCTCAAGATGCCAGAATATAAGGTTGCAGCTGCGGGTTGATTTTGGCCTTACTGAGGGAGAAGGAGTCAATGTCAGAGTTTCCATGTTTGTACCCCGATGCGTAAGCCAGACAGAGCCTTTCGCTTTTTCTAAGAGGAAGAGATAGACAGAGATTTAATGTATGAAGATCTTTGTTGCTGTAGAAATAGTTGAGCTTTCGGAGCAGGGGATAAGGAAATGTTTGGGAGACCAGCGCGCCAGATGCAGCACCTGAAGACCGGATGTCTAGCTCCCGTAAGAGGTCTTGTTGCGTGCCTGGAAATTGGTGAGCGATGGCTTGCATCGTTTTACTTGTTGCACTCCGAATTTTAGTACGGTGGATAAGGTAGCGGAGGATGTTCAACGTGTTGGATATACTTAGTCTTCCTGGAGGAGCATCGCACATTTAAAGCCAGTCCTGCCTACAGAGCTCGGCCGCGTACGGTGACGCCTCTTTGTTGGGAAAGCTATTCGTTTTCGGAGTCTCTTGTTTTGCCTTCGCACCTTGCATCTGCGAAGGAGGCTGCGCCTTGCCTTCCATAAATGAAGCAAGTGTGGGTCCACCGCTGAAATGTCATCAGAGAGGCTGAGTTTCTTCGCCTAGTGCGTGATTTCTTCCAAGAGTGTTTTCTCCCAGTGACTGACGGGTCTTCTGTCTTTTCTTTTTTTAGGAATACGGCAGGCTAAATCTCTGGCCCTGGCAGGAGGGGCATTACACAAAGAATGATAAGCAGTAATAATTCAAAAATTATTACTCTGGACTATGTAATGCCAACATAATGCCAAAACAAAAACCGGTCACAGAATCATCGTGAACACTGAGAACATAAGAGGCTAAACTTAACAAAATGCAGAACACAAAACCCACAAACCGTAATTTAATAAAAAAAAAGATGGAAGAAAACGAAAGCAGCATAAAACGTAAGAGCACCTTAATAACCACAGAATAGTGCCGCGAACCATGCATTGGGTTTGTTTATTTGTGTTTTGCTTTTACCGCCCGGCTGCGCCGGTCTGTGTTATCTCCGTACCAAGGGAAGCGAGTGTTCCATTCTTTCTTTCTGTGCCGCATGTGTTATCTGTTCAGATAGGGAGAGCATTCCGATCTAACGTGAACATCCCGGAATAATCTTCTTGCATCTACAATGTTCTCGATGCGAATCGACGGTTCCAGAACCACGCGCGCCGAAAGATAAAAAGCCTGCAGAGCAGACGCCGGGGCATTCGATTCTGCGACGCTCGCCGACGCACGTACGCCACTTTGTTGACCACTGCTTCGCCGCCTCTGTATTCTTTTCAGTTGTTAGGGGAGCACAAGTTCGCTCCAATAAACTTGTTTCTTTTCCAAACAACTGCTTCGTCCTTGGCTACGTGACATCTGGTGGAGGTGCGGGGTACGCACCCTTCATGCCCACTACAACCTCTGGAAACCGCCAAGCCAGTCCAACAAGAGCCAGCCTCCGCGTGCAAGGTTTACCACCCGAGTTCGGTCTACTACCGGAAAAGACGAAGAAGAAAAACGTCGCTACCAGCACCATGCTCAACCAAGCCAATCCTCCTGTCGTTCTGCAGCAGCCACGGGAACCGCCATCATTCCGAGGAGCCCCCACAGAAGACCCAGAAGAATGGTTGGAGAAACTGGAGCGCGTCCGGAAATTCAACAGGTGGGACGACGCAGAAACGTTCCGGCACGTTTTCTTTTACTTGGAAGATTCGGCTCGCACTTGGTTCGAGAACCACGAGAGCTCCTTGACAAACTGGGCTCAGTTCAAAAGCGAGTTCACTAAGACCTTCACTACCGTCGTGCGGAAAGAAAGAGCCGCCCTTTTGTTGGAAACACGCACACAACACCCCAACGAAGGTGTCGTGATCTTCGTTGAGGAGATGAAGCAGCTATTTCGCCGCGCGGACCCCGAAATGACGGAAGAAAAGAAGTTGCGCTTCTTAATGCGCGGAGTGAAGGAGGAACTGTTTGCTGGACTTGTCCGAAATCCGCCCAAAACCATCGCCGAATTCGTGACCGAAGCCAGCACCATTGAAAAAGCCCTCGAAATGCGTGCTAAGCAGTATGACCGCAACTTTGTTGCCGCGGCCAATGAGAACGACTTTGGCAGCACGCGGATCCCGGCCGACAGCCTACGCGAGACTATCCGCGCAATAGTGAGAGAGGAGCTGCAGAAACTTCTCCCAACGCCGCCGCATCCTCAAGTCGCTTCCCTCACCGACGTGATTAGAGAAGAAGTGCAACAAGCGTTGGGAACTTCTACGCCATCCGAGGTACCCCGAGAGCCACAAGCCATGACATACTCCGCGGCTGTTCGTCGACCCCGCCCTGCTCCAACACGCCGTCAAGAGGCCCCGCCGTACCGCCGCCCACTGTCACCCGCCCGACCCCCGGTAGCCCGAAACCAGACGCCGAGGAAGACGGACGTATGGCGAACTCCCGATAACCGTCCTCTGTGCTACCACTGCGGAGAGGCCGACCACATTTACCGTCGCTGCCCATACAAGAGACTCGGACTGCGTGGTTTCTCCGTCGACGCACCTCGCCCTCTCCCTGGCCAACGACCACGTGAGATCGACGAGTATCTATCTGAAACCAGCCGTGGCCCAGCGCGTTTCAACCGTTCGCCGTCGCCCCACCCATACCAATCGCCGAACCGCCGTAGCAACGCTGACTTCGCCCGTGGAAGGTCCCCCAGCCCACGCGGGGGAAACTAAAAGCAGCAACTTCTGGAGGTGAAGTTGCTCTACGGCGAAAAACCGGAAACCCTCCAACGACGCAAGGACGCGCCGAAGACAGTGATTCACGACATGCCCTCATCCCGACGACCCGACCTAACCCTGATGAGACTCCCGAACACGACGACAGCTATACGCCGCGACGCTTACCCGACCTGACCGAGACGTCCGCTGAGAAGACATGGACAACGATGACGCACAGTGCCCGACCGTCAACACGCACAAGCCGAGATGCGACGCCCCGACGCACCCGGAACTCGAGGAAGGCGGCATCCGACGTCAAGGTGTCCATCGACGGTTTTGATGTAGTCGCCCTCGTAGACACGGGAGCCGACTACTCCGTAATGAGCGGACCATTTGCGTCTAAGCTGAAGAAAGTTATGACCAGATGGGACGGTCCGCACATACGCACAGCAGGAGGCCACATCGTGACGCCAAGTGGAACGTGCACATCGCGCGTCACCATAGATGGCACGACGACCCTGCAGTGTTCGTCGTTTTGCCCAACTGCTCCCGCGACGTAATTCTCGGAATGGACTTTTTGACAGACAACGGCGCAATAATCGATCTCCAGACGAAGTCGATAACTTTTTCCTCCGACCACTCCATGACGCCGGAATCGAACCCCGAACACCGTGCAGCTGTAAGGATCGCCGATGATCACGTCACCCTGCCACCCCGCGCAAGCTTGATGATCACCGTCTACTGTGAAGGTGCTGCTCCCGACGTCGACCCTATCGTGGAGAGTGACCGAAGGTTGCTTCTTGACCGCGGTGTGTCTGTCGCAAGAGGTATTGCGCGGTTTAAGCATCGCAAATCCCACGTTTTGGTCACCAATTTCACCGAGGAGTACCAGCATTTAAACAAGGGCGCTGCAATTGCGTTCGTCGAAGAAACGCAACTAGCAAGTGACGTGATAGCAGTCGCCGACTTTGAACGCGCACCCGACGATACCTTCACGCTTCCGCACCCCTTCGACGTGAATCCGGCGCTACCGCAAGAAGAAAGGAACAAGTTATTGGCTTTGCTGCGTCGCTACAGCGAGTGTTTTTCGTCGAACTCAAAGTTACGTTATACACCTCTGGCGAAGCACCGGATAATAACCGAGGATGGAGCCCGACCTACCCGACAGTCACCGTACCGCGTCTCTTCCCACGAGCGCGAAGCCATCCGGACTCAAGTCGACGACATGCTCAACGACGACATTATACAGCCATCGAAAAGTCCGTGGGCTGCGCCGGTCGTACTCGTGAAGAAAAAAGACGGCACACTGAGGTTCTGCGTTGACTACCGGCGATTGAACAAGATCACCAAAAAGAACGTGTACCCCCTGCCACGAATCGACGACGCCCTCGACCACCTCTGCCATGCGAGGTACTTCTCATCGATGGACCTGAAGACCGGCTACTGGCAAATTGAAGTGGACGAGAGAGATCGAGAGAAGACTGCATTCATAACCCCGGACGGCCTATACGAGTTCAAGGTAATGCCGTTTGGGCTATGCACGGCACCAGCAACGTTCCAAAGAGTCATGGACACTGTGCTAGCTGGCCTGAAGTGGCACACCTGCCTCGTATACCTCGACGACGTTGTGGTATTCTCCCGGACTTTCGAAGAACACCTCGCAAGGTTGCAGTCAGTACTCGAGGCCATCCGTACGTCGGGGTTAACGCTGAAGCCTGAAAAGTGCCGCTTCGCGTACGAGGAACTGAAGTTTTTGGGCCATGTCGTCAACGCCGCGGGAGTCCTGCCTGACCCGGCGAAAACTTCAGCCATAGCGAACTTCCCAAGGCCGAAAGATAAGAAGGGCGTGCGCAGATTTCTTGGACTGTGCGCATACTACCGGCGCTTCGTCGCAAACTTCGCACGCATTGCAGAGCCGGTCACGCGCTTGACGAAAGATAGCACCGCTTTCAGCTGGGAAGACGACCAAGAAAAGGCATTCTGCGAGCTGCAAAAACACCTGCAGAGCCCGCCCGTGCTCGCTCATTTCGACGACAACGCCGAAACGGAAATACACACGGACGCCAGTGATATAGGCTTGGGTGCCGTCCTTGTCCAAAAACAAAGCGGGTGTGAAAACGTAATCGTCTATGCCAGCCGTGGTCTGTCGAAGGAGGAGAAAAACTACTCTGCCTCCGAAAAAGAGTGCCTGGCTATTATATGGGCCATTTCAAAATTTCGCCCATACGTGTATGGCAGACCGTTCAAGGTTGTAACAGACCACCATGCGCTGTGTTGGCTCGCCAATTTGAAGGACCCCTCTGGCCGTCTTGGGCGGTGGAGTTTGCGCCTGCAAGAGTTCGACATTACAATCGTCTACAAATCCGGCAGGAAACACTCCGACGCCGACTGCCTGTCCCGCGCCCCTGTCGACCCACCACCACAAGACTCCGATGAAGACAGTGCGTTCTTCGGGGTTGTTACGGAGAGCGACCTAGCCGCCCAGCAGCGTGCCGACCCCGACTTGCGAGTAATGATCGACTACCTCGAAGGACGAAACGTCGCCGTGCCTAGAGCGTTCAAGCGTAACTTACCAGCATTCAGCCTCAGAAACTCGGTCCTCGTGAAGAAGAATTTCAGCCCCGGAACAAGAACGAATTATCTACTTGTCATCCCCGCAGACCTTCGTGACGAAATTTTGGAAGCGTCCCACGACGACCCGTCTTCCGGACATCTCGGCACAGCTCGCACTATTGCAAAAATTAAGGCGAAGTACTTCTGGCCCCGCCTTACATCCGACGTCACCCACTACGTTCGGAGTTGCCGGGACTGCCAGCGACGAAAAACGCCGCCGACAAGACGCGCCGGACTTCTACAACCGATCGCCGTCCCGCGGAGGCCCTTTCAACAAATTGGAATGGACCTTCTAGGCCCGTCCCCGACGTCACGATCGGAGAACAAGTGGATTGTCGTAGCGACAGACTACATGACGCGCTACGCAGAGACCGCCGCTCTTCCGCGGGGGACTGCACAAGAAGTCGCCAAGTTCTTTATAAACCAAGTTGTGCTGCGACATGGAGCCCCTGAAGTCCTAATCACGGACCGCGGGACGGCCTTTACCGCGGAGCTGATGCAAGGAATCTTACGCTACAGCAACACGGATCACCGAAGAACGACGGCGTACCACCCCCAAACGAACGGACTAACAGAACGTCTGAACAAGACAATTGCGGATATGCTGTCCATGTACGTCGACGTTGAACATAAGACTTGGGACGAAGACATCCCGTATGTCACGTTTGCGTACAATACAGCGACGCAGGAAACTACGCAGATGACACCGTTCGAGCTTGTCTACGGAAGACGACCGACTACGATGCTCGACGCCATGCTTCCGCATGTAGAAGACGACGGCCTCAACGCCGACGTCCAAGGATACCTTCAACGTGCGGAGGAGGCCCGCCAGCTCGCTCGAGTTCGTATAAGGGACCAGCAGCTGGTGGATGCCGGCCGCTACAACCTCCGACGCCGAGACGCCGAGTACCAACCAGGGGATCGTGTGTGGGTTTGGACTCCCATCCGACGACGCGGACTGAGCGAGAAACTTCTGCGACGGTATTTCGGACCCTACCAGATTCTGCGACGTGTTGGCCAACTTACCTACGAAGTGATCCCCGATCGTGACTCCGGCACATCACGACGACGTACGCGGCCCGAAGTCGTCCACGTGGTTCGCTTAAAACCTTTCTATGAACGATGACGAACTTTTATTTTCATTTTCGGACTGTCGCTTATGTTAGCATCGGGTCGATGCACTCTTAGAGGGGGGGTAATGCCGCGAACCATGCATTGGGTTTGTTTATTTGTGTTTTGCTTTTACCGCCCGGCTGCGCCGGTCTGTGTTATCTCCGTGCCAAGGGAAGCGCGTGTTCCATTCTTTCTTTCTGTGCCGCATGTGTTATCTGTTCAGATAGGGAGAGCATTCCGATCTAACGTGAACATCCCGGAATAATCTTCTTGCATCTACAATGTTCTCGATGCGAATCGACGGTTCCAGAACCACGCGCGCCGAAAGATAAAAAGCCTGCAGAGCAGACGCCGGGGCATTCGATTCTGCGACGCTCGCCGACGCACGTACGTCACTTTGTTGACCACTGCTTCGCCGCCTCTGTATTCTTTTCAGTTGTTAGGGGAGCACAAGTTCGCTCCAATAAACTTGTTTCTTTTCCAAACAACTGCTTCGTCCTTGGCTACGTGACAATAGCATGCACCGACAAAACTGGGGTTTCTACAGATCGCAAAAGAAGCGTTCCAACTCTTGCAAAAATTCGTGGCATTGACAACATTTTGCGGCAAGTCATTCCATTCACTCACCGTTTTGGGAAAGAAACTATACTTATATGAATTAGTCTTCGCAAAAATAGGGGTAAGGGCATGTTTAGCAGTGTGTCTTGTTTTTCGTGTTAGAGCAGGTTGGATAAGATTTGTCTCATTTAGAGAAATTTTTCCTGAAAGAAACTTGTAAAGTAAAATCAGCCGGCTTATTTTCCTGCGTGTTTCCAGTGTAGCAATGCTATTATCCTTCTTAACCGATGACGGCGAATCTGTCCTTTTGAATTTCCTTTTGTATTTCTTCTGTTTTACCTCTTTTACGGCAGCATAGTGCTTGTAAATCACTACGTTTTGCTACCTCGATGACCCTACAGAACTGAGGCCCTGGGAGTTTCGTCTTTAGCATCATATGATCACTCCCGAGGTTGTCCCCCGTATTGCTCCTGGTGGCATTTGCGACGAGCGTAATGTTAGGGCTAGTATCCAGGGCTGTACTCGTGCCTACACGAGTTGGGGCACTTGGCTCCGTGAGGAGAGTGAGGTTTTCTTCATCTATTATTTTCGACAGTTCTTTGCGCCGTTTGGAGACTTACGTGTATCCCCATTCGGAGTGAGCAGCGTTAAAGTCACCCACAACGATGAATGGCTTGGAACATGCGAGACACTTGGCTTGTCGGATCATGTCTGCCAATCCCGGCGCTTTGTTTTTTGGGCAACAGTAACGATGGGTTGAAGATACGTTCGAACATTTGAGTTTTGGCAAAACCAGCTCTGTAATGACGCAATTATGGTGGTTAATAGATGGTGGTGGATGGCAGTAATGTTTGTTTAATTAACGTGCACACGTCTCTCCCTTCTTGCGTTGTCTGTGTAATATAGCCCGGGAGTTCGGAAACCACCGTTGACTCTTGAACTGCTATTACATCAGGCGTTCTTATTCATGAGCAATATGCTGTTGAAGGTCACCTGAATTTTGATTCAGCGGCAATTCCACTGCCAAAGGACAGTGGGACAGCACGTACTGTATTTTAGACTAGTTGTCATTATGGTCGATGGAGAGGTCGGTAGTCGTGTCATTTATTACCGGGCGGCGATGATATGGCTTCTCTCTGCGCGCAGGACGGCCAGGGAAGGGTGTAGTATGGGTTTAGAGACTCTATGTTATGTTGAGTATTCTGTACCTGCCGCGAGAACTGATTAGGTGGGAGGCGATGGCTTGAATTGGGTTAACAATCGGGGCTTTAAAATCACCAAGGCTGGCATTGAATGTTTCTATGGGGCTATACTGGGGTTTTGTCTCCATCGTGTCTTCTCCTTGGTTCTTTATTTTGCGTTTCTTTTCGATTATTGGCTGTTAGTCTGGTGGTGGAATGCTTGGAGGGGCAGGATGTTTTTTCTTCAAAAGTATTTCTGTTTTCAGTGTTTGAATTTCTGGCTGGAGCTTGTTACACTCGATACATTGCTACGGAGGGGATGGCTGTCGAGCAGCGGGAGAGATATCTGAAGCCCAGCTTACCTGGCTGTGCTTCTATCCTTATGCATGCTGCTTGGCCGGTGGCTTGGATTTGTAGCGGGGTCTGTAGCGGGGTCTGACCGAGGTCGAGATCTCAACTGGGAGCTGCAGCTGGATGAGTTTTTGAACACAACCGTTGACCGGTGGGAATGAAACCTCGACCAGATTTCACTGGGAGTTCTGCCGCGGGAAGGCGTGCGCTTCTTCGATGTCGTCTTCAATGTAGATCCGAAACGGTACTTCGAGATGCTATTCGGTAGTTATTATAGGCGGGTCGCCGACCTATTTGGTGATTGCGAGAAGTGGAAGCTTGAGGGCTGCCTTTTATGGTCCCCTCATGATGGTGTAATTCAGTTTCATTCAGTGCAGGCAAATTTCTTTAATGGCAGGCGTGATCAGCGTCTGCACAAGTGTTGTCATTGCTTTTTCTCTCTTTCTAGATCCTTTCTTGCTTAGGTGCACGACAATGTGGTCCAAATAAGTAAAGATTTTCATTTATTGGTGATTGTGAGATCACTTCTGCCGCTTCTCTGTAGTGCCATGACGATATTTTTTTAATTTTTGTTACGCGATCGTCCTTTCGGACGATATCCTGAGCAATTCGTAGGGTTATTTTCGAATTGTCCGCGTGGTTTCATTGATTGTTTTCCGCACACAGCTCGCAGCGGCGACAGGGGGGGGGGGAGAAACTTCGAAAGTAATCTAAAATTGGCCTATTACGCGCCCTGTGCACCATTTCATTACTTGTTAACAGACATTTTAATTAGTCTGTGGTCTTAAAAGCAGCCTTGCTAGCTTTTTCAGAGCTGAGAGTTATATTTCGCCAGGATTGGCATTAATCTTTATGATTAGCCTTAAAGATAGGCGTTAATTATCAGCCAATATTTCGCCATGATTTTGCCCTTTAATAGTCAGGTTGTTCGCGCCCAATCTGCTCCATTGGCAGGGAAGCTTGCAAGTGACGAAGCAAGCTGCACCTCGGCAGATTCGGCTGGGCAGGTACAGCAGGGCACCAGATAGTGCTGGGCACCGTATCTGCCAAGCATGCGTTTACCGATAATACGGCGTATAACACACGTTAAGGGTCCGGCGGGCGAGCGCTGGAAACACGCATCATTTCTTTCGTCGCCGCTGGAGTATTATAGCCCTCCTTTCCACAATCCAGTTGTTTCTCTGCCGTATTCGAGGTTCGAGTGAGCCAAGTATCTTGCTGCACGAGTAGTAGTTTTCGTTTGCAGCGGTGACGTACTTCTGTGGACGTTTTATGAGCACGGCTCATACTGGATGGCTAGAAGGCACGGGGAAACCGAAAAATTATCATCGTAACGCTATCGGGTTAAAACAGGATGAAAGAATTTACACATTTTCCCAACGCTTTTACTGTTCCAGGGACGAAGTGAACCACAATTCCGCCGCGTTTATAAAGCTGGAAACCGATGCCGCATCGATAACGTCAGGTGCTAATACGTTCCAGATTTCAATAGACCTTGAGAAAGAAAGAAAACTTGAATCTATTTGCACGAGTGTTAAATGGCCTTGTATGTTTTTCATAATTGGTGCGTGCAGAATGCGGATGTGGAGGTGGGATGTAATCACTTTTCTGTATGTTATAGCTCCTTGATAGGAAAGGTACATAAATTTCATAGCTGAAACACAACGACGTGACCACATGGTTGGAATGGGTGCTTGAATGCGCAGTGAAGTTACAATGCAGTTTGTAGAACATTAAGAGTAAATAAAACCAATTACCTTATTCTGAAGTTTTTCTAATTTGTGTACAAGATATTATCGATGTGTGCACCAAACTATATTGCCATACTTGAGGATGGGTCCTACAAGTGTTTTATGTGCTGTTACTTTGGCGTAAAGCGGTGCTGGCAGCACGTTCGACCTAACTGAAGCCGATGTACTTTGGCCAGTGATTTTCTAGTGGGCCTTTTTCCGGCAGGCGTGTTCGGCCCGTGTCCAAATGTGGGCCTTTTGGCCGTATACGGCCGTACTCTGATGACTATCCAACGGCTATTCTCCGTCGGCCAGTAGACCGGGTTACGTTCATGCGGCCAGACTCCAGCCGTAGGGTTCACCCATTGCAGAGGTACCCGTGTGCGGACAAAGTACGGCCACCGAAGGTCAGCCGAAATGCGGTCATCGGATTCAAACCGGAATACAGCTGCCGGCAGTTCGGCCATGCTACGGGCATTGGAGTTCAGCCACAGTGCGTTACCTGTACTGAGGCAGCTGGAAGACAACTGCATGCAGCGCAGCGAGATGACTCAGTCACACTGTGCAGCAGCACCAACCCACCGTTTTAAGTGCATGGCACCCACATCTATGCGAGCCCGCACGACACCACCAGCCGTCCAGCCTTCAGCGGGCCCTTGCTTATTGAGCAGCCTCAGTTAACAGCAAAATTAAATCATGAAACACTGCTCAGTACTCGTTGTTCTTATAATTGTGGTGCCTCTTTCACTGTCGGATTCAGAAAATAATAATTTCTTTGCTGTAGCTGGAATAGTTGTATTGTTCAGGTTCTTATATCTTCTGCTGTGTTAAACGGGGGGTGCAGAGGGCGCTAACACTAGTGGGATGAATTTCGCAGAGATGAAGGAACCGCTATTACCAATTTCTATTAGGACAATCTCCCTGAACACTTTCATTCTCTGCTTAAATGAACTATGTTTACGAGTCGCTTGAGCAACTTAGTTGTATTTAAAACCAGCACGCATGCATTTCCGAAGCGTTTTAGCACTCCACAAAACCCTCAGGAACATTTCGGATAACTTCCTTCACACAAAAATATGTCCAGTGTTTTTAACCTTTTTCTTAGAAAGGAGTTTTATACTAGATAAATTTTCTGATGGAGCACGAGGACGCGGGTTACAACGCCGTGTAAGCTACAACGCCGTGTGTTGGCAGGCGATTCTGGCGCACGTTAAAGATCCCCAGGTGGTCAAAATTATTGAGGAGTCCTCCACTAGGGTGCACCTCATCACCTGCGTTGCGTCGGTGCGTTAAACACTACAATCAATCAATCAATCAATCAATCAATCAATCAATCAATCAATTAATCAATCAATCAATCAATCAATCAATCAATCAATCAATCAATCAATCAATCAATCAATCAATCAATCAATCAATCAATCAATCAATCAATCAATCAACTTTTCTGATCAGCATTCACGGGGCTGATTATCGAACATGTACCTTCATTTAAAATCTATTTTTGATATTGTTATTTTTAGTTACATGCACACCAGAGGGGAGAAAGAGATGGGGTTACTTTTTTCATGCCCATGGCAAACACGTGCATGGTCATATCTGGTTGTGATCCCTCTCTTTCCCCCTGTTGCCACGGGGAAACGAGGAATTTTCTTCTGAAAATTTTTTGTTCTGCTCATTAATATTATTTTTTCTTTCTATGTTCGTACCATGTGACTGTGATTCTTGTTATTCCTTTTTCCTCTCTTCCACTTCTCTCACCATTCATTGCTGCCCACCAACCATGATCCCATTGTAGAAACGCTTCCTTCCTTTTCACTGCCCCCGCCCTTGCTACATTCTGTATATATAGAACCCTTGTTCCATCTTAAATATATATTCTGTACTCTGAAGAAAGGAAGTCATCTTCTTGAAACGTTAGTAAACTTGTATTTTCTCTTTCTGGCGTGTGTCGCTGTCTCTACTTACGTGATTCTCTCGCGCTCTTTCGGAGTTTTTATACTTCCAGACTGTATGTATATATATATATATATATATGTATATATATATATATATATATATATATATATATATAAATATATAGCTAAGTTGCAGTCCTTATTGCCAGTGCTGTTTGGCGCTTTAACAGTGCTTTTTTTTATAGTGCCGAATGAGGTATGATTGCCTTTTTTATGCAGGAATAAATAATTGAAAATTCAAGTCGAGAAAAAATGCGCCGTTTTTTCCGGAAGCGGGAATCGAACCCACAACCTCCGCATAACGTGTGCGGTGCTCTACCATTGAGCTAGTTCCGCGGCGACTCCCCTCTCGACTATCCAGCGGGGTTTTGTATTTACGACTGCTCAGAGCCCAGTAAACTAGCGCCGCCCCTCGACCACCGCGGGAAGACGTAGAACGTCTTTTCCCAGCGGCCGCACGTAAGACGTGGTCGGAAGTCGGGGATAGCCAAAGGCATTTCAGACTGCTTACGCCAGAACCCTCTTAATGCATTTTGTAGAACAGAGACGTACGGGACGAGGGATTCCGTGAGGAGACATATCCAAGTTGCAGTCCTTATTGCCAGTGCTGTTTGGCGCTTTAACAGTGCTTTTTTTTATATAGTGCCGAATGTGGTATGATTGCCTTTTTTATGCAGGAATAAATAATTGAAAATTCAAGTCGAGAAAAAATGCGCCGTTTTTTCCGTAAGCGGGAATCGAACCCACAACCTCCGCATAACGCGTGCGGTGCTCTACCATTGAGCTAGTTCCGCGGCGACTCCCCTCTCGACTATCCAGCGGGGTTTTGTATTTACGACTGCTCAGAGCCCGGTCAACTAGCGCCGCCCCTCGACCACCGCGGGAAGACGTAGAACGTCTTTTCCCAGCGGCCGCACGTAAGACGTGGTCAGAAGTTGGGGATAGCCAAAGGCATTTCAGACTGCTGAAGCCAGAACCCTCGTAATGCATTTTGTAGAACAGAGACGTACGGGACGAGGAATTCCGTGAGGAGACATATCCAAGTTGCAGTCCTTATTGCCAGTGCTGTTTGGCGCTTTAACAGTGCTTTTTTTTATATAGTGCCGAATGAGGTATGATTGCCTTTTTTATGCAGGAATAAATAATTGAAAATTCAAGTCGAGAAAAAATGCGCCGTTTTTTCCGTAAGCGGGAATCGAACCCACAACCTCCGCATAACGCGTGCGGTGCTCTACCATTGAGCTAGTTCCGCGGCGATTCCCCTTCCGGAAAAAACGGCGCATTTTTTCTCGACTTGAATTTTCAATTATTTATTCCTGTATAAAAAAACAAAGGCAATCATACCTAATTTGGCACTATAAAAAAAGCACTGTTAAAGCGCCAAACGGCACTGGCAATAGGGACTGCAACTTAGATATGTGTCCTTACGGAATCCCTCGTCCCGTACGTCTCTGTTCTATATATATATATATATATATATATATATATATATATATATATATATACTTATACATATATATATATATATATTAACGAAATGAGGGGCTCGTTGAGGGAAATACAGAAAGATAGGTCAGCAGTCTACGACGCCAAAGGAGGCATAGGGGTGTGGTTAGGCTCTTTTCTTTTTTACTACAGGTAATGAAGTGAACATTTTTTTTAAATATACAGAAGAAAGAAAGAAAAACACGCGCCCAGAGTGGGGACCGAACCCACGCCTATCGATTAAGCTCCGCGTATGACATATTTCTTTTAAGAAAAACAAATGTTCACGCTCCCTTCGAGTTCGTCTACACAGGCGTATACTGTGTTTGTGTGACGGAAGTAATACAAGTGGTTGTAGTACAACCTACCTTCAGAAATCTTCGGTGCACCATTCTTCAGTAAGGCAAAGCATTCATTGATATTGTCACGTGGATAGTTATCAAGCAGCGATCCCCTGCTTGCGGTATGCGTGATCACCGTGCAGTGTTAGTGTACAATCCCCAGTGAGTGTGACGTTCCCTCTCCTTGCCAGCCAGGTGTTGGGCAGAACGATTCAGCCTTCTTCGCTGAGACTCGCCGTGCTGCTTCTACTCTTCGGTGTAGCGCTACGCCTAATAAATAGGTACATCTCCATACTGCGGTCTACACCTCCGTCTACTAAGACGCAACACTGGTGGAGGAGCCGGGTTTGCGGATGCCTGGATGCCTGTCCGGTGCCAGCCCAGAAAGGCCGTGTCTCATCAACACGCCGGTCCATCGGAGCAGTCAGCGGAAGCTCGGTCTCTCGCCTGAATTACCGGGCCTTTCCGACGTCCGCACGCGTAAGGCCCCGCAAGCTCCCATTATGGCCGCACCACAGGTGGTAATTCACCAGCCTCGCGAACCCAATAAATTCCACGGGGATGCCTTCGAGGACGTGGAAGACTGGGTTGCTCACTTCGAGCGTGTTGCCACTTTTAATCAGTGGGACGATGCGCACAAACTGCGGCAGGTGTACTACTCGTTGGAAGACGGCGCTCGCATTTGGTACGAGAACCATGAGGCTACATTCACGACGTGGACCGACTTCCGCCAGGAGCTTCAGGAAGCCTTTTCCCACCCGGATCGTCCTGAGCACGCGCTGCGGTTGCTGGAGTCGAGAATCCAGAAACCCAACGAAAGTGTCACCATGTTTGCCGAGGACATGGCACGCCTTTTTCGCCGCGCTGATCCTGCCAAGTCGGACGCGAAGAAACTTCGCTACCTTATGCACGGCGTCAAGGAGCAGCTTTTTGCCGGCCTTGTCCGAAACCCGCCACGCACTGTGCAAGAGTTCATCAGGGAGGCCACGGCTATCGAGCGGGCTGTGCAGGAGCGAAGTCGCCAGTATTCTCGGAGGTCCGCCAACGCTCCCGTGACCACTGCTAGCCTGACGACCGACGACAGCTCTTTGCGGGAACTGATCAAGTCGATCTTGCGCGTAGAGCTAGGCAAGCTTGGAATTGCGACTCCACAGCCGACGCCCTCCGTGGCCAGGATTGTGCGTGAGGAGCTGCGCCAAGCATTCTCGCCTCCCGACCCGCCCTTGCAAGAGAGCCCCGCAAGCTAAGCAGCAGCCATGCGTCAGCAGCCACCAAACGTGCCGACTGTCCCTTTCCGTCAGCCACCCCCGCCTGTGCAGTCGTGGCCTACTTCGCAGGCGAAATTCCCACCCACCCGGGTTCGCAAAACGGATTTGTGGTGCACAGCTGACTGGCAACCCCTGTGCTATCACTGCGGTGAGCCTGGCCACGTCTACAGACGATGCCCCTACCGCGAGATCGGACTACGTGGCTTCTCTCCGGCTGCTCCCCCTCCCCGTTTTGGCCAGCGGCCGACCGAAATCGCCGACTACCTCTGCGCACGCAACACCACGCCGCCTACTCGTCGATCCCGCTCACCTTCTCCGGCACCGCACCTCCCGCCGACCCGTCGCGCCCCTCGAGACGACCCCGACGTCCGGTTTTCCAGCCCCCGGCGGGGAAACTAGACGAAGCGACCTCGGGAGGCAAGGTTGCTGATTGCAGAAGCTCGGAAGACCTCCCGCCGCCACCGACGTCAACCAATGGTTTTGCCGCGACCACTCGACGAGAACCAAGCGCCCATAGAGTTTTGCCGCTGTGTAAGCACACGACGACGACGACCCTTAATGCCGACGAAGGCGCTAGTGCTGAGCTCAGCGTTACCATCGACGGAATAAAGGAAGAAGAAGATCACCAGCTCCGACGCGCTTCTCTTGAGCTCTGCATAGGACAAAGAATAGTTCTGTAAACGCGTTGTCAGTGCAATTTCTGCAGTACCATCGGATTGAACCATGTGAGCGGCACCCGGCGACGCTAAAATTACGCTGGTAAGCGCGACTTTCCCGAATTGAGAGGCACTCTTCAGATCGTGCGGACTAAGCCTAACGCTGGCTGAGGGTCAGGCCCCACCTGGGGCAGACGACGCGGCCCCTGCGTGCGTGGGGAATAACAATCAAGACGTGGCAGAAGAAGACAACCAAATGCAACACGACGACATCGAGGAAAACCAGGATTCACCGGCGGCCGGCGAGTGGATCATGCACGTCTCGAAGGCGCAACGCCGAAGAGACCGACGACAGCTAAGCCAGATCAACCGGCAGCCGCCGCCTTCCTCGCCCCAGGAAGAGAAACCAAGACCCCCAAGGACAAAGCGAGCACCCAGACCAGTGCCTCTTCCCCTGGACGATTACAAATTAGTTCTCCGGCCGCGAAACGGACTCAACGTGGGCAAGCTCGCACCGTCTGAATTGTCGCTGGCTCTGCTACAGGCCACCAACACAACGTGGCGGCAAGCAAACTTCAAACTACGGGTCGACCAGAACCAAAACACGGCAACCGTCAGCACTCTGGCCAAAGAAGTGGCGGAGAAGTTGTTCCGAGTGACCAAGATCATGATCGAAGGAACAGAACATCTTGTGGAATTGTACGGGCTAGCCCCCGACGATGCTGTGAAGGGAGTGATTCAAGGCGTGCCAAAGCGACTGACTATCAAAGAGATCAAGGAGAATATACTTCAGGACGGCTTCGAAATCTACACGGCGAGACGAATGGGAAACGACTCGACCACCGTTCTTTTAACGTTCTCGGGGCCCAAAGTGCCGCACTACATCTGGCTGTATGGAGCGGAGTATCGGTGCACACTGCACAAGAAGACCGTGGCCGTCTGCGAGATATGCCACGAAGTGGGTCACCGTAGCACTGCCTGCCCACAGCCAGGAACACGAGCTTGCCACGGGTGCGGCTTACGAGACCCGGCCCCAGACCACCCCTGCGTGGCCAAGTGCACGCTGTGCGGGGTAGATCACGTCACGGGTGCCAAGGGTTGCCCAGAACGATACCTGACGCCGTACGTCATCAGGCAGAGGCAGCGGCAGCAACAGCGCCGGACGGACTCGACTCGAGACCAGATCCCAAGCCGTGGGCAGAGGGACCGGTCGGCAACGCCAAGCAGGGGTGCGAGAAGAAGCTCCAGGGATCCCACCATGAACGGTAGCAGCCAAAGGAGGCGACAATCAAGATCAAGCTCGCGAGTCAACGCAGCCGAACATAATCGCCACCACTCTCGAAGCAAGTCGGCTACCCGCCCACAAGACCAGAACGAGCCCAAACAAGTAAGCTGGGCCCAACGGGTCTCTCCCACAGCTCGTTCCCAAACTACCCCTCCAACACCCCCAACCCTACCCCAAAACCCTACTTCTTGTGTGGATTGCAAACATCTGTCTCAACTACTTGAGCAACAAAACACACTAATAGCGTCACTCAAGGCTCGCTTAGATTTACTTGAGCAAACACAGCAACACCCAATGAAAAACGCAAGAAACCGAATCCGGCCACAACAGAGGCCCCTCCCTCTCCTCCTGTGGCGAAAACACAATCGCCTCCGCCACCTAATCGTGGAAGCACTTGATCGGAACGACAGACACGTCACAGCGTACGGTTCCCCAAGGTTATGTCCAATGTTTATCACTTGGAATAAAACAACAAAAGAAGCTCACACTTATCGCAACAATGATGGAGTACAGGTCATTTCGGGAACGAAGGAGAAGGAAATGGGCTGAATTGTAGACCTAAACCTTTGTCATCATCGTGAAAGTTGCGTACAGCTTCGCTACACTCAAGACGTACGTGTTAGGGTGAGCTTCCTTCATTTTTGTTTGCTATCAGATGTTGGAAAATTGCTTCTAGTGGTTCGTTAGAATTGAAATTGTACACCTGAATTGTGCACTGACACAGCAAAGTTGGGTGACGTCTTATTTGAAACGGACACACACAGTACCAACTTTTTACGGTAAATATTATATTTACTCGGGATCCTGTTTGTATGGATAGCTGGCGACTATGTTTCCTGGCACCAAGCACATGGTTACGTGGACGGAGCCTATGAAGGCGTGTTGCTCCTCAAAGTAACCTCACCGTACCACCCTGGGTTTTCATTTTCATTCCACCAAGGTATTTCAGAAGAACTTGTAATGTTGTGTTTTGACCAGGCAAGGAAAATGTATGCTGCGTGTTTAAGCCGTGTGAAATGTATTCAAACGTAGTAGGCATTCATACAAACGCGGGCGCGCTCACGCCTCATACACATACTCAAACATAGAAGGAACGGCGGGCAGCCAAGAACACGAAGGAAGGCAAAGGGGAAAAGGTTGCAGGTCGTTTATTCTACTTGGAAAAGTTGGGGTTATTTTTTATTGTTTCAAAGGTAGAAATAAAGCGCAGAAAAATGGCTGTGGCTTAGCTCAGCTAACCTTGGATATGTAAAGCAAAGGCTCGACTTAGTCTTGTTGAGCCTTCGCTTTGCTTGGTTAACCTCTGATTTAGCTGTCTTTCCGACCATGTCTCAAAGCCTTTCGGTTTTGTGCAACGCTCACAGAAGAGGCCGGGCAAACGTGGCGTTTTCCGGGACGAATGCGGCGGGCCCGACGTTCATTACCGGCAAACGCACACTCCTTTTCCTCGGGCGCGAGACGAGTTACAGCGGCCGAGACGACCCACTTCCACATGCATGGGAGGCTGCGAGGGTGGTGGGCTGCCTCAGCCGCAGCGGCGGCGGCGACCACTGCTTGTTCTGCGCAGAGCAGCTGAAAACGTAGCCTTGTGCGCCGCGCCGACAGCGGGCCTGGCGAAACACGCGATGTGCTTTGAGGAGTGTGTTGCCGGGGGGTGTGTCTTCAGTCAAAAGATGACCTTGCGGATCCTCCGCCAAATCAGTTGACAAGCGTAGCGAAGCTTTACTTTAAAAACATGCGCACAGGGTGGTACTGAACACACGACCTCCAAAATACCGGTCTGGTTTGACCTCCACTGCGGTTCCGGCTAGGCGGCGCTCAACTACACTTTCTTGTGCATCTATGATAAGATAGTTGTTTCCTCCACTTGTGGCTCCTTGCCAGAATTCGTCCAGTCATTTGCAGAAACTGGAACCCAAAAGCGAGCAGGCAATGGTAACCGCTGTCTCCGTGCGTTCCCTCGAAGCACGCTCACGTGACGGATGACCGTTGCTCTTCCTCATGCCCCACCAGCTTGCAAATAGCCTCTCCGCCTTGCGCATCACAGCCGATTGTCATGAAGCTGGCCTCGCTTCTTTATGGTTAAGGGGCTGGACTGCACAGCCCCGACTGTACGACGCGTTATCCAAGACCTGTTCGCTGAATCGCTTCTCCCAGCCCCCCAACCTATACGTGACTATATCCGCCGCTTCACCCTTGGCATCACGCTTATCGTCGTAGCTTGCAAATCCCATTCTAAGAAATCATGGCAAGAATTTCGCACCACAAGTGCAATCGCCCCTAGTGGTACCCATGGAAGCACCCCTCACATTTCCTGCAGCGGTACCAATAACTTGCACTTCAGTGTATCGACGGCTTCCGAGAAGCGCGTCGTAGTCATTACAAAACACAGAACTCAACCGGGCGCACCGCATTTTCTACTGGCACCTGAACAGCTAAATTCTTGGCGGGAAACAGGCAACCGCACCAACTGGTACCGTGCAACATTCCCAGAAATGTCACATGTTTGTACGGTTGGTGGCCACGCCCTGCTAATAATATAAAGGGTGTCTTCGCCTATTGATCTTAGCCGCGTATTTCGCGCATGATGCATCAGTAAAACAAAAAGTCCCTACACTAATGACCAATCGTTTTTTTTTCGAGCTGCCACCGTTGCCTGTATCTAAGCTCCGTGTGTCCCATTCCGCCCACCCAAGGAATAAGAACAAGACCACAGGGGAAACGAGGCTTCCTAGTGCCAAAAGACAACGCCCCAAGCACTCATCATAGGTTAAGTAATATAATCTACCGCAGGTGAAGAAACTACGCGGACGACGTGATCTGCAATTTTCTACGCAGCGACGGAATGAATAGCGGCCGGGACCATTTCGTCCATCAGGTGCTGCTAACGTCTTCTTCGCCATCGCAGCGACCGGGCTTGCTCACCGCCTTGGTTTTCAATGCGACATTTTCTCCTCGCTCGTACACGCTTGCCACAATGGATCGTTTCGCCTTATATTTCTCCTGGCTACGCGGCCCCACCGAAATCCGACCGCCGAGAAACTGACAGCGCCAGCTTCCGATTGAAGAACTAGACCTCATAAACATGCTGAAGTCCTTCTGTCTGGCCCGTTGACGTTAAAGAAGTGGCGAAGGAAGGTGTTGGCGCATTCGCCGTTGTTTATACGGAAGCCGCTGCGTCAACGTAAGGTGAACGACTCTCCCGCCTATTGAGTAAAGTCGAAAGGCCCTTCGGTGACCATTCAGTTGGAAATGAAAGTACGGAAGAGGGTAAACTGCAGAAATGTGCACCGTAAAATTTAAAGCCATCACGTGCGTCATCTAGTTCATTGTCTGCACGTAAGCTTGTCTTGCAATCCTTCTGGAGTGGGGCTTTATGTCTGGTTATCGCGACATATTCGATTGCACTTGTGGGCAAGTAAACTTTCACCGAATGTTTGAGCCGCTGCATAACAATCTTTCGATTATGTTGATGGCTTCCACAGATACCGATATTATTCCTCCATCTGTTCTGTGACCATGAATGTTTGTTGCAGTGCCGGCCATAGAAGCCCGTTGTTTTTACACCGTCTAGCTTTTTTATTTCATTTTGTTTATTTAAAACTGCAAGCCTTTCCCTGGCTCATACAGGCTGGGCGTGCAAATGTAAACACTCGAGTAGAAACCAAGCAATATCGCACGTAACAAAAGAAACAGAATCACAAGATGCTGGTGAAACTAAAACTGAACGATGGAAGCTCTTGCACAAAATCATGGCCAGGTCACAAAACATCATCGTGGCATCAGCAGGTGTTACAGTGATCAGTGTGTTCGGAAGCGCTAACAAACAAAAAACGGCAACTTTTACAATTCATAAAACACTCTTTCTACATTTTCAACAAATGATGCTGCAGAGGAAATGTTAACGCATTCAAGTGGCAGTTTGTTCCACTCTTCCACTGCTGACGGGAATAATGAATGTTTAAAAGTATTACAGCGTGACATGAATGGTCTGACGCACTTATTATGATTGGAAGGATTGGAGTGATGCTTAGGCGGCATTATATAGTTGTCCTTATCTATGTTTAAACCGTTGTGATATGAAAGAAAAAGAAACTTTAAGGAACAGACACGGCGACGGGCTGCAAGGGTCGGTAAGCATGCCCACCTACGCAGCTCAGTGACACTGTTATGCCTCCATACTTTGAATAGATAAAGCGAAGGGCCTTGTGTTGGACGTTTTCTAATTTCTTGGAAAGGTACTTTTGATGGGGTTCCAAACAATGCTGGCGTACGCGAGGATCGGCGTTATTAGAGATTTATATGCTGTCAGTTTTACATTAGAAGGCACCAATGCAAGTTTTCGACGCAGGAACCCTAGCTGGAGATATGCTTTTGTGTATGTGCTTTTTACATGTGATCCCAATTTAGTTTACTAGTAAAAGGTACACCCAGGTATTTAACGGGTTTCTAATTGTCCTGCAAATTCCCCTCCCGTACCATCTTTTATCCTTGAAGTCTGGTCTGGTAATAGTTTATTAGCGATCTGCAGCTCATGTGCTCGCCCGACAGCAGTCCTCGACAGGGTAAGTCTGGGATTCGGGGAAGGGGCTGATGTGAAGGCCATGCCTGACGAACCGCCGCTTACCGTGCGAGGGCACTTAGTGTACGCCAATCCCAAATGTGTTCTTGCCGACAGTAAACAAATACCTCAACCCGACAAAACGCGACAACTTCATCGCCCTTCTGCAATGTTCTCGCGTATTGTTTGATTTCCACCAGGCCCCCTTCGCCCGCACGTCCACAGTTTCCCATGAAAATGAAATTCGCTCCATCGCCCCACTATGCCAGAGACCATATCCTGGCCCAAGTTGGGAGCGCCAACTGATCGGCAAGCAAGTGCGAATAGCCTTTGCGGGACGCAATTTGACCTTTACACAAACACCCTCTGGGCCGCTCCTGTGATACCTGTCTCGAAAAAAGAGGGGTCAATCCGCTCTGCCTTCATTATCGTCGCTGATGAAGATGAAAAGGAAGGACGTTTACCTCCTACATCTGATCGTATTTTACCCTTAGTTTGAATTCTTGACCAGTTTCCCCAATCTGACTTGGCCAATCCCCCAGAGTGGGTACGCGCCACTGATTTTTGGTTCCAACCAACCAACCAACATCTGATCGACGACGTTCTCAACTGCTCAAATGGTAGCGTGTATTCTTGAGAACACCCGCGGTAGGGCAACTGGTAGGTGCCCATGGGTGATGCACAAAGCTCGCTTGTTACACCCGGTGTCATTCTAATTTTGTAATGCGCTAGCAACCATCGAGTGAATGAACAATGGTTTACGCGCCCTCTGAAAATAAGCCTTTTCTGTCTCTAAGTCTTCTTCAGGTTTCGCCAGATTTCAACTAACACCTTAAGTGCTTTGTAGAATTGTTGACAGTCTTTGGATCGGCTGGCTTGCAACTGATCGTTAAAAGGTCGCTTGGCCACTCAGAAGCAAAGAATATCCAGCCATGTCGTTTCCAAACACGGCACTCTTTTTGACATGGATAATCCTCCAAAACCAACCACTCTGAATGGCCTCCGCCCGCGCACAAATCGGTCACGGAGCATAATGTCCAGTGGTGGCATGGTAGGGTTCGCAGGTGGCGTGGCGACTGGGTGTTTGGTAGCTACCATTTTGGTGGGCAGCGTTCTGAATTTTTAATCTGCCCCCAGTTTTTCCGCCCCGCAGCGTAGGCACTGAGAGCTTCTCCCTCCATCTGGTGTCTCTGTTGAAAACGGGCCTGGCTGTACACTTCGGATGGCTTCGGGTCGTGTGCTTCTGCTGTGCCGCAACGATGTGGTCGTAGTCCAGTGCCGCTGGAGTTCTTGGCTGAACCAAGGAGCAGACGATTTAGTATGTCTCCTCCCCACACAGCGTGAGCAGGTGTGCCTGCTTCTTGTCTGTGATGTTCTTGACCTCGAAGTAGAATTGAAGGCGTCCAAACGATTGTCCCCAGGAAACCTCGTTGAAATCATGTAGTCGTTCTCATGCGTGCGTGGAAATTGAGTACCACTCTGCCTTTCAACGCAGGTCGAACATACACTTCCTCATCGCCAATCTTATGTCCACGCAGCCAGTGACCAGCTGACGCAGGGGCACATTTAATATACGCTTTATTCAGCCAAGACGAGCACGGCTTTTTCGATGGTCGGAAGAGCGGTCTCAACGCGTCTCCCCGTCCATTGTCTAGCTCCCCACGGAGAAGGGGCGGCGTCGGCGAGGGAAAAGGTACCCTTTTCGCGGGGAAAACTAATTGGCGCGCTGCATAGAGGCGGCGACACAGAATTGTTCTTCCGCTGTGGAGCACGAACACAACAACAGACTAGCATACGAGAAGCCCAAATTGATAAAATAATTAAAAAAATCCCAACTGCAATCTGCAAACTACCCTCGTTTTAACCCGCTCAGCATTCGCTTCAAGGGTGTCAGCTCTACTAGGAAAGCCTAACAATATCAATAAATATGCAACGTCAATGACAAAAACTATTTCCCGAACCACCACGGGTTGTCTAGCAACGTAATCATTATCTGGGCGTCTTTCTTATTAACTCTCGCATGAGCTGACGGCAATGCTGGCTTCATTCCCTGTAACAAAAGTCGATGGAAAGTACGCTCACAAATCGCCATCGCGCAACGTAACGCCAGCACGACTTCAGACAACTGCGAAAATCTTTGAATCATCCAATGTTGAATACCTTAAGTGCACCTTTCGTAGAGACCTATATATCGGCCACAGTGAAACTCCCTTTTGTTAGAGGTTCAGTTATCACCGCTCTCGTGCAACAAGAGGTGACTAATTGCTTTGGAAAGACGCGTGAACGGTCCCTGTCATGCATTTGAACAGGTAAAAGTCCCATTGCTGGAATTCGTATTTGAAAGGTCCGGTGACCGCAAGATTACGGAGTCGTATTGCCTTTAAATTAGGCGCAGTTTCCCTTGGTATAAAAAAGCTGCGGGAAGCTAACGTGCTTATCTCTCAGTGGAAATTGGCAATTTTTGTGTGGTTACCATGTTGTTTATTAAATCTGTACCAGAATTACTTATTCGAAATTCCAAAAACTCAATAAACCGAAAAGAATTTCCTAATCTTAGAATATTCACTCTTTTATTTAGGTGCAGTAGCCACTTCGTTAAGTTTTTATCGCACTTTGTTCCTTTTTGGGTCATAAAAATACATGCTCACTGGTATTTTTTGGTTGCTTTCTTCTTGTCAATGGTATTACACCACGCGCAACCCACCTCAGCAGACTGGTGATGTCCCCGATTGTATCTGCTATCGCTCCATTGCGCTTTACTTTTGTTGTTTCTTCACATTGGGCACACCAACTTCAAACTTCCTTTGCTATATTTAGGTGCCCCCAACAGGTTCCTTTTACTTCAGCCCTTTCTGTACAGTCATTGACAAAACAAACTTCTGCTTAAAAATATGAACTAGAACACACAAATAGCGCGATTTCTATCCCTGCAAGTCAAAATACGCGTGCGTTAGGTGCGGCAACAAATTTGGGAAATGTGGCTTGGCAAATGTACCAATAGAGCGCCATTATCTTACCTCCACGAACAGTAATTTTCAATTTTGCGCGTTCTGATTGATAGTTTCGTGTTTGCATTTGATTTGTCCATGACTGTGCATCGTGTTTCTCCCGGTTTAAATATCGGCACATTGTACAGAGCAGGACGCGCACCCCCGTTCTCCTTGCAGGTGACACCCAATGTATTCATCGCCTACTCATTTTGTTGCCATCTGGTGCATACATGATACCTGAATTTTGCAAGTATCGTTATCGGCTTTTCGTTGCTATTATGATTTTTCTTACCACTGTTCAACTCGCTTGCTTTTTGTACAACCCCATTTAGTGCCTAATCTCACTTTCAAAACATTTTCGCCCATTTTAGCCTGTTTTAATACGGTATATATGAATGTTATTTCTCTCGGTATGACGGTAGTTTAATGTAGATGTTTTTCAATACGTTATTTCGGGCATCGTTATTTTGATGACTCGTAAGGGACCCTTGTTGCTATTCTGAAGTTTCATTATAAGACCTGTGGAAGTCGGCGGTATCCGAAGCCTGATAACGGAGCTAGGATTCTAAGTCGGGGCTTTGGTTTTAGCGTGGTATCGCTTCTCACGGCCTTGATCTTCCGCCGTACGTGATCGTGCAGTTTGGCGCCACTCTTCTGAAGCATGGCGCAGGCTCAGCTTGGTAAACATTCCAAGAAGTCACGACGGTAATGCAGGATGGTAAAACATGTATAGAAAAGTTCACGTGCGCACACAAAAAGAACGGCAAGAAGGGTGGGCTACTCTACATCGACGTAGTATACGTGTGCGTAAAAAAAGAGCTCAGTTGCAGTTTCAATAGTTCCCTCAAACGTTCACAAAAAGCTTGTCGCCCAAGGTACGTTTAAATCTTTCAGTTAGCCCTGACGTTTTTGAGTGGTAGGGTGTATTCTTCATGCGAACGACTGGCATTAGGCCAGCAGATCTTTCCGAACGTAAGAAGATTCGTTCCTTACAGTGCCACAGAATAGCACGTTAAAGAAGGAAGAGTGCGACGGTGGCAATGAACAGTGCACCTCTTTCCGCAAACCTGTGAGATGACTGACAGCTACAACGAATCAACTATTCCATTTGGCTGTGTTCGGAAGTAGACCGTAAATATCAATTCCAGCTCGCCAAGAGGGCTGTGCGAAACGTGGAAGTGGGCTTCAGTGGGCCGGTGGTAACTTTGGAGAGGCTCGCGAAGCGGGCACTCTGCGTACGAACGCGTGTACTTGATAACTTATGAATATATCCCGCGTCAGTAGCAGCGCACATGGAGCTGTTGATCCGTTTTTAGAAGGCTAGCGTAGGCATACTGTGCGTTTGAACGAAATTGGGCAGCGCTGAACAGCAACCATTTTCTGCCTTCAGATGAGCAGTTACGCCGTAGAGCCGGTCGTGATGTATGGTGCAGTGTCAATACTAACGGTACTGTGCTCGGGACGCTAGAAATGTCAAGGGCCGTGATAGGTCTTGCAAGGTAAAGGCAGTTCACGAATTGTTGCGCTGTTTTGTGGCCGTATTATGTACGACTAGTCAGGCCACGGTGCAGTCTGCAGGGGAAAGGCTATCAGTGTGCACGAAGATGGATGCTCGAGACCGGGTGGAGGGCACTGTGATCGTCGAGGCGAGCAGACATGTTTACACTGGCTCCGGCTTTTCTGATTATTTACGCAGTGTTAATCAACAACAATTCGAGTTTTATTAGTACGAATGTGTCCTCAAAGGTTCGGGGCATCGACCGGTACCAGTTATTACCAAAAGGTATGGTTTTCTTGCCACCTTCTTGGGACTTTTATACTCCGACGATGCGGCGGCTTCGCTAAGCTTAAGCGTGTAGCTGGTTAGGCTTGCCTCCGGCGCACAGGAATCATCGCCCCATGGCTGCGGGTACGCAATAGACCCAGACATAAAGATGTCCACTGGGGATTCGGTCGAGTCCAGTTTCAGCCGGATGTGCCTACGTAGAGGTGCAAGGAGAAGATATTACGCCACAAGAATTCTACGCAGACTATGGCCCTGGGTATAAAGGCCATAACCGGTGAGGGTCATGCCATTTAGCGGTAGAGATCCGCAACGAAGAACTATGCCAGGAATGCGAGGGTTTCGGCAACGAAGAGAGCAAGGATTTTAGACGTTCTCTACTGAAAAGTTCCGTATATACGGAATTGTGGGAATACGGTGTTCATACAGAGTGTTACGCCCCCAAGCGTAATGAATGTAGATATTAGTTCCGCAAACAAGGGAATTATAGGCGTTCGCACAGAATGAATGTTTGGCACAGTTTCCGTGTTCTTATCTTCAATACTAACAAAATCACGCTCCGTATGATTTCCCTATACTGTGTATATACATAATTTATACCGACAATGCTTTCGCGGTTCTAATTATCGAATAGAATTAAAACAGGTGTCAAATTTTTCAACCAGCAAGCACTGTTTCATTTTCGCATGCTTCTCAAAAATGTTTCTGGTTTTGTGGCGGATTTGTGTCATGCTATGAATGTCCTCCGCATTCTCATGGTTCCGTGAATACGGAACGTTTCAGGAGGGTTCTACCAAAGGAGGACATCAATGTCGTGCTGAAGCCCCGGGTGGGCCTGAACATTGCGAAGAACGGGATGACTACAGTTCCGTCGGCCATAACGGCGGCGGCAAAGGTGCCAAGAGCGCAGGGAGCGCCGGACTCGTTGTCCCCGAACGTACAGCAGAACATTGTAGTGGTGAATACACCTAATGACAGGCGACCAAGAAAGTACAACCACATTAAATCTATTTGCATAGACGGCCAGGAGTACAAGGTCGGTGCCTATCGGAATGCGGCGCACGGAACCGTGAAAGCAGTGATCAGAGGGATACCAGTAGAACATACTCGGCAGTTCATTGAGCAGAACATCGTAAACTCAAGAAATTCTTTGGCCCTTGGTGCGTAGAGGAACGGGAACTCGACCACCGTTATCGACGAATTGCGAGGTCAGAAGGTTACGAACTACGTGTGCTACGGCCCGGTAATACCCACATGCAACGTTTAACGGAAGCACTTTCACGTGAGCACACAGTGCGGAAACACAGGGCACCGTTGCGATGTGTACCTGACGCCCAACGCGAAAGTGTGCTTCGATTTCGGAACAACTTTACCCAAGGAAGATTACGATTGTACGCCGAAATGCAGGCTGTGCAGGGGACCGCACATGCCTGGAGAGAAAAAGTGGCAGAATAAGTACAAGGCCCCGCACGTCATGCGGAGGAGACAAGGGGAGCACAAGATGTCTGAAGAGCAACTGCAGCTGTGGGTGCAGCTCGGATCGGGTGATTTTCCATCGCTGACGTAATTGCTTGCGTCATAGGGAAGGCCTCCGCGGCTGGCTGGCGCGCGTCGTGCACCCCATCGAAGTGCAGGAACAGCGAGAGCTGACAGCGCAAGCAGAAGGCAGTCGCAGTCACGAGACTTGCTCAGCTGGGGCAACATTGCGAAGAATAGAACCAAGAAGATCGAGTACAACAACAAGAAGAACGAAGACGAGGCAGCGAGATCCATGAGGGAAGCCAATGAAGTGGTCAGGCGCGAGAACGCCGAGATGAAATCCACCGCCAAGAAAATGTCTTAGAGATAGAGGACATGAAAAGGAGGGTAACTACCCGTACCACCACCGGTACCGAAACGCCGCAAACGGTACCTCGCGCGACCGGCGTAGGCACAGAAGGCGGCACGTCAACGACCCCCGAGACGAAGGGGCCACCACCGAAGAAATGGGCTATCGAGAAGCCACGGGACAGGACTGTTAGCGAGCGAATCGACGCCATGGAGGATCGTTTGAAGAAAATCGAGGCACGCTTTGACAGTTTCAATGAATACATCGATGTGCGCTTCACTGAGCTGGAAGAGTTCAACAAGGCAACGATCTTTACAATGGAGACCGAGAACGCAAAGAGACTCCAATTCATTGAACAAACTCTGAGACCGATTGCGACTCACCCTACGTTTACATCAGTGATGGACCAGCACCACTACAAACAAGAGATAACGCAGCAATCCACACTGACGCAATCATGGCTGTCCCTGCAACAGGAGGGCAGTGATTGAGCAGCACATCGTACAGTGAACAAGGAAATCAGACGCCATAATGCTACAGAAGACGCTCTTCGACGCTCCATCGCTCCCCGGGTACCGAGTCTATACGAAGGCTCCGGTGGTGGACAACGGGAGCAGGGAGATCGGCACGGTGGTCCGGAAGGTACTCACGTTCATGAAGCACGAGATTGCCGCATGCAACATCGAACATGCGTTCATCGAGATAATCCCGGAGGAGAAATGCAAGGGCAGCTTGTTCTGCTCAATGTCTAGAGTGACCTGTCTGAACGGAATCAGAAGTTCAAGACGCCCTTGCGCAAGGCGTGTACCGCTACAGGAAGCCACACGGTGTTAGCGTGCGGCGACTTGAACGCGCTGACCGGGCGGGCGGATACAGCAAGCACACAGCCAAAGGGCGAGATCTGTTTGAAGACGCGATGGACCTCCACTTTACACTGATACGGAAAGGACGCATCCGACCAGACTCTGGAATTCGGTGTCTAGGGAAACGATGCCTGACCTAACATTCGTGAAGAACGACGAGAAGGGCGCAGACTGCCTGGCGCAACACGGGGGACGATCTCGGTAGCGACCACGTCATCGTGGAGATCATAATACGGGGGAACGACGAAAAAAGCAAGGAATATAGATGGATGGACTGGGTTGCGTTTCGTGACCTACTGCCGTTGGTCGACGACAGCGAGATCGTGGGCATCGAGGAGTGCACCGCGAAGATCGAGGTGCGACTGAAGGAGGTAACTAAAACGATATAGATAGAAGCGGAGGTACTTAGGGTCGACAACTGACTGGCTCATCTCATCGAGGCCAAGCAGTCTATACTTAGCAAGTGAAGACGCAGCGGCTCAACCGCAGGTTATGTAAGAAAGTGGCGGAGGTCAGCAGAGCCCTCGAGTACCCCTGACGAGTGATCTGCGCGCTGCAGTGGAAGGAGATCTGTAACGCCGCGGATGGGCAGAAGAAACTACGGCAAGACCTGGAACCTGATGCGGTATCTGCTCGACCCACCAGCACGCCTACCTTGCGAAGCTCATGCACTGGGCGGTTCGGAATCATAGGGAAGCAGAGGTCGGAAGAATCGACAAGTACCTGCCGGTAACGCCCGCGGTGGAAAATCCCTCTTACAGGGGTGTGTCCAACGAGAGCCTCGCACGGGGCATAGCTGTTGAGGAGGTGAGGACGGCTCTGCACGAGCTGAAAGGTAAGTCCGTGGCTGGACTGGAGCGCGTCACGACCAAGGCGCTCAGGAACCTGAACGACGACGCAATCGAGAAGCTGACCGAGTACTCCAGTGCTGGAATTCGGGAACGCTGCCAAAGCAGTGGAAGACGGCTAGGACCATCCTCATTCCAAATCGGACGAGCTGCTAAGTACGGACAGCCTCCCCCCATTTTGCTGACGTCGTGCGTGGGCAAGGTGATGGGGCGCATCCTGATGAACCGGTGGCAAGACGACCTGGAGCGGCTCCGGCTGTACCCCGTGTTGGTCACCGGGTTCAGGAAGCACCTGAGCACGCAGGTCGCGGTGATATTACTCAAGAATGAGATCGTCGACGACAAAGTCAAGGCGCAAGGTAACAAGCCATCCAGGGCTGGATATGCAGAGCGCCTTCGACAAGGTGAATCACTCCGCTATGCTTTCCCAGGTGTCGAGACTCAGCATTCGCGAACGGTCATACAATTACATACGAGACTTCGTGAGGGGCCGGATGTTCGGGCTTCGTGCAGGCGATACTTCACCTGCAAGAGAAGTGGGTCGGCAGCATGGGGACCCCGCAGAGGTCTGTCATCTCGCCGCTGATGTTCAGCCTGGTGATGATCGGGGGCACCGAGTGGCTAGAGAATATTGAGGGCGTCAGCTACACCATTTACGCACACGATATTATGCTGTTGGTCCCAGGAGGCAGTGACGCTGACATTGAGGGCAAATTGCAGGAAGCAATCGACGCAATTGAGGACCAGCTCGACAGTTCCGACAGTCCGAGCAAGTCGGACCTGCTGGCGATACCACAGAATAGGGCGGACCGAACCATATATAAACCAAGAGGGTTCGAGATCAAGGTCGTGAAGAGGAGCGGCCAAATGATCACCGAGGTTGGTAACAACCGGGCTCTGGATATGGTGGTCGAGAAGCAGTGGAGAAAGGGTGAAACCGTCCCTTGGCTGACCGCCAAGGTGGCCGACGCGATACGACTCGTCAAGAGGTCGCCAACCGCGACGTAGGGATGAGGGAGGAGAGTCTGATCAGGCTCGTCCAATCTTTTGTAGAGTCACATCGCGTACGTTGCAGCATACCATAAGTGGCTGCAGATCGAGCGCCGTCTCAGACCGAGCCGCCTTTAAGATGGCGCTCGGGTTGTTCGAGGGCAGGAGTACGACCATATTCCTGACCCTGGGCGTGCACAACATGTTTTAAAATATCGCCGAAGCATAGGACACCGCCTAGCTGGAGCTGCTATCTACGACCGAGGTGAGCTGGAGGATAGTGCGAGACCTGGGGTACGAGACGGCGGCAGGGAACGCGATCAGCTGAGTTCCCATCCCCGATGAGATCCGGTGCCGCATCAGGGTGGATCCTGTACCGGGGAGCGTGATTCCGGAGTACAACAGGGGCAGACAAGGGGCGAGGGCAAAAACCCTCATCAATTTACACGCAAGGGACGGGCACGCTAGGTAGGTGGGGGCGGTGTAGTATCAATGAGAGCGAAAAGCAGCGGCCGGTGCCACGAGGGCGGGGCGAGCGTTCCAGTAAAGGCGGCGTCTGAGGCTGAGGAGGTGGTCATCACCCTGACCATTGCCGACGCTGGGTGCAACACCATGCTGAGTGACTCAAGGAATGCGGCGCCAAATTTCGTCAGGGGCCGAGTATGAAAGAAAGGCGAGCGCGTGCTGCGGACAGCGAGGTTACAGCAGGAAAACCGAACACACCACTGAAGTGGTTTCCGGCGCACACAGGGCAGTACGCGTCGCAACAAGCGACCACCACAACGAGAAGGCACACGCGGCGCGCGAGAGATATCCAACCGCGCCACCGCAACCAACCCTCCGTATTGGTGCATTGGTAGATTGGACCGCATGACAGACCATTATGAACTCACAAATTTCTACTGCCTGGCTCTAAGGACTCAACCGGGACGGAGCCGCGCAGAGGCGGTGGTGTTACGACAGCTGCAGACTGGGTCGCTGCCCACCCCGGTTCTCATTCAACACTCATATCCAGAATCCTACCCAACCGACACGCGCCGGGTGTGCCAGCAGGGGAGAGCGGACTTTGCGCACGGTTTCTGGGGCAGTATTAGTTTACGGAGCGAGAGACAACCAGAAGAGGAAGACTGTTATCGAGGCTAGAAGCTGCGATGGCGAGCTACGACCAGGAAGAAAAAGTATGGGCCGTCCAGAAGGTCCTGGAGGCTCTCGAAAGGCAGAAGCGAAGCGAAAACGTCGGGGAGGTGCTTACAGGGGCGACGAATTGCGGAAGAAGTGGACGCGGACGCCGAGTAGAGGACACCGCCAGGATAACGTAGATGCCCGCGTTGCGGCGCTCTAGAGCATTCATTTGAGCGCTATAAATAAAGTTGTTTCCATCCATCGATAGAGACTGTGAATCTCCATCACTGTGTTTGAGTCGACTCCGATATACGACTTCAATGTCGTATTCCTGAAGTCATAGATAACGTCTAAGTCAACTGGAAGGATATTTCCCTGAGGACAGCCCAGAGAGAGCATGGCACTTCCTGACGACCTTGAATGAATGACCCTAGTGGCAAAGACCAATCTGGTGGATTTCCAAAAGGATCTCCAAACTATCCTTTTCTATGACGGAACAGTTCCGGTCCACATTCGTTTGAGGGCGGCTGGCGAATGCAACGAAATATTCATCGAAGCCTTATTTGTGCTGGTGGAGAACGACGCTGAGACTAACGCCGCTGGCCTCCATTTGCGCTTGGTCAGGTGCATGCGGTTAAAAATGGCGCAGTAATGTTGGTGACATAATCAGGCTTCACATAGATAAAATGCCCTTTCCCAAGCAGGCGACCAGTTGGGAAGGTCTTCGTTCCGGAAGAGGAGGTGGTTTAAACGGGAGACAACGGTGGTAAAGTTTTGGACTAATGGTCGAAAATACCAATAGAAGACAACAGAGCCTCGGAGGCCATTCAGAGTGGTTGGTTTTGGAGGATTATCCATGTCAAAAAGAGTGCCGTGTTTGGAAACGACATGGCTGGATATTCTTTGCTTCTGAGTGGCCAAGCGACCTTTTAACGATCAGTTGCAAGCCAGCCGATCCAAAGACTGTCAACAATTCTACAAAGCACATAAGGGGTTAGTTGAAATCTGGCGAAACCTGAAGAAGACTTAGAGACAGAAAAGGCTTATTTTTAGAAAGCACGTAAACCATTGTTCATTCACTCGATGGTTGCTAGCGCATTACAAAATTAGAATGACACCGGGTGTAACAAGCGAGCTTTGTGCATCACCCATGGGCACCAGTTGCCCTACCGCGGGTGTTCTCAAGAATACACGCTACCATTTGAGCAGTTGAGAACGTCGTCGATCAGATGTAGGAGGTAAACGTCCTTCCTTTTCATCTTCATCAGCGACGATAATGAAGGCAGAGCCGGATTGACCCCTCTTTTTTCGAGACAGGTATCACAGGAGCGGCCCAGAGGGTGTTTGTGTAAAGGTCAAATTGCGTCCCGCAAAGGCTATTCGCACTTGCTTGCCGATCAGTTGGCTCTCCCAACTTGGGCCAGGATATGGTCTCTGGCATAGTGGGGCGATGGAGCCAATTTCATTTCCATGGTAAACTGTGGACGTGCGGGCGAAGGGGGCCTGGTGGAAATCAAACAATATGCGAGAACATTGCAGAAGGGCGATGAAGTTGTCGCGTTTTGTCGGGTTGAGGTATTTGTTTACTGTCGGCAAGAACACATTTGGGATTGGCGTACACTAAGTGCCCTCGCACGGTAAGCGGCGGTTCGTCAGGCATGGCCTTCACATCAGCCTCTTCCCCGAATCCCAGACTTACCCTGTCGAGGACTGCTGTCGGGCGAGCACATGAGCTGCAGATCGCTAATAAACTATTACCAGACCAGACTTCAAGGATAAAAGATGGTACGGGAGGGGAATTTGCAGGACAATTAGAAAGTAAACTAAATTGGGATGCACATGTAAACAGCACATACACAAAAGCATATCGCCAGCTAGGGTTCCTGCGTCGAAAACTTGCATTGGTGCCTTCTAATGTAAAACTGACAGCATATAAATCTCTAATAAGGCCGATCCTCGAGTACGCCATCATTGTTTGGAACCCCCATCAAAAGTACCTTTCCAACAAATTAGGAAACGTCCAACACAAGGCCCTTCGCTTTATCTATTCAAAGTATGGAGGCATAACAGTGTCACTGAGCTGCGTAGGTGGGCATGCTTACCGACCCTTGCATCCCGTCGCCGTGTCTGTTCCTTAAAGTTTCTTTTTCTTTCATATCACAACGGTTTAAACATAGATAAGGACAACTATATAATGCCGCCTAAGCATCACTCCGTTCCTTCCAATCATAAGTGCGTCAGACCATTCATGTCACGCTGTAATATTTTTAAACATTTATTATTCCCGTCAGCAGTGGAAGAGTGGAACAAACTGCCACGTGAATGCGTTAACATTTCCTCTGCAGATTCATTTGTTGAAAATGTAGAAAGAGTGTTTTATGAATTGTAAAAGTTGCCGTTTTTTGTTTGTTAGCGCTTCCGAACACACTGATCACTGTAACACCTGCTGATGCCACGATGATGTTTTGTGACCTGGCCATGATTTTGTGCAAGAGCTTCCATCGTTCAGTTTTAGTTTCACCAGCATCTTGTGATTCTGTTTCTTTCGTTACGTGCGATATTGCTTGGTTTCTACTCGAGTGTGTACATTTGCACGCCCAGCCTGTATGAGCCTGGGAAAGGCTTACAGATTTAAATAAATAAATAAAATAAAAAAACTAGACGGTGTAAAAACAACGCACTTCTATGGGCGGGCATTGCAACAAACATTCATGGTCACAGAACAGATGGAGGTATAATATCGGTATCCGTGGAAGCCATCAACTTAATCGACAGATTGTTCTGCAGCGGCTCAAACATTCGGTGAACGTTTACTTGCCCACAAGTGCAATCGAATATGTCGTGATAACCAGACATAAAGCCCCACTCCAGAAGGATTGCAAGACAAGGTTACGTGCAGACAATGAACTAGATGACGCACGTGATGGCTTTAATTTTTTCGGTGCACATTTCTGCCGTTTAATCTCTTTCGTACTTTCATTTCGAACTGAATGGTCACCGAAGGGCCTTTTTACTTTACTCAATAGGCGGGAGAGTCGTTCACCTTACGTTGACGCAGCGGCTTCCGCATAAACAATGGCGAATGCCCCAACACCTTCTACCGCCATTTCTTTAACGTCAATGGGCCAGACAGAAGGACTTCAGCATGTTTATGAGGTCTAGTTCTTCAATCGGAAGCTGCCGCCGTCAGTTACTCGGCGGTCGGATTTCGGTGGGGCCGCGTAGCCAGGAGAAATATAAGGGGAAACGATTCATTGTGGCAGGCGTGTACGAGCGAGGAGAAAATGTCACATTGAAAACCAAGGCGGTGAACAAGCCCGGTAGCTGCGATGGCGAAGAAGAGGTTAGCAGCACCTGATGGACGAAATGGTACCGGCCGCCATTCATTCCGTCGCTGCGTAGAAAATTGCAGATCACGTCGCCCGCGTAGTTTCTTCACCTGCGGTAGGTTATATTACTTAACCTATGATGAGTGCTTGAGGCGTTGTCTGTTGGCACTAGGAAGCCTCGTTTCTCCTGTGGTCTTGTTCGTATTCCTTGGGTGGGTGGAATGGGACACGCGGAGCTTAGATACAGGCAACGATGGCAGCTCGAAAAAAACGATTGGTCATTAGTGTAGGGACTTTTTGTTTTACTGATGCATCATGCGCGAAATACGCGGCTAAGATCAATGGGCGAAGACACCCTTTATATTATTAGCAGGGCGTGGCCACCAACAGTACAAACATGTGACATTTCCGGGGATGTTGCACGGTACCAGTTGGTGCGGTTGCCTGTTTCCCGCCAAGAATTTAGCTGTTCAGGTGCCAGTAGAAAATGCGGTGCGCCCGGTTGAGTTCTGTGTTTTGTGATGACTACGACGCGCTTCTCGGAAGCCGTCGATACACTGAAGTGCAAGTCATTGGTACCGCTGCAGGAAATTGGTACCGCTGCAGGAAATGTGAGGGGTTCTTCCATGGGTACCATTAGGGGCGATGGCACTGGTAGTGCGAAATTCTTGCCATGATTTCTTAGAATGGGATTTGCAAGCTATGACGATAAGCGTGATGCCAAGGGTGAAGCCGCGGATATAGTCACGTGTAGGTTGGCGGGCTGGGAGAAGCGATTCAGCGAACAGGTCTTGGATAACGCGTCGTACAGTCGGGGCTGTGCAGTCGAGCCCCTTAACCCTAAAGAAGCGAGGCCAGCTTCATGACAATCGGCTCTGATGCGCACGGCGGAGAGGCTATTTGCAAGCTGGTGGGGCATGAGGAAGAGCAACGGTCATCCGTCGCGTGAGCGTGCTTCGAGGGAACGCGCGGAGACAGCGGTTACCACTGCCTGCTCGCTTTTGGGTTCCAGTTTCTGCAAACGACTGGACGAATTCTGGCAAGGAGCCACGAGTGCAGGAAACAACTATCTTATCATAGATGCACATGAAAGTGTAGTTGAGCGCTGCCTAGCCGGAACCGCAGTGGAGGTCAAACCAGACCGGTATTTTGTAGGTCGTGTGTTCAGTACCACCCTGTGCGCATGTTTTTTTAAACTAAAGCTTCGCTCCGCTTGTCAACCGATTTGGCGGAGGATGCGCAAGGTGATCTTTTGACTGAACACACACCCCCCGGCAACACACTCCTCGAAGCACATCGCGTGATTCGCCAGGCCCGCTGTCGGCGCGGCGCACAAGGCTACGTTTTCAGCTGCTCAGCGCAGAACAAGCAGTGGTCGCCGCCGCCGCTGCGGCTGAGGCAGCCCACCACCTTCGCAGCCTCCAATGCATGGGGAAGTAGGTCGTCTCGGGCGCCGTAACTTGTCTTGCGCCCGAGGAAAAGGAGTGTGCGTTTGCCGGGAATGAACGTCAGGTCCACCGCATTCGTCCCGGAAAACGCCACGTTTGCCCGGCCTCTTCTGTGAGCGTTGCACAAAACCGAAAGGCTTGGAGACTTGGTCGGGACGACAGCTAAATCAGAGGTTAACCAAGCAAAGCGAAGGCTCAACAAGACTAAGTCGAGCCTTTGCTTTACATATCCAAGGTTAGCTGAGCTAAGCCACAGCCATTTTTCTGCGCTTTCTTTCTGTCTTTCAAACAATAAAAAATACCCCCAACTTTTCCAAGTAGAATAAACGACCTGCAACCTTTCCCCCTTTGCATTCCTTCGTGTTCTTGGCTGCCCGCCGTTCCTTCTATGTTTGAGTATGTGTATGAGGCGTGAGCACGCCCGCGTTTGTATGAATGCCTACGGCGTTTTAATAAATTTCACATGGCTTAAACACGCAGCATACATTTTCCTTGCCTGGGCAAAACACAACATTATAAGTTCTTCTGAAATACCTTGGTGGAATGAAAAGGAAAACCAAGGGTGGTACGGTGAGGTTACTTTGAGGAGAAACCCGTCTTCATAGGCTCCGTTCACGTAGCCTTGTCCTTGGTGCCAGGAAAAATAGTCGCCAGCTATCCATACAAACAGGATTCCGAGTAAATATAATATTTACCATAAAAATTTGGTACAGTGTGTGTTGGTTTCAAATAAAACGTCACCCAACTTTGCTGTGTCAGTGTACAATGCAGGTGTACAAGTTCAATTCTAACGAACCACTAGAAGCAATTTTCCAACATGCGATAGCAAAAAAAAATGAAGGAAGCTCACCCTAACACGTACGTCTTGAGTGTAGCGAAGCTGTACGCAACTTTCACGATCATAACAAGGGTTAGTTCTACAATTCAGCCCATTTCCTCCTCCTTCGCACCCGCAATGACCTGTACTCCATGATTGTTGCGATAAGTGTGATTTTCTTTTGTTGTTTTATTCGAAGTGATAAAGAGTGGACATAACCTTGGGGAACCATACGCTGTGACGTGTCTCTCGTTCCGATCAAGTGCTTCCACGATTAGGTGAATGCTAGAATTTTTACCAATCTTTACCAATCTCCAGAAGTGGTTTGTTTGGCTTGAGAAACGTGCGCAAGGGAGGCTGGGCGGTCGTCGCATGCGTACATGAGCAATACCCATTTTCTTGGTTTTGTTAACTGCCGGGCGGTCACCGCGGGGCGCGCGCTCACGTACACTCGCTCGGCAATTTCTTGCTGTTCGAAACGGCGGACAGGAAAAATTGTTATTTTCTAAGCAGCTTCGCTGTTTAGAGAAGTTGCCCATTCCCCTAGAAATAACGCCGATGTCGCGTCGTTGCTGGCGTTACATCTCTGGTCTTGTTAGGACATGCATATTAACAAGAGAAATAAACTCACTTCAGCAACAGTCAGCGGGAACGCAGCTAAAAATCCGTGCCAGATCTTGCCCTGAAGATTACAGAAAACACAAAATAAACACGAAAAATGAGTCTACGGATTTCCGAGCAAAGTTATATAATGGTAGCAGCCAAAGTGAGAGGAAATTTTTATTAGTTATTCTACTAGAAGTCATCGCCATCATCAGCAGCTGCTGCAGTTTACTCAAGTCCACTGCAGGACGAAAACGTCTCCCTCAAAACTCTAATCACTCCTGTGCTGCCCTTTTTGGGTCTACAGTTTACTGCCGAAATTCCGTATTTCATCCCTCCATTGTGTTATTGACCTTCCCCTTCTTCTCTACTTATCTCTTGGTATACACTCTGTTACACTAATTGTCCATCGGTTGCTTTACGTCTCGCTACATGGCCCGCCCAAACCCATTCTTTGTATTTATTTGTGCTATGATATTGTAAACTCAAATTGGTTCTCCCATCCAGTACCCTACGGAATATTTGGGCCCAGCCCATTCCGCCGTGTGTTGCAATGAAGCTGCCCGAGCATCAACGAAATCAAACAGCACTGGCGCGTGGAACGCCTCACTAAAGAACAAGAACACTACCTCCGAAGCATCCAAACGAGCACATTTCCCCAACCCGCTAGAACCCACATTCTGGCCCTCACGCTGTACTCATCGCAGCGCCGCTTCTAGGAGGCTCCGGGCAACCTTTTACCGTCGGTTGTGGAGCTCTGATAAGAATTCTCCTACCCCCTGCTATTCCCTTCCCCTGAGGACTCAGAGAGAGCATTGTCCAGATCAGACCCTGACGACCAGCTTTGTCTGGGGCAGAGAGCCCAAAAAACAACGACGGACTCAAGGGGTCCTCAGAATGAGGATGCTTCCCTATGGACGACAACTTTAAAGAGACGTTATTCTTCCTCATCATGCTATGTGGAAGTGTTATTCCTGAGGTTATTCGTTCTCTCGCTTGTTTAGCTCCCCAAGTTTGCGTTCTAGTTATTAAGTAGTTGCGCCAATTTTAAGCTGCATATTTCATAGCCAGAAGTTGGCGCTGGTTGTGGATTTATATTTTGAGTGACAGAGGTAGCTTACTTTTTATTATTTTGGAGTGCTTGCCAAATGCTCCACAACCCATGCCTATTCTGAGACGGATTTCCCTCTCCTCCTTCTGTCCGCACTAAATACACAATCGAGGTAGCGATATTCTTTTACTTCGAGTATTTCGTTCCCTATGCTTAAGAGAACGTTTTTAGGATGCTTATTCCTCGTTGCTTTAGATTTACTCATATTTGGTTTTAGCTCCACGGCCGTGCTTTCTAGTTGTTTCCCAAGCATGGTTTGCATGTCTTCTGCAGTATGACGCATCAAGAACATGTCGTCCGCGAACCTCAAATGGCTCAAGTATTCTAAGTTTATTCGGTTATACTCCCTCCAGTCATGCTGTGAATACGTTGGGAGAGATGCTATGCCCCTGTAATACTCTACTCTGGATCTGAAAAATATCGCTTAGATTCTGGGTTGTTGTCCTGCCTGTACACTCCTTATACATATAACTTGTAGAATTCTCATGCAAGTTTCCTCTATTCTGTGGTCTTGAAGTGCTTCTAAAACCGCCGCCGCTAGTACGGAATCACACGCTTTCTTATATTCTACAAATGTCATGTAACGAGGTTTAGTTTCCTCTGCGGATTCTTGTATAACTTGATTGACGGCATTGATGTGATAGAAACATTATTGCCCTACATTTTATAGTTTGGTTGTAATATCAATAGCTAATGGCATTTTCGTTCCGCAAATGTCTATAAGCGTTTACTTGCTGGAATGAACACCCACACCAAAATAAGTGCATTGTGTAGAGAACAGATAACTCAAGTCGTGGCTACATCGAAGCACTAGGCAACTAAAATAACCTGTATACGGAATGTAGTGTTTTGCAAGCAATTAGGATGTTCCCCTATAATGGTTTAGAGTTGCCTTGGGCTATATGTGATTCAACTGGGGATGGACGGCTTGCAACCTTAACGCCTCGGGGATGTTTAGTTAGGGTGTTTTGCACTAACAGGTCACTTCACCAAGAGAGATATTTATTTATTTATTTACAAGTAGCTTACAAGCCCCTGGTTAGGGCATTGTGTAAGGGGGCTAACAAAGGCATGTACAACGAGTAAACGGGAGAAAGGTGCCAAAACGTAAGCGCGAAGCATGAGTAACAAAGAAACAGGAACATAGTATGTATAAATTGGCATCATACATCCTCACCGAACGACTAAAAAGATGCAGTTCGTGGCACACAGCAGTTAGGAAAGTGTACAATATGTGTAACGTTAAACTGGCACAGATTGTGGTATACTAAACAGGGAAAGTCATGACACCGCTTGCATGAAGTGTGAACAGTTCGTTGAGATAAGCCTTAAACCAACAAAAATTAGTATAAAAACAAGGGGGCATAGCGCTTAGAAAAAAATATTTTTTCAGAGCACTATAAATGCCATATACAAATACGAACGAAGCAGTGAACACACAATTATGTATCGAACTGTAAGATTAATTTGTTGCGGAAGGAAACTGGGTTAGTTTCAGATACTAAGTTATCTGGAAGATCATTCCACAGCGTGAAGGCTCGAGGCAATGCGGATGCGTTAAAGGAGTTCGTTTCATGCTATATGCGCGAGACACCACGCCGGTTGTGTAGTCAAGTTGATAAGTAGAAGGGTTGCTCAATTAAAAGTCTGGTAATTTTAGTGCTAATCACGTATTTAATAAACAGGCATAAAAGAGCAATTTTGCGGCGAGGAGATAATAATTGTAATGTATAATTCATTTTAAGTTGTGTTACACTGCTTCAAAAATTTTAATTACGAGAAATGAATCGGACGGCCCTATTTCGAACTGCCTCGATCATGTTGGTTAAGTAATTTTGGTGGGGGGACCAGATTGATGAGGCACATTCGAGTTGAGGACGAACATAAGTTTCGTAGTCTAGTTTTGGGACATCACCTGGGGAGGAATGTAGGTTACGGCGTAGGTATCCGAGTGATATCGAGACATTTGCGCAGATATTGGTGATGTAAGAGGACCATAAAAGATTTTGTGTGAAGTGTACGCCCAAAAATTTGTATGTGAAAACATGTTAGAGCAGTTGGTAATTTATATGGTACGGAAAAATGGAGGGTCATGCTTACGACTAAATGGGATGGTTTTGTATTTCGATGCGTATAAAACCATTTCCCACGTCTCACGCCATTTGACAATTACGTCAAGATTTTTCTGTAGTGCGTAATGATCGGTAACGTATTTGATAGAATGGTAGATTATGCAGTCTTCATCAAATATTGGTATCAATGATGTACCGCCCTTAGTCAAGTCGTTAATAAAGATAATAAATAGCGGGGCGAGCACGCTGACTTGTGGCACCCGGGAAGTTACATCGCACATTCACGACGAATTATTGATGACAGTAAACTGTTGCCGGAGAGAAAGAAAATTTCGAAGCCATGATAACGTTAGTGAGTCTAATTGAAGAACAGATAGCTTTGAGATGAGGCGGTAGTAGGGTACACAGACGAACAGTTTAGAAAAGTCGAGAAAAATGCAGTTCATTTGGAGGTTATTATTCATGTTCGAGTGATGGTCAGTCGTGAATTCTATCAGTTGTGTCTCGCATGACCAACCTTTTCTAAACCCATGTTTGTTGCGGAAAAAGAACTGGTTGGACTCAAGATGGTTGTAAATGTGCGAAGCGATAATGTGTTCTGATATTTTGCAGCAAATGAATTTAAGTGAGATTGACCCGCCGCGGTGGCTCAGTGGCTAAGGCGTTGCGCTGCTGAGCACTAGGTCGTGGGTTCGATTCCCGGCCGCGGCGGCCGCTTTTCTGATGGAGGCGAAAAGCAAAAACGCCCGTGTGTACGAGATTTCGGCGCACGTTAAAGATCCCCAGGTGGTCAAAATTAATCCGGAGCTCTCCACTACGGCGCGCCTCATCGCCTGCGTTGCGTCGGCGCGTTAAACCCTTCAATCAATTAAGTGAGATTGGACGGAAATTTTTGGGTAAATGTTTGTCTCCAGATTTAAAACATGGGGTAACTTTGGCAAATTTCTAGTCATCAGTTATCTGTCCAGACTCTAAAGATTGTTGAAAAATATGGCACAGACGTTTACTTATAGTGGAAATGGTGTTTTTTAGTCCTTTTGAGTTAATATTATCAGCGCCAGTGGTGCTGGACAGCTTCAGCTTGGTTATCAGACATTCTATACCTTGTACCGTAACTTCAATAGGTCTTATGCACTGGTAATCGTAATCTGGCAGGGTAGGCAATGTGGGTTCGTCTTCCCGAGTAAACATTCAGGCAAAAAGCGCATTAAAAGCAGTACAACTTTGGTTGTTAGAAAGAGGTTCTTGATCCTCATCATGTTAGGTAATGGGTTAGCATCACGATTGCGACATATTTCACGGCAGAATTTTTTGGGTTAGGTTTTAGAAGGGAAGCCAGGTCTGGTGAAAAATATTTAAATTTAGCGGAACGTAGAGCTGCGCAGTAGACATATAAACACTGCTTATACTTCCCTCACGCACTTACTGTGCGCATGCGTTTAGCAGTTCCGTACAAACGTTTTTTTATTTCTTAACTGACTGAGTGACGTAGAGAACCAGGCATTGCATTGGTCATTAGATATCAAAACCAGGGAAATGTAGTTATTATTGCCGCGAACCATACATTGGGTTTGTTTATTTGTGTTTTGCTTTACCCGCCCGGCTGCGCCGGTCTGTGTTATCTCTTCGCCAAGGGAAGCGCGTGTTCCATTCTTTCTTTCTGTGCCGCATGTGTTATCTGTTGTGATAGGGAGAACATTCCGATCTAACGTGAACAGCCCAGAATAATCTTCTTGGATCTACTGTGTTCTCGATGTGAATCGACGTTTCGAGAACCACGCGCGCCGAAAGATAAAAAGCCTGCAGTGCGGACGCCGGGGCATTCGATTCTGCGACGCTCGCCGACGCAAGTCACTTTGTTGACCGCTGCTTCGCCGCCCTGTATTCTTTTGAGTTGTTAGGGGAGCACAAGTTCGCTCCATAAACGTGTTTCTCATTCAAGACAAGTGCATCGTCCTTGTCTTCGTGACAATATTCAAGATAATCATTTTGTAACGGAAAAGTACCCAGTTGTCATGGAACGAACGATTACTAAACGAGGGAAAAAATACCTGGGTAAAGAGTATTTCAAATTCATTGTTGATTTCAGCATAGTTAGTTTTAGCACAGTCACGACTTTTTTTGGTAGTTTTTCCGGGAAACATTACAGGAAGATCAAAGGTTACTTAAGAAGTCTGTGATCTCTTAAGACCTTCCGGTAAAGACTTCCACGGCTGTATCAGGGGCTGAGGTCAGTATTAAGTAAAAGATACTGTTTTCACGAGTGGGTTTTTTGGCCACCTGTATAACAATAAAGTCAAGAGTTAGGCTGATAAACTCGGTTGATGTGTTACAAGGAGAGAACAAAGGTCCCAATCAATCTGCGGACGGTTAAAGTCTACAAAAAGAAAGACATTTTAGTATGGCACAAATTCATGGCATCAGCAATACTTCTCTCAATTCATTGATAAAACAACTATTGGAATCGGTTGGGCGGAAACTATTTCCTACAAGAACAACGTTAGTAGGGCTTGTTTTGCAAGTGACCCAATGTATCTCAAGTGCCGGCTTTGTGTTGACAACGTAAGAAGAAACTGTTTTACGAACACCCAAAGAAACACCACCACCTCTTCTGTAAGCGCGGTCTTTACAGTAGATACTAAAGGTGTTAAAATTTGGGAAAATCTCGTTTTCATAATATCAGGGTGCAGCCACCTCTCAGTAAGTGCGAGGACGTCAGATTCCTTGTCGTCTAGCAGGAAACCTATATATTCTTTTTTAGGCAGTAGGCTACGTATGTTTGTAAACATAAATGGTAATGAAGTTTTGTTAGCAAGGGTGTTATCTTGGGGACGCTCTTCAGCGCACGTGTTGCTGCGGCTTTTGATATTGCGCTTCGTAAGAGGCGGGGTAAGTAAGCGCTACCTTGTCGAGAGTACCTCTTGGTTTGTGATACTATCAACCACACATGTTTTTTTGTCCATGTGTAAATTGTCGACCGCTAAGTAAAATGTGGTGTTCGGGGCCTTGGCAAAGTTGTACTACTTTTTCTTTATTTGTCTAGAAGTAAAAAAGAAACGTTCACCGATAGACAACCTGTTCATTTAAGTTTTCGCGCTTACGACAGAATTTCCGGTTCATCTTTGAAAAAGGCTAATTTTGCTATTATGGGCCTGTTTTTACGTAGTGTGTATTGGCCTAGGTCCGCGATAAAAATGCGTGCTTTCTGGATAACTCTAATTTGGTGGTGGACAGATTGATTATTTTTTCTTCTGATTCGGCCCAATCTTCCTCGGGATCATCATCGAGTCGAGAAAACAGCAAGGTTCACCTTCGCTGTCTATTTTCTGCGTCATTGCAACGGGACGCGATAGTTCTAACTTGACCAGAAAGTTCAAGAATTGCTTTTTCGGCAGTCTTAGTATCAGCTCTACTGTGGGAGGCATAGTTTGATTCTACTGATACAAACTCTGCTTTCAGCGCAGAGATTTGATTAACATAAGCTCCCTGTATATCTTTGATGCATTTAAGTTCTGCCATCAGCGCCTCATTTGTCTCCTCAAGCTTGCGGATAGTCTCGAGAGCTGCAGAAAAAGCCTCTTCCTCGGTTTTGCTCATCGCCCCGGTGTATGATTCGACATGACCCGAAAGCATCAGTAGAAGGCTGAACAAGCAAGAGCCCATGTCACGCAAAAATGGCACTGTTCGCTTCAGCTGATGAAACAACTCTGATGAAATCACGTGGTTCATAGATAATGTGACCTAAAAAGAAATCCACGCAGACAGTTTGTTGAACTACATTTTTGCGCAATGCTCATAGCAAAGATATAATCAACATGCAGCCAGTGCAATAGAAAGGCAGTTTGTGTGGCTCTCGATGAAGCGGTGCTTTGGTGGGTGACCTACTCCGCCCAGTACCTCTAGCTAACGAAGACAAAGAAAGACACCCTGAACAGGATGCTGCGTAAAGCAACCAAGCAGGTTATCGGCATGCCGATCTACCCATCCACGCAGAAACTACTGGACATGGGCGCTCACAACACGGTGGAGGAGCTGATCGAGGAGCACGTGTCAAACCAAAGGGAACTGCTAAGCCAAAAGAGGCGCGGCCGGGCCGCCCTACGGAAAATAGGATGGGAGATTCAACCACTGCCAACCAAGGCGGCCTTTTCCGAACAGTGGAAAGCGGCCATTCAAACCAAGCCCCTCCCCAGGAACATGCAACCGGGAAAGGACGAAGGAAGGCGAACCGCACGAGCCAAGGTCCTGTCCCGACAGCTGTAGAACACTAGGGTACTCTACGCGGACGCTTTGATCAGAAAACACGACGGCCGAGCAACTGCGGTAGCCACGTCCATCGCCAAGCTGATTGTGAGCGCGTCGCTGAGGACGACAGACACAGCCGTTGCGGCAAAAGCGGCCGTGACCCTCGAACACGTGCAACCGAGCGTGGACACCGTGGTCACAGATTCAAGGTCAGCCTACAGAAGCTTCCGCAGTGGGGTGATCTCTCCCGCGGCGCGAGCCATTCTCTTCAAGCACAAGCCTCCGGGACGAGCGATCGAGCTCTTGTGTGTTCCGGCTGACTCGAAGGTGTAAGGCAACACCCTCTCCGACCACCACGCCCGAGAGCTGTCCATCTGGGCCGAGGACTAGACGGCTGATCTACCGCATCACGTGACGAGCTTTGAAGACATTACTCAGACGTACAGAAGCGCCAGTTGCAAACTTCTACTCATGGCGACTAAGCCAGACACATGCAGCCCCCTGCCGATATCGACTTCACCTTATCTACCCTTCTTTGTACCCCACCCCTTTGTTCCCGATTGCGGGTCCCTCGATACCCAAGACCACTGCCTGTGGCAGTGCCCCAAAAACCCATTCCCCCCTTTCACCCATGGAGAGCACTGGGCGAAGGTGTTGTGCAGGTCGGACCGTTAGGTCCAGGGTACGGTCATCTAGCGAGCTGCAATGGTCGCTGGCTCGTACCACCGCCGGTCACCCGCCACCCAGGCTACCCCATTGGGCTCAAATAATGCTTTTCCCTCTCCCTCTCTCTCCCGCGATGAGCTTTGAAGACATTACTCAGAGGTACAGAAGTGCTAGTTCCAAACTTCCACTCATGGCGCCTTAGCCAGACACATGCACTCCCCTGCCGATATCGACTTCACCTTATCTACCCTTCTTTGTACCCCACCCCTTTGTTCCCGATTGCGGGTCCCTCGATACCCAAGACCACTGCCTGTGGCAGTGCCCCCAAAACATATTTCTCCCTATCACAGATGGAGAGCACTCGGCGAAGGTGTTGTGCAGCTCGGACCGTTAGGTCCAGGGTAAGGTCATCTAGCGAGCTGCAATGGTCGCTGGTTGGTACCACCGCCGGTCACCCGCCTCCCGGACTAACCCCATGGGGTTCAAATAATGTTTTTTGTCTCTCCCTCTCTCTTCCGTGAGGAGCTTTGAAGACATTACTCAGATGTGCAGAAGCACGAGGTGCAAACTTCCCGAACCGCACCCGCAGCTAACCAGACAACAGCAAACGATCCTGCGGTGCACGCAGGCGGGATAGCTAGCCCTTCCCGCTTCGTTACAATGAATGTACCCGGCGGAGCATGACACACTCTGCCCTTTATGCAAAACCGAATAAGGAACTCTGGTACATATCATCGTCGAGTGCAAAGACCTCAAACCACCCCCCACTGTTCATCCCCCTAACACCCCCATTCCCGAACCCCCCGAGAAATGGGAGACCCTGTCGTCCATCCCCACACTGCCGACTCAGCTGGCACTGACGGCCAGGGACGCACTGACGGCCACGTTGATGGAGACATATGGGTCTAGTGAATAGGGAGCCATTCCGTGTGGTGCCTGCGCGCACCATCGAATTTTCGAGCTCAATAAAGTTGATTCTCTCTCTGTCTTTCTGTCTGTATCACAAACGCAGCAATCTTACTGGATATTCATGCACTACAATTCGGTGCGTCGAAAAAACGTTTGCGTATGGGAGGGGCAGTTTCAACCTGTTTCGAATCGCTGTCACATCACACAGGTTGACTTGTGAATCCCTTTGTACCCACGGATATATTATAAAAAGGGTTGCCCTAATAACTTCGTGCTGTTCAGGAGAGATTGTTCTGGATAACGCAACTCACTGTGAACAAAAGCGCCGTGCCCAAAGCTCAATCGTCTGAGCGCAGTATAAGCTCTTCTGCGCTGTTTATGAGCCCTTCTAGAAGCCACACAAAGCCATACCGAACTCCTTCATTTTAATTCAAAATCTCACTGCTAAATGTTGAACTTTTCAGAATTAACATTTCTACCAGAAAAGCTTCATTTGTAAAGCCAGCGTGTTCATGGCTTTTTGTAATATGGTGCCATCCCTCTGCCTCCCACGCTCACTATATATTAACGGAGCCCATAATTATTATATGGTTGTCGAGTTTTGCGCTAGCATGACATCTAAAAGAAGCTGTATAGGTTAGGAATCAAAACAAAGGTATCCTCGTGAGAGAGTTTACCCACTGTGCCACACATATTTTGATTGATTGAACGTCTTTTATTGAGCTTGAAATAAAGAATGGTGCACGCAGGCGCCAGTTGGGGTGTCCTTTTTCACGGGACCCATATGTCTCCAGTAATTCTTCTCGAGCCACCAGCTGTTGCTGAATGGCGAGGCCAGAGCTGAACAGTATGGTCCCAATCGCTCGAGCGGGTTGGAACGGAGAAGGTTGAAGCGTCTCGGGTGGTGTCTTCCCCAATTATGTGCGCTACAGTGCCATCTCCCTCGCAGAGCGGACATGTGTTTTCTTGTTCTGCTGGGTACATTTTGTGCAGAAGGGCTGGGTGCGCGAGCGTTCTGCCTGTAAGCGATGCATTGTGGTCTGCTGCCGTCATCTTAGTTGCTTGTGCGGCTCCGGAAGCCTCGTTCTACTTTTGCGCCCAGGCGGACGATTTCCTGATAACTCGTGACGGGGTGCGGTTGCATTGCCCGGCGCGGATGGCTAGTTCTCAGGCACAGTGGTAGGCGGTGACGTTGCCTTTCATGAGCGAGTGAGCCGGGACCCACGCACACGAGCACGGTTACTCGTCCCGGTGTTTGGGAGTGTTTCTTGAGTATAGTTGCTGCCGCGGCATGGCCGATCCCCCTCCGATAGTTTGAGCACGCTTTCTTGTAGTCGGAAACCAACTTGCTGACCTCTGGCACCGCTAGGGCCAGCACTATGGCTACCTCTTATGTTACGTTCGGGTCCGTAGCCTTCACCGGCGGGAAGGCCTTCAGATCGTCGATGTCTGTGAGGCCACCACGGCCTTTGTTCCGTGTTTTGGGAGTGAGCCATCCACGTACCAGACCCGGAGTCTTCCTCCAGCTTCCGGGCTAGGTCTTTGGCCTGTGCCATGTGCCTGCCTTCGTGCCGTTCCGCTGTCATGTTGCGAAGTACTTGAAGAAACCGCGTTTTCTTGCGTTGTACTCCAGCTATACTTTTGCATTAACAGTTACACTTACAACCTCACACTTGCCTCCGTGCAATATGAACATCTGTAAAAGCACCACAGTTCTCATATCCTTTCCCCTCGAGAAGCATTTCACATACCCTACACTGCAATAGGAATATGCGTGACTTGTGTGCGTATTGGAAAGCGCGGGGCTCTTATCTTAAGCTCAACCGTGGCATCAAGTATGCAGTCATCAGTACTAATCTTGAATCACCTGGTGAGGAGCTATGTGTACGTGTAGAATAAGCTTCACGAAGAAGCCCGTCCCTTTGCGCAGTAATTATGTCACTTAACTCACGAGGACCTTTGCGTTTAAAGGAGTACTGACACGAAATTTTTATGTTACGTTTTTTTCGCTGCTATGCATGCCTACCAGCCCACTAATCATATAATGACAGATTAGACGGTCGAGCGCAGCGTAAACATTCATTTACGGCGTCGTTTATTCGTGCCAGTTTCGGTTTCGACTGAAAAACGCCGAGCGGCCGCCATGACAGCATGTATAACATGACGTCACCATTCTTGCCGTATCGCTGCCTCTCTGGAAGCGCGCGCGAGCGAGCGCACGCGCGCGCCCAGACCGGCCGAGGTTTTCGCCGTCCCCACAGGCCCGGGCAGCATGACGTCAGTCCCAAAACCATGACGTGTACACACGCCCGAGCAGCGCGCGCCAACCACAGCCAGCGCGTCAGCTTCGTCACGGGAGCCCCGACGTCGGCAGTTTGGGGCATGTAGCAGATGATGTCACGTCGGCCCGCTCTGGGCTTTCTCGTGCGGGCGAAGATTAAAATGGATTTTGAATATGTTTCGCTGAACGGTTGCTGTTGAAACTTGCTGGGAGATATCTCCTGATAAAACGGAAACGTTTTACATAGTTATCTCAGCTTTGAAATTTCGTGTCAGTACTCCTTTAAGACACGTACGCTGCGTTCTTCAGATGCTTTTACCTGAAAGCAGGCGGCACCATTACATGAAAATACGTAAGTCACTATGCTTTCTGTGGCACAAAAGTGAGGTTGAGGTATGTGCCTTAGGTAGCAAGTAAAGCAAGTTTAATGCTGGAATGAGTAAATACTGTGAAATGGAATACAGGAAAGATTTTGCGTCCAAACTTTAGCGCGCATTGGGGAAGTGCTTTTTGGTTTCGACTATAGACATGCGCTACCAGTAACTACACAAGAACCCCTCCGTGTCCCGTGCACAGAACTGGTAAAGAGTTCAGGAATAGAGCACCACAAAATTCTAAATGCCGCATAAATAGCTAAAGGAACATGTGCCCCTAACACTGGGACATGCGTCCAGCCGGTAGGTCGTTATTTCTCGATAAGAGATTTCTTGCGACAGAATATACTACAACGGACGCTCACATTGCTACGGAGGCCATTTCTATTATATTTTTGGATCCTTCATATTTACCTTCATCCTCCCTATCATCATCACAGCAGGACGAAAGCCTCCCCTATTGATCTTCTACTATTCCTCTCCTTCCCTGCTCGAGCACATTCTTTGCCTCTGAACTTCCTTATTTCTTCTTCCTTACCATTGGAACTTCCTTATCGAGTTATTGGCATTCTCCCTTTTCAAGAGCCTTCTCTCGGTGTCCAGCCTCTTACGCTTGTGCTGGACCAGTTATTATTTCACCTCATTTCGTGGCCAGCCCAAGTCCATTTGTTTTTTATGTGAACTGTGAATATGTTCCGAGGAACATGTGGCGTTAGCACATATCGCCCACATCAGAGACCATAGGGCTATGCGTCCGGGCAATGCCGGCTCTGCGCCTGGCGCTGACGCGAAGCAAGGAAGAAGACGAGGATTGTCTTCCGCCCGTACACAAGTTTCCTTTTACAGCCTCTTTCCGGAAATAAGTATTTTGAAGTCCCCACGTATTTACTGCTTTAGCCCTGGCCAATTCCCCCTTGTGGGTACGTGCCGAAACGTTTGAGGACATCATCAGCATCATCACCAGTACCTTGCCTGACTGGTGACTCTTCTTAGTTCGACTGATTTACTGCAAATGCCTGCCAATACACTATTCTTCTTTGTGCCTTCCTCATAACAACACATGGGGCAGGTTGCGGTGTGATCCCTATCGTTCAGATGCGCCCAACACGGAACTGCGTAGCGGTCACCACATCGGTCTTCAGACCATGTCATCGAACGAAGCAATGGTTGGCGGAGCAACGATTATCATCGTGTCAGAACCCCATGCGTTCAATGGCACTTATGGTGTCGACGTTGAAGACTCGCTCCGCATGTATTAGCGAGTTAGCTCTCACAGCCACTGGGATGACACTGATGCTAGCGAGCGTCTGCTATTCTTTGAGGGGCGCAGCCCAGACTTGGTTCGACACCATTGAGGTCACGTTAACAAGCTGGGAGGATTTCAAGCAGAAGCTCCGCGACATTTTCGGGCAGCCCGAAACTAACCGCCTAGCTCCCAAAAACAAGTTGGCATCGTGGGATCAAACATCTACTGAATCATAATATATACTTGATTGTTTTCCCTAATCCAATAAGCTCGCTTCCTATCTTGTTGACCTGAGCAAAGTTTGCATTCCAATTGTTACGTAACGCACGAAGTTTACGCTCCATAGATCACCACGGGTAGCATGCACTGGTTGTATATTCTACGTTAAAGTGATGGAGGTAGCTTACGTTTCATTATTTCGGAGGACCTGTTCAGTGCACCCCAACCCACACCTCTTCTGTGCTGGAATCTCTCTCGTGCTTGGGGCCAGCACTGAAAATCTGACACAGTAGTTATATTCTTAACTTTTTTCTAGCATTTCAGAGCATACTTTGAACAGAGCATTTTAGCATGCATTATAAATACATTGGTTCTGACTTATATTTATTGTTAGCCGCAGTGCCATGCTTTCTCATTGTAGTCTCTCTATCAATATTTGCGGGTGTACTGAACACTCACTCAGCGAGGGTATATCGTTGGCAAACGTCCATTATTGTTATGTTTTCCCAGTCATGCTCAATACCTCTCCGGACATGCTGCAGTTCTGGCAAGATGGTGTCTCCTTGTCGTACGCCATTTCGGGTCGGGAATTATTCGCTTTACGTGTGAGGTACTCGCCTGCCCGTGTATTCCTGATATATGTCTTCGAGAACTCTTGTATAGGTACTGGTATCATCCTGCTCATTTATTGCTCTTACCACTGCGGCGCTGTGTACCGAGTCAAACGCTTTTAAATGTTGTAAGTGCCATGTACACGGGCTCATTGTCCTCTGCAGATTTTGGTATACCTGCCGCGGTGTCTCAGTGGCTAAGGTGTTGCGCTGCTGAGCATGAGGTCGCGGGTTCGTTTCCAAGCCGCTCCGGCCGCTTTTCTGATGGAGGCGAAAAGCAAAAACACCCGCATGTACGAGATTTCGGTGCACGTTAAAGATCCGCAGGTGGTCAAAATTAATCCGAAGGCTTACACTATGTCGCCCTTATCACCTGCACTGAGTTGGCGCGTTAATTCGTACAATAAATCAATGAGATTTTTCTATTACTTCACGGACGAGAGGAATGTTATCTAAGGTTGGGAATCCTTTCCTGAACCCAGCATGTTTTTGGTGTTGCTGGGAACCCATGTGCTTACCTATGTGGTTAACTGCCTACAACTTTGACAACCAGCTTGTATGCAACTCGGAGTAGCGTAATGGGTCTGCGATTTTTAAGGCCTTCCGTCTTGTTCTTTTTCTTAATAAGAAATATGTAAGCGTTTCTGCATGCAGTGGACAATTTTAGTCTTCAGGTATACTTACAATAGCGCAGAAAATATTTTATTTCCATTGTCTCAACCCGTCTTTAGAATATCTGCGAATATGGCATCGTCGCTTGCAGCTTTTCGTCTTCTCGTGCTCTTGATAGCCCTTCCTGCTTTCTCTTTCTTAACTAATGAGACATGGTTTCTGCCGCTTAAACGTCATTGTCAAATAGCCTGGTGTACAGTCATTATGCATCTTTTATAATCTCGTCAGTGATGCGGGTAATGATACCATGCTCCTAAGTGCGGGCATTGTGTCTTTAGAGACAGTAGCTCCCTCTTAATTGTTTTTTGCATCGTCCAATTTCCATAGTTTAATTATTCCCTGCCATGTTGCACTGATAAATACCGTTTGTTTTACTTCTGATAGTCAGCTTTGCAAATCTACTAATTTATTTTACCAGCCATACTCGAAAATTTCAGGTCCTTAAGTTTCACTATTACACTTTGTTTTCACAGTTAGTTTTCAGTTGATTTTCCCACATGCTCTTTAACCCACAGCTGCTGCAAATTTTTTTATTGCCGTTGTTTGGTTGTCATTTAGCATTGCTACTGTACCTTGGTTCTCCCTCGGAAAAGCGAATTTGTTTCAAATGATGGCACTTATCAAAATGGCACTCCTTCGTCGGTTCAGGCAGGGATCCCACGCTATAGGCAAACTCTGGACGTTGCAATTAAAAAAAAATGCTCAAAGCTCAGAACACTCAACAAAAACTCTCGCTCTGGCACCAGCGGTAACGCCACCCTCATCTTTCCGAATTAGTATCTGACCTCCATTCTTCCATTCATGCCCTTCAATACACCGATGCCTTTTTATTGATTTTGCTAAAGTCTTTGACAGGATCCTTCATAAACGGTTACTTTCAAAATTCGCAAACAGGAGTTAAAAGATAAAATTACGAAATGGATTGAAAATTTCTTATCAAATTGGTGCCAACTGTCATCATAAATGAATATAGCTGAAGTACCACGCGCGTCCTGTCTGGCGTACCCCAGGGATCTGTCGTTGGGCAAATTCTTTTTATAGTTTATATAAATGGTATCGCGGGAAACATTGGCTCAAGAACGTGACTCTTCGCACACGATTGCGTCGTTCACAGGCAAATAACTTCCCAAGACGAGGTAAATGCTTTGCAAGCCGACCTAATCCAGCTGACCCATTGGTGTCATCAATGGCAGATGGAGAATAATGTGAAAAAAAAAACCGAAGCATATTTCTTTTCTATGCTCGCCAACACGCTCTAGAATTCTTATCAGATTGACAACCCTGAGATCGAAGAAGTCGACTGCTTTAAATATGTGGGTGTCTTTTTCACGTTTGACTTGGCTTGGGATACGCACGTAGATTATATCACAAAAAAGCCTTTAAAAAGTTAGGCCTTCTTAAACGCTGACTATCAGTTGCAAACGCTGAAACTGAAATCTACTCTCATACTTCCCTGATAAGAATGTCATTAGAGTAGGCATCAATCATATGGCATCCAAATAGCGTTACTCTGACCTAACGCCTCGAATTAGTTAAGAATTGGCTGCCAGATTTATTTTTTCTTCTTATTCATCATTAAACAGTGTTTTCCTTTTAAAACTCATACTAAATTTTTTAAACCTTGACACTACACGCAAGTTTTTACGTTTGTCTTCTTTTCACTCATTCGATTTCGGTGATTCTCCATTCGCGGTGATTCTCTATCTATCACACTTTCATGCGTGTTGGCCACATTCACAAGGTATCACCCATCTTCGCAAGAACAGTCAAATATCAAACTTCCCCCATTTATTGTCAATCAAAAAATGGAATGCGTCACCGGAATGTATTGTGGCAATAAGGGAATCTGCTTCATTTTGAGAAGATCTTTTTGCCTATCTCGAGCGAAGAACTGTGCATTGATTGTGAGTGATCCACCAATGTTGAAAAGGGACTTGTTGTAGATGTCTATTTGGTTTCGGTTCCACGATCACTGCCGCAGGTCGCCCCAGTGTTATTTAGGTATATAAGCATGCGCAAGTTGGAATAAAGGGTTTTTTGTTCCCATGTGCACTCACGTTGTCTAGTCGTTTATTCATCGGCAGCACACACTGCACTACATTGGCAACGAGGATGCTCGTTTAGGAGGGGGGTGATTTTCGTAATTTTCGCCGACTGTTTCCCGCGCCATGAGTGCTTCCGGACTGACACCACCGCCCACGTTCCTGTTCACGCCTGGCCGCCCTGCTGTTGCCTGGCCGCAATCGATTCGCATCGTGGATAATTTTCTGCTCGCATCTGGTGCTTCGGACTGTTGGCCGAACTCTCCTACTCCACAGCCTCGGCGTCGAAGGCCAGCGCATATTTCACACACTACCGCTTCAATTTTCGGGCAACGCTAAGCCCGGTGAGCCAACAACTACTGATACAGATTCTTGACCTGTCAAGGACACTACGCAGACAAAGCATGAAGCGTCGTCGTACGATACCGCTGTCGCAGCGCTGCATGCGCACTTCTCGATAACAACCATTGTTGTGGTCGAACGGCACCGTTTCCGTAGGCGTGTGCAGCAAGTCGGTGAAGCAATCAATGAGTACGTTACCGCGTTACGTGAGCTTTCTGCTACGTGCTATTTTCCTTCGCAGGAAGATTTCTTGCGTGACCAGTTCGTTGCTAGCTAATTATCTCGGAACTTGCGCAAGCGGTTGCCGCTTGAAGGGTCTTCTCTTTCGTTCGCTCGAGCTGTACTTATAGCGACGCAGTTTGAGCAGGCAACCAATGATTGCAAAAAATTTGCCCCTGCAGATGTTCAGTGCATAAATGCTCGAAAACACACCCTGCCGCCCGCACCTTCTTCCGGCGACCTCTCGAAGTGGTCACGCAGCTAACAGGCCCATTGTTACCGCTTCGGTTCACCTCGGCACAACGCTGCTTCATTCCGCTGCCCCGCCAAAAACAAGTGGTGTCATGGTTGCGGTATATGTGTCATTTTCGCTCGGTCTGCAACAGAAACGCCGCTCCGGTTCTTGACCTAGACGGCGAAAATTCGATAACTGAAGAAGTATTGAGCATTCTGGCTGTGACGACATCAACTCGTCCCGCAATCTACATATCAGTAGCAGTTGGAGAAACAAAGTTAACTTTCCTCGTGGATTCAGGGTTCACTTTCGATTTAGGGATTCACTTTCGATTTTGACGCATGACCTATTTAGGGAGCATTTTGAATGACAGGCGCTTTCAGCTGCTCGAACTAGACTACTGAATTATTCGAAGAAACCAATTCCAGTGCGTGATTGCTTCTTTGCTGATGTCACGTACAATAACTGCACAAAAGATCTTTTTTATGTCGTTGAACAAGGCACCTCGCGTTTGGGTATTCATGCAATCAGGGCGCTCAGTCTGCAGTTTGATGGCTCGTCACTACAGTGACTTAAAACGACAGCGGTGCGTACTCGCGCTCGAACGGAGCACACCGCAGTCAAAGCAGAGGCGGAGCAGTTTATTCACCTTCCATCAGAATTATTTGAAGATTTTGGTGCTATTTTCCATCCAGGACTTGGCATCGGGAAGGGTTTTGTTCACCGCGTCAAAACACGGTCGACAGTTCAGCCAGTTGCTTCAAACCTCAGGCGCCTTTCGATATCACTGCAGCCACGTGCCACGGAAGAACTCCGCTGCTTGGAAAAAAATGGACGTGATAGAGCGAATAGAGCCCTCCAACTGGGTACCCCCCCATTGCTGTGGTTGAAAAGACAGATGGAGGTATCCGCCTTTGAGCAGATCTTCGACAGGTAAACAAAGCCGTCGTAGCAAATAAGTTTCCCCTACCTCATACAGAAGAGCTATAGCATAGTCTAGGGAAGGGGCAACCCACTTTTCCAAGCTTTACCATGCATCAGCTGACCATCAGGTCATGCTTAACCCCGAGAGCCACGATTTAATGGCTTTTATAACACACGACGGCCTCTTTTGTTTTAAGCGCGTGTGTTTTGGGCACGCTTCAGCACCATCTGCTTTTCAAAGTATGATGTCGAAAATTCAGCAGGGTTGCAGCGGCGTCCTGTTCTATATCGATGGCATCACTGTGTTTGGGAAGGGGTCAGAGGGGCACATGGCGATTTTTACCGCAGTGCTGAGGCGCATAAAAGAGGCAGGACTCAAACTTAACACAAAATGCGTCATCGATACGCCGGAGCTTGCGTTCTTGGGCCACAGGATCACCGCAAACGGTATTGTGCCGTTGAAGGAAAAGGTTGCTTCCATCCGAGACAATCTAGCTCCTACTGATCCAGCCAGCCTTCGATCATTTCTGGGATTGGTCGAATATTATTCTAGGTTTATTCCCAACTTTGTTGACATGGTTGAACCAATGCGTGTCCTGCTCAGAAACGGGAAGCGATTCGTTTGGTTCGACGAGATAGACGCTAGTTTCAGAAAGGCCAAAGACTCGCTTGGATCTACCAATATACTGAGAATTTTCGATGCATATTTTTTAGTCTTAGCGTCGACGGACGCATCAGGGTGCGGACGTGGAGGGGTCCCACAGCCGGTGGACGGACACAAACTGCACACTGTCGCTTTCGCGTCTCGATTTCTTTGACCAGCTGAGAGGAAATATACGGTAGGAGAACGGGACGCGTTGGGCTGTGTTTGGCCGTGCTAGCGGTGGCACGTGTACTTCTGGGGACGCCACTTCACGTTGCTCACTGATCATCAAGCCTTGGTGGCATTGCTTTCAACACAAGGAACAGGAAGGCGCGCCTTGCGAGAAGCGTGATGGACAGAATGCCTACTACGGTACAACTATACCGTCGAGTACTGCAAGGGGTCGCAAAACCAAGTGGCGGACGCACTCTCACGCTTGCCCGCGTCGTCTTTCGAGGAAGAAGAAACGCTGTTTTACGAGGTTGCATCCGTTCTCGAAATTCCTTCCTGCATTACCAGAGAAGAGTTTGAGCAGTCCCAGTTGCAAGATAGCAAACTGCGACAAAGCAAACTCTATGTGCAATCGTCGTGGCCAGCACACAAATCCTTATCGGCCGAGCTTCAGCCGTTCTTCAAAGTACGTGACGAACTTTCTGTGGTAGACAATCTGATCTTGCGTTGGGAACGGCTTGTGGTTCCCACATCACCCCACGCAACAAGTAATCGCTGCAGCACATGAGTCGCATCCCGGAGTGGTGCGAACAAAAGAGCGGCTGCGAGAAAAGTATTAGTGGCTGGGCATGAACCGACAAGTCGACCTACCTATCCAAAGGTGTACCATATGCCAAGAAGCAGACAAGAACGTTTAGGTCCTAGCTACACCCTTGCAACAGGTCCCCTTTCCAGAACAGCCGTGGCTCAAGGTAGGCATGGATATTTTCTGCCCATTGAGAGGGCTCCCTACGATTGCAGGTATGCAATCAAGTTTGTCGAATAATATTCCAAATGGCCCGAAGTGCATTTCTGCAGCAAGACAACAACCAGCACTGTAATACGCTTCTCAGTATCCGTGTTTCCGCGCGAATGCTACGCAGAACAGGTTGCGATAACAGTCCACAGTTTACATCTCGGGAGTTTGAGGCATTTCTTCAAGATCGTGGCATCCAGGTCCACCATTCGTCAGTATACTATCCACAAGCAAACGGCGAAGACGAGCGCTTTAAGAGAGCATTGAAAAGCTTCATTCAAGTGGCGGTTCTTGAGCAGCGGCCCTTGCGCCAGGCGTTAACGGAGTACCTGGGTGTTTACCTATGCACACCACATGCTACAACGGCAAGGGCTCCAGCTATTCTGTTACGCACGCGGCAGCGAAGAACTCGGTTAGATGTCGTCGGGCATCCGTAGGTCAGCTTTTTTTATTATTCTCACGTGGAACTCCGGCGTTTACGCGAGCGGGTGAAGCAAAAGAAACAGAGCAGCAAACGATACACGGACGCTCGGAGGGCTACAAAAGAAACCAGAGTTGACGTTGGTGACTTTTTCAGAGTGAAGAAAACCACTACTAGATTTGAAGGCGACTTGGAATTCAGCCGCCCAAGGGTAGTGATCAGCAGGAAGGGACCATCCTTTTTCAGCCTGGCTGACGGCAAAACGTGGAATGCATCGATATTCTCAAAAGTGCCATGAGCCTCTGCTGCCATTTACACGTGGGGAGGAAAAGGTACAGCTAGGGGAGAAGGATCTCCGCCTACATGTGAGGGCCCCAACCCAGAGATAACTACAAGGACTTCAGCTGCTGTTCCTTCGGCTGCGCCAGCGCCCACGTCTCCTGCGCGTGCTGTGCAGGCGCCCACGGCTCCTTCGGCTGCGCAGGCGCACAGGTCGCCTGCTGCTACGCAATCGGCCAAGTCTCCAGGAGCAATCACACAGAAACGCAGGGTGCAACCACCAAGAGACTACCGCCAGACTACAACGTGTAGGGAGAGAAATTCTGGTAAAGCGAATGAAACGGACATATCGAGTGTGTTAGATTTCTGTTGTAAATGATGTGATTTCCATTACTATATTGCTATGTTCATTGTACAGTTGGTATTTTTGTATAGTATTTTTGCATATGTACTAACATACTAACCTACTACATTACTAATCCATATATCTGTTTTTAAGAAAGGGAATGTGTTGTATATTTGTCTATTTGGTTTCGGTTCCGCGATCACTGCCGCTGGTGGCGCCAGTGTTGCTTAGGTATATAAGCATGCGGAAGTTGAAATAAAGGGTCTTTTGTTCCGATGTGCACTCAAGTTGTCTACCCGTTCATCCATCGGCGGCACACGCCTCCACTTCAGGACTGTTGAATATACGCGACTGTGACCCGATTTTAAACGCACCATGTTATTGTTCAAGTTCAGCCCGATGTGCCGCTTCCAGCGCATGCGTTTTCTGTCTTCTTTTGCATGTGTTTTAAATATTTATTGTGCAAATTCCTCCCTATGTAATGCGTCTCGGGGCTTTAGGGTATGTAAATAAATAAATAAATTATTATTAAATGAATAAATAAATCTCTCAGTACGTCCAGGCACCGATGTTACTACCCGCAAGATCCATCACCGCGTCAATCGTAGGCGCTTCGAAAGACACTGCTCAACCCTGCAAACGCCCAGATGGCACAGTATATAATAGTTATGGTTCCAAACAGGACGTCTGAATTGGATAGAAAACTAGAGGATCGCTTCGTCAAGTTAGAAAGCATGACCGCTAACATAGCGGATATACTGACAAAGCAACATGCCTCCCTCAATTCCAAGATTCTGACTATTCAGGCCTCACACACATTCTCCAGAAAGGTGCGTCTCGGGGGTCATCGTATAAAAAACCTTACTTGAGACCCTCTTTTTGCGGAGGAACAACGCAACAATGAATCTCCTAGCGGCCAACATGGATAGGTATAAAACACTTAGGTAGTATTGCGTACGCAAAAGGAACTGCAGTGGGCATCGCCGCAACAGGCAACCTTCGACAGCACCCCAGCAGTGTAGAATCTGGTGAACCAGAAATTCTTCAATTTCAAGATTCCGGAGGCCTCACTCAGATATCTGGCTAACGACTCTGCAGTGCCGCGCTTCCCGAAGCAAATTAAGTGCTTGTTAAAATCACTCATCAAACGTAGGTTTTCAGGAATTCAGCACATTACTGGCATCATTGCAGTCGAGCATATTCCACTGAAAATTTTCTCGGATGGCGAAGGCCGGGGTTGCAGTTTGTCATACTAAATATTTGCAGCAGCATCAGAAAATAACATACCTTTTGAATGGTGATTTTAAAAATGCTGGATATTTCTAAAAATACTGCGTGTCTATTCTAAGGGGTTTTATCTGCCACATCAAGCATGGGGTAAAGGAAAGGACACAAAAAATGCAGGATACATTATTGAGCATGTTATTGAGCACTTGGTCTAAAACTCCCCGCTGATCCTCCTTGGTTGAAGGATTGTGGTGTTTAATGCGCCGACGAGACGCAAGGGATGAGGCGCGCAGTAGTGGTGGTTTCCGGATTAATTTCTCCGGATATTTTACGTGCGCCGAAATCTCGCACACATGGGCGTTTTTGCTTTTCGCCTCCATCAGATCGTGGCCGCCGTGGCCGGTAATCTAATCCCCGCTGATCCTACTTTTTTTACTTCCTCTTTTTGCCGCGCGGGTTATGAGAGGAGGTTTAAAGATGAGAAGAGAAAAGAAAGTAGGAAGGCAAGAGAAAGAGAAGAACGTAGAGAGAGAGGGGCTGCCCAGAGCACAGACGGACACGAAACCGACAGGTTTTCGAGTCTACAGGTATGCATGCCGTCCAGTGGCGTGAAGAAAGTCCATCAGCGACTTTCAGTATTCATCTTCCTGCACCTTCCGGTTGTGCTTATCGGGTTTATCCCACCGGAGACCAACCTTTCTGAGCGCGTCGTATCAAGCTGTGCTTCTCTCCGTGCACGTCCACAAAAGATGCTTGGCATCAGCTTCAGCCGCCGTAGACGGACACTTGGGACAAGTTCCTGGGTCGTCTCTTGGGTGCCCCCAAGTCGAGGTGCCGAAGGTGTGAGGGCCACTCCAGCCCAAAGCCTCCTGAGGGAAACTTCCTCAACACCCGGGAAGAATTAGGCGGCAGGGAGCAGACACACGGGGGAATTAAGTCACGTGTGTCCCTTCTCAGAAGAGGTTTGCGGGCTAAAAGACGGGAGCGCGGAAAAAAAGAAGGTTGGTATGGGAGGATTCAGGGGGGGGGGGAAGAGTGGGAAATATAGTCCGATAATTGCTTCAGTATATTCTGACCGTTCCCCTGTCCCGAATATACACGGATTGTTAGGTCTGATATTCTGTGGAGGCTGGGAATCTGCTGGCAGACCAGAGGCGTCTTCTTTACTGGCATCAGATGCGTCACAGCACTGAGCGAGTGTGTGTATATATGCACCTCTGTAATCTTGTGGAGTGCACTTGCAGCAATAACTGCGTCATGTACAGCCTGGAGCTCCTGTAGCAGCGGGTCCGCTATGTCTGTAGTGTAACAGCGCGAGACATTAATTTGCGGGTGCGTGGCACTGATGAAAGTAGTCCGTCCTCCGTGCGGCAGAAGAGCTGCGTCTGTGTACAGTACGCAGTGAACTTCAGCGAATGTGCTATCGGAGGTTCGTGCTGGCTGGTCATGGCGACGAAGCTTCGTCGTCTTATTGGTTGTCATTGTCATGTGGAAGATCGTCTAAGGTTGAAGTGATGGGAGCCTCATTACAAAACTGTGAGTAAAGCGCTGCGTACATTGAAATTGGCCGCGTATCCGCTCCTTACGGTGCAAATGCCGTCAAAAGACGATAGTCTTTGTCGGCTTTTGCGAGGTAAATGCCTCCCTTCGCTTTCCCGCTCACCTCTCATGTTGTTCCTCTTGCGTCGTGCTCCTCCCAAGACAAAGACGGCAAAGGGTTGCTTAAATCATTTTAAATTTCCCGCGTTCCACTGCTCCTAACCGGGTGTCTCGATGCGAACACTGCCGTATGGCGAAGACACGCGTTAATCGAGGTGCCCTACTTCAACGTTTATACAACCACGTTTCCCTACTCCACCTGCGTTGCAAGCAGAACGTGGAACCTATCTAGTGGAACCTTGCGTAACTGTTGCCGGTCGCTTTTTAAAAATGACGACAGAAGCTATAGGGGCGCGGGCGACAGCAGGTGACGGCGGAGTGAATTCTTTTTCTGCAGTTGATGAAGTATTTAATTTTGGAAAAGTAAAGCATGTTTAATTTTTTTTATAAAAGAACACTGCAAATATCACTTTTGTATTGATTTGTTGTCTCATATTTGCGTACTGTCTGGTTCTTCTTAAACAATGTTGACAAGTATGAACATTACAACCGACATAGACGGGTAGATTTAGCTTTGACTATATAATACTATTGCGCAGGCATTGTTTTGCTTTGGCCGGGTGGCTGAATCGAGTCACAGACAGACAGACCTACAGACAGACAGACATACACACAGACAAAAATTTCTGGGTTTAAGTACCCCAAGAAAGACTATCATCTTTAATATGCAAATGCTTGAGCTTGCATCCTTCTTCGCATTTGTTTATAATGTCCGTTATAGTATTGAGGTGGGCGTGTTTCTGTAAGATGGTGTCGGGGTAAGATGAGGAAGTGCCGTGATGGTGCCCATTGATTCTCTGTTTATTGTCTCAAGTTGTGCCCATTGTTGCCTAGTAAGTCTCTGAAATTTTGCCGGTGAAGTAGGCGCGGCTGGAGAACAGCACGTGCGAGTCGCCTAGCCCCTCCTTGCGGGCTCCTCCAGTACGCGTTGGAATCAGGCGGATGAAGTGCAAGGTAGTCGAGGAGACCTTCCGTGCATTTCAAAGCCAGTGAATACCGCAACCCGACTGGTGGATCAGAAGTCCGAGCACACGCAGCTCTTCTCTGGTTGGTATGGCAGCTGGAGCAATTTTAAGTTGAAAGCCCTGGATGGTTACTTCCTTCCGGACTAATTAGCCTCTTGTACGTAGCACGACTTCTCAGCTGAAAGTTATAAATTGGCTGATTCCTCAAAGGCATGAAAAAACATGTAGGGCTTGCTGGAAATGACGGAATTGTAATCCGAGTTCTCGGTTTGTGGACTAAAGTGTGACATCGTCTGCGTAGATGAGAAATCTCGCAAAAGGGCTGTCTTGTAACTTCCATGCCACCCGGTCAAATCCGATGTTGAAGAGCAGTGGTGCTAGCACGGCACCATGCAGTACCCCGCGATTTGATGTAAACAGGCCAACGGGCTTCCCACCCATTAGTACACACAACGTCCTTCAGCACGTGAAGGAGTGTACCACTTTAGATACACGAAGTGGAATTCCCAAGGACTCCAAGTTTCTGAGTATTGTCCTGTGGTCCACGTTGTCGGAGGCCTTGGAAATGTCAGTGGCCACCACAGTCCGCACAATGTGGCTGTGGGCTGAAACATGCTTAGATATCATCAGCCAGAATAGACATTCCATCCTCTGCACCTAGGTGCGGTCTGAAGTCAATCTGAGCAGGATGATATTTCCTGTTCGCCTCAAGCCACAAGGATAATCGAGTGGCCACTATTCACTCAAATATTTTGCATATTGTCGATGTCAAAGAAATAGGTCTCAGTGCATTACCACCGGTGGGAGGGTTTCCCGGTTTGGGGATAGGCACTACCAGGAAGTGTTTCCAATGAAGTGGAATGACACCTTTCGCCCACACAGCATTCAATGAAGGCAGAAGAGTGTCCAAAGCCTCCCCTACCATGTTCTTGAACAGCTCATAGGGGATTTCATTATAACCTCGACAAGAGCGCGCTTTTGATTCTTCAATGGCCGCGATGAGCTCGGCCATCGTAAACGGTTCTGTTATACCCGGTTCGTCTAGAACCACAGCCGACGGAGGAGCGGCCAGAGGTTGTCAGTGGTTGGGAAAGAAACTCACGGCCGCTCTGTCCGCAAACACCTCTGGGCTGATGTTGAGAGCGAGGCGAATGCTAGCTGATGGGTTAGCCAGGCTGCCCCTCCTCTCCATGGCTTGGAAGGTCCGCCATAAGGCCTTGTTTAGAGTGCCAGAGCCAAGGCCAGAGCACTAGTCGTACCAACGACGACAGGACAACCGCTTCTCGTAGCGTCGCCCTTGTGCCAAGATACGGTTTGCCATGACACGAGCTTTAAATTGCGTCGGGTGGCGATTAGCAAAAATATCTGCTCGGCGACGCCCTGCCCAAACGTTATATAGGTGCATATGGGGCTTCAGTTGATCCTCGTTCACGGTGGTATGTATAGTGCAGTTTGTGAGTACGGACTGCAGCGTAGAAATTAGGTTCTTGGCAGTTAGTGAAGAAGCTCGTTCGTCTGAGCGGACATTGTCCCAGTGAACAATTCTGACCTGGCGACGAAGTTTTTGTAACTTCCTCGTGTGCAAGCCAATGAAGAATACAGAATGGTCGCTTGGCGAAGCGTCTGGCTCCGGATTCCAGGAGGGGTTCCCCGGGTCAGGCCACCACGTAAGGGAGCAAGGTAACGGGTTGAAGAGGTGGTAGGTACGGCGGAGATGTTCGATAAGGAAAAGTTCATCCTCGTGAAAGTGTCATGAACCTGTACTCATCTCTTGGAGTCTTGCTCGTAGCCCGATAAAGAGTATGGGGCAATGAAGTCTCCCCCTATGAGTATGGGAGTGCCTGGGTACATAGCCCTAAGGTGGTGGAGCCAACCCAGGTTAAAGGCCAACTGCACACAAATTTCACCCTGGTTAAATGCCTTCCAAATGTGTAGTAGGTATCATGAGAACTACTGCGAGGGTACCGGTAGCTCTGGGCAATGCGTGGTTATTCAGTTTCAGGCACACAAAATAACGCCCTTATCAGACGACAAAGCACCTGCCGGCGTGTCGCGCAAACAGCCATTTAGCGGAAGTGACATGCCATCCGTCCAGACCGATCGGCCTGCCTCGCAGCGGGAGAATCCAGGAAACTCGCATTTCGCGCCGCCGGTAGGCCTGGCTTTCATGGCTCCGATGAGGCTTCGTTCACCGTACGCTTCTCTCCTTTTCGAGTGTCGTCGCGACATCATGCCTACGTGGTGTGCTGCTCTCGGAGCGCAAGAATAGTGCCGTGCTTGTGGGACAAGCGCTCGCTTTTCTGTGCGCCTCCAACACCCAGCACGCACGCGCTCACACTCTCCTCCTGGCTGGCCGAGCCGGCCGCGTCGGGCGGTCCGCACAGCTCGCGCCGTCAGGCCAGGCCGTCTGGCCGCTCGCGCGGACGGCTGGTGCGTCACTTCCGCCTGCTCGTAATTGCCGCGTTTTGCCCAGTTTCGTGTTCAAAATCATCGATTTTTTCTGGTCGCTGGCGGCGTAATTACGCACATTTTAGGCGTGAAACTTCGTACATCGCGGTCTTTTTAGTCATACTATGCAGGAACAGTGATTTCGCACGGTCGAAATTTTGAGTGCAGTTGGCCTTTAAGACGTGCTCTGCATGGCCTCCCATAAAAGTACACTAAGAGAACTGGTGTTTTGGCTAGGTGCGTTAAAATTACGACCACGTCTTGCTGTGGGTTGCACCATTTCTGAACATCGATTACTGTTTGAGGAACACTACTGACAATGTATATTGCCGCTTTTCTATGTGCATTGCCAGTGCGATTACCCAGGATGGAAGGACTATCGTAACAATGAAGTGAGGGAGAGCGCACAAATTTTTTGACTCCTCGAAAAGGAGCGCCCACACATGAAGTTTACCCGAGCGAAATTTCATTTTTAGTTCTCCTAATTTGTTCGAAGGGCCTCTGCAGTTCCATTGCAGGATGACAGCTTCATGGCTTGAAGGATATTTAGCCATGGTATAAGCTACCTTGTATAAGTTGGCTTAGCTTGGAGAGGGCTTCAAGTGTAAATGTCCAGATGGGTGGATCATTGGTGGTTGTGCTTTGAGCATTGAATCGCTTCCGTAAAGGCACGTTTTGCGAACCTTGAGTGCATGACTTGCAACCCGTTCTTTATGGAAACCAGCCACGCGTGCCTTCCTTTAGAAGTGTCCCAAGCTCTTCAGATAGTTAGGGTTTTTAAGCATCCAGGTCTTCATCTACCACACCAGATTAGGCCAATTCGGAGTTATCATTGGGCATCCGTTTAGGAGGTCTGTGCTTTTTATATTCGGGCTTCTTCAGAATCTTCGAATACGAAACACCTCTTAAAACGGGTTGCTCAGGATCTTCTACAGCAGAGCACTCAATGGTTTCCAGGACCTTGAAGCGATTGTTTAATGTAACCCTGACTGACCTGTGTTCCCGACGGCGATCGCGGGCGGTGGCGCGCTGTTTCGTCTGGCACTTCGTCGATATTATTTCGTGGTCATCACTGAGGCCTTGGAAAGCCCACAACGATAGCGTGGCTTGCCGTCCGCATTCATTACTGCAAAGCAGAATCTGTGTAACCCACCCAGTTTTCATTCTGGTGTCATCGATTTACTCGGTGCCGCTCCGGGGATCCTCCTCGACCCCGCCTACACGTTTTTCACAACTATTTTTCCATCTCCTCAGCCGATGCCCCTTCGGCATGTTGCGAAGTCGGCAGCTAACGGCGGTGGTGCGGTTATCAGATGATTGCGAAAAATACAGAAGCACGAATGGGCGTTAAGAAATGCGCTGCAGAATAAAATACTCCCTAATAAGAAATTTGTGCCCAGCGTGAGCTGCAATCTTCTCGGTCACGGCACATTTCTGCTGCGTCTCAGGAAATGTTCGCGTGATCAGCGAACGCCCGGTGGCGTAGGCTACTCGGCTGCTACTTTGCCGCGCGCTGCCGCGGCTGGCCAGCTTGTTGCAAACCGTTTTTGAGCCTCCCGCACGAATGTCACGTGGTTCGGATTAGCCCCGCAAAGATAGCAGCGACCACGTTGTTTCAAGTCGTGTTTGAACTTCCCGCGCAAATGTAACGTGGTTTAGATTATCTGATATTGGGACAGGATCTGAGGAAAGTATCAGGCGAGGACGCTCCTCACTTGTGACGCATGAGACATGTGTGACGGAAAGGCAGTGAGAGATGACGCCGTAACCGCACCTGTCGTATTCTATCTCACCCTTCGCTAGACGCTCCTCTCCGTTTTCTTTCGTAGCTCGTGCTTTCGCTCACTCGGTTACGCGGTCATAAACAGACACTGCTCCCGCGAAGTCCAGATAACGGCCACCAAAGGGCTGCCCCGTAAACTAACAAAACCCGCCCTCGCCGTTTCCGCTGAAATTTCACTTCGATCACATGTTTGTACGGGAGAATAGAGCTCAAGGGCTTCCAGGTTTTAAATCGTTATGGAAGGGATGTATGCCCTTCTTTTGGAGGGCGAATAGCAAGAATAGAAGCGTTGGCCCCAACATAAGCGCGAATGGGAGCAAAAACAACAGAAAGCGGCTGGCGCCGCCGTTACCACTTCAAGTTTAGCTTGTCGAGTAGCGGCGAATTCATCTCGTATGAATAGCAATTTGCCAACTTGAAACGCCGGCGTTCAGCCAATATCATTTCTTCAGAGGGCCTTCAGGGGATACTTTCGACTGCGTCTGTCAGTTCTAAGCACGCGCACATGACCGGGGGCCGGCTTATGCGTGCGCAGGTTTGTAGGAGGGAGGGGGTGGGGCGTACACGAGCAGGTATAGGTTATACGCCCGTAATGATGATGGCACGTCCGCTGTGATGGTGCGACTTTCAAACTCGGACGACAAACGACCCGATGGGACCTATCCATAGTCTTTAGTGTGGATTATATTGGCGTGTTACATAAACAATAAGACGCTTACGACAAGGAAGGGACACTGGTAGCTTCATGTTTGTCTGCATGAACAAAGTTTGAATCCTTCAGAGGTTCATTCAGCTAAATGGCAGGGAAATATGCTTCAACGCAAATTATAACAAACGTGTTTTGTTTCTCCACTCCATGGAATGTGTCCAGCTTTGTAGGTCATCCATCTTGACAGAGTGGAAGGGCACTAATTTTTTCTCTATGGGTCTGTTTGCCCCAATCCACTAGGAAATAGTGTAACCCACGATATTACTCCAGCCCTTACATTTCCCGAGAATACTAGGAAAGCTACATGGATGAACACGTATGAAAACCGAGGCACTGAGCTTTATATTCTAACTACCAAAGTTCGTTTCGAGTCCACCCGAGAGCAAGCATGGTAACGGAAGGTTCTTAACTGGGGCACATGTCGACAGCTTCGAATGGTTGAACACGACGCCGAGGTTACCAGCATACTATATAGAGAAGATTGGATAGGGGAACTGCAGGAGCATGTCAGCCTCTCCACCTGGTTCATTCCCGAGGAGGCGGAACTACAGAAGGTAGATACTAATCTAGCACAAATGTGGTAGGCAAAAAAGTATTCACGCCAGCCTCCAGAAGCTGCAACCAAATCGCTCCTTACATCGCCACGTGTCCAGACTCAATCAGTATATTGCAGATCATGCCACGTGCCTCATCCAGCAGAATTTTCAAACCACCTTCCACATCATGGACGTGAAGTTGGGCTTCGCCAGGACTTTCCACACCTTGTGTTGTCTCCTAAACGCAGAGAAGAGTAAAATAATTCAGCCTACCAACCTCGAGATCTACTCCACTCATGAGATGGCAGCGATAATGATCAACTGAAGGGAAGGACCTGCAGATCGGTGTATTGCACTTGGCACACCCGAGACTGGGCCCCCATATACCGGCATTATGAATTAGTACATACACGTTCCCATCACTACAGCGGGGGCTCGAGTGGCTATACGTGAACTGCATGTCAAGGCTTTCTGGGCCCCAACGGGGTTACCCGTACAGGTCTAAGGAACCTGGACGATAGCTGCATTGAAACAGTAACATGATACTTTATTCATTTCCGGGAAACTGGAAATATCCCAGTTGAATGGAAAACTGCAAAAATAACGCTTACCCCGAATCAAGGGAATCAGCTACAGCTTAGAATCCTCCAGCCCATCTGCCTCACATCATGTAAGTGGGATTTGTTCTAACATGTAATAATATGGAAACTAAACAATTACATAGATGCCCGACAACTCTTCCCTGATACAATGATCTGGTTCCGCTCGAAGTCATCATCAGCAAGGCGTGATGTTTTGATTTTGACGAAAGCCTTTGACAACGTTCGTCATGAGGCCATCCTTCCCAACCTGGCCACTCTCGGTTTTGGAGAGTAAGCATGCAATTACACTCCTTCGCACACCGCGCAGCCAAATTACCTGTAGGTAGTATTGAGTCTGTGGTCATAATTACTGGTAGTGAAGGCGCCCCTCAAGGATTTCTTGTGTCATTTTTTTTAACGTGGCTATGATCGCCCTACCATCACTGCCTTCCGCTGTACCAAGCCTGCCCCATAGGTTTTATGTAGAGGATAGAAATTTGGATGGCTGGCGGGAGTGAAGGCGACATAGCGAAAATTCTGCACGAATTCATACACATCGTTACTAGCCACGTGCCCCTAAGTGTGTTAACGTGTATACCGACGTCCTATTCGTGGCAGCAGCCGTCCGAGAACACCACCTGATTTGAACGGCATGTCGTGGATTGCCCAATTCCAAGGGGGGCATGCCTCAGGGTGCTTGGCCAATGAATTCGGGAAAGTGGCTCCAACACAGGAACTATTCGCGCACTTTAGTCACGTACACAGCAGATGGCCCGGCTGATATCCCGTGTAGCCAATCGCCACCACGACCTGGAGCAGCGAACGTACTGTGCCTGTTTCAAATATTCATCTTTACATGCATCGCCTACGGGGCTCCATTTCTGGGTTTTATGAAAATTCAGCGAGAGAATGTAGACTGAATTATCCTCCAAGGATATAAACAGGCCTAGTGAATCCCTACCGCAGCTTCTCTGGAAAGGTACGGCTGTCAACAACTCTTTCGCTGAACTTGAGAAAACCCAACGGATATGGCAACTTCAACGCCTCGCCGGGAGAAGGACAGGCCGCTTCATTCAGCAACAGGTAAACACCTCGTACCTAATATAACATGGAGGCAAGCTTGCTGTAATGGACGATCAGATGGCGGATTTACCCATACAGCCATGTCCCTCAACATATGCACCCCAACACACGTCCAACGCGGCCTTCCCGAATGGAAATATTACAACGCTTCCTGCCTATTGAGGAACACGTGGCCTACATCGACGTGGCCGACTACAGATACCGGAAAGCCATGTCCATCATAACCTTGACCGAAAAATACTTCTGTGGTCTTGGCATCAATCGCCACAATACACCTGGAAACTTGGAAAGAAACGGCCATTGCAAGAGCGCTCTCTTCCGAATCTGGCAATATTATAGTGGACTCCACAACAGCCCTCTGAAGGTTCACTATAAATAGAATCGCCCTAAAATCAGAGCGCGCACTTCGCCGATACGAAGGTTCCTACTTACGTCTCGTCCAACTTATATGGGTGCCAGCCCATTCGTATCGGCCGGAAACGAGCAGGCTCATAAATCGGTCCGAGTGCTTATCTGCCGGGAACACGCCAACACTGGGGTTGGTGACCAGTTTCTCACATATAAGGAAATAACTAATCGCTACCGCTTAGTCCTCCTCAAAGTACCCTCCCACTCACTCCCTGACTAGGTGGAAATATGTGGCTGTCATGTGGTAAGAAGAGCCAATAGGCAAAGGGGGATTGGCTCGAGAACAAGATAACGGAAGAAAAGACGAAGAGAAAGAAGAATCAGAGGACGGGATGGCGAGAAGGGTTTGGAATGGGCTAATGAAGAACATACACAGAGTGATTAAGAGGAGGATGAGTTAGGTTAGCCGGACTAGCAAATGGGGCCCTAACACGATAGAATGCGAGGTGAAGAGCAGGACGACGGAGTTGGAGAGGACCGAGTGGAACGAGATGTTGTGAGGAATAGTGGCATGGTCGGGCCGTGCCTCACAACGCACCAGCGGCATCGCACCGTTTGGCAGCGGGCAGTTCGGAACCACTTATTACCATAGGCTTCCACATATTACCAGAGGAACCACTTATTACCAGCGACACGTCATCAGAAAAGCGGCGGCTGCAACGTGCTACAAGATGGGACGTGTTTCACTTTGCCACGCACAGTCAATGTATTATAGTGACTGACAAGATTTTTGGTAGTGTGAGGTCGTGCATGTTTTTTTGTGTAGTGTGATATTCTTGTTCGTTTGTTATGACCGCGTGGATTTGAGGGTTTGTTCTGTAAATATATTGCGTGGACATCGAATGACTCAACCCCAGCCTCATTTCTATGCCGCGTGAGACGCGTGACAACTTTTGGCGAGCCCGCCAGGATCTATTCTTGGCCCAACCACATGTCTCACCGGGTGGAGAGATGGATCTCGAGAGGGTTATAACCTTGGCTAGTAGATGAGGTTTGTACAAGGAGCGGTTTTTTGAATTGTTGAATGAAGAATGGCGCAAAGTGCGCGAGAGGTTGTCTGCCCAGCTGGACGTGTTGGACAAAGAAAAGGCAGAGTTACCGCGGCGCCCCGAGGAAAGAGAACGCAGAAAGAACGGTGATTGTGCCACACGTGAGTCTGAAGGCACGCGTGTCACCGACCTCTCTGACGCACGAGAGAAAGAAAGAATGCAGGTAGGTGACAGCGAACAAGCACGTGCTGTTGAGAGAACGCGGATTGCGCCGCGCTGTGATGGCAGAGAAAAAATAAAAAGAAAAGGGTTCTCGCAAACCACCGGTGAGGGGAAAGGAGCGTTCAAAGCGCAAGGAGGTGAACGGGCCAGGTATGGCAGAACCAAAGGCCAGGTGCTTGGAGATCGCCGTCTGAGCACGCCAGGCGAGGAGAGTTTGCATCTGCCTGGTACTTCTGATGACTAAATGGAGTTGACGGTCTCTCAAAGAGCAGTAATTCAGACGGAAACGCAGGCCGCTCCATGCACTGGCAGTAATAGTATCCGGGAAGAAAGCTTTATTGCTGCTCCGGTAGAGATGCTTATTGAGACTATATTATAGAGACTATAGAGATGCTTATTGAGACTATTGAGACTATACTTGTCCCACAAAAGGTCAGTGCAAGTTCTTTAGACAGCTCCGCGGACAGCTCAGCGTCTAAGATGGTAAACGAGGTCACCAGTCCGCAGCCAAATCAGCGGATTTCAGAGCAGCTAGGACAGCTCCCTCAGACCTAGCTCCTTGTGGTCGATGAAGAGTCCCGACTCGAGAAATTCAGGTTAGGCAGTAGAGCGGTGTTGGTCCAAGGTAAAAGGCAGTGGCCAGCACCCGGTAAGCGGGCTGAAAAGCAAGGGGCGAGAAAACGTGCCCGAGTTTTCGTAAGCGTGCGAAGCAGAGGAGGAAAAAGAGTTTGGGTCTTAAGAAGGTTCGAGTGCATAAGCGTAGTTGAAGGAAAAGTGATAGTGTAGTTAAGCTTGTAGCGTTAGCGTGCGCTAGCAAGATAACGCGCAGACCACCAGCTAAGTCCGGTAAGACGAACAGCTGTCTCCGTAATCAGCACCCCGGCCAATGTGGAATCGGGCAAAAGATATGCAGGGTGTTCTCCCCCTGGAGTAGCAAAAGTACCAACTTCAGAGGAGAGCGAAAGCGCAGACGCGTAAAGAAGACATTAACGAAAAAATCGTGCGAGTCGTGTGCACAATCGAGTGAAAGCTTGCAGTAGAGGAGGACTGGATACAGGGCACGGGTCGTAGTGCAGTGAGACAAGTGAACATTGGTGGTGGTTCAAACAGAGATGACAGTGTAGTAAACGGGGCTGAATGGAAGAGGAGCAAGAAGGTGAAGATGGAGAGAAAGGTCAACTGACCTGATGGAATACATGGAGCTGACCTAGACGGAGAGAGGACTCATAAAGATGGCAAATAGGTGGAATTTGGTGCTTCAGGAGTATACGTTTCGTGTAGAATACATAAAAAGAAGGGAGAATGTAGGAGCAGATTGCATGAGTAGATTAGTGTAAGAGGATGAGGATGTGTTGTCTGTTAGTGTTACATGTTGTCATTGAGTGTAGGATTTTAAGCTAGTTTTGGCGAAGAGTGAACTGGGTGTGTGATGAATATTAGTAGTTTAGTAGGACTGATGTAGTAGCCTAACAGGACTGAGGTTGTGGTTACGTGTGGACTGCGGACGTTGTTTCCACGAACAGGCGTTGTGTGTAGCAGTTTTTCTTAAAGAAAAAAACCTCAATTTTGGAGGGTAATGTTATGTGCTAAGAAGACCCTATACCCAAAGGGAGACTGGCCCGAGAAGAAGATGATGGAAGAAAAGACAAAGAGAAAGAGAATCAGAGTACGGGATGGCGAGAAGGATTTGGAAGGGGCCAATGAAGAACATACACAGAGTGATTAAGGGGAGGAGGCGGTTAACCGGACTAGCAAACGGGAGCCTCACACGATAGAATGCGAGATGAAGAGGAGGACGACGAAGTTGAGTGGACCGAGTGGAACGTGGTCTTGGGAGGAACAGTCGCAAGGTCGGGGCGTGCCCCACAATGCACCAGCAGCATCGCACCACTTGGCAGCGGGCAGCTCGGAACCACTTATTACCAGCGGCTTCGCACTGCTGGCCTCCTGCTGAGCGGCGGGATCGCACCGCCGGCAACCCATCGGGCCGTGTTCCACAACGCACCATAGGCATTGCACCGTTTGGCAGCGGGCAGCTCGGAACCACCGATTGCCAGCAGCTTCGTACTGCTGGCCTCATGCTCAGGCGTGCTGCACAAGGAAACCGTGGCATCGCACCGCGCTCATCCGGACCACTGACGACTAGTACGGGCCATTGCGATGTGCCGCGACGTTCGGCAACACGGAAGCCTACCCACCGGCACACGTCATCATTAAAGCAGTGCTTCGACGTGCTATAGGATGGGACGTGTTTCACTTTGCCATACACAGTCAATGTATTATAATGACTATTTGACTATAATTTTTGGTAGTGTAAGGTCATGCTTGTTTCTTTGTGTAGTGTGATATTCTTGTTCGTTTGTCATGACCGCATGAATTTGGTGTTTTGTTCTGTAATTATATTGCGCGGACATCGCATGTCTCAACCTGAGCATCATTTCTCTGCCGCGTGAGACGCGTGACAGTGGCATGGAAGCTTTTCCGGACTAATACATTTCCCAACCCCGTGTTTTACAACCACGTGTATCCCGAAGTATATGAACACTCCTGCCAGTTGTGCGGCGCGAAGCTTAACCGTCATTATATCATTTGGGCCTGCCACAGCAGTTCAACCATACAAAACCAACCTCAAGGAGATTTATAATAGTAATTTGGAGACGTGCGAGGCAATGTTTGTCTGCTCCGATTCTGAGTCCCAGCTACGAGTCGTTCGACAGGCAGAGGAGGCCGCTAGTGCACATCGGATCGCGCCCATCTTCGAACAGGAAAAGACCCGCGGAATATCCCATTCCTCCCATCCCCACGCCACGTTTTGGCAGAAATGCACTCACTCGTTCACGGCGGTTTTGTGCGTTTTGGCGTTGCTACATTATAACGGCCCCGTTTGGCCCCACATCTACCATTGTAGGTATAAGCCGCGACGCATTATTTCTTCCTCTCTTGTTTCTTGAGCAGACAAAACGTTGGGTCGGAAATTTCGCATGTTTTTTTTTTATAAATCTCCAGCATTTCCGGCTGTTTATGCCCAGTCATCATAATCATCTTTGTGTAGACCGAGCGAATAAATCTTTCATCCGCGCTAACGGCAGCCATGACCCAGGTCTGCCTTGCGTTATTCTTCCGCTATATTTTTGGTGCTGGTAACCCCGAGAGGATGACCGCACACGACGAAGGAGACCGCCGACGTCCCCTCGAGCTTCCCAGAACCCCGCTCCTTTGACTGCTCTTTACGCTGCTCTGCCCCGCCCTTAGCCGGAGGTCGGTATGGCTGGCCCAGACCGTCCAGTGACGACCTACAATAAGTGTCGAGTGGGTAAGCTGCACCGGCACCAACGCATACTTCGCTTCGCTACTGTGAGACTGCTAAACACAGCGAATGAGCTTGCGGAAGCCACTTCTACATCTTCGCATGAATTGCAAGCGGCGATTGACCTCCTTGCAAGCAAAGACACCCCACTGTACGACATTGAAAGGAGAATCTAAGAACTTCTTCAGCGTGACAAACTGGATCAGGACTTCTTCGACGCTTTGGCGTGCCAAGGAGAAATATTCTCTACCCTCATGGGCCGGGCGATGCTTTGAAAGTCCCAAAGTCGTAAGGAATGACCGTTGTCATCAGGGGCACATCTGTCCAGCCAAGTTTACTTCGACATTTGACCACCATATCCTTCGATGTTCGTGCAGCAACCCATCAAGGCGACCCCTATTGTCCGCTACATGCATCAACCTTGCAAGTTGGCTCACCAACGCTGCAGCTTAACATGGCTAAGAGTGCGTAGCCTCAACTGGAGAGGATTGAGAACCATTTCCGGGTGACATCCCGTGATCACACTAAGTTTTCCGACATGCAGCAGCCAGAGGACTTGAAGGTCAGGCCCATCGCGCGGGGAAAACGTACCGAGAACCAATTTTGCCGCTTTGAGCACATTGCGACGTCCGCAACTTCGACTTGTAATAACGGGAGCTCAAGAGCTCACCCGTAGAACTGCTCCAGGACGGCAGTGCAAGAACCTGTTCCGTCCAACGCGACGTGCAACGCGCGGATGCTCCTTTTGCCTCTACGAGAACGCGAGAATACGATACAGCACAGTACCCTGAGCATTTCGTACACTAGCGCCGCTGAAGATCCCGTAAAGGAAAAAGCCATCATAATAGCCGAAGCTTAACGTTTCCTAAATGGCGACATATCTTCGAGCGTACGAACGAACGATCAGCGTGGTTAACTCGATAAAGCGCCTGTTGCAGGCAAGCAAGATTCAGCGGCAGCAACTCAAGCAGGCGACTTCAAACATGGATTGAAGCAAGTGAACGAAAGGACAGAGCCGTTATCGGGTCAGTTCGGGTTCGAGTACATCTTTGTTCCCGAATTCATGAAGCGTGAAGGGTTACCAGACCTTTGTTGAAGACGGAGAGCACCAATCTTTGACGTAGTCTGGCGGTTGCACCCGAACGCAAGTGTGTCCCATTCCGTGCACCTGTAGCCACAAGGGCTGAACAGCCTTTGCAGTCCATTTTCCTCATTCCGCGGAGAAAGACGGGTCTCGTCGAAAAGCTGGGGAACGGCATTGTCAGCTACCACCTATAAAGAAGTACTAAGAAAATGCGGTCGTCAGGAACGGACTTAGAAAAGAAAACCCACGGGAAGCGCAAAACCGATATAGGAACAAATTTCGGCACTATGATATTGCAGGTTGCCCGCCCTCAGCTTCAGGGCAATCGCAGACAGACTGAAGGGCCAGAAGTCTTTCGGGAAGCGTATCGCAGAGTTCGGTTATCGTGCACGGCACGGTGTCGGCGCTGGGCTGTCATTAAAGCGGGAAGATGACGCAAGCACCGCTGGAGACGAAAAGGGACATCGCAAGACGACAGCTGTACAAGGAATGACCTTCTCGACTGTCGACAAATAGGATTGTATGCTTATTGTTTACTCACGCTGAACCATCTTTCATGCCTGCGAGGTTGGTAAAATCACCTCCGCGTATTGGCCCCCTTCAGTGCAAAGGTTCAGAGTTGTGAAGCTCCAAAGAGCCAGATCCGCGTGTTGAGATGTGTCGGAGTACGGAAGTTTTCAAGAAATGTCCAAGCAAGGCCTCAGCACGTAGCGCTAACAGGAGCCTGACTGACGCTAAGGCATTAGACAAACTGCCGGACCCACTGTTAAAGCATCATCACATGAAAAGGAAAATGTACCAGAAAACATTTCCGCAGCTGGGTCGAGAAATGGAACCAGCTGGCCAAGCTAACAATTAGCCAGCAAGTCCGGTGTGCAGTAGCGCGCTTCTACAGCGGCAGACAAGGCGTTGCGGGCACGGGAAGAGGTTAAATCTCCCGCTGGCTTTTGCATTGGCTGCTGCTTATGCGCCGGCATCATCATCGTGTAGATCGAACGAGTAAATCTGCCATCCCCGCTTAGGGCAGCCATGGCCCAAGTCTGTCTTGCGTCGTTCTCCTGTAATTCTTTTATTTAGTCATTTCGTCTGCTCGTGTTGGAACGCTTCTTTGTCGGCAGTGTGGGTGGTGCCATAAGATGGAGACATATTGGACTGACATCCGCAGGTGTTCCGCGGAACACTCCGTCCTCTGTATATTTTCAGTTCCAGCTGCGTCAGATTCTTCCAGAGGCGTCGCACGCTGTAATAAGGACGCAACTACTCGCGCTATTCTCACATGGTGTTCAGATAAATTGAGAGACGGCGTCGAGCTGCGATACAAGGATTTCTTTCCTTGAAAGATAGCTGTAGTTACAGCGTTTTTGTGGTTGTGAATGCGGCAGCCGCAGGTTAATTCTACTCTCGTAAACAGACGGAACTCGTAGGATATTGGTCGGCATGCCTACACGTAAATCCAAACGACGACAGTGGGAATCTCGGTGGAGGATACTATTTTGTCTTACAGGCCATTCTGCAGGATAGAAACCTTTCGAACCTGACGTGCTACAGTCCGAAATATCTGCTTTGCTAATAATTATGTACAAGTGGTGTTCTTTTTGCCATTTTGCCAACAGTTAGTCACAGAAAACCTCGTTGATGAGGTGAAAAAACGTGTGTCAGTAGCATGCGCGTTACATCAGCTGAGTGCAAAAGAACTTGGGGGCTGCTGCATGAAGGTGGAATAAAAAATAAGAGGGCGGGGCGTTTGGAGCAACGTGCCAAATTGATGCGTGCAGCTTAGCGCGGCATGGAAATGATGGTGGTGTCATTCCGCCTATGGATGAATCACAGATACAGGTAAAACTAAGACAATCGTTGTCATTGCTTTTCTGCAGGATCCAATCCAGAAAACATTTATTTTCAGCCAGTAAACTTCTCATTATTGAGTGGATTGTTGACATGTGGGATCAGCTCGCAACCCAGAAAATTCCTGAATAATATTAACTGAACTGGGGTGTCCAACTTGAAAGAGGCAGTACTTACAAGTATGCTCGTGTCAGGATCACTGTAAAACTGAAAATAGCAAAATTACAAAAATAAATTGATTTTACACACGTAAAAGAAGTTCTCTCACTAGTTCAGCGATTGCTTTTTTTATTTCAGCTTAGTATAAGGATCTTCGCAGCGTATGTTTTCGCAGCAGCATTCATCTTCAGTTGTTGTAAAACAATAGAAGACCACTGTGATCGCCTATATTTGTACAACAGGCCGCCACGTCAATTACACTTTCCACGAATTTGAATTTCATAAATGAACGGAAATTGCTAACATAGTTTGGCGAGCCATTATTAACATATCGAATCACCCAGAAGTCTAGGGAGCATTTACGCGACTGCGATGGCGCGGCATGTTTTATGCAACTAAAAAATATTCCTTTATTTCTTGGTTTGTTTAGGAATAATGCGAAAATTATTTAAAATATATATGCATTTACCACAAGCAGAGGTCGGCGAACTCACTCATGAGTCCACTCACTCAGGCTCATTTCGACTCAAACTCACGCGTGAGTAGGAGTTTGAGTGAGAGCGAGGCTAGTGTGCCATGGTGAGTTTGAGCTCGAGTGAGTTTGAACCGAGTGATCCCGACTGAGCTTGAGTCCGATTAAGTTTGAGTATGCCTGAGACCTAGTGAATTATGAGTCCACTTTGAGTTCTGAGTATATTTTGATTTTGAGTCCATTTTGAGTTCTGAGTAAATTTTGAGTTTGAGTCCATTTTGAGTTCTGAGTACATTTTGACTTTGAGTCCATTTTGAGTTCTGAGTACACATTGAGTTTGAGTCCATTTTGAGTTCGGAGTTAATTTTGAGTTTGAGTCCATTTTGAGTTCTGAGTACAAAAGGAGTTTGAGTCCATTTTGAGTTGTGAGTACATTTTGACTTTGAGTCCATTTTGAGTTGTGAGTACACATTGAATTTGAGTCCATTTTGAGTTCTGAGTAAATTTTGAGTTTGAGTCCATTTTGAGTTCTGAGTACAAAAGGAGTTTGAGTCCATTTTGAGTTCTGAGTACATTATGAGTTTGAGTCCATTTTGAGTTCTGAGTATATTTTGATTTTGAGTCCATTTTGAGTTCTGAGTAAATTTTGAGTTTGAGTCCATTTTGATTTTCTGAGTACATTTTGACTTTGAGTCCATTTTGAGTTCTGAGTACACATTGAATTTGAGTCCATTTTGAGTTCGGAGTTAATTTTGAGTTTGAGTCCATTTTGAGTTCTGAGTACAAAAGGAGTTTGAGTCCATTTTGAGTTGTGAGTACATTTTGACTTTGAGTCCATTTTGAGTTGTGAGTACACATTGAATTTGAGTCCATTTTGAGTTCTGAGTAAATTTTGAGTTTGAGTCCATTTTGAGTTATGAGTACAAAAGGAGTTTGAGTCCATTTTGAGTTCTGAGTACATTATGAGTTTGAGTCCATTTTGAGTTCTGAGTGCATTTGAGTTTGTGTAAATTTTGAGTTTGAGTACATATTGAGTTTTGAGTACATTTTGAGTTCTGAGTAGATATGAGTTTTGAGTCTATTTTGAGTTTGAGTACATTTGAGTAGCCTAGCAGGCAGCTATGGTTGGCTGTTGAATTTCATGCATCACTGTGGGCTCGGAATTCAGGGTACCTGCGGGTACGGCACCAATCGCGATCTGCATGATCAGTTGGGAGGGAGGGGGTGTCTGATTTTTTTTAGTTTTTTGTTGAATTTTTATGGCCATAAGCACTTGCTGTATACCTAATTTTGTCGCCTGGGCATGAGTGATAATTGACTGGTGAGGTCATAAAAAAAAGGGTTGCCTTAACTTTTCCTTCTGACAGATCCACTAAGAGCATGGGAAAGGGTGGTGGGAAAGCACACGGCGGCGCTGGTGGGCTGGTGTTTCGCCTGCTTCTGTTAACGGCTTGATATACTAGGGGTCGCAAAGGAAGAGGTGAGAGCAGAGGGGAAAGGGGGCGGGGGCTGTGCTTTCTGCTGTTTCAGATGAATTAGCTGAATTGGCTGGGCAGCGCCCCTTAAGACAGAATAATGACCACATTAGATTGGGTGAAAAGTGAAACTGATGAGGCTAAGGCATGTAAGGTATCGAATGAAAGGTCCGGATTAACGGAATCACGCGGGGTAAATAAAAAAACTCTTCCTGATTGTAGTCATCAGGCAGTCATAATGAGTCATACATTGGGTTAAAATTCAAAATGACGCTGTGAGGGAATGTGGGGAATCAAATTTAGGGTCTCGATGTGGGGAATCATTCGGGACGAAAATTCGTATGAATATATCATGACGTAGTCATGGTAAGTCATAGATTCGGTTAAAATTCAAGTTCATGACGCTAGGACGTTTGCCGTATCAAAATAAAGCATTCTTGGAAAACCAGCGCGAATTCAGACGAAGACAGAAGGCAGTAACCACAAGGACAGCCGGTGACAAGGACTGCCACAAGGACAAGGACAGTGGTTAATTCCTTCGGTCTTCGTCTGAATTCGCACTGGTTTTATCCAAGAATATCTCAATTCCAACTAGCCCTGCTTGCAACCCTCCTGCAGTTCAAATTAGAGGTCTCGATGAGGGTGATCACGTGCTTCCTGAATATTATCATGACATAGTCAAAGTGGGTCATAAATTAGGTTAAAATTAACAATGATGCCACTGGGGGTCCGGGGCATCAAATTGAAGGTTCCGATAAGGGAAATCACATGGGACAAAAATGTAGTAGGGCTATATCATGAGATAGTCACGGTTAGTCATTGATTGGTTTAACATTCAAATTGATTCCGCTAGGATGTGATGGGTATCAAATTAATGGTCTTGATGAGCAGAATCACGTGGGAGAAATAAAAAATGCTTCCTGGTTATAACCATGAGATTGTCATGGCGAGTCTTATATTGGGGTAAAACTCGAAGTGACCCCGCTAGGGCGTTTAGGGTATCAAATTTACGGTCTTGACGAGGGAAATCACGTGGTACAAATAAAAAAACGCTGCGTAGTTCGAATCATGAGATAGTCATTATGAGTCATAGACTGCGTTTAATTCAAGGTGAGGCCGCTGAAGTATGTGGGGAGTCAAATTAAAGGTTCCAGTTAGGGGAATCACGTCGGACACTTAAATAATGCGTCCTGGTAACAGTCATGAGAGTTATGGTTAGTTTGACTGGTATGAATTCTATATGACCCTGCTAGGATGTGTAGGCTATCAAATTAAAGGTCTCGTCGAGGGGGATTACGTGGGACAAATATAAAAATGCCTTCTTGTTATATAGGATATAGCAGAAGGATATAGCAGAAGGATATAGCAGAAGGTACACACTCACACTCTCACTCACACTCTCACTCACACTCTCACTCTCACTCACACTCTCACTCACACTCCCACTCCCACTACCACTCTGACTCTTCCTCACACTCACACTCTCACTCTCACTGAAACTATAACTCTCACCCTCAACCCCAATCACACTTACACTTACACTCTCACTCTCACTCTCACTCACACTCACACTCACACTCTCACTCTCATTCTCACTCTCACTCTCACTCTCACTCTCACTCACACTCACACTTTCACACTCACTCACACTCTCCCTCTCCCTCACACTCACACTCTCCCACTCTCAGTCACACTCACATTCACTCTCACACTCTCACTCTCCTCTCACTCACACTCACATTCACTCTCACACTCTCACTCTCACTCAGACTCTCACTCTCACTCTCCTCTCACTCACACTCTCACTCACACTCACAAAGTCACTCACACACTCACTCACTCACACTCACACTCTCACTCTCCCTCACACACACACTCTCACACTCTCAGTCACACTCACATTCACTCTCACTCTCACTCTCACTCTAACTCTCACTGAGACTCTCACTCACACTCTCACTCACACTCACACTCTCACTCTCACTCTCACTCGCTCTCTCACTCACACTCTCACTCTCACTCACACTCACACTCACACTCTCACTGCCACTCTCACTTACACTCTCACTCTCACTACCACTCACACTCACACTCACTCTCACACTCCCAGTCACACTCACATTTACTCTCACACTCTCACTCTCACTCAGACTCTCACTCTCACTCACACTGACACAGTCACTCACACTCACTCTCACTCACACTCACTCTCACACTCTCACTCTTCCTCACACTCACACTCTCACACTCTCAGTCACATTCACATTCACTCTCACACTCTCACTCTCAGATTCTCACTCTCACTCCCGCTCTCACTCACACTCTCACTCTCACTCTCACTCACACTCACTCACACTCACTCTCACTCACTCACACTCACACTCTCACTCACATTCTCACTCTCACTCTCACCCTCACTCTCACTCAAACTCACACTCTCACTCTCACTCACACTCTCACTCAAACTCACACTCACACTTTCACACTCACTCTCACACTCTCACATTTTCACACACTCACACTCACACTCTCACTCCCACTCGCACTCACACTCAGACTCACACTCACACTCTTACTCACACTCACACGCTCACTCACTTAATAACACTCACACTCACACTCTCACTCTCACTCTCACTTACACCCACTCACACCCACACTCCCACTCATGCTCTCACTCACACTCACACTCACACTTGCACTTACCCTCTCACTCTCACTCTCGCTCACACTCTCACTCACACTCACACTCACACTCTCACTCTCTCTCACTCACCCTCACACTCACACTTTCACACTCACTCTCACACTCTCACTCTCCCTCACACTCACACACTCTGAGTCACACTCACATTCACTCTCACTCTCACTCTCACTCAGACTCTCACTCTCACTCACACTCTCACTCACACTCACACTCTCACTCTCACTCCCACTCACACTCACACTCACTCTCACACTCTCACTCTCACTCACTCACTCTCACTCACACTGACTCTCACTCTCACCCTCACTCACACTCACACACTCTCAGTCTCACTCACACTCTCACCCTCACTCTCACTCACAATCTCACTCACACTCACACTCTCACTCTCACTCTTACTCTCACTCATACTCACACTCTCACTCACACTCACACACACTTTCACACTCACTCTCACACTCTCACTCTCCCTCACACTCACACTCTCACAATCTCAGTCACACTCACATTTCCTCTCACACTCTCACTCTCACTCACCCTCTCACTCTCACTCACACTCTCACTCACACTCTCACTCTCACTCACACTCACACACTCACAGTCACTCACACTCACACTCACTCACACTCATTCTGACACTCTCACTCTCCCTCACACTCACACTCTCACACTCTCAGTCTCACTCACATTCACTCAGACTCTCACTCTCACTCTCACTCTCACTCACACTCTCACTCTCACTCACACTCTCACTCTCCCTCACACTCTCACTCTCACTCTCACCCTCACTAACACTTAAACTTACACTTACACTCTCACTCTCACTCACACTCACACTCTCACTCTCACCCTCACTAACACTGACACTCACTCACACTCACACTCACACTCTCACTCACACTCTCACTCACACTCACTCTCACTTTCACACTCACTCTCACACTCTCACTCTCCCTCACACTAACACTCTCACACTCTCAGTCACACTCACATTCACTCTCACACTCTCACTCTCACTCAGAGTCTCACTCTCAATAACACTCTCACTCACACTCACACACTCACTCTCACTCCACTCACAGACACACTCTCACTCTCACTCTTACACTCTCACTCACACTCACTCTCACTCTCACTCACACTCACACTCTCACTCTCAGTCACACTCACCCTCACACTCACACTCTCACTCTAACTCACTCGCACTCACACTCACACTTTCACTCTCACTCTCACACTCACTCTCACGCACACTCACCCTCACACTCTCACTCTAACTCTCATTCACACTCACACTCTCTCTCACTCTCACTCTCGCTTTCATTCTCACTCACACTCACACACTCACTCTCACTCTCACTATCAGTCTCACAATCTCAATTTCACTCACACTCTCATTCAAACTCACACTCTCATTCACTCTCACTCTCACACTCACACTCTCACAATCTGACTCTCTCACTCTCTGACTGTCTCAATCTCTCACTCTCACTCTCTCACTCTCAATCTCACACTCTCACACTCTGTCAATCTCACTCTCTCACTCTTGCAGTATCACTTTCTCACACTCTCACTCTCACACTCTCTCACATTTCACTCTTTTACACTGTCACTCTCCTACTCTCACTGTCACTCTCACACTCTTTCTCACTCGCACTCTCTGACTCACTCTCACTCTCTCACTCACTCTCTCTCATGCTCTCTCTCTCGCTCTCTCTCACTCACTCTCACACTCTCTCACTCTCACACTCTCTCACACTCTCTCTCACTGTCTCACACTCTCTCACTCTCACTCTCACGCTCTCTCACTCTCTTACTCTCCCTCTCTCTCACTCTCCCTCACTGTCTCTCACTCACTCTCTATGACTCTCTCTCGCTCACTCTCTCTCTCACACACTCTCTCACTCTCTAACTCACACACTCACACACGCGTGCATGCTGGAAGTTAACAGCTGGGTACGGTGGCGGTGATTGCTTACAACGACGGTGTGGTGTTTTTTCGAGCTACGAGAGCTCATCCCACCTAGCAAATGCTAATATAAACTAATACAAGTGCCTCAGCAAACAACGAGGCACTTTTTTGTTTGTCCCACGTGATTTCCCTCCTCGAGACCCTCAATTTGATACCCCACTTTCTTTAGCGCCACACCTCTCTGCATGTTCACCCAATCTGAGATGCTCTATGACTCCCGTGTTACACGGTTCGCCATTTTCGATATTTTTCTTATTTCTTTTTTAGATTTTTAACATTTACTTTTATCAATTCTCTATATTTACGCTTTTGTAATGATTACAGATTGAACTACCGTGATATCTGCATTTTTGTGTATATGCAAGGCGTTACGAGATCATGCCGGGGATAGGGCTTCGGAGGGGTGTACTCGGCAAAGAATGCTACGCAATAAAACAGGAAAGGTATATCCATGAACGCCTCGCGCTTCAGAGATTCGCGGGGACAGTTCGCTTGGACACAAGGCGTTTTTTCAGGATGCAGAGCAAGAATGCACGGAACGGTAGCCCTAAACAGCTTCGACATAAATGAACGGAGCAGTGAGCACACTTCCTCTCAGCCAATCTTGCTTGTTTCAACCTTGGCACCCAGCATACCATCGAAGCTGGACCGCCTCTCTCATGAACACGAACATGGAGCCTACATCAATACTTTGGTATCCAATTAATACGTACAATTGCTTCGAAGCAGCGCTACTCTTCATGGGCAGCAGGTATAGCTGTAATAAATCTGCAACAAAACTTTTTCCGACCTCACAGAAGCTACGCTGTCCTGTCCTGGCGAATGCACAAGTTTCAGCTCACGAATTTGCACCCGTGATATTGTTACCACGCGTGAATTTGAAAACACTGACTGCTAATGAAATCAAAGTCCATCTGACCCCGAGTAAATTCCTAGCATGAGAGAGTTGTGAGACCATTTGAGTTTTGAATTCATTTTGAGTTCTCAGTCCATTTTGAGTTCTGAGTTCATTTTGAGTTTTGAGTACGTCTTGAATTTTGAGTCCATTTTGAGTTTGAGTACATTTTGAGTTGTGAGTACATTTTGAGTGTGAGTACATTTTGAGTTTTGAGTGCCTTTCGAGTTTTGAGTCCAATTTGAGTTTGAGTACACTTTGAGCTTGAGTACATTTTGAGTGTTGAGTACATTTTGAGTTTTGAGTACATTTTGAGTTTTGAGTTCATATTGAGTGTGAGTACATTTTGAGTTTGAGTACATTTTGAGTTTTGATTACATTTTGAGTTTTAGTACATTTTGAGTTCTGAGTACATTTTGAGTTTTGAGTCCGAGTGAGTTTTCAGTTTTGCGCTCAATGTGAGTTTGAGTTTGAGTGAGCACAGACGTGCTGCTCAGCATTGAGTCTGAGTTTGAGTGAGTGGTGATTCGAAAAAAAATTGTGAGTGAGTTTGAGTGAGCCGCGGCAACTTTGCCGAGGTATGCCTACAAGTACACTTTATATAGAAAAAACTTTTTATTTCTCTTTTCCGCCCTTAATAACCCTGCATGAGTTCCGGCCGCTATTATCCCAATATAATGGCAGCGCGCCTATGACTACACACTAAACATTTTTACTCCCAAAAGGGTGCGTTCAGCTTGTCGCCGTCGGAGGACCCTCATAACAGAATATTTTATACCCTTTAGGGTGCTTGGATTCTGCGCCGCAGGAGCGCCCTTTGTGATGCACCCCAGAAGGCGGGTGCCTTAGAACACCCCTTTCGCCCTAAAAGCATCATAGGTTGCTAACTTAGCGCCCCAATCTTTAGGAGAGTTTTCTCCAAAAGCACCTACCTAAACGGGTACAAAAAGGGTGCGTCATCCTCAGTTCACAAATGGCGCTGCAGGTGTGCAGCCACATTAGGCACAGTATAACACACAATTACGGTATGAAACATTCGTGCTCTTCCAAGCTCCGTTCTATGAGGCATTCCGTCTGAGCTCAGTGTCAGCTGATAATTTACTTGAACTTTTTGTCCCACCGATTTTTAAAACATCCATATATAAAGTCTAATATTACAGCCAAATCTCAGTACAGAAGTCGTATCATTAGACGTTGATTATTCCAAAAGGTGTTAAAAGTTCAATTATGTTTTCGTTTTGCTCAACTGCATGCGCACATCCTTCGAGCTTTACTGCACAGCATAAGTGTGTTATGCATTTAAAGCACGTAGGTGTGCACCACATCAACTGCACATAAGTTATTCGAACATTAAAACCCTTGGCTTCTCAGCATAGCATTAAACTTCCAATCACGGTAGCTGCCCGCAATGTGTAGTGCCTTATTCTTGAGCTGAGCATGAAAGCTCAATATTAAGGCAGGCCAAAAGCAATATGTATACTTACATCCGTACTGTGGCTTTAATCTACCAATAAAATGTTGGTCCCCACTGCCACTTATTTTCTTTTGCATTATTCTTTTTGCCTAATGAAAAATGACCCCACATAGCAATACCAAGAACTGTAAACATCACAAAACATACGAGTTCCCTTGTGAAGCCCATGGTTGAAATGTGATGACATTGTTGCTATAGCAGTATTTTATCATGAGCCTAGCTTGTACATGGTGCCTTGCATTATGTACCTGCAGGTGGATGTGGGGTCATTTTTCAACGTTGCAAATGAAAATCCAACAGCCAGTGCCTATTAGTTTCGTCTAATATTACGAGGTGCTTCATGGGAAGCATCAAACCCGATTATAGCTTTTTTGAGAGTTGACTAGAAATCAAATCAGCAAAATATTATCTACAAAACGTTCAGCATCTTTTTTATCAGCAGCTGTAGTGTTGCTACTTTCCACACTGAGGTTTTTTCTGCTTCTCTTGATGACATTTTTGTTTTGCGGAGAAGGTGCATCACCAATCAAAGCTTTTCTGTAAACCTTTGGCAGCTATGCAATTGTTAGTAAATAATTTACTAAATAAGGCAGCTTGAACTGAGAATAGTTGCATTTATAAACATTAAAATCAATTTAGATTGATCATAAATTTCTGGCTGTTTTTACACAAAGCTGCCCATGGGATAGGAAGTGCACTCAAGAAGGGCTCTGGATTAGCTTTGGCAACTTTGGGACATTTATTGGGCACTAAAATCTCCACACATGGGCATGTCCACTTTCTGCCTACACTAGACAAATGGCAACAATTTAGACAGCTATTTTTAAAACTATTTGACGTACATTTTAAAATATTCTCAAGCATTATAGCCACAAAATTATTGCCTACAAAAGCACCCAGGGGGTGCTGTTGCAGCGAGATTGTACACTACACCAGACACTCTACTACACTGTCTAGAGCTTTGACATCTACAATGGCCTCTACAAAGCAAGCTTATACCGGTAGAATGTTTCATACCATAATTACTCTGTGTTCAGAGCTCACGTATGAAGTACAGATACTGATGGTTCAAAAAGAACTGAGGATGATCACCCTTCCATGTTCTAAAAAAAAACATGGAAAAATGTTTAAGCAGGATTAAGAGACAGGGTTGAAAGAAAGTGGGCAAGCAATTCTTTCGAAATATCTAAAGCAATGCAGACAAATGTTTATTTCAACTTCACGTCTACAAAAGGCAATCTCATTAAGGCCTGTAATGGGGTCTTACTTGGCTCAAAAAAGAGCAGAGAGCACTTATATAAATGCTACAGGGAACCTTCACAGCATAAAATTGTTTCAGCACTTAACCTAGTAACTGTTCAACAAACTCATGAAAATATTTAAATGGATGAAAAAAAAAGCGGTAAACACAGGACACAGTTAAAAGAGAACAACGGGACAAGCTTGTCCTATCGTTCTCTTCCGTATCCTGTGTTTTCGGCTGGTTTTTCATCCATTCAAACATGTACCAACTAGCACAGTCTAACGCCTTGGTATCATAAAAATACGGATAGTGACTCCTCACAGACAGTTGGAAAAAAAGAAAGTATAAAACAGGCGACAAAATTAACATGACAGAAGATTGGTTAACTTTTGATTTTAAGTGATAATATAAAACATAATGGCATGAATGAAAGTGAGCAGCAACCGAAGGACCATAATGCTAGGCCGACATTCCACTTTGAAGCAAAATATCCGCTTTCAACGCTACTTAGGCCAAACATGCAATGAGGCAACCATATAGGCCCAAAAACATACCATAACAAAAAAGAGCTACAATTTAGTTGAGAAAAACTAACTACAACAAATTGGAATTGGCAACTAGGTACAGTTTTAGAAATACACAGCAAAAATACCTGGTTTCCGTACAGCGACTGATCAAAACGAAAAGTGAGAAGTACATATATAAGACTGGCATCAATGTGCAAAGCAGCTTAATGAAGGAAGACGGTCTTCACTTAAAACACTCTAATATTGTAAGGAGAAATAATTCAGTACATTTGTAGTCTCCGGCTAGAACGGAAGATATGACTTTTGTTTTCGTGTATAACTAGTATCTTAAAACATTTATTCAAACTTGCGGAGATAACTGCTGCTCGGGTGCAATTAAAGATAGTTAGGGTGTACTGTTCACAAGTAAAAGATTTGCAGTAAGACTAACACCATCTTTCAGTTCCAGAGCAGAAGCAATGACTGTCGAAATTTTAGGCTTGAAAAGTAGAACCACAAAAACCCATTTTGTTTTAAAAGAGGGAACCTAATCGCTGCAAGTTATGCTTTAACAAAGATGGTAATATGTTGTCTTTATTACGACCCTTGACTGGTGCAAAGTTCTGCAATACCATGGTTAGCAACATCGGAACAGCAGTTTAACTTGTACAAAGTTATATCCAGAAACTAGGATGAATTTTATAATGCCTGTGTAACACAAAACAGAATGCATTTGTACCATCACAAGCTAAAGCTCCGCATATCCAAACTTTGGCCCATCTACAGCAATAGATTCGCTCAACTGCACAGCCCTACAAATCTGCAGAAAAGCTACACAGAGGAAAAGAAAGCCTACTAAAGACCTAAACAGACACAAAAGGCTGAATAATTGTTAGCTCTAGGTTAAAGACCTAGCCTTGCTCTCACTTTTTCCATTCCCTGTGTTGGTGTTGCACTCTTTCTGGCAAGCTGCAGGTGTCGCCAATGTACGTGGTGGGGCATTGTGCACAAGAAAACTTGTAGATGACTTTTGCTTATTTTTTCGGCGGTTGCCCTTTTGGTCGTGGCTTCAGACATTAGGAGTTTGATGCCACAACCAAACAAATAAGTGGGCAATGGGAACACTTTCATATCCGAGAATTCATAGTATCATTTCGCACGCCCCTTCAACACAAAATAGGCAGATGCAGGTGGGTCATTAGGTTAGGGGAGAGACAATAAAGGTAGGCATAGGATTGCTGACCGGCGTCGTTTCAAGGAGCGAATACTCTTTGGCTGTCCCGTAATCAGTGAATACGGCATTTAATGTGGTGAATAAAGCTGCTGGTGTAGCCATTTTCCTCTAGGCCTGTTATATTTCTTTTTCCTGTTATATATTATGTCGAGCAAGCTGTGCGTAGAAGAGCCAGAACTAAAGAAGCCTTGTGCGAAATTGAGTGGTATGACGTGAACTGGAGGTAGCATCTAGTGTAGGTTATTCTTCCAAACATGGCGATCTTAATTGATTGGGATGTTTTTTGTGAAAACTAGGAACAGCAAGGCATTGCCTGGTATTGTTATTATGGTGAAGTGAATCGTTGGCTCAGCCGACTTGAGATGCCCCAGGAAGTTACTTGAGCCTATTGGGTGCAGAAAGCAAACCAAGAGTAGAACCTACCTTCAATATATTGCTAGCACCCAGTTTCCTACTATGATTCTGTAGCTTTGGTTCTTCAATGCAGGGCAAGAACTCTATGCCCAAGAGAAAAATATAGACATTAGGAAGAAAGGAAAACGTGTCGCTGTGCTCAAGAAAAACAGCTGCACCACCAAGTTTGTTCAATGCGTCAGAAGCTGTAATGACCGATGTAGCCACAACAACGAAATTTATTTGCTTCAACGTCGGCGGTCAAAAATTTTTCCTTCGATCACTATCACCTCCCCTCCAAGCTTCTTTTCCAACAACCAACCTGCACCGGTCTACTGTATGGCAAAAAGGGCCAGCCAGACCACCATCACCATCACCATCACCAGGCTATCTACGCCCATTCCAGGGCGTAGATAGCATGGAAGGCCTCTCCCATTATTCTCCAATTACCTCGGTCCTGTGCCAACTGGGACCAATTTATCCCCGCAAACTTCTTGATCTCATCTGCCCATCTAACTTTCTGCCGCCACCTGCAACGCTTGCCTTCTCTAGGGATCCAATCTGTTACCCTTAATGACCAGCGGTTATCGTGCCTTTGCATTACATGCCCTGCCCACGTCCATTTCTTCTTAATTTCTACTAATATGTCTTTAACACCAGTTTGCTCCCTGACCCACTCCGCTCTCTTCTTGTCCCGTAATGTTACACCTATCATTTTCCGCTCCATTGCCAGCTGAGTCATTCTCAATTTAAGTTGAACCCTCTTAGTGAACCTCCAAGTTTCTGCCCCGTAGGTGAGTACCGGTGAGATGCAGCTGTCATACACTTTCTTCTTCAGCGACAATGGTAGGCTGCTATTCATTATCTTAGAATGTCTGCCATATGCACCCCACCCCATTCTGATCCTTCTAATTATCTCTGCCTCATGGTTGTGATCTGGGGTCACAACTTGGCTTAAGTATATATACTCGCTTACCACTTCCACTGGTTCGCCATCTATCTCAAAGTGCTCTGCTGTCCCGACTTTATTGATCATTACTTTAGTTTTCTGCATATTAATTTTCAGGCCCATGGTTTACTCTGTTCGCCCAGAGCGGAAAGCATGCTTTGCAATTCGTCCCCCGAGTTACTTAGCAAGTATTTTCAAAAAAGGAAGGTATTCTAGACGCCCACAAACCTACATCAACTCTAAGATTACTGATGCCATGACTAAAATGCCTGTATAATATTAAAAAGAACAAAGGATCATATACAAAATTCCTCGTGCATAATACCAGATCAGCTACAAAGGGCCAAACCCCCAACTTCTCGACACAACATTGGCACAACAAAATCAAGGTACGAAATCAAACATACAAGTGCATTAGATGAACACTGCAAGAAAGTGGATCGCCATGCTGACTTTGGAAAGGTGCAGGTGATAGACAATGTGGAACAAATTACGCGAGAGTCCTCCTTGAATCAGTGCACACCGAAGCAAGCCAGCGAAAGATAAACAGATATCTAGCTGTCCTACCCCCTATTTGTGCCCTAGGCTCTGATCCGCTGCAGCAAACAAAAAAATTGTTTATATGCTTACATGTAAAAATATTGCACTTGGTCAAACATAGACAGTTGTAATGAAGGAGCCAAGTAGGTTCTGAAACGTTGAGAACGCTTCAGATAAAGTCCTTGGTTGTAGTATATTTGTTTCCATCAAACACAAAGAAAAATGCATGGTAAAGCGTCGACATTAACTTGATCTACTGCTGTTCCTTCATGATGACCTCACTACAGGAACCAAAAATACAATACAGTGCATTAAAGGGCCCATTTAGACAACATAGAAGTTCGTTTCATTCGTTCTTGTTTTATAGGGTTCTCACCACTTACCGGTAGCAAATGATGCCGCATTCACTAAGAAATTTTTTTAGGTTAAAAGTCGGATTCTCCCACCATATCGTGTGTTTTTGGGATGTCAGCAATGAAGCCATAAGTGCGTGTAATCAAACGAACTTCTACTGCGTCACTCGGGTCTGCGGCCTTGGAGCTACCATACTCATCCACGAAACATGTTTGCCATTGCTTTGTTGCTGACCGTATCTGCACCTGGCTTGTTTTTGTTACTGTAGAATGTAATTGTTTTGTGAAACATGGGGTATCCTCGACAAACAGGGTCACGTAAGACAACGTCGCTTATGCCAATTGGCAGTGCCGTGCATGCCAACTCCAAAGCGGCGGAGTGCTGTCCAGCTAAACCAAGCATAGTGCACGCAGTACCAAAAGCAGTGCGCATCGGTACTTGTATCTTTACGCGTATTTTCTTATCTTTCATTTTTTACCGCTTCATTCGTACTGCTGTAAAATGATTATGCATTACGTTTAGGCGCAAATAGCTTGCTCGGCAAGCTTATAGGGCCTGCCTCATTTGCGTTTGCCTTTGCCATCCTCAGCCAATCGCACAGCTGGGGACATATGACATCATAGATTCTGTTGTTGGAAATGAGCTAGTAGGTCGCATGGCCATTCCCTTTTTCTTAATTATGTAGCTTATTCGAGTGAAGTGCGCGGTAAAAATGGTGTCAGTATGATTCTAACGAGGCACTCTTTCGAATGAACCAAACTTGTGTGCTGTCTGCATGGCCCCTCTAGACAAAGGCAAGCAAGCCAATTTTTTTATTTAGGCTACTTTCATGCACACAGTAATGCTCTATTACGGCCAGAAACTCATTACGGGACCCCTCACATATTTACAGTTGCAATAAAAATCAGAAATAGAACAAAAATCTTTGGACACTCCACAATGTCCAAAAAACAAAGGCCACAGAAGATCCCATTCATCAAGGCAACTAATAAAATCCGTGGCTAGTGCATAGCCAATATGCAACTCCACTAATTCATTTAAGAGCTCATGTATGTTCCCACTAGTTGGGTGTGTAAACTCACTGTCACCTAACAGAGTCCAAGGTTCGACGAAAACTCGTCAGGCGAGGGTGATTCCTTGATGAAATGCAAGCAGGCACTCGCCTGGTGAAAAACAAATAAACAAATAAAGACGCTTTGGGGCCCCTACGGGTCCCTGGTTCACAATGAACAGGGGGTTGAAAGGTCGCGACTATTTATAGGTTCGGTGTCGCAGAGTGCTAATGTACATGTCAGGGAGATTACTCCGCCACCGGTTAATCGTGTTTTAGTTGGTTGAATATGCATTGATTCTAAAAGTAGTCGTGCCGACAGGCGCTTCTCTGATGCGATTATGCTTGCGGAGTTCCAATCGATGACCTGGTCAGTAGCCAGGTGATGATCCGCCAAGGCATATGAGCTTGCATTGCCTTTTTTTACATCGTTCTGGTGCTATTGAATGCTTCTTTAAAAATTTCCAGTTTCACCTATGTTGGATGCTCGCAATCCTTGCATGGAATTTTGTAGACAACTCGGGGATCTTGATTTTTCTAATTGGTCCTTCACGCGTACCGGCCTCGTCTTAAGCCTGTTCGTTGGCACGTGTGCAATTTTCACGCCATATGTGCCAAACACCCTTGCAAGAGCTTCACTGATGCCTTGCGTGTAGGGGACGGCAGCACGTCGTTGCCTGTCTTCTTCAGGAACCCTTTCAGAGGAGGCAACTGAAGCCCACAATTGTTGCGTACTCAGAAGCTTTGAAGGGTAGCCGTTGCTGCGAAGGTCCTTCCTTACCACGGCTAGCTCTTGCTTGCGCAGACCAGGCTCAGAGCAGATTCGTGATGCTCGTGAGAAGAGTGCAGCGGCGACGGAGCGTTTTTGGCCTAGAGGCTAAAAACGCTCAGTCGCCGCTGCACTCCAAAAACGCTCCAGAAACACGACAGACATAACCGAAGACGACGAGGTGCCCAATTAATCATAATAACTGCGCTTGTTTAACGGCCCACCGCTGTCCACAACCGCAGAAAGGCGGGTCACGGGGCTATTCAACTGTTCGGAATCCGGCCACGCCACCGCACGCCGTACTCAGGGTGTCGGCCGTTGGCAGGGAGTTGCGTAAACAAATTAAAACAACAATAAATAATTTCCTCTTTTACATAATACAACACTAACTTTGGGTAGTATTATAATAAAGAAGCTTCCATTTTTAAATTTTACAAACACAAAACGCGAACTGGAGTGTTTTGGCGCTCGATTTGAACGATAAAAAAAGCAGCAGATGGTAAGATAACAATGCGCAATGAAATTTGGCAGTGTTTTAGGGTAAGTAATCGTATTATTTTTTGGCGTCTATTTAGCGCCCGATTTCATGCTCCCCCTTCCCAACTTTTGTTTTCTTTTGATGTCTGCCTTGTTCTGCGGCGCTGTTTGTGCAGGAGAAACTAGGTGATCTGTTTATTGCATTTGTACACATTATTGACGGTCGCTAACAATAATAATGGAATAAAATTGTGATTGCTACGTTATAACTCCACTGAGCGACGAGAATGGCTGTTGTCAGAGGGGGCTATGATTGTGTTGGTGGGGCAGGAGAGGAAGGGGAACGACGGAATGATGATACAGGTGTCACAGTTCAAGGTTGTGCTGTCGTCTGTGCAAGGCTGTTGGAAAAAAATGGGAGGGAGAGTGTTATTGTGTCGATGTTCGTAATAGGCAAGGGCTGATATTTTTTCCTTTTTCAACGTTGGTGCCGCCGCTGCATTTTATTGAATTTGGCAAAGAAAGAACCTATCGTAAACGCCTTCATTTTCGGTTGTATACTGTTTTATTTCTATTTTTATTTTCGTTCCTGAAACAAGATTTTAATGAACAGTAAAAAATTATTCGATGCTTGTTTATTTATCATAAAATGCGAAACCCTCATTCAAAGACTGCGCAGATTCGCGTTAGCAGTGGTACTGCATAATAATACGAGAACTAATTCTTAGGTAAATTCTATTCAACAGCTACCGATTACCCGTCCTGCGCGTCGGGATGCTGTGTCGTCGGGAATCCCCCTCTCTGCCCCAGTGCTAGGAGTGGTACACCAGGGCTGGTGGCTGTACCGTGGTTTACCAGGATTAAAATCCAGTTCTGAGGAGCAACTTCGTCTTTTCAGAGTGATGTTCACGCATGACGAGGGCCGCCGCTTCTGTTTACGGCTTGGCTCACTCGAAGTCATCGTGGGCACCTTGGCAGTTTGCATTGCATTACACACGTGAGGCCTACAAGCGCCATCGAGGGGAACGAAAGGAGTAGTGGCCTTTTGAGGTACAAAAATGGTCTCGGTTGTACTATTGACTGCGGCGAGAAAGGCGGACCCATTTGAAAAACGGACAAGGCACAGGGGAATGAGAAGTCCTTTGGTGAAGAAATTTCCGGTTGGTGCAATTTACACATCACCGTCAACAATGTCGTCCGAAGCTACGGATACTAGGGTTTATTCTCCCGGAGACAGGGCAAAGTCGGAAGTAGAGGTCAAGCGTAGCTCTGGATCCGCAGCGACACTAGCAAGGTCCGTTTCTGTGATGTCAATTACAGGTTTTCCACAGTAGATAACAGTAGATGCAGATCGTAAAAAAATTCCATCCTAAAATGATGTGATGAGGGAATGGAGAGGGTATCGCAAACTGAATGTGATTACGAAAGCTGGTGATGAGCACACGCGCGGTACAATGTCCTGATGTTTGAAGCAAATTCGCCTTCGCACCACGTAAAGCGAGACCAAAGTAAGGAGTTCTCGCTTTGCGTAGTTTAGAGCGCAAACTTTCATTAAGTATAGGGGTGGTGGCACCAGTGTCTAAAAGTGCTTCAACGGTCATTCCCGCAACTGTAACAGTTACCGTATTTCATTGCCGGTAATTGGGACTGCACTGTTGCTTTGTGACGCAGTTTCACCCCCAGAAACTGCCGCATCCAGACTTCCAAACAGTTCCCACGAATGTGGGAGGCTGGGCGCAAGGGCGATATACAGCGACGGTGGTGTGAAGGAGAGCGACGTCTAGCCTGGCGCGAGTCTTGAGGGAAGTTGGTAGCATCACGAGGAGGAAACCTTTGACGCAGAGGTGGCGAGGAGACGAGTTGACGAGGGGCGTAGACGAAGAAGGTGTCGAGTTCGTATGGTGCGTAACCTCGGCGCTCGTCCAGCTGGCGTCGTCGGGAAAAACGAGCAATGTGTCCTCGTATGCCATAATAGTAGCACACTGGCCCGTCCCTCATTGGCTGGGTTGCTCGCCATGGTGGAAAGGAAGGCGGTGAAGGCACAGCTGTACAAATAGCGGACACGTGGTCGTGATTAGCCGAAGTTGCGATTGGCTTCATAGTCACGGTTGGTCTCGTAACAGCTTCAGGGTAGGACTGAGCGTGTAGCGGAGCAGGATGACGGGCTGTTTACCGGCATTCATACATGCCAGTTCCTGCTCTATCAAGTCACGAAGGCCATGGGTGAGGACGTGGGCGTTCTGGAGGCAGGTTCCGTAGCTTCTCACGGATGATAGTTCGAAGCAAAGTACGGAGGTAAAAATCCGAAAAGATGCCGGTAGGCAAACAAAATTGGTGAATGCGATTGGACTGCAGGTGGTAAAGCGCTGACAGATCGTGTGTAGGTCAGAAACCGAGCTAGGGTTCCATGCTGTCAGAGCATTAAAGGCGAGAGAGGAGATCCCCTTCATGAAGTAAAGTACTTTGTCAATTTCAGACATGTCTGTGTCAGCTCGTCAGCAAAGCGCGATGACATCTTTGATGTACGAAGAGTGGGTCTCGTACGAGTCCTGCACCCTGACCGGGAGTTTCTTTTTGGCTGCATCTGACGGAGTCGACGACGTGCCAAAAATTATACGTAGCTCTTCTAGAAAGATGGTCCAATCAGACATGTCTGCCTCATTGTTCAGAAACGAGCTCTTCGCCACTTCAGTCTGGGAAACCGAAACATTCTTAAGCTTGAATGTATCGTCCCATCGGTTGAAAGCGCGTACCCGGATGAATTGATCTAGCGAATCTTCAACATCGTCACCCCGGACGCCAGAGAAACACGGATGATCGCGCCGACAGCTGGTGAATATGATGGCAGGCTGGACCGGGGCCGCAGCCTTGCTGCCTGAATGGTGGCTCTCGTGATGCATGAAGCTGGTGGGCAGTAGTAACCGCCCACCGGACCGGAGCTCCAGTGGTGCGACCACGAGAGGTAAATGGCAGGATGAAAAGCACCTTCCACCACCTTAGAGAATCGACGAGAACGCTTGGGGTCTGCTTTATGAGTGAGCGCTGGGCACATCCACGAAAGAACAGCAACCGTTCCAGAAACGAAGATGATGATCACCCTTCGAGAAGAAAGATGAAGAGAAGATGATGAACGCACAATGTAGAAAAGACAATGGAGCATAAAAGTGACAGCGGCCGCTTCCGTTGCTAAACCTCTCGTATGTTAACTTCACGCTCACAAACATATATATATATATATATATATATATATATATATATATATATATATATATATATATATATATATATATTTGCCCGTTGTGGCTGATGCTCATCACAGTTCTCATGGGCGCAACATGCTTACTACAATACCACCAGCGGAAAGAGGAGCCATCCTGGCGACCTACGGGGAACACAAGACGAGCGGGTCATAGTATGGCTTCAGCCTCTGGACGTGAACCGTCTCGCGACCACGACGTCGGCGGTCCGAGGTGGACGTGACGGGTTCAACAACATAGTTCACAGGTGATGTTTGTTCCAGTACTCGGTAAGGTCCTTGGTATTGAGAAAGAAATTTCGAAGAAAGACCGGGAGCCGGGCACGGTACTGAAAGCATGACCAGTGATCATGTCGTAAATGTTGGAGCTGTAATGGAGTCATCGTGAAGCGCCTTTTGGCGTTGCTGCTCTTCCGATGTAAATCGTCGGGCTAGCTGGCGACATTACTTGGCGTGTCGAGCGATATCAGACAGTGGGGCGTACTCGGAGGCGTCAGGTCGGTACGGAAGTACTGTATCCAGCATGCAGGAGGGCTCACGACCATAGAGTAAAAAGAATGGCGAGAATCCTGTGGTCGCCTGCGTGGCCGTATTATAAGCATACGTCACGAAAGGAAGAACGAGCTCCTAGTTAGAGTGGTCCGAGGAGACGTACATGGCGATCATATCGCCAAGTGTGCGGGTAAACCTTTCGGTCAGGCCATTAGTCTAGGGGTGGTAGGACGTGCTCTTACGGTGGACCACGTGGCACTTGGCTAGAAGGGCCTCCACGACTCCGGATAGAAAGACCCGGCCTCTGTCGCTCAGTAGTTCGCGAGGAGCACCGTGCCGAAGAACAACACGGCGTAGAAGGAAAGTCGCAACGTCCCGAGCCTAGGCGGCCGGTAGCGCAGCTGTTTCGGCATACCGAGATAAGTGATCAACGGCGACGATGATCCAGCGGTTACCGGCGGCTGTGCTTGGGAGTGGGCCGTAGAAATCGATGCCTACCCGGTCGAAAGGCCACGCCGGGCAAGGCAGCGGCTGGAGTGGGCCACTGACGTAGTGCGCTGGAGACTTGCGACGTTGGCAGTCTGGGCAAGATCGAACAAACTTGACGACAAAGGTATACATCCCGCGACAGTAGTAGCGGAGTCGGAGTCGCTCGTAGGTTTTGAATATTCCAGCGTGAGCACTTTGGGCATCGGTGTGGAACGTAGTACAAATGTCCTTGCGCAAGTGGCGAGGAATCACTAGTAGCCATTTTCGACCTTCGGGGAAGTAGTTCCGGCGATATAGGAGCTGGTCACGAATAGAGCAGTGGGCAGCCTGACGGCGCAGCCATCGAGACACAACAGCTGCCCATGAGTGCGACAAATATTCGAGGATCGAAGAGACGCAAGGGTCTTTTTGCTGCTCAGCAACCATGTCCGTCATGGCGAGAGAGGTCAGGCTGTGGTCTGCCATGAACAAGCTATCTATATCCGACGCAAGCGGGGATCGAGAAAGAGCGTCGGCGTCGGTATGCTTCCGTCCCGATCGGTACACAACACGAATATCGTACTCTTGAAGGCGGAGTGCCCAGCGGCCAAGACGGCCGGCGGGATCCTTCAGCGACGATAACCAACACAGAGCATGGTGATCCGTTACGACGTCGAAAGGGCGACCGTACAGGTAAGGACGAAATTTGCTGATTGCCCATACAATAGCCAAGCATTCTTTCCCTGTTACGGAGTAGTTGACTTCGGCCTTCATCAGTGTACGGCTCGCGTAACTCACCACGTATTCGTCAAATCCGTCCTTTCGTTGAGCGAGCACAGCACCTAAGCCAACACCACTGGCATCAGTGTGGATCTCAGCTGGCGCGTTCGGGTCAAAGTGCCGCAGTATCGGTGGTGACGTAAGGACCCGACGTAACGTTAAGAAAGCACTCTAACACTCGGGGGTCCATTCGGCAATATCTTTACTGCCGCCGAGAAGCTGTGTGAGGGGCGCAATGATGGAGGCAAAGTTTCGTACAAAGCGGCGGAAGTACGAACAGAGGCCGATGAAGCTTCGTAGGTCCTTCAGAGTGGTTGGCTTCGCAAACTCGGACACGGCACGAAGTTTTCCCGGGTCCGGGAGGACACCGTCTTTTGAGACGTGTCTTAAAATGGTGAGTTTTCGAGCAGCGAATCGGAACTTCTTTAGGTTCAGCTGCAGACCAGCGGAGGCAAGGTGTGTTAGCACTTGTTTGAGGCGTGTGAGATGGGTTGCAAAATCATGCGAAAACACGACTATATCGTTTAAATAGCAGAGACACGTTTTCCATTTCAAGCCCCGCAGTACGTTGTCCATCATTCGTTCGAATGTGGCCGGCGCATTACAGAGTCCGAACGGCATGACTTTGAACTTGTAAAGGCCATCGAGTGTCGTAAATGACGTATTTTAACGATCAGCGTCGGCCATGGGCACTTGCCAGTAGCCGGATTTCAAGTCTAATAACACGAAAAACTCGGCTCCCTGTAGGCAGTCGAGTACGTCGTCTATGCGAGGCAGCGGGTAAACGTCCTTGCGCGTGATTTTCTTCAGGCGGTGATAATCCACACAGAATCGAATACAGCCGTCCTTTTTTTAACGAGAACCACAGGAGAAGCCCAAGGACTTACGGATGGTCGAATGACGTTGCGTTTCAGCATGTCCGCGACTTGTTCATTAATGAAACGCCGTTCGGTGGAAGACACGTGATAGGGTCGCTGTCGCAACGGCGCGTGCGTGCCGCTGTCGATCTCATGACACACAGTCGACTTGCGGCCCAAAGCGGTGTCGTAGCAGTCGAAGGATGAAGTGAAGCGGCGTAGAAGAGTAACTAGCTCGTCACATTCGGTCGAAGAAAGGTCGCAGTCCGTGGCGCTTCTCAAAAGGGTGTCATCAGGTGTAGACTGAAGACAAAGCGCGGTGATGTCAACGGGCGTCGATTCCTCGAATACACTGAAAACTAGACCGGCATGCACTTCTTCTACAACGCCAAGGCATTCGCCACGGAAAAGTGTAACTGGGAACGACGTCGGGTTCGAAATAACCATTGTGCCGGCACCCGTTGCAATATGAAGAACCGCGAACGGCAGCGACAACCCTTTGCGAGCACAAAAAAGATCGGATGGCGCGAAGACGACTGTGGCGTCAGAAATGCTGTTGCACGACAACAGCACAAGCACAGATGAGCCAGGAGGAACGTCCGTATCGTCGTTGACACGCAACTTGGCGGTTGTCTCGTCCTGCGGGTTTTCTACCTCCGGAAACAGCTCAACTTGAGCGCGATCACAGTCAATGATGGCGTGGTGGCGCGACAAAAAGTCCCATCTGAGAATTATGTTGTGAGAGCACGCCGACAAAACGATGAACTCGACTACATATACAACCCCTTGAATTGTGACCCAAGCAGTGCATGCGGCCAGCGGCTCCCACGGTTGTGCCCTAGCGGTTCGGAGAGTAACACCACCTGTAGGTGTCGTCACTTTTCGTAGCATTCGGCAAAGATTCGCGTCAATAACAGACACCGCTGCTCCAGTGTCAATAAGCGCCAGGGTAGCAACACCATCAACGCACACTGCGATTACATTGGACGGCGAACAATGAGGACTTAGACATTTTGAAGTTGACGCAGTTTGTGCTACCGAAACTGTGGCGTCTAGTTTTCCGGGTCACCATTGGAAGAACGACAGGCCATCGGGGAGAGTGAGCGGCGTCGTGGGGAAAGAGAACGACGGATGACGAAGTCGCGGTTATCAGACGGAGCAGTCGTCGGCAGCCGGGTCGGAGCGTGCTCCATTGGCGGCGTTTGCGTGTAGGGCAAGGGCCACGATGCTTTGCGCGCGCCCGTCATGCCGCGACCGCAGTAGTGGGCCACACGTCCGGCAATCCCACACAAATAGCAGATAGGCCGATTATCCACCGTGCGCCAACGATTCACGAATGTAGACGGTGGATGCGGAGCGACACGCATGGACCGGACGCGTTGAACCTCGGCATGACTCCCAGTGATTGCAGCAGGCGCAAAGAAGGGTCCCGGCATGGTTCCAGTAAAAGGTTGTGCCACGGTCTCGGCATAGGTGAAAGGCCTATGTGGCACTGGGTCGACGAAGATCAAAGGAGCTGCCATCGTAGTTTGAGGCGTTACGTCGGCGTATACGACTGGAGCTACCGCGGAATTGGGCGGTCGAGTGCTTGGAAGTGCGTCAGCCACTTGTTGTCGTATAACGCTCGTGAGTGTTGGGGCTAGATCCGACTGAGGTGGCTTCGCTACGTCGCTAACGAGAGAAAGCTGACGAGCCACCTCTTCGCACACAAACTGTTGAATCTGGGTCAAGAGAACACCCCTATCCTGAGATGCGAAGCCGCAAAGGGAAAGGTCGAGTTCCACGGGCTTACGAGTGAGAGCCCGCTCTCTGCGAAGTTCATCAAACTCTTGGCAAGCGTTTATGACTTCAGCAGCCGTCCCAGGGCTTTTCGCGAGCAACATTTGGAAGGCATCGTCGTTATGCCTTTAAGAATGTGCTTGATTTTGCCCTCTTCCGTCATAGCGTTGTTTGCCCGCTTACACAAGTCAAGGATGTCCTCGATGTAAGAGGTAAAGGTTTCATTCGTGCGCTGAGCGCGTTCGCGCAAACACTGTTCAGCGCGCAGTTTCCGAACAGCGGGGCGCCCGAACACTTTGGCAAATTTGGTCTTGAATTCCACCACGTGCGTAGATCAGACCCGTGGTTCTTATACCAGATCTCTGCGACACCGGTTAAGGAGAGACTGACGTTGTTCTGTTTGAGTTTATCGTCCCAGTTGTTATAGGTGCTCACCCGTTTGAAGGTTGTGAGCCAGTCCTCAGCATCCTGGTCATCAGTGCCGATGAAGAAGGGGGGATCCCGTGAACGGACCGTGCCAAGGCTACCTTGATACATCTTCGAGGGGAGTGTCCGGCTGCGCAGCTCCAGGGTACCTAAATGGGGACCCGAGCAGCACCGCAACCTCCACCAAAAATTGTAAAGGAGATAGTCGGCGTTCCGGTAGAAGACTGGAATTGTTTATTCACGGACGAGGCGTCGATGCAGACGGGGTGAGCTGAAACCACCAGCTTTTCGCGAGACTGACCCTGTGCGAGCGCGTCCTGTTCCTCAAACGGTATCCCATGCAGCATATTCACGTAGGGGGATTTGCCCGTTGTGGCTGATGCTCAGCACATTTCTCATGGGCGCAACATGCTTACTACAATATATATATATATATATATATATATATATATATATATATATATATATTGTTTTTATATATATATATATATATATATATATATTGTTTTTATATATATATATATATATATATATATATATATATATATATATATATATATATATATTATATATATATATATATTTTTTTTACTTACGGTAATGAAGTTAACATTTTCTAAACATGATGAACAAAGAAAGGCAAACACGCACCCAGAGTGGGGACCGAACCCACGCCTTTCGATTAGATCTCGAATGTCTTACTAATTCGGCTATCTGGGCTACTGTGTTCTCCTTCACTTTCTGGGGTATTTAGATTAACGAGAACTTTATGTAACGCTTGAGGGTGGGAGTCAGTGCTACTGTGACTACACGGGGAGAATGGGATCTTTTTGAACCCCCTTGGGCGTCACTCGAATGTCTACAGCCTGCCATGAGCGGGTAACTGGCGGGAAGCCCCCCCCTATGCTACCTCGGCATCAAGTCTGCCAGAACCGAGACCCTCCCTGGGCTTTCGCAGAATAATATAGTTAGGAAATCACGGGCTCGTTATAGGAAATACAGAAGGATAGATCGGCAGTCTACAATGCCAAACGACGCATGGGGTGTTGTTAGGCTCTTTTTTTACTGCGGTTAATGAAGTTAACATTTTTCAAATATGAGGAAGAAAGAAAGAAACAAAAAAACGCGACCAGAGTGGAGACCGAACCCACGCCTTCGATTAGACATCGAATGCCTTACCAATTCGTCTATCTGACGACTGTGTTCTCCTTCACTTTCTGGGGTATATATATTTACGAGAACTGTATCTAACGCTCGAGGGTGGTAGCCAGCACCACTCTGACTACACGGAGAGAAGGGGACATTCTTTTTCAACCCCCTGGGGCGTGACTCGAATGTCTACAGCCTGTCATTTAGCGGGTAACTGGCGGGAAACCCACTCATGCTACCTTGGCATTAAGGCTGCCAGAACCGAGACCAGCGCTAGCCTTCGCAGAATAATATTGTTAGGAAATGAGGGGCTCGTTGAAGAAATACAGAAGAATAGGTCCTCTGTTTACAATGCCAAAGGAGGCATAGGGGTGTTAGGCATCGTTTACGATGGGTAATAAAGTTAACATTTTTAAAATATGAGGAAGAAAGAAAGAAAAACACGCGCACAGAGTGGGAACCAAACCCACACCTTTCGATTAAATCTCGAATGCCTTCCCAATTCGGCTATCTGGGCGACTGTGTGCTTCACTTTCTGGCGTATTTATTTTTACGAGAACTGCATCTAACACTCGAGGGTGGTAGCCAGCGCTACTATGACTACACGGCGAGAAGGGGACCTCCTTTTTCAACCCTCGGAGTGTGACTCGAATATCTACAGCCTGTCATGAGCGGGTTACTGGCGGAAAGCCTTCTTATGCTACCTTGGCATCGAGGATGCCAGAACCGAGACCCTCGCTAGGCTTTCAAAGAATAATAAAGTTTGGAAATGAGGGGCTCATTGAGGAAATACAGAAGGATAGGTCGGCAGTCTACAACGCCAAAGGAGGCATGGGGGTGTTAGGCTGTTTTTTTCTACGGGTAATCATGTTGATATTTTTTAAATATGAGGAATTAAGAAAGAAAGAAAAACACGCACCCAGAGTTGGGACCGAACCCACGCCTTTCAATTAGAACTCGTTCGCCTTACTAATTCGGCTATCTGGGCGACTGTGTCCTCTTTTACTTTCTGGGGCATTTATATGGAACTGTACACGACGCTTGAGGGTGGTAGCCAGCGCTACTCTGACTACACGGGAAGAGATCACCTTCTTTTTCAACCCCCGTGGCGTGATTCGAATGTCTACAGCCTGCCATGAGCGGGTAACTGGCGGGAAGCCCTCTTATGCTACCTTGGCATCAAGGCTGCCAGAACCGAGACCCTCGCTAGGCTTTCGCAGAATAATATAGTTTAAAAATGAGGGGCTCGTTGAGGAAATACAGAAGGATAGGTCGCCAGCCTAGAATGCCAACGGAGGCGAAGGTGTGTTGGCTCGGTCTTTTATGACTACTGTTAATGACGCTAACACTTTTTATTATGAGGAAGAAATAAAGAAAGAAAAACACACGCCCAGAGTGGGGACCGAACTCACGCCTTTAGATTAGATCTCGAGTGCTTTACCAATTCGGCTATCTGGGCGGTTGTGTTCTCCTTCATTTTCTGGGGTATGTATATATACGAGAACTGTATCTAACGCTTGAGGGTGGTAGCCAGCGCAACTCTGACTTCACTGGGAGAAGGGGACCTTCTTTTTTAACCCCCTGGGGCATGCCTCGATAGTCTACAGCCTGTCACGAGTGCATAACTGGGGGGATGCCCTCTTATGCTACCTTGGAATCAAGGCTGCCAGAACCGACACCGTCGCTAGGTTTCGCAGAATAATATAGTTAGGAAATGAGGGGCTTGTTGAAGAAATACAGAAGGATAGGTTGGCAGTCTACAACGCCAAAGAAAGCATAGGGGAATGGTTAGAATATTTTTTTACCGTTAGTGACGTTACATTTTTTTTTATTATTAATAATAATTACGTGAGAAAGAAAGAAAAACACGCGCCCAGAGTGGGGACCGAACCCACGCCTTTCGATTAGATCTCGAATGCCTTACCAATTCGGCTGTCTGGGCGACTGTGTCCTCCTTCACTTTCTGGGGTATTTATAGCTACTACAACTGTATCTGACGCTTGAGGGTGGTAGCCAGCGCCACTCAGACTACACGGGGAGAAGGGGGCCTTCTTTTTCAACCCCCGGGGCGTGACGCGAACGTCTACAGCCTGTCATAAGTGGGTAACCGGCGGGAAACCCTCTAATGCTACCTTGGCATCAAGGCTGCCAGAACCGAGGCCCTCGCTAAGCTTTCGCACGATAATAGGGTTTGGAAATGAGGGGCTCATTAGGAAATACAGAAAGAAAAGTCGGCAGTATACAACGCCAAAGAAGCCATAGGGGAATGGTTAGAATATTTTTTTACCGTTAGTGACGTTACATTTTTTTTATTATAATTATTAATTACGTGAGAAAGAAAGAAAAACACGCGCCCAGAGTGGGGACCGAACCCACGCCTTTCGATTAGATCTCGAATGCCTTACCAATTCGGTTATCTGGGCGACTGTGTCCTCCTTCACTTTCTGGGGTATTTATAGCTACTACAACTGTATCTGACGCTTGAGGGTGGTAGCCAGCGCCACTCAGACTACACGGGGAGAAGGGGACCTTCTTTTTCAACCCCCGGGGCGTGACGCGAACGTCTACAGCCTGTCATAAGTGGGTAACCGGCGGGAAACCCTCTTATGCTACCTTGGCATCAAGGCTGCCAGAACCGAGGCCCTCGCTAAGCTTTCGCACGATAATAGGGTTTGGAAATGAGGGGCTCGTTAGGAAATACAGAAAGAAAAGTCGGCAGTCTACAACGCCAAAGAAGGCATAGGGGAATGGTTAGAATATTTTTTACCGTTAGTGACGTTACATTTTTTTATTATTAATATTAATTACGTGAGAAAGAAAGAAAAACACGCGCCCAGAGTGGGGACCGAACCCACGCCTTTCGATTAGATCTCGAATGCCTTACCAATTCGGCTATCTGGGCGACTGTGTCCTCCTTCACTTTCTGGGGTATTTATAGCTACTACAACTGTATCTGACGCTTGAGGGTGGTAGCCAGCGCCACTTAACGTCAGCGCCATACATGTAAGCCGTCCGTCAGCGAAGCTTAACGACTTCCTCATGTACCTTGGGCACAACACAGGAAACGTTGACATCATCCACCACGCGAAAATTCACCACGACCCCCTAGGACACCTGGTCGAAGACGGACTACACCCTAACTTTCGTGGCGTCCGACTGATTTCCGAAAACATCAAGCACAGGCTGAGGAACACATTTAATGTGACACTCCTAACTTCACGTATCAACCTCCCGTCTCCGGCCAGCACAGAACAACAGAACCAACCCAACACCCCCAACGGTAGCGAAATGCCACGTCCACCTAAGAACAGCTCATGTGACGCCAGCACACAAACCGTGGACGTGGCCGCAACACCAGCTGTACAGCACGTGAGCGAACAACAACCCGACCCACCAAAGACAACACGCTCATGGTTCACGCAGACCCCAACACGCAGTATAACGCAAACAGGCACCCACACAGGCATCGATGTGGACCTCACCCCTAACAGCCCCCCTCAACTACCACACCCAAGCGCAGGAAACAAAAAAAAAACACCTGAACATAAATACCCCAGAAAGTGAAGGCTAAAGTAGCCCCGCCGGTAGCGTAGTGGTTATCGCACCAGACCGGTATTCTGGAGGTCGTGGGTTCGGATCCCACCTGGCGGGCATTTTTTCTCCACTTTCTTATTTTCCAAATTCTTCATCTTGAGCTACTACATCCTCCCCTTTGCTTTCCGAGGTCTTCTTGACTGCCAACTCTTATTTCTGTCTTATTTGCAACGAGCCCCTCATTTCATATATATATATATATATATATATATATATATATATATATATATATATATATATATATATATTTATATTTATATAGTAGACTTTCGATAAACGGAACGTAAAGGATCCTCAAATTTTCGTACATACAGACTCAATACAAATTTATGGAACTTTAAGCACTACAAGGAGAATGTAGCTGGTAATTTTTCAAAAAGCAAACTACAACAGGTTTAGGCATTGCATTCACAAAGTTGATTTGGTAACAACGAGTCGCTGTGTACTACAAAACGCATCAATTATTTTTGTTTGAATCGTTGCAACTGCATATTCACGGAGGCAAGAAGCCTAAAGTTCGCGAGTTTTTACGAGTCACCAAATTTAGAAGCGCGAATAGCACCACGATGGCACGAACGAGGTGGCAGGAGCAGAGCCTTGCAACCTTGGCATCTTGAATCAAGATCAAACCAATCAAACAAGAACTGCGATGTTGCTTTCGTTGCCGCTAACGAGACGAGCCTTACGAGGGCAACTGGATAAATACGCATGGAGGGAGGGAAAAAAAGACAAGTACACCGTCTCTCCGAATTGAACTATGTGTTATGCGAAGCATCGGGGTTCCGTGTAGGGTCCACACCGGAGCAGAACTGGCGCAGGTTGTGTTTCGGAGCAGACTGAACACCGCGCAGCGCGAGCACCCTGCTTTTATACAGCTGGAGGAGAGGAGAATGGAGGAGAGACGCGCATGCGCAGTAGGGGTGCGGACGGCGCACAACAAGGGATGGACATAGCCCCGACCATGAGATGGCTCCTGGAGCGACAGTGTCGCTGGTGTCTTCCTGGGCCGGCACGAGACGAGCACGCTTTTCTTTTAAGGGCTGCTGGAACAAAAGTGTTGCCGGTGTCTTCCTGAGCCAGCACGAGACGAGCCGAGCTGCGATGAGGAGAGCGGCGTTAGCAGAGCTGGTTAGGGCCCCTGGGACGACATTATTGATGGTGTCTTCCTGAACCGGCACGAGACGAGCGAGGTGCGGACGCTGGAAGCCGATCGATGACGGCCAACCCGAGCGAACGCACAGCATATGAGCTCCTGGAAAAGTGCTCCAAAGCAACGAATAGGTCCACTGTTCACGAGAGAAAACTCGACGGCCACTTCTATGAAGCTTTAAGGATCACCCCGATGCCAGGCTTACGGCTGTGAGTGAGTTTTTCGCTATTCCGCGGTACTTTGAAGATTCAAGGCGAGAGCCGCTTTGCTAACCCTAACATCGGCGCGGCCGACACCGGCACGATTACGAAGCGGTGGCGACAGCGGTGATGGCTGCAGGCGCGGCAGCTGTGCCCGTCGACGAACAAGATAACGAGATGGAAGCCCAGGAAATACTACAAGACCCAAGTATGCAAGAAGACAACTAAGGATGGATTGAGGCGGTCAGCAAGGCGACGCGCAGAAAGAACAGAGCAAGCCTGGACTCCACCGCGCAGCAACTGAACCAAACCGAACGTAAAACGAGCATTAGGCCGGGTGACAACGCAGCAAAGCCAAGACCACCCCCTCTACCGAAAGAAGATTTCAAGATGGTAATTCGCCCCAAGGAAGGACTCGAACTGCGCAAGCAAAGCCCGGCACTCCTCGCGGAGAGCATTCTCTCGGCCGCCCAAATCTCGTGGAGAGAAGCCGAGATCCGAGTCCGGGTCGACCCGAGCCAGAACATCCTAACTATAAGCACACCACATCAGCAAGCCGCCAGAGCCCTCAACCGCATCACGCAGCTAACCCTACAAGGGAAAGCCTACCCGGTGAGCCTTGTGGGGATTCTCCCCTGTGAGCGCCCACGTTAGGCCGTTCAAACTGCCGCGCGCCACCTCTCCTGCCATCTGGGATCACACGGCAGAAAGACTGTGCGATGGAGGGGGGCGTGGCACATTTTTGGGCACGCTAGATAAGGGCAGCGGCGCTTGGTAGCGGGGGGAGTTGCCGGCCGGGGGCGCCGCCGGTGACAAGAGAGAAGCCACCGCCGTCAGCCACCTCGAGGAAGACGCACGTCAGCAAGGCCCGCCGTTCGTCCCGCCGTACCGTAAGCCCTGGGACCCTGAAGTGCTTTTGTTATGTACTTGGCTGATTGTATCCCCTGTTCCATTTATATTTCATTTTCCACTGCTTGAGTAAAGCGCAATTGTTCATCTTGCAATGTTCTGTGCGTGATGTTTTGACGAGGCCGTTGCCTGAACCCCCCTCGGTAGGCAGAACTACCTACAGTGGCGCCCAACGTGTATTTAGGCTAGCACAGTCCTTTGTCAGCAAGACGCTTACGCACAGGAGCAAATTGCGACTAAAACTTTCGTGCTTTTGTTTGCAAGCGGCAGCTGTTTCTGGAACTTAGCACTTCAGCTTAGCGAAATGTATTTTGCTGCTGAAAGCCGGGTATAATGTTGTTGCTCTTACGCCCGACTTCATTTCTTTTCAACGAGCCTGCGCACTACCCTGCTTTCTTTTCCGCGGCACCGAATGTCCAGTTTTCCGGCGAGCGCCGCAACTGATAAGCATTACCCGCAGTTGACTTTGTGCTGGTGCGTGCTCGATTTATACGGTGGCATCTTTGTAGCTCCTTCGCCCGAGTTCGTTGGTTCTCGGAGTTTCGTTGGCGTCCAGCAATGAAGTCCGCTGCCGACGGAAAGGAACTTCGTTCGGGAACAGTCGTCGGGGCCACGGCCCCCGACACCGCCTTCAGCGAAGCTCTCACCACAGTGGCCGGCTTATGTCAAGCTCTTACGCAACACCTGGGCACTCTACAAGACCCGGCGCCCCGTCTTCAGCCTGACATCCCAACCTACCGCGGCTATGACGACCGTCTGTCCGTCGCGGATTTCCTTGACAAGCTCGATGTCTACAAGGCCGCCGTCGGAGCGTCGGACACTCATAAGCTAACCAGGGTATTGCCACTGGTTTTCCAAGGGCCTGCAGCCTGCTGGTGGCGCCTGCAGTCCCCGTTTGCGTCGTGGGCCACCTTTGTGGTAAGCTTTCGGACTGAGTTCCTTCCGCCTGGATACGACACTCGCATTCTCCGTGAGTTAGATCTCAGGACGCAACACCCTAACGAAAGCCTGTTAGAGTATGTACGCGCTATGCAGTAACTATACAGGAGAGCGGCCCCACAGACTACTTCAGCTGAGCAAGTTGCCCGTGTGTTACGGCAGTGCCATCCTCGGTTCCAGCCGTATTTGTATGCTCAAACGTACACGGATTTGAATGCAGTTGCTTCGAACGCGCGCGCTATTCAGGAGTGCCTGCTCGCGAAATTGCAGTATGCACCACCGCCAACGCCGAGCCAATCCTTGGAGCCCAGCTGTGCCTGGAACGGGCCTGGCGCTTTCCAGTCGTGGGCGCCGCAGTCCGCGACACACCGGGCTTTGGATCCGGGAGAATTTGCACCAAGAAAGCGGCCGCAGAACCGATACCGTGACCGCACTCCAGCCAACGCGGGCTACGGGGCCGTGGGCCACCCGGTTCCAGCCAACGTGGGCTACGGGGCCGTGGGCCACCCGGTCCCAACCAACGTGGGCTACGGGGCCGTGGGCCACCCGGTCCCAACCAACGTGGGCTACGGGGCCGTGGGCCACCCGGTCCCAGCCAACGTGGGCTACGGGGCCGTGGGCCGCCCGGTCCCACACGAAGACGAGCCGAAGACCGAGGGCAGATTTCCGCGTTCGGGAAACTTCACGTCCCGGCGTCCCTGAAGCCAGGCAGCCAGTCGCAGCGGGCCAACACACCTGGTAAATCTTTTCTTGTGCCTTCGGTGGATCGCATGCAGTATCCCCCCAAGCTAGTGTCACCAACCATTCGTGTCAAAGTGCTCGGCAAGATCGTAACTGCACTCCTTGATACCGGTTCCACAGTTTCCCTTATCGGCGATATGCTTTTCGAACACTGCAAGGCAAAGCGGGTAAAATTTCGCCATACCGAAGTTATGCTTAGGATAGCGTCGAGCGCGGCCGCGGAGAGCACAAAAGCTGTTCGGTTACGCATATCGGTTAGCTCCCGCGCTAAGAGACAAAGGTTTTTGTATCTCAAGGGCTTGTCGGTTGCCATGATCCTAGGCACAGATTTTATCGCAGATGTTGCTATGCGGTTGGACATCAGAGCTGGCGGGTACTACCTTGGCGACGACCCAGGTTTTTTCCCGTTTGAGACCTCGGCGGGTCCCCCGTTAGCCTGCAGGTCTCGCGCTGCTTTGTCGACTGAAAGCCTGCCGGCAGACCTATTACAGGAGCTGCAGAATTTCAAAGGAATGTCGTCTCAGCGCAAACAGCTCGAAGACCTCCTGCGCCAGTATGCGGACATGTTCACGGAAAAACCAGGAAAAACGGATGTCTTGCAGCATCGCATCGACACTGGGAACGCAAAACCATGGCGATGCAGCCCACGACCAATGAACGCCCCCAAGAGAGCGCTTTTCGACAAAGCCTTGGACGAGATGCTCGACACCGGCGTCATTCGTCCATCAAAGAGTCCTTGGGCGTTCCCCGTCGTCCCAGTCGGTAAGAAAGATGGATCTATGCGAATCTGTGTCGACTACCGAAAACTGAATGCCATGACGGAACGAGATGCCTATCCGTTCCCGTCAGTGACCGAAATAACGTATGCCGTGGCAGGCGCGAAGTATTTCACGACCTTGGATTGTTCACGTGGCTATTTACAGCTAGAAATGCACCCAGACGATGTACCGAAGACCGCGTTTACATGTCACCGAGGGTTGTTTGAATTCGTGCGTATGCCTTTCGGTCTAAGCAATAGCCCCAGTTCATATCAAAGGATGATGGACATTGTTCTGGGTGACGCGAAACACGAATTCGCTTTGTGTTATCTCGACGACGTCACTGTCTTTTCACGCTCGTTCGAGGAACATGTGGAACATTTGCAGATAGTGCTACAGCGCATGCACGCAGCCGGGCTGACTATACATCCCGGCAAAGTACAGCTGGCCGGGGAAAAAATCAACTTACTCGGATTTGTTGTTGACAAGGGCGTTCTGCGACCAAATCCAGAGAAACTGCAAGCCATACTCCAATACCCGCCGCCGAGCGACGTCAAAAGCTTGCAACGGTTTCTTGGCATGATTGCGTTTTATCACCAGTTCATTCCCCAGTGCGCGAACATCTCTGTACCGCTCAATGAACTACTTCGCAAAGGCAAGAAGTGGTGTTGGGCGTCCGAACAACAGACCGCTTTTCAAACCTTGCTGACAACATTAGCAGAAAATGCGTCTTTGCCACTCCCTGACCTAAACAAGCCGTTTCTGGTACAAACAGACGCCAGTGAATTCGGCTTGGGGGCGGTACTTCTGCAAGAGTGGGATCAAGTGTTGAGATCAGTGGCTTTCGCCAGTCACACTCTGACGCCAGCCGAACGCAATTATTCCGTCACCGAAAAGGAATGCCTAGCGATTGTGTTCGCGCTGAAAAAATTTGACATGTTTCTAGACGGAGCATGCTTCACCATTCAGACTGACCACCAAGCTCTCTCCTGGCTTCAGAGGCTTCAAAACCCAGTAGGACGACTCGCTCGTTGGGCACTCGCGCTGCAACGTTATGACTACTCCATCGAATACAAGAAAGGCACCACTAATACAGTTGCTGACGCGCTGTCACGCGCTCCCCTTTTTACTGATACACAGGTGGAAAACGAACAAAGTATGGTGGTTGCAGCAGTGCAGGCCCCCACAAACGACCGTTGGGGATCGTTGGTGAGCCAGCAGGACTTGGTTGCGGCACAGCGGAGCGATGGTCTATGTCGCAAAGTCATCGACAAGCTCTCGACAACAGACTCTCCAGAAGCTTCCCGGAACGACGAGGTTGACAGCTACTTGCTTGGAAATCATGGTATTCTGCTGCGATGCATTCCCCAGGCAGACGACGACTCAACACAAACTCCTTTCCGAGTTGTCGTTCCCCGCAAGTTGCGTAAGTTGTTCATCGGCTACTACCACGACTCCGCTCTGGCGGGTCACTCGTCTGGGCAAAAAACCTATGAAAAGTTATGTCGCACAGCAACTTGGCCGGGAATGCGACAAGATGTACTTCGGTACGCTCGCTCCTGCCCCATATGCCAGAAGACCAAACCACGTGGAGGCCTGCCGCTTGGAACAATGACATCCGTCCAGAGCACCTCGCCGTGGCAAATCGTTGTATGCGACGTGATGGGGCCGTTTCCTCGAAGTCCTCGAGGCAACCAGTTCTTGTTGGTAATTACAGACCACTTCTCAAAGTGGGTCGAGTTGTTTCCTTTGCGGAAGCTAACCTCTCAAAAGGTGTGGGAATGCCTCCTGGAAGTGTTCACGAGGTTTGGTTTCCCCTCGCAGTTAATCACGGACAACGCGACGTATTTCACCAGTAAGGTTTTCCGAGATTCTTGCCACGCCTTGGGAATACGTCACACCCGCACCTCGGCTTACCACCCGCAAGCAAACATTACGGAACGGGTCCACCGAAACCTTAAATCGATGCTCATTGCTCACACTGGCCGTCACAAGGACTGGGACAACAAGCTTTCCGAGATGGGCTTCGCAACGCGGACAACGATTAACAGATCTACCGGTTTCACGGCAGCGCAACTGAATTTTGGCAGAGACCTCAAGTTTCCTCTCGACAGTTCGCTCCAACCCACGCAGAATCGCACTGATAAATCCCCCGCGACATTCGCGGCTGACCTTCGCAAGCGGCTAACAGAGTCCGTCCGGGAGGCCCGCGAACATCTCGACATCTCCCGACTCGACCAGACGTCTCAGTACGACAAGCGCCGACGGGACGTACAATTTTCCATGGGTGATCTTGTGTTGAAGCGAACACATCCACTTAGGGATGCGTCGAAGGGCTTCACCGCCTCACTTGCACACAGGTGGGATGGCCCGTACACCGTGGTGGGTAAGTCTAACCTGTCGTATGTGCTGAAAAACTCTTCCACAGGTGCATCGTACGGTCCGGTGCACGTGTCCGAACTAAAGCGGTATTTTTCGCACGAGGATACAGCCAACGGGAATCAGCGAGAAGACTGCCGCGGAAAGCGCGCGACACTTGAGTATTCCCCGTCACCACGATACAATCTGCGCATGCGTCACTAACTACTGGCTCATTTGTGTTTTCTTTGCTTTTGCCTGCAGAAGATGTCTCGGAACAGCAGTCGGGCCCACCCCTACCACCGTCGGCAACCCGAACGCTCGGCTCCGCCCCAGGGTTCATGGCGCCACCCGTTCCCGTCACCGTACCGTCCAGCACGACCTCCGGAAGAGGTGGCCACGTGGACGGTGCTGTCACCTTCGGGCCACCCGGTGGGCTGGCACTCTCGCCTCGAGTGGTCCGACCAGCCTCAAGTGCTCGTCGGCACGCCGCGCACCTCCGTCCCGGCCCCCTTTCAGGGGCTCACAATCGCAGAACGTCACCCAGGAAGAACTGGCTGCGCTGTGTGAAGTGTGCAAAGTGCCGGAAATCAGCTGGCGTCACCACCGTGCCGGGGGCTCTCCACAGAGAGCGTTCAAGAGCCTTGCGCGCAAACCGCCCGGAGGGCAACAACAGCCAGGACGCCCTGCAAGAAGCCTTGGCAATGTTGCGGCGGTTGCGCCCAGACCAGCGGCGCCAAGCAATTGACGCAATCCTGGACTCCGAGGACTGTGTGTAAACGAGTCTCGGACATTTTTTTTCTCCCTTTTCTTTCGGTTATTTTTTTTCTCTCTCTTCGTGTAGCAAAGAACCAAGAATTTTTTTTTTCCAAGGGGGGGGGGAAGTGTGGGGATTCTCCCCTGTGAGCGCCCACGTTAGGCCGTTCAAACTGCCGCGCGCCACCTCTCCTGCCATCTGGGATCACACGGCAGAAAGACTGTGCGATGGAGGGGGGGCGTGGCACATTTTTGGGCACGCTAGATAAGGGCAGCGGCGCTTGGTAGCGGGGGGAGTTGCCGGCCGGGGGCGCCGCCGGTGACAAGAGAGAAGCCACCGCCGTCAGCCACCTCGAGGAAGACGCACGTCAGCAAGGCCCGCCGCTCGTCCCGCCGTACCGTAAGCCCTGGGACCCTGAAGTGCTTTTGTTATGTGCTTGGCTGATTGTATCCCCTGTTCCATTTATATTTCATTTTCCACTGCTTGAGTAAAGCGCAATTGTTCCTTTTGCAATGTTCTGTGCGTGATGTTTTGACGAGGCCGTTGCCTGAACCCCCCCTCGGTAGGGCAGAACTACCTACAGCCTATATGAACTTTCCCCGTACGACTCCTGCAGAGGCATAATACCTAATATCCCCCAACACTACTCAATGAAGTAAGTCCTCGAAGACCTCTGGCTCCCCGGTACTGAATTTCTAACATGTCGTCGTCTCGGAAGTACTTCCACGGTACTGATCATGATTCTAGGCAACAAGGTACCCTTCTACGTATACTACAAAGGAGTGGAGACAAGGTGTTACTTGTACAAGCAAACAATTCCTTACTGCCACAACTGCCATGAGACAGGCCACCGCACTGATGTTTGCCCAACACCTAATGCCAGTGCCTGCGCCAAGTGTGGAAGACGAAATCCAGAACCGGACCACCCATGCTCCCCCCAAATGCTCACTCTGTCAGGGCGAGCACTTGACAGCGAGCAAAGACTGCCCGAGACGTTTCAAGGAGCCCTAATACCTTCGCCGGAAGAATTGGGAGAAGGATGACTATGCCGAAAGCCCACCCTCTGGCAGCCGCGAAAGATCGCGCCGCAGAGGGTCCTCTCAAGGCAGGCGCTCCTCCAGGTCACGGTCGCGCTTCAAGTCCAGGGCCCCCCGCCGGCAGGAGCCAGTCAAAGCAGTGGGAGCCGACCACCTCGAGCAACCAAGAACGCCGACTCCGCAGGTGAGCTGGTCTCAGATTCTCTCTACCACTGCTCATTCCCCCAAACCCATCTGCAATGAATGCACTAACCTACAAAAAGAAGTCACCTGTCTTAGAAGCGAAATTCCGTCGCTCAAAGCAGCCATATCGCAACTCACGCAGTCCAACACCTCAGCCCAGCACACGCAAGCAGGAGTAGAGAAAAAACGTAAAATCTCCGACGCGAGCAAAACAACCACTCCGAATCATGCTCCCACTCCTACACAAATTGATGACGTCAGAACAGAATGCAAGGAAGCCATCGAGAAACATGCTCAAACTGTTAATGAGCAACTTGGTGCTCTCATTGCGCAGGTTAGCTCACTCGCACAGATCATGGCACTGTGCCAGCAAACAAATACGCTCATACTGAACCGCCTTGACCACTTGGAAAGTCAATCAACGCCGTCCCTCAGCCGGTCATCTCGGAAAGAAAAGCCGTACCAACGACTAACCACGACAGACACAGCAGACAAGGATCTCTCTACGTCCCTCCATGGGTAGCAGGATGCAGGAATGGCCAAAGAACTCATAATCTGGCAATGGAATTGCAGGAGCATAAAAAAACAAGATTGGCCTACTCCAGCAGTACATTGAATCAGTGTCCACTGCACCCGACGTCATTGCGCTTCAAGAAACCAACGCACACGCTAGGCTTCCAGGATATATCACACTTGAAGACTCAAAGGGGTTTAATTCTTGCACACTAATCAAGAAATCCATCACTGCCATACACCACGCCATAACACAAGCAGAAAAACTGGCATCCTCACCGAGATCATCCCGAGGAAGGTGCGCAAGGGGAAAAGCCTGTGTGTCCTCAATGTCTACTGCCGACCAAAAAAAAGCAAGATTGCATTGACCGCATAGTACAACAAGCCACTACCACCACGGGCTCCAATCCCCTTATTGTCCTTGGGGATTTCAACGCGGCCCACCCCATATGGGGATACCAATATGCGAACAAGAGAGGCAATGAGCTCCTCCGCTGCGTGGGTGAAGAGGGTTTGGTGCTACTTACGGACTGCAGTACGCCGACGCGAATGGGCAACAGCGTAATTCACGACACGTGCCCGGATTTGACTTTTACTAAAAACGTCAACCCCGCCACATGGATGAACCTGGAGGAGAATCTAAGTAGTGACCACTCAGTCGTTTCAACGACCCTTTATGGGGAAGAATATCGAGCACCCCTAGGCGAAGTTCGAATAACGAACTGGGACAACTTCCGCGACCACAGGGCTGAGCTGCCTAGCTCCAAGATAGAGGACATCAACACCTGGACGCAAGCGCTACGAGCTGATGTAAAAGCCACAACGCAACAGCTAAATACCACTACACAGGCTCCGCATATAGACACCAAACTACTCCACTTATGGGAAGCTCGCCGGTCGCTCATCAGCAGATGGAAGAGGCCAAAACACAATCGCAAACTCAAATTGCGAATTGCACCCTGACTCAGGACGCAGCCAAATACGCTGCTGAACTTTGCAAGAATAATTGGCTCATGATCTGCGACAGCCTCGGTGGTACCCTCACTACTTCTAAGACGTGGCGACTACTCAGCTATTTGATTGATCCTTAAAAAAGTAAAGGCGAAAGTACCAAGACAATGAAAAACATTTTGCACACTTTCCCAGGCACCAAGGACGACCTCCTCAAAAAGCTTCAGCAAATATACCTGCCTCTATCTCCGCCATACTCAGCTCCAGACTACTCGGGCGATCCAAACCTCCACCTGGATAGGCGCATTCACGAATCGGAGGTACGGGCAGCGCTAGCCAAGATACGGAGAAGTACCACACCCGGCTAAGACCGTATCACAAACAAGATACTGACTAACCTTGACCATGACTCCGTCACATACCTCACACAATTCATGAATGGCTGTTGGGAAAAGGGAGTCATACCACCGGAATGGAAGACAGCTGAGGTTCATTTATTACCGAAACCAGGAAAGGAGCCAAGCGTCGAGAATCTCCACCCAATTTCATTGACGTCCTGCATAGGAAAGCTACTCGAGCACGTCATCCTCGCTCGCCTACAACAATACCTAGAAGATACTTGCCAAATTCCTAAATCCATGTACGGATTCAGACCAAGTCTCGGTGCCCAAGATATTCTTCTTCACCTCAAAGAGGAAATCATGATGCAGGCCAATATTCACACGCCCAAAGCAATTCTCGCCCTCGATTTAAAAGGGGCGTTTGACACTGTAAATCATCAAATGATTCTGAACAATCTCAATACCCTCCACTGTGGAGCCAGGATATACAATTACATCAGGGATTTTCTTACAAACCGGCAAGCAGTCCAGAAGGTCAGTGACGCACAATCACCTCCCACTCAAGTTGGAGGTCGAGGCACGCCACAGGGCGCAGTTCTTTCCCCACTGCTATTTAACATCGCCCTCATCGGCCTTCCCAAACTATTAGATGCTATCCCTGACCTTCGACACGGCCTGTATGCCGTTGATATAACGTTATGGACGAACGCAGGGTCGGTAGGGGAAATGCAAGATCGTCTTCAGCAGGCTGCTGACATCGTGCAAGCTTATGCAGCCAAGTGTGGTTTATGCTGCTCTCCACAGAAATCTGAGCTTCTCCTTGTCCGGAAGCGCCAAAGTCGAAAACATCAAGACCCAGGCATCCAAATTACCCTTGACGGAGCTACGATCACGCCTTCCCCACACATAAAGATACTGGTGATGACCTTTCAAGAGGACTGCTCCAACTCCATACTTCTCCGGCACCTAACTCAAACAACAGGACAAATTGTTCACATGCTCCGCCGAATCACCACGAAGACTAGAGGGATGAAGGAAGCAGACACGCTACGGCTTTTCCAAGCTTTCGTCATCTCTCGCATCAATTACGCCATTCCGTATGCGATCCTCTCCAAAAGCGACGTAACCAAACTTGATACACTCATTCGGAAAGCCTACAAACAAGCACTTGGTCTCGCCGTCAGCACGGCAACGGATACACTTCTCAAACTGGGAGTACACAACACGGTGGAGAGCTCATAGAGGCTCATTTGGTAAACCAGCACCACCGTCTAGCGACCACAAGAACAGGACGCCAGCTGCTTGGTCGCCTTGGATACAATACCCCAGAAGAACAAGGCAGTTCTTCCATGGACATACCCACAACCATAAGGCAAAACATCTATGTGGCTCCTATTCCACAGATAATGCACCCTCAGTTTCACAAAGGAAGACGTGCGGCGAGAGCACAGGCATTAGATATAATCCATGGATCAAACCCCGAAACTATGTACACGGACGCTGCCGACTACGCTCGCATGGATACGATGACAGCTGTCGTCACCACATGCACCGAGCATGTCGCCAGTGTCACACTTACTGGAATCAATACTACCCAAGCAGAAGAAGCAGCCATCGCTCTTGCCATTGCCCACACTTCAGCCGATACAATCAACACTGATTCTCAAGCAGCATGCCGAAGCTACCTACGTGGAAGAATATCAAGACCAGCTGCAAGAATCCTTCTCCAGCGACCCCCTCAACGCAAGATCAGTCTGGTTTGGGCGCCTGCCCACTCGTCCCTTCGCGGCAATGTCATGGCCCACACGACAGCCCGAGAATTAGCCTACCGGGCACCGCGAGACGACTGGCTTCAAGCGCCTCATCCCCTAGTAACATACCAAAGCATCACACAGCACTACAAGCTGAGGAGGCAAGAGTATCCTCCTGCCCACCCGTCACTCACCAAGGAACAGGAGCATGAACTCAGGCTTTTACAGACAAACACGTTCCCACACCTATCTAAACTTCAGGCCATCAACCCCACCCTCTACAGCGCCACATGCTCACACTGCGGTGAGATCTGTACCCTCTACCACATGGTCTAGGCCTTCCAGAAAAACCCAAATGTTCGCCCAATTCCCAACCGTTCTTATGAGCAGTGGGAGAGAGAACTGGCCAGCTCCAGCAGCGACACTCAGCTTCGGCTGGTGGAACGTGCGGAGAAGTCAGCAAGCTCCAACGGGATCCTGAAATGAGGAATCTGACCACGTGCTCCTCCCTTTTTTTTCGCAAAATAAGGTTTACTCTCTCTCTCTCTCTCTCTCGATGACGGAGGGTCGACTGAGGGGTGCGTTTGCATCTAAAACGGCCCTATTTAACCACCAATTCTGTTGAAAATATTTTTGTTTATGCAGATTCTGCTGTATATATATAAATCTAGAGAAAGATAAACTCACAATGCACGCAGAAATAGTATAAATAAAGAGTCGGATACACAGCAAGAACAATAACAAACAAGGTTTACTTACGTAGCGGCAACGGGACTTGCCTTCATCAGTAAAGTTACATGATTTTGCTGTCGCAAAGATTTCGAACACATTTCTTATATAGGATTGCAGAAAACTGTGAGAAGGAGCGGAAAATGTTTCGAAAATGGAAAGTGTGCATACAGTCGGGCTACGCCTATGTTACAACAAAAGAAAGAGGGGGGGGGGGGAAAGCGAGAGAGAGAAAAAGGGGTCGTGTTACCAATGCAGCGTTCAAGGTTGCACCATGACCGGTCAACGTATGCCGCGCGGGCTGCAAGTTCAGACATTGGGGGAAACTGGACAACCGCGGTTTGAAAAGAAAGGGAAGAGTATACAGTAAGGTATTCAGTGGCTGGGGAGACTGGTTGGGGCGGAAGCGAAGATGGGTGTGCCCCCCGTGGATGAAGAGAATAGATAGGGGGCACAAAAGAGCATTTCACAGAAGCTAGCAACTGAAGAGGAAATAGTTAGGGTCACAAAAGGTTAATCATGAATAGATCACAAAGAGTTAAACATCCTTAAGTGGTGGTGGGAACGAGGCCTCCTTCCCCAAGACAAATGGCATTGTTGAGCCGCATTAGGCTAATAAACCTGCTGTATTAGGAGAGTTTCTGCGAATTCTGATGAGAAACTCGAGGGTAGGAATAATGAACATAGTTATAAAAATTATGAAGCCGCTAATTTTAATCGAGGGATAAGCACGTTATATTTCCATAACTTTCATTATTTCCAAGTGTGGCTGACCCAAACTTATAAATAAGATAAGATTCCCAAACCTCGCGGTCGTGGTGCGTTTTGAAGGTTGCACCATGACCGGTCAACGTATGCCGCGCGGGCTGCAAGTTGCGACAATGTTGGAAACTGGACAGCCGTGCCACATGCCCTTACAACCTTCGAATAAATCGGCATAGCAGCAACTGACTACAACCCCAAAAAACAGGTAACGCGGCCTCCTTCCACGTTTCAAGACAGTTTCTAAAGCTAAAAAAAAAACCACCGAAAAGCGCACGCCTTGCACAGTATTTGACCGCCGCGGTCACTCCGAGGGGCCTTAGGGTTAGAATAAAACCTGCTACTACCGAACTTTCGCCGTCCAACATGAAAAACTGGAAACAGGTACTCGATAAAGCATCTTTACAATTAACTGAAGTAATCCTCAATCATAACGAAACTACGACCCATTCTCTCCGAAAGAAAGAGGAACTACTTAGTCAGGAACTAAGCAAAAGAGAGTTGAACCTTTTAAGCAACTACGAATCTAAGACGGCCTCCGCCATATCCCGAACAAAAGACCGAAAGTTTAACCGAGATAAGATTTCTAACACTGGACACATGGGTAAGAACCTAACCAGCCCCGGCACTAGTAACTGCCCCAACTCTGACAATACGGCCGATAATGTCACTAAGACTGTAATAAATGCTTCGACTACTGCACCCCAAACAGTTCAGTTAAACCCCTGTACTAATATTTTTTCCTCGCCTGCCGTCACAAAAGAAAACCTTACCGGGAATGTATTGAACTTTTCAAGTATAACCCTCTATCCAGCTCATATGAACGTCTTGTCAAGGGGCCTAAACTTTTACCCGGCTACTGGTGGTTTTGATGAATTTCGACTTTTTAAGGACTTAGATAACTTCGACAGAAACATGAGGCTACGAGAATACTTCTACGACCACCCCGCGACGGAAGAAGCCCGCAGAACCCCACCTAGCTATAAGCACTGGACCCCTCCCACACAGCGTGATAGTTGCCTCGACATGTACATCAAAGCTGTCCAACGCGATGTGCGAAAAGCATACCAAACACAAATTTCTTTCCACCACAACATGACTACCAACGAAAAGAAAGCCCTAGAGGAACTCGCAAGCTGTCCCGACATAATTATTAAACCTGCCGACAAGGGAGGCGCAATCGTAATCCTTGACAAAACCGACTATGTTAACGAGGCCAAGAAGCAACTATCAGTATCGACGTTCTATAAAGCACTACCCAATGATCCCACTCAAGATTATAAGCAAATTGTCAAAGATAAACTTGCTGAGCTTGTTAAAAATAAAACAATAAATGAAACCACGGCTCGTTCCCTGATCCTCTTAAGCCCAGTAGCCGGTAAATTCTATCTTCTCCCAAAAATTCACAAGGTGAACAACGCAGGGCGCCCCATTGTTTCTGGCATTGGCACTGTTACCGAAAACCTCTCGCGCTATGTGGATAATCTCATTTGCGACATTCCGCCCAGCTTTGCCTCCTTCATTAGGATACCAATGACTTTCTCTCAGACATCTCAAAAATTGAAATTCCTGGTAACTGCCTTCTAGTCACCCTTGATGTTGCGTCACTGTATACTAACATCCCCCATGAAGATGGCATCGCCGCTGTATCCCTTGCGTATGAGCAGTCATCGTGTGACAAACCTATCGATTCTTCTGCTCTCCAAACATTCCTTAGGCTTATTCTTGAAATTAACAATTTCGAGTTCTACGGAGTTCATTACGTGCAAGTCAGCGGAACGTCAATGGGAACTCGAATATGGGAACTACGCTAATATCTTTATGGCTCACCTCGAATCAAACTTTCTTGACAGCCAAAATTCAAAGCCAATGTACTATCAAAGGTATATTGATGACATATTCATGATCTGGCAACACAGTGAGGCGGAGCTCCTCACCTTCATTGAGGAATTTAACCTAGCCCATCCTAGTATTTCTCTTGCTCATTCCTATTCGGAACACAGTGTAAACTTTCTGGACGTCACCATTACTACCTTCCAAGGTCGGCTTCAAACTAAACTGTATATAAAAAAGACAGACACGCGGCAGTATTTGCACTTCCGAAGTAGCTATGTCGGACACTGCAAGACAGCAATACCTTACAGCCAAGCCCACCGATTTAGGAGAATTTGCTCAAACCAAGCCGACTTTGACTCAAACTGTCGAGAACTCAAGACTGCCCTCCTGAATAAAAAATACCCGGAAAAAGTTATCGACGACGCTATTGTGCGAGCCAACCCAGCGAGACCGTAACGAAATCTGTAAGAAAAAAGCCCCGAACGGGAACCCGCAAACTAACTTAGTTTTAACCCACTCATCCTCCGCTCCAAGATTGTCAACCGTGCTAGAAAAACATCACAATATCCTAATGCAAAGTGACCGCTTAAAAAGCATATTCCCAGAACCACCACGCGTTGTCTACCGGCGTAATAAGAATTTAGGTGACTTTCTTACTAACTCTCGTATCAACCGACCGGCAACTACTGGATGCCCGCCCTGCGATAAACCCCGATGTAAAGTATGCCCACACATGACCACTACACAGCGCGCCACCAGCACGGCTTCAGACTACTACGTAAATATAAAAGGTAACTTTAACTGTGACTCCGCTAATGTCGTATATCTTCTATTGCACTGTTTGTAGGCCACAATATATCGGCCAAACTGAAACGCCCTTCCGAATACGGTACAATAAACACCGCTCTTATGCAAAAAGCTGCCTTTATTTGCCCCTGTCAAGACCCGTGAACAGTCCCGGGCATGCATTTGAACATCTCAAAGCAACAATTTTAGAATCCGCCTTCAAAACGCACCACGACCGCGAGGTTCGGGAATCTTATCTCATTTATAAGTTTGGGTCAGCCACACTTGGAATTAATCAAAGTTACGAAAAACTAACGTGCTTATCCCTCGATTAAAATTAGCGGTGGCGTAATTTTTATAACTATGTTCATAATTCCTACCCTCGAGTTTCCCATCAGAATTCGTAGAAACTCTCCTACTACAGCAGCTTTATTAGCCTAATGCGGCTCAACAGTGCCATTTGTCTTGGGGAAGGAGGCCTCGTTCCCACCACCACTTAAGAATGTCTAACTCTTTGTGATCTATTCATGTTTAACATTTTGTGACCCTACCTATTTCCTCTTCAGTTGCTAGCTTCTGTGCAATGCTCTTTTGTGCCCCCTATCTATTCTCTTCATCCGCGGGGGGCACACACATCTTCGCTTCCGCCCCAACCAGTCTCCCCAGCCGCTGAATACCTTACTGTATACTCTTCCCTTTCTTTTCAAAGCGCGGTTGTCCAGTTTCTCCCATTACCTGAACTTGCAGCCCGCGCGGCATACGTTGACCGGTCGTGGTGCAACCTTGAACGCTGCATTGTTAACACGACCCCTTTTAAATGCAGAGCATTTCAGTAACTCACGATGTCACCCGCGTTGGCGTCCGTAGTCCGCACGCTCACTGCGCATGCGCGTCGAGTCGAGGCGAAAGCGAACACTGTCTCGCGAGGGGCATTGGATTGGATTGGATTGGATTGGCTTGGATTGTCTTGGCTTGGCTTGGATTGGATCGCATTTGGATTGGATTGGATTGGATTAAAGTGGATTGTGTTGGATTGTGTTGCGTCATAGCCGCGGCACGTTGCGTCATAACCGCAGCAGACGCGCTTGGGCCGGCGCATGTGCAGTACTCTCTCTTCCGCGGTTTCCTCTCCTTCGGGCGCGCTGCGCATATAACCGGTGTGCCGTTCTCCGGCCAAGCAACATCCGCGGTTGGCTCAAACTCCTAGAGTCCACGCCGCTTTACAAGTACGCCAACGTCGTCGACTGGGACCGGCTTACGCAGTCCCCTCAACGTATATAAGCGGCGGAGCGCGCGTTCGGAATTCAGTCAAGGGCGTCTTTGCTTGGCTTTCGCTTGACGTGACGCTTTGCTTGACTCGAGTAGATGCGACGCATTTACTCGAGTTCCCCCCGTGGGAAGATGCGGGCGGCTTTTTTCTCTCTCTCGCTCCACCCCCGCTCTTTTTTTTGTTGTGATATAGGCGTAGCCCGACTGTATGCACACTTTCTATTTCCGAAACATTTTCTGCTCCTTCTCACAGTTTTCTGCAAACCTATATAAGAAATGTGTTCGAAATGTTTGCGTCAGCAAAATCATGTAACTTTACTCTGATGAAGGCAAGTCCCGTTGCCGCTACGTAAGTAAACCTTGTTTGTTATTTTGTTATTGTTGGTGCTGTGTATCCGACTCTTTACTTATACTATATATATTTATATATATATATATATATATACATATATATATATATATATAAATATATATATATATATATATATATATATATATATATATATATATATACATATATATATATATATATATATATATATATATATATTCGCTATATTTGCAGCTTTAAAGGCACGAGCTTATATTTTTGAATCGAACGCTTCACCTATTCTGCACATTGGCTGAATGTGTTTTCACTGCATTTTGGTGCATACCGCCTCTGTTTGATTGACTTACCGCTATTCTGCGTGAGCACAACTATTCCTGGCGGATCGCTGTGACGCCCGTTTTATTTGAATGAACATGTCATATCTATAAAAGTGCACAGTCACCGAGTCAAGTACAACAGTCGTAGTGCCGAAAACGCTTTGAAAATTTTCTCCTACCAATTATAGTTATCAGGTGCACCTTGTGCTTGTTTTTACCATTCAGATTCAAGCAGGTGAAATGTGCTTTTAAATTACCATGTTTATCGCCCCTCAAGTCTACTTACCATAAGGGCTAACCCGACTTCCATTGCGATGAAAACGACGACTTTTATTTTCGCGACGAGGAGAAATGTGTTCATCAGCCGAGTGTTTTCCTGAAGAGAACAGGAAATGATGCATTTTAGCACGCAGTATTGGCGAAGAAATATTTTTTTCTCGCTAAGTTAGAAAGCTGCAAAATCATCAAATGAAAACAAATTTGTAGTAACAGTAAGACTGGTACTGCAATCATTTTGGTATTGTATTGTTATTGCTCTTAAAGTAACGCGAAAATACAGAAATAGAAATTTAGTCAAACATATTAAGACCTACGTTTCCCCGGTGTTAAAGCGATGAAGTTATATTAATAGGAAAGACAGCAGGTAGTATGTTTCAGAGCAGTAACAGAGTGCCAAAGAAGGAAAAAAACGTTGGGAAGCTCCATTCTGCCTAGTGGCGTTGAAGGCCAAATAAAGCAATATCGGTTAAGTTCTCTGCTGAAAATAAGCTCGTCGATTTTGCGTTTTGTTTGTTTTATTTTGGATTGAAATATTCCAATTGAATTATTTTCTTATACCCTATGTTTCAGTCCCTGAATACGTTTTGGATTCTTAGTCTGATTGCGCGCATTCTACCTACAAGAAAATTGGCACTCTTCAAGGCTTCCTTCATTACAGCTCTTTAAAGCCTACTGTGGACCTCTTCTACTCACGTAAAACTACTTTCGCGTGTCGTGCGGCTTGCGATGTTTCACTGCTATCACTTTTGCAATTGGTACTTTGAGAGCTTTGTAAGGCGGACTCATATGCATCAAAAGTTTCAGTTGTGGTGGCGAATCCCCAATGTAGGCAGGTGCCGGGAAGAAATGAATAGCAGCAACATGCTTTCTAGTGCCGTTGCAAAAGTGTAGACAGCTTTAGTTTCACGTACGTAGTAGCTCCAGGTACGTAGAACTTCCTCGAATGATGGGTGCCTATGCGGCGAAGGCAAAGGATCTCCGGGAGGCTTACGGGTGGACGTGATGTTGGAATTTTTACGTTGCGGTCCTTACGTTGCTTCCACACGTAAACGTGACCAACATTGAGACGGCCTATCATCCCGCTTCGCAGCGGTAAGAGCGGCGTATATATTTTCTTATTTCTATATCTTCTTCCAAGCTGCTCATTTTAACTTAAATTTGCCAATTCGTATCCTCAAGCAAAATTTGAATCACAAAACGCCTTTTGTTTTATATGAAACGGTGATTTTTCAGCTGTTAAGCCTGACGAAGTAGCCTTTGTCGTCTTCAAAGCTACGCGCTCGCGATATCATAAATCGCTGCAGCAGTGTCTGTGTTTGTTACTAGAGTGCGCTAAGAAAAAAGCGTGGATAAATGCGGAGAGTGCGTGTATCTAGGCATTGTACACGTGGGGTGCGTCAAGTACGTGTATCAAAAAGGGTCTCAATCTACATGCGCGTAGTATACGTATACCTTTCATGTTCCCCTACGTGAACTGTGTATGCACGTGAAAATAAAACTGCCTAGTACAGTGGTACCGCATCGGGATGATCTGTAGAAACTTCCATTTATATTTCACGAAGTCGCTTTGAGGGGTCTTGCAGACCTAGTAGAATCAATTAGTATATTTGAGTATACATCCTAATATTGTAGTATACACTCTATAACAGTAGGTGTATACTAACTAATAATTAACGTGACCAGACGTCCTATTTTGGCCGGGACGTTGCGTATTTTAAGTGGGATTCTGCCGTACCGTCTTTTGTGTCCCAATAGGAATCATGTCCTGTTTTTGCACCACTGCAGAGTTTCAAAATTGTTGCCTACAAAGTTGATCAAACCAAAAGTGTGCCTACCCGCTACATGTATGGATTACAAATATAGCCTTGATGACTTTTAATTATCTACCAATGGAATAAAATTTTGATCTTTTTTTAAAGAGAACGCTTTGAAGTTCCTTGCCGAAGCCGAATTTGAAGAAGCAATATTTCAGTGGTTGACCATGCATTGTCAAGCAAACTGTCAAATAGAAACCAGAAGCTTCAGCTCTTTCGGTCTCTGAGAGATGGGTGAAAATCTCCAAAGAAATGACAGCAGGGTAAGGCTTGCTTGAGATTTCACACCTCGCGGAAAAACCCCTGCATTTTCCTGGAACCACGTATCTAGTGGAGTGCCTTTTCTGAATTTTAAACTCGACATGTACATGAACATACTTTTAGTATTGCTAGCAATGCTTTTTGTGCAGCTGAAATATCTGCACAAAGGCGCAGAATTTTACAGCCGAGTCCTGCGGGATAAAATCCTAATTAAAACAATAAATTGTCGGCCAAATAACAACATACGACCTGATGCTGGACCTCCGAAATGAACGCACGTACCTTAAATGTGAATGAGAGTGTTCCCTCAGCCTGAGGGAGGGCTTAGTGCAAATCTAATGTTTTAAACATGAGTAGTTCTGGCAACGCAATCGTTTCCCTTTGGTACACTCCCAGCCCCCGCACCCGCTGGGGTGTGTCATTTCATTGCTCAAGGAATAATGTCACCCTGCTAATATAACACATACCTGATGAAGGAGAAGGTCAAAATCCACGGAAAGCACGGAAAGTTTCGGCTAAACAAAATACGTAAACAACCTTTGCACAACTGAATCCCAATTTTCGTCATCATCATATTAGCTGAGTTGGTCTACTGCAGGACGTAAGCGTCCTCCAACGACCTGCAATCGGAAACACCTGCGACTGGGGCTTATCTCACGCAATTCACTTAATTTTGGCCAATACACTGCTCCCTGTGTGTGTTTGAGAGAGCGCGCCCTTTGATTTGACAAGTGCCGTCAATCAGTTCTGATACTGTATTGTGCAGCTCCATACATAGCAACTTCGATGCGCTCATGGTTTCTGTAGTAGCCTATCTTTTACTTAGAAATATCCACCCGAACTTCCAGCCGGGCCACCGTAAGCGCGCTCAAAAATGCTGAGTAAATATATTCCCGAGTTCCTGCGACGACCTACCCCGAAGCAAGCCACTACAACAGTAAATGAGTCATGGTGGCCGTATTGACGGACTGGCGTGAGCACTTGACCAGTGCCTCCCTTCCAAGAGCCACAGCCAAAGAATCACAAGAAAGTGCCTCCGCTTTCACGCTCATACAAAGCAGTACCATTATTGTTGTCGCAGACCCACAAGCGGCATTCTGTAGCTTTATGTCGTGGTGGGCTGCACCCGTGACACTACGCATCCTAGAAAGAGAGACGCCGAGGAAATAAGGTTGCATTTGTGTGGACGCCGGGCACTCTTTTATATGTGGCAAGAGGCACCCTTATCTCATGGTGCGAGTATCACGCACCAGGGCAGGGAGGAGATACCTCCACCCACGCGACTCACAACCTCCCATGAAATAAACAATAATATAGGCTTAGCAGAACACTCTCGCCACCAGACCCAAGGCTCGCAAAGAACCAAGTAACCACGCTCAGAATAATACAGAAAACATGTTTCCCAATGCAGTCAGGATGCATCTGGAATTCCCCGCGCAATTAAATGCAAAATTATACATTTTGGCTCCAAAAGGCACATGATATGGGAGTGCGCCAAAGCTTCCCACCTCCCAACTCGTTTCTTTCCCCGACCCCTCTGAAGTGGGGGGATACGTCTTCCCAACTGCCACCCTCAAAATCAACTTCTGATGGTCGAGACGGCGTGTCGACGCGGAACCTCAAAGAAATAACTTGAATAAAGGAACCGGACTACCAAACGTAGCTAAGTAAAAATAACTTTTGTCTCTCTCTCAACCTCCAACTGCTCCTGTCCCGTGCCACTCGAATTCCTTCTTTGCCTTCGCCATCCCTTAATTTACCGCTCCATTGATAAATTGGCCTTCTATTTTAATTGCACCTGTGTTTAGGAATCGCCTGTATCACCCGGGTACGACAAGTATTGTTTCACGAGACTACGTGACCCGCCCAAGTGCACTTTTCAAATTAGATGTATGTGAATCGTGGGCAGACATCCACAGAGCCGCATGTTGATACACACAAGACATAGACTTGTGCCATAAGATGAACAACGATATGTGAGATGATGATAAAGTGGTGTACGCACTCAAAGGCGTTCCCTATGGCGCTTTCAATCTTCCTATGGTCAGCGACTCTAAAGTGTACCTCTATTATAAAATAGTGTTACCACTTCCAGCAGGGGAAAAGCCCTAAAATTGCATCGCTCTACGCGGGGCATCTCATACCAGTCGTCGTCCTTCCAACACTTTTCCCCCCGCCATGCCCTACCTCGACAGCTAATGTTCGTCCCCAACAAACAGCGAGGATCACTAATGGGGTACTACGGGAGCTGAAGGGCAAGGCTCCAGCTTGTTCTCATCAGACATCTGACTATGATGAACCCTTGATAACCCTTATTCAGCTTGTCATGAATTAGGAAAGTGCGATGGGCATCCATACCAGTCGTCCCGAGAGCCCCCAGAATGTGAGCTCTTTCTTCATCCCTGCAGACCCGTGGGCTGACTTCGACCTTTATAGTCCATGGGCAAGAAGCCTGGCTGAGTAGCGCACTGCGGACGATACGACTTTGTGCTTTAAATGAACTGTCATAGAATTGGCCACGCCTCCCGTTATTTCCGATCCAACGGGGTTTACGTTACGCCAACACCACACTGTTGAATCAAATCCCGTCAAGGCCAGGCGTCGGCGTTTTATGACTGCCAATAGTATTCCTCCCGCACGGCCAGACTCAGCCGTTCTCTGCCTTTTCAGCGCCGCCATCCCGCTCGCTCAACATCGCTGTTTCCAGCGTCTGGCCCAGAGTGGACGTTCCTCCTCAAAGCACTGAGAAATGCAGCTCATGAAGGGCACGCCGCGTTTTCGACCCGCGCCCATATTTTCGTTTACTACACCAGTTCAAGACAGTTTACGTAAAGTTCACGTACATATTATGCCCGTCAAGGCACTCGTTGACACTGGCGGGCAAATTTCAATCGCGAATACGGCACATCGTCGTCGTTTTCGCAAGGTACCTAAAACAGCCCTTCCTTCCACTATCCGTGTACCCTACAAAGACCCACCTTCATTTCTGGATTGTCTGCCGCACGCGTAGCCAATGCTGGCCAACAAACTTGTTCCCTGCATGGTGCTCGGCCACTGCCCATGCGACCTTATTTTCGGTATCGATTTTCAACCCCCCAATCAGCCCTGATTAAATCTTCCGCTGTACTTATTTACTTTGCGCAGCCATATTCTCCCACCGCCATCGCCTAAACTGATCGCAAATTCCGCTTCTACGCCGTTGACCATACTGTGTTACCCCCTAAATCTGCCACCTGTGTGCTATTCACGCCGTCGCCTGTCGTCCGACAGCATATACACGATTTCCCCATTTGTTGAACTGCTCCTCTGACGCAATGTTGTGTGCCCTGGCGCCGTCATCCCGGTTACTAACAGTCAAGTGGAATTGCCCTTCACGAATTCTGGCCCCCCGCCGTGCCTTCTTCAGAAGGGCAGGTAGCCTGACACAATTTGCCTTCTCGGCAACTACCCTCTTTCAGCTCTAACCGTTGCAAAAAACATTGATGACTTCAACAACCATTCGATAATTCGAACACCCGATGACCCTCACTCCGCAACGATATCCACGGATCTACCACTTGCCCGACCCAGTGAGGCAAAGACCTCTTGTCCTCTAATGAAGACATATTCATCTAGATCACCGCAATATCACATTGATAACGGTGTTGCAAGCTTCATTCACCAATTGCCTTACGGTGTGTCTCCCGCTCTCGAAAAAATCACCCAGGACAAAGGCGACACCATGCTCCGTAAAGATATTGTGAAACCTTCCCTAGTCTATTGCTCTTCCCGTCTATTTAGCACGGAAATCGGCTGGCAGCTGCCGTTTTCGCGTCGATTTTCGCTGCCTATACCAGGCGACGAAGAACTACGAGTGCCCCCTGCCTCGTATCGATGATGCACTTGATTACGTTTACGGAGCGCAGCGCTCAGGTAACTGACACACTGCTCTGAGAAACTCGGCCGAGAAAAGACGGTCTTCAGAACACCGGATGGCATTTATCATTTCAGTGTGATGCCCTTCAGCCTCTGCAACGGGCCTTTCAGAATCGAGCGCATGCTGAACCCTCGGTTGCACAATTTTAAGTTATATACGAGCTTGTTTTACCTGGACATCGTCGTTGTCGTTTCCCCAAATTTCGACAGTGACCTTCACCGACTTGCCGCCGTACTTGATGTATTCCCTCCCGCGGATGGGTTTGCAATAAGGAGATGCGGAAGTGATTTCTACACAATGTGGATTTACTAGCGCAAATTGTAGCCAGGGGTATCTCGGCCATGTTTCGAGCACTCTCGCTGCGTATATGCGGCTTTATTCAGTAGAAACATAATTTCGAACATGCTGTTCTTCTGTCTGGATCAGCCATGATGATTACTGTGACTAAGTATGTCGTCAAGACAAGATGACTTGGCTTGACTGCCCTACCGCGCGGCTCGCGGACTCTCCGACAGAATCAGTCGGCCCAGCATTTAGTCGGTCGACCAGCGGCGGGTCGTCGCAATTTATTATCTCAGTGGAACTAAGACACGACATGTTTGTGCATGGAAGAAGGGGCCTTTAGTTTATTAGTTTGTAGAATGCATCAAGCTTGAAGACCAACTTCCTCCACAAAGGCGCAAATGCTAAAATTGGCTGCCTGACAGCCTAGTAGAGAATTCCAAGGCATATTGAAAGTGAAGAAGATTCAACGAAGAGAATATTGGTCCCAAGAAAACAAATGAACCGGGGTTTTATCGTACGCCGGAAAACCAAGGTGCTTACGTACTTTCTCGTTGGGCTAAATAGCCAAGGGAAATAGCTAGAGCAGGAATATTTGTGGAAATTCCGGGGACGCTAACTTCACGAGCGCAACTAAAGACACAATCATCTAAGTTGCCTGGAATGCTAAACATTAATAAAAATATAAAAAGGCGGTTCAATATATACATTATATCTCCGCCCCTCTCAGCGCTGCCGTAGGCCTGAGTACACAGAAAACAACCAGCACGAGTTTGTGTGGGCGCATGTTTTTACAAGGCCTTTAAAGACACACTCAGCTGAGTGTTTGCGACGTTTACCCTGAAGCATACGAAAGCAACAGACTGCCACATTCTTTTACTCTGTCTCTTACAGTTAAGACCGAAAGACTGGATATGTAATTAACCTTAGGAATGGGACAGCATACCGTCCAATCAATCTATCAAATGTCGAATAGAAGATACTAGTGAAGGGATTAGCTGTTCGATTGCAGTCGGTACTGAAATATATATTCGCACCACACCAGACATGTGGCATTAAGGGGTGTCTACTGTGATCAATAGCAACATAGCCTGCTGCCTCCTGGAATGCTCTGACAACCTGGAACCAGCAGTACTAATGGTACAAATAGACGGAGAAAGCATTCGATGAGATCTCCCCGAACTGCTGCTGGCGATTCTTGAGCACGCAAACATATGAAAAACGATTACGGATGGCTTATGCAGGGCGTACAGAAACTGTAGCAGACGCCTGGCGGTTAACATATCGGTAGGCGCTCCAGTACAAATCGTTTCTTCAGTTAGCGAGGGGTTTCCACTGTCCTACTTCGTGTTTTGTGTATGTATTGAAACGTTTCATGTAGCCATCCTTAAAGTAGGAACATGAGCGGGTTTTTATTAGAGTATTGCGAAGTTCGTGTGCTGTTTCATGGGGCCGACATGGCTTTAGTTTTCCAAGGGAGGAGTAGCTTCCCAGAAGGTTGTCCATGTTCGTGCGTGCGACACTGTGTAATGTGTTCTATGTGCCAAAACGTTAGTACGTGATGCAAGTTTTGCATTCCTGGCGTGCCAATGTGAAAATATTGCATAGGGTGTTTTTATTTGGTCTCTATCTGAGAGCGCACAATTCAAAACAACATTTTCAGGCTAGAGCACTGGGGGTAGGTATTTTTCTGGTTCACCTTTTTCTGCGACATTTAGCGAACCGCTTTGTTTATCGGCATGATGTGCAATACCCTTTTTACGTACCGTGTGTCAACTTCGGCAGGGCAGAAATTTTCCCGTATTTGCTGTAGCCTGTTGTGCTCACGATGGCGGCAATCATGGCTACCTATGTGGGGTGCTACTTGCGGCTAGTTTTTTAAACGGTTTTTTAGTATTTGTCAAGTTTGTACCGAAAGAAGCTGTAGAGATACCTCCTTGACACGACTTTCCGGACTACTTTGTGCAGATCCTTATAAACTTCAGGGCCAGGACCAGATGTATGTCAGTATGTGAAAAAAGCCGTCCCGCTTTGTGTCAGATCATTTTCTCTAAGGTACACCGGTTAGAACTTTGTTGACTGAAGAAGATTTGTGTGTTTCCTTGGGCGATTGGTGCTCGCGTCGTAACAAGCAAGGGTGATTAAAGCACGCGTTCATAGACTGTTCTTATGGGCTGTTCCTAAAGGTACATTTTGCAGAAAAAATAAGAGGAATTTCCTTCTGAATAGCTGTGGAATCAGGTTCCCGGCCGTTGAAAACTGCGGCGTCGTCTCGTATGATCTTGTGATGTTGTCGGTATGGTATAACACATAAAAATCCCTAATTGCAATTCGCAATAATGTTGATGTGAGGCGGAGTAGAGCGTTCCTCTGCCATCATGTGCGTGACATATTAGAAGTGTACAAAGCACAACCTTCCTCCCCTGATTGGTTGAATGAGTTGGAAGGTGTGCAAAAGCTTCGCAGTAATAACAATGACGAATTAGCAAGTGATGTGCCGGTGTCTTTTCGAGTTTGCAGTTGTTTTGTTTGTTGATGACATGTACTCAAGGGAAGGCAATACAGAAAAGAATAAAAACAGTTGTTGGCGGAGTGGTATGGAGCACTAGGTATATTGTTTTCCAATTCGCAAGCTTGAATCTCCTATGGCGTGTGTAGTTTTTAAGGTGATTTATTTGATTCCGAGCCAAATGTTCTACACATATTTCACTGTTTTTCCGCTCCAACGTTATTGCCCAAGAAGTGAGTTCTCAGAACGCTTTCAAACCGACACTGCCACGTTGACGAGATGTCTACCGAATGGTTTTGCCGTAAGAACGAACTGCTTGCGGGCACATTCTCGAATCAGCCGACCCTTGTCCTGGTGCGAACAATACAGGCACAAGACCGGCAAGCTCCTAAGTTTTGGGAAAAGCGCATCGCATTTGAGCGCCTTCGGTGATGCGGAGGGCGTTCATCCACTGCGAAATCGTCGGCTAGTGATTGTTACTTGTCCTAAACGAGACGCTCGGCTTATCTAGGGTGCTTTACAGTGGACAGAATGGCCGAAACGCGGTATGCCGATTACTGGGATACGGCGAATGCCCCGCTTACCATACCGTCGGAAGCCAGGCATGTTGTTTGACAGAGCCGAAGCCGAATCTGGTTTGAATTCTATCCGTGGAAATCGCCCAATCAAGTAGGACCTCGTATGAACGTCACTGCTTTAGTTGGCGCAGACGCCGGAAACGGCGCCTGTTAGAGTTTGGTTTTTGTGCATTATAAAATACATACCGCCTTGTCGAACGGAAAACCGACGAAAAGTCTGTTTCGTTGAGGAAGTGTGTGCCTTGCAAGCCAAAACGGGACCTCCACAAATTCATCTGAGTGTCCCTTTAAATTTGAAGAAATGCCGCTCTACGCACCACAAAATAATAAACATTGGTTACCTTGTTTACGCCAATGGACTGAGACCTGCCGAGAAAAAATTCGTGCTCTAATACCCTTTCCTAAGCCGCAGTCGGCCAAAGATGGGCGCAGCGTTTTCGACCTCTGCTCATACTTTTGCCGGTTTGTACAGTACTGCCACGTGCGCCCTCAGCAAGCCCATTCGAAAAAACGTTCGCTCATCCCCACGAAGTGAATCATGACGAGTGGGTGAACCACTGGGGATGTTACTGTAAATCACCCATGAGAGTGCTTACAGCTGCTAAAACAACTCCCAATCCAACCCAATCCATTTCAGAGCAATCCAATCCAACTAAAATCCAATTCAATCCAAGGCAATGCTTCTTGCCCATGCGCGGCACGGCGTCTCGAGGAGCAGTCTTCCTCTTTCTCTGTCGTCCCGCTTTTGTGAACCTTTTATTTTACCTTTTGTGAACCTTTCGTTCACAGATGTTTTGATTTACAGGGTGCGGTGCGTATCTCTCTCTGCCTCTCTCTCTAACCTTTTGTGAACGTTTTGTTCAGATATTTTTGATTTACACGGTTCTGTGCCGTGAGCACAGACGCCGGACGCCGTACCGACAAGCCTCGGCCGTAAGGTGCTTCTCCCCTAAAACCCAACTCGTTATTAGGGTTCCGAACCATCAGAACCCTTCTCCAAATCTCTGCGCCAACCCCTAGAGTCGACCGGTCTATCTAGTAAGGATGACCATGGATAGTGCTGGCTTATCTCGTTCAAGGGCCCACCAGGACGATTGGGCCGCTGGGCTTGAAGCCTTCAACCATACACAATATTCGTGATGTCCAAGTCTCACCTTCTACAACTAAGATTCCGACTGCCAGACTTGCTACCCAACCGATCCGCCTGCAACGTCGATGTTTCACTCCGACGCTTGCGCTTTGGCAGTACTCAATTAGGTTGACATAGGAGAACGGCAACATCTTGACCCTTTGCTGCGACCCATGATTGGACGACTTGAATCGGCCACATCCAAACCTTCGCTTCACGACGTCATCAGTATGGTGAGCTCTACCTTCGTGACCTTCGCTCTGATGACCAAGGATTCCTGCTCGTTGTTCCAGAGTACACGTGGTTGTCATACTGCAGCAACTACACGACATACCAACACCTGTCTTGTATTAACTAGCACATATGGCCACTCCCGCCACCGCTTGCACTGGCTTTGGTCCGTACAAGTCCTCGCGGCGCTGTGTTAACGAACGTGACTGCTGCGAGCGGCGCGAAATTCCAGCAGTACTGCCAGATAGTCTACTTCAACTGATAGATGTCCTGGCTAAACCATTTCATGGGGTATGGGTCGGCCTACTCGCCCCTTTACCTGAATATACATAATGAGAAACGTGTTGTGGTTGCTACAGAGTATACATAACATTTTGTTATTTCCGCGCCCTTCCAACAAGCTGTGCGACCGACGTTGCGGAGTTTCTGCTCCGTGATTTTATTTTGCAGCACGACGCTCCACGGAAACGTCCCACCTACCAACATCGGTACTTCCTCTCCCGAATTGTCAACGACATCTTGCCCTGTTGCTCCATCATCCACAAGATACCGACGGCATACCACCCGCAAACGAATGGTCTTACTTCACGTCTTAAACGATCGCTCACGGAAAGGCTATGGATATGAGTGTCAGCTGACAACTGAAATTGGGACCACGCGTTAGTTTACACGCGTTTGCCTAAACTGTTCTCGCCAGGACAAGGCACAAGTATCATTTTTTACCATCTTTATGGGTGGGAGCCAACATTGCCGATGAATAGTTTGCTTCATCCATGCGAAGGTGCAACATAATACTTCAAAGAAGCGACCACACGGGTGCAACTAGCATGGCAAGTCGCTCGTGCAAAACTATAAGTGTTGAAGACTTCAAATAGAACCCGCGACATTTTCCGTCACAGGAGCACGAGCCTTTGGAATGATACCGTCGTTTTGTTATCGTTGCCGTCGAATCCCTGGGGACTGTCCAAAAAACACGTTCCGTCTTACGCCAGCCCGTACCATGTGTTCTACCAAATCACAGACGTGACCTCCGAGATTTTCTTAGCACTGCCATGGGATCCACTAAGTCCCCGTCAAAGATATATTGTTCATGTCACAAAGCTTAAGCCGTACTACTCGCTTTCCCCCCTTCCTCATCTCCAGCACCGAGACGATGATTTTCTCCAAGGACTTACCTTCCGAGGTGCTCTGGCATGAGCAACAAGGAAGGTGGAGCACGAAAACTAGGTCAGAGCATGACAAACAATGAGGGTCTGTGCGTGGGCTATGCCAGCCGTGCTCCTAGCGATTGCAGCGAATGTAAAGGAAGACAACGATTTGCTCTCGTGTATTCGCCGCCGGCTTGCCTTACTCTTCTTGATTCCTGTTACTTGCCATACTATTGTAAATGTCTTGAAACACGCCACCGCTCTTACATCTACCTCCTAACAGTACGATATCTTCCACTTTAACTTATTACCTGATCCCAGAAGCTTTCCTTCCGTCTCTAATTGTGTAATCTAACCATTATTTTTTGAAATTGACGTTAAAACCACTATAAATGTGCATTCTGGTTGTTTAGCGACGTGCCAAGGTTTGGGTTCTTATGTCATCACAGGCAGGACGCATCATTGTATACTCCCCTCGGGAGTGATAGGGTAGCTTAGATTTATTATTTGTGAGTGTTTGCCGACTGCTGACCAACTCATGCCCATTCGGCATTGGATTTATTTCTCGTGGTTAAGATCACACCTGACAATCTCTCCAAGGAAGTTACATTCTTTTACTTGTTAAACCGTTAAGTTATATTAGCTGATAAGGACGTTTTTGTTACGTTTATTTATCATAATTTGAAAAATTCCCCCCAAATTTTTGAAGGTGTTTTAAAGGCTGGCGGAAAAAGAGTACGTCGACTTCAAACCCCAAGTTAGTGAACTACTGCCCATTTAACGCTATTTCCGTGTTTCCCAAGTAAAGTTACCTGAATACCCACTAGCGAGAAGCTGTGAACATTTTTGTTGAAATGGTATCTCCTGTCATACTCCTCGACGCATCCGGATTGCACATCCTTTAAATATGTCTTCTCGGAGTCTTGCGTAGGTCACATCTAATACTTGAGTTTTTAATTCTTCGAGTACTGCTGCCACGCCCACTTAATCGAACGCTTCTTCGTATACTAGAATACAAGTTAAGAACAGCTATCGCCAAAGCAGTCAATCGCTCCGCCTCCTCGGTGTTCCTGGGCGTTAGCGCGGGCGGGCATTTTTAAAGTAGATTGTGCCTAATGCTTGACCTCACCTCCCTTTCAATTCGTAGGTTTTTGTTGTCACTGCAGTTTTTTATAAGCTGAATATTTGTACAAAACTTCTGAAACAACCCGAGTGATGTTCTAATTACTCGCATTAAGGAAAGGTTCATGTCGCGCCGAGGTACAGACGGTAGCGGTACTTTTGCACGACGTGAAGGACAAGTTTCAGAACGACAACGTTCATTGTCCTCCTTAAGTTGCACCCGACATGTCTATAAAAGTTGTCGAAGTTGTCTATAAAATTGTTTATAAAATTTATAAAAGTGTACAAAAGTCTTTAAAAGTTGCTATAAAAGTTATATTAAGTTGTCTATAAAATCTATCTAAACAGGATAATTTTACTCTCCAGATTTTGCTATCACTTGTTCGACAAAGTTGTTGCGATTCGTTGTTCAGCCATCATCATCATCACCGAAAACCGGGTTGTGTCCACTGCAGGACGAAAGCCTCTCCCAAAGAGTTCCAGCGCGGCTCTTGAGTGCTAGCTGAGCCCATGTTTTCCTCAAAATTTTCGTAGCTCATCTAGAACTCTCGGCGTAGAAATCTACATAGATGACTAAGCCTACCCCTGTTGCATGTGGGGTATATTGGCAGCCACTCTGTTAAACGGATAGCCCACCAGGTGTCCGCCATACGCAATACGTCACCATCCATGCCCATTTTCTTCGCGTAATTTAAACGAGACTGTCTTTCACCTTAGTCGGTTCTCTAATCCTTGCGGCTCTTTTCCTGTCTCTCAGTCTGACCCCTAGCATTCTCTGTCCCATGGCCCAGTGGGCCGATCAAAGATTCCTTTCAAATGGTTTGGTGAGACCTCAAGTGTCCGCCCGCTAAGGCAATACCGGAAAGACGCATTGATTAGGTACAAGCCTTTTCAGTCACAGAGGAAGCTTACTACTCAAGAAATCCGAATTCTTGCCAAACGCCGCCCACTGCATGCTGATTTTTGGGTAATTTCCCGTTAATGGTTTGAATCAGCAGGTATGACCTGCCTAAGTATACATATTCGGTGACTGTTCTTAAGAATATTGCCTACCTTGAAGTGATGTGTCTCGGCGTGCTCACCTGACGATAGCTGGGATTTTTTGCGTTTATTTTAGGCCTGCAGCTATACTTTCCAAGTAAAACAGGCGTTGTAAATCATGCCTGGTCTGACTGAACAGGACAATGTCGTCTGCAAATCTTAGGTGACTTAGATAATATTAATATTCTTTATTTCACAAGGAACGGGATACTTGTGCGTGACAGCCCAAGCCAAAAAGTTCTTGTCAGGCCATCCCAGCTGTTGCTGCACATCGCGCATGCAGCGATGCCAACATATATCGTTGGTAAAGGAAAGGAAAAAAAGGAAGAAATAAAAAGACAGAAATATGTACACAAAACGAGTTGGGGAACAAAAAAAAGCACCAGAGAATACATTTGACCGCTTCTTCCCAGACGACGTTATTCAAAAACACCGGGACTAATTGGAGCACAGGTGCTAAGATTAGATAGTCCGGAGGGAAGAGAGTTGCCCTAGGAAGGGACATAAAATTGCTCAAATACTCACCATACTTAGTGTGAACACTCGGAACAACCCTCCGAGACCCCGTTCATTCTCACCGCGCCCCTCCTCAATCCAATCCTCCCGAAAACATCCACGTGACGGGGCATCGTTGAGTACCGTTTACTAAACCAAGCAGGTTGTTTGAGTTGATGAGAATCTAAGCTGTTACTTATTTATATAAACAAGGGAGGTTTCAGACAAAGTAATGGCCAAAGTTCGACTTTCAGAATAAGTGATCCGCGACCGAGCCTTGGTGCGACTGACTTTATTGTCGTAGGGTATTCTCTCTCAAAACAAAGACTCCTTTGCCACGCCAGTATGATTCCTAAGCCATTTGGCTAGTTTAGGATTGGGTGGGGATTGAATTGAATTTGTCCGGGGTAAGAGGTTTTAATGTTGGAATCCGGAATTTCGCATATACTCTGTGGCAGAAGCAATCTCGAAAGCCCGAGACCAGTAATACTTCACCCGACACTCCCGAACGTCCGCAAGCGTCAACCCAAGACATTGTTTGAAAAGTAAATGTGAGCGTGCATTGATGTGAGCAGAAGTTCTAGCAAAAACGATGAATTTAGAGCAAGGAACCATTCGAGACCACTTCGGTCCTGTAAAAGTGAAATAGAAGTCGTTTTTGCGACTCGCTGATTTTTCGGGGACTGCTCTTTTATTCGGGCTGTTTTACGTTTTCCTACATGTCTGAAAAATCCGCAGGCTACTGTATACAAGTGAGAGAAAGCTGATGGACCTTGTTTTAAGTGTTTTCGTGTACCCCTTCCTGACAATTAGAATTATGTTGGCGTTTTTCCTGGCTATGGCTATTTTTATACCCTAAGCATCGTTTCGATAGTACAGCAAGCATTTTTTGCCTGATAATAAATTGTTCAAAGATAACAATGAACCAATTTTATTCAATCTAAGTAAAGATGCGTCAGTTCCATTGGAGAGCAATTTGTTTACGCTCATAGACCTCAGTTTGCGCTCCTTATCGGGGTCACTTCACACATTCGGTTGAAGGACAGTGCTGCACTTGATAGAGCACTCCCGAATGATGAGCATGCAGCCTTAGCCATTGCAGGCACCTGTAGCGCCGACGTTCCGGTACCGCGCGGACGTACATTAGGGTTTGGCTGGGGCCTCCATTCGTCGCCGCATGATCGCGTTTATGATGGGCGCGAAAAAAGCTGCCATTTCCTAAATCCTGGCGTCAGTGGACGGCACTGGAAGTTTCGGCACAGTGGTGAGTAGATTGCACCCCGGCTCTCTTGACGCCTCAGTTCCAAAAATATGCTGCCATAGGCCTCGTATCGAGCGGACGCACTAGCTAGTGCCTTCCACAGTTACGAATTTTATTACTGACATAGACAAGCTGCGAAAATTGATATCTTATTATAGGGAACGCAAAACGTACTCTATCCGCCTTGTTGATTCTGGAAGGACGCGACCACTATATAGAACAGAGATTCCCGCAAGTGACTCTACGCGCGTTCAGCAATCACCACTGAGATTTTTTGCTGGCGAAATGCCGGTAGTACATTATGGAGTACGACTGTGCAAGCAGCCCAGAGTCACAAATATGGGAGTAAAGTATGCGGAACGAAATTTGTGTTTGCTGCTATCATTTACGGAAAACAAAGCATAGAGCGTGCAAAAGCTTTATCCTTGGTGTAGCCCACATACAGTATTACATCGTCTCTCCGCAGATGCACGCGCCACACGAGACAAAATTGGAACAAGCCATTTTCTGCGGTGCACCTGCACTGAGAACCTTGAGTAATCTTGGTGACGGTATTGGTGATACCGCGGACACCGAGCCCCCATACTCACGCTGTAATCAACTGTGGCTAAGCGTTTTAAGGGGAAGGGCAGAAGGGGAACGGCGGATGGGCTCCCTGTCTGCTTACCACGAAGAGAGCTTCGGGACCTCCTCAGCTACCATGATAAGGCTGACGAATGAACTATTCCCGTTCCCTGCTTTTACACTATATCAATACTTTTGTCTACACCCCTGCGCAAACGTGATCGGTCTGTGAACAGGTTGCCGCACCGAAGTATCTTTTGCCCATTTCCATACCTAACCTTTCCTGAACAGGGTAACTGTTATCGATTTCTTCTCCTGGAATCCCTTAATCTAGCCACGCTCTTGCGCCGCAGTCAGTCTTCTTGATCGCAAAATATCTTGAAGCGATAATTGGAAAATCATACAAGGCTGAAAAACAAAGGACTGGTGAAGTCCTCGTCGATGTAAATGAAAACCAGCAGTCCACAAATCGGCTAGCTCAAACTCGACTGGCCGACCTGGACATCAGGGTCACACCCCATCGGAATCTCAACAGCTCTCAGTGTGTGATCTCTCAGCTAGATATGCTCAACGAAACGGATGCGGATCTCCTTGAAGGCTTGAAGGATCACGGTGTCACTGCTGTGATGCGCACAACCATCCGCAGAGACGACAAATAAATTCCCACGAAGTACATCATCTCGACTTGGAACATTCAGCACTCCGACAACATATGAAAGCAGGTTTAATCCGGTGCTCAATACGTCCCTACATCGCGAACCCACTGTGCTGTTTCAATGCCCAGAGGTTCGGGCATGGTACAAACTCTTGCTGTGGTCAAAAAACTTGTGCAAGATGAGCGGCGCAAGATCATCCGAACGACAATTGTACATCTGTCACCCTCACTTGTGTTAACTGCGGGGGGCCGCATGTGTGACAATTTGAAGTTGAAAAAACGCTCATAAATATCAAGGTCACTGGGAACATAACCTTCCCTGAGGCGAGAAGACGGTTCGCCTCTTTCCCCCAAGGGAAGTATGCCAACGCAGCTCGGCGGGGGTGGAGTGGTGCCAGGTTTCCACAGGGACCCAGTTCTGCGAGTATGACCTGGTGTCTCCACCGCGCCCCACTGGTTTGCTTCAGGCAACCCAATTCAACACCACGCCGCTTGCTGAGGTGGCAGCGGATGTGGTTCCAACCGTCTCTGTCGGGACCGGTGCCGCTGCCGCCACTGCGTCCCCGTCCTCAAGTACGTTGGAGGGTGCCGAGGGGATGGACACCGGGTGCCCCGCATCTTATCCCACTGTCACCGCCCCACCTGTGCCACCTCTGGTGCCCCCAACGCCCTCGGCAGTGGCGGCTCAAACGAAGGGTCAACGAAGGGGGTCCGAGTTCAGGGGGCCCGGTTCGTCGGGAACCCTTTTGACATCTGACGAGGAGATGGTTGTTGGGTCGTTCCTGCCCGCACCGCAGCGCAAGTAGTGGTCTCCAACGTCAAAGTCAAGAGAAAGGCGAAAAAACCACTCCCGAGAGTGCAAGCCGTGAAAGACACAACATGAACACACCGAAACTCCAGTCATTCCTAAATGAAATAAACGGAACAGAAAATATCATCCAATTGAACTGGAGGACTGCTGAAAAATCGCGATTATATGTATGACATGCTGCATGCGAATCCGCTAAGTATCATGTGTCTCCAAGGAACTCACCTCAATTTCAAACAAACAAATTTCTAAATAGGTACATGGTATTCAAAAAGGACAGGGTTGGCTGCACACACTCTTTGGGTGGGGTGGCCATTGTCGCCGGAAAATCACTAGCACGCCATCCTCTCTCTTGAGGCTCTGTACTTGAGGCTGTCGCAATCCATACGATAATATTTAATAGGTTGATGCCGGTATGCTCCATTATATTCCTCCAAACTTTGCGCTTCCGAGCTCTGATTTCGAGGCACTGGTTGATCAGTTACCCAAACCATACATCCTCACAGGCGACCATAATACACACAGCTCTCTTTGGGGCTCTTACGACACGGATGTGCGAAGTCGCCGGGTAGAGAAGTTTCTAACATCCTCATGAGCACGCCTTTTCATAAAAAAACAGCCTATACAGCATAACAGCAGAAACAGCATAACTTACGAACCAACACAAACTCACATATTGACTTGGCTATTGGTTCTGTAGTTCTCTTTCCATGTCTTCAGACGGGTCTGGGCACGAACCCATATGGTTGTGACCATTTCCCCACATCACTAAGGTGTATACGTAAAGGGTCAAGCAGTGCATCTTCCCACAACACGTTCAATCAATCAAAAGAAATCTGGAGACGTTTCACAGAAACATCTAAACTTCACCGCACACCCATAAAACACCTACACGTGGAGGAAGCAGCCTAACTCATCACGGCGCACATTCTCGACGTCACCGAAAAGTCCATTCTCCATGCCTTCGGTAACCCGCACAGCCAAAAGAGGCCGTGATGAAATGAGGACTGTAGACGAGTGCGAGAGGACTAGAATAAGGCGTGGGGTATCTTCTGTCAGTACCCCACATCCAATAACCTGGTATCATTTAAAAGTGCGAAGGCATTTAGTAAGCGTGTGTGGCGTGAGGCAAAACGGGAGAGTTGGCGCAGCTTTCTTACATCCAATAATTCATACACAAACACACTCAAGGTATGGGCAAGATTACGCAAACTGCCCGGACGACACAGAAACAGCCTGCCCCTTGTCAGCACAATAGGAGACACATTCTAACACCACGCTAACGCACTCTCACAACACGTCCAACACGTGTCAAGTTCTGCACGCAACACAAACACTTTCAGAAACACAATACATCTGCAGAAAAGAAGCGCTTACATGACAAATTCAACTGAAAATCTGCTTACAACATTGAATTTACATTTCATGACCTAAGGGCTGCCCCGAGCACAAGTAAGCCTTCAGCTCCGGGTGAAGACTACATTACCTACGCTAAGATACAACACATACATACACACACACTTGAAATACTTATCAATTTATGCAAGATATTGCTTTCGGGGTGCTTTCCCATGTCTTCTAGGGAAGCGATGGTAATAGCGTTTCTTAACGAGAGAAAGAATCTAACATTTCCCTGTAAGCTATCCTTCAATCGCACTGACAAGCTGCCTTTGCAAGCTTCTTGAGAAGAAGATTAACGCAAGTCTAGTGTACATTTTGGAGTGCCTTTTCGAGATTTGCGAGGCAGGCATCAGTGTGCGGCCATCCACGAATGATCAACCAGTGACATTAGAGTCATATATACAACATGCCTTTGTTCACAAAAAATCTTGCTGGGCCATATTTTTTGACACCAAAGAAGTATGTGACACGGCATGGCGCTATGGCGTCATCAGTTACTTGGAACTCTCGGAATATCCGGTAACATGGGGAACACGCTTGAAATGTACTTCTCTAGCAGAACATTTCGAGTGAGAGTAGGTTCTGTGCTTTCCAGAGTTCATGTACAAGAAAACCGTGTGCCTCAGGGTGGAGTATTGAGCTGCACATTGTTTATTGTGAAGACGGACTCGCTAGCCAAAGCACTGCCTCCAACACTCTTCCACTATGTATGTAGACCCTGTACAGATACCTTTTAAATTCTGTAATCGGTCTAAATTCTCTAATCGTCGTCTTTTCAAACAGAAGCGGGATCCACGGGGATCCTTACATAACTTTGAAAACAACTTCATTCCCGCAAAAAGGAACACAAGTTTTTAGTTGTAGCTCTAGATAAAAAAATCACATTCATCCCCTACATCAAACAGCTCAAACATAAATGCCTGAAAAAATTCAACATTCTTTAAATCCTGTCCTACGAACCCTGTGGTGCGGATGAACAACCCGTTTTGCGTGCTTTTTCCAGTTTGGTGGGATCTCGCTGGGTCTATGGAAGTTTGGTCTATGGGTCGACAACGAAAACAGCCCTCTAAATGGTCGACCCAGTACTGCACTTGGGGCTTTGTCTTTCGTGTGGCCCAATTTGTATTATCCCTATGCAGTCTGTGACAAACGGTGCTTATCGCACCAGCGAACCTATATTTACTTGTTATACCCTTTTAAAGTTTCATCAACGGATAACCATCCTTTTAATCCTGTTTTGAATTATTCCTCCAAATCCCAGATCTTTTAAAACAGTCCAACCGTCTCTGCACCTTTCTTACTCAAAGTGAACGAACTAGTGTCTGAAGTTGCTGTTTCCTTTTCAGATACCTGTAAAACGTTCTGTAGCACACGTTTACCCCGAAAGCTAGTTGTCCCTGTGCCATGCGACTTGTCATTTGTAAATATTGAGAAAAATCGAATTCTAAGAAGTGCAGTTCTGCAGCACTTCTTGTTTTTACAGGATAAATATCACTGCGGAGAATCGCAGCGATGCATCCAAAGCATCCTCCACCGTGTCCTGTGCGGCCCACGGTCATAATTTTATTGCATGAGAACCTTGAATATAATCACCAGTGTCCATACGGCGGCGGCGTATGCCATGTTTTTGTTGCAAGCCATATAGTTGAACATAATGTCCCTAAGTCTGTAATTTATACAGACTCGTTGAGTGTGGTGCAAGCACTGTCATCCACAACGTCACCCAAAAACTATGTCAGCAATTTCGTCCTAAGGACCATTGTTTTTGCATGCCGGGAATCTTGAACTAACTGTATGTTGGTGCTAGGCCACTCTGGGATAGCCGGTAATAAGACCGCGGATCAGTATGGCCGCTACTACTGTACTTACAAATACACTGCACCTACAAACAGTACCCTACACTGACCTCAATCCACACATCAGGAAGCACCTTCACAATACATGGCAAGCTGACTGGAATACAGAGAGACAGCAAGTCACTTTTAATAAAACCGCACTTGGAACAATACAACACGGACACTCAAACCAGACACATGGAACACGGCTTGGCTAGGTTACGGATAGGCCACACACATGCGACACACTCACACCTGCTCATAGGGTCTCCAAGACTCGTGTGTAGCAGGTGTAGAGAGGGCCTATCCGTAGTCCGCATCCTAATCACATGCAAGGTTCTAAACACAACAGGACACTGACACATCAGACATACAGACAAAAGATTCCATTACATTCTTCATACTTTTTAGTAGACAATGCCATGGTTTTTGTGAAACGCGTTTTTAAGTATATGTCACGTGTTAAGTTTTTAAACCTCATTTCCTATCATGCATAATCAAAACTTTCTCTATAAACAGTCATCTATAAACAGCCATCTATTCTCTATAAATTGCCTTTTATTGATTTACCATTCCTCTGGCGTACACGTTTCAACACCTACTTTTTTTGTGGTGACCACTTTTGGTTAGCGCTCTTTGCCCTATCTGGCCTTGCGCTAAAAACACGCAACAATCATGATCACCATTTTCTGTGTTTCCAAAAAAGGCTGTGTTTTTATAGATTTTAGGTTTTACAGATTTGCGGCTACAGGTGTTTGAATAACGCCCGGCTTCTCGACGACAGTGATTCGGCGCAATTGAGTGGAGAGTCTGCTGCTGCGTGTGGGGTAACTATAAACCAGAACCGTATAATAAGGACGAGGATGTCTTGTAAACAAATTGCAACACCATGTAGCTAGACAGCGCAGATATGGTGGTTTCGAATGGGATTGTGTCACTGACGTGGAGTTTTTTTCCCTGCTCCAAGTAACAAGACGCTGCGCCGTACACGCTCCATACAAAGACAGCTTATGTGCTTGCGTGCATTCAGGCCACTCCATTGTGTCCGCAAAAAGCATCAAAGCATGCTCAACACGCAGAAATAAAATTGCGTCGTTTGGAGCAGCGGGGATATGGCCAAAGTTGCTCGCGAGCAGAAAAGTGTATGCTCTAGAAGGACCCAGGTGCTTAACTATATTTTTGCCAACGTAAGCTCACGCATCCTTTTCTTTCAGCACTGCTCGCTATGCTGTAGATTTTACTTTGCCAACAAAGTAGAAGGTGCCAAATAGCGGTGCGCTCTTCCGCAGGTTTGGAAAACTGGAACCACACAGTATCGCCAGGGCTTGACTGGATGGCGTTCTGCCTGATATAGCAGTGCTTAGTTGAAATACTGTAATTGTCTAAATCCTGCTCGTGACAGAGTTTGGAGCTCAACAGTCCCATTTACTAGTTGTGTTGCAATTGTTCCACAACCTGGACGAAAAGGAACAAAATGCTTTGCACCCCTCGTGAATCATTCATGAAGCTAAGCACCGTATGCTTTTGGTGGCGTCACTGGGATACTGCCCTGAACTCCAAGCCCCACAAATTTATAACAGTGACCAATCTTTGCACAATTCATTGTCCTGGTGCCTAGGAACTCTCCTGAAGCATTTAGTGCAAAAACCCTTCACCACACAAATGAAATCTTATGACATCTTTTCCCATAACACTATCGGCTTCCGCAAATAGATAGCCACTCAAGTCGCGTTTATTTAAGTGAAACTGCTCCGCAATAATACAGTCAGCAAAGGCAGAACAGGTATCTTTTGGCTCTACAGAATTATGAATATATCGTAAAAGAGTTAGGTGTTGGGCCTGTCAGTACATACCTCGAAGAACGGTGGAACCCAGCCTTGAAAACGCGTACACGTGAGAAAATATCATAATGAAGGCGCTTGAAGACAAAGAGCAAGAAGACTGCTCGTTCGCACGAGCGCTTACTACTTTTACTTCTTCAATAAACGTTCTTTGTTCCACGCCGTCACTGGTCTCGCTCGTCGGAACAATGGTGCCGTGACCAGGATACTATCTCCACGCCCACAACGGACAGCGACTGAGCGATCTGCCACTGAGCAGCAGAGAAGAAAATGGCGGCGGAGCAGCGGACCGACCTGGATCGTGCGACGAGACCGGTGTGGCCAGCAGAGGCATCGGAACGGCTAAGAAGTAAGGTGTCATCATAAACCGCAGAGAAATGAACAAAGAAGTGATAACGAAGAAAAGGTAGGTGCTTCGCTACCAGATCACGCAGCTTATCAACGCGGCCGAGCAGCAAGTTCATGAAGCAGCCAGCAGAGAACAGCTACTCGCGACTAAGGCGCAGATCAAAGGGATAAACGAAAGCCTCAAGAGTGCGAACGAGCAAACGGAGAAATATCTGATTGAAGAAACTGTGGATGCCGAATTTGAAAGAGTAATAGAGTATGACATGAAAATAACCGCAATTTTGTCTACAATAGAGTTCAGAACTGCAGAGCCTGTACAAATGGATTTGAACAGCAGCGCAAGGCAGGCGGTAGCACCAAGTACAGCGCAAGACGCAACGGGGCTAGTGAAACTACCGAAGCTGGAAATGATAAAGTTTGGTGGAAAAGCTTTGGAGTGGCACCGCTTCTGGGCTCAGTGTGATTCAGCGGTTCACCTCAGACCTAATATGACCAAGGGACGAAAATTAAATTATTTGTTAGCATCTGTCACCGGAAAAGCAGCGGCTGCCATAGAAGGGCTCCACTATTCCTCAGACGACAATTACAATGAAGCGATAAAAATATTACAAGAAACGTTCGGAAATCGAGAACAATCAGTGGAGCTGCACATGAGTGAGCTGTTGAAGTTAGAGAAAGTAAGTTCGGGACAAGAAACAGACGATCTCCGTAGGCTTACGCAGAGAGTACAGATCAACACATTGGCACTGAAATCAATGAAGGTGGTACCCGATAGTTACGCACCGATGTGGTTGCCAGTGTTGAAAAGAGCGATTCCATCGGAGTTATCAGTCCAGTTCAATTCCAAAGAAGCCATAAGGAGCAGCTCAGCCATGGAAGTTGGCGTGCAGAACCACTCAACGGTAAAAGAGTACGCTGAAAAGTTGGACAGGCTGATGATTTTTCTACGGGAGCAGTTATGCTTTCGGGAAGAAACACAGCCTGAACAGGAGAAGACAGCTGTGGAACCCAAAGATAATATCAGGCAGCTGCGCACAACTTCCCGCTTCTACAGTTCAGCGTATAGAATCTGCCTTTTCTGCGAGCAGAAAAAACATTCGACTGAGGACTGTCGTAGGACCATTCCAATGACCGAAAAGAAAGCCATTTTCACAGAGAATAGAGCATGCTTCAGGTGCACCCGACCGAATCACACTGCACGGACCTGTAGAGAACGCGTGAACTGCAAGCAATGCAAGGGACGACATGCTGCATCTGTGTGTAGAACAGTGCGACAAGAAAAGACGGTGCAGGTTGAAGCACAGCAAGTGAAGGCGACGACGTCTACTCTGCACGCTACTGAAAATTTACAGCATGGGTCTGTGCTTTTGCAGCCGGCTGTGGCATGGATAGGGGGACACACGTCTGGCCGACATTGCCGTTTGCTGTTTAACAGCGGAAGTCAGCGCTAATTCATTGAAACTGGATTGGCAAAATAAATTGGCGCAAAAATATTACGACACGAATGGCTGACAATGGGTTCATTCATAGGAGACTAGAGAATCAAGTATATGGATGTAGTTCAAGTTACTATAGCATCCCGAGACAAGCAAACAAAAACAGTTATCGAAGCTCTTCAGGTTGACGTGATTTCGCACAGTAAGCTTCCTTCTCCCAATCAGAACATCGAAGAAAAAATGGAATAACTGCAGCTACGAGTAGCGGACGACAGGACCAATACGGCAGCCACAAATACGATAGGACTACGGGTTGGCGCCGATTAATATTTGGAGTTTCTTACTGGTAGAACACATCGACTTGAAAGTAAACTGATGGCAGTCGAAACGACCTTTGGTTGGGTAGTGCAAGGTCCTTCGGAGAAAAATAAAATGAGAACAATGGAAACCCAATCAGTCATGGTTCTGAAAGTTGAAGCTGCGGAAACAGAACTTCAACAAGATCTACAAAAATTCTGGAGCCTGGAATCTATTGGCTCAACAAACCACAGTTGCAATAATACAGAAAGAGAAATAGTAGGAGAATTCCAGCGGAAGATGGAGCACCGAAATGGTCGCTATCAAGTCAGCTTGCCGTGGAAAGGGAGTGTTAATCTGGAAACTAAGAAGGAAAACGCCAAGACTATTACAACTGACAAAAAGATTATAAACGGACGGCAACATAGGCGGACGGCAACAGCTACACGACGGACAAGCGAAAACACACAGAGTAGATGTTGAAGAGGAGTGGAGAAGTCGCTTGCCGACTCGTAAGACCTAGGTGGAATAGATGGCATCAAGTGTACATAAAATAAATAGGAGCTGGTTTCCATCATTCTGTATACTAATGAAACCGATGAAAACGTGAATGGCATGGCCTTGTATTGAGGTTTTTAAGGTACTCACTGCGGCTCGACCCCATACAACTACGTAAATGTACATCTCACCACTTTTTTAAAATCGTGCTCTTCAGGCACTCTAAGCTCCTTGCGGAAATACCGGACGAGCATTCACCATGCTACACAGATGACATCACTGTATGACATCACGGGTTCTACTGAGCACCAGGCAGGTAGTCTCTAAGACGGAATTGATACTACCCTTGCTTACCCTACCACACGATGGCCAGCGTGATCACTTCAAAACTACTCATTTATCTCTCGGAGTGCGCACGCGAGGCAAGCTCTCACAACCTATGCCAGATCCAACATACCATTCAAGGCTTCAATTTACCTCAACACTAGACCGAATACTTGCGTACCCTTTCAGCATGGCACCACAGATGCTGTCCTCTTACCACAGCTATATCTGACAGTCGAACAAGTTATTCACGTCACAAAAGGTTTTGCATCTACCGGCATGCCTAAGAAAGTCATTTTCCGCATCACACGAAGGCACGAAATGTTTACTAAGGAGCTTTGAACAGCGTATAGTGCAGCGATAAGGTAATGAAATTCTTGTCATTTGATCTTGCCGAGGGTTCCCGTGCCAAGTGGAGTGGGTATCTCGTTTTTCTGAATGTGGCAAAAATATGTGCGGGACATTTTAAGATTGTGAGAACAGGAGCAGGTATTGAAGTTTAGTATGCCATATTCTACAAAAAACGGCAAACTTCGCCAGGTGTAGAAATTTACTTCTCCAAAGTACGCTTACTGGCACAACAGTTTTTCTGTTATTTTTAATACTCTCTGCTCATAAGAGTTACAACGAGCGGATAGTAATACTCTGGAGCGGTTAGGCGATTAGACATCTATCTTCGAGGTACTTTTAAAAACACTTTTGTTTCCAACTACTATCACAAAAACTCAAACCCTCTGCGTCGTCAAACGAGGACAGGACGGGTAGGTGCATACCATTACAAACCCTCTCGCAGAGATAACATGTAGCATCACAACAATAAGCGCGTGCAACGAAATGGTTGATGCGAATGGCGCAAACAAAGACCCTGCATCCACAACACCCACCGCCGCTTCCCTTAGGTTACACTTAGTAAATTTATTGCTCAATGCGCAAGTAAGACATATCCAGACAAAAAACTGGCCACGCGTCTCAAGGCGTCGCTGCAACGTTTGTAAAAATACAAGAGTAGTATGCTGCTCCTTGAAAGAATGGCACCTAGGTAGCTCAGATAACTCTGGATATACAAAGAATAAGCTTGGCTTTGCCTGGTTAAGCTTTTGTTTCACTTGGCTGACCATTGGTTTGGCTGTGATTGTTGTACTATTCGTCCAAAGCCTGCGTTTGTGTTTCGGTTGTGGTCCCGCTTTTGGCGTTTCTGAACCTAACTCCTCTCTGCACGACATTCGCGGGGTGGCCCTACGCCGCTTGCAGGCGGAAGCCCAAAGTGTCCAGCTTTCCGCGACCCTCTTAGAGGACGGCCGGCCACCACTCTCCGTCACGCCCAAGCTGGCATGCATGTTTTGCGTCACGTGGTCAGGCACGAATTATCTGCGCAGAGCGCATTATCCAAGAATGCGACGGCGAACACTGCGGTTTTTTTACTTCTTTGGGCGAACGCGGCCATGGGTGGTGCTCGGCCCGGAGAGTGACGTGATGCCTTTCAAAGGGTACGGAACAGCTGTGGTCACATGAAGGTCCAATCTACAGCGACGGCAAAATCGCTTGACGAGATTACTAAGGAATTACTTGAAAAAAAACGCCGTAATTGTTCCATACTACCCCAGATCCTTCTCCGTGTTCTCCTTCATAACATGGCCCGGCGTAACCTGAAGCGTTAAAAAATGTCCTTTACTTCTAGAGTAGTTCGCGAAACTGAGGCGGGGCGCCTACCGAAAGGTTCAAGGAAAATATTCACCGAACTGATTATGTTTCATCGAAATAAATTTGGTTGCCCGGAACCAGCTATTACTCACACTTTCCCAGCATCAGGTTTAGTACCAATGACAAGACAGAAGAACATAACCGAAAAAGTTTGTTTAACAGGACTTTTCTGCAGTCTCTGGTTGACGAAACCGCATACTGCGAAAGTACCTGTCTTTTTCCGCCTCCACGATGCATCATCTCGTTGGCTAAATAGTCCCCAGAAAAACGACACAAGAAGGTTAGGTTTGCCTTAACAAATAAGTGCAGGCACGCGCAGAAGTAAACGGAGCTCGGGAGAGAGGCCGAACTGCACCGCTTCCTCACGTAGGAGCGTAGTCGCCATACAAGAAACGGTGCTCTGCGGTGGCTGGAGCACTGTACCCACCATACTATCTGAAATGTTCAATCGCTGCTCACTGGCATGTCATATGGGTAGTGGCAGTTTTCATTGGGCAGTGCTAGGCTATACAGTGGGGCGGGTTACATTGCCTCTAGCAGCAATCAGTGGAACGAATGCGCAGCTGTTGGATTGGAAGTAACTACACCACCTCCGAAACGTCGCTTGTTGTCGCAGGAGTCGTAGTGTCACCTGGTTGTCTCGTGTTTCACAGCGCACTTTGACGATACAAGATATTATAAAGCAAGAACAACATAGGCATAACACGCACACCTGGATTGTGAACCTTTAGAGAAAATATAGTAATTGCAAAAAAAAAACGCGAGTAGCTGAAGCTGTCCATTTATTCGGCATAGAATTCTCCGCTCCTACCTTAGTGTTGTCACTTAGCGAAGAGGTTTTGTCATGGTAGATAATTACATACCAACGACGCGTAGAAATTTTTTCTGTTGTAATCAATGGTGGCTGGTTCTGTTTGTGCCCTCTCCACGCGGAACGGACAGGGCTTTACAGAGCACTGAAATATGAAGCCCTTACCTCTAACGCCATTGGGGGCCCACAATTTGGGAAGGGCCTGCCGCCTGGTGATGGATATCTTTAGCTAGGTGCGCCACCACCTGGAGACCATGGACCTTAGGCAGCGGATGTAGCCAGACTAAGGTGCTACTGACTGTCATGCCCAGACGCATTTATGTGATAGCCTCATTTAGTAACCCAGTTTCGCATTTTCTTCATTAGGCCATTTGTTTCATACCCTCCTTTACACAGTTCATTTCCATTCACACACACTTATGGAGCTGTAGTTTCTGCTCAGCTCAATGAAATTGCTAGGATACGTTCGTCTCATTTTCATACACTCAAACAAGAAAAGCATACATTCGTAGCGAAAAATGGCAACATTTTGACGGGAATGTCAAACTTGTGCATTTGATTTGCTCAGCCTGTGAAACTTTGTTATAACGCACAAATTACCAGTCGGACCGCCGTTCTACTCTAGACAGCGCCTTAACATTTTAGAAGCACGCTCTCCTTACAACGTCGGTAGCAATGAGAACTCAGGCTGTTCCAGTAGTCACGCCTACCTCGCCTTCAAATAACCCCAGCCTGCTTCACCAAAGAATCATATTCGGTGTTTTGAGGCCAACATCGTGTAACTGGCGTGATCAGTGTTATCTACTGAGCGGCATGCGCGCGCGTGTTTGCTCTCTCCACAACTGCTGTTTTGCTATTCCAATAACATAGACATGAAATGTTGGTGCTCCATCCCCTCAATTGTCGAGCAGCGTCCTCCTTTGTGACGAATTATACTTATACAGTCGTCTGTCTTGAAGTTTTACTATTCAACTTTGAAAAAAGAAGGGGGAAATGTAAGAGGGATGTAACTTGCTCCTGATTCGATACCACGTTGCCCCTTTCCAGTTTGGGGAAACGCGGCGAAGCGCCTCCTGCATTCGTGATTTCTTCCTGGACTTAGGGTGAAAAGTTTGTATAACAATCTTTAAACGCCTAAAGTGAATTGTAAATGCCAAAGAATATCACTCGAACAGAAGGCAAATCTTATGCTCGACAGAATGCCCATTCGTTGACTTTTTCTCAGTGTGGTGTTCGTAACGCTCATTTCTCTAAGAGGAAGCTTAATTCCAACTGCAGAGGATGCTTTTCTGATGTGAGGCAAAAGAAAACAAAACGCCAATGTGTCCAAATTTCTGCACACATTAGAGATCTCCAGGTGATGAAGATTATTCCGGAGCCCTTCACAACAGATCGCCTGATATACCAACTGTAGCGTCGGCACGGTGAAATCCATAATCAATCATCAATTTTTGTAAGCACGGTGAAAGCTATGTTTTAATGAAGGTGCAGAGCCTGCCCCGGGTTGCGTGCAAACATTCTGTCAATAAATACGTGCGTCATTTTCCACTCAAGTGAATTCTGAAAACATTGCATTTCACCATACGGCTGTATCTCTCAGTGAGAACAAGCTGTCTCTTCTGCGCGATATTTCTTTGAGATTCCCTTTTCTGGGGCATTCATAGCTCACACTCTCGCGCAATACTCAAACGCAAACAAGTCGAACAGGAATGCCTAAAACATTGAGCATTGTGACGCTGCTGTCACACCGACAATGCTGTATGATTAAGCAACTTCTTTGGCGCCTTTTTACCATTCTGGGACGAATTCCACTTCATTACGGAAGGGCTTCGGGCGGCTCAGTGAATAAAACAGCCTTGAAAATGCTTGGACAAGTTTCCGGAATACCCCGGTCCCACCATATACATGAAATCTTATAATTGTGGTCCCTACAGCATCTACGAATTCCCAACAATTTATTGTATGCGTTCAAACTTTTGTCGCTGTCAAAACATGGTGTTCAATTCTCTATTACTGACAATTTTTCAGCGCAAACCTTTGCTAATCGTACATCCCTCCCAATGCCCTTTCCTCTTCGGTTGAAACCGCAAGCTAAGGACCACAACATATGCTTAAATGTAATATACAAACTACTACCACTGATTCCAATACCTCTTAGAGTATTTTTCTCTTTTCTGTGAATTGTCTTATCAAAAATACAGCATAAAAACGTTTCAAAAGAACTGACTTAGCAACATTTATATACTTATAAAACAAATATCTGTGCACGATATCCTAAACCGGTGCCTCTATGTCGGCCTCTGCTGGCTCATGTGCTCGGAGTTTACCAGCACCAACACACTGAACTGACATACGAGTGTTTTTAGCCCCAAAACTTATACAATTTGTACCGAACAAAAAGTTGAATATTTTTCCAGATTTTGAGTCCCCGTCTCCGCTCCTCATTCCCTAAAAAGAAATAACATCTAAACTTACCTAAGTAAAGCACCAACGCTGGCCTACACAAAAACTCTTACAGGGATAATCTGCTGGATCCATGAAACCATTGGAAATTTGGGAAATGAATTGGCAGCCCACCGTGCCGCTGTAGCCTGAATGCGCCGTGACATAGAAAACTCACAAGTCTTCTGAATACACATGAAGTGATGTGTACAACAGTCACTTCACAAAATATGGCAGCAAAATTGAAATATACAAGCAGGCAACCGACTAAACGTAACAAACAATGCGGGAGATACCCATCTGCTTCAAACAGCAAATTCATCCATGTGGCTTTCGCTAATTAACGGATACGTCCCACTCACGAACACACTCACTTCTGTTGAATAAATCTTTAACACGCGTCTGTAGTTGGTGCGAAAAACGGATCTGGATAGTCACGTTAGAATTTAAGGCAAACACTAGAGGAAACGGGAAGCAAATACTTGACGGTACTTCATAGGCAACAGTGTCCACCACACCCGTAACCCTTTACAGCTCAGTGACCTATTATTTCTCTTAGGCACGCTTTTAAGTTTCTTGCCAATATCAAAGCACATCCTTATCAGACTGGCACAGCCCAGCCATTTTAAACAGCCCTCTTTATTGTATGAATTTCCTTTTTATTCTGGGTGGCCCGTTTTAGCAATTTAACCTTCTTATCTTTTACTCAGCAATGTTCTGGGGCTGTTTGTCCTATTGGTTTTGTGCCATCAAAACCAAGTATAGTCATCGTGGCAAGGTTTCGGCATATTCACGGTGACCATTCTTGTGTGGTGGGGGGTGATGGCATCTTAAATATAATAACTGAAATACCAATGAAGTCCAAAGAACCTGAAGTTCCATACAGATATTTGCATTTATAATTTCATTTCCAAGTACCTAAGTTTACACTTTTAAATTTAAAATTTACCAGGTTAGTTTTTCGCTACTGGAAGCAGACAGTTTACAAAATATTTCCACGGCGTTGTTTTGAAAATGGTGGTTTGACCGGCGAACATGCGCAGAAAAACCTCACCTAAAGATGGTAACATTGTGCTCGCTGGCACCACCATAGCTTTTTCTCGCCGGGTTTCGGCAGGACTCGTGCCGCTGCCAGTCGGAGGCACGATAGAACTGGTACACGCACGGCTTTGCAACGCGGCTTGAGAATGGCAAGCTGTATCTCTTGAAGTTACGAGTTCATTATTGCCAAAATGAAAGCAGCCAAAACGCTGAGGAGCAATAACGTTATTAAACTTCCCCATGCCAACCATGGCGAACTATTGCACGAGCGAGTTCATTCAGAAATGCTAAGCACATACCTCGTCTAGCATGTCCCTCCACTGCTCTTGGAGCTTCACCACAAAGGACATGGGAACGCGTATACTGTGCGTCATTTAACGACCGAGTGTTCATTGCTCTTTTGGGGGATAACTATTTCATCACGCACAAAACGTGAAGGAGTGCTGAAGCATAAGCACGCAAAATACTTCGCCGAGTCTTCAAGCATACAGACGCATCAACATAGCAGTGCCAAGAGTAAGCTTTCTGGGTCCGCCAGTTTCACTCTTTTCGCAGTCTTCGTGCCACTAGTGCGAAGCTGCCGCAATTTGTATTTTATTGGAGTTTGCATGGAAAATGCCTAAAAATAACGATGAGAAGACAAGCCCGTCTTTGAATTTTTATGTATAATATTATTCCCACAAGAGATTGTGGAAGGCGATGAGGAAAGTGTTATGCAAAAAATTATATATGAAAGCCTATAACCAAAGCGAAAGGTTGAAAGCACTTACTTGAAATATTGCTACCAGCAGTATTCCTGCGATGGTGGCAGATTCTGCGGAGTATAGTATTCTCACTAACAACGGAGGCGTACCATGAAATGTTCCTTCATAAAAGAACGAAGAATAAAGCATACGTTTGTAAAAGCAGTAATAGACAGACCATTGTCGGTTGGGTGATACTGTTATCAGAATCCCACGGTACAAGTTATAAGATAGCGTTAGGGGGGTGGTATTTCCACCTGCCTCACATTTTAACAGTCCATTCCCGCATTTCGATTGTCTCTTTGTGAAAAAAAGTACGGAACAGTATTACATTGGTATGTTGCCGCTGTCCGTTCGAGCAGACTAGAAGATTTCAAAACAAATATGCCGCGTTTTGTGACATTGAAGTTGATTTACCATGTCTGCAACACCACTTAGGTAAATAGCCAACTAGGCAGTCGCGCTGAACAGAGACGTATGTTTCACCCAAATGGGAATACACTTTCATTTTACTAATTCGCTGAAAAATGTAGGGCACCTGCAAAATCTGAATCATGAGTAGGGTGAACCCCTCTGAACAAAGTAGCTATCAGCCACTGGCAACAAGACGCGTTATATTCCAGACGCTCCAGCCTTGAGGATACAACAAACAACTGGAACTCCATATTTCGAACCCCAATTAAGATCTCCAGGTAGTTCCTATTGGTCGCTATCAGGGCGGTAATAGATCTGCCTCATAATACAGCTGTCACTTCAAGACATCGAACACGCAAATATCTTTCACTTATGTATGTAAAGAACAGTACATGGTCAAGTAGGTTGTCTGGAAGTATTCGCCTCATATATCATATCTGAACTAATTCTTTTCGCTGCATTCTGTCACCGAATAGGCAAAAAACGAAACGCAATTTTGGAATCAACTTCTCTTGTTTGACTCACCTGCCCATAGTAACACGTGTAATCATCGTGAGGGCAGCAAACTGTCGAGTGCCTGGAATACGCTTTAGGTTTTCAGGGCGCATTTGACGGACGATTTGGCGTTTTTTAAAGGAAGCAAATTCAGTAAAATGAGGTAAATTCAATAAATCGCCCGTGGTATGTGCTCGGTAGTTTTGAAACAAACTGCAGTCACGATCATTTTACACAACACTTACATTGGGAAGGACACAGTGCCAAAATGGATAACACATGCCGACAATTAGGGCAGAATCACGCTGTCCTCTTGGCCGAATGGGTACTCTTTTTACCTTTCCTGCCGCGTCATTTATTTTTTTGGATACTTTGTTCTCAAAGATGCATTTTCACGTACAAGCCCAAATTGAAAATACGCTCATCAAGAGCGGGTTTACTGCTTTCCAAAAAAGTAAGCAATGCACGTGTTCTCTGGAGCGTTTAGATCTGTGCACAAAATATGCGTTCTGTTTCTAACGGGGTAACCATTTTATACGGAAATATAGCAAGATGCTCAAAGGCGTGCGTCATTGGAAGTATTTACAAGTATTCACACTTAACATTGACGCACAGATGGGTGATAGAAATTTTAACTGGCCCTGCAGCAATCCAGGGAGAACTGCCACGACCGACGTTCAACTGAAGCGCATTTCTGGCAAAACTCTCGCTTGCACTCTACAGCTGCTAACTACGAACAACTTTTCTTCGTGACCCAAGAAAAATGTATTTGGCAGTATTTATGGAGAACTAAAAATATTCTCCATATGACAAAAGACAAGAAATTACTACGCTGCTATTTATCGTTGTACGTCATCAAAAAGAGGCGAAAGAACCATGACTTGCTGTTAGTTACAGGCCTACTGCTCTGACCAGCTGTATGTGTAAGCTCCTGGAAAAAATGATAAACTGGCTACTTTTTTACTGTCTGCAGTGTTGTGGTGTTCTAGAAAAAAATCAGGCAGGGTTGAGGTCTGGGATATCAATCATAGATAATCTGGTTGCATTTGAATTGTACGTTAACAACGCTATTGTCCATAAACAGCACTGCTTCTTTGTATTCTTTGATATGGAGAAAGCCTACGATATAACGTGGTGATATGGTATTCTAATGGTCTTGCAGTAGTTTGGCCTTAGTGGTAATATACTCAATGTTATTCAAGACAATTTGTCTGATCGCACAATTCATGTCCGTGTGGGGACTGCCCCGTCTAGAACATTTGTTCAAGGTAATGGCGCACCCCAGGGAGGAGTGCTGAGCTGTGCACTGTTCACTGTTAAAATGAGTACCCTTAAAATTGTTCTGCCTCGAAATGTTTCACACTCTGCCTACGTTGACGATATCCCAATCAGCTTTAAATCCTGTAATTTGTCGATATGTGAACGTCAAATCAAATTAGGTGTCAACAGGCTGGTTACATCGGCTGAAAAGAATTGTTTTAAGTTTAACGTTGCTAAAAGTGCTGTTGTTGTCTTTTCTAGAATACGTGGTGTTCAACCTCTTCCTGGTATCACATTAGGAGGTCAGCCCATACCAGTGAAAAAGAAACACAGGTTTGTAGGTGTTTTGCTCGACCACGAGCTCACATTCATACCACTCAATAAATTATAAAAGTAAAATGCCTCAAAACAATGAACATTTTAAAGGTACTATATTGCCGCGAACCATGTATGGGCTTGCGTATTTATTGTTTGTTTTTACTGCCTGGCCACGCCCAGCTGTGTTATCTGCGTTCCAAGCAAAGCGCGTCTTCTATTCTTTATTTTTATGCCGCACGGGCTGTCACACTCAGATAAGCACTGCTTCGCCCTAACGTCGCTAGCCCAGAATAATCGTCTGTGATCTATAATGTTCTGGATGTGAATCGACGTTTCCAAAAACACTCGCGCCAAAAGAATAAAAGCTTGCAGAGCAGACGCCTCGGCATTCGATTCTGCGACGCTCGCCCACGCAAGTCACTTTGTTGACCGCTGCTCCACCGCCTCTGTATTCTTTTGAGTTGTTAGGGGAGCACAAGTTCGCTCCAGTACACTTGTTTCTCCTGAGTACTCCTGAGGCGCTGAGTACTCACCCTTTATGCTCTCTACGACATCTGGAAGCCGCGAAGCCTGCCCAACCAGAGAAAGCCGCTGACTGCAAGGATTGCTATCCGAGTTCGGTCTCATGGCAGAAGGGCCCAAGAGAAGGAACGCTGCAACCAACACCATGGTGCAAGAAACAACGTCGCCAATCGTCCTGCAGCAGCCCCGGGAACCGCCATCGTTCTGGGAAGCCCCCGGTGAAGACCCCGAAGAATAGTTGAAGAAGCTGGAGCGCGTCCGCATTTTCAACAGGTGGGACGACGAAGAAACGTTTCGGCATGTCTTCTTTTACTTAGAAGATGCTGCTCGAACTTGGTTCGAAAACCATGAGAGTTCTTAGACCGACTGGACTCAATTCAAAAGGGAGTTCCTTAAGACCTTCACTACCGTTGTGAGAAAAGAGCGAGCTGCGCTTTTGCTTGAAACTCGAACGCAGCACCCCAACAAAGGTGTCCTGATCTTCGTTGAGGAGATGAAGCGACTTTTTTGCCGTGCGGAACCCGAAAGGACCGACGAAAAGAAGCTCAGGTTTCTAATGCGAGGAGTGAACCAAAAGCCTTTTGCTTGTCTAGACCGTAACCCGCCGAAGACGGTGGCCTAATTCGCATCTGAGGCGGCCGCGATGGAGAAGACGATTGAAATTCGAACGAGGCAGTACGACCGCCCTGTCAACGTGCTGTTCTCGGAGACCATCGGTGCCGCAACTAGAAGTTCCCATACATTGCGCGAGACCATTCGAACAGTGGTCAAGGAGGAGCTTCGGGAGCTTTTTCCAACAACGCCGACACCTCAAGTGGCTTCTCTGACTGACGTCATTCGTGAAGAGGTTCAACAGGCGCTGGGAACTTCTATACCTTCAGAAGCACACCGTCAGCTTCAAGCGATGACCTACTCCGCAGCTCTTCGTCAACCGCACGCTGCTCCAACCCGTCGTCAAGAGGCCGAGCCATACCGCCGCCCAATGCCGCCCGCCCGAAGCCCTGTAGACCAATACCAGACGGCAAGGAAGACCGACGCGTGGCGAACGCCCGATAACCGCCCGCTGTGCTACCACTGCAGAGAGGCCGACCACGTCTATCGTCGCTGCCCTTACAAGAGGCTCGGTCCGCGAGGATTCTCCGTCGACGCACCACGCCCCCGACCCGGTCAGCGCCCTACTGAGATCGACGAATACCTGTCCAACACGAACCGAGGACCTGCCCGCTTCACCCGTTCGCCGTCGCCCTACCGGTACCATTCGCCAAACCGCCATAACACCGCTAACTTCTCACGTGGAAGGTCCCCCAGCCCACTGCGGGGGAAACTAAAAGCAGCAACTTCCGGAGGTGAAGATGGAGAACGGCGAGTAAACAAAAACCCTCCAACGACGCATGGCCGCTCCGAACACCGTACCTGCAGCCCAATGACTCGATCTAACCCGAAACGACAGAGCCTGCCGCTGAGAAAATGACGAGAATGACGAGGCATAGTGCCCGACCTTCAACTCGCACAAGCCGAGATCCAACGCCCCGACGCACCAGAAACTCGAGGAAAGCGGCGTCCGACGTCCAGTTGTCCATCGACGGCGTTGACGTAGTCGCCCTCATCGACACGGGAGCCGACTACTCGGTAATGAGCAGCTCATTCGCGTCGAAGCTGAGGAAAGTTACGACAGCATGGGACGGTCCGCATATACGCACAGCAGGAGGCCATCTCGTAACGCCAAATGGAACGTGCACATCACGCGTCACCATAGGCGGCGCCACGTACCCTGCTGAGTTCGTTATTTTCCCTAACTGCTCCCGCGACGTAATTCTCGGAATGGACTTTTTGACGGACAACGGCGCAATAATTAATCTGCAGACCAAGTCGATAACATTTTCCTCCGATCACTCCACGACGCCGCAGCCGAACTCCGATCACCGTGCTGCTGTCAGGAAAGCCCACGATCACATCACCCTGCCACCCCGCGCAAGCTTGATGATCGCCGTATACTGTGAGGATGCTCCTTCTGACATCGACGCTATCGTAGGGAGTGATCGAAGGTTGCTTCTCGACCGCGGTGTCTCCGTCGCAAGAGGCATTGTGCACTTTAAGCAACGCCAATCTTACGTTTCGTTCACTAATACCACCGAAGAGTACCAGCATTTAAACAAGGGAGCTGCAATTGCGTTCCTCGAAGAAACGCAAGAAGCAAGTGACGTGATCGCGGTCGCCGACTTTTAACGCATACCCGATGAAACCTTCAAGCTTCCGCAGCCCTTCGACGTGAATCCAGCGCTACCGCCAGAACAACGGAACAAATTATTGGCTTTGCTGCGTCGCTACAGCGAGTGTTTTTCGTCGAGTTCAAAATTACGTCAGACACCCCTAGCGAAGCACCGTAGTATAACTGAAGATGGAGCCCGACCTACCCGACAGTCACCATACCGCGTCTCTTCCCACGAACGGGAAGCCATCCGGACTCAAGTCGACGACATGCTCAGCGACGACGTTATACAGCCATCGAAAAGCCACTGGGCTGCTCCGGTCGTACTCGTAAAGAAAAAAGACGGCACCTTAAGGTTCTGCGTTGACTACCGGCGAATAAACAAAATCACCAAAAAGGACGCGTATCCCCTGCCACGAATCGACGACGCCCTTGAACACCTCTGCCACGTCAGGTACTTCTCATCGATGGATTTGAAGACCGGTTACTGGCAAATTGAAGTAGACGATAGAGACCGAGAGATGACTGCGTTTATTACCCGGACGGCCTATAAGAGTTAAAGCTGATGCCTTTTGCGCTGTGGACGGCGCCAGAAACGTTTCAATGAGTCATGGACACGGTGCTAGCTGGCCTGAAGTGGCACACTTGCCTCGTATACCTCGACGACGTTGTGGTATTCGCCCGGGATTTCGACGAACACCTTGCATGGTTGGAGTGTGTACTCGATGCCATTGTACATCGGGATTAACGCTGAAGCCTGAAAAGTGTCGTTTCGCGTATGAGGAGCTGAAGTTCTTGGTCCACGTCGTCAACATCGCGGGAGTCCTACCTGCCCCAGCAAAAACTTCGGCCATTGCGAACTTCCCAAGGCCGAAAGACAAGAAGTTCGTGTGAAGATTTCCCGAACTGTGCGCATACTACCGGCGCTTCGTCGCAAACTTCGCCCGCATTGCAGAACCACTCACACGGTTGACAAAAAAGATAGCACGCCTTCGAGCTGGGAAAACGACCAAGAAAAGGCATTCTGCGAGCTGCAAAAACGCCTGTAATGCCTTTCCGTTCTCGCTCATTTTGACGAAAACGCCGAAACAGAAATGCACACCGACGCCAGCGATATAGGCTTGGGTGCCGTTCTCGTCCAAAAGCAAAGCGGTAGCGAAAAAGTAATCGGCTTTGCCAGCCGTGGTCTGTCGAAGCAGGAGAAAAATTACTCAGCCTCTGAAAAAGAGTGTCTCACAATTATATGGGCCATTTCAAAATTTCGGCCATACGTATATGGTAGACCATTCAAGGTTGTCACAGACCACCATGCGCTGGGTTGGCTCGCCAGTTTGAAGGACCCCTCTGCCGTCTTGAGCGGTGGAGCTTGCGCCTGAAAGAGTTCGACGTTGCAATCGTCTACAAATCCTGCAGGAAACACTACGACGCCGACTGCCTGTCCCGCGCCCCCGTCGACCCGCCGCCACTAGACTCCGATGAAGTCAGCGCGTTCTTCAGAGTCGTTACGGAGGGTGACCTAGCCGCCCAGCAGCGTGCCGACCCCGACTTGCGCGTCATGATCGACTACCTCGAAGGACGAAATGTCGTTACCTAGGGCGTTCAAGCGGAACATGCCAGCATTCAGCCTCAAAACCTCCATCCTCGTGAAGAAGAATTTCCACCTCGGAACGAGAACGCATTACCTACTTGTCATTTGGAAGCGTGCCACGACGACCCTTCTTCCGGGCATCTCGGCATAGCTCGCACAATTGCAAAAATGAAGGCGAAGTACTTCTGGCCCCGCCTTACATCCGCAGTCACCCACTACGTTCGGAGTTGCCGTGACTGCCAGCGACGAAAGACGCCGCCGACGAGACCTGCCTGCTTTCTGCAACCGATCGCCGTCCCGTAGAGGCCTTTTCAACAGATTAGAATGGACCTTCTAGGCCCGTTCCCTACGTCACAATCACAGAACAAGTGGATTGTCGTGGCGACAGACTACATGACGCGCTACGCAGAGACTGCCGCTCTTCCGAGGGGCACTGCACAAGAAGTCGCAAAGTTCTTCATAAGCCAAGCTGTGCTGCGACATGGAGCCCCGGAAGTCCTATTCACGGACCGCGGAACGGCCTTTACTGCGGAGCTGATGCAAGGAGTATTAGGCTACAGCAACACGGATCACAGAACAACGAAGAAGGACCACCCCCAAACGAACGGACTAACAGAACGTCTGAACAAGACAATCGCAGATATGCTGTCAACGTACGTTGATGTTGAACATAAGACTTGGGACGAAGTGTCACGTTTGCACGTTTGCGTACAACACGGTTATCCAGGAGACGACGCAGCTGACGCCGTTCGAGCTTTTCTACGGAAGACGGCCAACTACGATGCTCGACGCCATGCTTGCGCACGTAGAAGACGACGACCTCAACACCGACGTCCAAGGATACCTTCAGCGTCCGCAGAAGGCCCGCCACCTGGCTCGAGTTCGTACAACGCGCCAGCAGCTCGTGGATGCCGGGCGCTACACCCTCCAACGCCGAGAGGCCGAGTACCACCCAGGGGACCGTGTTTGGGTTTGGACTCCCATCCGATGACGCGGAGTCAGTGAGAAGTTTCTGCGACGATATTTCGGACCCTACCAAATTCTACGACGTGTCGGCCAACTTACGTACGAGGTGATCCCCGATGGTGATTCCGGAACATCACGACGACGCACGCAGCCAGAGGTCGTCCACGTGGTTCGCTTGAAACCTTACTATGCAAGATGACTGATTTTTTTTGTTGTTGTCGCTTGTTCGGACTTTCTTTCATTTTAGCATCGGGTCGATGCACTCTTAGAGGGGGGTAATACCGCGAACCATGTATGGGCTTGCTTATTAATTGTTTGTTTTTATTGCCGGGCCACGCCCGGCTGTGTTATCTGCGTACCAGGCAAAGCGCGTCTTCCATTCTTCATTTTTATGCCACACGTGCTATCACATTCAGATAAGCACTGTTTTGCCCTAACGTCGCTAGCCCAGAATATTCATCTGTGATCTACAATGTTCTGGATGTGACTCGACCGTTCCAGAAACACTCCGACAAAAGATAAAAAGCCTGCAGAGCAGAAGCCTCGGCATTCGATTCTGCGACGCTCGCCGACGCAAGTCATTTTGTTGACCGCTGCTTCGCCGCCTCTGTATTGTTTGAGTATTAGGGGAGCACAACTTCACTCCAATAAACTTGTTTCTCCTTCAAGAAAACGACGTCGTCCTTGGCTTCGCGACAATATCACCAGTCCTGGGGAACGGTTACAAAATGTCTGCTGGCACTTCATAATAGTGTTAGGTCATGAATAGAATACGCCAGCATTTTATACCAGCCTGCAACCAAAACAGCACTCAAAGTGTTTACCCAGTATACAACTTGGGACTTAGCTTGGCCACAGGGGCATATCGAACATGTCCTATTCCATCCCTTCATGTTGAATCAAATCAGTGGTTTCTAGAGTACCAGCGCAGCTGCACTGCTCTATCGTATGCCGCAAAGACCAATTCCCTGAAGGAACACCCTCTGAATACCAAAATGAAAAATGACACGACTGATCATCTCTTTGACATCCGACGATCCATAGCTCCACTCTTTGCGTTGGCAGTGCCACACCTCGAGAGCGAGTTCCAAGTTCCTCTTACTGATGTCTACTGTACCTCAATTTATGATTTGATCACTGCATGGTACACTTTCCCAATTCACTGTGAAATGTCCTTTAGAGAAATACAGAAGAAAAATGTACCAAACCTTGTCATCACTCAGCATTTACTGTTGCTTCGTGACAAGTACAAGGCAGCTGAATTTTACACAGATGTTTTAAAAACTACCACAGTCGTATTCTGTGCTGCAAATGGCGCCCTACCTATTATTTCCTAAACAATGAACAGGAACACAAGTACATTCACTGCAGAGGCGCACGGTATTCTACTGGCTTTGAACCAGATGCCTCAAAATAAAATTAAGAAGTCAGTTATATACACAGACACTCTGAGTGTCGTCACAAATCTTTCATCTCGGAAGGTTAGTAGAAACCCTATTTTCATTGTGTTTTAAGAGTTCGCTACTCGGCGTATGGCCTGAAACTCGTTGTCGCAGTTTGCTGGCTTTCTGGGCACTGCGGCATTGCTGGAAATGAAGCTGCTGACCGTAGTGCTGCAGCTGCCGCCCTTCAAAGCAGCATAGACATAAATAAGGCCCCGCAACATGATCTGAAACCTTTTGTAAAAAGGAAGCTGCGAGACCACTGGCAGCAACAATGGGACACAGAAGTAGAGAATAAACTACATGTCGGTAAACCCAAAATAAAAAAGCCCCCTGCTAAAAAACATGACAGATTTGTAGATGTAGCATTATGCAGATTGAGAATTGGCCACACACATCTCACACATACGTTTGAACAAACAAGCCACACTGTCAACTGTGGGGGGGGGGGGGGGGCAGCTCTCAGTTCTTCATATGCCTATTTAATGCGAGATGTGCAACATAAGAGAAAACGTCACTTTCATGAAATATACACTCATTGCATACCCTTGCACCCTTCATTCTTTTTATCAGATAGTACCATGTTTTCTTACAGAATGCAGAAAAAGTGTTTAATTGTCTGGCTGATGTTGACTTCTTAATTGAAGTACAAATCATACTCCCCATGATCTCACTTGGCCTCATGTTCCGTCACAAAACAATGGTGTCATTATGGGGTTTTTTACACCTTGCATGCCAAAACTTCTTACTTTTGGTTATGGCCTCATACACCAACTTCCATAGTTTATTTTACTGTAGTGGATGTTTCTACAGATCCCATTTGAACATTGTCTCATTGCATCCCATCATTGTCATGGCGCTCTTTGCCCTGGTTGACCTTGCACCATAAAACCCTAACTCATGATCAACTACGCTGCTATTAAAACCTGTCTACAGCAGTTGGCAGACAGTACTAATCGGTTCGGTGTTTAATGTCGACTGAGATGGGTAATTGGAGTATACTGTCGTTTAACAAAACCAACAATGGTGAAGCTATTTCTCTACAGATAAAAACGGCTCTGCTTGGGAAATACTATCTGTGGTTTGTCAATTGCTCGTTCGAACGGCTATTGACGCGTTGGCTTGCATTGAATGTGTGCAAATTTCTTATAGTATTTCCGTATAAATGCATTTTTATTATATAAGTCAAAATAACTTTAAAGGGCTTGTATAGACACAGTGGTAGGCAAGAAATCAGCTCAGAATATCAGCATTATACCTCTCCCACTTCTACATTGTCGACTCTGATATTAAAATACACAAGCAAGAACTATATTACTGAATTTTTTATGTACTCTGATTGCTTATAGAGAAATGGACAACTCACTTGCCCTTTCTCGTTGCATTTACGTGGTTTTTTTATACCTTGGTAGGTAAACGTCATCAAGGCACAGTCTATAGTGCCCACACTCATGCCGCGTTGCAATAGGAATGATTACTGATACCTCAGGGTAATAAGGTTCGACCAAATAGCTGCGCGCTACCGTCAAAACATACGCGAGTTTTCTTGTAATGTCAGCGTGAGCGCTTCCTTGATTTTCTCCAAGGGCATGTACTGGTTGTTTTCGCGTGGATGTATTCGTACCGTTTAACGTGAGGAAATTTTTTTGAAGCGGCCCTGGTGCATTTGCCCGAAGTGCGCATTGCCGCCGACGGATGGTAAATGTGTAGTGCGCTCGAAGGAATAAAAGTTTTTTTTTTGCCTGGGCACTTGTCATTCACCGCGTTTCGTTATATATCCATTGGCGACGAGAACAGCGGTGAACTGATACCGTCATAGTTTGTTCCGGTAGGTTGCAAGGAGAGGTGCTGAAGAAACCACCTGGAAACCAGGTTTCTGACGAAGGCTTCACTTCGTATGTCAAACATTTCAATCAGTACTTGGAGCTTTGCCTTATTCAATTCAACGGCGTAAAGAGGTGCGCGTTTTGTACAACCCTCGGAAAGCTCCCGTGCAAGACCACGAAGATCTTCTGTTCTCATCACGCCCATGAGGGAAGTTTGATCAATGACCTAGTAAAAGTCCTGAAGCCGCACTGTGAGTAGTGAAGTCAAGAGTATGAGCAGAATGGGTAAATTTTAACCGACGCTAAGAAGATGGAAACAAAATTAGCTCTAAAGTTTGCCCTGCAACTACGAGAAGCAGCGGCCAATTGCCCATTTGGTAATGGTAATTACCTCTACGACGAGTTGCCTTACCGCTTTGTCGCCGGGCTCCAGGACCCTACTATCACACCACGCTGGTCAGAAAGCTTGGATGTGACTTTGGGACTGCAGGTATGTTAGCTAGACCTCTTCAATTGCCGTAAAGAAGTCGGGAGCCTTTACACGGGGGATGGCTCCACATCGCAAGATTGTGGTTTTTGATGGCACATACATTTATAAAGAGTACTCTAACATTAGGGAAGAAGTCGGCAGTAGGACAAACCGGATTATGTTTCTAGTGCAGTTCGTGGAAAATTGTGTGTTTTAATGTGCAGCGCTTCTGACATTATCTGGCTGCCTGCCCTACCTAACTGATTGTAAAGAAAGAGGCTCGCAATCCCCCGATCTTCAATCAGTGGTACTTCGTTGACGTGGAGGGCTCTGCACATTGGAAGGAAGCTTATTAGGGTGGACTTTAATATAAATCGCAAAGCATACTAGCTTGAACGACATTATCTTCAGCAAAATGGTAGGTCCTCTTCTGCTGATGGCGTGCTGCATAGTTTCTGCGTGCTGCATAGTTTCGAGTTTCCGACGTGCTACTTTTGCCAACTGCAGTAAAGACTTACGTAGGAAGCCATACCTGAGAACGGCTAAGCAATTGTTCATCACTTAAAAAGTAGAATCCGTGTTTGCAAGCTGTTGCGCCTGGAGTCATGTCGTCGTGAATCTCACGACACGACTGTAGCGTCTGAAATATTAGAGACGCAGGTCTGGGTCGAGACTGGCATGGGGTGTGACTTCTTTTTTAGACATAGTTAACTGCTGACTGGTTTGCCAAAGAGTTCTGAAAGCTTGGCATTGAACTTCCCATCAGATGAGCTAGGCTTTGTGTGCTTTCTGCGAGATGTCAGCTGGGCTTTTTAAGTATAAATTTATGTTCTCAAGAATACCTGCTTAGTTCCTCCCGTTCCGGGAATTCACGGGTGTTTAGAAAATAACCCCCCTTCCTGGTCAGTACCAGCCATGGTACAGAAACGTCAAGGCCTATGGGCCAGCAACCACTGGCGGGGCCCACATGTACGGCGTACGCACTCTGGCAGTATGAATGGGACGCTCACTTCGAACTCTATTAAAGTGGCCCCTAGCCTCTAGGATGGCGAAGCTGGCGCCGGCGTGCAGGGTGTCGAGCAACTTATGTCCCGGTTAGAAACATGTAAAGGGGAAGATAACTGCAGAAAACGCATTTAAAGCGAGTGCCGCTTTGCACTAAGTATTAAATTTTTTTTTGCCTAGTTGAAGTGTTCTTGAATTCATTGCAGTTTTTGCTTTGCAATACAAGGTGTCCACAATGCTCGAAGTAGTATTCACGCTGTGGAAATATAACCACGAAACCCATTTTATTAGTTGGAATCATCACGCAATTTGAAATAAAATAAATGTTTCGGAAATTTCTAAAATAAGGAGTCTTAAGTGTCTGACTGAATTTTTTTAAATTTCAGCTAATTACCCCAAAAACGTTAAGTTTATGTGATCACAGTTTTATCACCCATTAAAATATTAATCTACAACAAAACACTCCCTAAAAAGGTCCCAATATAAACAATTTTGACACGATAAAGTCAGTTTTTAACTTCCCTCGGCCCGATAACGCGCTGTTATCCTTCGTCTGCACAGTTGGCTAGGGTAGCGTAAAAGTTCTCTTAAGAATATCACGTACTTTTAGAGCGCACGAGTTCATTTACAGACTTCGAAAGGCTGGAAGAATCTACGCTGTTATAGTCCTATTGAATTATTGTTTGAATAGCTACAGCGAAATGTTTCGAACAGCGTCAGTTTTAAGCCGTCCATTACCAGCATACTGGAAGAAGGCGTATAACATCCGGTTCCGGATGAGGCCCAACACCGATTCAGCATTATATATCAGTGCCACTCAAAACATTCGTCTTTCCTAGCACCACGTTGCTATGTCTAGCCTTACCCTCACCATTTTTCTGTTATGCTTTGTTAGTAATGCCTCCGACAGAAACTCACTACCTCCATTATTTGGTGCCAGTTTAATAAAGAGTTTTTAAGTCGTGAATTAGCCACTAAGCCGCCATCGGTGTAACCACCTCAGGTTTATTCACGTACATGTCATAAAGGCATATTTACACTCAACGGAGCTTTGATGGGTAACTGTGATTATGCGATAAGATATTTAGCAATTGGACCACACAAAGCCTTTTACTAGAGTTACTTACAGCGCTCCTTCTGGAATTTGTTACTAGTCGTGTAAGATCAGACATTACCGGTGAATAATTTTGTGTAACCTATGCCTTCGTTTTACTAAGAATATTTTACTCGTACCGTAAGCTGAGCCAGTGATTTTTTAAACCTGATCTGCAGTACGCACAAATTAAAATAACTAACTCATCATGCGTAAATATGAATTGAAAGTACGAAAGCGGTAAATATGATTGAAACCCTCATTGAAACTACAAGTATTAAAGTAGTAAAAGCGGATCTTACCGGGGTCCGGTGTGAAAGTACCATCAATGGTGGTATTACGCTCTGTAACAGGAAAGTACCATAAATTTTGGAGGGCTGATATGCAGAGGTTGTCGTTTGAAATGCTTGTAAAATTTTCTCGCGACTAGTGGAGCCGGGTGAGAAATAGAGACATGCACATAAAGACCCAGTTTACTCGTACAAGTAGCTCCACTTTTTATGCTCCGTAGCACCTTTGCCGTTTAAGGAACGCTTAGTGGACGGCTAGTTTAAAAGTTTCGCACTCGGTATTTTTCACAGAAACAGACAAAAAACGTGCAACTCGTGTGAATGCGGCGAATTAAAACTGAGTTTATTTCAACTGAAGTGGAAACATATGGAGACCATCATTATCAACAGCAACCTAATGCATCCGTTGCAGGAAAAACGGTTTATAACTATCTATTATTCTCTCCGAACGACCTCTAACCGCTTCTGTCCTGCGCTGTCGACTGAATTCTTCTGCGAATTTTCCCATTTCTTCTCTATATTAGGATATTCCTCTTCCCTTGCTGCTTCTACATCAGTGTATAGGTCCCGACACTTTTACCATGGTTGTCCACAGATGGTAATTTCGCCTAACCACATGGCCAGCCCACTCACATTCTTTTTTGTTTATTTGAACTGTACTCCAATTAGTTCTTCGATCCAGAAAGTTTGTTTTCCTCCCTTAAAGCTACTCCTATCTATGTTTTTTCTATAGCTGGTTGTGCCAACCTTAGCTGGCTCTAAATATATTTAGTACAGCGTCAAGTTTCCAGTCTATACGTCATCACCAGCAGTACGCATTTGTTGTGTATTCTTTTTTTCAGTGTACAGGTAGCTTACGTTTAAATATTTAGAAGTGCTTGCAGAGTGTACCCCAACACAGAAATATTCTGCGCCGCATTTTTTAGTCAAGGTGGGGATCAGCTTAGGCAGCCTGTCCCAGGTAGTTAAATTTTCTACTTGTCGTAGTGTTTCGTTACATTTACTGAACAAGGCAGTTTTGACAGTTTGATACACGCACTTTGTTTTTATCTCTCTTACTTTTAACCCACAGCCACGTCATTTTATTGCGCTCATCAAGCATTTCGAAGGGGTTCTGTAGATTTGTTCAGACAGATACATCATCGGCTCACATCAAACGCCTGAACTAATCTCGGTTTCTTCGGAATACAGTGTTTTCCAAGTCAATCTTCTTCAAAACCTCCCTTGAACAGGCTGTGAGACGTTTTCGCGAAGTGGTAACATCCTGTCGTATTCCCATTGCTACCGAAAATTTGTCAATTTCCTTTTGAAGAATTATCCTCCCTGTACATCCTTCGCATACTGTGTCTAGAAGAAGTATGTAGATCACCGCTAAATCCGGCGCTTTCAATGCCTCCGTACGTGTTGCCGTGCTCGATAAATCAAACGCTTCTTTCAAGCCTACACATGCCATGCAAAGCTGGTTCTGTACGCTGCGTATTTTTTCACTTGATTGATATAGGGATGTGATTCAGTTTTTATTTTCATTTCCTAAGCGTCGACTGATATATGTGTTGTTGGGTATCTACGCTGTCACTTATGATGGTAAAAAGTCTTTTGATAAAAAGCATGCAATGCATAAAACTGAGATTTGACTGATTGCTTCCAATTGTTGGTGTACAACTCTTAGTGTATCAAAACTATGTTGCTGTTTTTCGAGGCTACGGGCCATTTTAGAGCCCCTGTTTTCATTCTGAATATATGCATCAGAGTTTTCTGTACGAGATAATTTCCGTCCTCTAAAAAACTACGGCGAGGCAATAGTAAAGGGTACCTTGTCTTTTTGTATGCCTCTGAAAGGCTTTTTATTTCGTCTTTGGATTCCAGTGAGGTACGGCGATCTAACACGATACACATAGCAATTTCCCCTGGTGTAAGTCGCTACCGTATACCCATGTGTAAATAACGTTGCGATTCTTGTAGTACTTCGCCTATGTTGGACGCGATATTTCCCTGCGGCTGTCTTAGTGCCCACGCTCTTTCTGTGGATGGTGTTGGCTAGCGTGTGTTTAGTAGCCTCTAATGTTTCTTGTATTTCCAGTCCTTCCTCGGTAACGGGTATGTTGTACGCCATAATGTCATTGATTTTTTTTCCAATGGTCATTTTTGAGATCTCCGCAAATTCAAGGTTACCAACCTTAGTAACAAGTTTATTAACCTTGTTTTTCGCAATGGTTTTCCTCGTTTTCAGAAGTTATTTTTATAGTTTGCGTCCTACACGCTACTTTGGCCTGAACTACAGCTGACTGAACTATTGCCGTTGTTAGGTTGTTCTTTTGCGTGCCTATACTGTCCACTTTCTTGATGGTTAAAACCGGGAATCTGTTTTAGTGGGTTGTTTTATTATCATGTGTTCTAGCTATGGACAACTTTATGGGGTTCTTAGTTCGCGCAGGTTTGATTCATTCGCTCTTTAGGTTAGGCCCCCATTTGCACCTAACTATCGTCTAACACAGCTCCGAATTGTCTATATTATCTGTTGGTGCCCTAAAATATCTGAGGTTGTATTCAACGAGACGTCAGTTTTGTTTGGTTCATTTAAGAAGCGGCCTTTCTAAGTCAATTGTATATTCTTTAGTTTCCAGAAGAGTGCGTTCATAAGCCTAACCTGTTTCTCTTAGCTAAGCCTACCTGCGCACTACTCAACTGCTGCGACTGTCTGTTCCATAATTTCTCACGGACGTTTAATACATTTGCTTGTCGGATACTTTTGCTTTAAATGTGGCGATAATTTTATACTGTGTTGTTAACTTCTTGATTTCTGATTCTATGCCTTCGTAGAAACTATCCAGGGCGTCATTATCATCGCTAGCTGTTGCCGTATAGGCTTGCACTACCTTTAGCACGGATGGTTTAGCTTGATCCTAAGTAGTCCGCCTTTCTCTAACGCGAAAGAATAAATCCGCCCTCTCCGCTATTTCTTGCGGTTAGTGCGAGTCTCTCCACGTGGTCTCTTTTCAGCATAACAGCAGAATATGCCTTTTTTTAAGTTCCATGATGGCTACTGCTGTTCTCCTTACTCCCCTTAACAATATATTCCACCGTTGTGCGAGAGCTCTTCTAATATTGGAGCTAGGTTACCGGTAACAGGGTTTTTTGTGGCCGGGTTTAAGATTTATAGGTGACCTGCCCGAACAAGAGATGCTTAGCACCCTCCGTTGTTTCACTGGCCTGACCGCAGCCGTAGTCTGGTGTCTTGCAGCTGCTGGGGCCTCGGTGGGGGCCACACCACCAGTTATGGCGAGCAGTATTGGGAGGTAGGAGCCACCAGGGTGGCCAAATTCTTCTCTGGTGTGGGAGGACTGTGTCCATAAGAGCCTTTCTAGCATGGATAAACTTACGCAGTTTCGCTGCTTAGTATTATGGATCATGGTTATTTTTAGTATCAGGGAGCACTCTGTAATGGCAATGCTTGTGCTAAAAAATATACTTCACAAATTCAATACCACTGTGCGTTCCGGGGAAACCTGGTGAGAAATTCTGGCACCGGCGACGAATTGCTTTTTTTCCATCACGATTTTAGGAGTCCCGATATGCGTCGCGCATTGGATCTGGTTCGGCACCCAGATCGTTCTCTGTGGTCTCTTCCCAACACATTCACCACGATTATCATCTCTATGCACGCCGGTTCATTAAAAAAAAACATGTTGCGCCTCGATACGCACAGCATGCCAATAACTTGGCCTTGACAAAAACACGATAATAGGCCAGCAAACATCTGCGCTAAATTTTCTGATTGGTGGACTGATTGGTGGACCAGAGCTGGCGAGAGAGCGCTGGAAGTGAGTTGGTGACCGAAAAGTTAGGTGTGCCAAATGGAAGAGGAAATTACGGAGGGAGTGTTTTCTATTCTTTTGCAAGAAACAGTGAAGTTTACCTAAAGCGCGGACCCTACAAATTATCAGGAATTTCTATGTGGGGGTGTGGCAACGGGAGAATAACTAATATGAAATAGGCAACACCGAATTAGGGAAACAAGCTGATTTTAGAATGAATGCTCTAAAAGCCGAATCTCACGCGTGGCAGTACGCGCAAAATAGAGCTCAAACATTCCATTTGAGAAAGTGAAATTACGACAAATGCTTGGTGGATCTCACTAACACTTCATTAAAGATCCTACTGTTGTACTCCCGGAGGTCGGTAGTAGATTTTCGTCGGATAATGTGTCCCCAACAGCGGACCAGAAACTAAGTCATCACCACCCCTTTAGGTTACAATTTAGGGTTCACATCACATTCAACTATTTTATTAAAATAGCCCTTAGAATGAGTCTTCTAATTATTCTGCTATGCACAGTACTAATGGCACTACGTGTCAAAATCACCATGGTAGAAGAAACCCTTCTGACGCCCTCACATGAGCAAACAGCGTTGTAATAAGGTAAAGCTTGTCAGTGCAGTTGTGTCCTGGACATCCGCAAGTCTAGCTTTCTTTCAAAGAAAGTCGTTGAGACAACACCCAAAACACCTTAGTTTAGTGTTTGCAATTGTACCCTAAGCATGTAAAGTATTGAAGCATGACAATACCCTGCAGTAGTGATTTAGACAACTTATCTGCGTTTATATCGTGAAGGTGCCAGGTAAAAGGCAATAATTGGATGCAGGAACAGGTTATATCGACTCTTTTTTCTTCCAAGAAAACAGACAATATTACCGCATAGACCACCTTATCTGATGTACGCCACGGATAGGAATAATAGGAGAGGGTCGTCCCTATCTGTCATTTAAACGTCTCATCCCTCCTTTTAACACGTTGAGTTATGGCTGGCGGAAGATACCACAACCTGTTTCAATGATGTGCAGAATTCGACCGCTTTGCGTATCGCCTTGCCGGACCTTCAACAAAAGATCGCGGGTTGCAAGGAGTCTCGCTGGTCACCACCACACAGAAAGATGACGTTGTACATTGAGTGTGCGAATTTCACTCTTAGTGCGTACTGTGTGAGCTGGTACAAGTTTGACTGGTGAGTTTGAAGCAATAAAATGAACCAACGGCGGATTCAAACCCCGGGTCACACCCAAGATTACCGCCTTTCTTAGGCACGATGGCGGAATTCTAAAGGCAACACGCCACGGGGGCGTGTTTGTCCCAGCCGGGAAGTGCCGAGGCGCCTGTGTGGCTTTGGGTTTCCTTGTCTTCGAAAACGAAACACCGTGTGTATGTTGGCATCACGAATACGTGGGAAGACGACCCAGGAACAACACCTCATTGTTCCTGTCCCGTCAATCTTTTGTTACTGCACATCCATGAGCACCAAGAAATGTACAAGTGCAGAACCGCCTTTGAAGATCGGACATTATGCCAGGGACTGGAAGGAAGTGACTAATGTAGTTTGACGGCGTGCGCATGAACCCTAAGAACACCCGTATTTCAGCCCGCCGCACTCCCTTGTTACTACGAGCAAAAGGTCAGCAGTGTTACGGGGGGATTGTTATGGCTAGGCTGAGAGCGTTGCTAAAACAAGGAGGGCACACCCAGAAAGTTGGGAATTGCGCAAGTGCAAGTGCAGTATTGTTCTTTGCGAAAATAACGATGGTTTATCAGAAACAACACACAATCTGCGACATTTCCGAAAAGTACAACTTCAGTAAGAGGAGAAGTAGACGTATCAGCCCGCCGGCGGTTATTTATTAAAAGAAATGAGGCTTTTCGATTGCACGAATTCATGAATCGTTGGGTAAGTTTCAGCTGACGCTCAGAGTAATATCACGCGGTTGATGAGCAGTTCTTGATATCCCTTCCTTTGATTCTGTCCGTGTGTGTGTTTGCTCTACACCTCGGTGAAAATGCTTTGGTACCCACAAAATAAAATCGTTACTGATTTGAGAACTCGCTACTTTTACGACTGATTTGAGAACTCGCTACTTTTACGTATAGCATGAGCTATGCCCAGCGGTTTATCTTAACCTCATCGGGTTTTCAGGGAAGTGTGATGCAAGCTTTGAGAACCATTACAAAGCGCTCTCTAGTGGTCCGTTGAGTAAAAGACGTCTGGTTATGTTGGCAAGATTGTGAAATTACACTTAGGGAATCACCCATTAATTTTTTCATCGCGGTCGCCATGAGCGGACACCTAGTGCAATATATACAAACGGTGTATAGTTTGTGTTTAACAGGACGTTTTCAGGGAATGTGCAGGGCATCAAAACGAAAGGTGTTTTGAAACATTGACTACTATTTATTGGTGAGAAGGAGCTAATGCACAAAAATGGAACCTACAGAGGATTTGTAGGGCAGGGGACCGATTTATGATTTTTTTAGCAGCTAACTTTTCACGTGCATGCAGTACGCCATGCTAGCGCACCTATTGAAAATGATAATTCGTTAGGGTGTGTTTTTAGGACGGGTGTTTTGCGCTTTGATTTTCATGAAGCGTTTTTTTCTGTCGCCTTGCGCCACAATTGTTTTCAACTGAATTGTTTTGTGCAGATTCAAGTAGACGCTACAGCTTGCGCTGAGCAGCAGCTTAGAAAATGGTTTTTGTAATGTACAGTACACTTTCGATAAACGGAAATACAAGAGACCAAAAAAATTTGTTCCATTTAACAGGAGTTCTGTTTACTGAGATAGATGTGCGACAGTGCAAATTTATGTTCATACGCACACTTAATACCATTTCACAGAACTCTAAGCACTAGAACGTGAATGTACCAGATAGTTTTTTAGAAAGCAAGAAAATTACAAGAGATTTGGGCGCAGCATTCACAAAGTTGATTTGACAACAATGAGTAACGGTGCACTACATCTAGCATGATTTATGTTCGTTTGCGTGCTTGCAACTGCATCTTCACGTATGCCTGAGGCCTCAACTTCGCGAGTGCTTAAGTGCTACCCGATTCAGAAGACGGCCACGTGGTAATAAAGCGAGAATAGGACCATGATGACAGGAACGAGGTGGCAGAAGCTGAGCCCTGTAACCTCGGCGTCTTGAATCGAGATCAGACGACTGTGACAAGATCTGTGATGTTGCATTCGTTGCGGTAACACGGCTGACCGGTCACGAGACGAGGCTTACGAGCCCAACGAGGCTGACAAAACATGGAAGAAATAAATAAACACGAACGAACAGCCGGAACCGTAGAAAGCTGATTCTCATGCCAATGGGTATGTCAAGAAGTTCCATTCCTGGTTCCGTTTGCACGGTGACAAGGAACTTTTAGTTCCGATTTCCGAAAGTTTTTTTAAGGTATTTGAATACAAAACCAACTAAATTGGAGCCTTCTGTTCCGTTTCAACGGCAATTCGGCTTAAGCGATTTCTATTTATCAAGATTCCACAGCAGTCGAAAAGCCCAAAAGACTTTTCTTCCAGATTTCATTGCTCGGTAAGATACCTTTGGCGTCAACAGCAACAAGCAGCCTTGGACTGTCACGCTTCATAGGGACCGATCGGCCGTTGTATGGCGCCCCTTCACTTAAGCTATTCGCGCTGCCTGTGGCAAACCGTTCGTCAATTAAACACACTGTTGGGCAAGTCAGTGCAAATTTGGTAAAAATTAATGGGCGACTCAACACGGACAACAAAAACACAACAAACACAAGCGCTTGCGTTTGTCCTCTTTCTGATGTCCTTGTTGAGTCGCGCTCCAATGTATACCGAGCTTCAGTCAAATGCCAGGGGCGGTAATTGCGCGTAGTTTTAAGTGGCTTTCTGTCGTGCTGCTGCTGTTCGGCTTGCAAAGCGTAGATTACCACAATGTTTTTTTTTTTTTGGATCGGTGAATTTGGAAGTTGAGGCGACGTTTAAGAGGCATGCATTGTATATGATTTACGCGCATACACAATAATTGCAAATAGCAGACGGCGCTCAATACGCCTAGCTGAAAGTTCAGCTGGAAGTGCAAATCCGTTTCTTCATGCAAAGGTTTCATGCATTATTGTAACATGCGTGCAATTTGTGGTGCAAGGAATATATTGCAGCTGAAAGCTACTTCAAAGCTGTCACGAGTAGCCCACTGAAGCATGCTGCGCGGTAGCGTTTGGGAGTTGATGACGAAACGCCGCCTTGCGCGATCGAAGCACAAACTTGGGGTGTGTACCTTTTATCGTTTACCCCGAAACAACACGGCTGAAGGATGATGCTGCGTAAGGTTATTACTTAGTTATTATTACCCTAACGGCAGTATTATTCTTACTTGCGGGGTAAACGTGTTGCATTTCACAGAAATGCTTTTAGAACACCCAGCAGTAATTGTTTTCACAATAAATACCGCACGACAATAAAACGTTATCGCTTGTCTGTGGAAAAAGATATCTTTATGCCAGTAATAAGACTTGCAATCGTCTCTGGCTAGTACGTTAATAGCTTTAAAAAAACAATTACTGCACGGCTGATGTACGAGAGGCAGGAAGGTGCCAAAAACCTGCACCCAGTTTCACAAGTAAATGTAGAGGTCGGGTTTTACCACAAGCTGCCACCTCAGCATGGAAAATTATGCACCATTCCCTCTAATGACGACGATGGTTACGCGCAATATTTTCCTTTGGGGGTTCCCTTCCTTACTGCCTGGGTTTGGACTTTGACACACCGAGTTGATTGGACTTTCACCACCACAGCTTTGAATTTTTCCAGCACGCAGTTTGGCCTTTTAACCCCAGGTGGCTTGATATTGACCACTCCCCATTCTATTTCAAACGAAGACCGCTTTGCGTTCAATCATCGTCGTGGTTAGACGGAAGACTGGATAATTTGTCTGTTTAAATTCACCGCCCATGCGGAACTCTCCAAATTCAAAGTACCTCCAGCATGGCGGAACTGCGCCTGTTCTGGCGGACTCGGGCTGATGCGTCTATGATTGAGGAAACAAGTCGGTCGTTTTTGGTTTCTTTGCAAGGCAATACAAGGCATTACAGAATTTGCGGTAAGGTATCAGCAAAGAATGCTTCTGACTTAAAAAGCGCAGGGGGTCGTTAACGCTTTGCGGCATTTTTTAACATCATGCAATTGCCCCTTTAATAGTTCCAGCCTTTATTCTACACACATGGTAAAAGTGGAAAGGTACGGAAAGATTTCTAGCATGGGCTGTTGAATGCCTGAATTACTTTGGCTCTAGATGAGCACTTCAACCGAGTGAATTACGGTTCAGGCCTGAGGCTCCCATGTTGTCGCTCATAGAAACCAAAGGCACAAATCTCAAGGTTACAGAGTGTATAAACGGCCGCGACGTTTTCCTTGTACTTGTACGTGTTTTTCTCTTTCTTAAAACAAGCGTATTCACGTATCTCATTGTTAAGGCTGGTGTGGAAAAGGTAGTCATTGAAACCAGTGAAAATATTATGTGATTATTAATACCAATAGTTTATTCGCACTCTAATCGTGTGGAGCCAGGTGAACGGCGCGGCCAAAATCGTTGATGTCAATAGTGCCCGTACCCAACCTTGGAAGCATACGGCGAGTTTACGTAGCTGTTAGAGTTAGAGTATCTAAGAACTCCACACATCCGCTTAGACTTCATTTCTCTGCACATATCCGCTCACAACATCCCGTCAATACTATAAACACCGAAGGAAACAAGACAAAAACGACGGACGGCTGCGCAGTCCCGTGCGTCCGCCTATACCAGTAAAGAGAGGAGAGGGGAAGGCCGCGGAGTTACGCCACCCGTGGAGCTGCCCGTTACCAATACTCCGAGTGTAGCATGGGGATCGTCTAACTCGTGAGGCTGCGTGCCTCATTCGGCAAGCTGAAACCTCTTCACTCCCCTCCCATCACATTCTTCACCGCATCTATCGGCGCCCTGGTCATCCTTCCTGTCCCACCTGTTCTTCCTACCCATCCATCCCTCATTCTTATTGGGACTGCACCCCGCCATCACTTGACCCATCCCTCGCCTCCATCACCTCCTGGGAGCTCTGGTGGTCTCCCCCGCCGACAGTAAACATCCAGGCTGCCCAGGAAGCCCTCTACAAACACGTGCACCGGATCCGCACGGACATTCTGGAGTACTACGTGGATCCGGTGAATTGAACTTTGAAATTAGGACCTGGACTTAGGTCCTGCGGAAATAAAGTTTGTTCTCTCTCTCTGTATCTCAAAATGTGGAAATTTTTAATCTTTCCATACCTATCAGTGCCATGACCAGTCGGCGAAGCCCAGTTCCGCTGGCACGCCTATTATCCCAGGTGGCACAGGACTGTTCGGCTTAAGTAAAGCCGATGTGCTTTGCCCAGGGATTTTTTATCCCGCAGACGTGTTCGCCCCAGGTCCAAATGTGGGCTTTTTGGCTCTATAGGGCCGTACTGCGATGGCTATCCAACGGCCAGTCCCCGTCGGGAAGTCGACCGGCTATAGGTCATGCGGCCATACGCCAGCCATGCATCGTCAGCCATTCTACAGCCACCTGTGTGTGGCCAAAGTACTGCCACCGGAGATCAGCCGAGATTCGGTAGTTGGGCTGCAGCCCGACTGCAGGTGCCGGAGGTCTGGCCATCCTATGGGCCTTGGACTTCAGCCACAGTACGTTAACTGTACGGAGGCCGGTAGACGACCACTGCCTGAAGTGCATCCAGATGACCTAGTCGCACTGACATAATCATCATCATCACCACCAGGCCATCTACGCCCACTGCAGGGCAAAGAAATCACCGATGAATCTCCAATTACCCCAGTCCTGTGGTAACTGCGACCAATTTATCCCCGCAAACCTCTTGATCTCATCTGCCCATCTAACGTTATGCCGCCCTGCAACGCTTACGTTCTCTAGGGATCCACTCTGTTGCCCCATCAATAATGACCAACGGTCATCCTGCCTTCGCATTACATGCCCTGCCCACGTCCATTTCTTCTTCGTAATTTCTACTAATATGTCGTGAACACGCGTTTGTTCGATCACCCACTCCGCTCTCTTGTTGTCCCTTAATGTTGCACCCATCATCTTCCGCTCCATTGCCCGCTGAGTCGTTCTAAATTGAGGTTGAACCCTCTTAGTTAGCCTCCACGTTTCTTCCCCGTAGGTGAGCGCCGGTAACATGCAGCGAATTGAACTACGTTGTTGGCCTAGTAGGAGTCATACGTTTATAAGTACTTTTTTTGCGGCTAGCTTATTAGTTTGGGCGTTGCTAGTGAGCAATGTTTTGACTCTTCTAGAACCTTGTAATTCCACTTGTTTATTACCCCACTGATGTAATTGTTTTGCGCAGACCACCGTTCTGCAAGCCAATATTCTTGTTCAAGCTTCCCTGTAATTTTACAGGAGCGAACATACTAGCTTCACAAGGTAAACGACTAATGGCGTAAAATTGGACTTCACTGCTTGAACAGGTTTATGAACAGGCACTCGGAAATTAAATGTAACCCATTTTTTGCTGATGAAGAGTGAAAATAACGAACCAGATTACCATGCACCGAGTTGCATTCGTTAAGTGCAATACACAATCCGGTGTTGTTTAGCCAGGTGGATACACTAGCGTATGGCCGACTGCAGAAGCGTTCAAATGTCAGTTGGGTGTTAAAATTCTGCTTGTGTTAGAACTTATGATCGAAGTGCCAGGCTACCAATACAAACAAGCTTTTATGCAGCGCTTTTCGGTGCCGCGCGCTTTTCCCAATTGTAGTCACGAGGCTAAGATATTCATGCCTGCCCAGAGGCCACAGGTTCAATTTTGATGTTTTTTTTCTTGAGTGGCGTTTTGACTTCTTATATTGGACAGGTAAAATTCTAAATGGAGTGGAAAAAGAGCGCAAACACAAATATAAAAACTGTGAAAACAGCCAGTTGGTTGGAATAAGGTGCCCAGACAACTGAAGCGTCTGTGTTACTGGTCATGCAGACAGACAACATTTTGTGGCAAATAACACATCGTCGCGCTAGTGGTGCTACCGTCTGACGGTATCGCATGCTTACTCCAGATTCGCCATTTTAAAGGGGCTCAAATCAGTGTTCCAAAGGCTTCGATTTTACGTGTGCAATCATCGGAGTACTATCCAACGAACGCCATGCCGAAAAATGGTTTAAAAGCGTTCAGTATTAGCCCGTTATCGTTTATTAAAAACGTCCCACAACTAGGCCCGGCGCATTTCCTCTTTCACCGCGCCTCGGAAGCACTGTGGAATCGGAGACATCACCGACTAGGCGCAAGACCACTTAGAGAAACAAGGTTGGTTGGAGAAGCGCGCAGCCATTGGCTTCGCGCAGCCATTGGCACGCTTCTTTTTTAGCAGACGACGGCCAAGCTCCGCCGAGTGCATCCGCTGCCGCTCAGAGGGGTCCGTGGGTGGCCGGCCCGCATCGAACGGCTCCTCGTCGCGGCCGTGCCCGCGTCGGCGGAAACGAGCGGAAACGAGGGTTTGAAGGAAATATAGGGGGCTTCCAAACACAACATCCTCGGTAAAAGTTTGCCACCGACGACTATAGCGGCCCGCTAGCGCTTCGGCATGCGGCGCTTGCGCGGTGAACTCGTCCACCGAGGTATGGAAAAAGGCTTAGCATCGCCGCAGTTATCCAGACACTCCTTTGCGAGGCCGCGACGACGACGATCCCCCGCGCCATCTTTCACTGCAATATTACCCCCTTTCACGTATTTGGAAACTGATTTTCAGCATAAGTCCCGCTCTGGCGGGCGGTAACAAGTTTTAGCTGCTGCGGTGTAGCCCGTATCGTGAATACATTGCACAGTGGGCTGTTTTTCGACAGTGCAGGCAGGTGCTTGCCGCAGTCGCGCGTGTAGCAAGCGTTTGTGTCCGCAGAGATGCTCCGTGCTTTTCAGAATGATTCATAACTTCTAACCGACGCCCTATATCTACAACATCGCCCCCTGTATTTTACAATGCCAAACGCATCGCGCGTTTCCCAATGGGAGTGAGTGGTACGCCTGCAGTGCCCACCTGTCGTAAGGTGGCGCCTCGAGTTGAAGCGCGATCACCCAACCGTACCCGAATTCAAAAGCGGCTTGTGCCTCGTCGCCAAGTCAACCGATCTTTGAGATTGCCAAAGTAATGGCGCTCGCGCCAGCGTTAGAAAGCTCGGATTCGCGGCGGAGCACGTTTTGACAAGGTTGCCGCTTTTCACCACGCGTCGCGCCGGGATGAACCGGTCACGTGACAAAAGCGCTGGGAAGGCTACAGATTGAGGGAGAGTGGCCGCAGTATAAGGAGAGGGCTTGGTTGGCCAGTCCGGGCTGATGCGTTTGGCAGTGTAAAAATACAAAAGGCGATGTCTACAAACTCAGCTAAGCTCGTGTAACGGATGGCGGCGATATACATTCGTCTGTGCCACCGGTGCAGGAAGAATAATCCGTGCCGCCGGTGCAGGAGCGCAGTGCGGAACTTTGTTTCCCCCATAGCCGGGAACGCTGATTGGCTACAGCATTTAACGGGCCCACCAAAAGCGCAGCCGCACCGTTAAAAGCTTCGTGCGTCACAGGGTGCGTCACAAGCAGTCTGTCTCACGTCAGAGCGTGGCAGTGTGGCGCCAAGGAAGAGTTAGGTGAGTGAGGAAGAAAAAAAGCATCATTGTTGCTGTGTATGTGCGGCCCCTGCTTTAGGCAGAGGTGTAATATTTGGTACACATTGTCGTGAAGGGGTGCTCTAGCGATTGAGCGATTGAAATGGCGACCTTCAGAATCCTATTTAGGGCCCCTGTAAAAACGTTTCCTTGCTTCTAGACGCAACGAATTTTGAAAGTATTTTGCATTCATGTTTTAAAAGGCCGTAAAGCAGAAAAAATTAGGCAAAGGACCATTTTCTCGTACGAGTGAAATGTACAGTACATGCTACTCAACTGGTTCTTTTCTTAGCAATATTTTACCAAAAAATGTGTTCGCGAAAAGCATTGCCATCATGTGATACCTCCCAGCCTAAGAGCACCCTGCCATGTCCTGCACACGTGCAATGGTCTGCAGGGAGTACCAGCAGGATGGTTTTCACGTAATTTGGGAAAATCGTTTTTTAATCAGATATTTTACTTTTATGGATCAAAGGAATGCCAGCAAGCTACTCGGTGAGAAGTAAGCAACCCCATCGGAAATACTACATCGGTATTTTTAATCAAGCGTGTGCATTATGAGTATACAATTCGGTTACTTGATCTATATTGTGTAAGCTTTGGTGTGTAGGTAACTGATTTTGTTTCTTTTCAGGCGCATACCTGTTGGTAGATTGTCATCATATTTTACATTTACTTCGTATTATAGTTAAAGTTAAAAGTTGTTTGTTTCGAGTAATATTTTCGAGCACCTCAGCATCTAAACAATTCGCATAAAGAAGGTGCTTGGGGAATGTTCTCAGTATTGCAGCAGGATAGCAGAAAAATTATCGCGACACGAATGGACAGAGCAAAACGCAAGTCCTGACTATGACGTCACTTAACTGCTCCAAACCCTGTTTTATAAATTTGTTCGAAGAAACAACCTGAGTTTAATGTTAGCATTGCCTAGCATATTTTTGTTTGATGAAGTCATCATTTTGGGGCAATTTCTTGTATACCTGCCTTCATACCGTCGTCCAACCTGCAATCATCATCAACGCTACAATTGTCGGCATGCTGTCGTCTACTGACATGTATTCGTCTACCAGCACGCCTACAACCACCACCTTGCAATCGCGCCAGCATGCCATCATCTGCCGGCTTGTCATCATAACTGCCTTTACCATTATTCAGTATGATATTGGTTGATAGCTTCCATTAAGTAGATATTTTCAATTGGTGATCTGTCCTTCGTGACGCCAATGGGGCAACGATGACGTACACGCTTTAACCTCCCGCTGTACCAAAGCAGGCAGGAAATTCTGAGAAGTGCACCAAAGTGTGCAATTGGAATATGAGCCTCCACTACGCGCTAAAGCTTACTAGGCAGGCCTATCATTGTCCACGCAACCTATGTATGGTGGTTGTTCATTTATTGCACACAAAACACCTCACAGAGCCAGTTGAGGCCCCCCAAGCGTTCCTACCTCGGGGCAAGCCGTACCGAACGGCAGAACGCATAACCTTGCTATCTTGGTTTTGAGCTCCAAATTAACCTCAGTTCTATCTGCTTTTATATTCTCGGAGTACCGTGAGTCGCTCCATGTCGATAGCTTTGGATACCTCACACTGGGTTGCTTTTTATAGACTGCCGTTGGGGTTCTACATATTGCCTAATGTAGCTGGGGTTCACTAAACAGTTTTTTTTCATATCAGCTTTCCGGAGAAGTGTACAGTCTGATTTCCGGTCTTTCGTGAGATCTGATTAGAATCCTTGGTATTTTTTTTCCTCGTTATAAGTGGAGTTGGTCGCGTCGCACGCGCGTGTTTATTTTTAACGCATGAACACCCACTTAGCCTGCTATTTGTTCTTGTATATTTCTTTTTTTATAAACGCCCTGGTGACTTTAACGAAACCGTTCCTGGATTTCGGTCACCATAATAATTTCTGTCCTCTTTTCGTTTCCCAACCTCAAGGCATGATGGCAAAGCACAGGCTATCGAACTAGCAAAGTGTAATTCCAGGACCCTCTCTGTACAGCACAGTGGTCACAACCGTAAAGGATAAGCCTCGCATCAAAACGGCGCATCTCTAAGATGCTGAGATAAACATTGCGGTTTTCGAAAACGTTTCATGCGCACAACATTCATTCTACATCCCTGTATGGCTGAATCGCAAAGAACAAGGTCAGGCCTATTTATTTTATTATTAATCAAAGCTTAAGCGTTATTCATTTCATTGCACTTGGTTACATTTTAAAATGATGTATTTTCCGCAATTAGGTTTATTTAACCCCTTTGGGACCCCACTGCATTCGATGAAGCTGTTGTGTGAAAAGTATACCAACATATTTGATCATCAAAAGTGACACGGATTGAGTGAGACGAATCACATCCCCCTCGCAATGATCACCAGTTATTGTCTATATTCCTGTGACATTTCTTCGTGCCTCTAGTACCATTTTCTCTGTCGCGTTCTTTGTCTTTTGGTTAAATATGCAATCTCTGCTTGCGGACATTCGTTAATGCAGAAACGTCCCCTAAACAAATATCATCACTGCACAGTTCACGCATTCAGGAAATATTGGGAAATTGTCCTGTGGAGAAAAATACTTACCCGGTATATTGACGATGCTTATAGAGGCCAAGAAAAATACAGTACCAACGGAAAGATGATAGACCTGTCGAACAAATAAGAAAACATCAGCACTCGCCACACATTGTACTCAAGGTGAGGGTGATAGGCGAAAATGCAGAACACGAACTCCCAAAATATAAGCTGTCAGGTGCCGTTGCGATGTGTTGATAGGCGGAGAGACATAAGCACCAAATGGCGACCATAGGAGGAGTGCTTATACTCCGGTCGATGAGCTGTATGGCTGCCCATCAGGGACGGAGCTCTGGATGGTGCCAGGAACCAGAGAAACCACGTGCCGCGCGTTCGCGCTGTCTGTTTTCTTTGCCCCAAGGAGATATTCGACCACATTCAAAACACCTGACAGGTACCTGAAATGAGGCCACTCCGATGTCTTGTTTTCACTGCGAACAATGAGTTGCCATAAGCCGGAAGATTACTGTAACTTCCTTGTGATTGTTCGTTTTAATACAAGGCAAACTGTCGCCTGGCAGTCTTTGGTTGTGGTGTAGAACTTCCTCGAGGCGATCATCGGCAATCACAGAGTAAAGAAACAAACAGAGAAGTCAATCTCTACGTAAATACCCAGAAGGTGCCTTCTAACTCAGTGGTCAAACTCGCACGTTCGATGTGTTCGTCAATGTCATACCCCATCGCAGCCTTCCACCCTCGGAGTGCGACCTCTGAGCCAGATCTGATCACCCAGATGCATTCCGCCCTGCTGGATATCCTGAAGAATCATGATGTTGCATTTGTATGGCACATCACCATGCGACAAGAAACAAGGAAAGTCCAAGCAAATTTCACATCCTAACAATCAACCACTTAATGGCTTGAGAACACATAAATGCGTAGTTTATTCCAGGTAAAAAGGCTATTTCTAACCCCCAACAAAAATCAAACAACGTGGGAGCACAAGCAGCTGTGTTTTTGCGCCAGGATATTCCCCATGCACAAATCGATACTGCTCAATTATGCAGTAGCTTCCAAGAGATCGTGGCTGTACGCTTATTCATTGGGAGAAAGACTATGCTCATGGCGTCGTATTACGCGGGTCCTGAGCCCAGCTACTGCCTCCGCGGGTCTCAAGAGGACAATTTCGGGTACCAGTGGATGCTCGACATGAGAAAACAGTATCCAGAGGACAGCTTCCTTGTGGCAGGAGATTTCAATGCACACCACTCGGACAGCAGATACAGCATGGTGGACGCACGTGGCAACAAACTTCAGGAGACTACTGAAGCTGCCCACCTTACACTCATCAAGGAGTTAGGATACCCTACGAGACGTGGACGTCACGCGGGACAGCGCGATACCACCGTAAATCTCACATGGGCAGTCCATGGCCTCGTTATTTAGTGGCGCTGCGGAGCAGATCCTATGAGCTCCGACCACTACCCCATATAGGTGCAGTGAAACGCCTGAAGCCTCCGACAGCCAAAGCGTACTACACAAGCAGTCGATTGGGATGCCTTCCATGCTGGTATGGCTGAATATAAAAGCAATCTTTCCATCCCTGAAAAGTTGAAGCGCGCAGTTCGACTTCACGCGCGTCATCCAAGTGAGTGAATACAGGCCAGTCCCGGACAAACACCTCGTCAATCTCTGGAATACGAGGGCATAACCATGCATTCAGTACTTAAACGACGGAACCCCCTTTAAAGACCTTATCGGGGTACGAAAAAAGGCGACTGAGGCTCGCCAGTACGCCAAACGACTAGCGCAATAGCGGTGGTCGACCACTTCTGCTTCATTCAGAGAAAACAAGCAATGGCGCACATTTCGCACCCTGTCGAGGAAGGACAAAGCCGCGCATACATGCCGTAATATTTGCCCGAAAACCAGCCTTTCCGCGAATGAATTCGAGGAGGAGGTGGCTCGCACATTTTTCTTGCAAGCCAGCATTCCCCCGCCACCGACTACGTATCAATGACAACCACCAGAGAATGATGTGGCCCAGAATGCGGCGCTGTTCACTCCGCAGGAAATGGCAATACGTCTGGGGGCGATCAACATGAGGAGCGCACCTTGCAAAGAAGGCTATACCTGGCACATGCTTCAGAACTTGAAGGCGTCAAAATGCAGGTCCTGCCAGGGCTAAATGCCGTGTGGATGTCCGGTGAGCTGCCAGCTTACTGGAAGCACTCTGTAGTTTACCCCATTCTCAGGGCAGCAAGAGAGACTAATAATATCAACTTTATTAGGCTCATCTCCCGGACTTTGACACTTTCCAAGCTACTTGAGCGCATGGTTGTCACCAGGATAACCTACATTCTTGAGCACGGTGGCGCTGAGCCGTATTACGACGCAGGGCAAACTGGATTTCCCCTGGTCTTTGCAACCATGACAACCTGCTGCTTCTCTGCCAATTGACCGGCAAGAAGCGCCGACGTGGAACGAAGATCCCCGCCATGATCGTGGCAGTCGACCTCAAAAGGGCTTTCGACACTGTCCAACACAGTGACATTATCGAAGCTCTCCAGGACTGTGGTGCGGCTACTCGTGTGATTACGTTTGTTAAGAGTGTTTTGAACGGCTGGACGTTTCAAATTAGAACGATGCTAAACCATCCCCGCGTCTTCACCAATAAAACTGCTGTTCCGCAATGAGCCGTCCTATCGCCCAGGTTGTTTAATCTAGTGACGCCCAAGATTGCAAAAGAACTTCGCAACATTGCACACCTGTAGCCCCCTATGTATGCTGATGACATCACAATCTGGGTTAACCCTCGATGTACTATGCTGAACACGCAGCACGTCATCGACACAATTGAGCTCGGGCTTGATACTGTTGCGACGTGCCTGCCCCCGACTGGAATGAGTTCGTCTCTAGAAAAGACAAAATACCTTGTCATTGGAAGGCTCGACCATCTGCAGGCACAAATACACTTAATGCTGAATGGTCAACCCATCGAGCATGGTGCCGACAGGTGGCTCCGGATACTTGGCGTGCCACTCCACTAAGGCGGAGGGGCCAGCGAATGGATCAGGCAGATCACATATGATTCGAAGCAGCAGCTTGATATCATCAAGAGCATTAGAAGCCGTTTAGGAGGGGCAGCAAAGCAGGTGCTGCGCATATTTACACAGGCCGTCCTGACTTCAAAGGCGTGCTACGATGCTCCATGCCTTGCCCTTGCAAAGACACAATACGACCGACTGGAGACATTACACCACGAAATACTGACAGTAATTACTGGCTTACCACGGAATACCGGCGCGGAAGAACTTTACGGCTATTCTCAGCTGCCCTCACTCCGCGCTATTATAATGGACAGGGTCGAAGGCCACGACAGGAGACGCGCAGCCACCCGCGCTGGGCAGCTTTAGCAAAACTTGGCTTCCGGACAGAGCGAACCGTTTTTCCCGCAACTGCCGGCTGTTGGAGCCCCTTGGGAAGATATCTTCGTTCGTGTGCCAAAGCCTCTATCTCGTCTACGTGGTCGTAGCCATAACCACCATGAGCATGCCGCTGCTGCTGCACGAGCTGGACTCTGATCCGGCGTCATCTTTGCAACAGCAGTTCTAAATAAAACAGCAATGCGGGCTTTACTTTCGTGTATTGACGGCCAAATGCGCATGCCCGCACAATTCAATTTCTTCGCCCGCCAAGCCCATGCCATGCCCACCTAGCGGCAGTCCGTCTCGCTGCGATGCTAACGACGAACTTATGGCGCTGGTGACAACCACCAATTTGCAATATATACGGACAGCCACGAAGCTCTCGATCGACTTGGCCAAACCCCATACGTCGGAAGCACCTGCGATCTCATCAAGAGCATCTGTCGCAGACTACGGGACACACGCATTATTGTCGTTCCGGTAGACTGGGTCCCGGGACACGCAGGCGGAATCGCCAGCGACACCGCTTACGTGTGCGCCAGCGAGCACTTTGCACACCGCTACAATCAGGCGTTGCCCGTCCCATTCGCACAAGACTACCCGGACCCTCAGAAGCAAAGGCTGCTGCCAGGCACGCGTCCAAGCAGTCGTTGTAGAATTTGGTTCCACCAGAACCCGCTCCCCTGCCCGTTGAATTGCCTTGGGGCGCACAAGTGTTTCTGCACAAGGCGCGGGCTGGTGCCGCGCTAACCGATGATGTGCTGGCAAAGTGGCGTGCCTATGTGCCAAAACGTCACAAGTAGCTGACCAGGATCAGCATCATTTGGCCACATTTTCCTGCACCTCCTGCTCCACAGGAGCCACACCCACTTTACACCACATGCTGTGGGAGCATCCCGGCCTACAAACTCTCCGTACAAAGTGTCTCCCGTACGACGTCCAGCAGCTTGTGGAATGGGAAACCCCACTGCAACCCGCTAATAAAAGGCAGACGCTGCTTTCTCTGTGGGAGTTCGCACGCTCCTCAGGCGTCGACGGCCGAATGTAATCGTTAAACGCTCCACCCCACCTTCCTTTCTTCCCCACACTGACCGTCGTGTCCACCTTCGGCAATAATGTTTTGTCATGTGATGTCATTCCCAGAACCATTAGGGCATGACAGCTCACCCGGCATGCGCAACCAGAACCCGTTTGTGTACTTCTTACAGTTGACCGCTCCCCTGCTCTTTATACAAGCAGGGAACGATTCGCCGGTGCTGCAGTATCGAAGAAACACAACGGACCTGCGCAGACATCAGGATTTCCACGGACCGAGTGCGCAGCTGATCGCAAGAAATTGCGATTGGATCCTGGACCGTCATACCTCGATGACCCTCTGTCTTGCGGCGGAAGTCCAGGATGCAACGGCGGCGCTGCGGACACCTTGGGAACCTATAAAGCCTGGCAGCAGAAACCGACACGGCATAGGGCACGGCAGCTCACCCGGCATGCGCAACCTGAACCCATTTGTTTACTTCTTGCAGGTGAGCAAAAGTTACGGCAAATGTATTCCAACAAACAACCTTTCTTTGGTTGTGCTTCCGTGCCCTCGGCTACTTTGTCCAATGTTGTGTGATGTGTGTACCTATTTCAAGGAATTACTTATACTAGCTGGGGTTGTTGAGACCAACCCGGGGCCCGATCTCGACGAACTTTTTAAGCAGCTTCAATTATTCACAGCGACCCTGAAGGAAATCAAAGAACAGCGATTAACAGCCAACGACAATAAACTGGAACGGTTAACTTCCTTAAATAACAAAGTTTCTTCTTGCATGGCTCAGGTAGTCGAGCTACAGAAAACAGTATCAGCCTTAGAAATGAAGCTGGACGACTTGGAAAATCGCTCAAGGAGGTTGAACCTTCTAGTATATGGCGTTCCTGAGGAAGCAGAAAAAAATGCTGACACATTAGAAAAAGCTGTAAATCAGAAAATTGTTAAAGAAATTTCGAAAGTTGAGCCGGTTGACATCGAACGCATTCACAGAATTGGAAAACATGACGGAAAAAACGTGAGACCAGTTATCCTTAAACTACTAGACTTTCGAGAGAAGAATTTGATATTAAAGAACTGCCAGAAGCTAACAGGAACAAATTTCTCGAATGGAGGGGATTTTTCAACTTGGGTACGTGATATCCGGAGAAAGTTGTGGAAACTACGGGTAAATGATGACTTATACCGGTGGGATGAAGAAACAAATCACGCTGTGCTAGCCAGCACGACGCCACGAGCATCTCAAGAGGACAAAAACGAGGAAACAGCAACGCGATCCCAAAGTCCAAGTCGCGCAACACAGCGAAAGAAATAACTTTTGTAAATGTGAACACCCGTAGCATCATGAAAAAATTAACATTGTTCGAATCTTTGGCGCTAAGCATTGAGCCCGAATTTTTAGAGCTCACTGAAACTTGGCTAACAAAGGATATCCAAGATTTTGAGGTGGCGCTTCCTAACTATGCAATAGTACGCAATGATCGACCGACCCGAGGCGCTGGTGTGGCCATTTTAATGAAACGCGATATCCCCTTTGTAGCCCTGCTAGAAGTGATTGGAGTCGAGGCAGTCTTCTGTAAGCTACTTTATGCCCCTCGCCCAATGTTTGTTGGCTGTGTTTATCGCAGGCCCTCATTCGAATATGATACCCTGCAATCTCTTTATGACTACATGCGCCTGCAGGTTCAAGGGGCGAAAGTTGTGCTACTTGGCGATTTTAATCTAGCTTATATAAATTGGCAGACGATGCAGCATCACTACACGTGTTCCGACATACTTATCCACACGATGTGAACGTTTAATCTTTCCCAAATTGTCACTCAACCAACCCGCGTACAAAAAAGCTGTTCAAGCATCCTTGGTCTGGTATTTTTAAGTGAACATTTTCCATCAGACAAAGGTTAAGTTGACATTTTGGATGGGATGTCAGATCACAGTATTATTTTGTGCACTGTTCCTACGTGATACACGCATACCCAACTCAAATCTTTTGTTACTTATCTCGATTTTAACAATGCTGACGATATCAGTGTAACACACCATCTTTCTTTTGAGCTTGCTTCGTTTGAACACCTAGGGAACAACATAAACACAGATATAGAAACACAGTGGGAAAAATTTAAGGCTACCGTATCACATTGCATTGATAACTATATGCCAACTAAAAAGAAACAAACTAAGAAGAAAAATCCATGGATAACAAGAGACGTTATTCATGCGAAACGAAAAGTGAAGAGGCGTAGAAAACAGCTTAAGGAGAAACGTGACCCTGAACTTAGAAACAATCTTAGCTTAGCGCTAACCAGTATGAAAAAAAAAATATAATCAGCCTAATATATGTAGTTTAGCCATACGCTGCCTATGTTTTTGAAAACATTTCCCCAAAAATTTTGGAATTACCTGAACCCTAAAAAATGTGACTCCAACATGGCTTCCCCTGATGATAATAAAATGAAAGCCAACTTGTTTTACGATCATTTTAGGTCAGTCTTTAGTGAAGATAACGGAATCTGTCCTGACATAAGCATTCCTTTGAACCAGCAACTTTCCTCACTTACAGTGTCCGAAGCCGGTGTTTTCAACCTTTTGTTAATGCTTGATACTTAAAAAGGGGGTGGACCAGACCATATACCTAATGTATTTCTCAACAGATACGCTGAATGGATGGCCAAGTATTTGTGCATCATTTTTGCCAAATCTTTGTCAACTAGCTCGCTACCCGCCGAATGGAAAATGGCAAAAGTAATCCCCGTACACAAAAGCGGCAGCGAAGCAGATGCCTTCAACCTCAGACCGATTTCCCTGACAAGCACTGCATGTAAATTAGTTGAACATATTATCCTAAAACACATAACAACTTTTCTTGCCCATGAGCACATTTTATCACCATATCAGCACCGTTTTCGTCAAGGTATGTCAACCGTCACCGCACTTCTTGAATTGATTCATGACCTCTCCTTAAGCGTAGACCACCAGAAACAAACGGACCTTATTATGCTTGATTTCTCGAAAGCATTCGACCGGGTACCTCAAAAAAATGTAATAAAGAAACTAGAAGCAACCATAGGAAAAGGCGCAATCAGTGACTGGAATAAAGACTACTTATCCAACCGATCATATTACGTTCAAATTCATCAAGAAAGATCATCCATACTCAAAGTCACATCGGGCGTACCCCAAGGTAGTGTTTTCGGACGTATCTTATTTTTAATATTCATCAATGACTTACCTAAAAATATCACAGTTAACATCAGGCTATTTGCGGATGATTGTATTATTTACAAAGAAATCAATTTCCCCCAAGCCCATCTATCGCTTAATAGTGCTTTACAAACAGTGTCCGATGGGTGCTCCGACTAGCAGATGACCCTGAACACAACAAAATCAGCTCTTTTAAGAATAAAAACAAAACATCAGATATCAATGTTTTGTTACACCGTTAATAACACTTCCTTGGCAGTCGTGAATCAACAGAAATATCTGGGCGTAACTTTAACACATGACCTTAGATGGGACTCGCATGTCGCCAATGTTACATCAGCTGCCTTACGCCGACTCTTTTTTCAGAGAAGACGACTAAAGCACGCACCACCAGAAACAAAACTACTCGATTATAATGCATTTATAAAACGAACCTTTGGAATACGCAAACGTCACCTGGTTTCCTTACATTAACACACTCATACATACTTGAAATGGTGCAGAGGAAGGCCATTAGGTTTATTTAAAACAAATACAAGATAACTGATTCGCCCACAGAACTTCTAAAAAGGTAGGAATATTACTCCTAAACAGCGAGCAAAACTTGCTCGGCCAATTAGTAAATACCAATTAGTAAACAAGCAGTTAAACATAGATACCTTCATGTATATATCAAAAGCAGAAACCAGATCAACACGACGCACGCATCCACTAACACTTCGAGAATACCAATGCCGCACCGACTGTTTTAAGTTATCCTTTTTTCCCCTCACCCTACGTGAATGGAACAACTTGCGTTCCTCCGTAACAAGCAGTCCTACTTATGAAGCTTTTTCGTCTTTGCTGGAAAATCCCCTGCGCACATCGATGTAATTCAGTCATAGTAACTTCGACGTATACCGCATCATGTTGTTTTTGGTATCTCAGACGCTGTTTGCAGCTGCGTGATTGTTGTCATGTACTAATACTTAACTGTTACACACATAGGTGAACAAACCAATACTGTCTTCTTTAAAGTTTGTATAATGTTGTACGCGTAAATGCTGTATGTTTGTACTATGGTAAAGGTTGTAATATTTTGCCCTTCCTGCAGTAATCCCTCATGGGATTGGCAGTATGAATAAAAAATAAATGAATAAATAAATAAATCTCTACGTGAACCGGATTTTCGCGCCCTAATTTTAGGTGCCACCCGTTCGGGAAACGTCTCACCTCTGCGAACGGCTCAAAAATATTCCTCAAATAGAAACATGCAATACAACCACCTTCCCCTCCCAACCACATTTGCGGGAACCCCACTCGGCCTTCTCTCACACTTATTATGTTTCATCTGTGGAAAAAGTATTAGCACAACAATCATTGAGAATATTTTCCCTTATTTGCTCTGGCTACATACGCAGATACAGTTCACAAGGGGGTGGGGCAGAGGGGCCTTTGTTCTAGCAGTGAAACAGTGATCTGAATAGGGATTTTGTTCCGCACAGGCTATCCAAAGAATTAATTTCAGGAGCCCAAACCACCACCACAACACCTGCTGACCGCCAGTTACAAATTTCCTTAGGAAACGATGCCACGCGTTTCGTTTCTTGCCCTATAGCTGAAGTGCAACTGAAGGCATGGAGAAGATGTCACGGTGGACCAGCAACGCATTTCATTGTAGCCCTAGCACGTTTTTGCAACTATGGAGCACCTGACGGCCTCGGACGGGGTGGCTTATGCACAAATAATCTGGCAGAGTTCAAGATCCAGAGAGCCCGATCTCTCTGGCATACCTGACACATCTGACGAGGACGTGGACATCGCATCCTACCAGCCTGCATGATAGCGCTAGGAAAATGCGGCGACGACGAAGAAAAACAAAGCAGACGAAAAAGTATTTTGAAGGGTAAACACCCGTATTGACGATATATAATCACACACACTTCAGTTGTAGCCAAATTTAAATTAGTGAGAGAATAAGAATCCACAAAAATACGACAATGGTCGCTGAAATATTTTGATGGGTATGACTGGCCGCATACCAAATAAACAAGTGTGATAATCTATGCCACAACCACGTCTAAACAGCATAGTTCCTCCGGAGTTGGTAAATGGATAACAGAGCATAAATAAGCTCAAACGTGTTCTAGTGGTGTGGTAGATTGATAGCAAACATTAATACCATATCACCCCATCAAAGCACATAGCGTACTTGAACATGCCTTTGATACAATATGTGATGACTCACATACCCCGGCTTAGAAAACAGCGGGATAAAGGCCGTGGACGAGGAGAGAGCAGGAGGACCAGCGGGAGCAGACGGGGCAAGGGGAAGTGGTGTACCGACGGAGCTGGCGGCACGACAGCGATCGCGACAAAGATTGCGGTCGCAAGGTAGTGCCAGATCGAGCAAAGGGCGCGCTTGAGCCGAGCACCGAGAACCATCCAAAGAACTGTCTTGGAGGGCCCGCCGCTACCACCCGGGTGCCCGTCTCCGTTGGCCTGTCCCCGGTGCATTTCGGGCTAATCTTCGGGAACGAAGCCTATACCGGCCAGGCGCAAGCGCGCCCGCCACATTCTGAGCTGCGGACACTGCATCTCGACCGGTACCACGAAGATAGTATCCCGTCACGTCTTCGGCACCTCAACACGCTCCAGCTATGCGCTCGAGGTCTGTCTGCAACGCTTCGACGATGTCACGGCTACGCAGCGTCGAGTCGACTGAAACATGAGCGCATTGTCTTCTCGACATTTCGCTTTCCGCGTGTGTAGTCAATTTCACTGTAGTTTGTTTCGCCAGTTTCCTTTTGGTAGTTTGTTTTTCAGCGTGTGAATATATCTACCGGTCTTAAATCTTAACGCGCCATGGCGTCATCTGTTTCTTCATCCTCTTCCATAGGTAACACGCCCGCTTGCTGACACGCGGCCTGGCAATAGAATTTTAATAGGCTAAAAAAGATATCAGTCTTGTACATTAGGTAAACACACCTCTATAGAACTGCTTTCGTACTTTTCAAACTATCCTGCCTCGCCAGAGCGGTATTTGGAAAAACTACTGCGGCGCCCTGAAGTCTGAGCAGAGGCCTTTTGTGTCCCGCATGTTTGTAGGGAGTATAATTCGACAGTTTTCAGTGTAAAGCCATGTCCAGCAACGACCAGCACCAGGGAGCAGCGAAAGCAGCCTGCAGCGAGATCGACGCCATGGCTGTACATTTGCCGCAGTATTGGGAGCAGAGCTCGGCAGTCTGGTTCGTTCAGACTTAGTCATACTCCGAGTCACCAACTATACAACGAAAACCTGGGAGCGTGCAAATGCACCTCGGAACCGCGTCACCCCTGGACCTCCCTTTACTGTCGTCCCTGGAAAACAACGGAATGGAAGTGTCAAGCGTGTATCCATGAGTTGCTGTGTCACCACGACGCCTAGATCCCCGCCTCTCTTCCGACGCCAGTTGCTGGCTATCAAGACCTACCAGCGGTGCCTTATTAGGTCGATAACCTGTGCGACGGCATCGAGCTATTCATCGTCGCAGTGACGACGCGAGACAACACAGCCGGTTCTCCAAGGCCATCACGTCGCGGTCACACCTGCAGATCGCAAGGGCGCTCCAGCGCTGCGACAGATGACCGCACTTGTTGGACTACGCCACGCTGCTACCGCTGACACTGTCGCTTGACGCTACAGGGCTCCCCCAACGGTCTTTTGCTCTGATAAATGTTTTAATGTCCTGATGCTATGATGATACGTTCCTTTGATATTTCGAGGCTCTGATGAACAGGTGCTCACCGTACATGACGGTCGTGGTGCTATTCAGTCAAGGTGAAAAATCTCGTAGATATCCTGTCGCCGGCGGTGATGTGTGCCTGCTAAAGGCGCCCTGGTGCTACGGTGTCGTGAGAGCCGTTCATGACGATGACCTACATCGACGAGTGTCGCTCTGCTGCAGCGAAAGTTCCAACGTGGTGTGGTTGCACAAATGAGGCACACGGTTCTGTACGGCGCTAAGACATAAGTTGCCTCTTCAAGGACCGAAATCACATGAGGCGTTTCGGGTTTTTCTTCATCGCTAGGCTTCGGTGGAAGGTCGGCGAGGATCAAATAGCAGAGAGTTCACGTAGGCTGCGACGGAAGGTGACTGAGACGGTATCGTGAATATGTCGTCTGGTATGGGAACCTTACTGCCCTATACAAGTTCAGTCCAAGAATAGAATGGGGCACTTTTCACGGTGGTGCGGATGCCCGCTGGAGTCACTGCATTTGGACGTCGTGTGCCGTAAGCGTAGCTTTAGGTTGCTGGTGAAATCGCTCAACAAGGCCGTTTGTTTGGGGCTGCACACTGAAGTGTACAAATGACTCGTACCGAGGATGTGCGGTAGCGCAGCAAAAAAGGCCACTCTGAAAGCCGTCCGGGGTTGGTGACGTTGGTTGACGGGCATCCGCAGCGCGCTACTCACGTCGGCAAATATTCTGACGCTACAATGGGCTCGTAGAAGTAGGGTAGATGTGTGGCGTCGGGACAGTGGGTGAATCACTCTACACACGGCCGTAGGTAGCGTTAGCCTTGCCAGGAGTCCGCGGGACCGACGAGGCCAATGTGTCAACAGGAAAGCACTCATCAGGCTGTAGGAACGTCTTTGCTGGTGGAACTCGGTACAGGTGCGCCTCTTCTCGCTGGCATGGTGCACCAGTGCGGACCCAGTCATGAACTTCGACGTTCATACGAGGCTATGCAAAATTTCTCGCAATGAGTTTTGCATGGCACGACGCCAATTCTGGGCCATGTTGTGCTGGGAGTTAGAAAATATCCCGAAGGCACACCTTTGGTACAAAAGGTCGTGGCTTCCTAGTCAATTAGTCGCAAGCGAGCTGCTGCGCTATCGAATGTCACGTCTTCGAGCTTGATGGCAATGTGCTCTGTGCGAAGGCGGAACAGCTTGTAGTGGTGTGCTTCCTCAATGGCCCGTCGGTGGATGTTAGGTGAAATGAAAGGTGAAAAAGAGGACGTGGTGGCGTCCACAGTAGTTGGAACATCCGTGGGCGTGTTGTAACGTAAGTGACGTGCTTGATGTACGTCATGCACTCTGACTGGTAGGAAAGCTGCCACACATCTCGTGACGTGTAAGGTGTATTGGGCCGGCTGATGGCGTGCATCAAGGGTTCGGGATAACTGAAGAAGGCGAACTGATGGCCATCTAGGACATGCCGGATACTACGCACAGCCAGCTACATAGCCAATGGTTCACTCCCGAAGAAACTATACCGGGATTGCGAATAACTAAGCCGTTTCTAGAATACTGTCACGGGCTGCCACACCGCGTTTACCTGAAGTGGAACGACAGCTTCAATAGCTGAGCTCCATGCACCCGTCAAGAGTGTGAATGAACGTACGACATTGGGGTGAGTGAGAAAAGCGGGGTCGGCAAGGATACATTTCTTTATGTGAAAGGCGGCCTCGGCACTTGATTTATAGTCTACGTCGGAGGTAAAGCGGTTCCTCGAAAGCAGGCGGTGGAGAGGCTCAAAGTGATGGGCGCAGTTTTTTATAAAATGGCAGTAAAAGGTTGCCACACCTACGAAATGGCGAAGCTTGGTAACCGAAGTTGCCGGTGTTAAATCTAAAATAGCCTGAATAACGTCATGGGCGGGCCGAATTCATGTTGCACTCACTAGGTAACACTAAAGGTCTAGGACGGCAACACCGAAATCAGTATTCGTGGCACTTATGATAACGGATTTTGCGGCAATGTATTCGATGAGAATTCGAATATGCTGGAGGTTCTCCTGCAGCGATGCACAACTACAACAGATCGTCTACGTAATCATAGACAAAAGGGATCCTGCAGGTCACTGAAATTACAAACGCTAAACTGCTTGGGCAGCGCACCGGAGTCCAGACGGCATGAAGACGACTTCCAAGAAGTCAAAATATGTTTTTATAGCCATATTCTGTATGTCGACTTCCGTGACTGGGAGTTCCTGGTATGCCCAAGCAAGGTGTACTTTCAAACGTACTGTGGCGCCGTGCAGCCTACTGCAGAAATCAGGAATTTTCGGAAGAAGGTACCGATCCGAAATGATGGATTTTGACACACCGGTAGTCGCCACAACGTCGCCACTCACCGTTACGCTTGAGAACAAGGAGCAAGGGTGAGGCCTTGTAGCTGGAAAAAGGTCGGACGAAGCGAAGTTCACGCCAATCAAGGCGCACCTGTAGTGCCTGCCAAGGTCGATCCCTGTGTGACTTACTAGTGCAACTCATTGTCACAGTGACTAGGAGAGACAATCCAGCATATTCTTCCCACCCATCACGTCCAAGTTAACATCTGTAGATGCCATGAGGGTGCGAATCCCGCAGCATGTGAGTGCGCTCGTTCGCCTAGATTACGCTGCTGCTGACCATGTGGCTTGCTGCTACATCAGCTGTAACTAGCTGAATATGAAATCGCGGTTATAAACAAGCGTATTACCGACAGTACATGCACCGGCCGGTTAGGTCTTGAGCTCTGGTTTTGAGGCTCTCGTACATCAGTTGCATAACTAATTTATTCTATCAGATGAGAATCTAGTATGGAAGAAATGATGGAAGATCAGTAGTCCACAATATACCACAAAGCCAAGATTGCGACAGATAAGCACGCTCAAAATGTGGCACTGGAACTATAAAACGATTAAGCAGGAGAGACAAAGTTTACTACAATACAACCGAAAAGAAAAACCAGACATCAGTGCTCTTCAGAAAACCCAAGTAGAAACCATCAACCTAATTGGCTGGGGCGTCCATACAGCTTCATCCTGTGGGGCCATTCTTGCACTAAAGCAATTGACCCCACATCAGCACCCTGTCTGGCACAGAATCTAAGATGCCTTTGGAGAAATAACACTGGAAAGAGCAAATTTGCTGAGCCTGTTTTTATTAAACGTACAGAGCTCGCCTACTGACAACTTGGGTGAGTTGGACAGATTTTTTTTCATGAGCGTGATAGACACCGCGGGTCACAAGATGCTAATGGTAGGTGACATCAATGAACCCCAGACTGCCTAAGGTATAATAGTTCTCAGAACAAAGGATAAAAGAGCAACCATGTGGTTCAACAACTTCACCTTACTTTGTGAAATCATCACCAGTACCCCTACAGAATAGCCCACAGTGTGTCGAGAGACAATACCACTGACGTCAGTGGCACAACAAGCATATTGCACGCTCAATGTAGGGGACTTGACGAGACCCTAAAAATGAGCACTACATTGTGGATATAAAAAGTCACCATCGGCGAACACCTATAAAAAAAGAGAAAGCAAGACTTAATGATAAAAATCATTTTAAGAGATATATAAACACCAATCGATAAACCTGAATATGTACAGTCATGGAGAAATGAAGTGCGAACACGAAAATATGAACCACAACATGCAAAATTGAAAAATACTGTTCCAGGAGGTCTAATAATGGCACGCTATTGGTATATTTGCAAAGCCATATTTCCAACTTTGTGTTTGTTATTACGTCACGCGGTATTTTGACCTATATGGAAGAAAATCGCTCTATTTGTATGTTCTCGTTCATATTTTTTGTGTTCGCATTTGATTTGTCCATGACTGTACCTCAAGGAATGAAAAAGTCAACTGGTTGCGAAGGCCAACACTGACTAAAGAAATGGAATTTACGTCAAAAACCCAGGCGTGAACCCTCTTCACTTATATATTTGGGAGGCCCTCCGTAGGCTTACAAAGAGCTGGACGAAAGACAAGTGCAGTAGAGCATTGATCAACGGAAATCTTAGACGGAATTGCCCCTTACACAAAAAAGTAGCCTGTCGGTTGGTTTTGTATTCCGATAACGTACAAAAACTGTCGTTAATCGGAACTAAAATTTCCGCGTCACCGTGTAAATGCAAACAGAAATAGAAATTCTCGTGCAACCCAACGGCATGCGAATCAGCTTTTTGTTGTTACGGCCATTTCATTTTTTGTTTTTTTGTTCCTGCATGTTTTTTCTAGCCTAATTGGCCTAGTAAGACGCGTCACATTAGTGGGCACACGTGTTAGTGCAGTGAATCCAACATCGAAGTTCTTCTCTTAGTCGTTCGGTCTCGATTGAAGACGCCGAGGTTACAGGGCTCAGGTCCTGCCGCCTCGATCATGGCATCGTGGTGCTGTTACCGTTTCATTACCGTGTCGCCGTCTTCAAAATTCGGTGGCTAATAATCTGTCCAGATGTCGTGGCCTCTAGCTTCCGGGATGATGCAGTTAAAGGACTCAAACAAAAATAATTGATGCATTTTGTAGTGCACAGCAGCTCGTTGTTGCGAAATCAACTTAGAATGCTATGCATAAACCTCTTGCAGTGTTCCTGCTTTTTGGAAAACTAACAGCTGCATTCCCCTTTTACTACTTAGAGTTTTATGAAATGGTATTAGGAGTGCGTACGTACGTAAATTTGAACTTTACCACATATATCTCAGTAAACGGAACTCCTGCCAGAACGGAACTGATTTTTAGGTACTATGAAGTTTCGTTTATTCAGAGTGTACTGTACAACAACCATCTACAGAAGCTCAGTGCCCTCCCGACCAAGCCAGCAGAGGAATATTCCGACAAACTAAAAAGGCCTACTTGTAAGCAACGACGCGATCGATTGGAAGGCACGCTAAGTGCTCGAGGGACAATGAACTCTCTCACCGGGTACGCTGAATCCAAAGCTACCTCCGGGCGACCGGTAGAGCGCCTTCTACACAACGAGAGGAGCGGTAATGAAGGTGGCCAACCTCATATGGGTCATCCAATTTGTTGTGGCTAGACATGTCGCCTACGTGGCCGCCTACTACGATTGACTTCCATACGAATGAAAAAAATCGACGCCCTAACAGCCACGACCTATAAAGCGGCCATTGGACAGCTTGAAACGACATGCACGGCGCACTTCTTCCAGCTGGGCGTTCGCAACACTCTATGGAAAACTGCCGAAGCATAACCAGCAGCACAGTCAAACGGGTGTCTTCAATTCAGACGGGGTGTCAAATGCTGGTTAGCCTGAGCTAAAACAGCCAATACGAGGACCACAAGTTATCCTCCATCCCACGGGACACACGCCATCAAAGCAAGGTACACCAGCTACCCAAGAACATGCATCCGATCCACAACAAAAAACGGCGCTAGGTGAGAGCGAAAGCAATCGTAAATGGCCACGCAAGCGACACCCAATCAATATATGTAGACCACGCGGAATACCAGGAAGAAGCCTCTGCGGTAAGCGTTGTCAGAACAACCACGGGAGAAACAACCACGGCATGCAGCACCGGATGCACCAAAGCAGCACACGCCGAGGAGCTGGTTATCTTCCTGGCTATTGCCCACGCACTCTGCAGAACACTATTCAGCGACTCCAGCACGGCTGTTCAAAACTTCTCGAAGGGCTGCATGTGCACAGAACCGGTGCGGATACTACGACACATGCCACCGGCGAGTTTAACGAACATTAACATAAGTGTTACCTGCACAGGAAGGCGAATCTGGGACCGGGACGAACACGAGCCAAAACAAGACGGCACACGCAGCCGCTGAAGTTCTAACCCACCGCGCCACCGCACCAGCCTTTCGGTGGAGCGGTTTTATACACAGGACCGCATGACCGACTACGGTAAAATAACCAAGGCTTACCGATTCTCCCGCCGGGCCTTCCCACCCTCCCACCGGGTCTCAGCCGAGCAGAAGCCGTGACGCTACGCCAATTGCAGACAGGATCTGTACCCATCCCGTCACTACTACACCGCTTGTATACCGAGACATACCCGACCGTTCATTGCAATGTCGCAAGGGAATGGGCAACCTGCTACGAGCTACAACTATAGGCCATTGAGCACGTCATGGGGCGCTCGAACGTAATCACCGTTGCCGGCTCGCCAGCCGGCAACGGCGAGGTGAGTCCCTAGTGGAGCAGCAAATCACCCCCGCAACGACAAGAGGCCCTCGTCCCCGCGCGAAGAACGTCGTGTGCCGGCTTGAATACACGTTGATTCAATCAGTCCTCCCAAAATGATCTCACATCAAGTCTCCCACCTCACTGTCCTCTTGAGCAAAATACAGGTTTCACTCCTGCTTCAAAAGTATTAGAAGAAAGCTATGGCTGTTCATTTTCTAAAGGACACATACTCTCTGGCAACTTGCTGTCCTACTCCACCGAAATACGTCTTCCAGAACGATATCTAGATGGTGGTAACTAAATCCAGGTATTTGTATAATACAATGGCTTTGTTGAGAGTCACCAGATACCCTGCATGGTGAGGTGATCCAAGATAACGAACGCGTAACCCCTGTATTGTTCGTACAAAAAGCCTGTCGGTATAGTTTTGCGTAACAGCGTGTTTGACCTACGGAACTAATATTGCCCCACTTGACGTTACGCCAACCTCATAAAACAGACATCACTTGGTTTATCAGACAAAAGGTCAAGTGCCCTTGTTTTATAATGCCGTTAAGAACTATTGTTGTGAGAGTTAGTATTGCACAATAAAAGGTCCCGTGCAACCAAAGGCACGTCGCAAGGTAAATTTGTAATCGGTTCATTGTTTAAAATTACGTTTACGTCACTATCTTATACTATACGTTGATGAAGGACAACTGTCTTTGAAATCGTATAACCTCTACGTTTTGTAACAAGAAGTTTCGCTGGTCATTAAAGCACTCCTTTTCTTGACATACGTGATTAGATTGAAACTAATTTACTAAAGGGTTCTTGTGTTGTGTACATGCAAATGCGTGGGAGAATGCAATACAACCCAGACAATACTCCTAATGCTATGAAGTACTGTCAAGAACGAACAGAAAGTTTTTTTCCACAATACCCAATAGAAAACGTGACAGTCATTCACACATGCTTCAACTTAAGGACAAATGTTTGAAAATATTGAGTAAAGTTAGGGTCCTCTAAAACATTCGCTATGTTTAAGAATAACAATTTCTTCTCTATGTTTTCACAGCTTGGTAGATTCTTAGTTGGTATAAGCTAACACCGCTTATGAGTCAGTAATAAATAAACAATGAAATTGTGGATCTACTGCTGCACTGGGGCCTTGGCCGTCCATCTTGTGGTTCCCAGCTAGCCACGTCCAAAGTCTATACACCGGTTTTGCTAAATGGTTTGTAGTTCTGAAAATAAATTACATGGAATGGCTGTATGCTACTTATATTGTGACTAGCACGAACCATCCTTATAGTTTTATCATTTACAATAATTTATCGCTGCAACACTTTTAAAAGTGCTCATTTATTTCTTCTACCTGCTCCTATTTTTGCTTAGCCAAGAGCGATGCGATCTTCTTGAGTAAAAAAGTTTATTTAAAGGAACTTTTCTCCGCACTAAACGGAAACAATAAAAAGGCACTGGTGATGTATTCAGCTGAATGACGTGCACATGCGACCTTCGGGGAATAAAACGCCGCACCGTTTGGCATGCCAGCATTATGTTTCTCTATTTTTATGTTCCCAAACAATAAAAAAAATCAAAGTGTAACAGTCTAGTCTGGTCAATACGTAACGTTACTCCCTGTCTATCAAATTAGAAACCCTGCGCTGCACGAAAAAGAAAGATAAGAAAATTCGTTAATAAGTTGGGGTTATAGACTGAATGAGGAGGCTCCTTATTTTGCTGTCTCCTATAGGGATTTGTACAACTCATCTTTTCGTGGTCTGGTACAACCATCGGGTATCTTCCTTTTGCTGTGCCACCTTTCTTTTGTGCATATTAGGAAGAATATAGTACTAAGGAGTGCGAGTATGCAGCATTTTTAAAAAGAAAATACCACTGTGCGGATTGTACAGCGACGCTTCCAAACGCCAGAAGAGTATGGCGGTTTTGGTGTTTGGATTGCCATTTCGCAGCATGAGATTGTTGAGTCCATTATATATACATGCTTGTTGCAGGCTCACCCGCAAAAGCATCTAAGAGTGGACGTAAAAACCATATTATCAACCTTGTTTCAATTAAACTACGCCGGAATATACCGAAAAACTTGAACTAGGAAAATGCTCCCATCCCGCCCTACTGGTAAGCATTTCAATAGCCGTACACGTTATGTTGTGATCACGTTATCTATATATTCCTAACTCCTCCAACTGCTCATGGCTCTCAGCCATTGAAAGATCGCATGTTTGAATAAGGCAATCTTACGACAGAAATTGAAATCCCCTGCTTTATCACTGTGCAGAGTGTCGATTCAAAGTTTACAAGTGCTTTGATAGTGAAATCACCCGAGTATCACTTTGTAGAGGGCCGACACAATGTTTACAAGGGATTTGATGGACCTTTGACAGCACATCTAGCACACGCGCCCTTTCTGGATAGTCAGACGTATATCTTAAAGTCGGTGTATTCTACCTTTGCAGACCCGCCCGCTGCACCTTGAGCAATCTTGGTGGCGGTGTTTGCGACACCGCGTACCTCGAGCCCCCATACACAAGCTGGATCCAACCGTGGCGATGTGTTTTAAGGTGAACGGTAAAACCTCAAACGGTGGCCGTCGGAGCCCAGGTGAATCTCCGGCGGATGGGCTCCCTGTCTGTCTACCAGGCAGGGAGCTCCAGGACCTCTTCAGCTACCAGGGTAAGGTTGACGAAGAAAGTACCCCCGTCTCCCTGCTTTTATACTATGCCCTATGGTATTTACAACCCCCCCGAAACGTGATCGGTAGCTGAAAAAGGGCCGCACCAAAGAATCTTTTCCCGCATTGCCATCTTTAACATTTCTTGAACCAGATAATTTTTCTTGATTTCTTATGATGTAATTCCTCAATCCAACCCAACTTCTTGCATCTCAGTCAGTCTTTTTGATCGCAAAGTATCTTCAAGCCGTAATAGGAAAATCATATAAATGCAAAAAACAAAGGTCTGGTGAAGTCCTCATAGAAATAAATGAGAAGCAGATATCCACAAAGCTTCTTGCTCAGACTAGACTGGCTGATCTAGACATCAGGGACACACCCGTCGGAGCCTCTACAGCTCGCAGGGTGTGATATCCGAGACATATCTCCTGAACGAAACGGACGCGGATCTCCTTGCCAGCTTGAAGGATCAGGGCGTCACTGCCGTGAGACACATCACTATCCGCAGAGACGACAAGGAGATTCCCGCCACGCACATTAACTTAACTTTTCACCGCGCAGTTCTTCCACAACAAATGAATGCAGGTTTGATCCGTTGCTCCATCCGTTTCTACATCCCAAACCCGCGGCGCTGTTTTAAGTGTCAGCGGTTTGGGCACGGTACAAACTTTTGCCGTGGTTTAAAGACGTGTGCAAAATGCGGGTCGCATGACCATCCGAGCCACAACTGTCCATCCGACACCCTGTCTTGTGTGAACTGTGGGGGGCCGCACGCAGCCTACTCCCGCAAGTGCGAAAAATTTCAAATTGAAAAAAAATATAATCATCAAGGTAACTTAGCCCATCACCTTCCCAGAGGCGCGGAAGAGGTCGCCTCTTTCCCACTGGGGAGGTACGCCGACGCAGCTCGCTAGGGGGCGGAGCGGCATCTGGATTCCAGAGGGACCCAGTTCAGCGAGTCTGACCTGGTCCCTGCACCGCCCCCCCCCCCCACGCGTTGCCTCAGGCAGCCCAACCCGCCATCATGCCGCTTGCTGAGGCAGCAGCGGTGTTGGTGCCAACCTCCTCCGTTGGCACCAGTGCCGCTCACGCCGCTGCCTCCTAGTCCTCCAGTGCGTTGAAGGGTGCCGAGGGCATGGACTCCGGAGCCGCCGCATCGGCTTCCATCGTCACCGCACCATCCGTGCCACTTCTGGCGTCCCTGACGCCCGCGGCGGTGGTGGCTCAAACGAAGGGCTCCCGAAGGGGACCAAGTCCGGGGGGCCCGGTTCGACCGGCACCCCCAGGACATCCGATGACGAAATGGACGTGGCGCCGATCCTGCCTGCAACGCAGCGCAAGGGGCGGCCTGCGACTTCTAAGCCTACATAGAGGACTTAAAAGCCCAATAGCAGAGTAACAGCCCCCAAAGACGACACATGAACAAACACACACTCCATTCATTCTTAAACGTAAATAGTGGGAACAGAAAACATCATTCAATGGAACTTCAGAGGCCTCCTTAAAAATCTTGATGATGTAAATGAGATGCTGTATGCCAATCAGACAAGTCTCATGTGTCTCCTAGAGACACACCTCAATTCCAATCAGACAAATTTCTTAAGTAGCTACATGCTATTCAGAAACGACAGGGTTGACTGTACACACTTTTCGGGATGTGTATCCATATTCGCCCAGAAATCCTTAGCATGCCACACTCTCACCCTGAACAATGTCCTTGAGCCTGTAGCAATTCGCACCATAATATTCTATAGATTGATAACCGTGTGCTCCATATACATTCTTCCTGATCATTCACTTTCGAGCTCTGACTTCGAGTCGCTGGTCGACCAGCTGCCCGAACCATACATCCTAACAGAAGACTTTAATCCGCACAACTCTCTTTGAGGCTCCTCCAGAACGAATGCCCGAGGTCGCCTGATAGAGAAATTCCTTACATCTGCAGGAGCATGCCCTTTCAACAAAAAACAGTCTAAGTACCATAACTTAGAACACACTACATACTCACATCTTGACTTGGCTATTGATTCTGCAATTCTCATTCCATGTCTTGAGTGGGGCTGGGCACTGACGAGTTTGGTATTGACCCCTTCCCCACTACACTAACGTATATAGGTAGAGGCCCAAGCACTACATCTTCCCATAACCGCTGTAATGAAACAAAAGCAAACTGGAGCACATTCACAGAAACGTCTAAACTACACCACACCCATAAAACACCTACATGTGGAGGAAGCCGCCCAACTCTCACGGCGCACATCCTCGACGCCTGCCAAAAGTACATTCCCCAGACGTCCAGTGCGTCCCGGAACCCAAGGAGGCCCCGGTGTAACGACGACTGCAGGCGGGCCGAGCGGCCCAGAACAAGGCGTGGGGTGTCCTTCGTAGGTACCCCACATCGCAGAACCTTATCTCCTTTAATGGGCAAAGGCACTTGGGAGAGCGTGTGCCGTGAGGCGAAAAGGGAGAGTTTGCGCGGCTTCCTGGCATCCATAAACTCATACACAGACGCACACAAGTTATGGACAAGAATACAGAAACTCAATGGACATCAGACAAATAGCGTGCCCCTGGTTAGTACAACAGACACACACTTGAAGACCAGGCTGATGCACTCGCACAACCCTTCGAACACGTGCCGTGTTCAGCACACTACACAAACACTTTCATAATACACAAAACACCTGCAGAAAAAAAGTCCTTGCACTATAAGCACAAGTCGCACACTTCCTACAATACTCCTTTTTAAATTCATGAGCTGAAGCCTGCTCTGACCACAGGTAAGCCTTCAGCTCCAGGTGCAGACAAAATCACATAAACAATGATACAACACCTACACCCAGACACTCTTGAAAGACTACTACGTCTATACAACCATATATGGCTTTCGGGGCAGATTCCAAACTCTTGGAGGGAGGCCATAGTAGTGGCATTCCTGAAGAAAGGGAAGGACCCTTCCTCTCCGGCCAGTTATCGACCCATCGACCTGACCAGCTGCCTTTGCAAGCTTCTGGAGAAGATGATCAACAGAAGACTTGTGTACTTTCCTGAGTACAATGGTCTTCGCGAGAGCTGCCAGGTTGGCTTCAGTGTGGGGAAATCCACCAACGATCAATTGGTTGCGTTGAAATTATATATAAAGAATGTCTTCGTACACAAACAGTTCTGTGTTATGGTGTTTTTCGACATCGAGAAGTCCCATGACACCACTTGGCGTTACGGCAGACTTAATGACCTCAAATCATTCGGTGTGTCAGGGAACATGTTAAACACCCTTATTAGTTAGTTGTCGAAGAGAACGTATCCAGTGAGAGTCGGTAGTGGACTCTCAAATGTTCACGTGTAAGAAAATGGCGTGCCGCAAGGTGTTGTGTTGAGCTGCACTCTCTTCATAGTAAAGATGAACTCTCTTGGGAAGGCATTGCCACCTACAATCTGTTATTCCATGTATGTAGATGACGTCCAGATATCCATTAAATCATGTAATATGTCCATCTGCGAACGTCAAGTCCAACGGGGTGTCAGCAAACTTTCCATCTGGGCTGAAAAGAATTGTTTCAAACTGAATCCCGGAAAAACATCTTGTGTTGTGTTCTCCACGAAGCGTGGGGTCCACCCACACCCAGTCATCACTCTTAACAGTGTGTCGATTCCTGTGAACAAGGAACACAAGTTCTTAGGTATTTTATTCGACGAAAAGCTTACATTCATGCCACATATCGGACAGCTTAAATGCAAATGCTTAAAACCTATGAATATTGTTAAGGTCCTCGCACATCAACCTTATGGGGCCGACAAACAACTCCTGCTGCACCTTCACATGGCCTGGGTGGGGTCTCGGCTCGACTGCGGCAGTGTCGCGTATGGGTCTGCTACAAAGACAGCACTCCAAATGCTTGACCCTATGCTGCGTCTTGGCCTTTGCCTCTCATGCGGCGCTTTCAGTACTAGTCCTGTCGAAAGTCAGTATGTCGAGTGCGAAAAATGGTGCCTCGGGTATCAGCTGGAGTATTTTGACTTGCTGTATGCATCTAAGATCGTGTCTCTTACCAACCATCCTTTTAATCCTACCATGAACGATACATCAAATTTACAACTCTTTTTAAACAGGCCATCTATCTCCTTACCTTTCTGTCTAAGAGTTAGGGAGGATGCTTCTGCACTGACACGCGCAAGACACCCATCCATAATTTATTCTATCCTGGCATTTCCCCCCTGTATCATACGACCTATCGTTCACACTTGTAGAAAAAAATAGGGCACGCAGGAGTGCAATTCTGAAGCACTCCCTGCTTCTGCAGGATAAGTACAGGTGCGCAGAATTCTATAGCGACGCGTTGAAAACTGGTTCTACTGTCTCTTGTGCAGCGCACAGAACAAATTTCACCGCTACTAAAACAATGAATTTTCATAGCAGTATTGACACGAAAGAAGCGTATGGCATTTTACTCGTTTTAAAGCACATCCTCGAGCATAAAATTTCAAAGTCCATCGTCTACACCGATTCTCTAAGCGTTGTACAGGCACTGTCATCATGAAAGTCACCTTAAAACTATGTGATCAATGCTCTTTTCAAGGTACTAGTGACTGCATATGCCTCAAATCTTCAAATAACTATAGGCTGGGTAACAGGTCACTGTGGGATCCCTGGCAATGGGACCGCCGACCAAATGGCTGGTGCTGCTACTCTCATGACCACAGTTGACATAACAGTACCTTACACTGACCTCAAGACACACGTCAGACGAGAGCTTCGAACACATGGCAACTACACTGGAGTCAACAGACAACAAACTACACGTAATAAAACCCCAACTGGGACGCTATACAACTGACTCACCCAACAGATGCACTGAAGTCGCCCTGGCTAGGCTGCGGATAGGCCACACACATGTGACGCACTCCCACCTGCTCACTGGAACTTCGGGACCCACGTGTAGCAGGTGTGGAAAGGGCCTACCCGTAGTCCACAAACTGATCACATGCAAGGCACTTGACACAACCGGACATAAACCATTTCCCAGAATTACACAGGCGACACATCCCACTGCACCTATCATACTTTTCGGCCGACGAACCAATGTTTTCTAGTCAATGTGTTTTTAAGTTTTTAACTGAAGTAAACTTTCTGGAGCTCTTGTCATATCACGTGTAATTATCCTGGCCCTATACACCAGCCATCTTCATTGTCTTTTTTTGCGTGACTGTTACTTTTAGTCACCTGTTTTAGTATTTACGGTCTTATCAAAATTCACTCATGTCTTTTTTGCGCTCCTTGCCCATAGTCAGCCTTGCGGTAAAAAACCCAACCATCATCGTCGTCTTTGCAGAAATGAAACGTGAACCATAGACCCTGTGAATATCCGTTGGTCACTGAGTACATCAGCGCACCTGCAAGGTGACCAGTCGGCAACTACAAAGAAACACCCGGCGCTTTTCTTTCGGAGACCGATCCACTCTTTCAATAAATATATTGCTGAGGAAGGGTGCCCTTCGGAACTCTATGCCGAGGAACCTGCTCTGAGTAAATGCGAATTTGTTTCACTCTACCACAATAAAAGCCGAATAGGAAGAGAAATAGAAGCTCTCAAAAAGAACCACTGCATACGAGACTTATTGACGAAAGTTCATTTGTCATTGTCCTGAGGTATGCCATGTTTCACGCTGCTCAGTATCACTTCCAGCGGATTGCAGGAAATAAATATTCGACGACAATGCTTAATGTTTCAAAGGTTCCTCTGTCTTGCGCTCTAATGCACTATACAACCCCTGCACCTTTAGACGGGAAGCAGGGGTTATTTACATTGTCTAAAGATTCTTACGAAAGCCTGGCACAGCCCGCTGCCACTCACTCTTTATGAAAAACATCCACCACAGGGAATGTCCTGTTCGTGTTCCTTCACGCTGAAGATATTATGAATCGTTACCTTTATCTGACGCAGGTAGCAGGACATTCTAAATTGTCATTTTGCAAAAGCCCAAAAAAGTTTCCTTCACGCGTCTGTCTTTACTTGAGACCGTTTCTCAGACCAATGATGTTTAATTAGACCAGCTGCCCAACCCAGAGACGGGTAGGAGCAGTGTGTTCAAGGATGGTCACACCGGGAATCTTTTTAAGCACACAAACACGCACTCATGGTCGCTGTTGCCGGGAAGCAAGACGTACCCACGCGTGGAATAACGATTATTGTTCGCATTCCATTCTCTTCCCTATTTGTCCATAACATGGCTTAGAGTGGGATCAGACGATCTATTGGATCTATTGGCGCACATTTTTTATTGGCATCTCCACTATGTTGCAAATTATCCTACAAATTTGGCATTATGCTTATGGGTCCAAAGCAGCATTTTAAGTTCACCAAACGTGTATTTTGTCGTCATGGCCTCTTGAAGTTGGTTTCTTTGGGTTACGTTCGTCATGGCCTCTTTACTTAGTAGGATTGGAAAGATATACGCAGGGCGGGATTGGGCGATCTTTCATGATTCAATCCTGTTCATTATAATATAAACACTTTAAGGCGTAACAAGAAAGTTGAAGTAGTTATCAGCAAAGTGAACTTTTACTACAAAATGATCAGGTAGTCCAGGCGTATTTGTATTTTGTGCTCCATCCGTTGTCTGCGTATTCTCAATCACAGGACGTCCACAGCTTCGACGATGCACCGAGTATAAAGATACTGGGGCGCTGGGTGCGCAAGATTTCTCACAATTACCACTTTTTCTAGTAGGCAAGACTGGCTCGAACGAAACCTTCAAGCCAAGCCATAGCACTTGCTGATGATGTACTAAAATTTGAGCATCTTTGAGAATGTCCTGCCTGGACTCTTTCGCACGAGTCTGCTTTATGAAGGGTAGCGATGGGCGGGCGGTGATCTAGAGGGCCTCTATCGCCCGGTCTTCCATCTTGCCCCACCTGCGTATCACGCACCTCCACAAGGCTCCACTTCCTGTCCGCTACTTCAAAAGAAGCCCTGTATTGTCTTGCTTAGCAGAGAAGTTGCAAAGATGTATGCGCGGTAAGCGGGATAGCTGTGATTGTTTGGGGCATGCGTATTGGAAGCTTGGCCGAGGTGCGATCTGCGATGCGAATGGCTCACATTTATTGTTTAAAAAGTTACATTTGTTGTTCGCACCTGTGACCCAGGGCCCAATAAGTTTGTACTCAAGTAAAGAATTCTTATTGGGCTCGTTAGTAACTGCACTCATACGTATAATAAAAATGCGGTGGACAGTCAGCGATTGTTGTGTGCTCATGCTTTCCCTCCTGTCTATTTTGTGCGCTGTTGTCGTTCCTTACATATATATCCAAATAGCTCAACTTTTAACACATTGCAGTCCGTCTTTATATGCGGTGGGATATTTGAGTGACCTAACTTTAATGTACGCGTCCCGGGCAATACTGTTTCCCTAGTAGCGGTTTTCTCGTGTGAAGCACGGATCATTTTTGTCACACAAGAAATGGGCTGTGCCGCGCGGACGTTCAGTCACTGTGTGGGCCTATTGAACTATTCTAAATACTCCCTAGAAGGCGATGCAATATCTTGCGGTCCGAGTGGTGGCACGAGACTGGATTATTCAATGATCACCTGCCTGCAAAATGCCGGGCAAGAACATAAAACCCTTGATAGCCGAGATTTCCTCGGGTGCTGCAAGGTGGAGGACTAGGTAACAGAAGCCTTCTAGAAAATCTCTCGTCCCTCGCTAACCTTGAAACAAAGACGTGTGTGAACGAGGTCTGGCTTGACGTTCTCAGAGACGCCGCAGTCCCAGAAAACATCAGCGAGTGCTACAGCTGGGCCCTCCATTCATGCTTGAATAAACCCTAGATTTGACTGGGAACTTGCAAAAGTATGAATGTTGGATGCCTTGTACTTGAGGATGTTCGTGCTCGCGGCCACACCGTAAGTGCGGACTAAAGCCCTTCCGAGACATCCGAGGGTAGTTTTTTAAATAGCGCCTTTTTTTAAGAGTGCTGCCGCCCAGGTCCGCTTCTGCGGGATCCGGAACACCTGTTCTCTTCCGTCTCAGTCATAAGGCATTGGGCGGGAACAGTGAGGGGCGGTAAATACGTGGAGGCTCTTGCGCGCTTTCGAAGGCTCTTTAGCTCGGCGTTCTGCAAAAAAAAACTAACAATGCGTGTATCGGCGCGCTGCAATGACGCGTTTGCGATAGCAGGCGATGGTGGCTCAGCCTTTGCCAGCAAAAGGACCATGGTGGTACTTCCGCTTGAGTCGCTCAAAGAACACGATGCAAAGGAAGAATCCACACAATCATCATAGCTCAGACAAAACGAAAGGGGAAAAGACCGTTGGCGCAAGCTAACGTAGGCGGCTGACGACAGCAGTATAGAGGGGCTTTAATGCGGACCGCAATGAAGTGGAGACACCAGACAACCGAAGTCGGCCAACGTTCACAAATTGTCAACTACCTGAATATATTCGCAGTTAAAAGTGCCTTGGCTGATAACAAACCAAATATTGTTGTTGTGGATGAAAATGGTTTCATATGGTTTCAATTAAAACTTTAACGTCAGTAGCTCAGAAATTATAAACAGTCTTGAATGGAAGTCGTTGCATCAGCGAAGAAAACTGCTCAGGTTGAAATCTCTACACAACAGTTACAATAAGCAAACCGGAATACATAAAGATTTGTATTCAAAACAGCTTCACTATGTATCCGCCCGCGAAGATAATGCACAAAAGATTCGAGAATTCCAATGCCGCATTATTGTACTCAAACATTCATTTTTTCCTAACACTATTAGTGACTGGAATAATCTCCTAAACGAAGTGTTTCTTGCCACGAAGTTTGCTGAGGCTATCGAGGATGCTGTATAATTTTATTTCCAGAATGTTATTTTCCTCGTGTGTTGCTCTTCAAATAAGTGTTTCATTGTTATTTGTCTCACACAAATTTATGTGCTCTATACTGTTTGAAACCACCCTACAATATATCCCTACGGGTGCTGTGGGATTGTGTAATAAAAATAATTAAATAATTATTAAAGAGGCGGTCAAGACCATGGCCATTTGCAACACTGGCGCAAACATAATTGTTAGCGACTCGAAATCGGTAATCGGAAATTTTGCAAAAGGCACGATATCGCTCGAGCCATGAGCGTACGGAATGTAGCACACTTTAAAAACGTATTCTCGCCATAAAAAGTTACTTTATTTACCGAACGCCTTTATAAATTCATGAACCTACTGCTGCGGCTAGCAACAGTACCAACAGGTCAGCTTGCACTTTGGCGAGGTTGTCTTTCTCACTATAAACTATGTATATCATAGCCTCATGAAGACTCGCGTTAGTACATGATGATGATGATGGTTGGATGTTAATGGCGCAAGGCCAACTAGGGCAAAGAGCGCCAAAACAGTGGTTAAATATGAGAGGTGAGAACTTAGACACTGAAATCAATAAGCAAAAACAAAAGTAAAATCAATAAAAGACAGTGAGGATGGCTGGTGTAAAGGGCCAGATTTCATGATGCGTGATAGGAAATGAGGTTTAAAAACTTGACTTCTGACAAATACTCAAACACACGTTTGACGGAAACAATGGCATCGTCACCTAGGAAAAAAGATGGATGTAGGGGAATATGTTGTCTGTAAAGTTCTCTGAAGTGTTTGTGACGTGTTGTGTGAAGTGCCTTGCATGTGATTAGTATGTGCACTACGGATAGGGCCTCTCCGCACCTGCCGCACTGGGGTCTAGAAGATCCCGTCAGCAGATACGAGTGCGTTGCATGGGTGTGCCCTATCCGCAGCCTACCCAAGGCGACTTCCGTGTGTCTGTTGTGCGAGTCAGATGTGTACCGTCCCAAGTGTGGCTTTATTACATGTAGTTTGTTGTCTGTCTGTTCATTCCAGTGTGTTTGCCATGTTCTGCGCAAGTGTTGTCTTATGTGTGGCTTGAGGTCTGTGTAAGGTAGTGTTATTATGTCTACTGTGTTTCGGAGTGCAGCATTGGCGGCCATTTCATCCGCCAGTTCATTTCCGCCGATGCCAGAGTGGCCTGGCACCCAACACACAGTCACCTCAAGGTTTGAAGAATATGCCAGCACAATTGATTTCAAGACAAGGTTAACTACATGATTTTTCGAGGACTCTCCGGATGACAATGTACGGACGACACTCAGTGAATCTGTATAGATGATGGATTTAGGAATATGATGTTCAACTATGTGACTTACAACAAGAAAAATGCCATATGCTTCTGCCGTAAAAATACTTGTCTTTACATTCATGGTTCTATATGCTTCAAAATTCGGCCCATGCGCCGCACAAGACACTGCAGTGAACGTTTTCGATGCATCGCTGAAAAACTCTGCAGCCTTGTATTTATCCTGCACATACATGAAATGCTGCAGAATCCCACTTTTCGGTGTCCTGTTCTTATTGTATTTTAAGAAAGACAAGTCACATGCAACAGGACGAAGATGCCATGGTGCTACAAGATCAGTGATAGATGACTTGAATGTGTCTACAAAGGAGACCTCATGAATTGTGACCTCGTCCCTTACTCTGAGCGAGAAGGGAACAGGAATGGACGGGCGATTTAAAAAGAGTTTTGATGTGGATGTATCATTAAAAACCGGTTTAAAAGGATGGTTGTCCATTGATGAAATTTTAGAGGCATATAACAAGTCAACATAGGTTGGCTGGTGTGATAAGCACCATTTGTCACACTCTGCGTAAAGACTCTGTACAGGGCTCGTACGGAATGCGCCACAAGACAGGCGAAGCCCTAAGTGAAGCACTAAGTCGAGCATTTTAAGTGCTGTTTTTGTGGCTGACCCATACACAACGCTTCCGTAGTCCAACCGTTACCCTACCAACGCGGCATAAAGTCGAAGCAGGAGTTGTTTGTCTGCACCGTACGATTGGTGAGACAGGACTTTTAGAATATTCATTGTTTTTAGGCATTTTTGTTTAAGTCGTTTTATGTGGGGTATGAATGAGAGTTTCTCGTCAAACACCACACCCAGAAACTTGTGTTCTCTTTTTACTGGAATCGAGTCACCAAAGAGTTTTACATCGGGATCGGGCAGGATGCCCCGCCTTTTTGAGAATACAACGCAGGTACTTTTAGAAGGATTAAGTTTAAATCCATTTTCATCTGCCCAGCGAGAAAGTTTATTTACCCCAAGCTGGACCTGACGTTCACAAATGGATATGTTACATGATTTGAAAGATATTTGAACGTCATCTACATACATCAAGCAGGATATGGTTGGCGGCAGTGCCTTTCGGAGAGAGTTCATCTTAGCTATAAACAAGGTGCAGCTCAATACGCCACCTTGAGGCACGCCATTCTCCTGCACGTGAACATTTGAAAGTGCCGAACCGACCCTGACACGAAATGTTCGTGAAGACATGTAACTACAAAGAGTGTTCAGCATGTTACCCGAGATACCAAAAGCTTTTAGGTCTCTAAGAATGCCGTAGCGCCATGCTGTATCATATGCCTTTTCAATGTCAAAAAATACTGTCATACAGTATTGCTTATGAATGAATGCATCCTTTATGTAGGCCTCTAGAGAAACCAGTTGATCATTTGTGCATCGCCCCGCCCGGAAGCCTGCCTGGCAGCCCTCGAGAAGACCATTGTACTCAAGAAAGTACACGAGCCTACGGTTTATCATCTTCTCGAGGAGCTTGCACAGGCAGCTTGTCAAAGCAATGGGCCGGTAACTGGATGGAGAGGAAGGGTCCTTCCCTTCCTTTAGGATAGCCACTACTATGGCCTCCCTCCAAGAGCGAGGAATGTGCCCCGAAAGCCAAATCTTGTTATATAGGTGGAGGAGTGTTAGAAGAGTGTCTGAGTGTAGGTGCTGTATCATTGTATATGTGATGTTGTCTGGGCCTGGAGCTGAGGGTTTACAAGTGCTCAGAGCGGTCCTCAGCTCATGAAGTGAAAACTCCGAGTTATAAGAGGAGGTTGACTTATCATTATCACGTAAAGACTTCTTTTCGGCCAATTGTTTGTGTTTCATGAAAGTGCTAGTGTAGTGTGCTGAACTGGACACGTGTTGGAAGTGTTGTGCGAGTGTGTTAGCCTGGTCTTCCAGTTTGTCCCCTGTTGTACTGACCAGGGGCAGGCTGTGTGTCTGTTGTCCTTTTAGTTTGCGTATTCGTGTCCATACTTTCCTTGTGTCTGTGTAGGAGTTTATTGATGTTATGAATGTACGCCAACTCTCTCGTTTTGCCTCACGGCGCACACGTTTTCCTAACGCCTTGGCCCGTTTGAACAAGAGGAGGTTTCCCGACGTGGGGTACCGACGAAGGATACCCCACGCCTTGTTCTGGGCCTCTCGCGCCCGCCTACAGTCCTCATTCCACCACGGCCTCCGCTGGTTGCGCGGGGCACCAGAGGCGTGGGGAATGGACCTTTCGGCGGCGTCGAGGATGTGCGCCGTGAGGAGTTGGGTAGCTTCTTCGACGTGTAGGTGTCCTATGGATGTGTGGTGTAGTTTGGATGTCTCTGTAAATGTATTCCAGTTAGCTCGTGCTTCATTGAACCTATTATGGGAAGATGGACTGCATGGGCCTTTACCTATGTATGTGAGTGAGGTGGGGAAGTGGTCACTACCGTATGGGTCAGTGCCCACACCCCACTCGAGAAGAGGAAAGAGAACTGCGGAGCCAATCGCCAAGTCAAGACATGAGTATGTGTTGTGTCCTATGTTATGGTATGTAGGCTGTTTATTGTTGAAAAGGCATGCTCCTGAAGATGTAAGGAACTTTTCTATAAGGCGACCTCGGGCATCCGTGCGAGAAGAGCCCCAAAGAGTGTTGTGAGCATTAAGGTCGCCTGTCAGGATGTATGGTTCGGGCAGCTGGTCAACCAGCGCCTCGAAGTCAGAACTCAAAAGTGTAACATCAGGAGGAATGTATATGGAGCATACCGTTATCAACCTATTAAATATTATTAAGCGTATTGCTACAGCCTCAAGGACGGTGTTCAAGGTGACAGGGTGGCATGCTAAGGATTTGCGGGCGATTATGGCCACACCGCCAGAAGAGTGTGTGCAGCCAACCCTGTCCTTTCTGAAGACCATGTAACTATTCAAGAAATTTGTGTGTTTAGAATTCAAATGTGTTTCCTGAACACACATTACACTTGGCTGATTAGCATGCAGTATTTCGTATACATCGTCAAGATTTTTAAGAAGGCCTCTACAGTTCCATTGAATTATGTTTTCTCTTCCCATTATTTAGTGTGAGAGCTACTGGAGTGTGTGTGTTTATGTGTCGTCTTTCGGGGCTGTGACTCTCGCCTTTTTTGGCTTGTCGGGAGGCTTTGGCGTCGGGACGCGTTCCTTGCGGTGCACCGCCGGCAAGAACGCCCCGACATCCATCTCGTCGTCGGATGTCCGAGGGGTGGCCGACGGACCGGGCCCCCCGGACTTGGCCCCCCCTCGGGAGCCCTTCGTTTGAGCCGCCACCGCCGAGGGCGTCCGGGGCGCCAGAGGTGGCACGGGCGGTGCGGTGGCAGTGGGAGCCGGTGCGGGGCCCGTGGTGTCCATCACCTCAGTACCCTCCAACGCACTGGAGGGTTGGGAGACAGAGGTGGGAGCGGCACCGGTCCCGACGGAAGATGTTGCCACCACAACCGCTGCTGCCTCAGCAAGCGGCGTGGTGGCGGGTTGGGATGCCAGAGGCAACCCAGGGGGGGGCGGAGGAGGGACCAGGTCAGACTCGCTGAACTGGGTCCCTGTGGAAACCAGACGCCGCTCCGCCCCCCGGCGAGCTGCGTCGGCGTACCTCCCCAGAGGGAAAGAGGCAACCCTCTTCCGCGCCTCTGGGTAGGTGATGTTCTCTGTCACTTTCACGTTGATTATTTTCTTTTCAAGATGAAATATCTCGCACTTCCTGGAGTAGGCCGCATGTGGGCCCCTGCAGTTTGCGCAAGTGAGGTTATCAGAATTGCAATTGTCGGTGGGGTGGTCCTGCGCTGCACATTTCGCACAGGTTGTTTTGCCGCGGCAAGAGGTTGTGCTGTGCCCGAACCGCTGGCACTTAAAGCAGCGGCGCGGGTTCGGTATGTACGGGCGAATAGAGCATCGGATGTAGCCTGCATTTATGTACTGCGGAAGTGTCGATCGGTCGAAGGTCAGGATAATGTGCTTGGTGGGGATTATCTTATCGTCCCTGCGCATCGTGATGCGGCGCACGGCTGTGACGCCCTGGTCCTTTAACCCTTCAAGAAGGTCAGCATCTGTTTCCGTCAGGAGATCTGTCTCAGAAATCACACCCTGGCAGCTGTTTAGGCTCCTGTGGGGCGTGACCCTGATGTCCAGATCATGGATGCGAGTTTGGGCAAGAAGTGTGCGGGATTGTTTTTCAGTGTTGAGATCGACAAGGATTTCTCCTGTCCTGAGCTTTTTGGCCTCATACTTTTCACCTAATGTGCTTTGCAGAAATTTCGAGACAAGGAATACCGACAGTGAAGCGACGGGTCTCGTTGGGTCAGCTGATTCGATGACAAGAAAACGAGAATAGTTATCCCCGTTTGTTGAAGAGACAGTTGCTGACAGAGGTGGGAATGAAACTTCGGTGCGGCCCCTTTTCGGGGGCCGATCACGTCTGGGGGGGGGTTTAGAAAATGCCATATATCATAGTATAGAAGCAGGGGACGGGGGTACTTTCTTCCACAACCTTACCCTGATAGCTGAGGAGGTCCCGGAGCTCCCTGTCTGGTAAACAGACAGGGAGCCCATCCGCCGGAGCTTGACCTGGGCTCCGACGGCCACCGTTCGTGGTTTCTAACCCTTCACCTATAAACACATTGCCACGGTTGGATCCAGCGTATGTTTGGGGGCTCGGGGTCCGCGGTATCGCCAGTACCGTCACCAAGATTGCTCAAGGTGCCCCGTGCGGGGTCGCGTTAGTACAGAACCAGTTGGCGGCAACGTCACTGGTTTCTGCTAAAATGTCCAGCACTTCTGCGGCTAACATGTCCAGCACTTCTGTTTATTTATTAAAGACGATAGTCTTTCTTGGGCTACACAAACCTAGAAAATTTGGTCTGTCTGTATGTCTGTCTCTCTGTCCGTCTGTCGATCTGTGACTCGATTCAGCCAACCGGCCATAGTGAAATCGATATTGCGCAATAGTCTTACATACTCACAGCCCCATGTAAACGTCTAAGCCCGGTTTGTATGTTCATACTTGTCGACTTTGTTGAACAAGAACAATACATTAAGCAAACATAAGACAGGAAATTAGTACCCAAGCGATATTTACAGTGTTCCTTTATTAAAAAATACATGAATGCTTGGTTTTTCGACAGCAAATGATATTGTACATCTACTGCAGAAAACCGCCGCCTCCTGGCGGCATATGAAAATTACGCGGCAATAGCCACGAAAGGTTCCACTAGCTAGGTTCGACGTCCTGCTTGGAACGCACGTGGAGCACGGCCACGCGGCTCTATAAACCAATAATATTCTACATCTGCTGCCGAAAACCACCGCCTCCTGGCGGCGTATGCAAATTACGCGGCAATAGCCACGAAAGGTTCCACTAAATAGGTTCCACGTCCTGCTTGGAACGCACGTGGAGCACGGCCACGCGGCTCTATAAGCCTTCTAGTCGGCCGCCTCCATTCACGCGCGTCTCCACCGTACTGCAGCGCTGGCATCGAGGAACCCAGCCTGTAGCTGTGAAACGCGGTAAATTCAAACCACCTCGCGGAAACCTCTAGTGTGTTTACCTTGGAATGAGCGCGACGGTACAGGAACAGCATGAGAGGTGAGCGTAAAGCAAAGGGGGGCATTTCCTTCGCAAATGTCTACAAAGGCTACCGTTTTTTGACGACATTTGCAACGAAAGGAGCAGATACGCGGCCAATTTTTACAGATAGAAATATGGCAATTTTGAGAATGTCTTGCAAGATATTATGAATTTTGTGCGTCGCGTTCATAGAAGAACATGTAAACTATGGCAACGTGCTCGACGCACCATCTGTACTGGTTCTCGCAAGCTGCATTTCCTCCTCGCCAGACAGTGACATTAACACGCCGCCCACCCGCGCTGTCCCAGCCCAGCGGATTCCCCTCCTCAAATACTTCTTTCTTCGTGCTTTGCTGTAATCGGGTTTTAGAATTAGCCCCCATTTTAATTTAGCCGTACATTAGCAACATTCCATCTGTGTATTGTTGGGAAAATAAATAAAACAAAGGTTTCGGCTCCTCGGCTCTGTTTATTTGCAGAATGGCATTTTCCCAACACCAACAAAAAATCAGCGGTGGCTTAGCTCGGCTGTGCCAGGGTACACGAAGCGTGAACTAGCGTTCAGCTCGTTATTCTTAGCTTTCCTGGTAGTCTAGGATCAGGTTTAATATCATGCTTACGGCTGCTTCAATGACACATAAATGGCACACATCTATAGGATTAGGTTGATTACCATGCCTACGGCTGCTTCAAGGACACATACATGGCATACATGTATATTTATCTAGCTGCTCCGGCGTCACCATTCGCACCAGAGCTAAGCTGGTTCCACCGCGCACGACGGTGTTGCTGCGACACACGAGCCATCGGTTCCAAACCCGGCCACCCCACGCAGGATCATCAAGTGGACCGAGCCGCCACGTGCGGAACGGAGGTCGGCAAACGCGCCTATCATGTGGGGTGTGTGAGAGACGCCGGGTAGCGAGCAACGTTCTGTCTGCCGTGTGACGTCCCTGCTCCTCGCGCATGCCCAGCACGGCTACCTAGGAGCTACGCGATACTCCCCAACTCCGGTCAGTGTAGCTCACGCTAGAAAATTTCGCCCGTCCCTCGGCACAGAGTCGACAGTCGGCTACAGGTCTGGCCTCCGGACCAGCTGGCGAAGTAGTGGAGGTCTTCCGACACGAGCTCGCGTTACAAAAAGATTGGCCCTACGTGGCTGTGCCCTCGGAGTGTAAAACTTCACGTTGCCACACATTTTCTTAAACTGACAACCATGAAAGCCCTCTGTGGTTTTAAAAGGTCTGTTCGTATGTCGTCGGCTTCATTAGCAACATCGAGCCCTCGTTGGTCCCTTATCTAAACTTGTGGAAAAGAGGCCGTTATTGGTGGTTCGTTTTGACTCGTAGAAACAACCGCTGATGCCATCCGCGTCGGAACTGGCGCAGTGCAACTATGTTGTACTGGCATGTCTTTTTTTGCTTTGCTTCCTTAGTCTGTTCATGCGAATTGCTTCTATGACCTTCTTTTCCGCTACACGAAGCCTGAGTCCCTTTGTTTGCTGTATATTTTGTACTTAGGGGGAAATTACGTAGGCAACAAGTCACAGGTCACTAGTGTCACGGCTCTGCGTGGCTTGTGTGTACCTTGTCTGCTAACATGCCCTCCCACGCAGGTGTCGCGGGATATGTCGTCTTCTTTAAGTTCTGTATTTTGAAGCCACAGTTAAGTGAATCTATTGAAGCGGGTACAATAGCCGCTCAAACCTTCTGAATGATGCAGTGGGTATGTACCTAGTAAATACTAACCACTGCAACCTCTCCTGCGTTTATGAGATAGTGTTATTATAGAACAGCGTGTCGCCATCGGGACACTTTTCTGAATACCCGTGGTCAAATCCCTACAGATAATGCTTGTTGTAATTTAATCTTTGCAGCGCAGGACATTTCATTGCTCGGACAACGGCAACAAGAACATTTTTAAATCTTTCGACCTCAAATATAAAGAAGATTCCGTTTCACCTACTTTCCCCCTTGCCGGCCAAATACAGCCGCATAATTATGATCACAGGAAAGTGTATTCGAAGAATTATGTGACAAACTCCAAGGTGACCCATTTAAGTGGTTGGTATTATACTTGGACCGTTCTTGTCAGAAATTCCGCTACAATATGCCCCTTTATCGGAGATGCAGCATTCACGCATTCCCTTTCACTGGCCCTTGTCCGGCTAGTGGCCAAGTGAACGTTTAGACCTCTTAATAAAGGATTTTAAAAAGCTTACCATGCAGATCACGCCGACAAGCTTCACTTCAAACGCCGTTATTTGACACATGGCCCGAAATGAAAAATCTGTAAAAAACGGTAGAACCTCGCTTTAAGAAACCATCATTCTTGTCATAACAGTTGTGTACACACCCCTGAATCATACATGGCTAAACATTGTATTCGGCATCTATTGCGCTTGATTGGTTGAATCATGCATTGATTGCAGTGTGCCCCTTCTAAGTGGCCGCCTAATAACTCCTTCACCAGGAGGTTGTGAGGATGTAAGGTTGGGTGTGAACGCAAAGTCTGGCACTGGAATATGCACCCGAGTACTTCAGGCGTTATTTTATTTGGCTAGGATTTGTGTTTCCCGAAATATATCAACTACTGTTATTGTGCATATAGCGAAGCTGTTTACAGTAAGAATTCTGCAGATTTCTCGTGTGTGAACGAAAACTCCTCCGACGTAGCCTGTCCTTAAACGGCGATCATTCCATAGCCCCAGACCTTCATGTGAGTGCGTTTGTTTCTTTTTAGGATTTCTTTTGCTTGCGTGGTTACTTGACCTCGCAATGCACCTCAAAGGCTTATCCCTGCGCAACACGTGTCGGTAATGTCTGCGCTCGCGCTGCCTTTTCGGTGGAGTCATTTCAAGGACTTTATCGCCCACGTATACTTTTTTCCGCAGGTTTGGGCACGTCAAAGCGAAACGCGTATCTGTTTCTCCAGCGTTTCCTCAAGTGCAACTGTACTAGTGCATGCAACTCTACAAAACGTGAAAGAAATCAATAGGAATGTATTTACATACATTTCGTCCTTATTACGAATGACCAAGGCAAAGTATAGGTTTTACCTTGGTTGAAAATTCAATGTTATTTCAGCATCACTGGCCATCAGGTGTCGAAGAGTGCAAGAGCAGAGGTTTTTGACTTTTCTCGTAGTACAAAAATTGAAATTTTGAACAGTTTCTTAGGGTTACAACCATATGTGCGTTGTGTGGTATTAGTCCGCAGTGCTGAAGACACATGAAGCAGAATCTCGGCGCCTTACTTAACAACTTGAAAGCAAACTTAGGTCGGCTGTGCCCGCCATGGAAAAAAGAGAATATGAGAGCTACGTCATGGAGATGACACGGGCTTCCTGGATCGGAGAACACGTTAGTGTGCAGGTGATCATAGTTCAAATAAGCAAATGGAAGTGAACGTGGGATGTCACGTACTCCGGCGAAAGGACAACCACTAGACCACCAGTGTCATACAGTTGATACTGAGAGACGGGTGCAGAAGGGGAATGCCAATAAGACGGAGAAACGAAATAACAAATTTCAGTCGCACATTTGACTTGACCAGTGCAGGACGGGAGCGGTTGGACGTCGTTGGGTGAGACCTTTGTCCAGCACTGGAGTCAGGAGCTGTGGATGATGATGATGGGGATGTCTAGTTCCTCTGGATCCAGACGAAATAGCAAAAATCAGCGTGGCTTCAACCGTAAATCGCTTGTGTTACACGCTCATTAAAAATTTAAAGCCGTTCCACTGAACTTTAAAGCCGTACTTGGCTGTACTGCCATTATGCCCTCAGTGCTACCACCCCATACAATTCGAATTTCCCGCCTTTGCATGGCTCACGCGCCCCCTGCCTGAAACTGCACCAGCGAGAGTTCTGTTCTCTTTGTGCTTTTTTTCCCCGCACGTGCCGGCGTTGCATTGCCACATTTCGCGTGTACTATCGTAAAAACCAACCCAACGGTTGTGCTTAACTAAAGGAACGTGGTCGCTGCCGGTTAATTGCGTATATTTTTCCTCAAATGTACCTATATTTTTCTTTGTGCTAAACAACGGGAATATGTGTGACAACCGCCAGCGTTTCGCGAGTTTCGAATGCTTATGGCTATATAAACCGCTTGGATTTCGAATCCTCTGGGGCACGCCGCGAACAACAGCGGTACCCGCGATGCCACCTTAGTGTTCTATATACTTGGGTCGAGCTCGAGAGCTAGGACGACAAGGGGTGAAATTCCCGGCACTTAAAATTGTGCGCGTATTGGCTTGCGTTGCTGCATATACCTCCAAAGAAAGGGAGGCTTTGCCAACGTGGCAGCGAAACAGCGACTTCACTCGCCACTTTACTCCCATCATTTCACGCTCTCCCATTTCGCTCGTTCGGTGTTGACCGTAAATAACGTTTCCTTGATAAAAGTTTCTGCGTTCGCAAAGATCGCCATTAAAAGCGTTCGCAGAGCACACGTTTTTTTGTTTTTTTTGTCTGGTACTAACACCACAAGCGCAGATCCTTCACTTCAGCACTTGGAGCGTGTGAAACAGTTATGCGTTGTTTCAACAGCACAGCTGTTCAAACCTTTACTTTCGCCATGGGGCGTTACTAAAAAATACAAAAAAATCAGAAGTGGCTCAGCTCGGCTATGCCAGGATATACGTAGCGTGAGCTAAGGTTCAGCTGGTTATTTTTAGGTTTCCTGGTTGTCTATGATAAGCTGATTATGATGATTACAGCTGGTAAAACCATTTCCGATCTAATCCAGTCCAGTCCAATCCAATCCAGTCCAGTCGGGTCCCCTCCAGTCCAGTCATTGCTCCACGCGCATGCGTAGCACTGCTCTCCACGAGCCACGCGAAATCGCTATCAAGCGGCTCCGGCGCACAGTCAGACTTGGCTACTGCGCAACGGCGGCTCACAGCTGGGCAAGCGCCGGTGCCAGTGCGTCTGCCGCATCCAAGGCGTCCCTCCTATGGAATGCGCCGACCGGCGAAGGTGCAGACTCAATACTCTGCACACCCGTACTCCAATTGGATTGAATTTCTAATCCAATCCAATATCATTCAATTTATTTCAATCCAATTCAAAATAAATCGCATCCAAATCTAATCCAATACACTCCAATCCAATTCTCCTCGCCCTTGAAGGTCCACGCGAAACTGTTCAACCTCGGGCAGTGTGGCTTACGGCACAGAAATCGAGCAAACGTGAGCCTGTGGCTTGCGAGGAGTGGCCGGCACCTGCCGGCTCGACGTTCGAGAACACTATGATCGGCGCTAGGTAAGTGATCTCTCGCGTGATCTTCCACTCGATAGTGCACCTGCGCTCGCGCGTCAAGTGGGGAACACAGATGCCAAGTTTACGCTACAGACGCCGATTGCGCGAAGCCGGTTGCCGTCGATTCCAGCCGCTTGTAAGGCTGTACACTTTGGGGGAGATGTGAGATCCTGCAGAAAAAAAATGGTCTCGGCCTGCCAGTCATGAATAACTTCCAGCGGCAAGCTCGGGACCACATGTGAGGTGCAACTCCCCGGTCTCCGAAAAAAAAGTGACACCGACAGCTCTGCTCTTCCACTGCCTTCAACAACTAGCGTATGCTGCACCAATTTTTATTACAAAACCTATAAATTTCTGACGCAATACGTTTCGGAAAACAGGAAACAGGGAGCACAATCAGGGAGGTAGAATGCAAGAATTAAGGCAAGCCAGCCGTCTATTTTAGGAGAATTCAAATAATGCCTCCACATAACGGTTAACTGCGAAGGTCTTGCATGTACAGGTCAGCCGAACAGAACGCCGAATACATTTTGCGGTACTTCGCATAAAACGTTATGGTTATTAGGCATCAGCGTGTGTGAAATATTTATAAATGGTGTCATCGAGGGTAAAAAATACCATTTTTTCGGTGTTCTGATCGGGAAGTACCCACTACGCTTATGAAGAACCATCATTCCTGGACGTTCCGTAATTGCACTTCTCTTGCAAGGGTTGTATGTATGTGTCGCCTTTTCTCGTCTTGCAAAGCTGCAGTAATTGCTGCGATCTTTACTTAATCAAACGATATTTCAAGCATATTTGTAACACCAAATTAAAATATTTATTATACACGACGTACATATTGTAATTTCGATTGCTTGGCCTCATTCTGAAGGTTTCTAAATATGCCAATGTTAAAATATTTTTCTTTTTGCATGCCACTCCTAATTCCTTTTTCTTCAAATATTTTGCAACATTGCCATCTTTTCTGCTCCATCCCGACAAATAGTGGATCCGTGATTACTACACTGTGTTATTCGTCATGCTTTATATTACTTTTTATAAGCGCTTTCCAATGCATATTCACTTTCTATAGGGAACTCGATGATCAATCTGGTCATTTCAGTACTGCGCTATTGGCCAAACGGTGGGTAAGGTTTATGAAAAATGGAATTCGTGAGAACAAAAATCTGCACACGCTAGTATGCGCGAATCTAATGCCTCATGGGCTACGAACATAGCTTCGCTACAACAAGGCGCCCGAACCTGCAGCGACGCGTCTGTATCATAAAGCTAGCAGAGATTGATTGATTGATTGATTGATTGATTGATTGATTGATTGATTGATTGGTTGATTGATTAACTGATTGATTGGCTGATTGAATGACTGATTTAATGACTGAATATTTGATTGACTGTTGATTGATTGATTGATTGATTGATTGATTGATTGATTGATTGATTGATTGATTGATTGATTGATTGATTGATTGATTGATTGATTGATTGATTGATTGATTGATTGATTGATTGATTGATTGATTGATTGATTGATTGATTGATTGTAGGGTTTAACCCGCGACTCAGTGCAGACAATGAGGCGCGCCGTAGTGGAGGGCTCCGGAATAATTTAGACCACCTGGAGATCTTAAACGGCCCTGAAATCTCGTACACACGGGCGTTTTTTCCTTTTCGCCTCCATCAGAAAAGCGGCCGCCGCCGCCAATAATCGGACTCGCGACTTCATGTTTAGCAGCGCAACGCCTTAGCCACTGCGACACCGCGACGGGTGGCTCAGCCAACAGAGATACAGATATAAAGTCGACAGACATTAAGCCGAGATAAACCCAACATAGATACTTGCACCGACGTAGGCATGCACCGCTCTCCCACCCCCACGGTCTGCACCATTCACGCGGGGGCGAAACCGGGATACGGCAAACCTGACGAGACATCCGTCGCTGATTGCAGGCATTCCAACATGGAATGAACCGCCAATTCAATGCCGCAAATAGAAAAAATGGCAATAACGGAAACTAAATTGTGGCCCTTGTGTGTAACAGGTTGAGGAATATACACCTAATGCTCTGCTAAACCGCGCAAACCTGTGTACTTAGGCGATGAGGCCGCAATGTTCTCTCTACAGGGTGCGCGACACACGTGCGAGAAACGCCTTGCCACGGATATCTCGAGGCGGAGCATGATCTTTACGAGGGAGAACTAGATGCTCCAGCATTCATGTTAGTCGTTAAGTGTTTATATAATTTAGTTACTGGTGCTTTGATGTAGTGAGTACATAGTAGTTAACAATTAGAACTTGTATGTACAAAGTCCTATTTTTGTTGACCTTTAGAGTCGTCATAATAGCTGAATGCCAAAAAGTAATGGCACGTTTATTCCGCCATTTTAGCATTGTTGCACCAGCAGACAAAGCAGCATAATGGGTCCGGATCATTTTTTAGTCGTTCTTAAGTGCTCTTTCCCCCTCTCACTGCAACTCCCAAGAGAGGTGTTGCTACCACGCACGCACAGTCTAAAATACCAAAACCTATCCCTGTTGCCTCTTTACTTTACTTCCCGCCACTCCCGACCCAACTTTGTTTGAATAAACGTGCCACGGTTCGTCATCTATTAAAACCTTATTGTTCAAATTGTATTGGGTAACTTAAAGACAGCAGCAGTAAGGCATGTTCCTGCACCCGTGTCGGTTCAGCTAATCTATGTTAACACAGTTAATGGTGACCATGACGAGTGACATGCGACCAATGGAGCGAAGGTGTTCTCGCTAATCGCGTGTTTCCAGCCAGTTGCCGTGTTGTATGGTTTCGTGCATTGATGAATGATTCAAAGAACGATAGATAGTTTTCAAAACACCGTTACATTGTAATTTCGAACGAAGTTAGCATTCATTTTTATGCTGTGTAACCTTTTTTTCTTGGATAAGATACACCTCAGGTAAATGCACACTTGTGTTCGAGCGCATCTTTTTTCTTTACGTAAAATGTGCACCTAACCAACATAAAAGTCATCAGATAGTGATGAACGGTAAAAAAACTTTGACAGTTTAAGAGTTAACCTCACAAAAATTGCAAAAGTAGTAGAGTGAAAGGCGTATTTAGCAGAGAGGCCAATACTCTCCTGGCGTAATAAGTCCACCGTCGTCACAAACCACGGCAAAAAGTAGCATAGAAAAGTGGCTCAGATTTAACAGTTCTAAACATGGCAATGACGAGCGAAATTAAACTATCCACTTGGGGTTTCTTAAAGCTTGCCTTTGCATGACAATTCGCAGTTTACCGTCTAGCTGTTTAGCAGTTTACCGTATACCGTCATGCACGAACTGCGAGCAAGCAAAGCTAGAAAGAAGGAAACCACAGCTCGCTAAACGGTGGCTCAACGTCAAAGCGCGTGATTCGCTCGTTTTTCTACTCTTGAATAAAGTGTCGTATTGGAGCTTTTGCTCTGGGAAAGACGCAAAATTCAAATAAAGATAATAAATAAGGCGGGAGACATGTCAATCGATAAAGTAGTTGGCACAGATTCAATTTCCTCTTGTGTCGTCGCGATATAATTAGAAATGGTGTTAGGTGTAAGGCGCGTGGTCTACTTTTGCCCAAGAATGCATCAATCTTCTAACATGTAGGTGATTTCGCGCCGGGGCTCTGCTCTGGCTGGACACATGCATTCATCCACCAATATGGAGAAGTTCGTTTTCGCGGCAGTTTTATAGATTTTCCAGCCAGTTTGAGGTAGCCCTCTGGGCCAATTAGTAATAATTAGGCTTGCCAATGAGGTAAATATGCCATAACTGCTTTGCTGGGCGGCGCCTATGTTAGAGATGTTAGATATTAGATGTTATATATTAGATGTTAGATGTTATATTACATGTTAGGTGTTAGATAGGTATTAGATGTTAGATTTTAGATATTATGTTAGGTATTTAGCGGCGCTTATGGGCGGCGCTTTGTTTGCAATGCCACGTTCATCTCTTCATATCTGTTTATTCCACTTCTATAGCTTTGTTATCGCCCCGATTTTCATTCTTGATAGAGGCAGCAAGCGGACGCTAGAGAGCTTTTTCCGCAACGTTAGCTCGTTTTTTCACTAGGGGGCGCTCCCTGCGGTTCACGCTTACACTCTTAAACAAATCTGCAAGAAACTTACGAAGATTTCACACCATCACTCACTTCAGCAAAACATGCCTTAACAGCCGCATAATAATCTTACGGTTTAAATAAAACAACCAGAATCGTTGTCAGCCGAAATAAAGTCATGTCAAACACGAGAGGTGTGATACTCCAAATAAACGTGTTATTCGGAAGTCTTTACTGTACAACTAACGAAATATAGTGTACTATAAAGAAAATTTAGAGATCTAGAACAACCGCGCAAATAAATCTTGTCATGCTGATTTAGGACATACCGCACTCATGCAACCAAAATGTTTTGCTATTGCAAAAAACCTGTTCGTTCCGCACTTGAAGCACGCATTCATATGTTAGACCACAAGACCTCAGCGCTGTATTCGACAAAACAATCCTCTAATAAGGAATAAACCTCAATAGAAATACTCCACCTTGGTACGTCGGGCTGGTTGGGTTCCAAGAGCTTCGGCTTTCTCTTTATCTAGCAGTACAAAAGATTGCCTATAATAATGCAGTCGAGCTTTTGCGTGATACATTCACGTGATATTACTCAAAGAAAAGGAACAGCGGATTTTTTATACGTAAGCGAACACAGTTTTGTAAAAGAAGAAATAATGAAGGAAATACTTTGCGCAAGGACAGAATGAGAAAGCGCCAGGTCATAATTTTTAAGGATAAATATGGGCTGTATATCGTGACGACAGAACCACAGAACACTGCTGTGAGGGATATATGTAACTGCATACTTGGCTGATGATAAGCAAGAACATAGCACTTCTCGTGGTCGCTTTTTAGGTCCGTGCCGTGTTTTCCTACGCGCAAAAGAAGAGAAAGACGGAGTATGCTATAAGAGGGGAGGATAAAGACCAAAGAGCTGATCCTCCCTACACCACATATTTTGCTCTTAGGTTTGAAATGTCAGTCATTTTACGAAGTCATGTGTAAAAAATTTGCAGATTACCTTCCTAATACAGGATATTTTCGTTGCTGGGATAGAAAATATTATTAGGTGTTGCTTGTAGTAATATGTTGCACATTTTTAAATATATCGCTGTTTGGTTTACCTTGGTTTCGTTTCGTGTTTATATTCTTGTCAAATATAATATTCTTACCGTTCATCTACAACCACCAAATATCAGAGATGTACGCCTGAACCTACTACACTTTAGGTATGTTCCACTCAACGGAATCATTCTTTTAAAACGCAAAGATGTGAGCCTAAATGGACGCTCTAATGAGAATGTTTAGTGAGGTAAGGTAAACGTGATTGTGGGTGAACTTGCAGCCACGTCATCAGAAAGGAGGCGAGGCGCCTTATATTCTAGAATGAGAGTTGAGAGCTTCTAGCCGAGAAAGATTGCGTGTTATTCGGCTTTCAAATGTACAACTGTTTCATCAACAATACCTATTTGCGGGTGTATTGCTTGTTCCACAGCGTTCATCATTTTTTCAACCTAAACAGCATACCAAGCCTTACGGGAGGTGTTCCTGTGAAGACAAAATTGGCGGCATATCTGCTGCTTTCGTTGCAAATGTCGAGGAAAGACGATTGGCCAAGTAAATGCCCTCCTTCGCATTTCCACTCACCTCTCATGTTGTTTCTTTTGCGTCGCGCCCCCCCCCCCCAAGGTGAACACACTAATGTTTTTCTGAAGTTAATTAAAATTTACCGCGTTTCACTGCTCCAGCCGGGTTCCCGATGCCAGCACTGCCGTACGGCGGAGACGCGCGTGAATCGAGGTGCTCTACTTCAACGTTTATAGAACCGCGTTGCCCTAATCCCACTTGCGTTCCAAGCACAACGTGGAACCTATAAGTAGAACATTTCGTACTGTTGACGATTTATTTCTGAAAATTCCGCCAGAAGATATAGCGGCGCGGACGACGGAAGGCGACGGTGTCATTTTTATTTGGGGGGGGGGAAGCGGGCGTGAGTGGGTGTAGTATTTTATTTCGCGAACTTCAAGCATCTATGAATTTTTTACAACGGAACCCTGTAAATTTTCATTGTGTATTAACTTTTTGTCCTACATTTGCGTAATCTCTTGTTCTTGTTCAACAATGTTGAAAAGTATGCACATAAACCGGACTTAGATGTTTAGATTTGGTTTTCAGTATATAAGGCTTTGCGCATACTTCGTTTCACTTAGGCCGGGTGGCTGAATCCAGTCACAGACACAGACAGACAGACAGACAGACAGACAGACAGACAGACAGACAGACAGACCAAAATTTCTGGGTGTGAGTAGCCAAAGAAAGATTATCGTCTTTAATATAGGCACCGGTAAATGCGACACCGAACCTGCGGAGAGAGCCACATGGCACCAGCGACACCCAGAGCCGCCTCCGGCTGAAGCGCGCCACACTGGCTTGGTCATCACGCCCCAGCTAGCCAGTACGTTCGTGACGGGGGCGGGCTGCTTTCTCGCTGCACCCGATGTATCATATTAGTACCCCTTTCTTCTGTAAAATAAATTGCGGTATTCTGTATTAATTCAGTCACACAGTGGCAGAGAACAAAGACGTACTTTCTAGGTTCAACTCGCGTGTGCCGTGGAAATCCAAACGAATTGGTTTGACGAAAGGAAACGCATCCGCGGGATAGCTCACGCGTCTTCTGAGTGGCCCTCACATGTGTCTCATGATCTGCGTTTTTTGGTTTAAAAGAAACAGCACTTGTTTTGTTTTCGAGTCCCCTAAAGAGGACGTTTCGTTTGTAAATACGATACCATACGTTGCACGTTTTTTTCCGCGCGTTGGACGGTCCATGTAAAGGTGCTTGTCGAAGTATGTTTTTGACTTCAGGGCTACTGACCGAGGAACGTCTGCGTCACGTAGTGGTCTGATTTGAATATGGTACTTGGTGTCACGTGAACGGATGATGAGGTTGTCTTAACCAGCTCAGAGAGATGGACGCAGGAAAGCCGTTGACGAGCTTGACATTACACACATATAATGTACACTTGAAAACCCCTAACGCACAGCACTCAATAATTAAAATACACACAAACGATAAACACTAACATATCTAACTAACCATCCCAACATACAATTCAACTCTAACGCAAAAGTCCCTACAATAAGGTTATGCACAATTCGTCCGAATCAACTCGTTCAATCACACTCTAGGTGATCTCTCTAAACCACAACTCCCTAGCTGTGTCCTATGACTGCGTCCCTATTGGACTGGCCTACCCCGGTCGTCGGTGCTGACGTGTCGCACCCTTCGAGGTCGCTACTCCGAGGTAGCCGTCATCGTTTTGCTTCTTTGGGGCTGGCGTTCGATGTGCGCGGTCGCTCCTTGAACGGCGTGGGCTCCGCGCGTCCCGACTTCTTTCCTTGGTGGCTACCCCCTGGTAGCCGGTACCGCTGGAGGTCCTTGATGCCGGCGTTTGACGCGCGCCGCCATCCCTTAGGCGGCGTGCTTCCTCGGTGGCTACCTCCTGGTAGCCGCTGCCGCTAGGGGTCCAACGTATGCTTGGCAGGTACTACGACTTGCCTCACTTCCCTTCCCGAACTGAAAACACATCTGCGAAACGAGACTCCCTCCACCAGCAGAAACGCGTTCATTTTGCGGCTTCGGTTTCGTCTGACTTGCTCTCCTATTTTTTGGAAGCATTGTTTTAGCGGGGGATCTTTTTTCTGGTGGTCCCCTAATTCAATTGGTGTAACGGCCAACACCTGCGACAGTGGCATCGTGAGAGCAATCACCCTTTAGTGTACTTTACATTTGGCTCGTGTTTGTCCTACGGATATCATTCCCATCTTTTCATCACCTTCATTGTCACGTGAACCGAAGGTGGGTAGTCTTTACCAGCTCAGAGAGATGGACGCAGGAAAGCCGTTGACGTGTTTAACAAAGCACATAGCTAATGCACACTCAGAAAACCAGAAGAGGAATTCAATTAGGAATCAATAGTACATACCCACACACATCAATAAAATAGTACAGACATCAATAGAAATAGCAGGGGAGACCTACTAGTTCAGCTTGAAGAACGGAATAACCTAGGCATAATGAATACCTTCTTTAGTAAACGGGAGAGTCGGAAGTGGAAGTGGAAGAGCCCGAACGGGGAGCACAAAAATGAAATAGAGTTCATATTATGCGATAACCCTGGCGTCGTGCAGTATGTGGAAGTGCTCGGAAGGGTAAGGTGTAGTGACAACCGTATGGTAAGATCTCGAATTAGGCTAGATTTGAGGAGAGACCGCAACAAGCTACTACGAAAGAAGCCGATAAATGAGCTAACAGTAACACGTAAAGTAGAATAATTCAGGATAGCGTTGCAGAACCGATATTCCGCCCTTAATGAGGAAGCCGAGCTTACGACAAAGGAAGCGAGCGACAACCTTACACGCAATATCACGGAGTGTGCAGTAGAAGTCGCGGGCACTATAGCTAGACAGGATACTGGTAAACTTTCACAGGAGACGAAAGATCTAATCAGGAAGCGAAACCAAGAAAATCTCCACCGCAGCTGACAGAATCGAACTAGCCGAGCTCTCGAAGTTAATCAATAAGCGTAAGACAGCTGACATACGGAAGTATAATATAGAGAGGATCGAACACGCTGAAAGGAACGAAGGTAGCCTGAAAGCAGTGAAGAGACGTCTGGGCGTGGGGAAAAATCAGATGCATGCACTTCAGGATAAGCAAGGCAATGTCATCACAAATAGGGACAAAATAGTCACAGTGGCCGAGGAGTTTTATAGGGATCTGTGCAGTAGCCGGGACATACAGGATAATGCCGAACGAGACACTAGTTCAGAGGAGATAGACATGCCATCAGTAACGACCGAAGAAGTAAGGAAGGCTTTGAAAGAAATGAAAGGGGGCAAAGCACCTGGTGAGGATCAGATAACAGCAGACCTCTTGGAGGATGGCGGAGAAATTGTACTTGAAAAACTGGCAAACCTGTATACGCAATGCCTAATGACCGCAATGGAACCGGAATCTTGGAAGAACGCGAACATCATCCTAATCCATAAGAAAAGCGACATAAAGGAGTTGAAAATTTCCATGCCGATCAGCTTACTATCAGTCGTCTACAAGGTATTTACCAAGGTAATCGCTAACCTAATCTTTGCAACCTTATATTTCAGTCAACCTAAAGAACAAGCAGTGTTCCGTAAAGGTTATTCAACAATAGACCATATTCACACGATCAATCAGGTGATAGAGAAGTGCGCTGAGTATACTGAACCCCTAAATATAGCCTTCATAGATTATGAGAAAGCATTTGACTCGGTCGAAACCCTAGCAGTCATTCAGGAATTACGGAACCAGGGGGTAGATGAGCATTATGTAAGAATACTACAGGATATCTACAATGGGTCTACAGCTACCATCATCCTCCATAGGGAGAGCAGTAAAATACCTATAAGGAAGGGTGTCAGACAAGCAGACACAATCTCTCCAATGTTATTCCCAGCATGCTTACAAGAAGTATTCAGAACGTTGGATTGGGAACAGGCGGGAGTAAGGGTTAATGGAGAATACCTCAGTAACCTCAGATTTGCTGATGACGTTGCCTTGCTAAGTAACTCGGGGGACGAATTGCAAAGCATGCTTTCTGCACTGGGCGAACAGAGTAGAACCGTGGGCCTGAAAATTAATATGCAGAAAACTAAAGTAATGATCAATAATCTCGGGACAGCACAGCAGTTTGAGATAGGCGGCGAGGCAGTGGAAGTGGTAAGCGAATATATCTACTTAGGCCAAGTTGTGACCCCAGATCCCAACCATGACGCAGAGATAATTAGAAGAATCAGAATGGGGTGGGGTGCATATGGCAGACATTCCCAGATAATGAATAGCAGCCTACCATTGTCGCTGAAGAAGAAAGTGTATGACAGCTGCATATTACCGGTACTCACCTACGGGGCAGAAACTTGGAGGCTGACTAAGAGGGTTCAACTTAAATTGAGAACGACTCAGCGGGCAATGGAGCGGAAAATGAGAGGTGTAACATTAAGCGATAAGAAGAGAGCGGAGTGGGTCAGGGCGCAAACTCGGGCTAAAGACATATTAGTAGAAATTAAGAAGAAGAAATGGACGTGGGCAGGGCATGTAATGTGAAGGCAAGATAACCGCTGCTCATTAAGGGTAACTGAGTGGATATCCAGAGAAGGCAAGCGTTGCAGGGGTCGGCAGAAAGTTAGATGGGCAGATGCGATCAAGAAGTTTGCGGGGATATATTGGTCACAGTTGGCACAGGCCCGAGGCAATTGGAGAATAATGGGAGAGGCCTTTGCCCTGCAGTGGGCGTAGATAGGCTGGTGATGATGATGATGATGATGATGAGTACACACCCAAGAAGAATCAAACGTAAAATTCAAAATACCAAAATACAATTCAAAGCAAACCCCAAAATTATGTATAGTACAGTTCTAAACTACTTCAAATACACTCATCAGTTACAATAACAATGTCCTAAGCCAACTCTCTACCAGAAATACTTTCTAGTTGTGTCCTACGACAAATCTCCGTAATAGACTGGCCTACCCCGCTGTCGTCGGCGCTGACGTGTCGCACCCGTTGCGTGGCCGCAACTCGGTGGTAGCCGTCCTCGTATCGCTAGGGCGCCAGCGTTCGATGCACGCGGTCACTCCTTGGACGGCGTGGGCTCCGCGCGTCCTCACTTGTTTCCTTTGTGGCTACCCCCTGGTAGCCGCTCCCGCTGGAGATCTTTGATGCCGGCGTTCGACGTACGCGGTCATCCCTTGGGCGGCGTGCTTCCTTGGTGGCTACCCCCTGGTAGCCGCTGCCGCTAGAGGTCCCAGGTAGGCTCGCAAGAACGTATTCTTTCGGCGCTGCCGAGACGAACGACGGCGGAGCGTGGACGTTGGCCGCTGGTGCCCGACCGATGCCGCTGGGGCCGCGAATACACATGTTCGTTGTGCCCCTAGGATGACGGTGCCGATGCGAAGTCCGCCAGCTCCCGCTCAGGCTCTGGTGGCATGGTCGATGGCAAGGCCGCGTCCCCTGGCTCGTTCCGTGAAGCTCGCGTGCTTCTGCCGCGTCCTGGCTTCTTGCCTCCCGGATTCTTTTTTCTGGGTGCTTGCTTCCTCTTCTATTTGTGCGCCCCGCTTTTGTCCTCTCTGGGCTCTCTTGTTGCGCACTCTCATAGGCTGCTTGCCTTTCCCATGTCCATATATTGCCATCAAACCACTGGTCTCCTCCGCGGCGTTCTCTGATTGGAAGACCAGTGCGCCGCCATATTTTACAATGATGCCTCTGCGTTTAGGCGCTGGCGTTCTGGAATTGGTGCGCTCTTGGCGCGTACTTCAAATGGCCGTTGTTTTGTTCTTTTTTTTTCTTTTTCGGGGGGTTTTGATGCCTGCCCTCTCCTGGGGTGCCCTGAAACATGACACTTGGCATAGGCAAGTTTCAAATTAACACTGTTTTCTGGGTATGCGAAGTGTTGACGTTGACGAATTGAACGAACCATGGAATACGACGTCATGACAGCTAAAAATCCAATGATGATTTTGTATTCATGACTTCGATTACAACAACCGGAATACTGTATGGGTGTGTATCAGCCACAGCGTCTCCTATTGTTTTCATGTCTCCTTGCTTGCTTCTGCAGGAGCACCGCACGGCCACTATCATCCTCTCCAGACTTACCGATGGACAAAAGTACATAGCTTTGTGCCTATGCCATCCGCTCCTCCAATAAACAATAGGGCCTTCTTGGTGCGACCCACCACGCGAGCTGTATAGAAAGACGCTGTGGAAAAAACACAACTTCTTCGCGAGGAGTTTATCAAAGAACTTTCATTCGGACGAGGAGTAGGAGAAAGGAGGGCGGCAGGAGCGAGGAGTAAGGTACTCAATAAGGGTATTGTGGTTATCTTACAATATTCATATTTAACGATATTCTTCGCTCAAACAGACAGCTCTGGCGTGGGAACTCTATTAAAAATAATTGTTCGAATATGTTGACTTTAATTTGAAGTTAATCCTTTAATCTAAACAAAAACAAATAGTTGGAAAGTGAACATTTGTTTTTCCGTCTTGCATATTTCGAAATTTTGTTGAAGCCGAAATTATCTGTATTTTTCTTACCCCTTCAGTGGAATTGACAATAGTCTTCCATATTTTGTTTTGCAAGGAAAGCCAATGATATAATATGACATTTACTAGCTGAACATGCATTTAGGAACACCAGCGCCTAAATACTGCACCGTACATGTGGTTGTCTGTATTAAATAAGGTGGCTGCCGCGCGAATTATTATGCCTATACACAATAGAGTAGAACCGCTGGGCGATAAACTGCCCTGTGATAACTGCGTTTGTGCGTCCCCGTCGTTAAGAAATATACAGCGCACTTCTTAGTATTTACAGCCTCTTAACTAACCATTTAACCACCTGACCCAATTTCTCAGCAGCGCGTAATCCCTTCGCTTTCTGTGCTTTTGAAGTGCTGTGACAAATACAGTAACTATGGCTTCGTACCGCAAAACAGGAAGAATCTGCAACGAAATGCAAAGCCTGCAAAGCAATTTTCACAGTGTGCTGGCTTGCGGTTGGGCAGGAAGGCGACATGATTCCATTAGCGCCGTCTTGTTTGGGGTCTTCGACCTTCTACAACGTTTCTTCATGACATCGTTGCAGTATTTTGTAGATATGCGCCTTGACGTATACCGAGGGTTGTGCTTGCTTTTCTAGTACTTAATCCAAACTATTGAATCAATGTTTCCTGAACTGTGTTGCGTGGCATTCCTCCTATACATCTTATTAACTCCTTTCCAAATTCACTTTTTAAGGAAACCTCAAAAACCCATCGAATCATTTCAGTTCTACCTCGTTGTCTGAGATTACCAGGGTACAAATACACAAAGAACCAAAACCTCATCTAATTAGAGTATCTTGATCGTTTGGTATGCTACTAGTTTGGCGACAGAGTAACTTTATTATAGACGACATCGTGTCTAAGCGACTTTGGCGTGGCGCTTGGGATCAGGAAGGGGAATGTTTTGTCCTGGCGTCCGTATTACTGATGGACATAATGTCCCTATTAGTTTTCCCAGATCACGCATAGCTTGACATTCTATTTTATCATTTAAGCAGAGGACGACGACGGGCCCACTGCCTCCCCTCCCTGAACACCAGGAACACAGCCCCAAAAATAAAGGAGTATAGAACCACACTTGATGCCTGGTTTCCGCTCAGGAAGCGATCACACGGGTAGCTAGGTACAACTATATTACACAGACAAGTTTCCTGACGCGTAAACCATAATTGCCCATAGAAAGCTCACTAGTTAACAAGCGAGACGTGCGACCTGTCATTTCCTGACCGCTTCTACAATACAGCACTGTCGTCGCTCCCCTATTAAGAATGCGTAGGAATCTGCAAAATTAACCGGTCTTTGTTGTATACAATTTAATGCTGACAAATAAATGCAGTATTCCATAACACTTCGGTTGCCGTCATAGAGAAAATAATTTGATAGGAAGCTCTGGAAAATCCCGGCCGAATGCTTGCGTCACGTGAACGCCTATCTTTTGGTCCTTCCGGCCATTGCTGCAAGTTTTTAAATAATATTAAAAATTAGTATAAAAATATAATATTTTTAAAGTTTTGTCGCCTATTAGAATAAACAGTTTTATTAATGTAGCAAGTTGAATAGTTGTGAATTTACATTTTTGTAACTTCTTCATGCACGACATGAAAGAAAGTCTGGCCAACCCGCAAGCGGAAGCCGCCATTTGGCCCTTTCGTCAGCGTTTGCACGTGCGTTTCTCCAGCCTCGTGCAAACTTCTCTTGCGGAGAAAGAAACGCCTAGTGCTTTTTTCAAGGCCTCGGTTTTGCTCCCTGAACGAAAGGCAAAAGTTTTAACGCAAAGCTTTCTAGCGCTACAAGGCAACGGTTCTTTTCTGGCGTGCGAGACAACGCGGCGAACTCGGCGACGGGGGGGACGGGGGACGGCGGGAGGTCGAGGCTGGGGGTTTCGCTCACGGAGCACACTCTAGATGGCGCTGCGAATTTAATTTACCAAGCGTTCCCCGCGCGCCGGAGCAGCTCAGCTCGGCGGCCGTATCGCCACGACCATTCCATCGACTTTGTGGTCTGCTTAAGTGACGGTTGTTTTGGGCCTGTTTTGGAGCAGCTTCCCGTCCATCGCGCCGTTCTTTCGCACGGGTTCATTACTTGTTCGGCAACAGCTCCTAGGTAACCCGTACGGGTATTCGCAAACCATATCCCGTAGAGGACAAGGCCGACCACACCCTCCTAAACCGCGGCCCAGCATCGTGACGTCACTTCCACTGAAGCTGTAGCCAAAATGGCGGCGGCCGTTTGAAAGCATATTGTGCTGTGGCGTTTCAGGCTTTTCGGCACTGCGCTTGCTTTGGATCTCAGGATGCGTGCTTTGCAAATCCTACATGCACCGTTACGTATTGCCGAAATCATCGCTATGCCTTTGCGAGAGTTGGCTGCGCGTTTCCTTTTGGCGTGAGAGGCGCGCCGTGCTGGCGCAGTTAACAGAGAAACCGAATCTCAGTGATTTGCACGTTTTTTTATTTATTATTAATTTTTTTATTTAATTTTTATACATTTACCAAAAAAATATGGTCGCTCCGAGTTAAGGGTCTTAGTAACATGCCTGCATACCTATAAAGAAAAGCCTTTGCACTTCATGGGTGCACTACAGTGCTTCTGTAGAACCACAGCACGATAGCTAGGCCAAGTTTTAGCAGGCAGCTGCTCAACTAGCAATACCTGAGGCAGATGTACGGTGGGTGCTCATTTTTCAAATAATCTGGGCATTTGCAATAACCTAAATTCATTTATACATCTTCCCGACATATTAACTTGAACATTATGGCATAAAAATTGATCCTTGTAAAAAGTTGGGCTACATACTGTGTGGCGTGCTTGCCCTGCCAGGATCTTGCAACGGTCATTCTGAGTCCCTCTGTGCAGTTGTTCAAGCACAGTAGAAGTTCAAGCCGCACCTTCTTGCATCTATTGTCCCATGTAATGAATGTTTATCTTGCAGTACTTGTACTCAAATACAAACATGGGGTATAAAACACTCCCTTTTTTTAAGATGCTCTTGTGTGGGTGGGTGTTTTTTCTTTTTGTTTTATTATCGTACACGCTCTCTCCCTTGCCTGTCCTCTCTGTCTGCCAGTCCTCCCCTTACCCAACACCCACACCAGCAGACGTTCCGGAGTCCACCCCTAAGGGCAACAAACTACGCTGGTTGGTGGACTTTACTTTTCATATTCCGATCAATGAATAAATTCATTCATTCTTAACAGTGCACTGTCCGGATTAAAGCAAACCATGGAAACACACCTAAAGCAATTGCATGGTTACATATCACAAAGTTGCACGAATCTTGCTTTTAGGTCGATGCATGCAAAATATCAAGCAAAATGCTCACATCCGCAGAATTTCAGTAGATGTGATTTATTTAAAAAAATGACTTACCTTATAGATATTCTAAAATTGTGCCAATTTCACCTCTAAGATCCAAAGGAGTCATCCTAGTACGTTCAGGTTTTCATCAGGGTGGCAACTTGAGCTAATCCGTACGCCATCACAAGAAAACAGCGCGAACAGAGTAATACACAAGGGAAACAAAAACACGAACACTGCTCCCAACTGCAAGTTTATTTCCACAGTAGAAATGCCCGCATTATAAATCACTAAGAAAAGTTGAAAGCTATACAATGACAATAATAAGAGCATACAAAACATAAACGCCATCGTACCAAGTACTAGAGCGAGGCCACGACTGTCGACAAACATCACGTCAGAAACATCATAAGTGGGTCCCGTTGCCCTTGTGTGACCACACCCCTAAGAAATGCAGTTGCTCCTTCGTGACTACACTTCTAAGAAATCCAGTTACTTAGTGGAAGGCGAAATGAGCGCCGTGCACATGCACATTTTACTAACGTGCAGTCCCATAATACCTCAACTGAGTCTTGTGCAATTTGGTTGCCATGTCTGGAGATGACCAACCTCTGATGAAAGCATGGTGAGCACCCGAAGTTCCAGAAATGTATGCCCCCTAACTCTCTACAATATATGCCCATTAACTCTTTTGGACACGTAGCCGTTCTTTCTTAGCCTTTCACTTAGCCACCGGCCTGTCTGCCTGACATATCTTCTGCTGCACCATACGGGTGTAGAGCAGACCATGCCTCCATGCCTCCAGAGAAGAAACAAATCTCTTGCGCTGCTTTGTGACACATGTTAGCCTGTCTTTCGTACCTTGATGTACTCAACTCCATGTCCTCATAAGCTTCATTACTTAGAATGCAAGACGCTTCTGCCATGCTCAATCTCCGCCAGGAGGTTCAGGCCCGGCGCATGGCTGCACACGAGGTTGCAGGGGCTCCGGAAAGGATAGAAAAACACAGAGACAAGCTTTCATAGCGGATGTTTTGGAAGGAGTTTTTTTTGTGGACTGCGTCAATCTGGACACGAGTTCAAGGTGTGGGGTGCGCGTAAGAAATGTAACCATTTCTCAGGTTAGAAGCATACAGCCTGTCTCGGCCAGTGAGAAGGAGGAGGCGTTGGACGAAGCACCAGTGCGACCATTCCGTGGAAGAAATGACCGGTTGCAATGCTACCCATCTCTTTTTCAGTTTTGGAGTACGGGGATAGGGGGCCTTCCGTTACATTCACTGGTTACGCGGGTTTCACTCGTGGCGTTTTTTAACCAATAAATAGCGGGCATGCTCTACTGCTTCACAATTGCATTGTACGGCTTTTGTGCTTCCCTTCCGTTAGTTTCAACTTTCCTTAATTTGAACGAAGGTGGCATCCAATTGTAGTTCTTATTATTCGGATTTTACTGTATAAGCTGCAGAGAAACATAATACCAGAGTAGATATCAGAACACAGCGTTGATGGTGTTTTCTTCTCTCCCACACATAACCAATACCTCACCTTTATCACAAATCATCAACACTGACACATAACCTGAAAAAAATATGGAAAGAGGAACCGATAGGTCATTTTAAAATATTAGCTTATTAGCACTTGCAAGGAAGCAACAGCAATGGAAGGTCAGCGGAGCTCTGAAGCAGTCTTGAAATCTCGTGAGTAGAAGCTAAGTCACGTACCCAGAGTTTATATGGTTACCAAGCAAACAACTAGTTCTAGAGACAGGCTTCCACTGATCTCTGTGCGAAGTAATAAGAGGCATAGCTGTGTTTCAGTGTTTATAAGTTTGGTATATTCACTAATCCAATGTGTTAATAATGCATTCATTTGAGGATGGCCCTGCAACATCTCCCTTGGAAACAAAGGCCTCTGAAACAGCCAAAAGGAGTAGGGGAAAATATTATAATGACCAAGGTGCTGGCAGCGTTTTTTGTGTGGGTAAACTAGGCAGTGTTGGAGGTGCAGGTGACTTCATTTCTTTCTGTGCCCTTCTCCTCCTTAGTCTGGTCAGTGATTGGCTGGTTCCAGGAGAGTTTATGCATTTACTGGTGCTGTCAACTCTGCGGACTTACAGGACGCTGCTGAGGGAGTGGGTGCGCTGATCACTGCCATGCCCGCTGTTTCATACGAGAGGCTTGTTTCGAGGTGAAGTTGGAGATCGTTCAATGCTCCTCTTTTAGCTTCGTTTTTATCTTGCTCTTCCGGTCAACTTTAGGCGGATTGCAAATAGTATGCAAAGAACCTCCGGTTCTAAGTCAACAATAAACGCAGGCGGCAGAGAAAGTGTGCCCCAAGACCGGCCCGTCTATGGCCGCTTTCTGGCATGTCCGGCCAGCATCCAGGTTCTGGCAGCCACTGATCATGCGTTGAACGGCCAACATTCGGCAACCAGCGCTTCGGTATTTTTCCGTCCGCCCGTGTACGGACGCACAACGGCAGCTAACCGGCTGCCAGATATTCAATTCTCTTACGCTGCCAATGTTGAGAAAGAGAACGGCCGAAGTACGGCCTTAGGGTATCCGTTTTTTCTTCGGGAAGCGGTAATCGGCCGAAGCACGGCAAGCGACCGGCCACAGAATATGCGTATTCTTGCGGCAGTTGTTGTTCGAAAGGAGACCGGCCGGAGCGCGGATGCCGTGCATTCGTTGTTTCAATGGTGAACTGGGCGTCCGGCGATGGAATATTTATTTTCTTATGGCAACCAGTGTTATGAAGGATACCGGCCGACGTACGGCCCCAGAATATACGTTTTTCATTCGGTTAGCTGTCCTCGGCCGAATTACGGCAAGCGAATGGCCACAGAATATTTGGCAACCGGTGTTGAAGAGGAGATCGGCCTACGTAAGATATCAGGTTATACTTCATTTTTTCGGCAAATGGAATACAGCCGAACAACGGCACGCGCCTGGGCACAGAGAATTCATGCACATACGTATTTGGAAGGAGACAGACCGGTTTTTTCCTGGGGGGAGAAAACGCCGTTAGGGAGCCGAACGACGGGGATGCGTTTTTCATCCGCTCCGTGTTTCTACGTTTTAAATAAACGAACATCGTTTGTTAAACATTAATGAGTGTTCTCGGTGAACGGGCAAGGTGCAAGGACTCACTGGACATTCGCAAGGAACCTTTTAGGCCATCAAAATATCATTTATTGCCACAAGAAGACTGTGCCACACCGACGGGTGAGCTAAGCCTCACCAGTCATCGCCGTTACCACGACTCTGCCGCCGGCTTCCTCGAGGCATCAGCTCCAGGCTATTCGCCCCCTCAAGAAATGGGGAGCATTGGAGACATCGACCAGGCAGAGATGTCTTATCCGAGATGGAGATGGTTCACCAGAATAACTGCCCTTCAAGGGCGTCGAGCAAACGGCCACCACGCAGGAGCTAAACCGCCACCATGTCAAGGACTCCCCACCAAAGAAAGGCAAGTGCGAGCAAAAGCGCAAGTTATTCTGCTTGCAATTAAACTGTGACAAGCAATGTTGCACTATGTTGTTGGTGATAAACGTAGAAGAGACTCGCTCGGGATTGGTAGGATCAACTTCATTCCCTGCACTATGTTACTTCAGGGTTTTTTACGACTGCCTATTTAGAAAAACAATTATTTTCAATTTGCGATAACAACAGAGCCTTGTAACTGACGAAGCCTAGCTGGTACATTAGTTCCGATGTTTGAAGGTGAGCTTAGATACTCTTGGGTTATGACTCATTTGGTTAAACATAATCGCCAGCATCCTAGCAAACACGGATTTTGTCAGGATTGTCTTGCTCAACGCAGATTGTTGAGTTCACGCACAATTTGGCTCTTGCAATAGATAAGCTTAAAGTGGTTGATTGTATATTATTGGACTGCAAAAAAGCCAATGATGGTGTTTCATATCACCTTCTGCGTAGTACATTTCATCCTATGAACTGAATGAATCGGTTTTTGTATGGTTATTACTATTGGCCCTATAGCTATGTTCAAAAGTACTGTGTAGTTTACCGGACTATAGCGAATAAACGTGATTCCGTATACCTGCAGCTTTATTCGAATTTAATAACATCCTGGCGTGCTGATTCAGAAAAGTTTTTGGATGTTAAACAGTGTGTTTACGGCACATTAACAAGAAAACCTTCATTCCAATTGAATACCTATACCGTAAATTATGATGCTGTGACAACGGCCGAGGATTATAAATACCTAGGAGTTTATTTAGGGAGTGGTTAGAGGGTAAATAGGCAGGTTCACACCATAAAAGTTACGGCTGCATATGTTTCTAGCTTTCTGAGACTAAATTTCAGTGAACCTCCATCTAACTGAAAAGAACAACCGTATTTCACTCATGTGCGCTCAATCTTCGAGTATGCATGTGTTTTCGTGGATCCCTACACCAAAGAGCTGCTTGATACGCTAGAAAACATAGAGAATATGTCAGTGCGATTCGTATTAGGTAATTGGCACGCTGAACTTAGCATGAGAGAAAGTAAAAGTAAACTGAAATGGAAGGACGTGAAAGAACACAGACGAACCCACAGGTTGAACTTTTTTTCGTAATATCTATCATTCGAAAACTGGAGTAGAAGGGGAGAAGTGTGTCCAAGCGCCATTCTACATATCACAAAGTGGGACCGCTAGCTTAAAGCCAATTATTAACTTTCCTTTAAAGGTGACGCCTTGCGCGATTCATTTTATTTTACATCAATACTGCAGTGTAATTATCTTCCACGTATGATTGCATTAACTGTTTATATTGACGATTTTCAGAGCGCTTTGTAGAATTATTTTGTTATTTTGTCTCATATTTAATGCTTAGTGTTATGTATCTCCCTTCTGTAATGCAGGCAAGGGCAAGCTGGCATCAAATAAATAAATAAATAAATAAATAAATAAATAAATAAATAAATAAATAAATAAATAAATAAATCAACTTCCACAGGCGAAAGTTTGCCTACGACGGGTTGAGAACCGTGCGCATTCAACCTTGACCAATATAATATGTATTGCCCTATTCGTTGCAGTATGCAAGGTTTCCTGTAGGCATGCTACCATTGCTATGTTTTTGGTTTGAAACAAACTATGTAACTCTAATTTGGCGCCTTTCCTTGCGTGAACACAGAGGGATACAACTGCTATGACGTTAGAAGAAAATTAAGTTCTTTTGGACTATTAAGTGGTGCGGACGTATACTCATGAAAACAACATTAAAATAGATTGAAAATGAAAGTACCTGCTCGCTCCTTTTTAGGATCTGCCCTGCGCAAGATCATCAGAACAGTTGATCCAGTAGAAAATGTCTTTGCAAGAAAAATGAACAAAAACTGGACATACTTTTTTGTGAAGGAGTTATAATAAATGCTCCGGAGTGTTTTGTTGAGAACCAAAACGCTTCGTAAAGGCATTCACGCCGGTTTTATACACAGAAAAATTGGTCAAGCAACTGTTATAAAAATAGTTTATGTAGTCATAGCATGAAAGTGTTCCGGCATATTGCCCTAAAAAATTGGCTAAAAGCGGCGCAATTTATCTCTCTGAAATTCAACCCACTAAAGTATGCAATCTCCGCACCCCCCTCCTCTTACCCCGTTTATTACAGGTAAGCCGCCCCACAGAGTATATCAGGACCTGGGCAATACATCTATTCAAGCTCTACAAAAAACTGAATATTTTCTGTGTTCGGCAGTAAAAGAGGCACAGCAATTAAAGGAACGACAATTTGTGAGCACTGTTTAATAAATGAATTTTGCTGTCAACTGAGGCTGGTAAATAAGCAAGGCTGCGCTGAAAGCTTGACGGCTGGTGGTTGCGCGCGAGCTCATTTTGATGTGGCTTCATTGGACCCAAAATACTGGGTTTGTGCTGCTTCTGCACTGCGCGAATGAGTCATCTGCTTGTGCGACATGCAGTGACCGGCCTCGAGCCTCACTCTCAACAACGTCTCGACGCTACAGGCCGAAGAGGTAGCTATTGCGCTGGCAATAACGCAGACCCCAGCGGAAGTGATAGTCACAGATTCACAGTCAGCGTGTAGGAGCTACCTCCAAGGCCGCATCTCGTGCATCGCCATGAAGATCCTCGGCCAGAACCCTCCGAGGAAAAGGGTGTCGATTGTCTGGACACCAGCTCACGCTTCCCTCTGCGGTAATGTCTTTGCTCATGAGACTGCTCGAGGTCTGACCAACCGAGCGCCGCGAGAAAGTTGGCTTGAGACAGCGATCCCTGTAACGTCATACCAGGAGGTGACCCAATTCTACAGGCTCACCAGACTTATGCTACCCGCTGGCCACCCCTTCCTCAGCAAGGCAGAGGAGCGCTCCTGGCGTCTCCTCCAAACCAACACGTTCCCCCACCCGACCAAACTCCACTTATTCTGGCCAACAATATACTACCCACAGTGCCAATTCTGCAACGCGCCCTGCACCTTGTATCACATGGTGTGGGAGTGCCAGCTTAGCCCCTCACTTTCCCCGATATCTAATCCCTCGATTGAGCAGTGGGAGGAAGTGCTGGCCAGCTCTAGCCTCGAAGAGCAGCTTCGGCTGATCCACCGAGCTGAGGCGGCTGGACGCTCCAACGGGGTCCTGAACTGAGGAAACCGCCCGCTTGACTCGTCTCATTAAATAAAGTTTATTCTCTCTCTCAGTACAGTTAACGTACTGTGGCTGAACTCCAATGCCCGTAGCACGGCCGTACTTCCGGTAGCTTTAGTCCGTCTGGAGTCCGACGACCGCATCTCGGCTGTCCTCCGGCGGCCGTACTTCGGCCGTACACGGCTGGCTTTGGAATGGCCGGAGCCCTACGGCTGGAATCTGGCCGTAAGCCGGTCGACTAGCCGACGGACACTGGCCGTTGGACAGCCATGGGAGTACGGTCGTATACGGCCAAAAGGCCCACATTTGGACATGGGCCGAACTTGGTTGCCGGAAAACGGCCGGACAGAAAATCACCGGCCAAAGTACACCGGCCTGTTTTAGGCCGAACAGTCCTGTGCTGGCTGGGAACTCAAGCATTCAGCTGTTGGGTACAAACTCGTTCTACCCACACAAATAAATGAAGTCCTTGGTTTTCCTATCCTCAACCTGGGTTGACGTAATTGAATCTGTAAAGGACGACACATGAATACACAGAACCATTTCAATTGAGAGTGTATGGGCCTGAGAAAAGTGACAGAAAACGTTTGTATAGAGTTGACCATGCGGCTTGCACCCGAGGCATGCAATAAGATGAAACTTACAGCAGCCATAAAGACAAAATACAAGTTTGTTTTCTCCGAAAGATTCCGTGTTTTATAGTATCCCGAGCACTTGTCCAGATGCATACGATGGAGACATTAATCAATTCATTGAGACATTATTCAATTTGCATTAAAATTTTGATTTCTCCACTTAACCGTGTTTTTTCGTAGTCTGCAATGACATCACAGTAATCGACCGCTCTGCAGCCGATTGGAAAGCCTTGTTTCACGTAATTGAACCTATATGGTGCCACGATATCGTGGCAAGCCGTTTTCTGCCTCTGGTTTGTTCTTGACCGCGTTTGAACCTGTCTTGTTATTGTTCAGGGAGGAAATATTCGTTTCGTGAAACAGAGTGCTTGCTCGACAAATATGGTCACAGAAGACACTTTTACTTCCATCAATCGGACAGTGTCGTCTAAAACTACCCCAAAGCCCCGCAATCCTGTGCAGCTAAACCAAGCATAGTTCGCGCAGTAACAACAGCAGTACACATCGATACTTCTATGTTTAGTGTGCTTTCGTAACTTCCACTGTCGGTCACACCATTATTATTGCTTTAAAAAAATTGTGGCCTAAATTTAAGCGCAAATAGCCCATTGTGCTATAAGCGCAAATAACCCATTGTGCAAATAGCTCTGCCTAATTTGCCTTTGCTTTTGCCGGCCTCCGCCAATCGCAGAGCTGGCTGGTATGAAATCATAGGTTCTGTTACGAGAAATGAGCAAATGAGTCACATGGCCTTTCACTTTTTTTCTAATTATACAGCTTATTTGAGTGAAATTTACATTAAAAGTGGTGTGAGCATGATTTTAATGAGGCAGTCTTTTGAATGCACCAGCATATGCTGACGGACATGTAGAAGTGAAAAAGGCCATTAAATGCTCGTGTTCGTCTCTTGATTGCCTTTTTTACTGCGGCGGATCATACGTTTTCCAAGATAGCACGTTTTACCTTGTATTTTTATGTATCATCGAGGTTCTACTGTACGTGCTCACTTCACCAAAAATATTTGTTAAAGACAATATTGGTCTGCTCTTCCGGCCACGTTAATGTCTCTCGTCTGTTTCCATCCCAAGTCTTGCGCTCTGCCCTCCAGCTCAGCAATGCCATGGCTCCAAGAAGCCCACCAGCACACCTTTCAATCGTTAAATTAGTTTTATCGATTTCCAAAAAAGCGGGAGGAGCTCGCACAAAGATGGATGCGATCCGGCAGAGCAATTTCGCACACCAAGCTCAAATTTCGTGTATTAGTTGGGCAGAGTGGGCTCGCTAAGACAATATCAATAAAGAAGCGATGACCACCATTACCTGCCTTCCTCACTTAACACCCGTTTCTACCCTACAGTTAGAAGGTGGGCTTAGCGCCAGTGACGAAAGACATGCTTTCTTAAAATGAAGGTGTATTTGTCTGTGCTTGCCTTAAGGTTATATATATGTTCCTCCAATACAATACACGACCATCTACCTCTTGAAAACCCCCTTCTTGAAGACAAATATTACTGACTGCAAGCCCCTGGGCTGGCCCAGCCATGTTTTCAACAACTTCCGCCAAGTGCTAATTGCGACACATTTTCTGTCGACGCAAGTGCTTCAGGCAGCCTCGTCACCCCAGTAGTTGTGAACCCTGACATGCAGTTTTGGTAAACCCGCCATTACTATGCCACACAGAGGCTCCTGTCAACACTCGCTTAGCTAAAAGTTATTTCCGAAGATATGACCATTGTAGAGCGTTTTAGGCCATAATAATCACAACCTTTTGTGATTTTCCCAGACTCAATGCAAGCCGTCCAAGACCCTTGGAAAGTACCCATTCAAATTCCCATATTCGAAGCCACCTGCGCAAAGGGTCCAACACTTAGCTTCAAAAGGAAGATTTCTTGGGCCCCCCTCACCAGTTCACATTAAAGAGCATTCTCTTTTTATCTCTGCTTGGGCCCAGGGGACGTACACTCTTGGACAATGACGTGTGGATCGTGGCAACACGTATGCTGATATGATGTATCCACTACCTTTAGTTCTGGTTGACTCTGTGACGGAGTTCACCTTTGATAAATACCTTCGGTGTTCCGCCCGGGCACTTATCCCATTCTGTGGATCTAACCTCCCCGGTGGGTTCAGCTGCAGCGAGGAGGTGGCACTACGAAGAATTTGCGTCTGTGCCACACTTACGCCAGCTGTCACCCACTCCTGCCCCAGATCCACAGGGTTCATTCGGTCCTACACATTTTGCTCTACATCGGTACCGACCACAGACATTAACCATGTTCTGTGGACTTGCCGTGGTCTGCAGCATTACCAACAGCAAGCAGTGTTGAGTAGTGTGGGGCTAAATTAACACCAGCCACCTGACTCAGGCTCGAGCTGTGACCCTCCGTCCTTTGTAGTTGTCGTTGTTGTCCGCCGTCCACACCCTCACTGCGGTTGCCCGGCCAGGCACCGCTTATGATGCTTGTGGCCCTAGGGATTGGCCAACCACAGAATCCATCACGAGATAGCTTCGCGTTCAACCACCGTCTTCATCTTCTCGTAGGCGAACCCTGAGTATCACACTCCTACTGAGCATGCCCGGCCAGGCACCGCTGATGACGATTGTGGCAGGATGCCCCTAGCGATCGGCCAACCAAACAATATATCACGAGAGAGCTTCACGTTCAAGCACCGTCGTCATCTTCCTGTAGAGGAACACTGAGTAGTATGCGAGGCATTCCTCCTCTCCTCTCCAACACTCATCTCCTCTCCGGCATTCCTCCGCTCCTCTCTGAAGCTCCTCTCCTCTCTGTGATTTTGCAACGAATGGCAACAGCTGCGGCTCCACGCGCGATAATGCGAAGCAGATTAGGGTATGAGACGCCACGGTCGAAGCTTCATACTACACTGGGGGAGCCACTCTAGCTCCGCGGTATAAATGAAGCCCGCGCGCGCTCCGTTCCCCTCATTCTCCTCTCGGAATGCCGCGATCGAACTGAAATATAATGGGAACTTTAGTCGACCATATGGCTGCTTCGCATACTACTCAGGGTTCCCCTAAGGAAAGATGGTGAATTTTTTTTTGAACTGACTGCTCTTGCCCGCCTCTGGCTTGGATAGCTGATTGAATTAAACACCGTTGGAATTAATTTATGGCAATATCTTCAATGGCCAGAGGGTGTTACAGTAGGGAGTGGAAATTGCATTAACATGAGAAAAAACAAAAGTGAACAAATCATTGGGAAAAGTTGGGGACAAATCATACAGAACAGAGTTGAGAGCAACTGTAATTATAAGAAACAAAAGCAATGTTGAATACAATAGACAAATGTAATGAACAATTGGAGCAGGGAACGGTATGTGCCGATCCATCGCCAATGTACACGTGGGTATGTGCTACCGACCTGCACCAGACATCACCAGTGCCTGTCAGTGCGTCCTTTTTACGCTAGTACGCCCTTTGGCATAAATTAGATATATTCCAGTAGTCCCGGCTCCACATTGAAGTCGAGCAGTGTCCGGTATTGGGGACCGTGCGTCCAGCGGCGAAGGTCAGGTGGTCGTCCTGGTGGTACCCAAGGGCCCTCATGGGGCGAACCCTTGCTGTATCGAAGGGGCTTTTCAGAAGGGGCATGTTCCTAGGAGAACTTGCGTTTTCCATGAGGCCTCTATCGCCCGGGTGAAAGCTGCGCCCACGCGGATTCTCCGAAGCACCACATCCTCGCAAAGGGTTAAACCGCCAGGAAGGTCCAACCGACGCGCGGGAAGAAGGGCGCGCGTGGAGCGCCGAGAGACTGCTTGTAAATGATGAGGATGTCACTCTGTGACAATTGGAGCATGAGTAGTGGCCCAGTCACCCTCTGGGGATACAGGCCCAGTCCATCAAAGTGATCTCTGACTTGACCCCTTCGACGCTTTCTAAGCAAAACGAATTTGCAGGAACTACTGTAGTGCCCATAACGGGACTAGAGAGCGCGCCTTCCAACTCCTAGTCCTTCCTCTTCTCTCGTCCTCGCTCTCATCCCCCGAACCCCATTCACCCAGTGCAGGGTACCAAACCGGGCTCTACACCTGGTTAACCTCCCGGACCTTCCGTCCTGCCTTTATCTCTCTCTCTCTCTCTCTCTGGCTTGACTGTTTTTTGAACTGACTGCTCTTGCCCGCCTCTCCCTTGGACACCTGATAGAATTAAACAACATGGATATGTAATTATTTGAATACCTTCAATACCCAGTGGGTGTTACAGAAGGAGGTGGTCATTAGCATTAACATCACAATAAACGAAAGCGAACTAATCATTGGGACACAACAATAGAACCAATATTGGACAACGAGAAAATGCGAGTAGCATACACAAGAGAGTTGATAGCAAAAGTAAATATAAGAAACGAAAGCAATTTTCAATACAATGAACACATGTAATGTACAATTCGAGCATAGAACGGTATGTGCTGACGCATCGCCAATGTACGCGTGGGTATGTGCCAAGGTTCTGCAACAGTCATCATCAGTGCCCGTTGGTGCATCTAGCAAAGGAATCTCTGGCTTGACTGTTTTTTGAAGAGACTGCTCTTGCCCCGCTTGGAGAGCTGATTGCATCTAACACCATGGGACTTTATTTTTTGAATACCTTCAATGCCCAGAGGGTGATACAGAAGGGAGTGGTCATTGTCATTAAAATCAGAAAAAACAAAAGTAAACAAAATATTGGGAAAGAACAAAAAAAACAATAGTGGACAACAAGAAAATGCGAGTAGCATATAATACAGAGTTGAGAGCAAACGTAATTATAAGATACAAAAACAACTTTAAATCCAATAGACAAATGCAATAGACAATTGGGCCGGGAATGGTATGTGCCGATCTATCGCCAATCTCCGCATGGGTATGTGTGAAAGATCTGCAACGGTCATCATCACCGCCTGTCTTTGCATCTAGCGAAGTCATCTTTGGCTTGACTGTTTTTAGATGCACAACATCTCATGCTTAGGGCTGTGTCCCTACCTCCCTTCTCGTTGTCGTTGTTATCCGCCGTCCACACCCCCACTGCGCATGCCTGGCCAGGTACCGCTAGGATGCCTCTAGAGATTGGCGAACCAAAGAATTCATCACGAGATAGCTTCGCGTTCAACCACCATCGTCATCTTCCCGTGGGGGAAGCCTGGCCAGGCACCGCTAGGATGCCCCTAGAGATTGGCGAACCAAAGAATTCATCACGAGATAGCTTCGCGTTCAACCACCGTCGTCATCTTCCCGTGGGGGAACCACTGAACAATGAGGAGCAGAAGAAGACAAAGCTGGAAAAAGTAGGGCGTGTACGTTGCCCTCAGCCGTTGCACCAACGTCAACAACCTATAACTCACAAACGCTCACGGAGACTACCGATTTCACCACAGAGACGGCAACATCGACAGGAACATGATCAACGAGTTTCGGCACCTCGAGAATCAACGCCTACACATCATCACAAAACAGTACTTGCGTGCCTTTGCGACCGGTGTGGACCTGGACGCGGAATTCATTTTGGCGCTACTAAACACCAGATCACTCAACATAACGGCAACACAATAAAACCACATGGAACTCCCATGATGCTTCGCATCCTCATTAGGGTTCCCCTTGTGAAGATGGTGTAATTTTTTTAACTGACTGCTCTTGCCCTCCTCTCACTTGAACAGCTGATAGAATTCAACACCATTGGAATTTATTTATTTCAATACCTTCAATGCCCAGAGCGTGTTACAGAAGTGAGTGGTCATTGTCATTAACACAAGAAAAAACAAAAGTGAACAAATAATTGTGAAACAACCACAAAACCAATAGTGCTCAACAAAATGCGAGTAGCATACATAAGAGATGAGAGCAAATTTAATTATAAGAAAGAAAAGAAAATTTCAATTTAATGAACAAATCTAATGGACTATTGGAGCAGAGTACGGTATGTGCCGATCCATCGCCAGGGTACGCGTGGGTATGTTCAACGGACCTGCGACAGCCATCATCAGTGCCTGTCTGTGCATCTAGCAAAGAGATCTCTGGCTTGTCTGTTTTTTGAACTGACTGCTCTTGACCTCCTCTCGCTTGGACGGCTGATTTATTTAAACACCATTGGAATTTATTTAAATACGTTCAATGCCCAGAGATTGTTACAAAAGGGAGTGGTCATTGCCATTAACATAAGACAGACAGACCAAGAACTTTTTAGAAGGTCCTTAGGGTCTATCAAGGAAGTAGGAGTGGTTCCCTAGTCCAGGAATCCAAGTGATGACCGGGCGAGCGACGCCCTAGATGCCAGAAGTTGCTGGACGTCCAGGTGGCCGCTGGTGTTCAGGGCTGGGAGGGGGAGGAGGAAGGAAACGGTAGCAGGTCAGGGTTATGAGTACACTTTAATAAAATGTGCACGAGTGTGCCAGGCTTAGAAAAAAAGTGCATTGGGCGGGAAATTGAGTGGGAAACATCTGGTGTAAGCGAAATGAATGGAGGAAGGTATTCGTTTGGATGTGACGAAGAGTCGTTTCTTCTGATTTGGACAACTTAGAGTCAGGATGAGGAAATTTTTGTCTGCCGACTCAATGTAATGTCCTTAAACTTAACCAGGGTTGTGGACTCCGCTTGTTCTTCTGGGGCCTGGGAGGAGAGTGCGCAGGCTTGATGATGGGCAAAATTATTGCCCGTCAATCCACAGTGGGCGGGTGTCCAGACGACGGCGACGTTTCTTTGTCGCTGATGTTAATAGAGGAGGCGTAAAGCCGGTGGTGCCATGTCTGCCCGCCAAGAAGCTCCGACAGGCAGCTTGGGAGTCCGTCAAGATGACCGCGCTCTTGGTATGAGTAAGTGCGAGTGCGATCGCCAGTTCCTAAGCAATCTGTGTGGATGTCGTGGTAATTGAAGCACCGGTTATAAGGGCCGACTTGGTGGTGATGGTAGCAACCTCGTGCTGCCCAACTGGATACGAGCTAGCGTCTGTATACGCGACGTCCAGACGGTTCAAATAGATTTTCTCGTGGGCTTGACTCCGTACGTTTCTTCTGCCCGGGTAGAGATCAGGGTACATGTTCTTCGGTATTTGGTGAACCCTTACAGCAGATCTCCAAGCCTCGGGGAGGACAAGAAAAGCAGGAAGAGATCCTGGGTGCGCGAGTCTTAGGTGTTTGAGTAACCCAAGGCCCGCAGGTGTTTGAGTAAGCCAGACAAGTTGGCTGGCAAGGTGGCCTTCAATTAATTCTGAAACCGTATTACGAAGCCCCAGTTGTAGAAGCCGCTGAGTAGAGGTGTTCACAGGCAGGCCCAATGCCTGTTTGAATGCCTTTCGTATGAACTTGTCAAGGGCGTCCAAGTCTCCTTTTATGAGACAAGAGGTATGGAGCAGCGTAGCTAACTTTAGAAATCACAAGTGCTCGAATCAGTCTAATCATATCTTGTTCTTTCTGGCCCCGATGGCGGTTAGAGATGAGTCGGAGCATGTGCGGAACTTGAGTGAATGTCTTGGATAAGTTAGATAAGGTCAGATCGTTCCGCGTATTTGCTCGTATGGTGAGACCGGGAATTTTAATGAAGAGCTGGGTTTGATGTCGTGGCCGTCCAAATGTAAGGAGATGGGCTCAATAGTTATAGCAGGTGGGTGCTCGCACACAATTAATTATTCTGACTTTGTATGTTTCCTATAGAGTCTGTATCTGTCCATATAGTGATATCATCTGCATAAAAAGCATGATGTAACTTGGTGATGGCATCTAGTTGTTTGAGCAAGTCGATTAAGGCCAGATTGAACAGCAGTGGGGACAATGCGGAATCGTGCGGCATGCCTCGATCACAAAGCAATATAGGACCCGACTTGAGGTCGCCAACTTTCAGGATATCCTGCCGTTGGGTTAAATATCTGAAACGTAGGAGTAGACGCGATGGCCACATCCAGTCTGATTGAGCCCGGAGAGAATAGCTGAATGTAAAACGTTATCTAAGGCGCCTTTAAGATCAAGTGCTAGGACGGCCCTCGGAGAATGACGGATAGCCGGTGACAACACTTCTTCCTTCAAACGGAGGAGGATGTCGTGGGTACTGAGTTGTTTTCGAAACCCATACATGGTATTGGGGAATACGTCTCTGTCCTCCATAAATGGTTTAAGACGCCGCAGTATAAGCCATTCTACCAGCTTACCCACATAAGATGTGAGGGATATCGGGCGCAAGTTGTCCAGATGAGGTGCCTTGTTGTGCTTAGGTATGACACTTATCTCCGCGGTTTCCATTGGGGAGGAAGGCGACCAGATGATCAGTGGATATTAATGTGGTGAAGTAGATGATCAAGGGAGTTACCGTTCAAGTTTGCCGGAAGTCTATGTTACTTTGTCTGGCCCGGGATTGCGATTCTTGCATTCTGAGAGAGCTGATTCCAATCCGTAAATTTGAAAGTCCTTGTGAAGTAGGTCATTTGGCAGTCCTGTGTAAGGGGGCAGGGAAACGTTCTTGCTGATGTTGATGTATCGATCTGTTAAGGCTTGTAGAAGGGCTTTTTGGGAACCTTGAATCAAATGTAGGGCCCGAATCATGCTTCGTTGGGATTCACTCTTGCTAGTTAGGGGGTCGACGAGATGTCTAAGGAAGCGCCAAGTATTACGTGTGGTCAGGGTCTCTTGAAGACTATGGCAAAGTTGAAGCCAATTTTCTTTCGATTGTTGTTTAGCATATCCAGTGGCGTTTTGATTTATTGCGGAAATGTAATGGCGAAGTCGGCCATTGTGGCGTTGGCGTTCCCATCGCTTAGTGAGGCTTCGACGGCCTTCCCAATTGTGAAGGAGTTTTTGGTCGACGGTGCGTGTTTGATAGGACGTGGCGATGCTTTTGGTGTGTATCCGTACTGTTTGGACCAGGTCGTCAATCCAAGCGCTAAGGGGTTGAGTGGTGTCAATTGAGCGGGAGGATGTAGCCTTTCGAAAGGCGTCCCAATTAGTAATACGGGCCATACCTCTTTTGCCGTTGTAATGCCTATTCCAGATGGTGAGTTTAAAAATGCCGTAATCAGAGCCCAAATTTTCATGAGTTTAAGCCCAGATGACATCGAGATTCCAGGGTAAAAAAGATAAGTCGGGAGTTGTGTCCCTGGCAGTACTTGGGCGCGTACAGGTGGGAGAATCCGGGTGATTGAGCAAGATAAGCTGAAAATCTTCTGCGGCCTGGACCAGCAGGGCGGCTCTCTATTTTTGTAGTTGTAACCCCACTGCAAGTGGGCGGCTTTGAAGTCGCCCGCTATGATTAATGGTCTGCCATTGCCAAGGCGATTTGTATCTCCTATAGTGGTGGCAATATCAACTGTCTTTTGAGAAGGGCAAGTATATGCGTTCAGGATAACAAGGCTAGACTTAGTTTTAGTCGAAGGGAAGATGAGCTCGAAGAGAACTTGGTTGCATCCTCGTTGTGGGGTGACGTGGTAAATCGCTGAGATGGTTTTACGCCCTAGAGTAAGCGTAAGGAACGTATCAATGGAACCATACGGAGCGTAGCCAGGTAGTTTCACAGATTCATTAGCCTCCTGCAAGGCGACAACCGGCGGTTTTGGGTCAAGAGTGTTAATGAACTGATTAAAGGCACCTGCTTTTTTTTAAGACCGCGGCAGGTCCATTGAAGAATGGTCGTAATATTAGACTGGGTCCCGACCATCTGGAAGAGGTGCTGTGATGCAGTTGTCGGGGACGCTTCGGCTATGGGCTCTGATGGACCCTGTATAAGACCTCTCTTGACGCGTGGTCCCCAGTTCATGATAGTGATCGGTTGAATTACCTGTGGTGGTCATTTCCTGTCGGATGGAAGTGTGATCGGAACGTAGGGACCGGAATTCTTGCTGTAGAAACTGATTTTCTTGGCGGATGTTTTGGAGTTCTGGGGGTGATGGAAGTCAACCGACTAGCTTATTCAGAAAACATGTCTTCGATCTGAGATTGGCGACGCGGTTGTGTTTTCGTCACAGAGGGAGAGGGAGGGGCCTCTGTTGGGGCCGCATTCGGTTTCTTGCGTTTTTCATTGGGTGTTGCCTGTGTTTGTTCAAGTCAAACTAAGCCAGCCTTGAGTGATGCTATTAATGTGATTTGTTGCTCAAGTAGTTGGTGCAAATGTTTGCAATCCACTCAACAAGTGAGGTTTTGGGGTTAGGTTGGGGGTGTTGGAGGGGAAGTTTTGGGATGAGCTGTGGGAGAGACCCGTTGGGCCCAGCTTACTTGTTTGGGCTCGTTCTGTCCTTGTCGCCGGGTAGCCGACTTGCTTCGAGAGTAGTGGCGGTTATATTCGGCTGCATTGATTCGCGAGCTTGATCTTGATTGTCGCCTAATCTGGCTGCGACCGTCCATGGTGGGATCCCTGGAGCTTCTTCTCGCACCCTGCTTGGCGTTGCCGCCCGGTCCCTCTGCCCAAGGCTTGGGGTCTGGTCTCGAGTCGACTCCGTCCGGCGCTGTTGCTGCCGCTGCCTCTCCCTGATAACGTACGGCGTCAAGTATCGTTCTGGGCAACATTTGTCACCTGTGACGTGATCTCCCCTGCAGAGCGTGCACTTGGCTATGTAGGGGTGGTCTGCGGCCGGGTCTCGTAAACCGCACCCGTGGCAAGCTCGTGTTCCTGGCGGTGGGCAGGCAGTGCTACGGTGGCGCACTTAGTAGCATATCTCGCAGACGGCCACGCTCTTCTTGTGCAGGGTGCACCGATATTCCGCTCCATACAGCCACATGTATTTGGGCAGTTTGGGCTCCGAGAACGTTAAATGAACGGTGGTCGAGTCGTTTCCCATTCTTTTCGCCGTGTAGATTTCGAAGCCGTCCTGAAGTATATTCTCTTTGATCTTTAATATATTCAGTCGCTTTGACACACCTTGAATCACTCCCGTCAAGCATCGTCGGGCGATAGCCCGTGCAATTCCACAAGATGTTCTGCTCCTTCGGTCATGATCCTGCTGACTCGGAACAACTTCTCCGCCACTTCTTTAGCCCGAGTGCTGGCGGTCGCCGTGTTATGGTTCTGGTAGACCTGTTGTTTTAAGTTTGCTTGCCACCACTTTGTTGGTGGCCTGTAGCAGAGCCAGCGACAATTCAGATGGTGTGAGCTTGCCTACGTTGAGTCCGTTTCGCGGTCGGATAACTAATTTGTGATCGTCCAGGGGAAGAGGCACTGGTCTGAGTGCTCGCTTTGTCCTTGAGGGTCTTGGTTTCTATTCCTGGGCTGAGGAAGGCGGCGGCTACCGGTTGATCTCACTTAGCTGTCGTCGACCTCTTCGGCGCTGCGCCTTCGAGACGTTTATGATCCACTCGCCTGCCACCGGTGAATCCTGCTTTTCCTCGATGTCGTCGTGTTTGATTTGGTTGTCTTCTTCTTCTATGTATTCATTGTTGTTCCCTACGCACTCAGGGGCCGTCTCGTTTGCCCCAGGTGGGGCCTGACCGTCAGCCAGCGTTAGGCTCAGTCCACACGATGTGAAGAGTGCCTCTCAATTCGGGAAAGTTGCGCTTACCAGCGTAATTTTAGCGGCACCAGGTACCGTTCACATGGTGCTATTCGATGGCACTGCAGAAATTGCACTGACCACGCGTTTACACAACTATTCTTTGTCCAATGCTGAGCTGAAGAGAAGCGTGTCGGAGCTGGTGATCTTCTTCTTCCTCAATCGGCCTCTAAGGTTCTTCATCAGGTAGTCGGTGGCCACACCTGCACATGATATGAGAGATCTTGGCCTTCCGACCTGTCGCAGGCCCTCTGGACAGCCATGACTTGTTTGTGTGGATTGTTACTCGAGAGAGCGCCCGCCCATTAGTGCTCGGTGCTGTAGTTTGTGGGCGTACGTAAAGCAGGACATTGCCAGAGCATAAAACAAAAGTGAACAAAATATTGGGAAACAACAAAAAAACAATAGTGCACAACAAGCAAACGCGAGTAGCATACACAGGAGAGTTGACAGCAAATGTAATTGAAAGACACAAAAGCAATTTGCAATCCAACAGACAAATGTAATGCACAATTGGAGCAAGGAACAGTATGTGCCGATGCATCGCCAATCTATACGTGCGTATGTGCTGCGGAACTGCAACCTTCATCTCCAGTGCCCCTCTCTGCATCTACCAAATAGATCTCTGGATTGACTGTTTTTGAACTGACCGCTCTTGCCCGCCTCTGAATTAAACAGCGGATTGAATGAATCACTATGGAATTTATGTATTTCAATACCTTCAATGATCAAAGGGTGATACAGAAGGGAGTGGCTATTGGCATTACATCACAAAAACAAAAGTGAACAAATCATGTAGAAACAACAACAAAAACAATACTGGACAGCAAGAAAATGCGAGTAGCATACACAACAGAGTTGAGCGCAAATGTAATTATAAGAAACCAGCAATTTTCTATGTAATGGACAAATGTAATGTACAAATGGAGCAGGGAACGATATGTGCCGATGCATAGCTAGTCTATGCGTGGGTATGTGCTAGGGACCTGCAGCAGTCATAATCAGTGCCCGTCTGTGTATCTAGCAAACACATCTTTAGATTGAGTGTGTTCTGAACTAACTGTTCTGGCCCGCGTCTCGCTTTGACAGCTTACTGAAATAAACACCATTGCAATTTATTTTTTTCAATACCTTCAATGCTTAGAGAGTGTTACAGAAGGGAGTGGTCATTGTCATTAACATCAGAAGAACAAAAGTGAACAAACCATTGGGAGACAACCACAAGAAAACGCTAGTAGCATACACAAGAGAGTTGACAGCAAATGTAATGATAAGAAACAAAAGCAATTTCTAATGCAATGAACAAATGTAATAGACAAATGGAGTAGGAAAACGTATGTCCCAATCCGTCGCCAATCTATGCATGTGTATGTCCTACGGACTTGCAACAGTCAGCATAAGTGCCTGTCCGCGCATATAGCAAAGACACCTTTGGCTTGTCTGTTTTTAGATGCGGAGCATCTCATGCTCGGGGCTGTATCCCTTCCTCTCTTGTCGTTGTCGTTGTTATCCGCTGTCCTCACCCCCATTGCGCATGCGTGGCCAGGCACCGCTGACGATGATTGTGGCAGGATACTCCTAGGGATTGGCTAACCAAAGAATCCATACCGAGATAGCTTCGCCTTCAACCACCGTCAAATCCGCTTCTAACCTCTCTACTCAATAAACCAGTTAAACCACCACTACCACCGTCGTCATCTTCCTGTAGGGGAACCGCTAAAGAATAAGGATGAGAAGAAGACAAAGCTGTGAAGAGGAGGGCATGTACGTTTCTCTCAGCCGTTGCACTAACGTGAACGACCTTTACCTTACCAACGCTGATGAAGACTACCGACTCTACCACACAGACGACAACATCGACAAGAACATGATGAACGAGTTTCGGAGCCTCGAGAATCACCGCCTGCTCAACATCACTTAACAGTACTTGCGTTCCCTTGCGACCAGTGTGTACCCAGACGCGGAATTCATTATGGCGCTACTAAACACCAGATCACTCAAAAGAACGGCAACACAATGGAACCACACGGAACCCCCATGATGCGTCGCATCCTTATCAGGGTTCCCCTTGTGGAGATGGTGTAATTTTTTAGAATGACTGCTCTTGCCTGCCTTTCCCTTGAACAGCTGATAGAATTCAACACCATCGGAATTTTTTTATTTCAATACCTGCAATGACCATATGGTGTTACAGAAGGGAGTGGTCATTGTCATTACATCAGAAAAAACAAAAGTGAAGAAATTATTGGGAAACAACAACAAAAGCAATAGAGCGCACGAAAATGCGATTAGCATACACAAAAGAGTTGAGAGCAAATGTAATCATAAGAAAGAAAAGAAATTTACAATGCAATAGACAAAGTTAATGAACAAATGAAGCAGGGTGTGGTATGCGCTGATCCATCGCCAATGTACTCGTGGATATGGGCAACGGACCTGCCACAGTCATCATCAGTGCCTGTCTGTGCATCTAGCAAAGGGATCTCTGGCTTGTGTGTTTATTGAACTGACTGCTCTTGACCGCCTCTCGCTCGGAAAACTGATTTAATTAAACACCATTGGAATTTGTTTCAATACGTTGAATGCCCAGAGGGTGTTACAAAGGGAGTGGTCATTGTCATTAACATCACAAAAACAAAAGTGAACAAATTATTGAGAAACAACAACAAAAACAATAGTGGACAACACGAAAATACGAGTAGCATACACAACAGAGGTGAGAGCAAATGCAATTATAAGAAACAAAAGGAATTTGCAATGCAATAGAGAAATGTACAGTCGAATACGGATATATCGAACTCCAAGGGGATCGCGCAATTGTTGAATATATGAAAAATTCGATGTAAAAAATATGGGCTCTGAGTTCTCACCTAAGGCGGACGATCACTTACCGATCGTCGCATTCAAGAATGACAACTAATTCCGCACTCACGACGCAACAGGACGCTTTATTTCCATGAAAAAAAATCGCTGATCTCGGCCTGATTCTTCGTTCTGGAAATGAATTTAAAGACGCTGGTCTCGATCTTCTCGAGGCTGCACAACTAGAACATTCCAGCAGTACGCTGCGCTTTCGCACACCATGCACAACACGCACGCCAAAGAACAACAGCGGGCACGTACCACAAGAACTTTGAATGTACAATTCCAAGGCTCTCTGAACGGACTCCAACAAAGCGCTCGCGATGGTCATCTCCGAGAGAAACAGTGATCTCCGAAAGGTGCGGGACGACTCGCCAAACAGCTGTAACAGCTTTAAAATGCAAAAGGAGGAGGAGGCCACCAGCGCCTTCGTTTCCTCTTGGGGAAGAGAGATAGAAAGAGAGAAACCCAGAGAGAGAGAAGACAAAACTCGGTTTCGGCAAGCAGCAGAACGTACGCAGCCGCAAAAAAATGACGTGCGCATTCGGGGTATCCCTACCTCGCACTGTAACATTTTTCGAGCGTTCGGGCTTGTGTGCCTCGAGAGATTTAGCATACCGGGCTCCGTCCGGTAACGCTACGGCGGCCGGTAGCGGGGTCCGACTGGGCAAGCGCAAATTTGTTTCGATAGGGGGGGGGGGATTAGTTCCACAGCCCAGTCTTCGCCATGACCGCGACTTACTCCACATCCTTCCCAACCTCAATGTGGGGTGCAGCGACCGCCGAAGAGCACCTTGCAGCTCGCGCGGCGTTCGATATACCCAATGTCGGAAAAATGCGGTTCGATATAGACGTACGAATTCCTATACTTTTACACAGAATTTTCAAGGGGATAATTTATGAGTTCGATATAGACAATAATTCAATATACCTGTGTTCGATATATCCGTGTTCGACTGTAATTGACCATTTGAGCAAGGAACTGTTTTTGCCGATCCATTGCCAATCTACGCGTGGGTATGTGCTGCGGACATGCAACAGTAGCCACTGGCTTATCACCTTCAGGAAATACTTTTTTATTAATTCGCATTTTTGCCATGCGGCTTATGAAGAAAAGATAGGCATTAGGTAGAAGAAAGAGAAGGGGTACAAAAGCACAGGTAGTCAGAAAACTGATGGCCCGTAAGTCTAAAGGTAGGCATGGAGTCCGGCTCGTGTAAAGAGTTCATCAGCGACCTGCAGTAGCGGTCTTCGTGCACCCATCGGTTGCAGTCCCCCGGTTTATCCCACCGGAGACCAACCACACTTAGCGCACTGTACCGAGCTGTTCTGGTTGCTGTACACGTCCACAAGAGATGATTGACATCCGCTTTAGCCACCGGAGTTGGACACTTGGGACCGGTTCCTTGGTCTTCTGGGGCGGGTCTCCAGGTCCAGGTGACTGAAGGTGTGACAGCCACCCCAGCCCGTAGCCTCCTGACTCACACACTCACTCACTCACTCACTGACTCACTCACTCACTCTGCTATGAGCGAGAAATCTTCTAGTGTGCTTGGGGGTTCCGAAAGCCACGTCAAGCCGCCTTTTGCTGGCAGAAGTACGAGAGTTTCCTATTATGGTCCTGTGGCACAGACAAATAATTCGGCTCCTGTTCAGAATATTCACGCAACATGCTTACCACCCACTATCATATGCAATATTGATGTGAACTGGTTCGAGGATCTCTGCCATGCTGCAAGACTACCAGTCACTCCTTTCTGGATTTACATGATGGCCTGATGCCTGGCCTCCCTGGCTTCTTCCACAGCCTAACATCACTGCTAGAATACCAGGAGTCGACCAGAAGGCAAGTGTTCTTTTCCCGGCATTGGTCCAGTTACTGTTAATGCATATGTATAACGCGCACGCAGACAAGCTACATGTGTACACGGATGGATCTTGCAATAAACGTAGCTCAGCGTGCGCGTTCGCAGGGCCTGCATTATTTGTGAAGCAGATGTTCCGGTGGTCACACAGAACGTCCTCGACAACTGCTGAACTATGTGCCATTGTGGAGGCTGTCAGGTTTATTGCCACAAGTCTAGAAAGTGCTAGGTGGGTTGTCTGCTCAGACTCTAAGCCAGAACTTCTGCTCCTATCAAATGTATAGGCCAGAAACGGGTACCGAATAATGACCCTTACGATTGCGTAGACTTCCAATGGGTGCTCAACCACAGTGGCCTAAAGGCAGCAAGACAGCAGACTTACTCGCCAAACAGGGGCACGACGATGGCGATGAGCTCACCGTTCCTCTCCTCACTGATGATATAAGGAGCATCATTCGAAAACTAACTGAACAACGGTCTGCAGAGGCGTGGTTTGATGAAGACACGAACCAGTCATTGCTGTACGCAATAGACCCAGCCTTACAGTTCTGTTTGAATGTGCAGCGGTGATGAAATGTAGAAACACTGCTTCACCGTACGCGAGTCGGGGTGGCTTTTACACAGTCGGTTCTGTTTCGAATTCACTGTGGAAACTCAACATCCTCCGCATGCGAAGCAACTAAGGAAGAAGTTTCCCACGTGATGCTAGACTGCCCATTAAATTCACGGCAAAGACGTGAACGTTTCGACAAACTCCCATTAGATAACCATCATTTGGTGTGTTTAGCATCTTTACCAGGACTATGGCCTGATGTGAATCTTCAAAACAAGGTTGTTCGTGCCCTGAATGTGTTTTTTACATCAACAGGAATAGCGGCGAAGTATTAGTTGACATATTACATTTTTATTGTGACTCAGTGACAAACAACCCAGGAGGACATTTTACAGGCAACTTTTAGTACTCACGAAATTGTTGTGCACAGTGGAGTAGTATACCCGGGTCTAAAACCCTGTATTGGTGAAATGGAGTAGCTGGGTGCAGATTTGCTTCCAACCACTCCACTCAATAAACCAGTTAAACAACCACCACCCTGTCTCTGCGTCTAGCAAATAGATCTCTGGCTTGACCGTTTTCTGAACTGATTGCTCTTGCCCACCTCTCGCTTGGACAGCTGATTGAACTAAACAGCATTGAAATTTATTTATTTCAATACCTTCAATGATCAAAGGGTGTTACAGAAGGGAAGTGGTTCTTGGCATTAACATCAGAAAACACAAATGTGAGCAAATAATTGCGAAACAACAACAAAATCAATAGTGGACAACAAGAAATACGAGTAGCATACACAACAGGGTTGAGAGCAAATGTATTTATGAGAAATAAACGCAATTTTCAGTGCAATGAACAAATGTAATGGATAATTCGAGCAGGAAACGGTATGTGCCGATGCATCTCCAATCTACGCGTGGGTATGTGCTACGGACCTGCGACCGCCATCACCAGTGCCCATCTGTGCATCTAGCAAAAATATCTCTGGCTTGACTATTTTTTGAACTGAGTGCTTTTGCACGCCTCCCGCTTGGACAGCTGATTGAATTAAACACCATTGCAATTTTTTTATTTTAATACCTTCAATGTCGAGAGGGTGTTACAGAAGGGAGTGGTATTTGTCATTAGCATCGGAAAAAACAAAAGTCAAAAATCATTGGGAAACAATAACAACAAAAACTATAGTGGATAACAAGAAAACGCGAGCAGCATACACAAGAGTGTTGAGAGCAAATGTAATTATAAGAAACAAAACCAATGTTCAATTCAACGGACAAATGTAATTCACATATGGAGCAGGGAGCGGTATGTGCCGATCTATCGCCAATCCACTCTCGGGTATGTGCAACGGACCCCCAACAGTCATCATCAGTGCCGGTTTGTGCTCTAACATCTCGGCAACCTCCGCAAAGCAAGAATGGTACTTCCCTCCCCATCTAAATTTATGTCACGGAGACACGCTACATATATTAGACAGGCGCAGACATTGTCCCTCCCCTGTGATCTGTTCCTCCACTACATACAAAAGTCACCAGGCCGTCCGCACTGTCAGGTATGCGGTGGCTATCCGGACAATGAACATACATATTGGCGCTGTGTACGGGCGACCTCGTCTTCCACATTTCTTTCGACCAACCCCTTCCCCCCTGATATTCCCTACTCGTGGTCTAGCTGGGCCGCTCCCCCTGAAAACCTACGGGCAGCCCTGTGGTCCCTCTTGGCTGCCCACATTGAAACTCTTTGTGCACCTCCGCCAAGCCCACCACCGTCGGAGGACCGTGGAACACCCCCTTCCTCCGTGGACTGATAACTCCGCGGCTCGGACTTGAGCTGCCTAATAAAGTTTCATCTCTCTCTCTCTAGCAAGGAGATCTGCGGCTTGACTGTTTTTTTAAGAACTGCTATTACCTGCCTCTCGCTTGGACAGCTAATTAAAATAAACACCATTGGAAGTGGTAGAGGTGCGGTTTCAATGTCAACCAGCACGAATCCTGGATGTTCGAATCCGCAAGCTCCCAATCCCCACCACCAGCGTAGACCTTGCTGATCAACCCTCACCACCAAAGCCAAAGATTGTCTGTACTGGTTCCATCCGTCAGCGCGATCCCCATTCTTCAAACGACCAGGGTGATCATGATGCTGATGATTGGCTGTCGTCATACGAGCGGGTGAGTGTTGACAATGAGTGGGATGTCCTCGCAAAGTTAAGCAATGTCAAGTTCTACTTCACGCACTTATCTCCCACATGGTTTTTGAACAACGCACGTGGCTTCAAAACATGGGGCGATTTTAAGCCCGGCTTCTTCTATGCATTTGGTATGCGGCTTTACGCAGAATACGTGCAGAACAACGCCTCCGAGCAAGGGCTCTGACGCAGTTGGAAAATACATTAGCTACATCGAAGACGTTGTAGGTCTGTGCAGGCGCGTCGACGTGGTCATATCTGGAGCAGATAACATAATACATATTTTACAAGGTATCGATGATGACACGTTCAATATTTTGCTTACCAAGGAACCGAATACCGTGACGGAGTCCGTGAGCCTCTACCAAAGCTCTGCAGAGCTGCGCAGGAACGAGTCCTGGTCCGGCAATCTCTGGCGACCGATGAACTCTCCAGTTTGACTTTCACTTTCGAGCGCTTTTCACTTGAAACGAAGAGAAAGAATTTCTACATCGAGGAAGCAGCACGTCAACTAACGATTGTGCCGTTCTTTCAACAGCCACTCCAGCGGATGGAGGCACCCACTTCATGCCTTCCTCCGTCTCTTCAGCGAAGCATCCGGCAACAGGTCACCAAAGACCTTGCCAACTACTCGCCAAGCTGCTTTGCTCACTTTCCTCCGGTAGCTCCCTCACTTTCCCCCGGTAGCTACTGTTGCTCTTCCCCTGCCTTCCCCGGCTGCAGTAACCTATACCCTGACGTATGCTGAATGTGTGGCACAGCCCGGCCGACCATTTACCCAGTCGTTGGAACTAACCATACCTGCGACTGTGCCGTTCAGCTATCAACCAGTCCCCCAGTTTCAACGTCCAGTGCAAGTGGTCGCGCAGCAATCGAATTCGTGGCGCACGCCGGAAAATCGCCCTATATGCTACTCTTGTGGATACGCCCGACATGTTGCACGTTACTGCTCGCATTCAGCATCGCGTATCCTCGAGGCCTTCCCTAACGTCATTTTCGCCCGACCACCAGACGTTTACCAGTCGCCGATCGCGTTCTCCCCGGTGGCGCTCCCTGTCGCATATGTTTCGTCAGCGTGCTCCTCGGGAAGTGGCACACTAATTGCCACAGCTCCAGAGGCACGAACTGCGCATTTGGTGAAAATTCAAACTCTCGTGCCTACCCACAAAATTTTATCGATGTAGTTGTTGAAGGAATCCCTGCCCTCGCTCTAGTCGGCACTGGTGCAGCCATATCTGTTATAAATGCTAACCTCTGCCGCTTGCTGAAAAAATAAGTGCCCTTCCACTCTGTGAAGAAGGATGACATACAAAGCGGGACTCAGTCCATGGAGGGCACGAAACAAACCACTTTTATCGTAATTTGTGAACGAGCATACTTCCTAGCCAAATAGCTGAATGAACCTCTGAAGCATCCAAGCTTTGTTCTTGCAAATAAACAGTGCGCCGCCTGCGTCCCTCCCGCATCGTAAGCATCTTACTCTTTGTGTAAGGCCAGGGTGAGACTGTCGTCGCATCTCTCGTAAGATATATAACGAATGACGTCATTTTACGTTTCAGAAAACCGAACTGCGTGGCATGCCGTTTTTTACGCCCATATATCACGATGCGGCTTTTGCGTCGGTAGTAATAACATAGCCTAACACACAAACCCAATCCGCTCTACCACTAGGGACTCCGGACAGGTCCCATTGGGCCGTTTAATGTCCGCGTTTAAACCTCGCACTAGTACAACGAACACGACATCCATCAGTACGGGCACGAAGCGTATAGATGCATGTGCACGCCTCCCTCCTCCCTCGCACTATTGTCCCCTACAAACCTGAGCACGCATAAATCAGCAACGGGTCACGTGCGCGTGCTTATAAGTGACAGACGCGGTCAAAAATATCCCGTGAAAGCCCTCTGAAGAAGTGATATTGGCTTATGCCTGCGTTCCAAGCGGCCAAGTTGCTGTTCATCAGGGAGAGATTCGCCGCTACTCGACGATCTGAACTTGAAGCGTGAACAGCGGCGCCAGCCACTTTGCGTTGTGTTTGCGTCCATTCGCGCTTGTGTTTGGGCCAAAGCTTCAATGCTTGCTCTTCTTTCAAACGAACGGCAACATGCTGGCCGGTGGTGGTGCCGCACTGCGAGGTAGCAGCAGAGTAGCGCACGCCACGTGATCAGCGAACTAGTGCGTTCGCTTATCGTGCGAACCCTTCATGCGACGCAGCAGAAATGCGCTGCAACCGAGAAGACTGCAGCTCACGCTGCGAACAAATTTGCTTTTAGAGTGCAGTAAACCTGAGTGCATTGTGTACGCCCATACGTGCTTCTGTTTATTTTTCGCAATCATCTGACCACCGCAATACCGTCGTTAGCTGCCGACTGCACAACTTTGCAAAGGTTCATCAGTGGAGGAGAGGGGGAAAATAGTTGTGAAAGAGGTGTCAGCGGTGGTCAGGAGGAGCCCCATAGCGGCGCGTAATAAATCAACGACACCGGAAGGAAAGCGGGGGGGGGGGGGGGGTCAGACATATACCGCTTCACAGTAAAATGTAATGACGCCGCTTTCTGGACTTTCCCTTCGGACTGCAAGTGCAGCACACGTGTCCCCGATGGCAGCCTGTACTGCTTGAGCGAGTATTCAAGACACCTGCCACCACATTATTTTGTCGTCTTATCTTCGTGCTGCCATGATGTATATCATCTATGCCATTACGCTGTGATCGATTGTCCCCGGGCTGAACTAGAACTTTTCCCACAGTGTGATATCTCCCCAATTGATGCTTTTCTGGTGACACAAAAATCGTACTTTCCGAAGACGTCGATATTCCGCCGCGAAGTTCAGTGTTAGTGGCTGTTTCTTGCGATACCATGCCGGATGGCCCTCTTCAAGTTACGCCATCCGATCTTCTTGTTCCCCGAACGAATTTACCTCTACCGACCGCCATCCTTACCCTGCGAGCTGAACACCTCGATTTTAATAACTAACCTCACAGACAACCCTGTTTGTCCGCTTCACAGCGAGTCGATTGGCCAAACAGAACCTACATCCTGCATTCTCAGCTTCGATATTTGCGATGACCCGTCTACACTGCCGCTAACCACCGTGACGTCATCCCAACTCACCGACAAGCTTCTATCCGACGACGTGTTCACGAACTGTCGACGCCGATTAGGATTCTACAGAGAGCATGCAGCTACTGAACTTTTTGTAGGTATTCCGCTCTCCATGTGGCTGTCAGCAAGCTCCCTTGGGTAGAACGTCACCGGCAGCTTACTATATCGACACTGGGACGCACATACCTTTGAGGCATTCACTTTACCACTTGTCAGCGCCTGAAGGCCGGATTATTAATGAACACGTCGACGACATGCTGCAACGCGACGTCAATTGTCCGTCACAAATCCCCTGGCCGTCGCCAGTAGTTTTGGTTACGAAAATAGGTGGGTCGCTAAGCTTCTGTGTCGACTATCCACGCCTTAACAAGATTACCCGTAAAGGCGGTTATTCTATTGCCTCGAATTGATGACGCTCTCGATCCTGTACACGGTGCCGAATACTTTTCCTCCCCACATTTCCACTCCACCTACTTGAAGGTGCCGGTTGCTGAGTGTGACCGGCCCAAAATGGCATTTGGACCACCGATGGACTATATGAATTCAATGTAATGCTCTTTGGGCGATGCAACGCGCCAGTGACTTTTGAAAGAATTATAGAAAACATGTGCGGGATGAACTGGCGTATCTGTCTCTGCTACTTGGACGATGTCGTTGTGTTCTCTTCTGCCTTTGAAACACATCTTGGTCGTTCGCACCAACTACTGACCTGTCTCACTTCAGCTGGTCTACAACTCAATCTCAAGAAGCGTCGTTTTGGTCCATGTAAGCTAGCCATCCTGGGCCACGTTGTATTGAAAAAATGGCGTGTCAACCGATCCGGAAAAACTACGTGCCATTCCCAGCTTTCCAAGTCCAATTCAATGAAGACCCTCCGCATCTTCATAGGGGTATGGTGTTATTTCCAGCACTTCGTTTGATATTTCGGTTCCACCGTCCCCTCACTCACGTAGCTGTTGAATGGCGACAACGGTGTACTCGCGTGGTCTTCTGAGTATGACGAAGCCTTCATATCTCTGTGACGTCTACTAACCTCACCACCTATTATCCGCCAATACCATCCCAGCGCTCTTACTGGAGGGCACACGGACGCCAGTGGTGTTGGTATCGGTGCCGTGCTCGTTCAGCGCAAGCCCAACTGCGACAAACATGGCGTTGCGTATGCGAGTAGAACTCTCACCAATGCGGCCCGCAACTATACGGTTAGTAAAAAAGAAAGCGTGGAGATAATTTTGGCCCGTACAAAGTTTCGCACTTACCGTCACGACCGGCCCTTTCACGTTGTCCATTTTTGACGTTGTCGTTGACCGACCATCAAGCGCTCTGTTGGTTGTCATCCCTAAAAGATCCCACGGGACGACTGGCCCTTGGACCCTCCGCGTACCAGGAAAGGACATTCGCGTTTTTAGTCGGTCCGGAAGCAGGCATTCTGATCCCTACCCACTTGCACTCTCCTGTGCCTATTGATGCTTGTTGCATTAACGCAACGGATCCTTTATCGTCATCGCTGACCATCACAGACATGGGCTTTCAACAAAGGAAGGATCCATGGATTCATTAAATCGTTGGCCTATTGTCCACACCTTCAAAACTAGTTCCATCGAGATCCCTTCATCGCCAAGCTGAGCACTTCTTTATTCGAAACAACCTCCTCTGCCGCCGCAATTACATGTCTGGCGGTCGGAAGTGGTTGCTAGTGGTTTCACGTCGCTTAGGAAAAGAGGTGTGTTACTACCACTATGCGGATCCGCACACCGTTTATGCAGGAGTTCTGGAGACTTTTAACAGGCTGCACCAAAGTTATTTCTGGAGGGGAATGTACGCCTTTATGCGCAAGTACATTCGCACATTTCCTGAGGGTGAACAACACAAGACCGATGTTCCGAAGCCTGCTGCTACACCGCAGCCCTTGCCGTGCCCTCCTCGTCCATTCGAGCCAGTCGGTATCGACCTCTACGGCCCTTTACCACACACTCCTTCTGGCAATCGCTGGATCATCGTGCCTGTAGATCACCTCATCCTCCTTTCCTTTGCTCTGCGCCACGGTGCACCCCAGGAATTGCTTAGCGACGGGGGCGTGAATTACTCTCTGATGGTGTTCAATAGCTTCTCATGGAATGCAGGCTTGGACGTCGGACGCCGCTGCTTGGGCTGCGTTGCAGGCAGGAATGGCCCGACATCTATCTCGTTGTCAGATGTCGAAAGGGTTGCCGGCGGGCCGGGACCCCTAGTCTTGGACCGCCTCCGTGAAACCTTCGTTTGAGCCGCCACCGCCGAGGGCGTTGCGGGTGCCATAGGTGGCACGGAAGGTGTGGTGGCAGCATAGGTCGGCGTACTCACTCGTGAGTACACTCATTTGTACTCATTTGTACTCAAACTCACGAGTGAGTGCGATGATGAGTGATCACACACCCAGAAAAAAACAGTGAGTACGATGACGAGTGAGTACAGAGGTAAGTCCACTACTCATGAGTACAGTACTCATGAGTACACTACTCATGAGTATGAGTACTCATGAGTACAGTATTCATGAGTATGAGTACTCATGAGTTTGAGTACTAATGAATATGAGTACTCATGAGTACACAGTACTCATGGGTACACAGCACTCATGAGTACACAGCACTCGTGAGTACACAGCACTCATGAGTACAATACTCATTAATACTGTTTTTGCGAGTGCTTGCACTCTTGAGTATATGCACTCCTGAGTACAGTAGTGCAAACAGTAATGCAAACAAGAAAACGGACGACAAAAGCTGCCACCCGAAGACACACCGAAAAACGCAGTTTACGGCCACGGCTGCACCGACAACCCCCGAGCTCCCCTGAGCCCGACCCGGCCTGAGAACAAGAGGAGACGCCAGACGCAAGGCGAGTGCTTACGTTCCGTTTCGCTTTCTCACATGTACTTGCCTTCGCGCAGTAAGTCGCTCAACGACAGTGCACCGCGTCAGACGTTTTCTTCCTCTGTCCTGATTTATATGTAACCTGTGTTTTTCTAATCAATTAAACAATTTCTTTTTTCTACTTAGTCTTTCATTCGAGCTAAGACCTAGCTAACAGTGCAGATAAGTTGATTATTCGTGAGTAATACAAATTGAGTACTCATGAGTACAGACAGATTGAGTACTCATGAGTACAGAATGAGTAGTACTCATGAGTGAAAAATGAGTAGTAATCATGAGTAGTACTCATGAGCAGTAGTACTCATTGAGTACTCATGAGTACAGATTGAGTACGAATACTCGTGAGGACAAATGAGTTTGAGTACAAGTGAGTACGATTACAAATGAGTATTTGATGAGTGAGTGCGAGTGATTTTGTAAACAGACGAAGTTTTTGAATCTGAGTTTGATTGAGTACAGCGTGAATGAAAAAAATTGTGATTGAGTTTGAGTGAGTTCTTTCTGTTTTGCCGACCTATGGGTGGCAGTGGGATCCGATCTTGGGCCCCGGTGCCCATCCTCTCGGCACCCTCCAACGTACTGGAGCACCGGGAGGCAGAGCGGGAGCGGAATCGGTCCCGACAGAGACGGTTGGCACCACAACCGCTGCTGCCTCAGCAAGTGGCGTGGTGACGGGTTGTGCTGCCTGAAGTAGCCTAGCGGTGGGAAGGGGGAGGGACCAGGTCAGATTTGCTGAACTGGGTCCCTGTGGAACCCAGACGCCAACCCGCCCCCCGGCGAGCTGCGTCGGCGTACCTCTCCAGGGGGAAAGAGGAGAACCTCTTTGTCGCCTCTTTGAAAGTGATGTTCTCAGTGGCCTTGATGTTTGTTACCGTTTTTTCCATTTGAAATTTTTCACAATTGCGGGAGTACGACGGATGTGGCCCCCCACAGTTCACACAAGTGAGGGTGCTACATGTACAATTGTTGCTCGGATGACCTTGCGCCGATAGCATGCGCACTTGGGGGGAAACGCGGCTTCATTGGTCAAAAGTCCCAGCCACAACTCTTCCTTTCGATTTTGTGAACGAAATAGAAACATATCTTTCGCGAAATCCCCGAGGTTTCATAAACAGCTGGATATTTTGGACAAACGGCGTGGGCAGCATTGAGCGAAGAAAGTTTGTCGGGGCAGTTGTTTTTAACGGCGCCAGGCGAATTCCGAGCTTTCTTCCGGGCCGTGATGCAGAAAACACTTTGTTTCGCGGCCATGCTGCGTAATTTACTAAATTGAAACACTGCAGAACATGGTGCTTTTTAGTGAATAGTTCTTTTTTTACCTCGTGATTGTATTTGACAAGTTTCGGTGAAAAGAATGTTTTTAAGATTCGAAGTAAGGTGGAAACACACACGATTGGCCAAAACATCAACGAGACGCTATTTGCCAAGAATCAAAGAAATAGAAGCAGCCGCGAACTCACTGTGCTCCTTCGCCAGTAACCCAGATAGCTTTTGCCATTACTTTGCCTCTGCTGCTGCCTCCCGGAGAGAAGCGTCCTGTCTCTTTACAAGTGGCGGAGGTTGCGCTTGATCCCGAACTCTACTTAGTCCGGCTGTACCCCTGGAGCTTCGTTCCGGCCGCCTTTTGTCGGCGCGAACCCGTCCGATGGAGCGAGAAAGCGTGCCGAATGAACTACTTCTGCCTCGTCGCCATTCCTGGTGACCTGCCCCCAACGCGCCCCCCATCTTTCCGTGGCCTTCGAGGCGAAGATGTCGAGGACTGGCTGAAACAGTACAACAGGGTCAGTCAGTTTAACAAGGGGGACGATGTTTTCAAGCTTCAAAATGTCGGATTCCACCGGTTTCAAGTAGCCAAAACATGGTATTTAAATAACACGGAAAGGCTGACTGATTGCGCTACCTTCACCGAAGAGATTCGCAAGATTTCCGTCATTTCTTCCGCTTGTTCGGATGCAACAAACAAGAAACTTGAAACCGGCATGCAGAATCCCGATGTGGCGTACGGATACGTCGGAAGCAGACAAAGTCCAGCATGTCCTTAAGGGAATCCCTGAGTTTGCCTTCACTGCCCTAGAGCTGCAAAATCCATCCAGCGTCAATGACATAAGGGCCGTCTGTCAGCGCTTTAACCAGCTTCACGCGATTCGCCTACAACCGACTACGCGACTCACTCGTCTTTCTCCAGAGACAGAGTTGCGAGCTTTAATACGCAGCATCATCTGCGAGGAGCTCCAGCAGCAAAGCTCCCTAAGCTCCTGCGCTCACGGTGACCGCTGCTCTCCGCCAGCAACTGACTTGCGAGAAGTTATCAAAAAATAGGTGGAGTCAATGACGGGCAGTTCTCGCAACGGTCACTTAGTTGTTCCCATCGGCGCGTCTTATGCGGACGCGCTGCAACGACCACTGGCTGCGCCAATTGAACTTTCGTCGCCCTCGCATGGGGCACCTTGAGTATTCATGGTGACGGTGAGCAGCGACACCGCGGACCCCGAGCTCCCAACATAAGCCGTGTCCAACCGTGGCGATGTGTTTAAAGGTGAAGGGTAGAAGCCGTAAACGGTGGCCGTCGGAGCCTTGGTCAAGCTCCGGCCGATGGGCTCCCTGCCTGTCTACCAGGCAGGGAGCTCCGGGACCTCTTCGACTACCAGGGTAAGGTCAAAGGAGAAAGTACCCCCGTCTCCCGGCTTTCCAATGTATCATATGGCATTTTCCATACCCCCCCCAGACGTGATCGGCCCCCGAAAAGGGGCCGCACCGAAGTTTCCTTTCCACCACTTCCTAACTTGAGTCCTCCGAAACCGAATAACTATCCTCGCTTCATCGTGATGGAATCTGTAGACCAATCAAAACCTCTTGCTTCACAGTCGGTATTTCTCATTTCAAAGTTTCTTGACGGTATTGTAGGAGGGTCGTATAAGGCCAAAAAACATCGAACCGGTGAAATTCTTGTCGAGGTCAGTAGCCAGGATCAGGCCTAAAAACTTCTTGCTCAAACCAGCATCGCCGATCTGCCAATCAGAGTCACGCCCCACCGCAGCCTAAACAGCTCCCAGGGCGTGATTTCCGACTATGACCTACTGAATGAAACTGAAGCCGACTTGCTGGAGGGCCTTCGTGGCCAGGGCGTAACAGCGGTCAGGCGAATAACTATACGAAGAGATGATAAACACATACCAACAAAGCACCTCATCCTAACGTTTGACAGGTCGAGCCTTCCGGAATATATCAATGCAGGTTTCGTGCGATGTCCAGTCCGGCCTTACATTTCGAACCCGCGGCGCTGTTTCAAGTGCCAACGGTTCGGGCACGGCACGAACTCCTGTCGCGGCCGACGTACCTGCGCGAAATGCGCCCAGCCCGACCACGCGTCCGAAAATTGTAACGCGCAACACTCTCTTTGCATAAACTGCCAGGGTCCACACGCGGCCTACTCCAGGACATGCGAAAAATTTCAACTCGAAAAGAAAATCATAAACATCAAGGAAACCGAAAACATCACCTTCTCAGAGGCGCGGAAGAGGTTCGCCTCCTTCCCTCTGGGCAGGTACGCCGACGCAGCTCGCCGGGGGGCGGAGCGGCGTCTGGTTTCGGCGGGGACCCAGTACCACGAGTCGGACTTGGTCCCGCGTCCGCCGCCCCCTGGGTTGCCTCTGGCAGACCAACACGCCTCCGCACCACTCGCTGAGCTAGCAGCGGTTGTGGTGGCAACCTCTTCCGTCGGGACCGGTGCCGCCCCCGTCCGTGCCTCCCCATCGTCCTGTGCGTTGGAGGGTGCCATGGACACCACGAGCCCCGCACCGGCTGCCACCGTCACCACACCGCCCGTGCCACTTCTGGTGCCTCGGACACTACCGGCGGTGGCGGCTCAAACGAAGGGCCCCCGAAGTGGGGCCAAGTCCGGGGGGCCCGGTTCGATGGGCACACCCAGGACATCAGACGACGAGATGGACGTCGTGCCGTTCTTGCCTGCAACTCAGCGCAAGGAGCGGCCTCCGACGTCCAAGCCTTCAGATAGGCCGCCCAAAAAGCCCAATCCAAGAGTCACAGCCCCGAAAGTCGACACATAAACATACACACTCCAGTAGCTCTCACACTAAATAATGGGAAGAGAAAATATTGTTCAATGGAACTGCAGAGGCCTTTTGAATAATCTTGACGACGTGTATGAGATTCTGCATACCAATCAGCCAAGTGTAATGTGTGTTCAGGAAACACATTTGAATTCTAAACACACAAATTTCTTGAATATTTACCCGGTATACAGGAAAGACAGGGATGGCGGCACACACTCTTCTGGCGGTGTGGCCATAATCGTCAAGAAATCCTTAGCATGCCACCCTGTCACTTTAAACACTATCCTTGAGGCTGTAGCAATACGCTTAATAATATTTAATAGGTTGATAACGGTATGCTTCATATACATTCCTCCTGATGTTTCACTTACGACCTCCGACTTCGAGGCGCTGGTTGACCAGCTGCCCGAACCATACATCCTTACAGGCGACCTTAATGCTCACAACTCTCTTTGGGGCTCTTCCAGAACGGATGCCCGAGGTCGCCTGATAGAAAAATTCCTTACATCTTCTGGAGCATGCCTTTTCAACAATAAACAGCCTACATACGATAACATAGGTCACAACACATACTCATGTCTTGACTTGGCTATTAGCTCCGCAGTTCTGTTTCCTCTTGTCGAGTGGGGATTGGGAACTGACCCATATGGCAGTGACCACTTCCCTACCTCACTCACATACATAGGTAAAGGCCCAAGCAGTCCATCTTCCCATAATAGGTTCAATGAAGCACGAGCTAACTGGAATACATTTACAGAGACATCCAAACTACACCACACATCCATAACACACCTACACGTTGAAGAAGCTACCCAACTCCTCACGGCTCACATCCTCGACGCCGCCGAAAAGTCCATTCCCCACGCCTCTGGAGCCCCGCGCAACGAGCGGAGGCCGTGGTGGAATGAGGACTGTAGGCGGGCGCGAGAGGCCCAGAACAAGGCGTGGGGTATCCTTCGTCGCTACCCCACGTCGGGTAACCTCATTTTGTTCAAACGGGCCAAGGCGTTCGGAAAACGTGAGCGCCGTGAGGCAAAACGAGAGAGTTGGCGCACCTTCCTTACATCCATTAACTCATACACAGATGCACATAAGCTATGGACAAGAATACGCAAACCCTAAGGACAACATACACATAGCCTGCCCCTGGTCAGTACAACAGGGGACACACTCGAAGACCAGGCTAACACTCTTGCACAACACTTCCAACACGTTTCCAGCTCTGCACACTACACAAACACTTTCCTGAAACATAAAAATACTTGTGAAAAGAAGTCCTTAAATGACAATAACAGGTCAAAATCTGGTTACAATTCTGAATTTACACTCTATGAGTTGAGGGCTGCACTGAGCATGTGTAAACCTTCAGCTCCCGGCGCAGATAAGATTACATACACCATGATACAACACCTACACCCGGACACTCTTGAAACACTCCTACACCTTTGGGCACATCCCAAAATCTTGGAGGGAGGCTATTGTAGTGGCGTTCCTGAAGGAGGGTAAGGACCCTTCTTCTCCCGCCAGTTATCGACACATCGCCCTCACAAGCTGCCTGGGCAAGCTTCTCGAGAAGATGATCAACAGGAGACTTGTGTACTTCTTAGAGTTCAATGGTCTTCTCGAGAGCTGCCACGCCGGCTTCAGGGTGGGGCGATCCACAAACGACCAACTCGTCGCCCTTGAGTCGTATAGGAAGGATGCGTTTGTCCATAAACTGTTTTGTGCTACGGTGTTTTTTGATCTCGAGAAGGCCTACGATACCGCTTGGCGATACGGGATACTTTGCGACCTAAAAGCCTTCGGTGTCTCGGGAAATATGTTTAATACACTTCATAGCTACCTGGCGAAGCGAACCTTTCGTGTGAGAGTTGGCACTGCCCTTTCAAATGTTTTCCTGCAGGAAAACGGCGTGCCTCAAGGTGGCGTTTTGAGCTGCACATTGTTCATTGTCAACATGAACTCACTTCGAACTTCGAAAGGCGTTGCCACGAACCATTTCCTGTACAATATATGTAGATGATGTGCAAATATCTTTTAAATCATGCAATATGTCAATCTGCGAACGCCAAGTCCAGCTTGGTGTCAACAAACTAGCAGGCTGGGCAGATCAGAACGGTTTTAATCTGAACCCAGTCAAGAGCACTTGTGTTGTGTTTTCCAAAAGGCGTGGGATCAGGCCAGATCCGGACATCAAACTGAATGGTGTCTCGATTCCGGTCAAAAAAGAACACAAGTTCCTTGGTATAATTCTTGATGAAAAACTTTCCTTTATCCCTCATATGAAACAACTAAACCAAAATGTCTTAAAACAATGAATATCCTTAAGGTTCTCTCCCACCAATCCTATGGTTCCGATAAAGAACTCCTGCTGCGCTTGTATACTGCTTTGGTTGGGTCTCGTTTGGACTATGGCAGTGTGGTGTATGGGTCGGCGAGCAAAACGGCGTTACGAATGCTTGACCCACTGCTACACTTGGGGCTTCGTCTCGCCTCGGGTGCTTTTCGCACTAGCCCTGTAGAGAGTCTGTATGTCGAGTGTGATAAGTGGAGCCTTGAGAACCAACGAACGTATATGGACTTACTTTATGCTTTTAAAATTTCATCACTCAATAATCATCCTTTTTATCCTGTCTTTAACGACACATCCACATCTGTGCTTTTTGTAAATCGCCCATCCGTTCCTCTGCCCTATTCATTTAGAGTGAGAGAGCGAGCCTCGGATCCGAGCGCTTCGTTTTCAGATGTGTACAGGTCATCTTTTGCTAACAGTTTACCGCCTTGGCAAGTTCGCCCTGTGTCGTGCGACCTTTCTTTTATGAGACTTGACAAAAATTGTGTACCACGAGCTGCAATACTGCAGCACTTTCTGTCTTTGCAGTTTAAATACACACGTGCAGAATTTTATAGTGACGCTTCTGAAACCTCCACTATGGTGTCGTGCGCTGCTCATGGTCCAAATTTCAATGCAGCCAGAACCATGAGCGTGCACACAACAATTTTTTCAGCAGAAGCGTACGGAATTTTACTGATTGTACGACATATCCTTGAAAATAAAATTCCGAAGTCTATCATCTACACAGATTCCTTGAGTGTTGTTCGCGCACTCTCATCGCATACACCCCCCAAAAACCACATAGTTAATCTTGTATTCAACACTATCATGTCCGTGTATGCACAAAAGCATGAGCTGGTCCTCTGCTGGGTTCCAGGACACGCAGGGATAGCTGGGAATGAGCTGGCAGACGAGAGGGCCACTGCTGCTGCACTCAGGAACACTGTAGACATTACAACGATACCCTACACAGACCTCAAGCCACACATAAGACAACACCTGCGCAGAACATGGCAAACACACTGGGACGAACAGACAGACAACAAACTAAATGTAATAAAGCCACACTTGGGACGGTACACACCTGACTCACACAACAGACACACGGAAGTCGCTTTGGGTAGGCTACGGATAGGGCACACGCATGCAACTCACTCGTATCTGCTGACGGGATCTCCTAGGCCCCAGTGCAGCAGGTGCGGAGAGGCCCTATCCGTAGTACACATACTAATAACATGCAAGGCACTTCACACAACACGACACAAACACTTTAGAGAACTCTACAGACAACATATCCCCCTACATCCATCTCTGTTTCTGGGTGACGATGCCATGTTTTCCGTTAAACGTGTGTTTGAGCACTTGTCAGATGTGAATTTTTTAAACCTCATTTCCTATCACGCATAATCAAATCTGGCCCTATACACCAGCCATCACCATTGCAGTTAATTAATTTTATTGTATTATTGGCTTTAGTAGCCACTATTTTATTTTATATACTTTTGTTTGGCGCTCTTTGCCCCAGCTGGCCTTGCGCCAAAAAACTCTAACCATCATCATCATGAACTTTCGTCGCCGCCGCCCATGCTCGGCCAGTTAGCAGCCGTCTCTCCGCGTCGTCCCGTTCAGAGTGTCTATCAGACCTGGCGGCCACGTCTTAACGTTCGTTCCAACGAACGCCCGGTCTGCTTCTACTGCGGCATAACAGGCCACATCGCGCGCTCCTGCCGACGCCGCCTACAGTTACGCACCTTACGAACGTGACGTCCGCTTTAACTACGCGCCTCGAGGACCTGCCCACTCTTCTGGGCAACATTCTCTGTCTCCTCAAGACTCACTCGACCATTCGCGCACTGGCCGTGACTCCAGGCGTCGTTCACCCTCACCTTACCATCGTTTCGTGTCACCCATTCGCCCCCTCTCTCGTGACCCTTACCTCCAACCGGAAAACTAGGCGCTGCAGTTTGTGGAGAAGAAGCTGCATCGTTTGCACTGATTTAAACTCTTCCAGAGCGCCCTTCAAATGTGTTATCTGTAGAAGTGGTTGGTATTTGCATGAATGCTTTAGTTGACACCGGAGCCAACCTCGATGGATGGATGGAAAGGATTTTATTGAGTAAGTCCTGGAGTAGGTAAAGCCCGGTTGACGGGCCGACGTCAACATGGCCCTGCATTGCATCCTCTTGGGCAGCCGTACTCGACAGGGACCCCTTTGCGGAGTCGGTGCCTTTCGAGTGCCTTGAGAACCTGCTGGATGGCCCACTCTTGATCCGACTTGTTGGTGTATGAGATGGCGATATGGAGATCTGCGGGGTATTCTGCGACGCTGACGCCGTTTTGCATGGCTGCACAGTCCCATAGGATGTGCCAGCGATTGGCTGTACCTTGTTTTCAGATGTTGCACTGTGCACTGGGATAATCATCGGGGTAGATGTGATGGAGGAGCGCCGGTGTGAGAAAAGACGCAGTTTGGAGGCATCGTAGATGTACTGATTCTGTTATGGATAATAATCTTTGTTCTTGTCTACGAAAAGTGAACACCCCTTACGCTGGCCCTCCGTTATTTAATGCAAACGGACATATTATGCAGCCTGTCGCAAGTTCTACTGCACGAGTGTTAATCGGGTAAGATCGTCATCATATCCAATTTGCCGTCCTGTCAGACTGTTCTCATGAACTAATTTTTGGTTGGGACTTTCTCTCCTCAGCTTCCGCCGTCATATCCGGTCGCCACCCAGCCATTCAAATCAGCGATACCGAGTTTACATCTGCTGCGACCTTACGACGTCAGGTTTTGATTCTGCATGCTGACCACGTCCTGCCGCCTGGTAGCGAAGAAGTCCTGACGGTTTCGTAGGGAAACATTTTTAACGGCGACGTAATAGTTTGTCCAGCGAGCCGCTTAAATCCCCGCGGAATCGCCGTGTCTACCTGCCTCCTTCGCTTTTCGCGGGGACTTGCAGCTCTGGCATCGCTCAACACCACGGGTGAGCCGATATTGCTACGCAACGGCACGGCCGTTGCTTCTGTTGTCGACCCCGAGCCACTTTCTATCACATCTAACACCATTACTCCTTCGCGCATGCGGGATTCAGCGCCCGCGGCTGTTCCGCCTAACATCGCTACCACTGTTAGCCCAGACCTCACGGCGGCACAGACGAAACAATTTCTGGCTGTTCTGAAAAAGCACAGCGCACCATTCGACGTTTCTTCCAACATACTCAAACGTACGTCTGTCGCCGCGCATTGATTGAAACAGACGGCTCAGCCATTGTGCGCCGTCGTCCGTACAGAATATCTTCGCACGAATGCAAAGTTATAGAACAACAATTTTCTGACATGCTTAAGCGCGATGTCATACGCCCCTCATCAAGTCCATCGCCGGTTGTGCTTGTGCAGAAGGACGGTTCCGTTCGGTTTTGCGTTGACTACCGTGCGCTAAATAAGATAATTCGAAAGGATGTTTATCCGATGCCTCGCATTGATGACGCGTTGGACAGTCTCCAAGGGGCAGAATACTTCTCTAGTCTCGACTTACGCTACGGATATTTGCAGATTCCGATGCACGAAGGTGACAAGGAAAAAACTGCCTCCGCTACTCCAGACGGCCTCTAGGAATTCAACGTGATGCCCTTTGGTCTGTGTACTGCCCCTGCGACATTTGAGCGAATGGTAGACACTGTGCTCCGCCGGCTCAAATGGAAAAGCTGTCTTTGCTATCTGGACGACACCGTTGTTTTTTCGACTGCGTTTGATCAACATCTGCAACGTCTAGACGAAGTACCTAGATGCCTCTCCAATGCAGGACTGCAGCTGAATACAAAAAAGTGTACTTTTGCCAGCAAGTCGATAAAAGTATTGGTACACGTCATCAGTAAAAACAGAATCCAGCCTGACCCAGAGAAAATTTCCGCCGTTCTACATTTTCACCGACCACTACAGCAGAAAGATCTCCGCAGCTTCCTCGGGCTAGCATCCTATTTTCGCCGCTTGATACAAAATGTTTCGACCATTGTTTCTCCCCTGTACCACCTCCCGCGTTCTGGCTTCGCTTTTGTTTGGAATGAGGAATGCGAAAGGGCTTTCCAGTCCCTTAAAGACGCCCTAACGTGAGTCCATCGTTTGCCCATTTTGATGATGCTGCGCCAACCATTCTGCACATGCACGCCAGTGGCCAAGGCATCCGCGCGGTCTTGCTACAACTTGACTCTCACCACAGGAAGCGAGTAGTCGCCTATGCCAGCCGGTCCCTCACCTCAGCAGAGCAGAAGTACACCATAACGAAAGCAGGAATGCCTCGCTGTTTTTGGGCCATTCAAAGCTCCGGCCCTACTTATACGGCCAGCACTTCACAGTCGCCACGGACCACCACGCCTTATGCCGGTTGTCCACGCTCAAGAACTTTCCCGGACGGCTGGGTCGTTGGATTCTCAGTCTCCAGCAATATGATTTTACCGTTGCTTACAAGTCGGGAAAGAAACACACAGACACGGACGCTCTTTCACGCTGCCCGTTGCATCAATCGTCCGCATCTGCCTCCCTAGCACACCAAGCTGCTCTCCCGGTCGCACCCATCCTCCCTGCAATGTTTCATATTCCAGACAACCTGCCAGCGATCGAGCGAAGCGACACCTATTATCACACCATAATTGACAGGATGGACGGCTCCACCCCGCCTCCCAACAACCCTCTTCGTCACCAGCTAAAGAATATCCGGCTTGTAGATGGAATTCTTCATCGGTGAAGCCATCACCCTGAAGGAAGCAGTTGGGTCCCAGTGGTACCTCAGCCTCTACGGAGAGCCATCTTAGGTGGATTTCACGATGAAGCTACAGCAGGACATCTTGGTTATGCAAAAACCTACGAACGCATTCGCAGTCGCTACTTCTGGCCTGGACTCTCCACAGTCGTGGCGAAGTATGTTTCCTCTTGCGCCAAATGCCAACACCGGAAACGCAGTACGTCTCCCGCACCAGGTACGCTACAACCGCTTCCTTGCCTGTCGGTGCCTTTCGGATCAGTGGGCATTGATCTCTGCGGACCGCTTAACATGCACACCTGCCGGCTACCGCTGGATTGTGACTTGGGTTGATCAATTAACCCGGTACGCTGACACGCCACCACAGAGCCCAAGACATCGAGCCCAAGACATGAGCCCAAGACATCGCAGATTTCGTCCTGCAGAGCATATTGTTGCGGCAAGGTGCACCTCGCGTGCTCTTGAGCGACCGAGGCAAAGCCTTTTTATCGCAAGTTCTTGCAGAAGTGCGTCGAGCTGCCAATATCGTTTATAAAATGACTAGCAGCTACCACTAACAGACTAACGGCCTGACCGAACGATTTCATAGAACTCTACCCAACATACTCTCAATGTACATTAGGCCGGACCATACCAACTGGTTCCACGTTCTGCCTTTCGTAACGCTCGATTATAATTCGGCTGTTCAGCGCACCACGGGCTACTCGCCTTTCTTCCTCGTTTTCGGCCGTTCCCCTTCCTTTGTTATGGACAATGCTTTCCTCTCTGCTCCGGTATCTCCTGCAACGCCATTTTCCGACCAGTTCATCTCTCGGATCACTCACTGCCGTCAGCTAGCCCGCATAAACACTGAAGCCGCGCAGCAACAACGGAAAACACGGTATGATACCACTCACCGCAGCGTTCATTTCAGCGCGGAAGATCGAATGTTACTCTGGACGCCAATTCGCTCACCTGGCTTGTGCGAGAAGTTTTTGCACCGGTATATTGGCCCCTACGTCGTCAGTGAGCTAACTTCTCCGGTGAACTATCGAGTGTCGCCGACAACTGTTTCCACGGACCGCCGCCGACGCGGAAGTGAAATTGTGCACATTTCTCGCATGAAGCGTTTCATCGACCGTGCACCTTAAATACACGCGGCCACGCCGCCGCTTCCAACTATGGGGGGGGGGGGGGAATGTGAGCGCTTACTTGTGCACCTCTAAACTGCCCCCCACTGTGTCCGTTTACCATCTACCGGTGTGGTCAACCCCCTCACCTTTCCATAATCATTACAATCATCATTTGTACATAATCATCATCTCAAGACGCGGGTGTGTGGAATCGCGATCTGGCAAGTAAACGAGGGAACCGTTCGCTCTGCTGCCTCCCTGAGGGAAGCGTCCTGTCTCCTTCCAATATATATATCTGTGTGTGTAGGTGTATGTGTGCGTGTTCGTGTGCGTGTGCGTGTGTGTGTGTGTGTGTGTGTGTGTGTGTGTGTGTGTGTGTGTGTGTGTGTGTGTGTGTGTGCGTGCGTGTGTCCGTGCGCGCGTGCGTGCGTGCGTGCGTGTGTGCGTGTGTGCGTATGTGCGTGTGTGTAAAACAGAAATACAGTATTTTCTGGTCTAAGGGTCCCACTTTTGTAGAAGTGTGTACAGAACGCACTTGTTAATGAGGGAAACCCGTACAGGTTTACTTCGTTGGAAAGTTCAGCGAAAGTACATGGTTGCGGCGGCCGCCTCCTCTGAACGCATCCCCTGGTAATCCGTGCTAGACATTTGCATATACCGTCCACAATCTACATACAACTAACTTGTGAAAAATAGTTTATTGATACACAGAGATATGGTGTACTTACAGAAGGCGTTTGGGCAAAACCATCGAAGCCTTCTTCCTCCTACTTGCAAAGAGATAAGTTATTTATTTTGAACGTATAGCTGTGTCTCTTAACTTGCGCTGACATCACGCAGTGCACAGGCACCTGTTCGAGCGCGGACTACGTGCACCCGCCGCGTACCAAATTACATCCATACATAAGTCGATGAGACGCACCAACAAAAATTAAGGAAAAAATTTCGACCTATATACCGGAAAATACGGAATACAATACGAAGAAAAATGTACCACATAGCAAAGACGCAGTCCTTATTTTCAGAACTATTCGGCTCTTTGAACGTGCTTTATTGGGTCGAATAAGGTGATTGTATTTTGGTATGGTACAGGAATAAAGACATCACAGTCGTGAAAAATTCTTCGGTGATCGAAAGCGTGAATCGAACCCACGACCTCCACATAACGCGTGCGGTGCGCTACTAACCCAGCTATCCTGGCGACGGATTCCTTTTGACTTCAGCGGGGGCTTATATTTAGGGAGGTTCAGAGACCGGTCAAGTGGCGCCGCCCCTAGACAACCACGGAGACGCGGAGTGTCTTTTGTTATCCTAGCGGGTCGCCACGTGAAACGTGGTCAAATGTCGGCGTAAGCCAATGGCATTTCCAGACTGCTGGAGCCGGAACCGTCGTAATGCATTGTGCAGAACAGAAATATATAGAACGAAGGGTTCGGTAAGAACACACATAAAGATGCAGTCGTTATGGCCGTTTCTATTCGGCTGCTTGATGGTGGTTAATTGCACCGAATGATGCGATTGTCATGTTCTTATGATACAAGAATAAAGAAATCAAGTCCAGAAAAATTCTGTCGTTATCGGAAGCGGGAATCGAACCCCCGACTTCCACATAACACAAGCGGCGCGCTTTCCCGGAGGCGGATTTTCTCTCGACTTCTGCGGGGGTTTACATTTAGGGAGGTTCACAGAACGGTCAACTAGCGCTGCCACTCGACAAGCGCGGGAGAGGCGGGGCGTCTTTTGTTATCATGGCTTTTTGTTACCACGTCTGTTTTTTAACTTAATAATGGTGCAATAAGATCTAAGCTTAAACTTGAACTGTGTAATGTTATTGTAACAATCGCGGTGGAAATTGTTTAAACACGACATTGAAGAACCAGACGAAGCAAATAATTTTGAATAGCTGGGTGTAGAGGCTGAAGAAGTGATGCAGATGAAGTAAGGGAGAACCCGACGAGAAAGACGCAAATCAGGTAGGCGTTCGGTGTTCAGCGCGATCTGACGAGGCCACAATCTCGCTCTGGGAATCCCGCATAGGGCCAGCGGTGATGAACCGCTGACCCAAGGAGCAACTCTCACGGGTGCACCTAGGCGACAGCAGCTCTGCCCCGTGCGCAACATCATCGTCTCACGGACGTGCACACGGACTCTCCCAAAAGCGACCTTGGCCCACGGAGATCCTGGAGACACCGGTATCGTCGCATCAGAGTACACTAGGACAATATTATGTAGGCAAAAATAGCGTTAGAGCACGACGACTGACAGCACATTGGGGTCTAGATGTATTTGCTGTCTGCCTGTATTTTATGTCTTCTGCCTCTAGAAGACATCAAAGAAAACAAGATAATTAGAGCGAACTTGTGCTCCCCTAAAAACTGAAAGAATACAAAGGCGGCGGAGCAGCAGTAAATAGTGTGACGTGCACATGCGAGCGTCGGTCTTAGAATGCCGCGGCGTCTTCTTAGCGGTCATTTATTCCTCGACGCGAGGGCTTCTCGAACAGTCGAATAGGAACCAGATTACTCTAGATCATAGAATATTATTCTAGGCTATTCACACTTGTTCGCAACGCTCTCCCTATCAGAAGAGATAACACATGCGGCCCAGAAAGAAAGAACACAACACGTGCCTCCCTTGCCAAACAGACAACACCTATAACAAAGATGGGCGTAGCCGGGCGGCAAAAGAAAACACAAATACATAAACCCAATGCATGGTTCCCGCCATTCGCCCATGTACGAGTGCATCGACCTGATGCTAAGATAAGTGACTGTCCGAACAAATAAAAAATAAAAGTCGGTCATCGTGCTTAGAAAGGTTTTAAGCGAACTACGTGGACGACTTCGGACGCGTGAGTCGTCGTGATATTGTGGAATCACCATAGGGGATCACAGCGTAGGTAAGGTGGCCAACACCTTGTAGAATACCGTCGTAGATGCTTCTCACTGCGTCAGCGTCTTCGGATAGGAGCCCAAACCCACACACGATCCCCTGGACTGTATTCGGCGTATCGGCGCGGAGGTCCTAGCGTTCGGCATCCACCAGCTCCTGGTCAGTTGTGCGAACTCGAGCGATATCGCGGGCCTCCTCCGCAGGATGAAGGTATCTTTGGACGTCTTCATTGAGGTCGTCGTTTTCCACGTGGGGAAGCATGGCGTCAAGCACCGTAGTCGGCCGTCTTCCGTAGACAAGCTCCAACGGTGTCATCTGCGTAGTTTCCTGGATATCAGCGTTGTACGCAAACGTGACATACGAAAGGACTTCGTCCCAAGACTTATGTTCAACGTCCACGTTCATAGACAGCATACCCACGATCGTCTTGTTGAGACGTTCCGTTAGTCGGTTCGTTTTGGGGTGGTACGCCGTCGTTCTTCGGTGATCCGTGTTGCTGTAGCGTAAGATTCCTCGCATAAGGTCCATTGTCAACCTCGTTCCGCGATCCGTAATTAGGACTTCAGGGGCTTCATGTCGCAGCACTATTTGGTTTAAGAAGAACGTGGCGACTTCTAGAGGTTGTAGGGAGCATAAATCTTGCGTAACACGCACCTTCACCAGATGTCACGTAGTCAAAGACGACGCTGTTGTCTTAAGGAAAACAAGTTTTTTGGAGCGAACTTGCGCTCCCCTAATAACTCAAAGAATACACCGGTGGCGAAGCAGCAGTCACCAAGGTGACGTGCACATGCGAGCGTCGGTAGTCGAATGCAGCGGCATCTGCTTAGCGGTCATTTTCCTCTCGGCGCGAGGGCTTCTCGAGCAGTCGAATCTCATCCAGGACAATTTATATCATAGAATATTAGTCTAGGCTGTTCACGCTAGTTCGGAACGCTCTCCCTATCAGAAGATATACCACATGCTGCACAGAAAGAAAGAACAGAACACGCACCTCTCGCACCACACAAGCAACACCGATAACGCAGACGAGCGCGGCCGGGTGGTGTAATAAAAAAGAAGCACACTGAGTTTCTGCGTTGACTGCCGGCGATAGAACAAAATGATCAAAAAGGACGTGTACCCCCTGCCACAAATCGACGATGCCCTCGACCACCTCTGCCATACAAAGTACGTCTCATCAATGAATTGGACGACCGGCTACTTGAAAATTGAAGTGGACGAGAGAGACCGAGAGAAGACGGCATTTAAATCCCCGGACGGTCTATACGAGTTCAAGGTGATGCCATTTTGGCTGTGCACGGCGCCAGCAACGTTTCAAAGAGTCATGGACGCTGTGCTACCTGGCCAGAAGTGGCACACCTGCCTTGTATATTTCGACGACTTTTTGTTATTTGCCCAGACTTTCGATGAACATGTTGCAAGTTTGGACTCTGTACTCGAGGGTATTCGCACATCGGGGTCAACGCTGAAGCCCGAAAAGTGTCGCCTAGCTTACGAGGACACGTAGTCAACGCAGCGGAAAACCTGCCTGACCCGGTGAAAACATCATCCATAACGATCTTCCCAATTCACAAAAAACAAACCCAATGCATGGTTCGCGGCATAATCTTTAAGGTTTTTTTTAACTCTTTCTGTTTCGTATCCGAAGTCGATTTGTTTCACAGAGGGGACTCAAGAATGTTATGCATAATGTGTTCCCACTCGTTATATTTAGGCTTCTATACTGCGAAGATATGTCTGTTGTTTTTGTTACGTCGATTGTGTTATAGAAAATAAAAAAGGCTGATGAAGATGAGACTGAGGTTGTGAATCTCACCTTTCCCTCTCTAAACCATACTTGGATATACGCAAAAAATACTAGCACCAGTGTACGTCTTGTACCACGCGCCCAAAAGGTTTGACAAACCTCGAAATACTTTTCTTTATATTCAAGACATTCTTCGCGGAGATGTTCAAGGGGAGAGAAAGGGGAACCAATGTATTGGCTACACAGGCAAGTTCTTCTGAGCAACGAGGAAAAACAGGGAAACCGCTTACATGGCGATGCGGTGTAAGACGACTAGGAAGAGATCGATAAAATAAAAAACGGTACAAAGGAACACTCTTGTCTAAACGACCTGTTTTGATCCAGGAATTCTGCGCAGGCAGAAACGCGAACTCAATTTGATGGCGACAACTATGGCAGAAAAATAGTTCTGCCATGCAAGCTAAGAGTTCGGGCGCCATGCAAGCTCAGAGGTGCAAAGAAGTGGTGTGGGGTGGGAAGATTGTCTAGACTGCTGCTCCAACAAGAAGAACGTTTATTGAAGCGATAGCGTGGCTTAAATAGTTCAGCGCCGATGCTTATCGGCGCTCACAAAAAGAGAAGGAAAGGCGCATGCTCGCCTGCCCGTCCTGCACGTCACCGCACGACGTCAATTGGCACGATATCACATCGCCAGCTTGTCGCTTGTTCTGCACGTCACCGCACGACGTCACTTGGCACGATATCACATCCCTCCCTCCTAGTCATCTATGCCGTATCGGTGCACTAGACGACGCTGGCGAGAAGAACGCCTCAATGCGGGAGTCGAGGCCGCAGGTGACCTCGCCCCCAGACTTGACGGGCCCGGAAGAGAAGCCCCGGCTTCCAGAGGGCCAGGCTCCGAACCGGGCGTTTCCGGAAAGGCAAAGGAAGCTCTTGTCCAGCCTGTTGAAGTTGTTGGTTCCCAGGCCCTTCGCCCGTGGTTCCGATTGAGTCGATGTATACTCCCGTCGGACGTCTGAACCTCGTACATGACGTGACCCCGACGCCGTAGCACACTAGCAGCTAACCACGTAGGTCCTTGGCGAAAATTCCTTGCGTAGACAGAGTCACCGCACTGAAAACTTCGTTCTGGAGGCTGTCGGCTGAATTCCACGTCCATCGCATCGGGGTGAAGTTTTGACAGCCCCGAGCGCAGGTTCCTGCCCAGCATAAGCTCTGCTGGGGTGTTGCCTGACTCGGAGTGAGGCGTGGAATTTTGCTTGAACAAGAAACGACACACTTTGCACGCAAGAGATCATTGACTCTGTTTTCTTAGTGCCCATTTAAGCTCACGAACCATGAGTTCTGCTCTCCCATTACTTCCAGAGTGGTAGGGAGCAGTGTACATGTACTCAACGCCGTTCAACTTCAGAAAGGACTGCATGTCCCGGCTGGTAAACGACGTGCCATTGTCTGAAACAATCAAATCTGGCAGTCCGTATGTTGCAAGCATCTTACTTAGCCGCTCGATTACGGCAGATGAGTGCATTGACGTCATTTTTTCCACCACAGCCCAGTTCGAGAAAGCATCAACTACCACTAGGAAAACGGCAACATCGACAGGACCCGCAAAACCGATATGCACTCGGCTCCATGCTCGCTCCGGTTTCGTCCAGAAATGCGTAGGCGCTTTCGGCTCACTTTGCCGGTTCTCCTGGCACGCCTTGCAGTGCCGCACAAATTCTTCGATCTGCGCATCCATCTTACGCCACCAAACGTAGGACCTCGCGATAGCTTTCATTGCAGTCACTCCCGGGTGATTAGAATGCATCAAGACGAGGACACGTTTTTTCAGCACCTCAGTAATTACCACGCGGTTTCCCCAGACCACACAATCCCGATGCACGGACAGTTCGTTCTGTCTTATCTCGTATGCGCCGTAGTCTTTCGGTACCCCTTCTTTTGGCCAGCCGTCGATGATCCATTTCCGTACTTCCGATAGCCGACTGTCTTGCGACGTGCAGCAAGCAACTTCTGCGGCGGTGACTGGCGGGTACTCGGCGGCTTCGAAAAGCAATACGTCGCCTGGCGCTTCTGCCTCTAACCGAAATGCTGAAACCGGTAGCCTGCTCAAGCAACCCGCGTTCGCGTGATCCTGAGTTTTGCGGTAGTCAAGCTGGTTTTCGTACGCCGACAGCATTAGGCTCCATCGTAGCATGCGTGGTGACAGAACATCTGGTATTTGTTTCTCGCGCCGAAATATTCCTAGCAGCGGTTTGTGGTCTGTGAGAATTGCAAATTTTCGGCCGGCTAGGTACTGATGAAAGTGACGCACACCAAACCCCACGGCTAATGCTTCTCGGTCTATTTGAGCATAATTTCGCTCAGCCTTCGGTAAAGTCCTTAATGCATAGGCAATGGGTTGCTCATTTCCCGTCTCGTCACAGTGAGCGAGTACAGCACCCACACCCACCGGAGATGCGTCACAGGACAGTATCAATGGAGCACTTCCGTTGAAATGCACCAGCAACGACTGCGATGTTAGCAATTTTTTTAGGCCTTCAAACGCCCGTTGGTGCTCTTCGCCCCACTTCCAGGTAGCATTGTCATCAAGCAAACGGTAAAGCTTCTCGGCTATTTCGAATCTGCCCCACAAAAAATTGTAAAAATTCACCATACCCAAGAATGCCTGGAGTTCCTTCTTGTTAGTTGGGGAGGGGCTTTATGGATGGCCTCGACTTTCGCCTCGGAAGGGTAGATGCCACACTTATCAATGCGATGACCCAAGAACTCGAGGCTTTCCTGAAACAACTCGCATATGTTTGCTTGCACTGTGAGTCCAGCCTTATCTAGGCGGCCGGATATCTCCGTGAGAATGCGTTCATGCTCTTCTGCTGTTTCGCTGACCACCAGGATGTCGTCCAGGTACACAGCTACTTTAGGTAGTCCAGCAAGGATAGTGTTCATTGCCCTTTGAAACAGTCCCGGTGCCACAGATACGCCGTACGGTAGCCGGCAAACTTTGTAGAGCCCTTGTACCGTGTTTATCGTGAGCAGTTCGGCAGTTGTGTCGTCGACCACAAGCTGTTGGTACGCTTGTGCCAGATCAAGCTTCGAGAAGAACCGCCCCTTTCCTAGCTTAGCAAAGAGCTCCTTGCTGGTGGGTAGAGGATGTACATTGCTCTTTACTGCTTGGTTAACTGTGCTTCGATAGTCTCCGCAGATTCTGAGCGAGCCATCCTTTTTCTGCATCACGACAATGGGTGTTGCCCATTCGGAGTATTGGGTTGGCTCCGATATTCCTAACTCCACAAGCCTATTCAGCTCGCTCACAACATCATCTTTCAGCGCAAACGGAATGTTCCGGCATTTCAGGAACCTTGGAAGGGCGCCGTCCTTCAGTTCGATGTGAATGGGCGGTAAAACAGCGCCAGGCAGAGACCCGCTGAACACCTGCGGAAATCGGGCAGCGAAAATTTCTCGGCTCCTGCAGATGGAATGAAGACCCATTACTTCTATCTCCAAAGGTCCGAACCAATCGCGGCCAAGCAAGGTGTTCCCGTCATTCTTGACAACCAGCAGCGGCAACTCGCAATTTCGGCCCTCGAACCCCACTGGCACCACGGTTTTTCCCAAAATCTCGATACCCTCTTTCATCCAGGTTACCAGCTGCGTGTCCGGCTCTTCCAGCTTTCCACGCTTTGACACCAGCTGTTTTTAAAACTCCCTTTGGCTGATAATATATCGCGCTGCCCCAGAATCCACTTCCATTTTCACATTCTCTCCGCCAATCTCGACATCAACTACGTACTTCGGGACAGCGCTTGCTACTTGGCCGATGCTGAATAGGCTATCCTACTCGGTTCCTGTACCACCCGTAGTCTGAGCCAGCTGATCCTGTGCTTGCGTCCTTTTTGCTTTGCATGCTCCTTCTATGTGTCCTTTTTCGGAACACTTGAAGCACTTGGCATTTTTGAACCTGCACCGCTCAGCTGCGTGGTTGCCCAAACACCGAAAACAACGCTGCTCACCCTGCTGACGCGCCCCCGCGACACGTTGGCTTCCGTGGTTTTCCGCGTTCGGCATTTTAGCCCGCGAGCCTACTTCCGCGGTCATTTCTAGCTGAGCTTCCGCTTCTCGTCGTCTTTCGCTTATAGCTTGGTGCTGCTTAGCTGTAGCCTCTGCCGTGATTGCGAGATCGTACGCTGCTTCAAACGTCAGTTTTTTTTCCGCCAGTAGCCGTTGTTTCACGACTCCGTCGGTGATTCCGAAAACCAACCGGTGACGCAGCATTTCAGTAAGCGGAAACTTGTCCCCGCCCAACCCACAGTTTCCAGCTAACCTTCGCAAGGCAGTGACGTAGTCGGCCACAGACTCGCCAAATTCCTTGTCCCGTTTCGCAAACACGTACCTCGAATACAGCTCGGACGGCTTTGGCTGAATGTGGTTCTGTACGGTGTCGATGAGGACCTGGTATTCCACGTTCGGCGGTCGTAGGGGCTTGACGAGCGTCGATATCATGGAGTATGTTTCCTGCCCACAGCAACTCAGCAACACCGCCCTCTTGTCCACGGCCTCTGACACCTTGTTGACGGCACAGTACAGTTCGATGCGCTCGACGTATTCTTCAAATGTCGAATTTCCATGCACGTCAAACTCCGAAATGCGGCCACCCAACGCCATCACACCTGTTTCCGGCGGCCCGCACGGGCCAGACCGTGCCTCGTCGCCAATGTAGTGACCAAGCAGAGACTGCTGCTCCAACAAGAAGAACGTTTATTGAAGCGATAGCGCGGCTTAAAGTGTTCAGCGCCGATGCTTATCGGCGCTCACAACAAGAGAAGGAAAGGCGCATGCTCGCCTGCCCGTCCTGCGCGTCACCGCACGACGTCACTTGGCACGATATCACATCGCCAGCTTGTCGCTTGTTCTGCACGTCACCGCACGACGTCACTTGGCACTATATCGCAATCTTGCATGTTACACATGATTTGAATCGCAATCTTGCATGTTACACATGAACTGAACCAATATTTTTCAATAAATTATGTGTTTCTATGAGTTGATTTACGCAGTGTGCATGCCTACTCGGCATGTCTCGCTCGGACAACGCACTATTCAATCAATTAAATCAATGGCACGCAGCCGCTGTGGCGGCAGTGAACAGACAAATGACCATCCTGGTGTTTGCATACATTTAGTCGGCAACGGTCTAATTAGTGTCACATAGCGGCGGTATTAGCAGTCATATTTGATTTTACCCAACCGGCCGAACCGCTTCCGCTCACTGAATAGCCAGAGTCACTGTAATTATAATAATGACTCTGGCTTGTCAGCGAGCGGAAGTAGTTTGGCAGTTTGGGTGAAAATCAAGACACACGGCTTCCATCCCGCGCAACGGTTTAATTAGTGTTGCATAATGGGAGTTTTGCATAAAGGGAACCGGTTGAACCTCTTCCGCTCACTGATTAGCCAGAGCCACTGGTAATTATTAATAATGACTCTGGCTAGTCAGTGAGCTGGAACGGTTTGGCCGGTTGGTTAAAAATCAAGACAGACTGCTCCCATCCAGTACAGCAATCCTCGCCGGTGTCGTTTCGCAAGTGAAAACGGATCATTCGGTCTTGATTTTACGCAACCAGAAAAACTGCTTCCAGAGCCAGAGTCATTATTATAATTACAGTGACTCTAGCTAACCAGTAAGCGGAAGCTGTTCAGCCGTTTCGGTATAAACAACTATGACTGGTCCCATCACCGCCACTATGCGCCAGTAATTAGACCATGATGACAACGGCATCCCACAGCCCTACTGGTATTCATCCGGCGCATGGCGTGCATCTGGGGCTTTTTTTCGCGTGGAAGTGGATGTCCTCGGTCTTTTTCCGGCTTCCAGATACAGACCACTGGTTAATTATGCAACACAGTTCGCTATTACGAGGGCGATTGCAACCGGCTGTGCCACGTAGGTGGCGGAGTTTCTCTTGCCGGATAAAATGCCGAACCGCGGTGCTCTTCGGCAACTTCTCACAGACCGAGGACGCTACTTTTTCTCCGAAGCTCTCCAGAAGATTCCTCGCTCCTGCCGCACGCAGCAAAAGCTTACTACTGCATACCTCCTTTCCAATGGACTCTCAGAATGGCTAAAGGGCAGTGTAGCCACATTTAGTTTAGCCACGTTCTTTCGCTTTCCAATCATTTATTTATTTATTCATTTATTTATTTATTGATTTCCAGTACCCTCAGGGCCAAAAGGCATTACAGAGGGGAGGGGTTGCAAAAGAAAACACAAATGTTTTACAAAATGCAGCTGTGAATCTTACATTGAGCAGAAGTTTCTTATTATACAGTTTTAGCTACAGGCTCTATAGCAAACAGAGGCGCTGGAATTATGAAAAAGAGGATGAAAGGAAAAACGACAAGAAAATAAATACTGTACAGGAAAAACAGAACATCATGTAATACAATACTTTGATGACCTAAATTACACATAATTAGCTAACGCACTTTTGAAATGAAGGTGATTTTCAATGATTGCCACCAATGCGGGAAGGCGGTTCCAGTCCTCAGAGGTGCGTGGTAAGAAAGACTGAGAGAAAGCGTGAGTCTTGCAAAGGGGCAACCCGACTTTATGGGAATGTTCCAGGCGAGTTTAAATATAACTAGGAGCCAAGATAAGTCCGTCCCGTAGCGATGGGTGATGAAGCAGCTTGTGAAACAAGTGGAGACGGAGCAGCTTACGACCGGATGAAAGTGAAGGCAAGTTAAGGCTGGATTTCATGGCTGTTATGCTTGCTGTCCGGTTGTAATTTCAAAGTATAAAACGAGTTAAGTTGTTCTGTACCATTTCAAGACAGTTTATTAGGTTAGCATGACTAGGATCCCATACTGCAGCGGAATATTCAAGTTTAGATCCTATTAGTGTAGTGTAAAGAAGAAGTTTCAAGGAAGAATGGGCCGTTGAAAAAATGCGCCGGAGATAACCTAACATTCGGTTATAATTTTTAATTACGTAATTACAGTTAACAGTCCAGGTCAGGTCGGTTGTTATATGCACCACAAGGTATTTATTGTTTGTCACGGATTGAAGAGGTGTGTTACCTAGGTGATTGGTTGGAAGTATATGGTTGGCTCTCGAAACGCGTAAAAAATTACATTTCCTACTATTTAATTCCATGAGCCATGTTTTACACCAAAGAGAAATGGAGTTAGGGTCATGTTGGAGAGAGGTTATATCACCATCACAAGTTATCTCCCGGAAGATTACGCAGTCATCCGCGAACAAATGAATATTAGAGGTAATGCAGGAAGGTAAATCATTTTTTTATATAAGGAAGAGCAGTGGACCTAGTATTGAGCCTTGTGGTACGCCGGAATGAACGGCACTTTGCTCAGAGCTTACATTACAAACTGAAAGAAATTGAGAGAGTATTTTAGAAAGTATTCGAGCCATGTTTGAAGCCTGGGATCTATATTAAGATCATTTAATTACGTAAATACGTGGCCAGATTTTTTCCCTGTAATATCCTGCGTGGACGTGGGCCAAACTTGCATATTGACGATCTGTTTCGATAGCTCAGATCACCGATCATGTATGTCAGCGAGGGTATCGCTCATGTCGGCCAGGTTATACGCGCCGCCTCAGTGCTTCGCAAAGTTATGCTTTACTTTATTGTGCAGCGCACTTCAAATACAAAGGCATTGAAATCAACGACAACGACGAATGCCAAAACCACGAGATTACGGCGGGATAATTGCTCCCCGACAAACAATAACTTCTGCGTAAGACATGAAGACGAGGACAAGACGGAGAAAGGAGCCATGTCTCCTTCTTGCCTTTATCCTCGTCTTTCGTGCAGAATTTATTTCTTCGTCATTCATAAACCAACTAGCAGGCAACCAAGCGTAATATTTCCTATTAGTTCTTCGGCGCAGAAACGTCGACGTTGAACAGGCAAATGTAAATATTTTGGGTATCATGCTGAGCACGTAGTACTCCATTAGTTTAAAAACTAGCACTGAAGAGGGAGCGCGAACAAACTGTGTTTGCGCTTGTGTAGATGTCCTTAATTCGTCTGGGTTCCTTGTTCTGCGGAATTATTTAGAGTACCAATTGTTGTCATTTTTTCTCAGCAGAGTCGTCGGAACGCAAAATGCCTCGACCCAAAAAACTTCTGTATGCAGCCAGAAATTCTCCAACTTCACTTTTGGGCGAACAGAAGGGCGCATTTTTATGGACAACCTAACTTGTTTAAAGTCTCTAAACCTGATGTCTATAAATCGCCTTGTATGCCCATTTTTTAAATCGGGTTTTTCTTAGAATACCGAATCACTTTCGCTTTTCGTAGCGTGACAGCTTGAACCTCTTCTGACAACAGAGGGCGCTCGAAATCAAATGACACCAATTTGTTTTTAGAGTGCTTTACAATTGCAGTTGATTACTTTGTGTGAAAACACTTTGCTCAAATAACTGCCGCCTTCAATTTTTCAGCAATTATAATTATGTACGAGGTGAGCTATATGTTCATCAATAAAAATAGCTACCGTTTTTGGATATACAAAGTGGTATTCCGCACCGATTGCCAAAGCGCTACTTCCGCCTGCGCAGTCACATGTATATAAAGTTTAGGAAAGCATTCGTATACACAAACCATTGCGGAAACATAATACATTTCAAAAAATATAAACAAAAAACCTTGGCTTGAAAATAGCCGAGAAGAATGCCTGCGTTCGTAAATGTTACTTCCGTGCAGCATACTACATCAGGTGTTAAGCCTGAGGGGTAAAAAAAGCTTGTGTGGTCTATTACTTCCTTATTCCCGTCTTCCGCGGTGCTTTCAAGCGATAGGATGTACCGACAAGCCCTTCAGTTCGAACTTTTGGTAAAAAGGTACGCGTCATTGATTGGTGCAAAACCTATAGGAATAACTAACAAAGGCAGGAGCATTGACTCAAAGGAAAATTGGAGTAATAACCAAACAACAGTAAAGCCAGCAAACACAGTATTATTTGCGTAATGAAAATTACCCCAACGTCATTGGAAATATTTATGTTGCATGTTTAAATTCGGGATATGTAATCAATAAAGAAATAAACTAATCGAATTACTGCAGAATGAATTCCAACAATGCAGGCGGGTGCATATTAATTGGTGATATACGTGCATCAAAAGTTTGACAGCAGTGTAAAGATCGCGACAAAAGCAATCAGCTCCAATCCACGCTGCGAATGTGGCGACCCCACAACACTTCCACATGCCAGGACACTTGAGTTCATACACATGGCTCTAGAAGGAGTGAAACCAGAGGTTCTGCCAGCCGGTGCCTGGGATTCGCGGTAGCGCTGTCCTGAACGCAGCAGCGTCGGCCATGGCCGGGCTCGAGCGGCGGACGTCGCCGCTTTAGCCCAGCCGCACGTGGGATGAAAGAAAACGGACAGAAGCGTGTTTCGAAGGGTGAGACAGCGGAACCCAGGTATTCTGAGTTGCCAGCTCAGGGCCACACTACCGTGCGTCACAAGCGCAGACCCCAAAACAATCCGGCATCTGAGTGGATTGATTCCCATTTATACAGATTTAAATTGATAAGTTTCGGAAGTTTGAGAATTAGGAGAAAGCTGACGGAACTTTAACAATCGCTATTTATCAGAACACGTTGCTCCATCTCTACTTTGTAATACCTGTGGAAACACAAACAAATTTGTATTCAGCAATTTAGAAAACGGAGTCCCATTCGTGACAAGCATTGCTCAAAAGAGGGCGTTTGTCAACAGGCGAGATGTCTCTAAGTGGTCTCTACATTTTGTTTCCCCGCCCTGCAAACCAATTCTTAACATATTATGGGGGGACGACCACTTAATGCCGTCAGGCCCGGGTTACCGAGGAGGTGCTGCAGAGAAAGGTAATCAAGGCGTGCGAAGAAAGCGCGGCGTCGACGCGAAGCAGCGCCAAAACAGGCCAAACACCAACGCTAAAGCAGACGACAAAGCCCACGGAAGGGTCCCGACGACACGCCAGCCGGAGTAAGCACAGGGAACGCTGGGTAATAGCACCCTATGACCACACCACATCTACACGCTCCTCCGTGAGTTAAAAGCGCAATCCGCCTCTCTAGCCGCGTTGGGAGGTTCTTGTCGCGCACGCCACGGAAGAACCGTTAGCTTAGAGATAGAAAGCTTTGCTTTAGAGCAATTCTCCACAAACTAGAAACGTATCACAGATTAAAGCCGGAGTTTCTGTGCAGCACTCGGAAATTTGACACATTGTACGACGGGAGAATACATTTGGTTATGGTAATATAACATAGTTACCGGGTGTACTTGAGATGAGAAAACAAATGCGCGCATTATGTCTATAAACAACACCGACAATAAATGTGAACACAAGGATGCCCTTCGCCACTACATCTGTTTGTGCTATACTTGGAAGGGTTGTAGACAACCTGAAGGTATTCTGCTAAGCTCTCCGGTAGCACACAGCCGGCGAGGAGAAAAAGTAGAGCATCGTATTCGGGAAATTTTCGCGCAAGTGAAGTTTAGTTATGATAGACAGAGATATCCGCAACTGCTTATCAATATGTATGAATAGGACGCCAGACGCGTTTATGGCGCAACCTCAGGGTTAAGTTTCCGGCGACAGATTCATAGACGAAATATACTTTTGCGTGAATAAACACGGAGGGTCAAGAAAAACTCATTTATGGATGGATAACCAAGGGAAACCTCCATTTATCTCACCGGCAGCAACTTAAAATTAAGAAAATTAAACGAGATGCAGCAATAATGAAACGGATGTGCCGTGGTGGTTTAGCAAGTGCAGGGTATTGCAGAGAATTCCAAATGTGTAATGGTTCCAGTCCTTCCATTAGCGGATGAAGTACGCTACTTAAAATCAGACACGCTACTTAGGCTGAGAAATAAGCAAGGGTACGGCAAACCATGTGCTTTATCACGCATAAAAGACAACTGAGAAACATTGCACAAAAATATAGGCTGTACGTGATTGGAAGGTCGAGGAAAAGTCACGTTTTGATGCGCAGAGCCATCAATCTATGGAACTCAACAGCTCAAATATTTTGGTACTCCTGCATGTAAAACATGGCCTCTCATCGGCGAAAAAGGGCTAGACGCAAAACAATAAATTAGAGAACAGAAAACGGAGACAGAAAATGTAGCCACATACGCAAGAGACACGACTGAATGAACGAAAACAATAAAATAGTGCTTTGTGGTGGTGTACACAAGGAGAATGAGACAATTTGTTCGCGTAAGTGGAACAAAAACGAATCCTCACATGCCGTTTGGCTTGGACGGTATATATACAAAATTGAAGGAGCCAATGTTTGTCTTTCCTAAGTCAGACAATGCAAATGAAGGCACAGAAATGTAACCGCTTAGCTGCGGAGGCCACAGAAAAAAAGAGTTTATTTCTGGCAGAGAAAAGCTTACTGAATGTAGCACATGTGCTTACAACCTGTTGCGAACAAATTTCTTTTGGCGTGTCGGTAAAAGAAGCGCTATAATAACATAGAAACATAAGCTTTCTTTGCGGTACAACGAATATCATCACGCCCATACGAAGGAAGAGCCATAAATTATCAACAAAATATCAAATAAATTATCAACTGCTGGTGCGACCTAACTGTCATAAGGTCGCCCCACCAGTTCGGTCAAGTCCGAAATTACCATACATTTAAAAAAACTGATTCGCGATCACCGTAAGAATGAGCTGTGGACTGCTACTTAGAGCACGGTTATTTTGTCCGCGCAAGCAGAAGTAGGGATAAACATTTCTTAATAAGATATCGCAGTGCTTCATAAATACGGTCAAACTGCACTTCAAATGATTTTCATATTCTTTTTCTCAATCTACTTTGAAGTATACGGTAAGAATATTATTCCTGAAAATGTTGCAATAAAAATACAGTAGACCCACGCAATAATTTACACTTCCGGTTAATTCCAACAAATTATAAAATTTTGGTTCGCGCGATATGTTTCTACTTTATTTTAAGCCCCCCGAAACTAAATGAGGGAGGTCAGCTTGTTTCAGGGCTATTCCGTCCAGCAGCGATTTGCTCCGGGAGCTCTGTGAGGCCGCACATTTTTATCTGTCCCATGTACAAGTCTGGGCACTTCTTCAGAATATTAGTGTCTTGTAGGAGACGCCAGTTATTATGACTTCAGGGTCGGTTTTTACCCAGTGAAGTGACGCACATGTGAGAAGAAAAAAAAACGAGATGCAATACGGGTCTCGAGAGAAAATGGGCACATTTACAATAGCCCTCAAAAACTGAAGGCGGGGAGAGCACAGCAATGGAGGGGGTGACAGTAGACAGACACTCTACATTACGTAAATGTAAATATAATTGTCGTAGTGGACACAACAATGGTTCTGGGACGCGCTAAATATCACTAATAAGAAAAGTCCCGCGCAATCGCCACTAACGTGAAACCTCAGGAGGGGCGAATCACCCAGTGCATAAGGGTATTAAAAATTGTCAGCTTTCACGCCTTTTGGGCCGCGCTGATTTGGCGCTGGAGAGAGCCCGTGCGATTAGCAATCGCGTGCTTGCAGAGGTAGTGGTGCCATCTTTTTCGTTGAACCGTATTTAGGAAATTAAATGATAGAAGGACTCGCCACAATATTCCCACTGAGATGAAACAGTTGGGGAGTAGTAGTAAACAGCTTGGCCGAAAAAGTCACATGTATTTGAAGCCCGAAGCCTTCTGGCGCGATGCGTTGGAAAACGAGTGTGTCGGTGGGTTCTTTTAGTAGGCGTTTTTGCCCACAGAGATGAAACTTTCTATCTAGAAGTGTTGAAAAACGAGTGTCCTGTTGTTGTGGCACCATGATTAGAGGAAACCTTGACATGATACGCCGACAGCCAGATCCCGTAAGGTGCTTCGCCCTTTAAAAGTAGATCTAGCTCAAAGTTTTTTTACAGGTCCATCATCAGGCTCATCCATTGTAGAAAGGTACAATTATCTGACGGCATCCCGCTCTGGGGTGCCTCAGTGCCGCCGCGTAGCCTTCGTGTCTTGACTGGCCGGAACTGCCGATCCACCAGAACCAATAGTGGCCCCAAAACCTTGACGCCGGACGAGGCTACGAAGCTAGGGCTCCTGAAGATGGGGCAGGATCGGGTGTCAGGCTCCAAGTCACTGGCTCCTCTGTAACGGCAGAGCTAGTGTCGTCCCTGCGCTGGAACAAGGTCGCCGTCCTCGGGTGACGGTTGCATTTCTTTAGCAAACCCAAAACTAGGGCCGGTCTTGCATTTTCCTTTTCCGATGTCTTCCTTCGCCTCGCGCATGCACTCCAAGCAGGATCTTTTTTTCTTAGACTAATCCGCGAGGTGTCTTCGTGTCGTGGTCTGGTCATCCGCTATCTCTTCACCTTCTTCACTATTCCCCGTTTTCTGGCACTTCACTAAAATGCTCACTAGATGCCTGCAACGGCCTCATCAAAAGTTTTGCAGTAAAAGGACTGAGAATGAGCCGAGATTTAATGCTTATTCCAGCCTGCGAGGGTAAGGTTTCACGATACATCTCCACCCAAAGAAAAAAAAAATGGACTCAGTAGACGTGCCATGGACAGAAGAAAATTTTAATGCAGAAAACAAATGTAATACAAATCAACCACAGAAGACTAACGCATCTAACTAATATTTATATTTGGATACTTAAATGGCGACGAAGAAGGTCCAAACCGGAAATGTCCTAATTCACTGTGCCTACCTTTTGTGGTGGTTGCAACGACGTGGACTAGTCGTGGACGCTACGCCGTAGCTGCAAGGCAATTGTTCTCCGGCCTCGTAAGGTTTCGTGAGAGCACAGTGTTAATTCTTTGCTGTCTTAAGGTCCAGGCTAATTCCGTCGTAGCAGTACAGCAGGGAGAAGAGGCACCTGGTTCCGGTAGAGCCGCCGTTGGGGGGGCTGCAAGCCGTTTGTCGACGGCGCGATGACGCTCCTCGTAGGCAGTCCACCTGTCGCTGTAGGGCCGTTAAGGCGGCTCCCCTGAGAACATTTCTCTGGGATTTACTAATTCATTACCGACGGGCTTAACACGTATCCTGTACCCATGTGAAAGGCTTTACAAATTCTTAGGAATGGGCCTAATGGCCTTTCTTGCTTCTTTTAGGGATAAACCAGTTATTTACTAAGCAAAAACAAAAACGAGAATTTTATTTTGGTATATCCACTTTTCCCTTGAGGGATCTAGTTGTGTAGTAAGCAAGAGAGACTTTTTAGTTTCATCCCCGAAGTGACATATTCGTAAAATTGGAGACCTAGGCCGTTGAGAGCATTGATATGTAATCATGAAGGTTTTCCACTCGGGCACGAGGGTATTTAAGTCCGTAGATCATGAAGTAGCAATTCCCACTGTAATGTTGACAAGTGAGTCTCCTTCAAAGAGACTGGAAACAATGGGCCATCAGCTCGCTCCATCCCAGGTTTAAGTTGAGACGTCGGTCTCCCGATGGCGTCACCCCTGGCTTGCTCCTTCCGGAGTTTGCTGCCTCCTACTGATTCTTCGTATCTGTATACTGAGTCTCCTTCCTGAGTACCCTGCAGGATTTGACGCGGAACTCCCGGATTGACTCCACATTTCCCTTTCATCTTTGGCCTTGATGCCGCTTTCCTTTCGAGGGGCTCCTTTATTGGGCCGTTTTGGAGCTAACTCAAACAACAGGTCTTCCTCTTGTTTTTGGCGCACCCTTTCCCTGGGGATTACCCTTAACACGTTACGTAAGAAATAAGGCTTAGCAATTGGTAGCTACAATCATAGGTGCATAAAGACGCAGCTACAGACAATTCGTCCATGGGAAGTCACACCAGAATCGGCATGGCATGTTTGCTACGCACGATTGATATCCAACAATCCTCATAGGATTCATATTTTGTTCTGATGAGGACAATTTTTGCATGTCAGTTTCACAATTGCTATTTTTTGCAGTACTTAGGGCAACTTTGCACGGGTTGTTTATGTTTTTTCAAACAATCGTTGTAACTTGTATCTGCAACCCTAAAGATTATGTGGTTGAACTCTAGTCGTTATTAAAAGTTCGCAGCCCCTAAATACGTTCCATACTTACCAGTACAAGAATCCAGGAAATGTTTCTGGAGGGTCTGTAAAAAAATATAAAGGGATTCCGCTGACAAGAAAGTAAAAACAAGTTATTACTCTAACAGGAAGAAGGAGACGTCGACCGAGAGGTAAGCAGCAGGAGGGGGAGGAAGCGGAAGAACGGGAGGTGAAAGCACAAACCAGACTGTTGTGTTCCTGGTGATCTGGACCCAATAAAGGGGATCGTTGCAATTTCTTAACAGAAATAGAAGGGAGGACCATAAAGAGAGTTATTGAACTGAATGAACTTAGGAGTGCAATCTCGAGGCACAACTGCCCGGGCATTCCACCAAGCTCACTAAATAAATTGTACGGAAAAAAGAGAGAGGAAGAGAGAGAGAGCAAAGACTATATAATGCCCCGATAATTTCTAAGACGGTCGCTACCCGAGTCCAGCTAGGACCCGGCGGCGGCGTCTATGGCCGGGCCGTTCACCAATGAAATGAATGTGGTGGCGTTCCTGGTTGCAGCCCCAGAGGACTCGCTCGGATCGCAAGAACCATGAGAGTCGTGTGGATGTCCTTATTGGGGCTGAGTAGCGCGGCCTCCAAGCATGAATGGTCGCGAATATAACTGTTTGCCTGCATAGTGGGGCTCTAGCATAGTATGTGTTGCATGTTGGCCCAGTCTCCGCAAGAAGGGCAGAGTGGGCTGTATAAGGTAGTATATATTCTGCTATACAGTGCGGCGACGAACGGATGTTCTTCTGGTTTTGCCATATTATGGTCCCTTGGTGTCGAGTGTGTGAGGCGTGCGGGTGCGGATAGATGCATCTAATGTCCTTGTAGTGAGTCAGGATATCTCTAAAACTAAGGAGGGTGCTAATAGAGGGGAGGAGTGGCAGGATGATCTGACGCCTGGTTGGTGAGCTCGCAGTCCAGCTCATGATCCACCTCGTTCCTCTCCAGGCCTTATTGGGAGGGGTCCAAAAGAGACTTATGGGAGATAAGTGCGCAGTGACGGGGATGGTGCGCAGAATTCGAGTAGCTTGAGGACTGTACTTGCCGTTGGTAATGTTTCGCTGGGTGGTCTGGGAGTCAGTGACGATGATTCCAGGTGAGGCACCGCGAGCGATCTGTACAACCGCAATGACAATGGATGCCTCTTCTGCGTCAGTGATGTCTCCATGGGGCAAGGTGCATGCGATTTTCTGCTCATTGGGAAAGTTAGATATGGCATCGCAGAGGGCGGGGATTCCCTTATATGGGGAGGCGTCCGTATACCAGACTTGCGGATGGGTTTTGAGGAGGTGTGTGAGGTACCTTGTTCGTGCCCGGCGCCGGCTGTCTTGGGAGCCCACTTGAATGTTCTATGTTCTTGGGGAGAGAAGGCGCTTGTAACATGGCTTGTATAAAGGCAAGCACGGATTGCGCAGAAGGGTGTTCAAATAGGACCGTACGGCCTAACCTTTGTAGGATTTTTCTTCCCGTAACCATGCGTGCGAGGTGGTGAATGTGAGAAGTGCGCTGAGCCTCAATGAGTTCATCAGCAGTATTATGGATGCCCAGCACGAGGAGGCGGTGGATAGGTGCCGTTCCGGGAATATGTAGCACATGCTTGTAGGTACGGCGCAGAAGGTATTTGCTTTTTCCATTTCCAAGCGAGTAATTTGCAGATAAGCGGTGGAATAGGTTATCTTGGATGGTATGAAGGCTTGTACAAGGCGAATTAGAGACTTTTGGGATTTTCCATGTCTCCGATTAGCTACCCGGGTGAGCATGCGACCGACCTCGGAGGTATGGACATCAAGGAGGCGGATGGTTTCGGTGTTGAGACCATTCGCTTAAATGTGCATCCCCAATAACCCGAATAACTGGATCCTAATGTACGGGTGTTCCCGCGTTGAAGTATAACTGAATGCTCTGATGGGGTGGAGGGCTGAGACAGCCTGCGTATATAAGTAATAGCTCGGATTTCTGCGGGGAGTGCTGAAGCCCCTTGGCGTTTGCATAGCATTCCATTGTTCTAATTCCGGCTTGAAGGGCGTCAAGGATGTCGCCGTCGCTACCCCCGGCGGTCCATATAGCGATATCGTCCCCATGTAAACTGTGTCAGAGATTACGTATCTGGGATAGTGCTGGCAGGAGACCCCGCATCGCCAGGTTAAATGGGAAGGGCGACAGCACTGAGCGTTGTGGTTTCCCCACATCTCCCAGGAGGATGGCATCGGTTTTCAGATCCTCGATTGGAAGGCGTGCTGTATGGTGGTACAGCAGGCTTGTATGTAGTGATAGGCTCTTGGACCGACGTCTGTGTCCGTGAGGCCGCTTAAGATGGCATCGTGGGCTACTGTATCGAAGGCTCTCTTGAGATCTAAACCAAGGACGGCCCGGTTGCCCCATGGTGAGACTCCGATGCGAAGTGCTGTGTCATGGTGCAGCTGTAAGACACGTCATGCATGGAACGTCCATGGCGAAAGCCGTACATGGTTTCGGGGAGAAACTGGTGTGTTTCCACATAAGTAGCAAGCCGGTGGAGAACCATATACTCGAGGAACTTCGTTAAGCATGAGGTTAAATGTTAGATGAAGGTTCTCGATTTTCAGGGGCTTTCCTAGTTTCGGCATGAATACGGTGACGGCAGTTTTCCATTTATCCGGGACCATCCCTTCGGTCCACGATTTGTTCAAGTAGCCTGTGAGTGTTCGACAGAAGCGTCGTGCAAGATCCGAGGCGTCTTATTGGTGATCCCGTCGGATCCACGCGCCGATTGCGTACAGAGTTGGGCCATGGCCTTGCGGGTGTCCGACTCCGTCTACGGCGCATCAAGCGTCGGTTTGGCAGTGCCTTGATATGTACTTGAGACCGACGGGGGAGGCTTCAGTAATTTAGCGGGCTTGGAGCTTTGTGAGGAGTTCCTGGGGGTCGTCTGGGTGTTGGTGCAGGAGTTTGAGGAGTTCCTGTCGTTGAGACATTCTGGTCTTGGTGTCATCAGTGGTATGATGGAGTATACGCCGAATGAGCGCGGCACTCATATTAGACCCCAAGTGTTGGCAGAATGAGTACCATTGCCGTGCCGTTACGTGGGTGGCGTGGTTCTCTATCTCACGTTGGAGTTGCACAATTTTATGTCGGAGCGCCCTGCTACTGGGTCAGGCATGGAACCATCGTTGGAGGCTAGATTTGGCTTCCCATAATCGTAGCAGACGGGAGTCCAGCTGTTGCATTGGTGTTTCGGTAGATCGGAACACAGCGAGTGAACTTCGCTGTGTTCCGTCCGTAGCCCCATGGTATGTGTGGAGCGTTGAAGCCCCCCAGAATGAGGAGCGGGGAATTATTGCCCGCCAAGTCGGCCGCACGTCGGAAAATTTTGAAAAACAGTGGGCCTGCCGGGGACAGCTGTACGTGTTAAGTATGAAGATTACTTTTGCACTGGCCCGCGGTGAAATCGGTTCCACCGGCACGCAATAGGCCCATCTCGACTCCCATAGCCTGTTGTATGACCGGGATATTGCGACAGACCAGCGTGGTGAAAGATGGTGGGGGCGCCTGGCATGGTCAGTATCTGTTGGAGCACAGGAACGATAGCCTTTGAGCTTGGATGTCCCATATGTTTTATGTAGTACGACAATATCGTGTACGGCGTCGTTCTGCACCGCATGTATGTGCCATTGAAGGACGCCGTGCTTGTTTCAGTAGTCTCTACAGTTTTATTGCGAGATAATTATGTTGCTATGGTCGCCAGTTATCTAGTCCGATGTTATTCTCCGACAGTATTCTTAGAATAATGCAGTCTGCTCCAGGAATGTGCTTGTTCTGGGCTCAGTGGTGGGGCGTGTTTACGGCTTGTGCTTAATTGGGCCGCCAGCCCCAAAGACTGGATGGGGCTGCGTGTTTTCGAGCACCGAGATTCGGGCTTTTATAGCTGAGAATTCTTTCGCGATTGTATCGGTGAGATTCGTGATCATTCCCTTGAGCTCCTCCAGGCGGTCGTTGATTGCGCGTTTGGTTTTCTCGTCGGGTTCTTCTAGTTTGAATTTCACGACTTGCTGAATTTCAGACTGAGTATTCATGGGTTTAGCACAATCACCCTTACGGAGTTTTAAAAGCTGTAGAGAGGCGGTTTTGATTTCTCAGTCGGCGGGAGTGTGTAGGTCTCTGGGGAGCTCACTGCGTGCCATGTCAAAAGGGGTGTGAAAACCGACCCGGAAGGGAGTGTTGTGATGGTGTCCTTGTCCTCCTGTGACGGGAGCTGTCCTACCGCCAGTCGGGCGAGCTGTGTATATAACTGAGCGTTCTCTTCCACCAGGAGTTCTATCAATTGCCTCAGCTTCACTAATTTGTGGTTTAACGGGTCTGCCTTATGTGTGTGCTGTGCGGACTGGGAGGACGCTGCTGCCCAGCTCACCATAGAGGGAGCGCCAGAGCTTGTATTTCCTGACGCCGGAGACTGGAACTGGCGTCGGCCCGAGCGGCTCCACTCGCGTGCGTGAGTAGTCCTTCGATGGCGATTGGTGGACCGGGTTTGCCGTCATTCTGCAGTGGGGCTGCGTTGCGTCCAGTAGACTTAGGCGTCGGAGAGCGCCTGAGCGATCCCAGGCCCCCCTTGCTTGTTGATCGTCGCATGGAGAGGGAGTGGTGCTGAGTTTCTTGGGATGCGGCGGGACCCGTGAGACGCGGGAAGGAGGTGGAGCGGTCTCGTGGGTTCCAGAGAATGCAAGGGGTGTCCCCATCCTTGACGTGAAAGGATATTCCAGGGTCGTTTTGCCGGTGTCGTTCTTGACCCCAGCGGCGTCGCTGCAGTAGGTATAGGGAGCGATAACGCTGCTTGAATTTTTTGTCCCTTGTCTTGTGGTCCAGCTGACAGATTGCGCAGCGTGGGGTGCAAGGGTGGACAGCAGTCGGATTGCGAACTCCACAAACTGGGCAGATTTCGAGAGAATTGTTCGGGTTGGGGCAGACGTCGTCCCGGTGTCTATACCCCCCCCCCATCGCTCACAGACTTCGTTTTTTTCTCATGCAGACAGCGTTTATTCGGTCCCAGGAAAATACAGGCAGTAGGCGACGTTGCCACCTTCGAAAGCAATAATCACTGAGCAGGAGGTGCCGAGGCGTCGGGCTTGCAGGATGGTAGTGTTGCGGATGTTTATGAGACTGCGGGTAATGGCGTCGGCGTCGTCAGTATCCGGGACATTGTGTATGACACCCTCCGCAGTACCTTCGAGCGATGCTGTGCAGGCAATTACTGCATGAGGACGGTCCCCGAGACGAAGTGAGTCTATACGTCCATAGAGATTTGCTGTGGTGAAGGTAGGTGTGTTTACGAAGATGGGAATGCGGAGGCTGTTAACACATACGATGTCAGCGAGCGCGTCTTCCAGAGTTACACCGGCTCCGTGTCGGATGCTGTCGTGGAGCGGGGCGTGGCTGCATCGTCGTAGGTCGAGGGTATTCTTTGGCGGACGAATGATTTTCAAGTCGGTCATTCGAAGTTCTGGAGGTCGACACTCTTTGCGGCGGCTGCCAGACGACAGGGAGCGAGGGCGGCAGTCTTGCCTTTGTCCTCCGGCATCGACCTGGTAGCCTGCGCCATGTTGGACTTTGGTTGGCGGACTTAGGATTAGCTTGAACAGTTCGCGGCTTCCCCGTCGACGGTAGCTTTTGATCGATCCCGCAGCATTATTATAATCTTCAGGTGAGATAGACCCACCCTCGATCTCGACCGTTGGCATGATGCCGGCAGCTTCTGACGATAGAGCTCTGCGAGTGATGTCACGTAGCCGCGGCGGGAAGAGCTGCCGCCTCGCCGGCGGTTGCCCTGCTGAGTACGTTCGACGTAAGCTGCTCACCGTAACAAAAATCACCTCTGCGGATAGCAAAAACCTTGATGAAGACGATAGCAAGGTACGTGGCTCGATCCAGGTAGGTAAATGCTACCAGAAGGTTATTAGACGCGGAGGCGGCGTGAGATGCGACTGCTCGGCATGACCCCCTAACGGAACGACCGTAGGGAGAAGAGACTCACCCGAGTTTGTGAGCGCATCGGCGACCCGGACACTGAACCCGAAGCATCACACACAGGTCGTCGCACGTGCTACGAACGACATAAAGAGCTTATTGTGCATGAGCTATGTTCATTGTGCGGCTTGTTTGAACATTTCTCCAATCCTGTTGGTCCCACAAAATAATGAGGCGGTGGCTTTCTCTGCTACTCGGGACACCAGAAGACCAGCACAAAGAGGAAAAGACAGATAGCTTCCCCAAGGGACGCGCCTTCATTGGAGAGTGGGATGGACGTAAGCGCTTCCACATTTCAAATTTTTCGGTCGTGCTTTCAATACTCTATAAGCTGAACATCGTTCTTCCAACTACAACTGTAGACTGCTGAAGGCATGCCGTTTTTAAAATCAAGAGAAACAGCGGATTTTGTTTCAGTTTTCGAAGTAGTTGCCCAGCAAAAGTAGATAAAAAGTGTTCTTGGTGGTTGGCGGACTGCCGAATAAGTTCCCTGCAGACTTTATTTATTTGCTTGTTCGTCAAACAGACCTAAATACATTTCCTCCCTCCGTACATATTTCAAGGTATCCCAGAAAGTAGAAGGAGCGTTTTGCTCCAGAAACGGCCCAATTACGAATAAAAGTATAAAAATGTATCTTTACAATAAGAGAACTGCCCTTTAGTGCTATTTTATTCTATAGTAAAGTGCGTGGCACGGTTAAAAAGCCAAATGTTTTAAAGTTATAAATCCGGCTGCAATGTGTACACAATTTTAACATGGTTGGGCAAAAGAAAACTATCACGCGTATCCTACATAATACGTAAATACCTCCGATCAATCTGCGTGGTTCATTTATTTTGAATACCGAAGTGAAATGTGTATTGTTCATTTAGTTAGAACTACACGTTTGTTGAAATAAAAGCCGCAGCGGCGCTCTTCGCGGAAGTATTCTAAGTTCAAGAGTAGTAAAAGTTTCCAGTAGAGGGCGCCAGCTGTAGAACTGTGCAAGAAGAAATTGGCACGAGCTGGAAGCACTGTGCTGCCCTAACAAAATGCAATACATTTAGCCTTTAAATATGGGAATGCCGCGTAGATTCGGTGTGAGCACCAGCGTTTGCGATATAGGTCAGTGAATCTCAGCGACTTCATTGAGGTTGTTAAGAAAAATCTCAGCCAATAGGGCCAGGAAGGCATATCAACAAGTTCTTCTGTAATATTTATTAGGAGTTATTATTCCCAAAAAATGAAGAGGGTATATTAAAAGTACATTTTAAAATTTTAAATATACCTTTCCTCGCAAATACGTGCACAAATGATAATGAACTTGAAAAGTAAATTATTATCTCTTTCGTGGTTTTGAATTTACCTCAATATAATTTTCTATTAAATAAAAAAAATTTACTGTGTATTAAACTGTGACCTGTGGTCTTGGTACTTTCTTGAATTACGTTTTATTGTAGTAAAGTATGTTAGTTGCATATACAAATTGTCATTTGCATATACAATTCTGCGTTGTTCTCAACTGGAATGACAAGTATTTCTCTCATACGCGTGTCTACAGCGCACGGTGATTGCTAGAAACTGCCGTGTTTACAAGGTTACTGCCAAGGAACTAACGCTTATTCAAACTCTAACCTCCTGAAGGGTTCTAGCGATAAGTTGTATTGTTTATTTAGATAAGCCGAATATTGTTGCAATAAGATATTGTGTTTTTTAGAGTTATCACTTCATTCACATAGTTATTACAACTCTGCGATCTCCATTAGCCTTTCATTGCGATTTCTGAAGAACAAAGAACACACACTACTTTTCCTGGAAAGGCCTAATGAAGTAAAAACAGCTCAAGCCCGATCTCTAAGGCACTTTAAAAGCATAAATGCAAGTGTTATGCATACGCTCATCATATGGCATGATTTGAACCTGTACAGTTTTCGTAGTAAAGGGCTATATTACTAAACATACGGCTTTGTTATTGAAGTTGAAGTTACACGTATTGTTTACGGCTACAATGTTGCCTGATCCCAACGATGTGATCCCTGCGCCAGTCGTTTGTCGAGTGTGAACAAAAGTCACAACATGTATTGATAGCAGAAATTGGTCAAAAATCGCTATTATTACCTTTCGAACAAGCTATTGCGCTCATATTCTAGGAGGCTGAAAAAAATCTGGTTTGGTAGAAAAGTTTTAGTGTTCCTTTCGGCATGGCTCAAATCCATGCAATAAAGTTACTGCGGACGGTAAAGTAACCATTTCTGCTTCACCACGCAGAAGCAGGCTGTTAGACCAAACAGCCCCCTGAGAAATCGCCATTGCTCGCGGCTGAAGATCTGATTCATCGGAGTAATGTGGTATTTTATGGTAACTGGAGAACACCTTGCGTGTTTCGTTCGCTTTGAATTCGTTCAGGAAATCATGAGAAAGGGTTCTGGCAGGGATTTTCTCCAAATTAGGCCTCCTTTCTGCCCTCGTAAGAGGGCCAACCTCAGCCTCCTGACCATACGCTCAGGTGTCTTAAGGTTTTTGGAAATGAAGTGCATCATTGCTCTGTTTTGTTACGCAGCTCGTCGACTAAACGTATTGAAGGCTCACTCTTTCCAAAGCACTGCGCGAGTTTTCAATTTGTGTGGTGGAATCCTTTTGCGCGGATCATTGCTCGATTCAACTTCGTTTTCGGCACAATTACACCACATTCCTACGTGGGTGGCAGTTCTTTAATCGATTCTACACAGAACATTTCGAGTGTTCTCGAACCTGTTTTTTTCTGTTTAGATGTTAGACGCCAGAAATAAAGATTGGTGTTCTCTCTTATTTCCGTGGTTTCACTTATCTTTTTGTATGTGCAAAAACGGAAGCGTAAGAAAACAACAGTACACTGCGTTTATAAAGCATTACAGCATGAATTTGATACATGAAGGCGTTTCTGCTTGCAGTTTGAAGACGACTGCCAGCAATGTTTGGTCTTACTTGCGAACATCGCACATCGCAACTAGGCCTGCTGTGGCCCGCGGCGGCTGCTACCCCCAATACTGCTCCCGAAACTGCGCCTTCAGATAGGCACGAGTTACAACAGCTTCCGCAGTTCAACAAGCAGCAGAAAGCCACGGATTTCGACGAGCTTAGCGGCCGAACAAATGCCCGGCCCGGCCTTGGAAAGGTAAGTTCAGCCCCAGACGCCGCATACGCGCAAGCATCCGGTAATTTCATTTTCTCCCCAAGAGGCACACCTGCCGCCGGTCTCCCAGAAATGAACTACAAATAATATTTCGACCACGCGGCGGCCTGCGACATACCTCATGGAGTGACCGCCAAATCACAGCCGGTATTCAAGCGGCCAGTGCAATACCTTTGGGCGCATTCAATCAGGAGGCTGTGCAAAATCTAATAGTAGCAAGTATTCCTAACCCAGAATGCAGAAACGCTCTCAGTGACGCGACGTCTATTCAACTAGGCGCAGTTACGTATACGGTTCTCCCCTTCGTGAAACACTTCGATGGTTCAGTTAAAGTAGTCATGCATGGCTTAGACCATGGCACCACCACGGAGCAACTGCCCTATATCAATACATCGTCTGTACCCCCCATAGTGCAAGCCCGAATACTTGGCAAATCGACGTCGGCCGTAGTGACTTTTGAAGGCCCCCACGTGCCTTTCAACATCCGCGCCCACAGAATGCATACTCGGTGCCACCTGTGCCATCGACCAATTCAGTGATGCACTTCGTGCGGAGACATCGTCACCGACGCGACGTTTGTCCCACGCCAGACGTAATTACGAGCGTCCACTGTCGTAAGCGTGATTCCACATAAGACAACGTGTGCAAACCGAAGTGTGAATTATGTGGACTTGCACAAACAACGGCCAGCAAGGTATGCCAGAAAAACTTCGTTTTCCGCCGCAACATATCCATGTACGAGAACATATCGCCCGTGTAGAGGTGCTTCATTCTCTCCTGCCTCCATTAGAAACTCAAACCAGCCCCCCGCTGTTGTCGCATTACAAACCGGAGAGCCCCGGACTTCATCGACAACCCATGAAACTCGCCAACAGGTCTGCCGTGTTTGCCTCAGGGATACCGCATCCGCAAGATTTCCCCCCCTTTACCAGCCTAACCCGTCCTCACGCAGGCATGTATTGACGACCCTCGCATGTACCTGTTACGACGGGAGAAGGCGCCAGTCTAAAAGCAGGTCGATATGCCGGCGCCGATAAATGGCACTCGCATGCAACAGCTACAAGACAAACACCCACAACTCAGAAAGCAAATTGTAATGCAGGTGGCTCGCACCGAAGACCCAGAGCGTTGCATCGAGGAGTTACTGGCCCGCCTCACAACGTTTCAGGCGCCTCTTGCACAGCAAGCCCCAGAAATAGGGAGGCCCTCCAACACAGTACAGCCAACTTTCAAGGCCACTGAGACACCTGATCTTGGCCGTTATGAACAACTAATCAGAACCCTGAGTGAAACTATGGAACGCCGTATCACAGCGTTCGAGCAGCGAAAAGAGGCTGCAGGATTGGTGAAAAGGAAGACCCGCAAAAAGAATAAACACCAAAGCCTAGGAAACTCGACCACTGCTCTGAACGGCAACCCTACAAATGACCCGCGAAGATAATCAACCAGTAGCTGCAGAGGATGAATGGTAGACCTGCAATAATGGTGCTCCCTAACTGTCCTTTCAATCCACGAACAGTTATTTGGCAGTGGAACTGTCGTTCGTTTTGCACCAAAAAAGCATGGCTGTCCTTTTACGCGTCTCAACACTCGCCTGACGCCATTGCGCTGTAAGAAATGGACACGGACAAATTGCATCTCCAAGGCTACACAACTGACACCATGGACCAACACAAGAGGACAGTGATGCCCGTACAGATGAGTAAAGCAGCGCAATTAAACTTCCTGCCCATATCTAGTAAATACACTTTTATCGAGCTTCTCCCACAAACGAAAAATCAAAATAGCCTCTTCCTTGTAAATATCTATAGCCCTCCGACATCCGGCCTAGAGGATATGGATCGCCTCTTCAAAACGGCTAAACAGCGCACGAGGGATCATGCTTTGGTAATAACAGGAGATTTTAATCCGCAACACATAGCTTGGGGATATCATAGGGACAACCATAAAGAACAACTTTACGATGCCGTATGAGGTAATAGCTTGCACTTTTGCAATGCCACGGACACTCCGACCCGGTACGGGAATAGTGTCTGTCGAGACACTACTCCAAATCTTACCTTAAGACACGGACTCAAAGGTCGAACATGGGAAAATCTCTGAAACGCTGCGCAGTGACCATTGCATTTATCTAGAAAATTTCGAACTATCGCACTGAATTACAAAAGATCGTCACTGCCCGCATAACGTATTTGTTGAAATTCCGTGAATCGGCACCAATCGGTCCCATTCAAGACAACGAAGAATGGGCAGAGAGGATGCTAGAAATTTTTCAAAAACAAAGAAAAAAAATGCCGCTAACGCAAGATTGCCCTGATGTAGCTACACACCTCTTACATCTGTGGGACGCCCGCAGAAGGCTAACTAAGTGATGAAGAAAGCACGAAACAAATCGAAAAATACGTAACAAGATACGTAAATTAACGCAGGAAGCAGCTGACTACGCTAAAACACTAAGCCAACAAAACTGGGCTCAATTCTGTATGCAATTGCAGGATACACTGGGTACCTGTAGAACATAGCATCGTCTTCGATGCCCTCATAAGAAATAATGACTCTAAATCATCCCTAGGCTTCAGTTAAAGAGACTTATTGATAACTATCCGGGAACAGAGGCGGAACATCTCGAGGAGCTACAAAAGCCATGGAAAGAGAATGCCAACCTAGGCTTCCTCTCCCACCGTAAAGAGACAAATCCCTCCTCAGTGGAAAAATGCCGATGTAACGTTAATATCTAAGACTGAAAAGCCGTTACAACTGCGAATTCGAAACCCATATGACATAAATCCTGCGTAGGAAAATTACTTGTACATATCGTTCAATATCGTGTCTCCCCATTGATTGTAGTCCATGACCATTTTCCCAACACTATGTATGGGTTTCGCTCACACCTATCCACTCAGGACGTACTCATTCAATATAAACAAGATATTCTTGACTGGCTTTCCAAGAACCATAAGCGCTGCATCCTGTCTCTAGACATAAAAGGTGATTTCGATATCAGTCATCACGCTTTCCTTGAGGGCCTTTCATTATTGATTGTGGGCAGAGAGTGTAAAATTACGTCACAGCGTTCCTCGCGAAAAGCACCGCGACCATTGGAATTGGGCAATTGCGGGCCGTCCCTTTCCAGATGATCACTCGTGGTACCCCATCGGGGTCAGTCATCTCGCCACTGTTGTTCAGACTTGCTATGAAGGGTCTCCCACCGTTATTGCATGATACTCCCCACCGTTGTCACGCCATCTACGCGGATGATATCATCTTTTTGAATCCTACAGAATCCATGGGTGAGCAACAAGAAGCACTTCAAGCCGCTATAGACAAGGCGCGAGGATGCCGTCGAGAACGAGGTCTTTATTGTGCCACAGAGAAATTGCCACTTGACACTTAGTGCTGGTAAACCCGAAACAAAACAAGTCCACCGTCCAGAGCCGGACCCATTCATAAATGACCAACGCGTCCCAACTGTGCCGCACTTGAGAATTCTTAGACTTGTCCCTATAAATGGCTCTAGGCTCCACACAATCGCTCCGCTCCAGAAGACTGTCAACCAGCTAACACATATATTTCAGCGCGTCGTACATCGTCGATATAGCCTCAAAGAACCTGACACGCTCAAAATAATTGACTCAGTACTGATAAGTAGAATCACCTATGTATCACCGTACTTGACCCTTAAAACGAACTAAAAAGCCAGATTAAATATAATTATTCCCCAATCCTACAAGACTGCACTCAGGCTCCCTCGATGACATCGACATCTAAATTATTACAATTAGGCGTACATAACTGTTGGGAAGAATTACAAGGGCACCACACTTCTCAGATAAAGCGCCTCAAGAAAACAACGACGGTGTACGCAACTCTTCGCCGATTAGGTTATACGACTACAGCAGTTAAAGATCAGAAAACAAGCCTACCTTTGCATATTCGACAGCACATACGAGTGGCCGCAATACCAAGAAATATGCATGTGGAGTACAAGGGCGCAATTGCCCGAAAACACGCCATATCCGCCAGCTATGCAAACTACCTGAATACCTGTTATGTTGATGCATCGTCTCATTCGCATCGTCGCGCACGCAAAACTTGTGTAGTGAATGGACCTGGACAAAAAATCACTTCCTGTTCAGTAAATACCACAGCGATTGATGCTGCCGAAGAAGCCAGAATAGCCCGCGCCATAATCACTGCCTAATAATACCCAATCAGCGTACTTACCGACTCTCAGGCAGAATGCAGAAATTACTTACAAGGTGGAATTTCTAAAACGGAACCTTCGTTTTCTTTTAAGAAGACCGAGAATTCCCGAAGTTTATATATTTTGGGTACGAGGATACGAATCCCTTGAAGGTAATGAGGCAGCTCATGCAGCTGCCCGCGACTACATACAGTGGGCTGTTTCTCTCACGGAGCTGTCACCTCTTCCACCTAACCGGTCACCTCTCTTGCGCTGCTCATATACCTTGGAGGACTATCTACACAAACGGCCAATTTTCCCCATTGCACACCATCAACTAATGAGGAATAAAGCAACAACGTTCAGACGACTTCACACTAACAGGTATCCACACCGTACCCTTCTTCATGCCGTTTACCCGACAGACTATCAAGCCACCTGCAAATACTGCCCAGTGCCATGTACCCTATACCATCAGGTGTGGTAGTGCCAAAAGACACCGGACCTGCAACCAATCCCAAAACCTCCATATACAACGGTGGACGGCGCGGTTGACCAGCAAGGAGCGTACGTACCTGCTTTACCTGGTGGAAAGGCCCGCACAGCCAGCCGCGGCCAGGGGATCTGGGACTAGGGATCCCGTCCACCACCGGGCGCGTGCCCTAACTACTGAACCTGTTGTTGTTAATTAAGGTTTGATTGATTCATTCATTCCTGGGGCTCGTTCCACCTTAGAGATTTCCTCTAAAATGTGGTCGGTTAACACTCTTCACCATGGGTTTTGCGCTCAAGATTGCTAATTTTGTGAACGCGACATTACCTCAAAAGTTCTACAAAGGAAGTAATTATTTGCGAAACCTGCTCTTTGGATACATTTGTACATAAAACCCAAACATAAAAGTTTGCATAGTCGCATTTGAGAGGTGTATTTTAGACAAGAGGATGGCAGCAAACTCGTTTGAGCCACATACAGGCACATTTGGGAGATGATAGTCTGACGCCCGCAACGTTTCAAATTAATGGAAATGATGTACGTTGTGTTTGCTGATTTTGTACTTCGGTCTGTTATTGGAGAGGATTACAACAGAATGGGCAAGGTGCCACACAATCGTCGTTTATTAGCTCATGCTGTCACGTTGTTTTACACTTTGTACATAAGGACACGTGCTGCATACCCAAATGTCACTTTTCACACTAACGTTGTTTGATGTGCTGTGACTCGAACTTTTTGGCACGAATGTTGGCACTACTTATGCATGTAAGTCTTTGTTATTACAAAATAAATTTTCTTGATAGGTGCGCTTGCAGGCATCGTAATTCATTTTCTTTTGTTTAAATCTTGCGCTGTACACGAGTGGAAATCTCTTCGTGCCAATGCCTGTTCATGATTTATTCTTCATATTTTTTGAAGCTTGAACTCTCACTTTTTAAATCCGAAACCCCTTAAGGGTTGGGGCTGCTGGCGTCTCTGGTCGTCGTCGTAATCGTCGTCTAAAGAAGTCACGGTAATAAAAACCGTGAAACTCGTTTACGCCTTGCCCTAGAACTTAACGCATACCCAAAAACAGCTTCAAAAACAATTATAAGCGTTCTTCAGCCAGCTTAACAACCAGAACTGGCCGGACATTATATCCTCCTTGAAGGTACCGTCCACACCCGCAAAACCTGGCCCCTCCTCCTATACGTCCTGGACAACCACTCCCCTCAACTACGATCCCCCCACCGCGTCCATGAGATCATTCGTAACCATTCCAAACACCCTCAAGAGCATTTCTGCACCATCAGACATAATCTGTTTGGTGATCCGGTCCCCCATCACAAGGCCCGAACCTGCAATACACCGTACGCCCAAAGCCGAGATCAACCTCCCCTTCACTATGACCAAATTTTACGCCATCCTTGCCGCCTCCCCCGCAATGCTACCCCAGGCAAAGAACACATTACCTATCGAACTGTCCACAACCTCGTGGGCGACACCCTTCAAGACCTCCTCACTCATTACAACAGCCACTGGGAAGCTGGCACGTACCCCTCGCATTGGCTATTGCCCAGTCTATTTTACATGTAGTCCGGGATTGGCCGCAAGCACAAAGTTCATGTCCCATCATCACGTACAAACCTGTCTCAGGATCCCTTAGTCCAAATGGTGTAAGGACCCCGCTAGCACATCGTGTTACGCCATCCTCCGGAGCGAAAACAGCAGGTGCGGAACATCGAGAAGATATATTTTAGTTAGCAGAAAGGAAACGAGAACAGGCACAAAGTGAAGAAACAAGGTAGAAGGTACCTAGACAAATTAATTGCGTACACTTTCACGCGAGACTGAAATAGTGTTAGCCGATATACAAAACAGTGAAAGCCTGGATAGTCTCACCCCGCCAAGTCCGTCAGTCACACGATCCGCCCACGTCGGTGATGGGCGCTGAGAAGACTCTCGGGCAACACCTGTGCTTGTGGAACAACGGGCATACGCCTTGAGGAGGGACCGATGCACCGTCGACGTTGCTTTGGGGTCGGTTGACGATGTGCAGCCTGGTGCAAGTGTCGTGTAGCACACGCCTCACGTCGTACCTTGAGTGCTTGGCATGGATCCAGGTCTCTCCTCGGGCCTACACCACGAACCACCTTGAGACCATGAACGGGATATCCAGGACTTCTCGCAACACCTCAAAGGGAGCAACCAGATCGTTCAAAAAACTTGGGAAAGATGAGGTTCTGGCAGTCAGGATTCAGGTACCCGGTACCCCGCCCCTCCCCAAAAAGTCTGCCTAGACGTGATTCCCACCACCAAAAGCCAGATCGCATGCCGTTTTCTTCTATCTCTTCCTCCGTAGCCGATTATGCCTCGTCCTTCTTCGCATGGTCAAGTTCTCATCACCACGTTCTGGCACAGTGCATTACAGCAATGACTTCCCTTTTGAGGAAGCTGTCCCACAACTATTCAAATCCCGGGTAACAGACTGCGATGCGATGGCATGCATAGAAAACACAAGTGCGAAAGTTTCGAGAAAACAGATGAGAAAAATGGGCAGGTTATGTCTACGCATCCACTTCGGAAGAATGCACTCAAAGAAAAAAACGGGAACTCTATTCGATGTATCTACCCATTGTTGAGAGGAGCGGCCGCTGCTTGACCACTATACGAGTTTTGGGATGGTCTTCTCCGCTGATATTGGTCACACGTCTTTATAAACCACCTTACGTCGACGTGGACACGTGACCAGAAGAATTCGTTCATAATTCGGTACTTCATTTGTCGTCTTCTGAGATGACTGGCTGTTGCTTCATGAAATGTATGGAGTGACGTTGTGTGGATTTACTTGGGTACAACGATCAGGTGGGAAGTTCTACCGGCCCTTACTTTGATATGGGGGTGCAGGAGGCCATGTTCTTCAGTGAAGCTGTAGAAGCGTCCTTTGCCAGAACAGAATCGCCTTCCAATTTTTTATATAAAGCCTTGAGTGTAGTGTCATTCTTCTGTTGCTGGGTCAGTTCGTCACAAGAAACAAGAGAACCAATAACTGAGGGCACAGTCAATGGGGTGCTACTCTCTTTCACTGCTATGCCTACGGCAGATATACGCACCATGGCGTCTGGTGGAAATATGTTACTCACGCAGTCAGTTACCTCTCCGTTCTGGAACATGGTGCGTACCAAGCATGGACCTGGATGATGTGCTGCTAAGACGCTTGGGAGGCTGCCAAGAACGAGCTCGTGGGTGGGGTTCGTCATACCTAACGAAGTGACTTCCCCGACGAGGTATGGTGCGTCCACCTGTATACGTGCCTTGGGTACATGTTTGACGGACCCATCCAGTAGCACATTTTTTCTCATTAGTTCGTTGAAGTGGTCATAAGCCACTAGATCGCGTGGAACGATGACGGGCATACACAATAGTGCAAAGGTCCGTGCAGCGGGTGACGTGATTATCCGAACAGTCACAGTTAGCATAATAATGTAACTCAAAGTTGGCTGTGTCTTACAATGTGCAGAAATTGCTGATGTCGGAGAGGCACACAATGGTAGGGTGCTGGAGGCACGATGGAGGCAGTGGCGTTGCGATGTCAGCAGCAGGGGCAAACGGCCAAGAGAAGGAGGCTGCACGTGTACATTTTGTAGAGTCACACCACGTACATAATCGAGACGGGGTGCCTTGGCGTTCTACTACGGTCGCAGGACACCGGGGTCATATCCGTCGTACAACAGGCTTAAGAAACCCATGACTTGCCCGGTGGGTCGTACGACTCCGTTAGAAGGATCACCTTCCTCTTCGTCGTCTGCCTTCTGTTGCCGGGATTTCTCGCGCAACGATTTCCACCGTTCGTTTCAGCGAATTTGCCGCCTGTCTTGACATGACACCCAGCACTCGTGCCATTTGAAACCGCCTTCCTTGGTACGCAGCCGAAATAGGAAATGAGATTGCTTTCGGTAAGCTATAACCAACCTGTTTTCCTAGTAAGCTGCTATTTGTAAGCTTTAATGATGTTTTCTCCCTGCTTTCGTCTGCATTATTGTGTGTCCCACAGGGCTCAGGTGATAATACAAAATAGACATCTTAAGAGGATATAACGCTACCAATAATAAGCGAAAGCGAACTAACAAGAAAAACAAAAAAACAGGGGCGATGCTTTTTTCGGCATTATTCCTGCGGTCGCGGTGTTATTACGGCCAACAAGAACCTAGTTGCCCGGGTTTCCCATTTAAGAATCGTGGCTGAGTAAATTAGGTTTGGTTGGTGAGGTTGTGCGTTATTTTGTCTCAGAGGCTGTTGGTTCATCGAGACGTTTCTTGAAGCTTTCACCCTGAGAATTCATCTAAGAAAATATGGCATCAGGGAGTGTCAATACGAAGGAAGTTTGGAAACTTTTGAAACAGGAGCTCAATGTTGAAAAAAAAATGTCTGTATCAAAAACGTGCAAGGCAGCATGTAACCCTTCCAGCCTGCAGATCAGCATTGCTATCACTTATGGTTGCTCTTGCACCTTGCGGGGTGTACGATTTACCTTATGCTTTGGCAAAGTAGCGTTCTCGTGTACTTCTTAATATTTCGTCCTTGACTTATCCCCCCTGACGTGCCCTGAGCTGCGATTCATGTCGAAAAAAACAATGTCTTCGAAGTGTCTGTTCCATCGAGCGGGTATGCTACATCGGGCAAAGACAATTCCAGCCTTCATCAGCAGGTAATGCTACTGGCTATTTTTTACGGGTGCCTTTTTCATTTTTTTCTGCCTGGTATTAAGAGAATAGCGTTCCCTCACACTTTGCATTTCGATTGGACTTTATTGACAATGATCCAGCAGTAGGCGGGGGCCGATTTACGGCTCCACCTCAACGCGGCCTAACGTTGCATCTCCTTGTCTGCTAATGAATACTTCCGAGGCTCCAGGTGTCTGTAGCCCGGAGCGTTTTATAGCGCAATGAAGCGGAGAATGAACTTCATGCTGTGCGTGCCATAAGCACGGGGGAACACGAAACTAGCGCGCAGAAGCCAGCAATTCCCACGTTAAGCCTAATATTCTTAGTTCTTGGATATGCATCTTGAGTTGCATAATTCCTACTTTCACCCACTCAAGATCAAAACACGCCCTCAACCTCAAAGTTATACACATCTAATTTATCATTTCAATAACACTGTACATCAAGGAAACTCCAAAACGAATCAGCGCGAAAGATTGACTCCCGAGAACGCTTACTTTATTTTTGGAAGAATGCCCTGTCAAAGCCCAATATAAAAATTAAATTTTAACAAATACGTAAATAAAATACAGTGACTTCAGTAATTTTAGATGCCCACTTTCACAAAGGTAAAAGGCTAACAAGTTTATTGTTGTTTTATATTTTTCGAACTAACTTGAAAAAAAAAACAACTTTTTAAATTTTTCTTTTAATTAAGGACGTTATTTTTGTGTTTTGTTATAATTCTAAACCCATGATGTTATTGCTGAGAACAACTTATATTGTGGAAGGTTGTGCGACACGAAAATACTTTGACAGTCAATTTGTAGGCGACCACCAAATAGGCGAGCACGAGATAGCTTTGAGCGCTGTGGGTGCTCCCTTATAGATGACGACACAGGCTACATTTTGCGCGTGACTGCACGACCTGTCTCCCCGTGCAGTACCGTCATGTGCCTAAGCCGCATTGTACGTTATGTGTATACGTGTCCTTCATAGTGCATCATCTCCGCGTTACCTCGTAAAACTCCGAAGGTATTTGCGAAGTCTGGATATTACATCGCTTACCTAAGTAAGGTCCATCCATCACAGTGCTTTGAAGTCTACGTTCTGTCGGATGTGCAACAATGGGTGGTAACAGAGAAACAACGTCGATACAGCCTGGCTCATTCCTTTTCGCTGTCGTTGCGCCGGCAGATTCTGCGGCAGACATGACACGAACGTGGACGACTGGGTAAGTTTATTTTAACCCACCAGTACTCATAATATGTGAGATGGTTCTGTTGCGCTAACGAAAGAGATCTTAGAGCCTCTCGCATGTGAATGGAGACACACAGGAAAGTTTTGAACACCTTAAAACTGTAAAAAGAAATACAGTACACTCGCGATTATTCAAGCTCGATTGGACTCCCAGATTTTGTTTGAAATATTCGAAGTTTGAAGTATCAGAAATTACTTAAATATGGCTCGGGTAAACATGACCACATGTGTTGTTCAGAAACCTTCATATATATTTAATATCACAATACTCACACACAACACTCAAGTACTTTTACCCCTTAAAAATGCATCCAATTCACGCTGTGAAGGTGGTTGGAACGCAAAGCTTTGAACAACACCCACAACAATTGCCCATGCGGCGTCACTTGGATTCTCACAGGTGGCTCTACAACGAGTGAAACCAGAGATTCTGCAAGCCGTTACCTGAACTTCGGGGGGGTGGCGTCTCGCACGCAGCAGAAACGTTGGCCACGGCGGGGTTATTGCGGTGGACGCCGCCACTTTAGCCCGCCAGAGATTCCGGAGAAAGAAAACGGAGAGGAGCGCCTTTCGAAGGGCGAGACAGCGGAACCTATAAATTCTGATTTGCTAGCTTGGTGATACACCACCGCGTGGGACAAGCGAAGACACCGAAACAATTCGGCATGTGAGCTTAGTGATTCGCATTTATAAAGATTTAAAGTAGTTAGTTGAGCTTAGTGATTCGCATTTATAAAGATTTAAAGTAGTTAGTTTAAATAGTCCAAACTAGTGATTTAGTATTTTGAGTACTGGAAGAAAGCCGAGGAAAGTTTTTTTAATTCCTAATCATCAGAACCTGTTCCTAATTTCGCATTTTGCAATTTCTCTTAAAACACAACCGAATTGGGTTTCACCAATTTAGAAAACGGAGCACCATTTGTGACAAGCAGTGCGCAAAGATAACGGTTCTCTTGCGGTCAGATGTCTCTATGGGGTTTGTACATTTTGTTTTCCCGATCATGAACGTATGTTTGCCGTATGACAACCTAATTCCGTCGTGTGCGGGTTACTCTTTATGTGCTGTCAGAATATTAATCAAGCCTTCCGAAGGCCCCGCGCAATTGCCGGTAAGGTGCACCAATACAGGCCCGGGCGAAGCAGACACAACCACCGCTGAAGCAGACGCCCAAAGTCGTACTGCCGGCGCCGCCGCCGGCGAGCGGGCGCTCCCGCGTGGGGAACGCTGGGTAAATTAGCGACGCCATCTCTAGTGTGCTCCTTGAGTAGAACCGTCAGCCCCCCTCCCTCTCCCTCCCGCCACCTCCAACGCGTTAATAGTTTGTTGTCCCGCACGCCACGGAAGAACCGTTAGCTGGTAGAGCTAGGAAGCTTTGCTTTATAAACGTATCCCAAATGTACGACGATTTTGTCTTTGCATGATTGTTTGATGTTCCCCTTTCATGTGGGTATGCACGTAGTCGGCTTTATTTGCGACTGTTAGTGATATAAGAAGGAAATGTTTCAGTTCGATGTGGCAAATCCAGCCGATATTTTCTAGTTAGGACAATGAAAAAGTACGAATTAGCAGTATTCACTTAATTAGGTAGTTTGAATTAGCGGCTTTAAAATACATTGAAGGCATTCCTGGCCAACGGAATTTTTGAAATTTGTTTGTTTTAAGCGAAAGACTGAATTATCCGAGTGTTAATTATCGCGAGTCTGCTGTATAACAGGTTTTAGGCAAGCCACTAGGCCAGTTACTGGCCTCTGGCAGTTACCGGCAGTTAGATGGCACCGGCACACTTGGGTTCAGTTGATTACGTCGTGTATATTAATCCCGAGCCCAGTTCCTTCTGGAGACACGATAATGATATATACTCGAAGTTGTCGAGGCGGCGGATAGTCGAAGGATTACATACAATCACTTCAAGGATACCCCATCTCAAATATGTGGTGATCATGAACAGCAGCAGCTAACGGTGTAATGTTTCGCCACCACTGAAGCAGAAAAACTGTGTCACGTGTGTTGTATTGAAGTCCATGCGTAATAACTCAACGTTTGTGGTGTCAACGCCGAAGCCGTTTCACCTGATCGTTTTACGGGGACCACACAACCAAACCACAAAGAATCTGATCATGATATTTTCGCCAAGCGCTGCTAACGCGGCACTGCTATCATTTTTATGATTTATGGCCGTCTCACTTAGAAAATCGTTTTATACACGGTAGGTGCAAAACGCTTCCGTACTAGCAACCGTCGACTACTTGGTAAACGTGGAACAGAAGTGCTGGTTGCTTAGTTAACGTATTTAAAAGTGGAGAATGCGTGTCTCGCAAGCGCAAAAAAAAAATATGTTATGGCAGTAATGCGAAAGCAATTGAGAATAAAGGGGCGCGCCAAAGCCCTGCTGGCATTTAAACGGGCCGTAAACCTGGTTCCAGAGGTTTCGTTGTTATGCGCGCAATCGCTGGAGTTCCGTCAAAGCAACTTACTGTGGCAAAAATGGTTTAAAAGCGTTCCGTATAAGCCGTGTTATCCTCCATTTAGAAGTTTTAGCAATATGGCCTGAAGCTTCTACCCTCTCATCACGCCTCCGAAGCACCGTGGGACCGGTGACGTCACTGACCAGGAGCAAGACCATTTACAAAAAGAGGGCAAGATTCGAGATGCGCGTAGCCATTGTCTCCGCTCGGCGGTGCGTCACGCTTTTTTTAGCAGCCTCTACAACTTGCCAGCGAAGCCGGTCTGCCCGCTCAAACTGATTGGCGATCGTGCTCCTCGTGTCGGCCGTTGTCGCGTAGGCACGTCAGTTCTAGAATATTGGCAACAAGCGTTTGAGGGCCAGAGGTTCCCAAACCCAAGAGAGGGGTTCCCAAACACAACATGCTTGCCCGCAACAGTAATTAGAGATTTACACCGACGACTAGCGACACGCTAGCTTTTCTGCAAGCGGTGCTGTCGCGGCAAACAGGTTCCTCCGAGGCCAAGACGCACGGAGAAGGCTTAGCATTACCCCAGTCATTCAGTCACCGTTAAACGAAGCCGCGTCGATGACGATTACCAACACAAGCTTTCACTGCACTGTCACTCATCTCACGCACTTAGAAACTGATTTTCAGCAATAGTCCCAATCTGGCGGCCGGTGACAGGTTTCAGCTGCTGCGGTGTATTTGGTATCGTGACTTCACCGCAGAGTGGGCTCCTTGTGGACCGTGCAGGCGCATGCTTGCGGTGGTTTCGCCGGTAGCGGCATTTCCACCAGGAGAAACGCTCCGTGTTTTTCAGCGATATGCATACCTCGTGGTGTATGTATAAAGTCAGCTGAGTGTAACGGATAGCGACGATTCACAATCGTCCCTACTCAGATTCGCCGTTCTGCCGGTGCCAGAGCGCCGTTCTCCGGAACCGCACCCGCGTTTCCCCAAGAGCAGGGAAGGCTAATTTGCCAGAGCATTTAAAGGGGCCCATCAATACAGATACCGTACTGTTCAGTAATTCGAGTTTCATAGAGGCTACTTGAGAGCATACTGCAGCATGTCAGAACGAGGCAGTATGGTGGCGGGGATGCCGTTGGTAAACAAAGAAAGAAAAAAAACTATTTTTCGCGTGTTTGTGCGGCCCTGCCTTACACAGAGGTGTAATATTCGGTATACGTTGTCGGGAAGGGGTAGTCTATCGATAGCGAGATTGAAATAGCGACCTTCGGAAGCCTGTGTGGGGACCCTTTAACAAAGTGAAATATTCAGAGCTGAAAATCTGGCAATAAACGTCATTCATTCTTCGCGGCTATCCCATCTGGCAAGGTTCCTTGACAGAGGCAACATTTTTTCTTTATGCACAATTTGGTATCATCTGAGAAAAATCTCTTGACAATTGAAGAAAAAATATTGCGAAATTTCGAGAAAAAGCGTTATACCCTCGGTCTTTTCTATAATTTCACGAATGCTTTTGATTCTCTTATTCGGGATATCCAATAGACAAACTGACGCTTAACGGTATACGTGGAACTCCCTTATTGCTACTTCGGTGTTAACCAATAGGCACCAATGCATTTTTATGGATTATAACCTTTATCCTTTTTGCCCACAACAACTGGTGTAGCGCAGAGAAGTGCACTGAAACCTCTCCTTTTCAATGTATTCAATAATGTTATCGTACAAATTGACTCGGAAGCATATTTTATTATATATGCTGATGACTGCACACTACTGATATCTGGTAAATGGGAAGACAATTTAATAATAAAATGTAACGGTTTACTTGAGAGGTTGAACTCATGGTCCCAATCCAGCTGAACAAATCTAAACCCAGCAAAAACAAACGTAGTTATATGGAGAGCAAAGCACACACCAGTGAAACTAAATAATATCATTAAATATTCATACAGTACAATTGAAATAGTAAATAAAATCAACAATATTGGTGTCATCTTTTCAGCATGCCTCAGCTGGGACAAAACTTTCTTTACCAACAGGAGCTTTGGCCCGCGCCCGGTCGCTTCTGCCCTCAAAAGTAAATTTGAATCTATACTATGCATTATTTTGTTCACACCTCAATTACTGCAGCCTAGTCTGGGAAACCACGACAAAAACAAACATAACAAAAATTCAAGTATAGAAGAGAAAATTATGCAACTCATTTCAGGTGTGGAATATTTATCACCAACCACCGGTATATTTAACTCCTATAATATTGTAGCGATACAACATATTGCCGCGAACCATGTATGGATTTGTTAATTTATGGTTTGTTTTTAAATGCCGGCCACGCCCGGCTGTGTTATCTGCGTTCCAAGCAAAGCGCGTCTTGCAATCATTATTTTTATGCCGCACGGGCTATCACATTCAGATAAGCAGCCTGTTTCGCCCTAACGTGCCTAGCCCAGAATAATCCTTTGTGATTTATAATCTTCTGGATGTGAATCGATGGTTCCAGAAACAGTCGCACCGAAAGATGAAAGCTTGCAGAGAAGACGCCGCGACCTTCGGTCCGACGACACTCGCCGGCGCAAGTCACTTTGTTGACCGCTGCTTCGCCGCCTCTGTATTCTTTTCAGTTGTTAAGGGAGCACACGTTTGATCCGAAAAACTTGTTTCTCCTTCAACACAACTGCGTCGTCCTTGGCTTCGTGGCATCTGGTGGAGGTGCTGGGTACATGCAACCTAAGCCCTCGTCAACCCAAAAAGCAGCCCGACTCGTGTCAGCCGCCGAAAGCATGGTTTACAGCCAGAGTTTCGACTGATTCCTGATAAATTGAAAAAAGAAGACGCCGTGAAAACCGCTGTGACCAAGGCAGGCACCATGACCATCACTCCCAGTTCTTCACTCGTGCTTCAGCAATGCAGGGAGCCCCCATCATTCCATGGGTCACCTTCGTAGGACCCCGAAGACTGGTTGGAGAAAGCTGAACGGCCAGTCTGTTCAATCGATGAGACGACGAGGAGACAGCGAGGCAAGTGTCCTTCTACCTTGAGAACTCAGCAAGGATCTGGTTCGAAAACCATGAGAGCTCCCTAGAGTCTTGGAACGATTTCCGAATGCAATTTTTAACTGCATTCACCACGGTTGTGCGAAAAGAGCGGCCGAAGTCTTGCTGCAGACGCGGACACAACGCCTGAATGAAAGTGTTGTGTTCGTCGAAGAGATGAAGAGGCTCTCTTCAGGTGTGATGACCCTTGTATGGCGGAAAAAAAGAAGCTACGCTACTTAATGCGCGGTGTGAAGGAGGAATTGTTGGCTGGAATTGTCCGCAACCCTCTCAATACCATCGCCGAATTTGTGACCGAAGCCAGCCCAATTGACAAGGCTCTTGAAATGCGGACTAAGCAGTATGACCGCAAATTTGTGGGCGCGGCCAATGCAAAATACGTCGACAGCATGCGCATTCCGGCAGAGAGCCTACGTGAGGTATCCGCGCAATAGTGTGGGAGGAGCTTTGGAAACTACTCCCCACGCCGCCGAAGGCGCAAGTCCCTTCCCTTACCGATGTGATTAGGGAAGAAGTGCAGCGAGCGCTGGGAACCTCAACTATGTCAGAAGCACCCCGCGAGCCGTAAGCCATGTCCTACGCGGCTGCTGTTCGCCGGGCTCGCCTACCTGCACCCTACAGTCACGAGGCTCCTTACCGTCCCCCCCTGTCGCTTTCCCGACCACCTGCGGTGCAAACCCCCGCCCCAAGGAAGACCGAGGTGTGAAGAACGCCCGATAATTGTCCACTGTGATACCACTGCGGATCGCCCGACCACATCTACCGTCACTGCCCCTGCGAGAGGCTCTGTTTGCGAGGCTTCTCCACCGAAGCTCCACGCCCCCGACCCGGCCAGCACCCTACTGAGATCGAAGACTACCTGTCCAACCCCAACCGATGACCAGCCCGATTCAACCGTACCAGTCGCCAAACCACCGCAGAAGAGCTGACTTCTCACGTGGAAGGTCCCCCAGCCCACGCAGGGGAAACTAAAAGAGCAACTTCTGGAGGTAAAGTTGCAAGACCGCGAAAAAATGAAAACCTTCCAACGACGCAGCGACTCGCTGAAGGTCATGATTCTCGACATGCCCTCAGCCCGACAACCCCATATACCCCTGGCGTTACTTCCGAACATAACGACAGGAAAACGACGTGACGCCTACCCGACATGACCAAACATGCCGCTGAGACTAGGACGAAGATGACGACGCATAGTGCCTGACTGTCAACACGTACAAGCCGAAATACGACGCCACGACGTACCTGGAACTAGTGAAAGGCGGCGTCCGACGTTCAGCTGTTCATCGACGGCTTTGGTGTAGTCGCTCTCATAGACACGGGAGCCGACTACTTAGTAGTGAGCGGGCCATTTGTGTTTAAGCTCAAGAAACTTTTGACTTGATGGGACGGTCCGCACATACGCAAAGCAGGAGGCCACCCCGTGAGGACAAGTGGAACGTGCACATCGCGCGTCACCATAAACGGCACAACGTACCACAAGTATCAAAACGTAGCACAAGTGTAAGTGCCATTTCCTTCACGGAAGCAGAAAAAACACGTTTTGTGACTGGATTTTAGCGCCCAATAAAGATCCCATGTGGTAAAAATGAATTCGTGGCCCTCCACAACAGCGCGCGTTATTACGCAAGAGGTGCTTCGGCACTTTCGTTACCGTAAATTATTTTTTTATCCACAAGTAAAGAGGTGTTTGGGGTTGATGGCGTGTGTTGGAACTTTCGACGACGGTGAGGATGACTCAAGCAGCGCGCGCAACAGACCCAGAGACGAAGAAGAAGACGACCGGGCGAGGCGACAAGATGGCTCAGTTGCAACCGGTTATCTGAAAATAGTGTAAATCTATTGGCTTTTTCAATGCGACGGCCTCCTCCCTGTACTCCCTGGACGTTTTCTACATGATGCCCAAACCCGGGACTGGATTTGGGCATCATGTCTAGCGACACGACGAGATGTCTGCGACACGACGAGATGAGCCATGGAGCGGAAATCTACTGTTCGACCGCATTGCTCACCCCGAAGCGAGGAGGAGGTGTCGAGGCAGATGAACCAGCTGCAGATCGCTGAGAGAAGCCTTCTTGACTTCAACCGGAAGCTCATCGCCGAAATAACGCAAACTCTTGAGCAAACCAAAGACTTCGAGTCCGCTGTTTCGTCAGCCAGGATTCAGCACAGCCCCGACCGACTTGCTGCAATCAGCGAGAAGTTGGAGGCCCTGGTATGTGGCTCCAGAATCGACGGCCAACACGACGACGCTCTAGGGTCGGTAGAAGAAGCTCACAGGATGATCGCCATACATAAAGTCACACTTTGCAGACGTAATGAGAACGCACCACTGAAACAACATCTCGTGAGAGAAGATGAACACCGACCAGTGGGCGAATCGACTACTACAAGTGAAAGCAAAGGAAATGGCAAAGAGAAAGGAACCCACGTCCCGCCATCTAGTGCAACGACGTAGATGGGCATTCTGGAAACCGTTTTTCGACACCAAGGATCTTCAACCTCGATTGCCTCACATGTATAAATGCCAGCATGCGCCCTTTTGAAAGACTTGACGGAGGATTCACAAGAGATACGCCAGACAACTTTGCACCCTTTGCTCAGAACTCCAGATGCCATGACACCACATTCACAGTATCCGCAACCAACAGAAAGTAGTATTGTTTGCAACCTACCTAAGTCGGTGTCATCGACGCAGAAGAGGGTACTGTTGACGACGATGACGCTCCGGCTTTGGAAGGCGTCACAGGCGAATCCTACGCCTCAGAAGTGGTTAAGACCTTCCCGGTGAAGCCAAGGTATGCACGTGCAGACTGTGCACAGAAGGACATTCAAAAGAGAGAAGATTGGAATCTATATTCAGGCGCATCCATACATGATGAATAACCTCGCGGAAAAGCACGCAAAAATGCACCGGACTGTATGGAATCTTCACTACGAGACAAAAGTGCCGATGTTTCGTACATGTGGGGCTGCGATAGCAGCGCGTACGGGGCAATAGCTACAGCCAAGAAAACAGACCTGCACAAGCTGGAACCGCACAAGGTGTCGGCCTCAAAACTCAAACTGCCTCGACGCGCTGCTCCTAAAGGCAAGGACTAATTGACGACCAAAGGCATTCTTATCGAGTTTAGGGACACTGAAAAGGACCGCACGTTCTCGTCTCCAGAGAGCACGCCAAATGAAAAAGCTGCCATCAGCATGATGACATCTACAACCAACCAGAACACTAGATGCGTTCGCAAATCGAAGAAGTCAGGAGGGTGTGTTACTGCAGAGGTTCACACTGGAAAAGATGTAAACGTTCACGGTTTCAACTGGTGCATCGGGTACAAGGGCAATACATCAATGAAACTACACATGAAGTCAGTGCGCACTCTGAACTACAACAAAAGTTATGCTTTGACACATAACCTGACATAGTTTTCATGAAGAAACACAGATCAAAAGTAAGAAGAAAGGCGAAGTTCTCGAAGAAAGGGAAGACCGAAGATAAGAAAAAAAAGAAACTCAGACAGCGGCTGGGCATGAATGGCAAACTGACTAGACACCAACAGCGCTCGCACGAACCCTTGTGGGCCGGGGAGATGTTGGAACTTTCGACGGCGATGAGGATGACGCAAGCAGGGCGCGACACAAACCGAGAGACGAAGAAGAAAACGACCGGGCGAGGCGACAAGATAGCTGCGTTGAACCCGGTTCTCTGTAAAGAGTTTAAATATATTGGCTTTCCCTAGACGACGGCCTCTTCCCTACCCTCCCTGGACGTTTTCCACAGCGTGAGTTGCGGGCTTGGCTGAGGCCCTGACTGCCCAGCGTTCTACCCCCGACTGGACATTGAACAAACGTCACACCGAAGTGGCAGTACTTCCTAAAAATGCGGGTACGTTTTCCTCTCCGCTGTGTAAATTTCCACCTCTCCACACTTGGGATGCTGCTGCGCCAAATCCCAATTCAGGCTAGCCTCGCAATCCGCTGGCTCAGTCGTAGATTGCAGTCGCAGCGATGACGCACTTCCCCGCCGAGGGATTCTGCTAAAGCAGATGTTTGCGTGTACTGTGCGACACCTTAGACCCTGTGCACCCACGTTTAGCCGTGCGTGGCAGCGCCGTGACCGGGGAAAAGATGGCCCTGGTGTTTGAGCCGACGCCGTGTGCTTGGACCTTTAGGCCCCTTGGCGAAGGCAGAACACCACTTTGGCCTCTGCTTCTCGCAGACAGCACCTCCGGTCTGACCCACCCGGGGGGAATTGGCAGTCGCCTTTTCCTGTCCTCCCCTTCAACTTTCTCTTTCCTGACTTCTTTCAAGCAACTTTCCTGTTCTCTCGTTTCTTCTCAGTTTCCTTTTTTTTCTGGCGGCTGGGGTTAACGTTGTGTGCCGGACGACCCTGAGTCCAGCCATATTATGTTATAGTCGCGGTGTACAGCTGGCGTGGGCAGCGCTTGCTCGCGAGTTCCGGCCCCGTCCCTTTGCTGGGCTGCATGGTGGGCGGCTGGCATCGTGGCCGAATATAATTTTCATTTTATGGCTTCTTTTTTGCGCGCAAATGCTCCCTCTCGTAAAAGAGGGGGCACCGACGCAACTACCGATTTTTCACGGAGAATGTTACCAACTTCCCATGCTTCCACGTGGCACACAGCAACGACGAAGAGAAAACCGCCCGACTTGTCTCCCCATTTGTAGTCGCAAAGACCCCAACTTCCATCTTTGTCGAAGGCTACGAAGTAAAAAAACTAGTCAATGGAGACCTCCTACTCGAACTGCTTTACAAACACCAGTGTGACAAACTTCCAGGACTAACATCTTTTGGTGAGATCTGTATAACTGTAAGCGAACACAGGTCACTCAACCCAGTCCGCGGAGCCATCTCCGATGACGACCTAAAGTACGTGTCTGAGGAGGCACTTCTAGAAGGCTTAAAAGAACAGAAGGTCACCAATGTCGATTGCATAAAAATCAAACGAGAAAAAAAAAGAAATACAGACCAAGCACATCGTCCTGACCTTTGCATCCAGCATACTTCCTGAATCCGATGATATAGCCTACACAAAGATGAAACTGAAACCTTACATTCCAAATCCTCGCCGATGCTACAAATGCCAACGATACGGTCACGGCTCGCTAAGCTGCCGGAGAAAAGACACCTGCACAAAATGTGCCTCCCATGAACATCCTGCTGAAAACTGTGAAGCTGAAACATACCTTTGTGTGAACTGCGACGGCAACCACGGAGCGTACTGTCGTGGATGTCCAGCGCGGAAAAAAGAAAAAGAAATCCTAACACTGAAAGTGACAGAAAACCCAACATTCTGCGAAGCACGAAGGAGACTGTCACCAGCGCATACCCGCCCATACTCCGCTGCGGTGCAACAGGGCGCAGCATCACAGCGGTCTTCGGTGCCTGCTGAGGCCACACCAAGTGAGGCTGAAGCAAGGCCCCCCACGCCACCGGTGGAAGCAGCCAGGCGCTGAGCCAGCACCACCAAAGAGGCATGCACAGACCCCCGGTTGGGCAGTCTCACAGGCGTCGCCCACGCGGCGAGGTATAACACTACCGCACCTGTGCGAGCCGCACGAGCCTCCAGCGTCTCTCATGAGACGATGAATACGAGTGAAGCAGGTTCTGTACCATTTACGTCGGATGGGCGGCGGAAACATGCCGTTTCACCCCATTCAAAGAAAAAACATGGCATTCATAGTTCACTGCAACAGGAGAGGATTTTTAAATAACCTAAATGATGCCATGGACATAACGGCCACACACTCACCTCTGGCCTTATGCGTTCAACGAACCAACTTGGGCCCTAAGCACAAAACCATAGTAAACGGATACCAGTTCTTTCATTGCGACCGAGAGCAGGTGTGCAGGCTCTCCGGGGATGTTGCAATAATTTCCCAAAGTCATTTCACAGCACGAGAACCCATACTAAAAACTAGGTTAGAAGCAGTGGCTGCCACATTTTTAACGTTAAAAACAATTACAGTGTGCTGTGTGTATTTCGAACCAACCATCGCAATAACGTTGCAAGATTTAGAAGACTTACTTAAACAATTTCCAGATCCTACAGAACCTCTTGTCAAATATAGAGACATTCTGGCCCACTATCGCCAAGGCAGAAGATTATTCCCATCTCCACATCCCCAGTTATCGCGACAAGAAGCCACCAGCCTGAGAAGGATACAAACGAACTCCTATCCCCATCGCACCCTCCTTCACGCGATCTACCCCACCGTATACCCGGCCACCTGCAATTTCTGTCCCTTGCCGGGCACGCTTTACCACCAAGTATGGGAGTGCGGACAAACCCCAGGCCTACCCCCCAACCCTTCCCCCTCTTACGAGCAGTGGGTGGCCAGCCTGAAAAGTCCAGACCCTAGGACCCAGCGTATACTGGTGAAGAGGGCCTGGACTGCCAGCCAAGCCCAGGGCATCCCGGACTAGGGACGCCCCCCACCGGGCTGGTGCCCTAACAGCAGCACCAGCGCTCGTGGAATAAACATTTATTCCTTCTTCTCCTCTTTATTAGTTGGCGATTTTAATGCCCACTCTTCTCTTTGGGGGAGTGAAAACTGATGCAAGAGACCAGCTTTTAGAGTATTTTATTTTGTCCAATAACGTAAGTCTTCTGAACAAGACCCAACTTACATACTTCTCTCCGAGCTCAGGTAAGATGAGCTGCATATGTTTGTCTTTTATTTCACCCTTCATATCCATATGGGAGCGATCATCTATCTCTACGTGTCAGCATAATATCATCATCAACAACTATCCCAACAAAAACACGCCGGTGGAAACTTCAGTCAGCCGAGTGGGGACTTTTTACTTCCGAATCAAGTTTAGATGAGGTTTTTTATGAAGCCCTTATCATTGACAAACTGGACGAAGAGTACATCTGGCATCGTTAATGCTGCACGCAGAGCCATTCCGCAGTCCACTGGAGTGGTGAAATAAAACCACAAAGTATGGTGGACACTGGAGTTTAAACCGTAAACAGGCAAAAAAATCAAAATAAAGCATACGGTCTCTTTTCAAGATACGCAACACAGGAAAACATCATACATTTTAAAAGAAAAAGAGCTAAAGCAAGGTATATCGGTCGCATGGCAGAGAAAAATTCATGAAAAAACTTTGTGTCATTTATAAAAATCCCAATCATCTCAAAAAAGGTATGAGAGCAAGTTCATAAACTAAACCGGACATACTCCCCCTACACATTTCCTCTGTTAACAGCACCGGATAAACAAACAAGCTGAGAAGAACAGGCAGATATACTGGGTGTACACTTCTGGACAGTGTCAAGTTCCGCACACTGCACAGAATCATTTTTTAAATACAAAAAAACAATAGAAAAGCAAAGACTGCCGAGGCGCACATGAATTGTACACTACTTTAATTACAATAGAAGAACTAAAACGAGCTCTATTGACCAGTAAACAGACCGCTCCAGGCCCAGATGACATACATTATGAAACACTTGCACATCTTTCAAGTTCTTCTGTGGAAGCACTCTTAAAGTTTTTTGACAAAATTTGGGTAGTTCGAAAAATACCGGAAGCTTCGAAAAAATGCATTCATTGTAGCATTCCTAAAACCCAGAAAGCTGTCCCCCTCCCTTAGTAGTTACAGACCAATAGCCCTTACCAGCTGTCTCGCTAAATCGTATAAACGTATTATAAATACGAGATTAACCTTTGTTCTACAATAAAATAAACTTCATGCTCACCAGTGTGGTTTCAAAAAAGCATGCTTAAACAACTGACCATCTTGGCCGCCTAGAAAATTCCGTACGAGAAGCATCTATACAAAAACAACTCTGTCTTGCTGTCTTTTACGATCTTGAGAAGGCGTACGACACTACGTGGGGATTTGGAATAATTTGCGATATAGTAGAGTTAGGTATCCGTGGAAGAATGCTGAATTGCCTGAATGACTTCATGGCAAACTGTTCATTTCAAGTTCGGCTGGGCTCAAGCTTCTCAAAAACATTTGTACAGGAGAACGGGGTTCCTCTGGGGTGTATTCTAAGCACAACACTGTTTGTTGTAAAAATGAACTCCATATGCCAAATAATTCCAAAGTCGATGATGTACTCTATGTTCATGATCTTCCAATAAATTTCACATCTTTCAATGTAGCAACATACGAGAGACAAGTACAGTTGACTATATATAAACTGACGACATGAGCAAACAAAAATGGTTTCCGGTTTTCACCACACAAAACAGTGGCTATTCGCTTCTCCCTCAAACGAGGCTTACAGACCAATCCGACCCTACACCTAAGGGAAATCGACTTATCCATACAAAACGAACACAAATTTCTAGGCGTAATGTCTGACAAAAAATTTACTTTCCTGCCCCACATCAATATGCTTAAAAAGAAAGCTAAGCGAGCTATAAATATAGTTAAGGTCCTATCACACAAACATTGCGGCTTCGACAGGGCCTGACTTTTACAAATTTACCGTTCTGTTGTACTCTCCTGCTTAGATTATGGTAGCATTGTGTATGGCTTCGCTAGACAGTCCTACTTGACACGATTGGACCCAGTTCACAATTTAGGTTTACGTCTCCCCTCTGGGGCGTATAGGAGATCACCCATAAACAGCCTCAACGTCGAAACAAATGAACCCCACTCAGAGATAGAAGAACAATCCTGACATGCTCATACATACAAAAGATCTGTCACTGCCAAAGCATCTGTGTTAGCCCATAGTTACAAAATGCCCGTCTAGAACACTGTGTAATAATAAACCCCACACTATCAGACCATTGCTTGTTCGTTTTGAAGATATATGCCTAGAACTCGGTATGCTGTACATATTAGCTCAAATTGCCCATAGACTGAACCAACTACCACCTTGGTATAGTTTTCCTACAACAGGTGACTTCACACTAACAAGCCTTCAGAAAAGCGGACACCGCGAGAACATATTTTACTGGAATTATTGGCACTAAACGAAAAATGCGAATACACAGCCTTTTGAACAGACGTTTACAAAACATCATGCTATGTCGGGATTGCAGTAGTGCAAGGGAAATGGGAAAAGGTGATCAGGCTACCGCAGTGTGCTTCGGTTTACACAGCGGAATGGTATGCCATTGCTGTGGTAGTACAAAGGATAATGACGAATAAAATTAAACACAGGATTATATATACAGACTCTCTCAGCCCAGTCACAGCAGTGCATTACAAAAATGCAGCTGAACCTCTAACAGGAGGCATAATACACAATTTAGTAGCAGCCACACCACAAGGACAGGAAATTAAGTTGTTCTGGGTCCCTAGCAATGTTGCAATCAAGGGAAATGAGAGAGCCGATACATGTGCCGCAAAGGCGGGCAACGGAACAATAGAAAGAGTACAGATTCTTCTCAGCGAATGCATGAAACTTATACAATGCAAACTGAGAGATACTTGGCAATCCTCATGGGATAAGGAAACCGACAACTAACTCCACCTAGTTAAACCGACGAAAGCCGAGTGGGAATCAAGCAGACATGAAGAATGCCTCAAAGAAGTGATTTTATGTCGTCTCCGCATAGACACACACATCTTACACATAACTTTGTTCTTGTTAAACACAACAAACCTAGATGCGAAGATTATGACCAAGAACTTACAGTAAAGCACCTATTACTCTCATGTGCGAAATTTGTGGCCTTGACGAAAAAACATGTTAGATTGTTCTACAGCCAGCAAATTCCGTTTCAACCCAGCCTGCTCCTAGGAGAGGATGCTGTTGTTCAAATTTCCTGTCTTTAGTTTTTTAAAAAAAGCAACACTCCTAAACAAGCTTTACGAGATAAAGCAATTGGTTATTATCCACAAAACACCAAAACTTTTGTTTGGCGCAAGATAGCCGTAGTTGCTTATGTGCCACAAAACACAACACGATACAACAACATTACGCACTTCCACGGACGTTTGGTGAGCACGGCTGACAGCGCGTGGCCAACAGCGACAACAAAAATGAAAAATACCCCTAATAGCGATATTGCGCTAATAAAATCAAGTAGGGCAGGCAGGTGGCCATGATCAAACAGCTAAGAGACCTAAACGCACCGTAGCGTCGTTTGCAAGTCAGCGCGGGCGCGCACGTGTGTGTGTGTGTGTGTGTGTTAGTATGTGTAGGGAAAGGTGGAAATCAAAGAAGGAAACTGGCAGAAAAGTCTTTTTGTCTGTCTATGCATGTACTGGTAAGACAAATACTGTCTGGCATATGCATATGCAGCCGAACAGGGCTATAGTGTGACGAAGGCCGCGTACGTGGAATATTTTTCATTAAACGCCACAGAATCTATATCGCATATGCTTACTTTACCCAAAAGCTGAAGCAGTATTACATTTAACCTACGCAACAAAGCACCCTGTGCCGGTTACACAGTTTAGGTATGTTCTAACGTAACTCTCCTGCCTATTATACAACGTCAGTGCATCGCAGTTATCAGGTGTGTTGAGCAAACTGGAGCTCCAGTATACTTGAAATCACAGGTCGGCAAGTTATAAATTAAACATGGGTAACGTTGTAACAAAGCGCGAGCGAAGGCGCGATTATTTACAATGCATCTGACAGCCCGCAGGCCCGCAGAGTGTGCTGGCTTGATGTCCTGAAGGGTGCAACGACTCAGAAGTTCCAAAGCCGTAGCGCGAAGCGTCTTCCAAACGAGAGTTGGGGTTTTGTGAGATAAATAACCCAGGGACTCACGCGTGATAAATTTCGACGTCGTATTCAAAGTCAGCATATAAATACCCACAGCTTTCCTTTAATTCCGGGAGGTGACGGGAATGTGCGTCATCCGACGGGGTTTTCCATCGATTTTTGGTCATGGAGTTTCAAGGTCAAATGAACGAAAAAACCTAAAGGGTGCTGTGGAAGCAAACTACGATTTATGAAATTCCTGAACAATGCGCTTCTGAGTTCGGCTTCACAATTGACACTAATATTACAAAGTGCGGTTTATTTTGTTTATCACCAAGAAAGGCTACATAACGTAACCACGCATTCGGAAAACAATAAACCCTTTGACCTACCGGCGAGCGGCAGCAATGGGGGACGTTTGCAGCCACCTCAGCACGGCTGCGCTAACAGCGGTGTGCCCAACCATACGCACGGTGCCATTTCGCGAACGAAAGAAGCCGAATAGGAGGTATATCAAAACGATATTGTCATTACTAGATAAAGATGACTACGAAAAAAAATTCATTATATTAACACAAAATCTTATCGGGGTGCATTGTTTACTAATAAATCCTACCAGAGCCATTCAGTCAGTTTCTGGCCTTCCTGCCTGTTTACTTCTGATCTGCCTGTTTAGTATTAACTTTCACCAAATGGTAACCAAATAGTGGTTCTGGATTTTGATTGATTGATTGATTGATTGATTGTAGGGTTTATCGCGCCGACGCAACGCAGGCGATGAGGCGCACTGTAGTGGAGTGCTCGCATTAAATTTGACCATCTGGGGATCTTTAACGTGCGCTGAAATCTCGTACACACGGGCGTTCTTGCTTTTCGCATCTATCAGAAAAGCGGCTTGCGCGGCCGGGTATCGAAACCGCGACCTCGTGCTCAGCAGCGCAACGCCTTAGCCACCGAGCCACCCCGCGGGTAATTAATACGCATATCAATCTCATTGGTATGTTCAACCGAGTATTACATATATAAATTTGTTTCAGATAATTTTACCCAGAATTTACAATTATGCCAAGGCATTGGAAGGTGACGACAAAAAACGCACTCCAATATAAGGCGTCCCTAATAACGTCAAAAGAACAGAATAGGGCAGCCAGAGCTATTCTTGCACTTTTTCAAAGTAGGAAGCCCATGAACTCCCGATTAAATTTCTTGAAGGCGGCGAAGCATGCAGCGCATAAAGGAGGCAGGACTGTAGACACTCATTGCTCTTTGTTAAATGTATTGTATTTTCAAATGTGTCGCATAATGGCCCTGTAAGTGGGACCGCTCATTTTGGTTCATCCCGTCGAAGTTAGGCTATATCCGGCTAAGACGTTTGCGCGGAGCTTCAGGTAAATCAAAACAGTTCATGAGTTTTCGTTGCCACCTCTTTTTATAAAGGCGGATTCCTGTGCAAGCCGGGTGAACTTTCCAAGCGTTGTAGCCCCACACAAGGCCCGAGCTCCAGGCCGGGAAGTCCCTTGCAGCGTGCAGCCATAGTCTTTCACCTATATTACTCGTAGGGGCCCGGCACCACCAAGGCACACGAATCCACATGGTGCCTTCTACAGCAACGGTGGACGCTCAACTGGCAACCACCTGTGGCAGGCCATGCAGCCATAGTCTTTCACCGTCCGCATTGGCGCAACGCGGCATGATGGCCGGTAGCTCCGCCAGATGGGCAAGGGTAAGGGGCCCCTCGCAAGCGTAAAGGTAGCTTTCCAGAAGTGCATTCCACTTTCACAGGTCCGCACTCGCCAGGGAGGCCTGTACCAAATAAAGAAAGCGGTGGGAGGGCGGCGGTACGCGGATTCGAAAACAGTACCACCAGCATACGAGGCGAGTGCTGTACCTCGTAGCACTGCTTGATTTGTAGTGGCCTGTGCCCAGCGCAAAAGGCCCTACGGCTGGCAGCAGCCACTGTGTGACGGAACATTTCTTAGCACGTCATGGCAAGCTTGAATTGCGCCAAGAGAAGAATATCAAGATATATGAAATAATGTTTTGCTGCGCGTATAACCTTTAGGACAGATCACAGCAAAGACTCCGAACGCATGGACATGTGTACTTTTGCCACCAGCCTGTGTACAACAATTACTCGTCTTTTACTGTCTGTGACATGGTGCTCGAGTTGAGAAGACATTTTTATAGACTTCGCCAACGTGTCCTCTGTCGACGGCTGTCCATATGACGTCTGTGGGGAACGACCTGTGTTTCCCGCATCTGCGGATGCACGGCCACGCAATACAACCACTTAATCTCGGTTCGCATTTCTTGGATGCCGCTGCTACAGAGTATATTTGCGCCTAAACAAGTGCTGTTGGCGTCACTTAGCGTGAAGCGAACGTAGACCGAAAGTTACTGCTTCATCGCTCGTGCCGTGTCATCACCCTGTGAACTATTAGGAATGCATAGCGCGTACTGCGCTTTAGATGTCGGCACCGCGTTGTGTAGGATGTTGTTCATGGCGAATGGGTATTTCTGTTATCGTTCAAGATCCCGTGTAATATTGCGATGTACAGTCGGCAAAAGGCTTGTCAATAACACTGGAGTGGCATTCCCCGGACTGCGTAGAAGACACCTATGATAACGGCGGATTTGAGACCGGTAGAATATGAACATGCGCGGCCCGTATCAACGCGATGGCTGTGTCCCTTGTATCTCTACCCATCGTCTTAGACTCTGCACCTTTTTTGACCGTGATAGGCGCTGCGTGCCTACGCTGCTGGGCCGGGAAACAACAACGGAGTTTACCTGCCTTAGCGCGCGCTGTGCAAGTTTTCCGTGTGCCTTAGTATCGGCGCACCGCTGTTCCTTGCGTCATATTTCTGCCAATGTGCTGCATGAGTAACGAGAAACCGCTATCCAGTTTCTGTGCTAATCTTTTGCACGGCACTGTCGTCGGGCTAGCACCATATTACCACTGTGCAAGCGATGATAAACCGATATGTAGACATTCTAGAAGACCAGCAGCGATGCGTTTTCGAGGATTGTTTGTTTTCTCGCAAACCAAAAACGTACCCGATGTAAATCGCGTTAGAAACCACGAAAATTGAGCGCCGCACGTAGTTAAACGCAGCCATCGCGGTACTTACACTTGCTAACCTCCACGTTTGCTTACACGCCCGGCAGCACAGGTAGCGCTTCTCACGGCGACAAACGGTACAAAGACAAGGCGACGGGCAAAGCGACCAGGGAAAGAGTCATCGCGCTTATGCGGGTCCCGCATGCTAACATTATAGCGGTCTGAAACCAGGCGTTATCACTAGATGTCTCCCGCGCAGTCTGGAGCACGCCGCTCGAGCGTTATTGGCATGTGTTTTGCGACTTTACACCCTCAACAGAAGACGGTAACTTGGTTGGGCGTGATTAAAGGTGTTGATATTCTAAAACACAGACAATGTCCGCTGGAGCACATTATTTATGCGTTAACGTTATCCAATCAATTTTTATTGTTCTGAAGCACTGGGAATAACAAGAGCAGAAAACTAAAATTTCCGTAAATTTTAGTATGCCTCAGGGATTTTTACTAGAAATGATTTCCGCTTGACTTACACGATAGGTTGTATCTACAAAGGTACACAGCAATGTCTCCCACTAAATTGCATAATTGCATGTACGAAAATATTTTTCTCGCGCGAATTCGCATTGTCGAGAGTCCACTGTATCGACAGGCACGTAATGGTAGAATTGACCCGGGGAAATATTGTGTAGAAAGGGAAGAAAAACCGGTAAGACCGGTACAAACTTGAATTAATTGATGTTTTGGCTTGTTATATTACTTTCGGAATGGGAGTATAATATTGCCGAAAGAAGAGCAGCGTTTCTGTCATCGCGCCCACTGCCTCTTTTTTCACATGCTACCTAACAGCATGCACGAAGATTGGAATAACAGAATATGGCGCGCAGTATATAAATGTACCCAAGCAGGTTCATTAATTATCAGCTCACCGCAATATACTACGGCCATAACCTAAACATAAATGATTACATCTCACCAATTTCTGAACCTCTAAATGACAAAAATTATGAGCCCATGTAAGGCCCACACTTTCGTATGCTAATTTTCCACAGCAGTCTCCGCGTTTTGAGCTACATCGCTGATGCCAGTAGGGGATGGCTTGGACATAAAACATCCCCGCCCTGCAATTTGCTTCCTACAAATGCTGTCTATCTGAACTGCCACAGCTGCAAATGACGGGACCACACCACAGGGATGCCGTTAGCGCGGCTCTTACCCTGGGCGCCACCAGCACGAACACCGCCCGGTGCACAAAACGCGCTCACGCGTACCACTCAGTCCCTGTTTTTAGGTCACTCAGGGTTACATACATAATTGCACTTCAGTTGCCGCAGCGCATTGATGTGATAGAGGAGGTAATGAGAGCATTGCTAACACAAGCCGCGACCACACTGCTACAGGACGTAGGCGACTAAGAGCCCCCCCTCCAACACCACCCCCGCACCCCCCACATTCGTCAAGACGTGGTAGCGTTGGTGACGAACGGCCTTCTGAGGAGTTGCCTCCCTTCCTAACAACGAATGGCCCAGGAAGAAACTTTACTTGTTTAGTGCATGGCGAGTAGAAAACGGTGACGATAGAGGCTATAGCACACTACGGCGCATACAACAAGCCTACTCAGACGGATTGAGTAACATTGAGCAAGAGATTTTTCAAAGCACTGCACGGCGCTCACACAAAGCCCCCATTTATAACCAGAACTCTCAGCAGGCAACAAGCAGTTCGCATTTTGCGCACAGCACTTAAGTTCAAGCACAAAAACACACGCACTTAACAGGGCCGCATAGGCGACGAGTCGGACGCCGCAGCAGTGAATTGCTGTTCGAGATGGTTCAGGTTGCAGCGGGCTCTCGAACCCACATGAGTGCCCAAATTGCTTTTCTCTTCGGTCTCTAGGAATATGCGGGAACACATAACGGCCATGCGTCGCCCATGTACAGACAAGACTCGCGGGCTGCTTCAGGACTTAGTAAACGCTGTCGCGCACGTACACGCACACACAAACGCGCACGCACGCACGCACACCCGCACACACACGCACACGCGGGCGCACGTAGACACACACGCGGACGGGCGCGCACGCCCACACCCACACAAACACGCACACGCACACACGCACACGCACGCACACCGCGCATGGCCGCGCACGCACGCACACACACGCACACGCACGCACACACACGCACGCACACGCACGCACACACACACGCACGCACACGCACAGGCACGCACGCACGCAAAACACATACACGCACACACACACACACGTAAACCCGTCACACACACGTAGACGCACACGTACACGAACGCGCGCACCCACACGTACATGCAAACGCACAGACACACACACAGGCCCGATCAGACGCAAAAATAACGATTAGTACCAGCACCCCAGAAACGCATCGCTGCTTCGCTTTGTCCCCATACTTTTTATTTCTCATTCAAGGTGCCAGTAACACGCGTAGGCACAAAAATGCGACAGGTTTTGAGCGCGGAATGACACAACGACAAGGAGAGCGCTTGCGGAAGTGAGCAGCGCGTGGTCTGCTCTGGGGACGACAGGAGCTTATCTGCGACGTTAGAGATTTTTCCGCAATACTCACGTTTCAAACACCTTAGGAACCTTGTGGAACCAACATACTGAAGCGATATTTTTTATACTGGTATTTGGCCCCCCCCCTCCCTTCCGAGGTAAAACGATACGAAGTAATGCCAGAAAATGATGAAATTTTTTTGTAAAAGCGCTTAAAAGATGGCAGCCGATAGAGGTATACTAATTCTTGGGCGCCTGGTGGCCGATGTTGGATCTATGCATGCGCCGGAAGGACGGGGATGTACACATTACCTGAATTTCATTGAACATTGGTGAAGCACATATGACTACATACACATCTGAGTTAAAACTACATACAAGTTTAAGGTTGCCATATTTATGTGAAAAATTATCAACTTGGCGCTCTCCCACACCTGTCAGTAACTTCCACGCCCAGATCTTTTTCAGAACACTGGTTCCATTTTTGGGGAAGGCTATAATAAGTCTCAATGACATTGCAAATGGGCCAAAGCTTTCTTTGTATTCTTTTTCTTTGATCTTTTTGGCGCACTGAAACTGCTAGATTTGTTTGTTTTGTTGGCTCTGTCAAGCGGAAACTGGTGGGATGCATCATTAAAGGGAATTCAGATATGTGTTCGGCAGCAAGACTGCCCCCGTGCTTAAGTTTTCTTACTGACACCTTTCCGCCGTTTAGAGATGAAACACCAAAAGGCCAACCTCGCAATAACGAAATAGTATCGGAGCAGTGAATTAGTTTGTTACATCCGATATTCGTTGTAAGAGCATGGGCAAAAATCGGCTTCAACAAATCGGCAGTCGCCCTAGCGCAAAAATCTTAGATCCAAAACACTTTATGGTATTCTTATAACACCTTATAGAGGCAAAGTTATATTTCACTCCCTTCGTGTGGTATTTTAAACCAAACAGGCCAGAACTTCAATAGGAAAATTACAACATAACAAAATGTATCCGAGAAAACATGCCCGCGTTCTTGTTTATTTGTAGTAGGATGTGATATTTATCAGGTGGCTTCTCACGGCACTGAGAAGGATGATGTATTCCACATGGTCCGAGCACCAAAAAGAGGTTTCTGCTTCGGCAGTTCTGGATGTTGGAGGTTTTTTCAGGTAGACTAGCAGAGTTCCCCAAATATCGTGCGCCTCTCTGTGGTTTCGGTTTCGTCACAGACACAATAAATGTCAACCATATAAAGACTCGCCTACCATAATTCGTATTACTTTCGCTATTGCCGATAATTCGCTATAGCAGTGTTCATTATAACGAGGTTGAACTCTATATTGACCAAATATTAATTTAAATTTTTACTCCTCTCGCAAGTGTTGCGATTTTCATCGAAAAGATATCCGACCTTCGCAAAAATATTTGCTGTGTTACCGCCATTTGCATTTTACGTCTATTTAACCCCCACATTTTCGACCTACACTCTAGACTAGCTATTAGGATCAAAAGCGCAGCATAACCGCATTTGGTATAGGTTATTTACGGGTGTGCCCACTTGTACACAATTGCCCCGAACCTTCCTATTGAAACGTGGTCGTGTAAGAGTATAGTTACCATGATGAGTCTTTAATGCGGCTAAAATGTACTATGTTCTTCTACTTAGGGGTTCCCCTAATGCAGGTTCCCCTAACCTGCATTGCGAGCTTAGCAGCGGATGGGCCTCGTGTGATTGCTTGCCTGTAGAGTGACTTATGTAAGCTTGAATGGGGTTGGGCGTGCTATATTGGCATAAGATAACACATTCTACTACCCTTGAGAAAGCGTCGACCGTTACCACTGGTAATTTAATAAGTATGTGTACCTCTGCAATTGACCAATTTTTACTCAGTATAACTTTTTAAAGATTTCTAGTTATGAACCACGAAGTTAAAACTGAATACAATTTTCAGGCGGAAATTTACAGTGATCAGGCGGAAAGTAATATCGGACTGTTCGCATCGGCGGTTCTCTGAGCGCTTATTCGCATCTGATGTTGCGTGCCCTGGTTGTTCTGATGCTCCCTGTGGGGCAGGATCACGCGCTGCACACCTTTGGTGTTCGGGTAGCCGCCGGGGGAGTAAGGAAATCCCATTAGTTGGGGTGGGTGGATGTGCGCCTTGATGATGATCACGTATTTGAAGCTGCACTGCATGCTCAGTGGCAAAATGACTGCGGCTCTGACAACCAAAACCCGCCATGCTGAATTCTTGGTGGCGGGATGGCTGCCATTTTTTTTGCGTTGCGATGTTTCATATACTGCGCTTTCGGGGCGTGCCGCATTCGATATTTCACCGGGAGGCACCGAATTCAGAACCAGGTTGCCCGCCGGAACTGCAAAACTAATGACGGAATTTGTTCGGGTTTGGCTTCTGCAGACCTGGTGCCCGCTGGCAGGGATAGGGTCGCTGGGAACCACGCCATGATTCTGTCGGTGTTGCAATAGCTTATTCCGCTGTGATTCCGTTGGCGGGTTTCCTGGTACTTGGAGCTGTTGTCGCAGTACTCTAGCAGGGTCATCTCAGTGGCGACAAAGTTCGTGCTTTCGCACGAAGCGTCTTCTCTGGTTTCCCCATTTTAACGTCACGGGGCTGCTTCACTTCCTTCCTATTTGGAGGCCCCTCGCGAGATTGTTGGAGTGCCGGGCAGCCATACGCATCCAAGGTGGCAGGACCGTTTCAGAAGCATGGTCACAGGGGGGAATTTCAGGGCATTCGCTCGGTGGCACGGGGCTGTGGTCGGTAGGGAGGATTCCCATGTGAGGCGAGTCATTCTAGACTGATAGCTGAAAGGCTAGAGGGTCCGCTGCTTTGTCGGTCACTAATTTTATGTGCTGAGGTTTATCGCGAGCAGTGTTGCGAGCACAGTTACCAACCAGCGCAGTCATTGCCAAACGAGCGTCAGCTTTACTTGCATCGCGGAAGGCGCCCTCACGCTGCTCTGGGAGTTCTCGGATGAAACCATCGGGAGAGTTACACGGTGGGTGCTTTACGGCAAACTGAAAAGACCCATGAGCTCTCGATTGTGTCACCCAGACGATTTGGGCGTAGCCACCACCTTCGAGATTTATAACGGCTTTGCCCAGAGCGTGGTGCTGCACGCGCGTTTTACACGAGCGCATTTTGTCTTTGATGTGCTAGGGTAAGGCAACGTCTTCCTTCAGCTTGTCGCCGGTCTAGGTTTCTTAAATTGCAGCATCGAGGGCCCGTATCTCGATCGGCGTGTCGTGGAAGTGCTAAATCATGTCGGTAAAATCGCTCATGTGCGGAGCCGGGTCCTGGAAAAAGGCGTCCGGCAATGAGCCCCGTGATTTTCTCTCCCAGGAGTCGTCGGCTTAGCTTCAGGATTTCCAATATAAGGGGAGGCGTTGTAAAATGAGGGTCGGGTTGGGCACGAGCCATGGTGAGCAGGGGTCGAGGGCAATATCTCCTGGATCTACTAGTGCGAAGGCTCCATGCCTCGCTATAATCGCAGCTGCTGCACGGTCAAAGTAAGCTCCACTCGTGCCTCGAATCCCGGGTGTAAGGCACCAGAATGTCGCGAAAAGCGACCGAGAAAGCAGCCAAGCAGCCGATCGCACGATTCCAGGGGCACAACTCCAGTCACGGCCACGAGCATGAGGAGCGAACTATACCCGTGCCAGCGTGCCCATGTGAGCCGCCTCTTTATTACCAACAACAAGCAAAACGGCTTTTCATGTTATTGAGAAGCAAATGCTGCTTAAGAGCGGGCGAAGCAAACACTAAGCTTATGTTGTCTATTTCTTGAAGCGTTAGACTCATAATGCAGAAATAAACTGTTTTTTTAAAGGGGCACTGCTTTCGTTAGTTGTGCCTATCACGACGCCGGTGTTCGCGCCGCGAGACGGTCGGAAGGGCGAGCGAGTGCTACGGTGATTTTCCGATGCCCGATTTTCCTTCACCAGTAGGGTTACCGCTAGCGAGTAGTGCAGTGATTTTACGTCGACTAACATGACTTGACGTCCATGTTAACTTGTCTTGGCAACACTACATGTGCACATAAAAATGCAAAAAAAGGCCGCTACATTTGGTCGAACAAGCGGAAACGAAGTTGGCTACAATGGAGCTCTAGACAGGGAAGGGATTTAACAAACCCAGTTAGAAGCCGGCCCATTTTCGTGGATTTCCTCACTCTCACGTTTTCCTCGGTTTTACGTTTGTTTTCGCTTGTCCGGTGAAAAACGCAAGGACTGGCCTTGAAGCTGAGCCGTAAGGGGCGCCTAAATGTACTGACAGTGATCAGGTGGAAAGTGATATCGGACTGTTCGCATCTGCGCTTCTCTGAGCGCCGATTTGCTGTGTATGTGCTTACGTTCGTATGTATGCGTGAGCATATATTTACCTAAAATAATGCATATATATATATATATATATATATATATATATATATATATATATATATATATATATATATATATATATATATATATATATATATATATATATATATATATATATATAACAGAGACGTACGGGACGAGGGATTCCGTAAGGACACATATCAAAGTTGCAGTCAATCATACCACATTCGGCACTATAAAACACTGTTAAAACGCCAAACAGCACTGGCAATAAGGACTGCAACTTTGATATATATATATATATATATATATATATATATATATATTTATAAATATTGTAGTGAAGGATGGCTCACGCCTATATGGGCGTGAGCAATCGTGCATGCTGTACACTATCTTTCCCTACCGTCCTGATGTTTCTGAGTGCACGCCGACTTCTGATGCTGCCAAATACGCCGAAGAATGCCGCCAGCTTGCCCGTTCTTTCACCACTGAAGAGCAGGAGCGATAGAAGTCCATCACGGCTGGAGAGCCCGCACCCCACTTCGTTCCCTGTTCTTTCGTATGGCTCTGGGTACCCACCAGGACTCCTGGCCCGTGCTCGTGTTGTCGAACACACTTCCCCGGTGAACTGCGTCGTCGAGCCGCTACCTCCTTCCCAGGATCGCCGATGCCATGGACGTGACACCGTGCATGTTGCTCGTCTAAAGCATTATTATGACCCGCTTGTCTCGCCATCACCTTCAGTCACCGGGATGGCTACCCCCTTTCCCGGGGGGCTGATTGTAGTAAAGAATATTAGCTATGCTCCCCAAAAGCAGCAGAGTCGTCATTACCCAGAATGGGTCATGTTGACCAGTGCGAGCAGCATCATCATCCGCAAAAAGAATGTCGGTAATCCTCATCGCCATCACCCAGAGCGACAGGGTTCACTCGGTCTGCTTCGCTGGGCTCGTGTCTGCTTCCCTGATCCGCGATTCCTCACCTCTCGCCTCCAGAAAGATCTTCGTCAATAAATCACCTTTCAATATACATATATACATATACATATATATATATATATATATATATATATATATATATATATATATATATATAGAGAGAGAGAGAGAGAGAGAGAGAGAAAAAGAAATACCGGCAGTCTACAAGGCCAAAGAGTGCATAGGGGAATGGTTAGACTATTTTTTTACCGTTAGTGACGTTACATTATTTTTTTATTAATTACGTGAGAAAGAAAGAAAGAAAAACGCGCGCAGAGTGGGCACCGAACCCACACCTTTCGATTAGATCTCGAATGCCTTACCAACTCGGCTATCTGGGCGACTGTGTTCTCCTTCACTTTCTAGGGTATTTATATTTACTACAACTGAATCTGACACTTGAGGGTGGTAGCCAGCGCCACTCAGACTACACGGGCAGAAAGGGACCTTCTTTTCAACCCCCCGGGGCGTGACGCGAACGTCTACAGCCTGTCATAGGCGGGTAACTCGCGGGAAACCCTCTTATGCTACCTTGGCATCAAGGCTGCCAGAACCGAGGCCCTCGCGAAGCTTTCGCATGATAATAGGGTTTCAAAATGAGGGGCTCGTTAGGAAACACAGAAAGAAATGCCGGCAGTCTACAATGCCAAAGAGAGCCTAGGGGAATGGTCAGACTATTTTTTACCATTAGTGACGTTACATTATTTTTTAATAATAACTTTGGCGTTGTAGACATTTCGAAACCCTATTATCGTGCGAAAGCTTAGAAGGGGCCTCGGTTCTGGCAGCCTTGATGCCAAGGTAGCCTAAGAGGGTTTCCCGCCAGTTACCTGCTTAAGACAGGCTTTACACGTTCGCGTCACGCCCCGGGGGTTGAAAACAAGGTCCCCTTCTCCCCGTGTAGTCTGAGTGGCGCTGGCTACCACCCTCAAGCGTAGATACAGTTGTAGTAAATATAAATACCCCAGAAACTGAAGGAGAACACAGTCGCGCAGATAGCCGAATTGTTGAGGCATTCGAAATCTAAGATTAATCCAAAGGCGTGGGTTCGGTCCCCACTCTGGGCCCGTTTTTTTTTCTTTCTTTCTCACGTAATAATAAAAAATAATGTAACGTCACAAACGGTAAAAAATAGTCTAACCATTCCCCTATGCCCTCTTTGGGGTTGTAGGCTGCCGGCATTTCTTTCTGTATTTCCTAACGAGCCTCTCATTTGGAAACCCTATTATCGTGCGAAAGCTTAGGGAGGGCCTCGGTTCTTCCAGCCTTGATGCCAAGGGAGCATAAGAGCGTTTCCCGCCAGTTACGCGCTTATGACAGGCTGTAAACTTTCGCGTCACACCCCGGTGTTTGAAAAGAAGGTCCCCTTCTTCCCGTGTAGTCTGAGTGGCGCTGGCTACCACCCTCTAGCGTCAGTTACAGTTGTAGTAAATATGAATACCCCAGAAAGTGAAGGAGAACACAGTCGCCCAGATAGCCGGATTGGTAAGGCATTCGAGACGTAATCGAAAGGCGTGGGTTCGGTCCCCACTCTGGACGCGTGTTTTCCTTCCTTTCTTTCTCACGTAAATAATAAAAAAATAAAGTACCGTCACTAACGGTAAAAAATAGTCTAACCATTCCCCTATGCCCTCTTTGGCGTGGTAGACTGCCGGCATTTCTTTTTATATTTCCTAACGAGCCCTTCATTTCGAAACGCTATTAACGTGCGAAAGCTTAGCGAGAGCCTCGCTTCTGGCAGCCTTGATGCCAAACTAGCATAAGAGGGTTTCCCGCCAGTTACACGCTTATGACAGGCTGTAGACGTTCGCGTTACGCCGCGGGGGTTGAAAAGAAGGTCCCCTTCTCCCCGTGTAGTCTGAGTGGGCTGGCTACCACCCTCAAGCGTCCGATACAGTTGTAGTATATATAAATACCCCAGAAAGTGAAGGAGAACACAGTTGCCCAGATAGCCGAATTGGTAAGGCATTCGAGACGTAATCGAAATGTGTGGGTTCGGTCCCCACTCTGGACGCGTGTTTTCCTTTCTTTCTTTCTCACATAAATAATAAAAAATAAAGTAACGTCACTAACGGTAAAAAATAGTCTAACCATTCTTCTATGCCCTCTTTGGCGTTGTAGACTGCCGACATTTCGTCCTGTATTTCCTAACGAGCGCCTAATATCGAAACCGTATATATATATATATATATATATATATATATATATATATATACAGTTATGAAAGATATATTTATATATGTATATCAGCATTCATTTAGCTAAAAGGAGCCCGTTGGATGGAGCTTGAGGTAACAAAGATCTAGAGACCAAGTTTACCCTTAGGCGGCCACCATAGCTACGCTGCCTGAATGTGGTGGATATAATAAACTTATTCTTTCTTTGTTAATTTCGCAACTGTTGCCGGACAAGTAAATTCCACTCACAATTGGAAAACAATTTTTTGCAGCATACGAGACGTTATATATTCCAGTCTTTGTTAGAAATACGATAACCATTTCAAATGCACAAAAATGTTTAACTTATCCTTGCAATGTTTATGAGATTACACATACCCATTGTGTCACAAAAAAAACAAGCAAAACATACACCTGAATGAACGAGTGCTCAATATATCGCCTCTTTCCTGCGAATTTTTATTGTTTAATAAAGCGCAATAATAGAAGACCAACGGAGATATTGTAACTTTCTAGGAAGGTCTATATCGTTCAGTGCGTTCACTCACTTATTGTGAATTCAAAATATAACGGGAGTCACACGCTGCAGGCTCTGAAATTATTCCTTGTAGTAAACGTATTCTACGTACAAATAAGAAGCGGCGTCAAGCACTTAACATCCCTATCGGAACGCTAAACGTGTGTGTACCTTCTTCTTATATGTTGCGAACAAAACATTTAGGCATGCTGGCCCCAACCTAAGTGTTAGTGTCACAGTGTCTGAGTAATTTTTTTGTTCTACAGCATTTTGTAAACTTTTCAGAAGCAGAGATTCCTTGCAGACAACAAAGAGAGCCGCAAAGCGTACTCTGAGACTGACTACTGCAGGCATAGCTTTGAATATTTGTGCTTGTAACGTCACTAAGCAAAATCCACATCCACATAGACTCGGTTATTAACCAGTTCTTTCTTAACCTCCTTATAAGTTACTGTATATTTGACTGCGAAGTCTCCGACATAATTGCTTTGTGTCTGCAGTCAGTGAAGGAAAGTTTGACATCCACCTAAATGCCATCCACATAAAATCTGGTCGATTAACACCTGTCCTTCACTTCGAGTTGTTGATCAATTCGCTTTCGCACTACTAATGACTAGCCTCCCGGTTAGCTCAGTTGGTAGAGCGACTGCTCCGGTTAAGCAGTGGTCCCGGGATCCTGGACCAGGACAAATTTTTCTTCAACTGCGAAGTTTCTGAGAAAGCTTTGTAGCCTTATAGCTGCATTTAGATGAATGCCAAACTTTCCTGCACAGAAACTTACCCCACCTTGGGGATTTCCCCTAAATATGGTCGATTAACGTCTGCAGTCAAAGGATCACAATGGGCTCATACATTGTATACCTGCCCCAGTAATCCCCATTTGCTTCAGAAAGTCGCCCTTAGTCTGTTCAGATTGTATTTCGGAGAGCGAGTGCTGTTATTCCCATTACGGTGATACAAACTGTACACGCCATTAAAAAAAACACGCCACTTCCTCCAATATATATACAAGCGAACACTCCGTCTTAGTCTCCTGAAAGCTACAAGATTGTAAAGTTACCTATGTCGAAGTCAATGAAGCAAACATTTACCGTCGATTACTTTTCACAAGAAGCTTGTCTTAATCTCCAAACTAAACGAATGTCCGCGGGTTGACTGCTGATTTAAATATATGTGCGTGCAAAGCCATGTGATATTGGCTCGTTTTTCTGTTTTTATTAGCAGTCGTTTCTAAGCGTTTTCCCCCTTCGTTTTTATTATAGTATAGTTATTATTATAAGAAAAGGAGCCCCTAAGGAAGTTTAAAAGTCAAAAACCACAAAGAACTGTGCGAGTTCTAATGGGATAATGATGGTTGTAAAGGGTGACTGGAAACGGTGTAAGAAAATATTACAAGGGAAGCGCTGAGTAAAGAAAGTAGTTTTTATGAGGCATCAATATCGTTGAAGGAAAAACCTTCATTGCCTTCTTTAAGTGGTTACTTTACGTATAAATTACAACACGTGCAAACGTCAAGGTTCAGCGCGGCTCAGTAATAGTGTGGCGATATCTGTGGAGGTATGGTAGAAGACAATGAAAATAGCACACGGCTCAGAAGTACTATAGTGCTGTGGTGCTTACTGTAAAATCGTGCGGAAATTTCGGCGGTCCTAAGGTGGCGAGGTAAAGTATAACACACGCCGGGAAAAGATACCTGCATAATACTAATATATGTAATGGTGGCTGTTCTATAGAAGTACTGTCGCGCGCTATCTATAATCAATACGCTGTATGAATGTACTGAATGTGGTCAGTGGTTGTAAGTTCGGCAATTCTCGACTCTGCACCGAACTTTAGCACACGATACTGAGGTGACAGAACTTAGGTGTACATTGGCCGTGGTTAGAATTGGGACAACATGTTTGCCTGGGCGGGACTAAATAAGATTTAATTGCCGCGGCCACGCTACCCGCAGGTAGAGCCAGAAGTCGTAATTGACATGACCGTGCTGCCAGCAGGCACAGCTGGAGGAGAAGGGGACTCCGTCGTCTGCCGTCGTCCCCCTGCTTCTACCCGTCGCTCTGTTAGCTCAGTCGGCATTTAACCTCCCCAGGCCTAGCCAACATGGTTGCGAAGCCCTGCAGGGGTTCACGGATAGCGCAGTTAAGATGGTATCGGACATCTCAGTTCAACACTCAGCCTTTCGCGAAAAGGGTACTAAGCGGGGAGTCACCGAGAAGCGCGGAACACGCACGTACACTAAAAAGTACAATAGGTTTTCAAACACAGTGCACGCAAATGTTGATCTCGTTGACCCTTACCAGCCATGTCGCGCAGCTTGACCTGACATACCCATTTAGCAGCTTTCGCTAACATTTAACAAATAGACTCCTTGCTTGGATTCTTTCCGGCGTATGGAGCAAGCTGTTTTTGCAATGCTCAGAATGCTGACACTTGATTTTTCTAACGGGACGACGAGGTGCGCGGGAACCTTTATGTATTTCGTCGGGTGTTGTCCCTCAGCTTCGGCTACCGTTCTTTCGGCATGCCTGGCTCTAGACTCGCCGACGAAACGCAGAGACATAAAAGCAGTGAGACTATGAAAGTATTCATTTTTACGCACAGGAATCACTATCCCAAATGCGGTAATTACTGCACGCACCAAGGGAAGAAGGCGTTATAAAGTATTCTAAGCTGATTATGCATGCACCATAAAATTTCTTTTTTACAACAGTTGATGAACTAAATTATCTTCAGAATAATGTGTCCGTAAGGCACACATTTTGCACAGCACATTTAGGAGTGCGTCGATGCGGGTGGACGTTTATCCGATCTTAGAGAGAGAGATAGAGAAAGAGAGAGAAAGAGATGTAAATCGTCGGTAAAAATAAAAAAGTGTTGATAGGGCCTGGGTAGGTTTCCTTCTTCAGGGCACCTGTTTCGTCTCCGAGCTGTTAAAGATGAAATTTTGGATGTTCGGAGTGACCGGGGCTACTATTGTTGAAGAGATCCGGATAAGATAGGGCTGCTCATTTTCTTCCATTGAACCTACAAATTACTGTGATAGGAGGTTCGCACTTGTTTGCGCTTCCAAACCTCCTACAACCAACGTAGCGCCATGTTCCCTACTTTTTTGCGGCACTACGCTACGCGGCATGGTTAGAAGCAGTCACAGCACCGTCCGCAAATTTTTGTTATAGACCAATCACTAAGGTCAACCACTAAGCATCACACAAATTAAACGCCAATGCTTTCTCCAGCCATTGCAAACACGTCGCTATATCGCAATCATATGCCTTTTCCATAGGTACATTTATGCGTCGACAACGCCACCGTTCAATCTTAAACGACCATCTATCACGTCACGTCGACTGTTCAACCACTGCAGCTTTTCACGCATTTACGGTGCCACACATACTTTTAACTCATCTGCCCTCCCACGTGCTATACGCCTTTGGAACGATCTTCCCGATCATATCGCGTCTGTGTCATGCCGTGTAAACTTTAGGCGCCTTGTGTCTGACTATTTTGCTTCTGAACTTTTCGCAGACGGTTAGACAGTTTGTATTTTTTACTAGTTATTTTTTCTCGCCTTTGGCAAGTGTCCGATATTTCAAAGGGCATTGATGGGCTTATCGTGTCCTGTATGTTCCTGTTCATTTTTGACTAAATGCTGTTTTACTGTGTAATATTGACTAACTTTTCACTAAATGTGCGTAAATCAACAAAATTTCTGTTAACGCGACTTCAAGTTTCGAGGCTCGCGCGCAGATTCGATTTTGTGTGTGTGTGTGTGTGTGTATGCGTGTGTATTTGCTTGATACAGTTGACTTCATATTGGTTGTTAGTCTTTCCCAGTGGTGATATATAATTTGTAAACTAACTCTGTTGATTTTATATGCTCCCCCTAACTCTATGCCCACCCCATGGGCCAGTAAGGTATCTTGAATAATAAATAAATAAATAAGGCATTCCTTACAAAAACTCAAGTGTGAGGGCTTTTGCTCTGCTGCCCGAACGTCGTCAGGCATACTTATTCCTGGAACAGAAGTAAATGTCATCTTGTGGCCTCTGAGATGTGACACTATATGCATGCAACCATCCTAGTAGCGCTCCTTGGGACTCAAACATAAGTCCCTCAGAAGAGACGGAATGCACCAACCAGGTGTGGTAGTTGGGCCGCATCTCCAATCATGGACAAACCCAAACTAATGGTCCCCAATCCCCAGCAGCTGTAGAGCACCTGCCCATTCTGGCTCAGGTCACCAATGCATCAAAGTGCTCTGAGACTCTCTGGGCCCTGACCGACCACCTCTGAAACTTGAACCTATTGGCAACGTTGGACGCGTGAACTTTATTAGCGTGGGAAGCTTTGTTGTGTCTTCGATGTTCTCTCGGGGATTAGGGGGAGACTATTCGACTAATCTAGGTTAGTAGAAATTAAAAAAAAAATGGTTCATGGAGTTGCGTAGAGGATTTATAAGGTTGGATCGAGAACTTGAAGAAATGGTTGAGAATGGAGTGGTATTCTTTTCACACGGAGGCAGTTTCCACGAGCGCGTCGAATGAGCAGTGTATAAGAAAACATCAGACCTTAGTATTCAGATGGGAGATTTTAACGCGAAAGTAGGTTAAGCCACTGCAAGCCAAGTAGGTTTAGTCAACACCTTAGCCACTGAGCCACCCGCCACGGTTGCTCAGTGGCTAAACTGTCGCGCTGCTGAGCACGTGGTCGCGGGTTCTATTTCCGGCCACGGCGGCCGCTTTTCTGATGGAGGGGAAAAGCAAAAGTACCCGCATGCTCGAGATTTCGGCGCACGTTAAGATCCCCGTGTGGTCGAAATTGATCCGGAGCCCTCCACTACAGCGCGCCTCATCTTCTGCGCTACGTCGGCGCGTTAAACCCTACAATCAATCAAATCAATCAACGATAGAATCAAACTGCCTTGAAGTTAGTAGGGATCTTTAAAATCGTCAGTCGCGAATTTCGAATAGATACACTGCTTGCATTTGCTGAGGGAAATGAACAAACTATTCTGCAGACGAAAGGTTCGGAAATGAGCTTGATAAGGCCCGCGGCATACCTATGGCAGCAGTTTCGATAAAAGTCCCTCCCACCAAAACCTTGCACACCCCCTTTAATGATGAAATATTCATTCAAAGACGCCTGAGACCGCCAACACCGCAAAATAGGTGGTTTTAGCGACGATGAGTGAACAAAATAAACAGGAATCATTGAATCTTCTCTTCATGCGCTTTCTTATAGGTCCTTTCTGGAAAAGACCCAAAAGGTTGACAATCTCGAATTTTGTCTTGATATCTCCGAAAGTGTGGTTGGCGATGGGGCCACTTTTTGTAGTTTTTCCCACTTGACCACGAAAGTTTTCCATTCCCGTATTTTTCACTTGATATCTTTGCACATTGTGTGGGTATTCCTTTGGATCTTTACGGTAAGACAAAATTCGATAAGAGTTTAGGTGACAATCCAGGTAATGTGCCGGTGGTCGAACTGCTAGTCAAGATTTGGTGCAATGATCACAGAATGGTTAGATGCAAAATATAGCGGGATGTTAATCAATAACAAAGAAGACTAGTCAAAGGTACGAAGCCCCGCTGGAGTCAATTAAAGGAAAACCGCAGGCGTTTAATACAACCCTTCAGGACTGCTACGCCCTGTTAACTAAGTACTACGAGTCTCAATAGCAATATAAGAATTTCAAAAAGAGAATCGGCACTATCTGTACGATAGGCGATGTAACGATGGAGACTGCACCTCTCAGTTACTAAACAATGGCCTATTGCGAAACATAATAACACGAAGTTGTCGTGGAGGCTCGATAAAATTCATATGGGGGAGTTGCCTATGTTGATTAACTGGAGGAAAATTAACACCATTCGTTCGTACAACGTAGCAATGAGTGACGGAACTTCGAAAAGTGAAGAAAGCTTAAAAAAAGCAACAGGACACCAGCTATTCACACTTTAAAATGTGCGCACTAAGGGATGCAATCAGTAAAATTACGCGTAGCAAGGACGTGACAAGAACTGTAGTGATCGGATTCTCCGTGCGTCTGCATGCTAGCAGAGTTAGGCTATGGGACACTACTGACCCTAGAAGTGTAGATTTTCCCTTCTTACGAGTAACTACAGATGAAGTTACAAAGGCATTCAAGGGAGTGAATCGAGAAAAAAGAACCGTTCTGAAAGGGATAACCGCATATACATTAAAGGAGGAAGCAAGGGTGTGCTATACAATTTGCTAAACGTATTTAAAAATTCATAAGACGTCAAAGGCGCCAATCGCCTGAAAAAGATCGCATCGTACTTCCGATTCCCTGGGAGGGAGTTACAAAAAGCTCACGCATAACGCTCCCTACAGCGTATTCTTGTTTTATACAAGCTGTTTCCCAAAGTAATGGTAACCGCATAGCCGACAGACTGGATTTCCAACTTCCAAGGGAAAAACAGGCTGGGTGTTGAAAAGGATGCCAAGCAGTATATCAAGTCAAAGTCATTAATGAAGCTCTTAAAAATTATGCAGAATAGACTAAAGAGCTTCATATGATATTTGTGAACATTCATGAAGCGTTTGCTTCAGTTAACACCGCCGCTTTGTTGGAAGCATCAGGATGAGGGGAATAGCTAGTCTAACATAAGGAATTTCGCCGACATTTATAAGGGATGTACGAGCAGCGAATCCCTCCAGAAGTAAAGGGAAAGTTGTCTATCAGAAATCGAGTACGACAGAGAAATGCTATCTTGCCAAATTTGTTCCCAGTATGTGTGGAGATGGTATTACGATAGCGTGATTTGGGAAAAGGCAGAGAAAATGCCATAACAACGAAACTCTTCAATGGAAGTATTGTCAGTAAGTGAGGCTTAACTTCGCCAAAATTCGCAATGCGCAAGTGAAACTTGAAGGCAATAAAGTGAATTTCCGCAAAAATGTCTTTGATCTCTTACGCAATATTTCGAAGGCTAAGTTTTCTTTTGGGAATATTGGCCCCGAACACGTCGTCCTGAGCACAGTGTCAGTGACATATAGATTTCCTGGGAAAAGACATTTGAGGAAACGAAATTTGTTTAAGAAAATAAACAATCACACAGACTATTCCCAACAGTGCCTTGATTGGAGCAGAACTCGATTGTCCCGCTTACGGTGTGTCCAAAGATTGGAACTCTCGCTCTGATTCATTATTTTTTCTAAGACCGATTAAATCTTATTGCAACATCTATTGCGCCGCCTTACGGGAAACATCCATTGACATCACCACCAGCGGTATAAAAGAAGTGTTATGCAAAGATTCTTTTGGCATTTATTATACTCCCAATTTTTATAAAGCGCCTTGCCATAAATAGAGCATCAATAACCCGAGAGGGTACTTCGACAAACAAAAAAAAACAAAAGGCAAAGGACGACAGCTACTCAGCTACTAAGCTACTTTGTGTCCTTTTTCTTAGCTCTTGATTGTTGTTCTAGTCTATTGAGTGTTGTTTACTGCGACATATTTACCTGCGGCCTCTTCAGAAATACACGGACTTCTCGAAGAGGATGTGAAAAGCACGAAAGATAGGTATACAGCTTCGTTGCCTGAAAACCCTACCTATCAGAATTTACTATTGTAAGTTTTTTTCTTCGCTACTCGGAAAAATAAAACTAAAAGAAACTGTATGTTAATTTTTGGAGCGTATACTCTGGACACTATCGACGACATGAGACTTTTCCCAGTGTGGACACACACCCCCAGAACCTATTGTATGTGATAAAGGATCTTCGTGGCCAAGAGGGTGGCGGATATACCCACAAGAAGTATGTGATGAAGTGCCCGTGGACGAAGAGGAAGAGGAGACCGAGCGCGCAGCTGCAACGAATGCGTGCAGAAAAATTGAACCAGGCCGGTGATCAGGGGACGCCTGTGACGCGCTGGGCTTGAGAGCGCGGCCCTGTGATCGTTTCGGGGAAGACCCGGAGCGCAACCGCTTCTGTTCCCGAGAGCCGTCCGCCACTGATCCCGACAACCCGTGGGATGGCCGGGCCTGGAGCTGGTGACGCGCTGGGCGAGAGAGCGCGGGTCCGGATTCAGGTGGAGGTAGAACCATCCGCTCCCACCCGCTGCTACGCCCTCGAGCCGTGACTCATCGGAAAGGTCGACGATGCCTGCCCAATGTCCAGCGCCTGGTTACGACGGGGCCTAGAACCGGTCATCGAGCCAGCCTCGCCGTGAGGTCCACGTCGACTCCGCACGCATCGGGACTTCAACACCTCGAGGGGCTGCGACGAAACCCCGTACGATGTTTGCTTTCTTTATTGCGGACATTTCCGTTAGCCTCTTGACTTTTTTAACGCTGATATCTTTCGTCTCGCGTACTTGCTTTCGTGCCCTAACTTGTGCTTCTTTCGTGTCATGCATAAAGCAACGTTTACTCGCGCAAGCACTGGCCACTGACTCGTGACTTTCACGCCAATCCTTGGCCCATTCATTACAAAACGTGGCGAGCCTGCCAGGATTCCTTAACACCTGCTGAAAGGAGACAGTGAGCCACGAGTGTGCCTGTAACGTTAGCTTCGGCAGCATGGATCTTGAGAAGTTAAAGGCAATGGGGACTCAGCTGGGACTCTCGGGACAAGAGCTTAGGGCGTGGATACAGAGCGAACGGGCTGAGCAAGGCGCCGCTAGAGCCGCCGAGAGGGAAGCCAGCCGAGAAACCGCTGAAAGAGCAAAAGAAGTTGCGGAAAGAGCGAAAGATGCTGCAGAAAGGGAGAAGGAGTTGCTACTGCTAAGGATCCGACTCCAAGAGGGTGGTGGTACCAGCCAGGCAAATGTTACCGCGGGAGGAGAAGTTGTTGCAACTCCGCCTGCGAATAACCCGCAGAAACTTCTTCCTCTATTCGATGAGAAACGCAACGACCTGCACGCGTACCTGCAAAGGTTTGAGCGCATGGGAACCGGACAGCAGTGCCCTCAGGACAAATGGGCCCTAGCTGTAGGCATGTGCTTGAACGCGGAAGCTCTTACTATCATAGGCCGTATGACCGCCGAAGAGTCCCTTGATTACGTCAAGGTCAAACGGGCGTGGCTGCAGCGGTTTCGTTTCACAGCGCAAGGTTACCAAGAAAAGTTCAGGAAGGCGAGGGCTGAGGATGGAGGAACCGGGAAACAACTAGCACCAAGGCTTACGGGTTATTTTGATCACTGGATCGAGATGGCGAATGTGCAAAAACACATTCGAGGCTCTTCGTGATCAAATGATCGGCGAGCAATTCATACGCTGCTGCCATCCCAAGCTCGTCATCTTCCTGAAAGAGCGAGAGTGTAAAACTCTGAACGACCTGGCCAAGACTACAGATCGTTTTATCGAGGCACAAAGCCTCTCAAACCTTGGAGAGTTTTCCGGGGACGACCGCGATACAGATAAAGTGACGGCCAACTCACAGAAAAAACTGCCACCCAAGTGCTTTGTATGCAATCGGCCAAGACACCGAGTTCAAGATTGTCGTAACACCCCTAAGGATCCAGCCAACTGCGCTACTTGTGGTCGCCTCGGTCACAAAACCGAAAACTGCAGGAACCGTCCAAATGGCAAAGAGCAGGTTGCTGCTTGTGCTGTTACTGAGCCTCCGAGAGCCCCCCAGAAATGCACGGAAATTGATGGGAAAAGAACAGGGGTCCTAGTATCGAGCCTCCTCGGGGCATCGCCGTGCAACCATCTGCTTTACTTGTGAAAGGAATTCCAGTAGTGGAAGGCCGTCTACTTGGACAACCTGTCACCGTCCTTAGGGACACGGGCAGTAATACTGTCATTGTTCGACGTGACCTCGTCGCGGAGCGCCATTTGACAGGAAAAACCACCCAGGTACTGGCCATTGACGGAACGGGTAAACAGCTAGCCGAGGCTAAGGTCTACGTCGAAACCCCGTACATCGTGGGTGAGGTTAGCGCGGCGTGTATGGTACAACCGCTCTATGACATCGTGCTCGGGAACATTCCTGGTGTGAGGGAACCTCAAATGCAGATCCCGACTGGCAGCTCAAAAACAGTGATATCCCGAGCGCAGCCCTCAACACAAATGCCACAGAGATACACCCAGATGTGTTGGTGTCTGCTGTTGCCAAGTCAAGGTCGGTGAAGGCTTCACCTTTAAAGGTACCCGAAATCAGCTGCGCAGACATCACAAGACAAGAGCTGGCCAGGAAACAACAAGGAGACCCAACTCTCCGACGTTGTTTCCGCAAGTTAGGAAAGGATTTCGCCTCCAGAAAAGGACAGAAATATTCTTTCGTCAAATCAAATGACATCTTGTACCGTCATTATAAGCTTTCCACGGGCAGATCATTTAAACAAATCGTTGTCCCTAAGAAGCTGCGGGACCCCATCCTTCGAGTGGCCCATGAGAGCATCATGGCGAGGCACCAAGGTGTACGAAGGACGACCGACCGCGTTTTACACGATTATTTCTGGCCAGACCTGCGTCGAGACGTGCGACATTTTGCCAGAACGTGCGGAACCTGTCCGCACAATGTACAGAAAAGAAAGACAGGATCTTGGGCGCTACCAGGAGGCATGCCAACTTGCTGTACCCAAGACAAAGACTTTCCAGACCCAGAAGCGTTCGAGAGCGAAACGCCATTGCGCATGTCCAACGCGGCACTTAGCAGGAAGCCGAGGGATCAACGACCACGATGCCAATCCGCGTTAAACACAACATTCACTCAGTCGCCACCGTTTCATAAAAGTTTGCCTGGCTACCGGTCGACGAGCCTGAAAGACGTAAATGCGGCCCGAAAAGCGAACTTCCGCCGAGCAGTCAAAGGAGAAGGCAAGACCGTCCCAGCAGAACCCAATGCTTCATCGCCTCAAGGTCAGCGACCCGACCGCAAGCGACACCGTCGGCGCGGTGATGAAGCGATCGGCTGCACCAGAGTAATCGTTAGCCAGTCAGAGGGTCGCCCGCACGAAACCTCTGGCGAATACAAGGGAACCGACAATGTAGGGGCTGACTACAGGAGTAGAGTTTAAGCCTCGCCCCTCTCTTTTGTACATTGTGTGTGCTGAATTTTTTTCGTACATTTGTTTAGTAGATTTTTCTATACCCTTCGTGCGTGTGCTGTGCGGTGAAGTGTGCTGGTAGGACTGACTGTGCTCTAGTGGACTTTGTGCAAGAACCTTTCCACCGGTACTGCGAACTTCTTCCAAATCCACCTTGCCTTTTTAACTCTTAGAATAGTTGTTGCTCCCCAACAACTTTCTGAGACCAGGGGCATTGTGATGACGTGCCCGTGGACGAAGAGGAAGAGGAGACCGAGCGCGCAGCTGCAACGAGTGCGTGCAGAAAAATTGAACCAGGCCGGTGATCAGGGGACGCCTGTGACGCGCTGGGCTTGATAGCGCGGCACTGTGATCGTTTCGGGGATGACCCGGAGCGCAACCGCTGCTGTTCCCGAGAGCCTCCGCCGCTGATCCTGACAACCCGTGGGATGGCCGGGCCTGGAGCTGGTGACGCGCTGGGCGAGAGAGCGTGGGTCCGGATTCACGTGGAGGTGGAACCCTCCGCTCCCACCCGCTGCTACGCCCTGGAGCCGTGACTCATCGGAAAGGTCGACGATGCCTGCCCGACGTCCCGCGCCTGGTTACGACGGGGCCTAGAACCGGTCATCGAGCCAGCCTCGCCGTGACGTCCTCGTCGACTCCGCACGCATCGGGACTTCAACACCTCGAGGGGCTGCGACGAAACCCCGTACGACGTTTGCTTTCTTTATTACGGACATTTCCGTTAGCCTCTTGACTTTTTTAACGCTGATATCTTTCGTCCCGCGTACTTGCTTTTGTGCCCTAACTTCTGCTTCTTTCGTGTCATGCATAAAGCAACGGCTACTCGCGCAAGCACTGGCCACTGGCTCATGACTTTCACGCCAATCCTTGGCCCATTCATTACAATGTAATAACTGAGCGTGTCCTACTGGTTTTTGGGGGTTTTATTACCGTTCCGCCTAGTGGAAAACGTAAACAGATATCAAAAGCCAGATTCTTTTAAAGTTTATAGCAGACGACATTGTTGTGAAAAAACCATTCTGCCAGCTTCGCAATTGAGTCGGCGAAGACGGGGGAAGCAGTGGAGCTAGGAGTCTTCATTATCTTTAACTTGACTTCACTTACGTCTGCCGATATTATCGGTAGATCGGACACTGATGCCGCTGGCAGCACACCGTCTCTCTCCGCGAGGAGAACAACGGCACGTCTTAGCTTACTTAATCACTAAGCGCAGCAAATCATTGACGCACGCCTGTTCACCCGAACATCTGCGCAGCGACGTGAACACTTGGACCCTTTCCTACACACTTCTTGGCCGAAAACACAATTTGTTATATCTAGTAACAGCTTGAACACACGGTAATTAGGTACTACACTGGTCGGCAGCAAAGTGGAAATAGGTAACGTGCTCTCGAAGAAAGCAAACGAACCGCACAGAAGTTCAGACAAAACAAGTTCCACAACATAAAGGCTGTCCACGCTGATATTTATGTCACAAGATTCAGCCACCACCGTTCGTATGAGTCACAACAGCTTACATTCGAATGTAGAGAAAGTGTTTCAATGACATTATCTCTGACTCGCTCGGTAGCCTCTTATAAACCAAAAGCCGTCTCTTACGTAAAGTGTAATATTTTTTCCTTTTTCTGCGCTATTTGTAGTAACTCTGTAAACTGTTTTCGTTTTCTGAATAAAAAAACAGATTCGTTGCAGAATTATTTTGTTCCATGTCTTTGATGGTATGCCATTTTTATTATTTCCTATCAGGCTAAAAAAATTATATACATTTTTTAATCTCAAAGTTTTGAATCATGTATTGTTTCTTCTATTGGTGTTGTTTCTCCTGTTCCTGCTAGGGGCCTAGCCAGGCGACTATTGCGGCGGCTTTTTGTGCCTTAGCACCCTGGCAATTTCTGATTGTACGGACTTCTATAAAAAAACGTAAGGAGTAGATGGAACGCAAGCTTAATTTAAGCAGCTGCGCTGTTAAAATACAATGAAGACGAAAACGCTCCCTTTGAATACTCTCGGACCCGTTGTTGCGCTTGGTGGTATAAATCCCCAGCGTTTCTTTCTTGCACGTAATTTATGTAAACCATCTTATCAAGAACATGACTTCTGCAATTGTGTGGTGGAGGAACCCGCCCACGCTACGCAGCAACGGGTGGCGGATTTCTGTACTTGCGCGCACGCTATTGCGCAATGAAGTCAACAGATAGAAAGTAGGAATCACGAGACTAGGAAAGGGGCTGTTAAAACCTCATTATTTTGGACCGGGAAAATTAATGTAGAATGCTACGCCCCCTTGGATAGGCGTTCAAACTGACGGAATTGGTTAGAGGCAGCACTCACTCTGGCCAACTCTATATTCGCCTACACAATTTGTGCCCCGAGTTGTGCAGAAGATGTGCCGCAGGGTACATATAACAAAAAGTGGGTAAACTAATCTGTATGCTTGTGAATGTTGACAATCGACTGGTCGTCAACTCAATACTGAATAATTGTTAAGGCTTAGTGCGGCAAACCCCGGATATTCAAAGCGACAGCTTGGTTTAGCCTGGTTTATGTTCGTTTCATTTGGGGATCCTTTCATTTACGTGTAATTATTATACTTAGGTATACACTTAGCGTTAAGCCAGATATAACAGCTCTGCCAGTCTTGCGTAGACATCGCTGTGGTTAGGCTAGGGTAGGCACGCATTGTCAGACACACTCCGCGTGGTTAGACAACGCTTGCCAAGCATGGTTCACAGCCGTTCCTTCCCACGCAACGCTCACAGAGGAATGCACGTCTCGCTTTCATTCATGGCAAACACGCGTCGAATGGCTTGCTCTTCCACAGTGTGCAAGGCTAGGTTTCCCCATTCTGTATTTTTCTTCCTCTCAAGTAAAGCAGCACGCCAGTCAATACCCGCCTCGTAGTCACACGCCACTGGCCGACCACGGCTCAAAGCCGTTCGGTTTGTGATACGCTCACAGACCGACAAGGGGCCTCGCTTCCATCCTAGCGATCGAGGCGTTCTTCTTTACCTCGCACAGATGAGTCACGTAGACCGAGATAACCCAGCGACGCATGCGTGTCACAGCAGCTGCGGGGCAATGAGGCAGCGGGGGTAGTCGGTTGGTAATCCCATCAGGTGGCGCCCTGACCGCAGCCGCCGCCGCTCAGTTCAGCAGAAGTGGCTGAGAACGGCATGTTGTGCGCAGCAGTGAAAGCGTGCCCGGTGATTGACGTGATTTTCGGCAAGGGGTCTTGTACTTGCCGTCAAACGAAGGTTAACTTGCTTACGCTGGTGAAACCACTGGGAGAGATTCGCAAAGCATTGCCTTAAGGCATCGTGTCTCGATTTTCATAGGCTTAGTTCCTTAAGGGCTCTAGCAGTCGGCGTCTCCTGTCGTGGTCCCCTTTCGTCACGGTGCTAAAACACCGGGACACCCGTTTGCCAACGCTTTTTGCTATAGTGGTTTATCTTCGTGGGCAAAAACGGGTAATAAAAGAACACACCGGGGCACGCGTTTTCCAACCCCTCGCACTAGAACACTCCTTTCTTCAAAGATATATGAATTTTATAGCGATGCTGTATAAATGTACCCCCACCGGTTTCATCACCGTGGGCATTCTCTCTATTTAGTTGCGTAAATCCGGTCAACCAAAGAGACGGCGCCACCGCCTCAGGAAGCGTGCGGTTGCCCCTACCATAGGCATTTCCTAGGTGCCCCATCAGCGCGCGCATTCTGGAAAGAGGGAGACATAATTGTTTATTATACTAAAACACAACATGAGGTGCTTCTCCTTCGGTTTTACGATAGTGGAGACGCCCCTGGATTTTTCATATGGGAAGAACTACCGCCGATCTCTCAAGCAGTTTTGTACACGCTCCTCTAAAACAGGTACGAAAGCTCGTCCCTCGTTCTTTCCAAATTTTCAAACGGGTTCCCGTTACGAGTTCCTTTATTGCGAAAGGAACGCGTTCCAGTTCCACCTCGAAATATGAAACTTATCGGTACATTAACTTTATATTTCAGTTCTTAATACAAATTGTAGTTTCGGATAATCCTGAGGCGAAATAGAGTTATAAATTTACCACTTACACCGAACTACGTATATTATACAAATAGGAACACCGCTGGCAGCACATTATCGGGAGATAAAAAGAATCGAAAAAAACGCTCCCAGACGAATTTTTTCCGGGAGCACCGGACGAAGTTCAGACATGTCTAACGGTGATTTTGGTGCTCCTCTATTATGGGTGCAACACATATGGCACTTTCCAGTTCGGTCTTACAAATGCGGAGTAAGATTAGAGGGCTTGAGATGTGCACATTGAAAGTTGCTCACATGCAGGAACATGACTAAATTTCTTGCTTAAGAAACTGTGTCGTAAAACAATAGATAGACGTATAATAAATGGTTATTCAATATTACAGTTTATTTAAAATATTTACAGGCTCTTTGCAAGAAATTGAGAAAGGGGGTTAAAAATTTGAAGCTTTGCGGATCATAAAACAGAAATTGGCTAGTAGCAAAACTGTGCAGAACAAGTAATGGCTACGAAGTTCGCACCACAAGTCGGAAGACGATAACAAGAAAAAAAATAAACAGAGTAGTCACACATGAAATCTACGCGCAAGAATTACAATATATACCCGACACAATCAGGGTAGTTGGGAAAGAAAACAACCAAAAGATAGCCAAATATGTGGACGCGACGAACAAATCAGTGGCTTTGGTTGGAAATACGCATAAGGGAAAAACACAATAACTAACTCGTAGCCTAATCATGCGCCTAAAGCACATTTACACTAAAACATTATCAAAGCACAGGTTGAAACCGAGATCCGGACATTGCGGTGAGGGACATTTCGGTGCACGGACTTTTTGGTGCACGGCCTTTTGGTGAACGGACATTTCGGTGCACTGACAATTCGCGAGCGCGGACTTTTCAGTACAGGACATCTCTGTTCGGGCATTTTGCTGTACGGGATATCCCAGGCATCCTTTTAAGAAGATTTGAGCTTTATTATTGTAATTTCATCAGTTAATATGAATTTAGGTTCGAGAGTTGTGTTTGCGGTGCGTTCGCGGGCACTACCGCTAACACGACGCGGAGAATCACGGTTAAAACGGAATACTGGTAGTAGATGTTAAAACTTAGCGTTGTTAGTTTACTTCCATTCAAACTCTTGCTTTATATTGACATTCATGTGAACAATCGTAATACTTTATGTGTAACCCAATTCCTTTTATTTCACTTCGCCTAACGCTGCAAGACATTGCTGCTTTTAGTCCTTTCCGAACTCTCCTGCACCCCCCCTTCCCGCCAAACTGGCGCGGAAAAAAGGAAAGAAAGACAGAAAACACGCTAGCTTGAGCACGTCTGCATTCCCTTTTAATTTTTTTATCAATCTCGTCTTTGTTGCATTCAGTATCGTTGCGACTTAAAAAGTAAACAACGGTCGAACTTACAGTGGCGTTACTTGACGAGGGGGGAGGGCTGGTTACCACTGGCTACCAGCACCCTTGGTAGAGAGAGGGTGGTGTCAATTGTTTTTCTCGAATGTGTGAACTGGACGACGGAAATTTTAGGACGGCGGTCGCTGCTATCGTCAGCCAACCCTATTCATTTTTGTTCTTCTATTAGATAAACGGATGTCCACCCGCATTACCGACTGCACGCCGCGTTTACTCCCCACCACATCCCAACATGACCAGAGAGGACGCCTTTACCATTAGACAGCCGCAAACTAACACCTACCCCTGCGAAACACTATTCTATGCCATCTACCCAACAACATACACTCTGACTTGTCAGCACTGCCTCACACCCAACATTCTCTACCATAAGGTCTGGGTGTGCCGAAAATCACCATCATTAACCCCCCTACCAAACCTAAAAGTGGAGCAGTGGTAGGACCAGCTGACCAGCTCACGCCCTCAAGACCAGCAACGACTGGTGGACAGGGCCTGCCGGGCAGCCAAGGATCAAGGCTTCCTGGACTAAGGAGGCCTTCCACAACAGAAGTAATACAGTTGAATAAATGTCTATTCCTCTTTCGCCGCCTCCTCCTGTGTATTAGGTGTCCATGGTATGACGACTTGAAGAGTTAATTGCCGATGGGCGACCGAACGCGAAGAAATAGCGATTCATGAAGAAGGGCGCCGTCGGTATGAACGCAATGCGCGAAAGGGGGAAGCCAACGAGCTTCTTCCTCGATGGTATCGATACGCGCGAAGAATAATAGTCATTGTGTCCTAGGGGCTGCAAGTTCGGGTGGCTTTTTGTTGCGCATTAGAGAGATTTTGTGAGCTCATGTAGAACGTATAGCTTTCTCTTGCATCAATGCAGTGACGCTCCGGAGGACTGTAAGGTTTTAGGGGGAAACCGAATATATAATGAAGGAAAAAAATTGGCCGCGTACCTGCTCCTTTCGTTGCAAATGCCTTTAAAAGACGATAGCCTTTATCGGCTTTTGCGAAGTAAATGCCTCCCTTCGCTTTCCCGCTCACCTCTAATGTTGTTCCTCTTGCATCGCGCTCCTCCCAAGGTAAAGATGTCAAAGGTTTTCTTAAATCATTTTAAATTTCCTGCGTTCCACTGCTCCAAACCGGGTGTCTCGATGCCAACGCTTCCGTACGGCGAAGACGCGCGTTAATAGAGGTGCCCTACTTCAACGTTTATAGAACCGCGTTTCCCTACTCCACGTGTGTTGCAAGCAGAACGTGGAACCTATCTAGTGAAACCTTGCGTAACTGTTGCCAGTTGATTTCTTAAAATGGCGCCAGAAGCTATAGTGGCGCGGGTGACAGCAGGCGACGGCGGAGTGAATTCTTTTTCTGCAGTTGATGAAGTATTTAATTTCGCAAAAGTGAAGCATGTTTGATTTTTGTATTAAGGAACACTGCAAATATCACTTCTGTATTGATTAGTTGTCTCATATTTGCGTAATGTCTTGTTCTTCTTCAACAATGTTGGCAAGAATGAACATTACACCGGACATAGACGGGTAGATTTAGCTGTGACTATATAAGACTATTGCGCAGGCATTGTTTTGCTTTGACCGGGTGGCTGCATCCAGTCACAGACGGACAGACAGACAGACGGACAGACAGACATACAGACAGAGCAAAATGTCTGGGTTTAAGTAGCCACGAAAGACTATCGTCTTTAAAAGAAATGTGGGGAAGATTGAAACTAAAGGCGAGGGTGGAGAGGGGGTGGGTGGAGGCTGGGACAAAGAATTCAGATGAGATGAAAGTACGCGCGCAAACATAAAGTACCAGTACGGGAATGAGTAGTACTTGTGTGCAAAACTCGTACGAGCTTTATCGGCTGCTTCAAAAAGGGCTCCTTCTTCCTACACAATATACTGTATCATTGTCTGTAAGAAAGCTATGCGCCCCGCACGGGGCACCTTGAGCAATCTTGGTGACGGCACTGGCGATACCGCGGACCCCGAGCCCCCAAACATAAGCTGGATCCAACCGTGGCGATGTGTTTATAGGTGGAGGGTTAGAAACCACGAACGGTGGCCGTCGGAGCCAAGGTCAAGCTCCGGCGGATGGGCTCCGTGTCTGTTCACCAGGCAGGGAGCTCCGGGACCTCTTCGACTACCAGGGTAAGGTCAAAGAAGAAAGTACCCCCGTCTCCCTGCTTTCCAATGTATCATATGGCATTTTCCAAACCCCCCCCCAAACGTGATCGGCCCCCGAAAAGGGGCCGCACCGAAGCTTCATTCCCACCCTTGCCAACAATTGCATCCCAAAAGCCAGATAACTATCCGCGCTTCTTGATTGTTGAATCTCTTGACAAGTCGAATTCTATCTCCTCCCAGACAGTATTCCTTATTACCAAATTCCTTGAAGGCATCCTTGGCAAGTCTTTCCAAGCCAAGAAACTGAGAACCGGCGAAGTTCTGGTCGAGGTGAACACTCGCCAGCAAGCCACAAGCCTCCTTGCCCAGACTCGCATGGCAGATCTGGACATCAGAGTCACACCCCACCGTAGCCTCAATAGCTCTGGGTGTGATTTCTGAGCCAGATCTGATAAATGAGACGGAAGCCGATCTGCTCGAAGGTCTGAAAGGCGAGGGCGTGACGGCAGTGAGGCGCATCACCATGCGGCGAGATGATAAGCAAATCATGACAAAGCATATAATCTGTACATTTGACCGTTCCACACTCCCTGAATCCATCAAATCGGGTTTCATTCATTGTTCTGTCCGGCCTTACATCCCGAACCCGCGGCGCTGTTTCAAGTGCCAACGGTTCGGGCATGGCACCACCTCCTGTCGTGGAAAAACAACGTATGCAAAATGTTCATCTCAAGATCATGATACAGATAACTGCCAGGCTCAACAATTAATGTGCAGCAACTGTCATGGACCTCATGCTGCGTACTCCCGCACGTGTGAAAGGTTCCAGATGGAAAAGAAAATAATCAACCTCAAAATCACTGAAAACATCACCTTCCCAGAGGCGCGGAAGAGGTTCGCCTCTTTCCCCCTGGGGAGGTACGCCGACGCAGCTCGCCGGGGGGCGGAGCGGCGTCTGGTTTCCACAGGGACCCAGTTCAGCGAGTCTGACCTGGTCCCTCCGCCGCCCCCCCCTGGGTTGCCTCTGGCAGCCCAACCCGCCACCACGCCGCTTGCTGAGGCAGCAGCGGTTGTGGTGGCAACCTCTTCCGTCGGGACCGGTGCTGCTCCCGCCTCTGTCTCCCCATCCTCCAGTGCGTTGGAGGGTACCGAGGTGATGGACACCACGGGCCCCGCACCGGCTCCCACCGCCACCGCACCGCCCGTGCCACCTCTGGCGCCCCGGATGCCCTCGGCGGTGGCGGCTCAAATGAAGGGCTCCCGAGGGGGGCCAAGTCCGGGAGGCCCGGTCCGTCCGGCACCCCTCGGACATCCGACGACGACATGGATGTCGGGCCGTTAATGCCTGCAACGCAGCGCAAAGAGCGGCCACCGACTTCCAAGCCTACAGACAGGCCTAAAAAGCCTAATCCCAGAGTAACAGCCCCGAAAGACGACACATGAACACATACACACACTCTATTCATTCTAAACGTAAATAATGGGAACAGAAAACATCATTCAATGGAACTGCAGAGGCCTCCTTAAAAATCTTGATGATGTGTATGATATCCTGCATGCCAATAAGCCAAGTCTCATGTGTCTCCAAGAGACTCACCTCAATTCCAAACAGACAAATTTCTTAAATAGGTACATGGTATTCAGAAAGGACAGGGTTGGCTGCACACACTCTTCAGGAGGGATGGCAATTGTCGCCCAGAAATCCTTAGCCTGCCACCCTGTCACTCTGAACACTGTCCTCGAGGCTGTAGCCATCCGTACGATAATATTTAATAGGTTGGTAACGGTATGCTCCATCTACATTCCTCCTGATCATGCACTTTCGAGCTCTAATTTCGAGGCGCTGGTCGACCAGCTGCCCGAACCATACATACTAACAGGCGACCTTAATGCGCACAACTCTCTTTGGGGCTCCTCCAGAACGGATGCCCAAGGTCGCCTGATAGAGAAGTTTCTTACATCCTCCGGAGCATGCCTCTTCAACAAAAAACAGCCTACATATCATAACTTAGGACACAATACATACTCTCATCTTGACTTGGCGATTGGTTCAGCAGTTCTCTTTCCTTGTCTTGAGTGGGGTGTGGGCACAGACCCATATGGTAGTGACCATTTCCCCACTTCATTAACGTATATAGGTATAGGCCCGAGCAGTCCATCTTCCCATAAAAGGTTTAATGAATCACAAGCAAACTGGAGCACATTCACACAAACATCTCAACTACACCACACATCCATAAAACACCTACACGTGGAGGAAGCCGCCCAACTCGTCACGGCGCACATCCTCGACGCCGCCGAAAAGTGCATTCCCCATGCCTCCGTGGGTCCCGCAGCCCAAGGAGGCCCTGGTGGAACGAGGACTGCAGGCGGGCGCGAGAGGCCCAGAACAAGGCATGGGGTGTCCTTCGCCGGTACCCCACGTCAGATAACCTCATTTCTTTTAAACGGGCCAAGGCTTTTGGGTGGCGAGTGCGCCGTGAGGCGAAAAGGGAGAGTTGGCGCACCTTCCTCACTTCCATCAATTCGTACACAGACACACACAAAGTCTGGACACGTATACGAAAACTAAAAGGACAACAGACACACAGCCTGCCCCTGGTTAGTACAACAGGGGACACACTGGAAGACCAGGCTAACACACTCGCACAACACTTCCAACACGTGTCCAGCTCAGCACACTACACTAATACTTTCATGCAACACAAAACATCTTCAGAAAAGAAGCCCTTACGAGACAAGAACAAGTCGAATTCTGCTTACAACTCTGAATTCACACTTCATGAGCTGAAGGTTGCTCTTGCCACCTGTAAGCCTTCAGCTCCAGGGGCAGACAGCATTACATACACCATGATACAACACCTACACCCAGACACTCTTGAGACACTCCTACACCTCTACAACAGAATATGGCTTTCGGGGCAGCTTGCAAGGTCTTGGAACGAGGCCATAGTTGTGGCCTTTCTGAAGGAAGGGAAGGACCCTTCCTCTCCCGCAAGTTATCGTCCCATCGCCCTGACAAGCTGCCTGTGTAAGCTCCTCGAGAAGATGATAAACCGTAGGCTCGTGTACTTTCTGGAGTACAACGGTCTTCTCGAGGGCTGCCAGGCAGGCTTCAGGGTGGGGCGATGTACCAATGATCAACTTGTTGCACTGGAATCCTACATAAAAGATGCATTTGTCCATAACCAGTTCTGCCTTACAGTATTTTTCGATATTGAAAAAGCTTATGATACAGCCTGGCGCTATGGCATCCTCAGGGACCTTAAGTCATTTGGTGTCTCCGGCAACATGTTGAACACTCTTTGTAGTTATTTGGCTGAACGAACCTTTCGAGTGAGGGTTGGCAGTGCACTTTCCAATGTATATTTGCAGGAAAATGGTGTGCCGCAAGGTGGAGTTCTAAGCTGCACGTTGTTTATAGTTAAGATGAACTCCCTCCGAAAGGCATTGCTGCCGACCATTTCCTGTTCCATCTATGTGGACGATGTGCAAATATCTTTTAAATCCTGTAACCTCTCAATATGCGAACGTCAAGTACAGCTCGGTGTTAAGAAACTTGCTGGCTGGGCGGACCTTAACGGGTTTAAACTAAACCCGGCCAAAAGTACTTGTGTTGTGTTTTCCCGCAAGCGCGGGATTAACGCGGACCCTGAGATTACACTTAACCGTGCACCTATTCCTGTTAAAAGGGAGCACAAGTTTTTAGGTGTCATATTTGATAACAAGCTCACGTTCATACCTCACGTCAAAGCACTTAAACATAAATGCCTCAAAACACTAAACATTCTCAAGGTCCTCTCCCACCAATCTTATGGGGCAGACACAGAACTACTTCTCCGGGTCTTTACCGCCTTAGTCGGGTCTCGATTAGACTACGGCAGTGTCGTGTATGGGTCGGCATCGAAAACAACCCTAAAAAGCCTTGATCCAGTACTCCACTTGGGTCTGCGCCTTGCGTCGGGTGCCTTCCGCACTAGCCCGACCCAGAGTCTATATGTTGAATGTAATAAGTGGTGCCTTGAGTACCAACGAACGTATGTTGACTTTCTCAACGCTTTTAAAATTTCATCTTTGAATAACCATCCTTTTAAACCGGTTTTTAATGATACATCCACATCGCCACTGTTTGTAAATCGCCCGTCTGTTCCTTTGCCGTTCTCACTTAGAGTGAGACAGGAAGCTCCAAATTTCGACATCTCCTTTTTAGACATTCACACATCTTCTTTTACTGACGTGTTACCACCCTGGCAGCTTCAACCTGTGTGTTGTGACTTGTCCTTCGTGAAAATTGATAAAAGCAGGGTACCACAAAATGCTATTTTGCAACACTTCATGTCCCTGCAGTCTAAGTATGAATGTGCAGAGTTTTACAGTGACGCATCAAAAACTGCCCTTACTGTGTCGTGTGCGGCGCACGGACCCGATTTTAGAGTCTCTAAGACCCTGAACGCGAAGACCAGCATTTTTACGGCGGAAGCCCATGGAGTATTGCTTGTTTTAAATCACATAGTGCAACATGAAATACCCAAGTCTATCATTTTCACAGATTCACTGAATGTTGTACATGCATTGTCATCCAACAAGTCTTCTAAAAACAATGTTCTTAATGTAGTGTATAAAACCATTATGTCAGCATATGCATTAAACCTCGACGTGATCATGTGTTGGGTTCCAGGCCACTCTGGGATTGCGGGAAATGAGACCGCTGATCAGATGGCCGCTGCTGCTGCGCATACAAATACACCGGACATAGCAGCGGTACCTTACACTGACCTCAAGCCACACATCAGACAACACTTCGCGAAACATGGCAAGCACTCTGGAATCAACAGACAGACAACAAACTACACAAAATAAAGCCACTCTTGGGACCATACACGACTGACACACACAACAGACACACTGAAGTTGCCCTTGCTAGGTTACGGATAGGCCACACTCATATAACACACTCCCACCTGCTCACAGGATCTCCAAGACCTCTGTGCAGCAGGTGTGGAGAGGCCCTAACCGTGATCCACATCCTTATACAATGTAAGGCACTCGACATTACACGACGCAAACACTTCCCACAACTACACACGCGACATATTCCACAACACCCGTCATACTTCTTAGGAGATGAAGCCATGTTTTCAATCAAACGCGTTTTCGAGTTTCTTACCGACGTAAAATTTTTACATCTCATTTCTCATCATGCATGTTGAAAACCTGGCCCTTTACACCAGTCATCTTCATTACGCTGTGTTTTACTTTGTTTATTTTTACTGAATTGTTCTACTTTTACTTCCATGCCACTTTCATGTAATCACTATTGTTTGGCGCTCTTTGCCCTTAGTCGGCCTTGTGCCATTAAACTCCAAACATCATCATCGTCAAGAAAGCTATGCGAAAACAGTGTATTGCTTCAAAAAAGGCTCGTGCTCCCTCCACGACAATATCCTATATACTTGTCTGTAAGAAAGCTAGCGACAACAATGTATGCAAGTTCCTTTTAGCGTGACATCGCAGCCTACATAAAATTTTCATAATATTTTCTGTGTTTGGGGGCAACCGGATGTTTTAGATGCGAAGGCATCTCATTCACCCGCCTTGTCCCTGCATCCGGCGTCGTCGGCGTCCGCCCCTCCCCTATTCTCCTCGCCGCGCAAGCTGCACTCTCCGCCGCTCACCCCCTCTCCTCTCCGATAGCGAACACTCTCTCGCGAGGGGCATTGGATTGGATTCGATTGGATTGGCTTGAATTTTCTCGGCTTGGCTTGGCTTGGATTGGATTTGGTTTGGATTGGATTAAAGTGGATTGTGTCGGATTGTGTTGCGTCATAGCCTCAGCAGACGCACTGGCGCCGGCGCGTCCCCTCACCGTTATGCGTGCTATAAAACGCGGTGCCTGCGCCGTTCCGCTCCATCGTTCCAGCGCCGTTCTTCGGCTGGTCAACGCTGCAACGTGAACCCCCTATGCGTCGAATCTACACAGGGGCTCCCGCGAGGGCAGGTGGGAGTTTTTTTAAAGCTGCTTCCTTTGGATAGTGAAAGTGTAGCTTTCATTTAGAGAAAACTACATAAAAATGCATTAAACTATCATAAACACTGGCTAATTGTCCTAGCTGATTTGCATGCCGCAAGCAGGAGCGAATATAAATATCACATTGCGATTAATTAAAAAAAACATGTGCAAAAGAATTCAATCACATGGCTGCATTACAGGTTTCTCTGAACAAGGTAGTAAACAAAAATGTACAACTTGTTTTATTTATAACCATAACTGGTAAGAATCAAACACTACATAAATGTAAAGATGCAGTCACTGCACAAGATTTTAAGTTCATCGCTCACGTTATGCTGAAATAAAAACAGAACTGCAATTTCAAACAACTGAGCACCGATAATTTGTTCTCCGAAAAGTTTGCGCAACGAAATTTCCGTCCACTGAAATGTCCGTGCACCGCAATTTAGGTCTACCGAACAGTCCGCACCGAAACTTTCTGCACCGAAATGTCCTGCACCTAAATATCCTACAGCCGTTGAAACCGACACACTAAGGAACCTCACGACTAAGGAACTAAGGAACCTCAGAAAGCTGGCCGTCCATGTTCTGGCGGCCTGTCTCAGTTATTGTCCATACGGCACGTGACGAAATTATGCCCAACAATGGCGAAATTCCTGTCCTTTGTAAATACGACGTGTGAAATACAAAATGACATGGCGCTCATATCGACCCATTCCCGCCAGATCGACCACAAACCATGCTGTGACGAAGTGCGTGCGTACGCACTAATTTCCAGCAGTACAGCATCCCGACACACGGCGGCGCGTCCAACATCATTGATGGGCGGTGACCTTTCAAGTCCGCTTACTGCGAGCGCACCTCCCAAGACAGCAACGCACCCACGCCTTACCGACTTGTGGATTTTTATGCTCGACCGTTGGAATCAAAAACAGCCAAATCCTAGCAATGTACAGTGTGCAGAAGGAATGCCGTTCCTTCCGTTCCTTCATAAACATAACAAATTAACCTTACAGTTCCACCAACCATTATTAGAATGGTGGCGTTCCTCCGTTCCTGCAAAAAAAAGTAGATCCAGGAACGCCGTTTCGTACAACACTGCTCTCAAGACGCTACTACCAAGTTACAATAAGGGGTTGTTTAGTTAAAATTAGCGGATTTCCTTGCCACCACTACAATATTCATGCGAGAGGCGGCCGAGCTTCATCATTTCGCTGTATACTTTCGCCACTTTTGCACGAATTGATGGGTATTACAGGCGCGTTTACAACCTTCTCTAGCTACGCCATGTCTAAGTGGACGAAAAAAATTGCGCCCACCTCCCTGCGAGGGGAACCCTGTGTAGATGCGACGCATCGTGGGGTTCACTTGGTGTTTTCGTTGGATTGCTTCTGAAATCGCGTGAAACGTATCGAACGCGTATGAATATTATGTTTTATGATTAATATTATGTTTTATTGGCCAATCTTGGTCAATCTTTCTAAGTGGTATGATTGGGGCTTCGCTGTCGCAACGACCTTTATTCCATCATTGTTGCTGTAAGTGGGAGCTTCTTTTCTTTTTTTGCAAGTGTTAATCATTGCCCCATCATGCGTTGTATCAGTAGCTTCTTGACGTAGTTTGAATGAGTCAAGGATATAAGGCACGTTCATAGCATTTGATTCTGTCTCGGTTTTGTGGCGCAGTGGGAAAAGCACCGTGTACCTCGGGTTCCGCCCACAGGGTCGTGGGATAGAAACCGGGCGCCGCTAACTATTATTTTTTTATAATGTAGGGGGAGGGGTGTGGAAGGTTTGCCGTATGGAGGGACAAGGCGAGTGAATGAGATGCAGTCGCATCTAAAAAATTCAGGAACCAACATCTCCTCGCTGACTAACGCGGCGAGACAACAAAAATCTCGACGTGTGGGGGAACAAACTTTATTTCTCGCCCTATCTCGCCCTCGGCATTTTTTAAATGATATCAATATTACGCACACATTGCCACGCATCGCGAGGTGAAGCGCGCTAAGAAAAATATTTGCTTACCTTGACGTAGGTACAGCGACCGACATAGCCACTACGAAAAGCGATCCCGTGCTACATTGTTCTCAGGTAAGTGGTCCACAAATGCCTCAGTGCAAATGCCAGCCGTCTGCAGAAAACCCTTCAACAATGCTTTTTAAAATAATAAAGTGGAGACAGTAATTTCAGTAAGTTAAAAAGTTGAATCAATTAACGAATAAATCAATTATTCAATAAAAAAATCCACATCAGATGTACAACTTTATTGCGGCTTACGACAGCAAATATGTGCGCCATTTCTGAACCCGCTGGGGGGACTCAGAAGATTAGTAAAGTGTTATATGCCCAGCAAGGTGTTCATACTCTCAGCGGTTTCTAGAAAAAAGAAAAAAATATGAATACGGGATGCATACAGCTTCAGCATAATATTGTGTGGTAGCCACAGCTGGAACGCCTGCAATTTTTAAAAATATGGCCTGTCCTCAGAAAACAACTAATTAAGGCATATAATTTACCAAAAATATATTCATGGATAACACGTTTGCTACATTTTATTGTGTTTGCGGCACCTGCCAAAAAATTAGGCGGATCATCGCAAGGATGAAATTATATTGTATCAGACACAGTGTATTAGGATGATGGTTATTGGAACGAAAACATTTTTACATAGAAGCCTTGAGCAGGTGGGCGTAGTTGACTGTGAACAGATGACTAAAAATTCTCAGTCGCTGCAAACTTCAAGTGAACGCACTGCTACAACTGGACGTTCTGTGGCAAAAGCCGCCGGAAAGACAGGAATGGGTGGATGACTGATTAAGCAGTCTTAATTGCCTATTTTCCCTCGATAGAGTTGAGACCTCAGTGTCGGTTGCAAGAGAGAGTCCATGAATGACAGTATATGCTTTCAGAAGTACGGCGCGGGGAAAGAAATGCTTGATTATGCCTCTCTGCCATTCTGGTAAATAAGAGCCTAGAGAGCTTCTAGGCAGACGTGTGTAGAGTTACTCTTCGTCTTTCGGGTAACTTTTGGTGGGTGGTTTCCGTCTTCTTTGACGTCAGTCCACGCGTTTTCTTCATTCAGAACAGCTGCATTTATTTGTTGCTCTCATGGTGTGCTCTTATTCGCATCAAGTTTGTGTCAGCGCTCTCGTGAGTAACTTGGGATACTTCAGAAATACAAGCTCATTCGCAATACGTTTTGCTTCGGAAGATATAGTAAGCATTCAATGCCACAAAGTTTTATTTTTATTGGGACAAACGCACAATCTGACAGTTTTTTACAAACAAATTTAGCTTAGAAAGAAGCATAGCAATTCACTCTATTTATGAGCTTTTAGAATAGCAATGAGGGACTGAGAAAATCGCTGGAACACGTAAAGAGCTTGGACACAGGTGTGTGTTTACGGAACCTCTTGAAGAAATAGTTTGTACACAAAAATGTTTGCTCTCAACTGTACACTCGGCTACTTGAGGAGAGTACAGAAATATTTTAAACATAATGCTACGAATAATACACGCCAAAGAGTTGGCTACTAGCTTTATAAAATATGTTCGCGCTAAAGACGACTGTCGCGCTATTCGTGTTCGAAAGCACCGCTCAAATAGCTCCACAAATTAGGTTATGTTTCTTGCACGAGAAGCCAACTTGTTTTAAACTTGATAAGGTGTAGTATGCGCGTGCGCACTGCATGCATCCAGAATCCGTCATATGTTCTCACTGAAAAAAATTTAGGGCACGTTCTCTTCTTTTTTTAGCGAATGTTATTTGCCGCTCAGCGCACGAGGATTTCATAATTTGAGTAGAGAAGTTGAAAGATCAAAAGGAAACCCCTGATTCTCGCTCCCTTTTCAGTAATACAGTGACTGCGTCATAGCGGCGATGAACAATCTCCGACCTAAACGTTCTGCTGGCGCTGCTGAAATCTCAGTGGTCATTCCAAAGGGTGTTGCGCCGCTTATGGCCTCTCCCAGGCTTTTTTTTTTCAACATTTCACTCATCACGGCTATCTTTCCAGAACTTTGAAAAAACAGTCGCAGTTTTTGCCTTTTTTAAACCAGGTGCTCCTTGTAACCCATCCAAATACCGCGCAATTTGTCTGCAAGTGCTTCTGTGTGCAAGTGCTTCTCTACTCATCTGTCTGCACCCGTGTTAGTAGGATTCCGTTTTCGATGGGGCCAGACTTTACTGCCTGCGCAACCAAAAAGAACGAAATCGCGAGCCGGGAAAGCGGAAACAAAGTAAAACAGAATATATTTAACTACGGGACAGTGCGGTGCAGAGGCGCATTTAAAATGTTTCCGCTTTATTTTCGAAATAGTGTAACCCTGGGGCATCGCTTGCGATGAATGAAAGTTTACCTGTAATTAATTATTGTTTTATTGGTAATTGCGATTGCGTGGTCTAGTTTATCAACCCAACACGAGGCCAAAAAACCTAAGGGGTGCGCGATGGAGCCACTTGGGCAATTCTCACGCGTTCGTCATACTCTGCGATACTTACAAGGTACCATTTCTGCTAGCTGCGATTACTAGGAGGATAGGATTATATGTTTCCCTTGAATTGGTGTAAGGGCTGTTCCCCTTATGAAGACTTGCGTGATAGCGCCTCTCTAGTTGCAAGTTCGCTTCTTGATTTGGCTGAGAACGTTCCCACTGGAATTTAAATTGCCTGTAGTAGAACAGCGGGTCTCAAGCGGGGAAGAAGCTAGTGCGGTCTCCACAGTTCCGCAGTTTCTCCAGTCTTACAGCACTCGTGCAAGCGGCCCATTTTTTTGCTCTTGAGTAGCCCAGGGAAAGACTACCATCTTTAAAACGGTATAGTTGGTGGAGCACGTACGCGTATGCCTCTTTTGCTCACACTCGAACTTGCCCGAAATCCCGCTTCATCGTTACAATAACCCATCACCGGTGGCGCACCCATTACCTGCGGCACAGTTTTTTGGGGGTATTTTTCCGGCTAAACCAACCCGACCAAGCTCAAGCTTCAACAGCTCCGCGGTGAAAAATTAAACCCATTTCCGCTCAGTGTAAAATCTCCGAGAGCAGCGTAGTTGTAGATTGCCTTTTAAAGGATTTCGTTGCATACGGGCAATCCTTGTGGGCTACGTTATTGTGTTCTTAGCGGCGAATGGCCATGTAATTCGTTCCCGGATAGATCCGCTTTCTGCAACCATTCTTCCTCCATAGTTTTTCGTGTATTTACTGCTAATTCTGTAACGTGTACACCTTCATGGTGAATTATTGATGAGAAATAAAAGTAACTGGGCCTACTGGTGCAGCCATCTTTCCGCTGCAATTTGTTTCGGAAATACGATTACAGAAGCGTTACAGCTGGTTTCTGTAATCCCACTCGGTCCGTAGTTAACCGTGCTGATCTGCCCATCAGGCAAATCCGTGCGCAACTCAACCCTTCGCGCGCGCTTCCGCTGTCTCCTTTTCGTGGCTATCCGCTACGCGTGCCCGCGTCCCCATCGGGGCGCGCGACAAAGCATCGGCCCCTTGCTCGTGCTTCATCGGCGGTACTCGATTGTGTACGCTTAACGATGAAAAGTCAGCGCACACGTCACGAGCTTGCCTACTAAATTTTGAAGCTCTTTAATTCATGTCAATGCATGGTTATCCATCGGCACAGTGGAAACCGCTACATCTAACTAGGTACATGTCGAACTTCGACAATGCGAACATGATAGCCAAGCACTCCTTTTTGCTTACCTAGTAATTGTAGTTACGCTCCGCCGGTGTGAGCATCCGGCTCGCGAAACCGAGTGGGCACAGCTCGCTCTCATGTTCGGCAACAAAACAGCTCCCACACCATAGTCACTAGCGTCTTTCTGCAAAACAAACGCTTTGATCAAGTCGGGAAGGCGCAAACTACCAGAGGCCTCTATTTCGCAAGCCAAAGAAACGAAGGAATCTTCCTTATTCTTTCTTCCAGACCCACTTTACGTTCTTACGCAACAATTTCTAAAGAGGCCGTGTGAGTTCCGTACAGTAGGTTATCAATCGCCTATAGAAAGCAACCGTGCCCAAAAAACCATTGCAGGTTTTTCGCGTCTAGTGATCGAGGGAATCGATGGCCTGCAGCTTCTAACCGTTCAGTCTAAGGGTAATGTTCTCTACGAGAACCCCAACAGATTGACCTTAGAGGATGCCAGCTGCACTTTCTTTCGGCTGATCGTCACACCGGCCTTCTTCGTGCGTTAAAGAAGGGAACTCAAGTGAATGGGAAGCTCCCCAAAAGTATCAGAATAGCTCACCATCTGATCCAGGTAGACCATATATAGTTGTACCTCGCGTACCCCAATACGATTTTCACAAACCGCATGAAGGAGCTTCGAGCGTTCGGCAAAGCAAATGGTGGTCGAGTAAATTCGAAGAGCCGGCGCTTGCAATTGAATGCGGGCTTTTCCATGTCAGCTTCGGGCACTTCAATTGGCAGATACCCTCTGCTAGCATCCACGCAGTGAAGTAGCGAGCGTTGCTTACTTGGCCGATCACCGACTGAATGCTTACGAAAGAGTAGGCGTCTCTTTCGATCACTGCGTTCAGCTTTCTGTGGTCTACGCATAGCCGTACTGAACAATCGTTTTTCATTGCAAGACCAGCGGCATCGTGAGATCCTCACTGTGCCTTCCTCGATCATTTAAGGTAGTGCGTAGTCAAGAAACGTTCTAGCATCACCCGTGTGTATCTCGTGTGCTAGCGCTGTTGCCAAGCCAGGTCTCTCAATAAAGCAACCCGAAAAAGGGGGAAATGTTTGCGCCAGCATCCGGCGCGCATCATCGCATGCTGCCAAACAAGCGAACATCACCTTTACCTCGGCACTGACCTTTCCAAACGCTTCACCCTGCCTCTCCTTCGCGCAGTAGAGATTGGTTGCCGGCTGCGGATTGGTTGCCCTCATTTCCTGGAGTAATCGGTGGAATAAATATTGAAATGGTGAACGTCGTTAACCTGTTTACCCTTACTCAGACAGTTATCGAACCAACTAGAGGGAACCATGTTCTTGATTTATTTTTTACAAATGCACCAGATCTAATGCAGTCCACACGGGTAATACCGGGAATTAGCGACCACCAAGCGGGTATTTGTGATATGAACTTGGAATACGTAAAAATTAACAATACTGGAAATCGTCGTGTCTACAATTTTGATAAAGCGGATATTACTGAAATAAATTGCGCCCTTGAGTCATTCTTTGTTGTTTTCGAAACATTTGCTGAATGTTGTTCTTTAGAGGAGCTTTGGTCGACTTTGAAAGAAAAAATTCTGGATCTTCTTGATCGTTACGTTCCATCTTGGTGGCTAACCAAAAGAAAAAATAAAAGCAGACCGTGGTTTACTAAAAAACTGAGCGGCGTGATGAATAAGAAAAATACAGTTTACAGAAAGTTTACGCGCGCTCCTACATCAGCAAACCTTGATAACCTAAAGAAAATAACAAGTGATGTGAAAAGTGCAATAGCGCTTGCCAAATCGGCCTACTTCGATTCTTTTCATAATAAAATTAAGCAAAATCCTAAGGAGACTTGGAAATACGCAAAGAGGAATCTAAAGGACACGGTTTCAATACCTGCTCTTGTTGTAGGTAATACTGTTGTTCACGAAGAAAAGGAAAAGGCCGAATGCTTTAACTCTTATTTTAAGTCTGTGTTTTCGGCTGTTCAAACACGACTAGGTACAGAAGAGTGGCATTTGGTGGGCGAGGTTCCTGACATGAACGACATTATTTTCAATACAAATGGTATAGAAGCCTTACTTCAGGGTCTCAGCACTTCTAACGCTACAGGACCAGATGGTTTGCCAAATGCTTTATTAAAACCTTGCGTGCATATACTGTCGAAATACTTAAAACTAATTTTCGAAAAATCGCTTGAACAATGCTTACTTCCCGAGGACTGGAAAATAACATCTGTGGTACCAATTCACAAATCAGGGCCCTGAAGCGTCGTCTCAAATTACCGTCCAGTTTCACTGACCAGTGTCTGTTGCAAAATTCTTGAGCACGTTCTGTACACAGCCATAATTTAACATATCAATGACTATTCCCAGTTGAACCCCTACCAACATGGATTCCGCAGAGGCTACTCAACCGTTACGCAGTTAACAGAGTTTTCTCATGATGTTGCGAAGGCATTAGATAATTGAACAGATGTTGACTGTATTTTTTTGGATTTGGAGCGTACACAATCGAGTACCGCCGATGATGCACGAGCAAGGGGCCGATGCTTTGTCGCGCGCCCCGATGGGGACGCGGGCACGCGTAGCGGATAGCCACGAAAAGGAGACAGCGGAAGCGCGCGCGAAGGGTTGAGTTGCGCACGGATTTGCCTGATGGGCAGATCAGCACGGTTAACTACGGACCGAGTGGGATTACAGAAACCAGCTGTAACGCTTCTGTAATCGTATTTCCGAAACAAATTGCAGCGGAAAGATGGCTGCACCAGTAGGCCCAGTTACTTTTATTTCTCATCAATAATTCACCATGAAGGTGTACACGTTACAGAATTAGCAGTAAATACACGAAAAACTATGGAGGAAGAATGGTTGCAGAAAGCGGATCTATCCGGGAACGAATTACATGGCCATTCGCCGCTAAGAACACAATAACGTAGCCCACAAGGATTGCCCGTATGCAACGAAATCCTTTAAAAGGCAATCTACAACTACGCTGCTCTCGGAGATTTTACACTGAGCGGAAATGGGTTTAATTTTTCACCGCGGAGCTGTTGAAGCTTGAGCTTGGTCGGGTTGGTTTAGCCGGAAAAATACCCCCAAAAAACTGTGCCGCAGGTAATGGGTGCGCCACCGGTGATGGGTTATTGTAACGATGAAGCGGGATTTCGGGCAAGTTCGAGTGTGAGCAAAAGAGGCATACGCGTACGTGCTCCACCAACTATACCGTTTTAAAGATGGTAGTCTTTCCCTGGGCTACTCAAGAGCAAAAAAATGGGCCGCTTGCACGAGTGCTGTAAGACTGGAGAAACTGCGGAACTGTGGAGACCGCACTAGCTTCTTCCCCGCTTGAGACCCGCTGTTCTACTACAGGCAATTTAAATTCCAGTGGGAACGTTCTCAGCCAAATCAAGAAGCGAACTTGCAACTAGAGAGGCGCTATCACGCAAGTCTTCATAAGGGGAACAGCCCTTACACCAATTCAAGGGAAACATATAATCCTATCCTCCTAGTAATCGCAGCTAGCAGAAATGGTACCTTGTAAGTATCGCAGAGTATGACGAACGCGTGAGAATTGCCCAAGTGGCTCCATCGCGCACCCCTTAGGTTTTTTGGCCTCGTGTTGGGTTGATAAACTAGACCACGCAATCGCAATTACCAATAAAACAATAATTAATTACAGGTAAACTTTCATTCATCGCAAGCGATGCCCCAGGGTTACACTATTTCGAAAATAAAGCGGAAACATTTTAAATGCGCCTCTGCACCGCACTGTCCCGTAGTTAAATATATTCTGTTTTACTTTGTTTCCGCTTTCCCGGCTCGCGATTTCGTTCTTTTTGGTTGCGCAGGCAGTAAAGTCTGGCCCCATCGAAAACGGAATCCTACTAACACGGGTGCAGACAGATGAGTAGAGAAGCACTTGCACACAGAAGCACTTGCAGACAAATTGCGCGGTATTTGGATGGGTTACAAGGAGCACCTGGTTTAAAAAAGGCAAAAACTGCGACTGTTTTTTCAAAGTTCTGGAAAGATAGCCGTGATGAGTGAAATGTTGAAAAAAAAAAAGCCTGGGAGAGGCCATAAGCGGCGCAACACCCTTTGGAATGACCACTGAGATTTCAGCAGCGCCAGCAGAACGTTTAGGTCGGAGATTGTTCATCGCCGCTATGACGCAGTCACTGTATTACGGAAAAGGGAGCGAGAATCAGGGGTTTCCTTTTGATCTTTCAACTTCTCTACTCAAATTATGAAATCCTCGTGCGCTGAGCGGCAAATAACATTCGCTAAAAAAAGAAGAGAACGTGCCCTAAATTTTTTTCAGTGAGAACATATGACGGATTCTGGATGCATGCAGTGCGCACGCGCATACTACACCTTATCAAGTTTAAAACAAGTTGGCTTCTCGTGCAAGAAACATAACCTAATTTGTGGAGCTATTTGAGCGGTGCTTTCGAACACGAATAGCGCGACAGTCGTCTTTAGCGCGAACATATTTTATAAAGCTAGTAGCCAACTCTTTGGCGTGTATTATTCGTAGCATTATGTTTAAAATATTTCTGTACTCTCCTCAAGTAGCCGAGTGTACAGTTGAGAGCAAACATTTTTGTGTACAAACTATTTCTTCAAGAGGTTCCGTAAACACACACCTGTGTCCAAGCTCTTTACGTGTTCCAGCGATTTTCTCAGTCCCTCATTGCTATTCTAAAAGCTCATAAATAGAGTGAATTGCTATGCTTCTTTCTAAGCTAAATTTGTTTGTAAAAAACTGTCAGATTGTGCGTTTGTCCCAATAAAAATAAAACTTTGTGGCATTGAATGCTTACTATATCTTCCGAAGCAAAACGTATTGCGAATGAGCTTGTATTTCTGAAGTATCCCAAGTTACTCACGAGAGCGCTGACACAAACTTGATGCGAATAAGAGCACACCATGAGAGCAACAAATAAATGCAGCTGTTCTGAATGAAGAAAACGCGTGGACTGACGTCAAAGAAGACGGAAACCACCCACCAAAAGTTACCCGAAAGACGAAGAGTAACTCTACACACGTCTGCCTAGAAGCTCTCTAGGCTCTTATTTACCAGAATGGCAGAGAGGCATAATCAAGCATTTCTTTCCCCGCGCCGTACTTCTGAAAGCATATACTGTCATTCATGGACTCTCTCTTGCAACCGACACTGAGGTCTCAACTCTATCGAGGGAAAATAGGCAATTAAGACTGCTTAATCAGTCATCCACCCATTCCTGTCTTTCCGGCGGCTTTTGCCACAGAACGTCCAGTTGTAGCAGTGCGTTCACTTGAAGTTTGCAGCGACTGAGAATTTTTAGTCATCTGTTCACAGTCAACTACGCCCACCTGCTCAAGGCTTCTATGTAAAAATGTTTTCGTTCCAATAACCATCATCCTAATACACTGTGTCTGATACAATATAATTTCATCCTTGCGATGATCCGCCTAATTTTTTGGCAGGTGCCGCAAACACAATAAAATGTAGCAAACGTGTTATCCATGAATATATTTTTGGTAAATTATATGCCTTAATTAGTTGTTTTCTGAGGACAGGCCATATTTTTAAAAATTGCAGGCGTTCCAGCTGTGGCTACCACACAATATTATGCTGAAGCTGTATGCATCCCGTATTCATATTTTTTTCTTTTTTCTAGAAACCGCTGAGAGTATGAACACCTTGCTGGGCATATAACACTTTACTAATCTTCTGAGTCCCCCCAGCGGGTTCAGAAATGGCGCACATATTTGCTGTCGTAAGCCGCAATAAAGTTGTACATCTGATGTGGATTTTTTTATTGAATAATTGATTTATTCGTTAATTGATTCAACTTTTTAACTTACTGAAATTACTGTCTCCACTTTATTATTTTAAAAAGCATTGTTGAAGGGTTTTCTGCAGACGGCTGGCATTTGCACTGAGGCATTTGTGGACCACTTACCTGAGAACAATGTAGCACGGGATCGCTTTTCGTAGTGGCTATGTCGGTCGCTGTACCTACGTCAAGGTAAGCAAATATTTTTCTTAGCGCGCTTCACCTCGCGATGCGTGGCAATGTGTGCGTAATATTGATATCATTTAAAAAATGCCGAGGGCGAGATAGGGCGAGAAATAAAGTTTGTTCCCCCACACGTCGAGATTTTTGTTGTCTCGCCGCGTTAGTCAGCGAGGAGATGTTGGTTCCTGAATTTTTTAGATGCGACTGCATCTCATTCACTCGCCTTGTCCCTCCATACGGCAAACCTTCCACACCCCTCCCCCTACATTATAAAAAAATAATAGTTAGCGGCGCCCGGTTTCTATCCCACGACCCTGTGGGCGGAACCCGAGGTACACGGTGCTTTTCCCACTGCGCCACAAAACCGAGACAGAATCAAATGCTATGAACGTGCCTTATATCCTTGACTCATTCAAACTACGTCAAGAAGCTACTGATACAACGCATGATGGGGCAATGATTAACACTTGCAAAAAAAGAAAAGAAGCTCCCACTTACAGCAACAATGATGGAATAAAGGTCGTTGCGACAGCGAAGCCCCAATCATACCACTTAGAAAGATTGACCAAGATTGGCCAATAAAACATAATATTAATCATAAAACATAATATTCATACGCGTTCGATACGTTTCACGCGATTTCAGAAGCAATCCAACGAAAACACCAAGTGAACCCCACGATGCGTCGCATCTACACAGGGTTCCCCTCGCAGGGAGGTGGGCGCAATTTTTTTCGTCCACTTAGACATGGCGTAGCTAGAGAAGGTTGTAAACGCGCCTGTAATACCCATCAATTCGTGCAAAAGTGGCGAAAGTATACAGCGAAATGATGAAGCTCGGCCGCCTCTCGCATGAATATTGTAGTGGTGGCAAGGAAATCCGCTAATTTTAACTAAACAACCCCTTATTGTAACTTGGTAGTAGCGTCTTGAGAGCAGTGTTGTACGAAACGGCGTTCCTGGATCTACTTTTTTTTGCAGGAACGGAGGAACGCCACCATTCTAATAATGGTTGGTGGAACTGTAAGGTTAATTTGTTATGTTTATGAAGGAACGGAAGGAACGGCATTCCTTCTGCACACTGTACATTGCTAGGATTTGGCTGTTTTTGATTCCAACGGTCGAGCATAAAAATCCACAAGTCGGTAAGGCGTGGGTGCGTTGCTGTCTTGGGAGGTGCGCTCGCAGTAAGCGGACTTGAAAGGTCACCGCCCATCAATGATGTTGGACGCGCCGCCGTGTGTCGGGATGCTGTACTGCTGGAAATTAGTGCGTACGCACGCACTTCGTCACAGCATGGTTTGTGGTCGATCTGGCGGGAATGGGTCGATATGAGCGCCATGTCATTTTGTATTTCACACGTCGTATTTACAAAGGACAGGAATTTCGCCATTGTTGGGCATAATTTCGTCACGTGCCGTATGGACAATAACTGAGACAGGCCGCCAGAACATGGACGGCCAGCTTTCTGAGGTTCCTTAGTTCCTTAGTCGTGAGGTTCCTTAGTGTGTCGGTTTCAACGGCTGTAGGATATTTAGGTGCAGGACATTTCGGTGCAGAAAGTTTCGGTGCGGACTGTTCGGTAGACCTAAATTGCGGTGCACGGACATTTCAGTGGACGGAAATTTCGTTGCGCAAACTTTTCGGAGAACAAATTATCGGTGCTCAGTTGTTTGAAATTGCAGTTCTGTTTTTATTTCAGCATAACGTGAGCGATGAACTTAAAATCTTGTGCAGTGACTGCATCTTTACATTTATGTAGTGTTTGATTCTTACCAGTTATGGTTATAAATAAAACAAGTTGTACATTTTTGTTTACTACCTTGTTCAGAGAAACCTGTAATGCAGCCATGTGATTGAATTCTTTTGCACATGTTTTTTTTAATTAATCGCAATGTGATATTTATATTCGCTCCTGCTTGCGGCATGCAAATCAGCTAGGACAATTAGCCAGTGTTTATGATAGTTTAATGCATTTTTATGTAGTTTTCTCTAAATGAAAGCTACACTTTCACTATCCAAAGGAAGCAGCTTTAAAAAAACTCCCACCTGCCCTCGCGGGAGCCCCTGTGTAGATTCGACGCATAGGGGGTTCACGTTGCAGCGTTGACCAGCCGAAGAACGGCGCTGGAACGATGGAGCGGAACGGCGCAGGCACCGCGTTTTATAGCGCGCATAACGGTGAGGGGACGCGCCGGCGCCAGTGCGTCTGCTGAGGCTATGACGCAACACAATCCGACACAATCCACTTTAATCCAATCCAAACCAAATCCAATCCAAGCCAAGCCAAGCCGAGAAAATTCAAGCCAATCCAATCGAATCCAATCCAATGCCCCTCGCGAGAGAGTGTTCGCTATCGGAGAGGAGAGGGGGTGAGCGGCGGAGAGTGCAGCTTGCGCGGCGAGGAGAATAGGGGAGGGGCGGACGCCGACGACGCCGGATGCAGGGACAAGGCGGGTGAATGAGATGCCTTCGCATCTAAAACATCCGGTTGCCCCCAAACACAGAAAATATTATGAAAATTTTATGTAGGCTGCGATGTCACGCTAAAAGGAACTTGCATACATTGTTGTCGCTAGCTTTCTTACAGACAAGTATATAGGATATTGTCGTGGAGGGAGCACGAGCCTTTTTTGAAGCAATACACTGTTTTCGCATAGCTTTCTTGACGATGATGATGTTTGGAGTTTAATGGCACAAGGCCGACTAAGGGCAAAGAGCGCCAAACAATAGTGATTACATGAAAGTGGCATGGAAGTAAAAGTAGAACAATTCAGTAAAAATAAACAAAGTAAAACACAGCGTAATGAAGATGACTGGTGTAAAGGGCCAGGTTTTCAACATGCATGATGAGAAATGAGATGTAAAAATTTTACGTCGGTAAGAAACTCGAAAACGCGTTTGATTGAAAACATGGCTTCATCTCCTAAGAAGTATGACGGGTGTTGTGGAATATGTCGCGTGTGTAGTTGTGGGAAGTGTTTGCGTCGTGTAATGTCGAGTGCCTTACATTGTATAAGGATGTGGATCACGGTTAGGGCCTCTCCACACCTGCTGCACAGAGGTCTTGGAGATCCTGTGAGCAGGTGGGAGTGTGTTATATGAGTGTGGCCTATCCGTAACCTAGCAAGGGCAACTTCAGTGTGTCTGTTGTGTGTGTCAGTCGTGTATGGTCCCAAGAGTGGCTTTATTTTGTGTAGTTTGTTGTCTGTCTGTTGATTCCAGAGTGCTTGCCATGTTTCGCGAAGTGTTGTCTGATGTGTGGCTTGAGGTCAGTGTAAGGTACCGCTGCTATGTCCGGTGTATTTGTATGCGCAGCAGCAGCGGCCATCTGATCAGCGGTCTCATTTCCCGCAATCCCAGAGTGGCCTGGAACCCAACACATGATCACGTCGAGGTTTAATGCATATGCTGACATAATGGTTTTATACACTACATTAAGAACATTGTTTTTAGAAGACTTGTTGGATGACAATGCATGTACAACACTCAGTGAATCTGTGAAAATGATAGACTTGGGTATTTCATGTTGCACTATGTGATTTAAAACAAGCAATACTCCATGGGCTTCCGCCGTAAAAATGCTGGTCTTCGCGTTCAGGGTCTTAGAGACTCTAAAATCGGGTCCGTGCGCCGCACACGACACAGTAAGGGCAGTTTTTGATGCGTCACTGTAAAACTCTGCACATTCATACTTAGACTGCAGGGACATGAAGTGTTGCAAAATAGCATTTTGTGGTACCCTGCTTTTATCAATTTTCACGAAGGACAAGTCACAACACACAGGTTGAAGCTGCCAGGGTGGTAACACGTCAGTAAAAGAAGATGTGTGAATGTCTAAAAAGGAGATGTCGAAATTTGGAGCTTCCTGTCTCACTCTAAGTGAGAACGGCAAAGGAACAGACGGGCGATTTACAAACAGTGGCGATGTGGATGTATCATTAAAAACCGGTTTAAAAGGATGGTTATTCAAAGATGAAATTTTAAAAGCGTTGAGAAAGTCAACATACGTTCGTTGGTACTCAAGGCACCACTTATTACATTCAACATATAGACTCTGGGTCGGGCTAGTGCGGAAGGCACCCGACGCAAGGCGCAGACCCAAGTGGAGTACTGGATCAAGGCTTTTTAGGGTTGTTTTCGATGCCGACCCATACACGACACTGCCGTAGTCTAATCGAGACCCGACTAAGGCGGTAAAGACCCGGAGAAGTAGTTCTGTGTCTGCCCCATAAGATTGGTGGGAGAGGACCTTGAGAATGTTTAGTGTTTTGAGGCATTTATGTTTAAGTGCTTTGACGTGAGGTATGAACGTGAGCTTGTTATCAAATATGACACCTAAAAACTTGTGCTCCCTTTTAACAGGAATAGGTGCACGGTTAAGTGTAATCTCAGGGTCCGCGTTAATCCCGCGCTTGCGGGAAAACACAACACAAGTACTTTTGGCCGGGTTTAGTTTAAACCCGTTAAGGTCCGCCCAGCCAGCAAGTTTCTTAACACCGAGCTGTACTTGACGTTCGCATATTGAGAGGTTACAGGATTTAAAAGATATTTGCACATCGTCCACATAGATGGAACAGGAAATGGTCGGCAGCAATGCCTTTCGGAGGGAGTTCATCTTAACTATAAACAACGTGCAGCTTAGAACTCCACCTTGCGGCACACCATTTTCCTGCAAATATACATTGGAAAGTGCACTGCCAACCCTCACTCGAAAGGTTCGTTCAGCCAAATAACTACAAAGAGTGTTCAACATGTTGCCGGAGACACCAAATGACTTAAGGTCCCTGAGGATGCCATAGCGCCAGGCTGTATCATAAGCTTTTTCAATATCGAAAAATACTGTAAGGCAGAACTGGTTATGGACAAATGCATCTTTTATGTAGGATTCCAGTGCAACAAGTTGATCATTGGTACATCGCCCCACCCTGAAGCCTGCCTGGCAGCCCTCGAGAAGACCGTTGTACTCCAGAAAGTACACGAGCCTACGGTTTATCATCTTCTCGAGGAGCTTACACAGGCAGCTTGTCAGGGCGATGGGACGATAACTTGCGGGAGAGGAAGGGTCCTTCCCTTCCTTCAGAAAGGCCACAACTATGGCCTCGTTCCAAGACCTTGCAAGCTGCCCCGAAAGCCATATTCTGTTGTAGAGGTGTAGGAGTGTCTCAAGAGTGTCTGGGTGTAGGTGTTGTATCATGGTGTATGTAATGCTGTCTGCCCCTGGAGCTGAAGGCTTACAGGTGGCAAGAGCAACCTTCAGCTCATGAAGTGTGAATTCAGAGTTGTAAGCAGAATTCGACTTGTTCTTGTCTCGTAAGGGCTTCTTTTCTGAAGATGTTTTGTGTTGCATGAAAGTATTAGTGTAGTGTGCTGAGCTGGACACGTGTTGGAAGTGTTGTGCGAGTGTGTTAGCCTGGTCTTCCAGTGTGTCCCCTGTTGTACTAACCAGGGGCAGGCTGTGTGTCTGTTGTCCTTTTAGTTTTCGTATACGTGTCCAGACTTTGTGTGTGTCTGTGTACGAATTGATGGAAGTGAGGAAGGTGCGCCAACTCTCCCTTTTCGCCTCACGGCGCACTCGCCACCCAAAAGCCTTGGCCCGTTTAAAAGAAATGAGGTTATCTGACGTGGGGTACCGGCGAAGGACACCCCATGCCTTGTTCTGGGCCTCTCGCGCCCGCCTGCAGTCCTCGTTCCACCAGGGCCTCCTTGGGCTGCGGGACCCACGGAGGCATGGGGAATGCACTTTTCGGCGGCGTCGAGGATGTGCGCCGTGACGAGTTGGGCGGCTTCCTCCACGTGTAGGTGTTTTATGGATGTGTGGTGTAGTTGAGATGTTTGTGTGAATGTGCTCCAGTTTGCTTGTGATTCATTAAACCTTTTATGGGAAGATGGACTGCTCGGGCCTATACCTATATACGTTAATGAAGTGGGGAAATGGTCACTACCATATGGGTCTGTGCCCACACCCCACTCAAGACAAGGAAAGAGAACTGCTGAACCAATCGCCAAGTCAAGATGAGAGTATGTATTGTGTCCTAAGTTATGATATGTAGGCTGTTTTTTGTTGAAGAGGCATGCTCCGGAGGATGTAAGAAACTTCTCTATCAGGCGACCTTGGGCATCCGTTCTGGAGGAGCCCCAAAGAGAGTTGTGCGCATTAAGGTCGCCTGTTAGTATGTATGGTTCGGGCAGCTGGTCGACCAGCGCCTCGAAATTAGAGCTCGAAAGTGCATGATCAGGAGGAATGTAGATGGAGCATACCGTTACCAACCTATTAAATATTATCGTACGGATGGCTACAGCCTCGAGGACAGTGTTCAGAGTGACAGGGTGGCAGGCTAAGGATTTCTGGGCGACAATTGCCACCCCTCCTGAAGAGTGTGTGCAGCCAACCCTGTCCTTTCTGAATACCATGTACCTATTTAAGAAATTTGTCTGTTTGGAATTGAGGTGAGTCTCTTGGAGACACATGAGACTTGGCTTATTGGCATGCAGGATATCATACACATCATCAAGATTTTTAAGGAGGCCTCTGCAGTTCCATTGAATGATGTTTTCTGTTCCCATTATTTACGTTTAGAATGAATAGAGTGTGTGTATGTGTTCATGTGTCGTCTTTCGGGGCTGTTACTCTGGGATTAGGCTTTTTAGGCCTGTCTGTAGGCTTGGAAGTCGGTGGCCGCTCTTTGCGCTGCGTTGCAGGCATTAACGGCCCGACATCCATGTCGTCGTCGGATGTCCGAGGGGTGCCGGACGGACCGGGCCTCCCGGACTTGGCCCCCCTCGGGAGCCCTTCATTTGAGCCGCCACCGCCGAGGGCATCCGGGGCGCCAGAGGTGGCACGGGCGGTGCGGTGGCGGTGGGAGCCGGTGCGGGGCCCGTGGTGTCCATCACCTCGGTACCCTCCAACGCACTGGAGGATGGGGAGACAGAGGCGGGAGCAGCACCGGTCCCGACGGAAGAGGTTGCCACCACAACCGCTGCTGCCTCAGCAAGCGGCGTGGTGGCGGGTTGGGCTGCCAGAGGCAACCCAGGGGGGGGCGGCGGAGGGACCAGGTCAGACTCGCTGAACTGGGTCCCTGTGGAAACCAGACGCCGCTCCGCCCCCCGGCGAGCTGCGTCGGCGTACCTCCCCAGGGGGAAAGAGGCGAACCTCTTCCGCGCCTCTGGGAAGGTGATGTTTTCAGTGATTTTGAGGTTGATTATTTTCTTTTCCATCTGGAACCTTTCACACGTGCGGGAGTACGCAGCATGAGGTCCATGACAGTTGCTGCACATTAATTGTTGAGCCTGGCAGTTATCTGTATCATGATCTTGAGATGAACATTTTGCATACGTTGTTTTTCCACGACAGGAGGTGGTGCCATGCCCGAACCGTTGGCACTTGAAACAGCGCCGCGGGTTCGGGATGTAAGGCCGGACAGAACAATGAATGAAACCCGATTTGATGGATTCAGGGAGTGTGGAACGGTCAAATGTACAGATTATATGCTTTGTCATGATTTGCTTATCATCTCGCCGCATGGTGATGCGCCTCACTGCCGTCACGCCCTCGCCTTTCAGACCTTCGAGCAGATCGGCTTCCGTCTCATTTATCAGATCTGGCTCAGAAATCACACCCAGAGCTATTGAGGCTACGGTGGGGTGTGACTCTGATGTCCAGATCTGCCATGCGAGTCTGGGCAAGGAGGCTTGTGGCTTGCTGGCGAGTGTTCACCTCGACCAGAACTTCGCCGGTTCTCAGTTTCTTGGCTTGGAAAGACTTGCCAAGGATGCCTTCAAGGAATTTGGTAATAAGGAATACTGTCTGGGAGGAGATAGAATTCGACTTGTCAAGAGATTCAACAATCAAGAAGCGCGGATAGTTATCTGGCTTTTGGGATGCAATTGTTGGCAAGGGTGGGAATGAAGCTTCGGTGCGGCCCCTTTTCGGGGGCCGATCACGTTTGGGGGGGGGTTTGGAAAATGCCATATGATACATTGGAAAGCAGGGAGACGGGGGTACTTTCTTCTTTGACCTTACCCTGGTAGTCGAAGAGGTCCCGGAGCTCCCTGCCTGGTGAACAGACACGGAGCCCATCCGCCGGAGCTTGACCTTGGCTCCGACGGCCACCGTTCGTGGTTTCTAACCCTCCACCTATAAACACATCGCCACGGTTGGATCCAGCTTATGTTTGGGGGCTCGGGGTCCGCGGTATCGCCAGTGCCGTCACCAAGATTGCTCAAGGTGCCCCGTGCGGGGCGCATAGCTTTCTTACAGACAATGATACAGTATATTGTGTAGGAAGAAGGAGCCCTTTTTGAAGCAGCCGATAAAGCTCGTACGAGTTTTGCACACAAGTACTACTCATTCCCGTACTGGTACTTTATGTTTGCGCGCGTACTTTCATCTCATCTGAATTCTTTGTCCCAGCCTCCACCCACCCCCTCTCCACCCTCGCCTTTAGTTTCAATCTTCCCCACATTTCTTTTAAAGACGATAGTCTTTCGTGGCTACTTAAACCCAGACATTTTGCTCTGTCTGTATGTCTGTCTGTCCGTCTGTCTGTCTGTCCGTCTGTGACTGGATGCAGCCACCCGGTCAAAGCAAAACAATGCCTGCGCAATAGTCTTATATAGTCACAGCTAAATCTACCCGTCTATGTCCGGTGTAATGTTCATTCTTGCCAACATTGTTGAAGAAGAACAAGACATTACGCAAATATGAGACAACTAATCAATACAGAAGTGATATTTGCAGTGTTCCTTAATACAAAAATCAAACATGCTTCACTTTTGCGAAATTAAATACTTCATCAACTGCAGAAAAAGAATTCACTCCGCCGTCGCCTGCTGTCACCCGCGCCACTATAGCTTCTGGCGCCATTTTAAGAAATCAACTGGCAACAGTTACGCAAGGTTTCACTAGATAGGTTCCACGTTCTGCTTGCAACACACGTGGAGTAGGGAAACGCGGTTCTATAAACGTTGAAGTAGGGCACCTCTATTAACGCGCGTCTTCGCCGTACGGAAGCGTTGGCATCGAGACACCCGGTTTGGAGCAGTGGAACGCAGGAAATTTAAAATGATTTAAGAAAACCTTTGACATCTTTACCTTGGGAGGAGCGCGATGCAAGAGGAACAACATTAGAGGTGAGCGGGAAAGCGAAGGGAGGCATTTACTTCGCAAAAGCCGATAAAGGCTATCGTCTTTTAAAGGCATTTGCAACGAAAGGAGCAGGTACGCGGCCAATTTTTTTCCTTCATTATATATTCGGTTTCCCCCTAAAACCTTACAGTCCTCCGGAGCGTCACTGCATTGATGCAAGAGAAAGCTATACGTTCTACATGAGCTCACAAAATCTCTCTAATGCGCAACAAAAAGCCACCCGAACTTGCAGCCCCTAGGACACAATGACTATTATTCTTCGCGCGTATCGATACCATCGAGGAAGAAGCTCGTTGGCTTCCCCCTTTCGCGCATTGCGTTCATACCGACGGCGCCCTTCTTCATGAATCGCTATTTCTTCGCGTTCGGTCGCCCATCGGCAATTAACTCTTCAAGTCGTCATACCATGGACACCTAATACACAGGAGGAGGCGGCGAAAGAGGAATAGACATTTATTCAACTGTATTACTTCTGTTGTGGAAGGCCTCCTTAGTCCAGGAAGCCTTGATCCTTGGCTGCCCGGCAGGCCCTGTCCACCAGTCGTTGCTGGTCTTGAGGGCGTGAGCTGGTCAGCTGGTCCTCCCACTGCTCCACTTTTAGGTTTGGTAGGGGGGTTAATGATGGTGATTTTCGGCACACCCAGACCTTATGGTAGAGAATGTTGGGTGTGAGGCAGTGCTGACAAGTCAGAGTGTATGTTGTTGGGTAGATGGCATAGAATAGTGTTTCGCAGGGGTAGGTGTTAGTTTGCGGCTGTCTAATGGTAAAGGCGTCCTCTCTGGTCATGTTGGGATGTGGTGGGGAGTAAACGCGGCGTGCAGTCGGTAATGCGGGTGGACATCCGTTTATCTAATAGAAGAACAAAAATGAATAGGGTTGGCTGACGATAGCAGCGACCGCCGTCCTAAAATTTCCGTCGTCCAGTTCACACATTCGAGAAAAACAATTGACACCACCCTCTCTCTACCAAGGGTGCTGGTAGCCAGTGGTAACCAGCCCTCCCCCCTCGTCAAGTAACGCCACTGTAAGTTCGACCGTTGTTTACTTTTTAAGTCGCAACGATACTGAATGCAACAAAGACGAGATTGATAAAAAAATTAAAAGGGAATGCAGACGTGCTCAAGCTAGCGTGTTTTCTGTCTTTCTTTCCTTTTTTCCGCGCCAGTTTGGCGGGAAGGGGGGGTGCAGGAGAGTTCGGAAAGGACTAAAAGCAGCAATGTCTTGCAGCGTTAGGCGAAGTGAAATAAAAGGAATTGGGTTACACATAAAGTATTACGATTGTTCACATGAATGTCAATATAAAGCAAGAGTTTGAATGGAAGTAAACTAACAACGCTAAGTTTTAACATCTACTACCAGTATTCCGTTTTAACCGTGATTCTCCGCGTCGTGTTAGCGGTAGTGCCCGCGAACGCACCGCAAACACAACTCTCGAACCTAAATTCATATTAACTGATGAAATTACAATAATAAAGCTCAAATCTTCTTAAAAGGATGCCTGGGATATCCCGTACAGCAAAATGCCCGAACAGAGATGTCCTGTACTGAAAAGTCCGCGCTCGCGAATTGTCAGTGCACCGAAATGTCCGTTCACCAAAAGGCCGTGCACCAAAAAGTCCGTGCACCGAAATGTCCCTCACCGCAATGTCCGGATCTCGGTTTCAACCTGTGCTTTGATAATGTTTTAGTGTAAATGTGCTTTAGGCGCATGATTAGGCTACGAGTTAGTTATTGTGTTTTTCCCTTATGCGTATTTCCAACCAAAGCCACTGATTTGTTCGTCGCGTCCACATATTTGGCTATCTTTTGGTTGTTTTCTTTCCCAACTACCCTGATTGTGTCGGGTATATATTGTAATTCTTGCGCGTAGATTTCATGTGTGACTACTCTGTTTATTTTTTTTCTTGTTATCGTCTTCCGACTTGTGGTGCGAACTTCGTAGCCATTACTTGTTCTGCACAGTTTTGCTACTAGCCAATTTCTGTTTTATGATCCGCAAAGCTTCAAATTTTTAACCCCCTTTCTCAATTTCTTGCAAAGAGCCTGTAAATATTTTAAATAAACTGTAATATTGAATAACCATTTATTATACGTCTATCTATTGTTTTACGACACAGTTTCTTAAGCAAGAAATTTAGTCATGTTCCTGCATGTGAGCAACTTTCAATGTGCACATCTCAAGCCCTCTAATCTTACTCCGCATTTGTAAGACCGAACTGGAAAGTGCCATATGTGTTGCACCCATAATAGAGGAGCACCAAAATCACCGTTAGACATGTCTGAACTTCGTCCGGTGCTCCCGGAAAAAATTCGTCTGGGAGCGTTTTTTTCGATTCTTTTTATCTCCCGATAATGTGCTGCCAGCGGTGTTCCTATTTGTATAATATACGTAGTTCGGTGTAAGTGGTAAATTTATAACTCTATTTCGCCTCAGGATTATCCGAAACTACAATTTGTATTAAGAACTGAAATATAAAGTTAATGTACCGATAAGTTTCATATTTCGAGGTGGAACTGGAACGCGTTCCTTTCGCAATAAAGGAACTCGTAACGGGAACCCGTTTGAAAATTTGGAAAGAACGAGGGACGAGCTTTCGTACCTGTTTTAGAGGAGCGTGTACAAAACTGCTTGAGAGATCGGCGGTAGTTCTTCCCATATGAAAAATCCAGGGGCGTCTCCACTATCGTAAAACCGAAGGAGAAGCACCTCATGTTGTGTTTTAGTATAATAAACAATTATGTCTCCCTCTTTCCAGAATGCGCGCGCTGATGGGGCACCTAGGAAATGCCTATGGTAGGGGCAACCGCACGCTTCCTGAGGCGGTGGCGCCGTCTCTTTGGTTGACCGGATTTACGCAACTAAATAGAGAGAATGCCCACGGTGATGAAACCGGTGGGGGTACATTTATACAGCATCGCTATAAAATTCATATATCTTTGAAGAAAGGAGTGTTCTAGTGCGAGGGGTTGGAAAACGCGTGCCCCGGTGTGTTCTTTTATTACCCGTTTTTGCCCACGAAGATAAACCACTATAGCAAAAAGCGTTGGCAAACGGGTGTCCCGGTGTTTTAGCACCGTGACGAAAGGGGACCACGACAGGAGACGCCGACTGCTAGAGCCCTTAAGGAACTAAGCCTATGAAAATCGAGACACGATGCCTTAAGGCAATGCTTTGCGAATCTCTCCCAGTGGTTTCACCAGCGTAAGCAAGTTAACCTTCGTTTGACGGCAAGTACAAGACCCCTTGCCGAAAATCACGTCAATCACCGGGCACGCTTTCACTGCTGCGCACAACATGCCGTTCTCAGCCACTTCTGCTGAACTGAGCGGCGGCGGCTGCGGTCAGGGCGCCACCTGATGGGATTACCAACCGACTACCCCCGCTGCCTCATTGCCCCGCAGCTGCTGTGACACGCATGCGTCGCTGGGTTATCTCGGTCTACGTGACTCATCTGTGCGAGGTAAAGAAGAACGCCTCGATCGCTAGGATGGAAGCGAGGCCCCTTGTCGGTCTGTGAGCGTATCACAAACCGAACGGCTTTGAGCCGTGGTCGGCCAGTGGCGTGTGACTACGAGGCGGGTATTGACTGGCGTGCTGCTTTACTTGAGAGGAAGAAAAATACAGAATGGGGAAACCTAGCCTTGCACACTGTGGAAGAGCAAGCCATTCGACGCGTGTTTGCCATGAATGAAAGCGAGACGTGCATTCCTCTGTGAGCGTTGCGTGGGAAGGAACGGCTGTGAACCATGCTTGGCAAGCGTTGTCTAACCACGCGGAGTGTGTCTGACAATGCGTGCCTACCCTAGCCTAACCACAGCGATGTCTACGCAAGACTGGCAGAGCTGTTATATCTGGCTTAACGCTAAGTGTATACCTAAGTATAATAATTACACGTAAATGAAAGGATCCCCAAATGAAACGAACATAAACCAGGCTAAACCAAGCTGTCGCTTTGAATATCCGGGGTTTGCCGCACTAAGCCTTAACAATTATTCAGTATTGAGTTGACGACCAGTCGATTGTCAACATTCACAAGCATACAGATTAGTTTACCCACTTTTTGTTATATGTACCCTGCGGCACATCTTCTGCACAACTCGGGGCACAAATTGTGTAGGCGAATATAGAGTTGGCCAGAGTGAGTGCTGCCTCTAACCAATTCCGTCAGTTTGAACGCCTATCCAAGGGGGCGTAGCATTCTACATTAATTTTCCCGGTCCAAAATAATGAGGTTTTAACAGCCCCTTTCCTAGTCTCGTGATTCCTACTTTCTATCTGTTGACTTCATTGCGCAATAGCGTGCGCGCAAGTACAGAAATCCGCCACCCGTTGCTGCGTAGCGTGGGCGGGTTCCTCCACCACACAATTGCAGAAGTCATGTTCTTGATAAGATGGTTTACATAAATTACGTGCAAGAAAGAAACGCTGGGGATTTATACCACCAAGCGCAACAACGGGTCCGAGAGTATTCAAAGGGAGCGTTTTCGTCTTCATTGTATTTTAACAGCGCAGCTGCTTAAATTAAGCTTGCGTTCCATCTACTCCTTACGTTTTTTTATAGAAGTCCGTACAATCAGAAATTGCCAGGGTGCTAAGGCACAAAAAGCCGCCGCAATAGTCGCCTGGCTAGGCCCCTAGCAGGAACAGGAGAAACAACACCAATAGAAGAAACAATACATGATTCAAAACTTTGAGATTAAAAAATGTATATAATTTTTTTAGCCTGATAGGAAATAATAAAAATGGCATACCATCAAAGACATGGAACAAAATAATTCTGCAACGAATCTGTTTTTTTATTCAGAAAACGAAAACAGTTTACAGAGTTACTACAAATAGCGCAGAAAAAGGAAAAAAATATTACACTTTACGTAAGAGACGGCTTTTGGTTTATAAGAGGCTACCGAGCGAGTCAGAGATAATGTCATTGAAACACTTTCTCTACATTCGAATGTAAGCTGTTGTGACTCATACGAACGGTGGTGGCTGAATCTTGTGACATAAATATCAGCGTGGACAGCCTTTATGTTGTGGAACTTGTTTTGTCTGAACTTCTGTGCGGTTCGTTTGCTTTCTTCGAGAGCACGTTACCTATTTCCACTTTGCTGCCGACCAGTGTAGTACCTAATTACCGTGTGTTCAAGCTGTTACTAGATATAACAAATTGTGTTTTCGGCCAAGAAGTGTGTAGGAAAGGGTCCAAGTGTTCACGTCGCTGCGCAGATGTTCGGGTGAACAGGCGTGCGTCAATGATTTGCTGCGCTTAGTGATTAAGTAAGCTAAGACGTGCCGTTGTTCTCCTCGCGGAGAGAGACGGTGTGCTGCCAGCGGCATCAGTGTCCGATCTACCGATAATATCGGCAGACGTAAGTGAAGTCAAGTTAAAGATAATGAAGACTCCTAGCTCCACTGCTTCCCCCGTCTTCGCCGACTCAATTGCGAAGCTGGCAGAATGGTTTTTTCACAACAATGTCGTCTGCTATAAACTTTAAAAGAATCTGGCTTTTGATATCTGTTTACGTTTTCCACTAGGCGGAACGGTAATAAAACCCCCAAAAACCAGTAGGACACGCTCAGTTATTACATTGTAATGAATGGGCCAAGGATTGGCGTGAAAGTCATGAGCCAGTGGCCAGTGCTTGCGCGAGTAGCCGTTGCTTTATGCATGACACGAAAGAAGCAGAAGTTAGGGCACAAAAGCAAGTACGCGGGACGAAAGATATCAGCGTTAAAAAAGTCAAGAGGCTAACGGAAATGTCCGTAATAAAGAAAGCAAACGTCGTACGGGGTTTCGTCGCAGCCCCTCGAGGTGTTGAAGTCCCGATGCGTGCGGAGTCGACGAGGACGTCACGGCGAGGCTGGCTCGATGACCGGTTCTAGGCCCCGTCGTAACCAGGCGCGGGACGTCGGGCAGGCATCGTCGACCTTTCCGATGAGTCACGGCTCCAGGGCGTAGCAGCGGGTGGGAGCGGAGGGTTCCACCTCCACGTGAATCCGGACCCACGCTCTCTCGCCCAGCGCGTCACCAGCTCCAGGCCCGGCCATCCCACGGGTTGTCAGGATCAGCGGCGGAGGCTCTCGGGAACAGCAGCGGTTGCGCTCCGGGTCATCCCCGAAACGATCACAGTGCCGCGCTATCAAGCCCAGCGCGTCACAGGCGTCCCCTGATCACCGGCCTGGTTCAATTTTTCTGCACGCACTCGTTGCAGCTGCGCGCTCGGTCTCCTCTTCCTCTTCGTCCACGGGCACGTCATCACAATGCCCCTGGTCTCAGAAAGTTGTTGGGGAGCAACAACTATTCTAAGAGTTAAAAAGGCAAGGTGGATTTGGAAGAAGTTCGCAGTACCGGTGGAAAGGTTCTTGCACAAAGTCCACTAGAGCACAGTCAGTCCTACCAGCACACTTCACCGCACAGCACACGCACGAAGGGTATAGAAAAATCTACTAAACAAATGTACGAAAAAAATTCAGCACACACAATGTACAAAAGAGAGGGGCGAGGCTTAAACTCTACTCCTGTAGTCAGCCCCTACATTGTCGGTTCCCTTGTATTCGCCAGAGGTTTCGTGCGGGCGACCCTCTGACTGGCTAACGATTACTCTGGTGCAGCCGATCGCTTCATCACCGCGCCGACGGTGTCGCTTGCGGTCGGGTCGCTGACCTTGAGGCGATGAAGCATTGGGTTCTGCTGGGACGGTCTTGCCTTCTCCTTTGACTGCTCGGCGGAAGTTCGCTTTTCGGGCCGCATTTACGTCTTTCAGGCTCGTCGACCGGTAGCCAGGCAAACTTTTATGAAACGGTGGCGACTGAGTGAATGTTGTGTTTAACGCGGATTGGCATCGTGGTCGTTGATCCCTCGGCTTCCTGCTAAGTGCCGCGTTGGACATGCGCAATGGCGTTTCGCTCTCGAACGCTTCTGGGTCTGGAAAGTCTTTGTCTTGGGTACAGCAAGTTGGCATGCCTCCTGGTAGCGCCCAAGATCCTGTCTTTCTTTTCTGTACATTGTGCGGACAGGTTCCGCACGTTCTGGCAAAATGTCGCACGTCTCGACGCAGGTCTGGCCAGAAATAATCGTGTAAAACGCGGTCGGTCGTCCTTCGTACACCTTGGTGCCTCGCCATGATGCTCTCATGGGCCACTCGAAGGATGGGGTCCCGCAGCTTCTTAGGGACAACGATTTGTTTAAATGATCTGCCCGTGGAAAGCTTATAATGACGGTACAAGATGTCATTTGATTTGACGAAAGAATATTTCTGTCCTTTTCTGGAGGCGAAATCCTTTCCTAACTTGCGGAAACAACGTCGGAGAGTTGGGTCTCCTTGTTGTTTCCTGGCCAGCTCTTGTCTTGTGATGTCTGCGCAGCTGATTTCGGGTACCTTTAAAGGTGAAGCCTTCACCGACCTTGACTTGGCAACAGCAGACACCAACACATCTGGGTGTATCTCTGTGGCATTTGTGTTGAGGGCTGCGCTCGGGATATCACTGTTTTTGAGCTGCCAGTCGGGATCTGCATTTGAGGTTCCCTCACACCAGGAATGTTCCCGAGCACGATGTCATAGAGCGGTTGTACCATACACGCCGCGCTAACCTCACCCACGATGTACGGGGTTTCGACGTAGACCTTAGCCTCGGCTAGCTGTTTACCCGTTCCGTCAATGGCCAGTACCTGGGTGGTTTTTCCTGTCAAATGGCGCTCCGCGACGAGGTCACGTCGAACAATGACAGTATTACTGCCCGTGTCCCTAAGGACGGTGACAGGTTGTCCAAGTAGACGGCCTTCCACTACTGGAATTCCTTTCACAAGTAAAGCAGATGGTTGCACGGCGATGCCCCGAGGAGGCTCGATACTAGGACCCCTGTTCTTTTCCCATCAATTTCCGTGCATTTCTGGGGGGCTCTCGGAGGCTCAGTAACAGCACAAGCAGCAACCTGCTCTTTGCCATTTGGACGGTTCCTGCAGTTTTCGGTTTTGTGACCGAGGCGACCACAAGTAGCGCAGTTGGCTGGATCCTTAGGGGTGTTACGACAATCTTGAACTCGGTGTCTTGGCCGATTGCATACAAAGCACTTGGGTGGCAGTTTTTTCTGTGAGTTGGCCGTCACTTTATCTGTATCGCGGTCGTCCCCGGAAAACTCTCCAAGGTTTGAGAGGCTTTGTGCCTCGATAAAACGATCTGTAGTCTTGGCCAGGTCGTTCAGAGTTTTACACTCTCGCTCTTTCAGGAAGATGACGAGCTTGGGATGGCAGCAGCGTATGAATTGCTCGCCGATCATTTGATCACGAAGAGCCTCGAATGTGTTTTTGCACATTCGCCATCTCGATCCAGTGATCAAAATAACCCGTAAGCCTTGGTGCTAGTTGTTTCCCGGTTCCTCCATCCTCAGCCCTCGCCTTCCTGAACTTTTCTTGGTAACCTTGCGCTGTGAAACGAAACCGCTGCAGCCACGCCCGTTTGACCTTGACGTAATCAAGGGACTCTTCGGCGGTCATACGGCCTATGATAGTAAGAGCTTCCGCGTTCAAGCACATGCCTACAGCTAGGGCCCATTTGTCCTGAGGGCACTGCTGTCCGGTTCCCATGCGCTCAAACCTTTGCAGGTACGCGTGCAGGTCGTTGCGTTTCTCATCGAATAGAGGAAGAAGTTTCTGCGGGTTATTCGCAGGCGGAGTTGCAACAACTTCTCCTCCCGCGGTAACATTTGCCTGGCTGGTACCACCACCCTCTTGGAGTCGGATCCTTAGCAGTAGCAACTCCTTCTCCCTTTCTGCAGCATCTTTCGCTCTTTCCGCAACTTCTTTTGCTCTTTCAGCGGTTTCTCGGCTGGCTTCCCTCTCGGCGGCTCTAGCGGCGCCTTGCTCAGCCCGTTCGCTCTGTATCCACGCCCTAAGCTCTTGTCCCGAGAGTCCCAGCTGAGTCCCCATTGCCTTTAACTTCTCAAGATCCATGCTGCCGAAGCTAACGTTACAGGCACACTCGTGGCTCACTGTCTCCTTTCAGCAGGTGTTAAGGAATCCTGGCAGGCTCGCCACGTTTTGTAATGAATGGGCCAAGGATTGGCGTGAAAGTCACGAGTCAGTGGCCAGTGCTTGCGCGAGTAAACGTTGCTTTATGCATGACACGAAAGAAGCACAAGTTAGGGCACGAAAGCAAGTACGCGAGACGAAAGATATCAGCGTTAAAAAAGTCAAGAGGCTAACGGAAATGTCCGCAATAAAGAAAGCAAACATCGTACGGGGTTTCGTCGCAGCCCCTCGAGGTGTTGAAGTCCCGATGCGTGCGGAGTCGACGTGGACCTCACGGCGAGGCTGGCTCGATGACCGGTTCTAGGCCCCGTCGTAACCAGGCGCTGGACATTGGGCAGGCATCGTCGACCTTTCCGATGAGTCACGGCTCGAGGGCGTAGCAGCGGGTGGGAGCGGATGGTTCTACCTCCACCTGAATCCGGACCCGCGCTCTCTCGCCCAGCGCGTCACCAGCTCCAGGCCCGGCCATCCCACGGGTTGTCGGGATCAGTGGCGGACGGCTCTCGGGAACAGAAGCGGTTGCGCTCCGGGTCTTCCCCGAAACGATCACAGGGCCGCGCTCTCAAGCCCAGCGCGTCACAGGCGTCCCCTGATCACCGGCCTGGTTCAATTTTTCTGCACGCATTCGTTGCAGCTGCGCGCTCGGTCTCCTCTTCCTCTTCGTCCACGGGCACTTCATCACATACTTCTTGTGGGTATATCCGCCACCCTCTTGGCCACGAAGATCCTTTATCACATACAATAGGTTCTGGGGGTGTGTGTCCACACTGGGAAAAGTCTCATGTCGTCGATAGTGTCCAGAGTATACGCTCCAAAAATTAACATACAGTTTCTTTTAGTTTTATTTTTCCGAGTAGCGAAGAAAAAAACTTACAATAGTAAATTCTGATAGGTAGGGTTTTCAGGCAACGAAGCTGTATACCTATCTTTCGTGCTTTTCACATCCTCTTCGAGAAGTCCGTGTATTTCTGAAGAGGCCGCAGGTAAATATGTCGCAGTAAACAACACTCAATAGACTAGAACAACAATCAAGAGCTAAGAAAAAGGACACAAAGTAGCTTAGTAGCTGAGTAGCTGTCGTCCTTTGCCTTTTGTTTTTTTTTGTTTGTCGAAGTACCCTCTCGGGTTATTGATGCTCTATTTATGGCAAGGCGCTTTATAAAAATTGGGAGTATAATAAATGCCAAAAGAATCTTTGCATAACACTTCTTTTATACCGCTGGTGGTGATGTCAATGGATGTTTCCCGTAAGGCGGCGCAATAGATGTTGCAATAAGATTTAATCGGTCTTAGAAAAAATAATGAATCAGAGTGAGAGTTCCAATCTTTGGACACACCGTAAGCGGGACAATCGAGTTCTGCTCCAATCAAGGCACTGTTGGGAATAGTCTGTGTGATTGTTTATTTTCTTAAACAAATTTCGTTTCCTCAAATGTCTTTTCCCAGGAAATCTATATGTCACTGACACTGTGCTCAGGACGACGTGTTCGGGGCCAATATTCCCAAAAGAAAACTTAGCCTTCGAAATATTGCGTAAGAGATCAAAGACATTTTTGCGGAAATTCACTTTATTGCCTTCAAGTTTCACTTGCGCATTGCGAATTTTGGCGAAGTTAAGCCTCACTTACTGACAATACTTCCATTGAAGAGTTTCGTTGTTATGGCATTTTCTCTGCCTTTTCCCAAATCACGCTATCGTAATACCATCTCCACACATACTGGGAACAAATTTGGCAAGATAGCATTTCTCTGTCGTACTCGATTTCTGATAGACAACTTTCCCTTTACTTCTGGAGGGATTCGCTGCTCGTACATCCCTTATAAATGTCGGCGAAATTCCTTATGTTAGACTAGCTATTCCCCTCATCCTGATGCTTCCAACAAAGCGGCGGTGTTAACTGAAGCAAACGCTTCATGAATGTTCACAAATATCATATGAAGCTCTTTAGTCTATTCTGCATAATTTTTAAGAGCTTCATTAATGACTTTGACTTGATATACTGCTTGGCATCCTTTTCAACACCCAGCCTGTTTTTCCCTTGGAAGTTGGAAATCCAGTCTGTCGGCTATGCGGTTACCATTACTTTGGGAAACAGCTTGTATAAAACAAGAATACGCTGTAGGGAGCGTTATGCGTGAGCTTTTTGTAACTCCCTCCCAGGGAATCGGAAGTACGATGCGATCTTTTTCAGGCGATTGGCGCCTTTGACGTCTTATGAATTTTTAAATACGTTTAGCAAATTGTATAGCACACCCTTGCTTCCTCCTTTAATGTATATGCGGTTATCCCTTTCAGAACGGTTCTTTTTTCTCGATTCACTCCCTTGAATGCCTTTGTAACTTCATCTGTAGTTACTCGTAAGAAGGGAAAATCTACACTTCTAGGGTCAGTAGTGTCCCATAGCCTAACTCTGCTAGCATGCAGACGCACGGAGAATCCGATCACTACAGTTCTTGTCACGTCCTTGCTACGCGTAATTTTACTGATTGCATCCCTTAGTGCGCACATTTTAAAGTGTGAATAGCTGGTGTCCTGTTGCTTTTTTTAAGCTTTCTTCACTTTTCGAAGTTCCGTCACTCATTGCTACGTTGTACGAACGAATGGTGTTAATTTTCCTCCAGTTAATCAACATAGGCAACTCCCCCATATGAATTTTATCGAGCCTCCACGACAACTTCGTGTTATTATGTTTCGCAATAGGCCATTGTTTAGTAACTGAGAGGTGCAGTCTCCATCGTTACATCGCCTATCGTACAGATAGTGCCGATTCTCTTTTTGAAATTCTTATATTGCTATTGAGACTCGTAGTACTTAGTTAACAGGGCGTAGCAGTCCTGAAGGGTTGTATTAAACGCCTGCGGTTTTCCTTTAATTGACTCCAGCGGGGCTTCGTACCTTTGACTAGTCTTCTTTGTTATTGATTAACATCCCGCTATATTTTGCATCTAACCATTCTGTGATCATTGCACCAAATCTTGACTAGCAGTTCGACCACCGGCACATTACCTGGATTGTCACCTAAACTCTTATCGAATTTTGTCTTACCGTAAAGATCCAAAGGAATACCCACACAATGTGCAAAGATATCAAGTGAAAAATACGGGAATGGAAAACTTTCGTGGTCAAGTGGGAAAAACTACAAAAAGTGGCCCCATCGCCAACCACACTTTCGGAGATATCAAGACAAAATTCGAGATTGTCAACCTTTTGGGTCTTTTCCAGAAAGGACCTATAAGAAAGCGCATGAAGAGAAGATTCAATGATTCCTGTTTATTTTGTTCACTCATCGTCGCTAAAACCACCTATTTTGCGGTGTTGGCGGTCTCAGGCGTCTTTGAATGAATATTTCATCATTAAAGGGGGTGTGCAAGGTTTTGGTGGGAGGGACTTTTATCGAAACTGCTGCCATAGGTATGCCGCGGGCCTTATCAAGCTCATTTCCGAACCTTTCGTCTGCAGAATAGTTTGTTCATTTCCCTCAGCAAATGCAAGCAGTGTATCTATTCGAAATTCGCGACTGACGATTTTAAAGATCCCTACTAACTTCAAGGCAGTTTGATTCTATCGTTGATTGATTTGATTGATTGTAGGGTTTAACGCGCCGACGTAGCGCAGAAGATGAGGCGCGCTGTAGTGGAGGGCTCCGGATCAATTTCGACCACACGGGGATCTTAACGTGCGCCGAAATCTCGAGCATGCGGGTACTTTTGCTTTTCCCCTCCATCAGAAAAGCGGCCGCCGTGGCCGGAAATAGAACCCGCGACCACGTGCTCAGCAGCGCGACAGTTTAGCCACTGAGCAACCGTGGCGGGTGGCTCAGTGGCTAAGGTGTTGACTAAACCTACTTGGCTTGCAGTGGCTTAACCTACTTTCGCGTTAAAATCTCCCATCTGAATACTAAGGTCTGATGTTTTCTTATACACTGCTCATTCGACGCGCTCGTGGAAACTGCCTCCGTGTGAAAAGAATACCACTCCATTCTCAACCATTTCTTCAAGTTCTCGATCCAACCTTATAAATCCTCTACGCAACTCCATGAACCATTTTTTTTTTAATTTCTACTAACCTAGATTAGTCGAATAGTCTCCCCCTAATCCCCGAGAGAACATCGAAGACACAACAAAGCTTCCCACGCTAATAAAGTTCACGCGTCCAACGTTGCCAATAGGTTCAAGTTTCAGAGGTGGTCGGTCAGGGCCCAGAGAGTCTCAGAGCACTTTGATGCATTGGTGACCTGAGCCAGAATGGGCAGGTGCTCTACAGCTGCTGGGGATTGGGGACCATTAGTTTGGGTTTGTCCATGATTGGAGATGCGGCCCAACTACCACACCTGGTTGGTGCATTCCGTCTCTTCTGAGGGACTTATGTTTGAGTCCCAAGGAGCGCTACTAGGATGGTTGCATGCATATAGTGTCACATCTCAGAGGCCACAAGATGACATTTACTTCTGTTCCAGGAATAAGTATGCCTGACGACGTTCGGGCAGCAGAGCAAAAGCCCTCACACTTGAGTTTTTGTAAGGAATGCCTTATTTATTTATTTATTATTCAAGATACCTTACTGGCCCATGGGGTGGGCATAGAGTTAGGGGGAGCATATAAAATCAACAGAGTTAGTTTACAAATTATATATCACCACTGGGAAAGACTAACAACCAATATGAAGTCAACTGTATCAAGCAAATACACACGCATACACACACACACACACACACAAAATCGAATCTGCGCGCGAGCCTCGAAACTTGAAGTCGCGTTAACAGAAATTTTGTTGATTTACGCACATTTAGTGAAAAGTTAGTCAATATTACACAGTAAAACAGCATTTAGTCAAAAATGAACAGGAACATACAGGACACGATAAGCCCATCAATGCCCTTTGAAATATCGGACACTTGCCAAAGGCGAGAAAAAATAACTAGTAAAAAATACAAACTGTCTAACCGTCTGCGAAAAGTTCAGAAGCAAAATAGTCAGACACAAGGCGCCTAAAGTTTACACGGCATGACACAGACGCGATATGATCGGGAAGATCGTTCCAAAGGCGTATAGCACGTGGGAGGGCAGATGAGTTAAAAGTATGTGTGGCACCGTAAATGCGTGAAAAGCTGCAGTGGTTGAACAGTCGACGTGACGTGATAGATGGTCGTTTAAGATTGAACGGTGGCGTTGTCGACGCATAAATGTACCTATGGAAAAGGCATATGATTGCGATATAGCGACGTGTTTGCAATGGCTGGAGAAAGCATTGGCGTTTAATTTGTGTGATGCTTAGTGGTTGACCTTAGTGATTGGTCTATAACAAAAATTTGCGGACGGTGCTGTGACTGCTTCTAACCATGCCGCGTAGCGTAGTGCCGCAAAAAAGTAGGGAACATGGCGCTACGTTGGTTGTAGGAGGTTTGGAAGCGCAAACAAGTGCGAACCTCCTATCACAGTAATTTGTAGGTTCAATGGAAGAAAATGAGCAGCCCTATCTTATCCGGATCTCTTCAACAATAGTAGCCCCGGTCACTCCGAACATCCAAAATTTCATCTTTAACAGCTCGGAGACGAAACAGGTGCCCTGAAGAAGGAAACCTACCCAGGCCCTATCAACACTTTTTTATTTTTACCGACGATTTACATCTCTTTCTCTCTCTTTCTCTATCTCTCTCTCTAAGATCGGATAAACGTCCACCCGCATCGACGCACTCCTAAATGTGCTGTGCAAAATGTGTGCCTTACGGACACATTATTCTGAAGATAATTTAGTTCATCAACTGTTGTAAAAAAGAAATTTTATGGTGCATGCATAATCAGCTTAGAATACTTTATAACGCCTTCTTCCCTTGGTGCGTGCAGTAATTACCGCATTTGGGATAGTGATTCCTGTGCGTAAAAATGAATACTTTCATAGTCTCACTGCTTTTATGTCTCTGCGTTTCGTCGGCGAGTCTAGAGCCAGGCATGCCGAAAGAACGGTAGCCGAAGCTGAGGGACAACACCCGACGAAATACATAAAGGTTCCCGCGCACCTCGTCGTCCCGTTAGAAAAATCAAGTGTCAGCATTCTGAGCATTGCAAAAACAGCTTGCTCCATACGCCGGAAAGAATCCAAGCAAGGAGTCTATTTGTTAAATGTTAGCGAAAGCTGCTAAATGGGTATGTCAGGTCAAGCTGCGCGACATGGCTGGTAAGGGTCAACGAGATCAACATTTGCGTGCACTGTGTTTGAAAACCTATTGTACTTTTTAGTGTACGTGCGTGTTCCGCGCTTCTCGGTGACTCCCCGCTTAGTACCCTTTTCGCGAAAGGCTGAGTGTTGAACTGAGATGTCCGATACCATCTTAACTGCGCTATCCGTGAACCCCTGCAGGGCTTCGCAACCATGTTGGCTAGGCCTGGGGAGGTTAAATGCCGACTGAGCTAACAGAGCGACGGGTAGAAGCAGGGGGACGACGGCAGACGACGGAGTCCCCTTCTCCTCCAGCTGTGCCTGCTGGCAGCACGGTCATGTCAATTACGACTTCTGGCTCTACCTGCGGGTAGCGTGGCCGCGGCAATTAAATCTTATTTAGTCCCGCCCAGGCAAACATGTTGTCCCAATTCTAACCACGGCCAATGTACACCTAAGTTCTGTCACCTCAGTATCGTGTGCTAAAGTTCGGTGCAGAGTCGAGAATTGCCGAACTTACAACCACTGACCACATTCAGTACATTCATACAGCGTATTGATTATAGATAGCGCGCGACAGTACTTCTATAGAACAGCCACCATTACATATATTAGTATTATGCAGGTATCTTTTCCCGGCGTGTTTTATACTTTACCTCGCCACCTTAGGACCGCCGAAATTTCCGCACGATTTTACAGTAAGCACCACAGCACTATAGTACTTCTGAGCCGTGTGCTATTTTCATTGTCTTCTACCATACCTCCACAGATATCGCCACACTATTACTGAGCCGCGCTGAACCTTGACGTTTGCACGTGTTGTAATTTATACGTAAAGTAACCACTTAAAGAAGGCAATGAAGGTTTTTCCTTCAACGATATTGATGCCTCATAAAAACTACTTTCTTTACTCAGCGCTTCCCTTGTAATATTTTCTTACACCGTTTCCAGTCACCCTTTACAACCATCATTATCCCATTAGAACTCGCACAGTTCTTTGTGGTTTTTGACTTTTAAACTTCCTTAGGGGCTCCTTTTCTTATAATAATAACTATACTATAATAAAAACGAAGGGGGAAAACGCTTAGAAACGACTGCTAATAAAAACAGAAAAACGAGCCAATATCACATGGCTTTGCACGCACATATATTTAAATCAGCAGTCAACCCGCGGACATTCGTTTAGTTTGGAGATTAAGACAAGCTTCTTGTGAAAAGTAATCGACGGTAAATGTTTGCTTCATTGACTTCGACATAGGTAACTTTACAATCTTGTAGCTTTCAGGAGACTAAGACGGAGTGTTCGCTTGTATATATATTGGAGGAAGTGGCGTGTTTTTTTTAATGGCGTGTACAGTTTGTATCACCGTAATGGGAATAACAGCACTCGCTCTCCGAAATACAATCTGAACAGACTAAGGGCGACTTTCTGAAGCAAATGGGGATTACTGGGGCAGGTATACAATGTATGAGCCCATTGTGATCCTTTGACTGCAGACGTTAATCGACCATATTTAGGGGAAATCCCCAAGGTGGGGTAAGTTTCTGTGCAGGAAAGTTTGGCATTCATCTAAATGCAGCTATAAGGCTACAAAGCTTTCTCAGAAACTTCGCAGTTGAAGAAAAATTTGTCCTGGTCCAGGATCCCGGGACCACTGCTTAACCGGAGCAGTCGCTCTACCAACTGAGCTAACCGGGAGGCTAGTCATTAGCAGTGCGAAAGCGAATTGATCAACAACTCGAAGTGAAGGACAGGTGTTAATCGACCAGATTTTATGTGGATGGCATTTAGGTGGATGTCAAACTTTCCTTCACTGACTGCAGACACAAAGCAATTATGTCGGAGACTTCGCAGTCAAATATACAGTAACTTATAAGGAGGTTAAGAAAGAACTGGTTAATAACCGAGTCTATGTGGATGTGGATTTTGCTTAGTGACGTTACAAGCACAAATATTCAAAGCTATGCCTGCAGTAGTCAGTCTCAGAGTACGCTTTGCGGCTCTCTTTGTTGTCTGCAAGGAATCTCTGCTTCTGAAAAGTTTACAAAATGCTGTAGAACAAAAAAATTACTCAGACACTGTGACACTAACACTTAGGTTGGGGCCAGCATGCCTAAATGTTTTGTTCGCAACATATAAGAAGAAGGTACACACACGTTTAGCGTTCCGATAGGGATGTTAAGTGCTTGACGCCGCTTCTTATTTGTACGTAGAATACGTTTACTACAAGGAATAATTTCAGAGCCTGCAGCGTGTGACTCCCGTTATATTTTGAATTCACAATAAGTGAGTGAACGCACTGAACGATATAGACCTTCCTAGAAAGTTACAATATCTCCGTTGGTCTTCTATTATTGCGCTTTATTAAACAATAAAAATTCGCAGGAAAGAGGCGATATATTGAGCACTCGTTCATTCAGGTGTATGTTTTGCTTGTTTTTTTTGTGACACAATGGGTATGTGTAATCTCATAAACATTGCAAGGATAAGTTAAACATTTTTGTGCATTTGAAATGGTTATCGTATTTCTAACAAAGACTGGAATATATAACGTCTCGTATGCTGCAAAAAATTGTTTTCCAATTGTGAGTGGAATTTACTTGTCCGGCAACAGTTGCGAAATTAACAAAGAAAGAATAAGTTTATTATATCCACCACATTCAGGCAGCGTAGCTATGGTGGCCGCCTAAGGGTAAACTTGGTCTCTAGATCTTTGTTACCTCAAGCTCCATCCAACGGGCTCCTTTTAGCTAAATGAATGCTGATATACATATATAAATATATCTTTCATAACTGTATATATATATATATATATATATATATATATATATATATATATACGGTTTCGATATTAGGCGCTCGTTAGGAAATACAGGACGAAATGTCGGCAGTCTACAACGCCAAAGAGGGCATAGAAGAATGGTTAGACTATTTTTTACCGTTAGTGACGTTACTTTATTTTTTATTATTTATGTGAGAAAGAAAGAAAGGAAAACACGCGTCCAGAGTGGGGACCGAACCCACACATTTCGATTACGTCTCGAATGCCTTACCAATTCGGCTATCTGGGCAACTGTGTTCTCCTTCACTTTCTGGGGTATTTATATATACTACAACTGTATCGGACGCTTGAGGGTGGTAGCCAGCCCACTCAGACTACACGGGGAGAAGGGGACCTTCTTTTCAACCCCCGCGGCGTAACGCGAACGTCTACAGCCTGTCATAAGCGTGTAACTGGCGGGAAACCCTCTTATGCTAGTTTGGCATCAAGGCTGCCAGAAGCGAGGCTCTCGCTAAGCTTTCGCACGTTAATAGCGTTTCGAAATGAAGGGCTCGTTAGGAAATATAAAAAGAAATGCCGGCAGTCTACCACGCCAAAGAGGGCATAGGGGAATGGTTAGACTATTTTTTACCGTTAGTGACGGTACTTTATTTTTTTATTATTTACGTGAGAAAGAAAGGAAGGAAAACACGCGTCCAGAGTGGGGACCGAACCCACGCCTTTCGATTACGTCTCGAATGCCTTACCAATCCGGCTATCTGGGCGACTGTGTTCTCCTTCACTTTCTGGGGTATTCATATTTACTACAACTGTAACTGACGCTAGAGGGTGGTAGCCAGCGCCACTCAGACTACACGGGAAGAAGGGGACCTTCTTTTCAAACACCGGGGTGTGACGCGAAAGTTTACAGCCTGTCATAAGCGCGTAACTGGCGGGAAACGCTCTTATGCTCCCTTGGCATCAAGGCTGGAAGAACCGAGGCCCTCCCTAAGCTTTCGCACGATAATAGGGTTTCCAAATGAGAGGCTCGTTAGGAAATACAGAAAGAAATGCCGGCAGCCTACAACCCCAAAGAGGGCATAGGGGAATGGTTAGACTATTTTTTACCGTTTGTGACGTTACATTATTTTTTATTATTACGTGAGAAAGAAAGAAAAAAAAACGGGCCCAGAGTGGGGACCGAACCCACGCCTTTGGATTAATCTTAGATTTCGAATGCCTCAACAATTCGGCTATCTGCGCGACTGTGTTCTCCTTCAGTTTCTGGGGTATTTATATTTACTACAACTGTATCTACGCTTGAGGGTGGTAGCCAGCGCCACTCAGACTACACGGGGAGAAGGGGACCTTGTTTTCAACCCCCGGGGCGTGACGCGAACGTGTAAAGCCTGTCTTAAGCAGGTAACTGGCGGGAAACCCTCTTAGGCTACCTTGGCATCAAGGCTGCCAGAACCGAGGCCCCTTCTAAGCTTTCGCACGATAATAGGGTTTCGAAATGTCTACAACGCCAAAGTTATTATTAAAAAATAATGTAACGTCACTAATGGTAAAAAATAGTCTGACCATTCCCCTAGGCTCTCTTTGGCATTGTAGACTGCCGGCATTTCTTTCTGTGTTTCCTAACGAGCCCCTCATTTTGAAACCCTATTATCATGCGAAAGCTTCGCGAGGGCCTCGGTTCTGGCAGCCTTGATGCCAAGGTAGCATAAGAGGGTTTCCCGCGAGTTACCCGCCTATGACAGGCTGTAGACGTTCGCGTCACGCCCCGGGGGGTTGAAAAGAAGGTCCCTTTCTGCCCGTGTAGTCTGAGTGGCGCTGGCTACCACCCTCAAGTGTCAGATTCAGTTGTAGTAAATATAAATACCCTAGAAAGTGAAGGAGAACACAGTCGCCCAGATAGCCGAGTTGGTAAGGCATTCGAGATCTAATCGAAAGGTGTGGGTTCGGTGCCCACTCTGCGCGCGTTTTTCTTTCTTTCTTTCTCACGTAATTAATAAAAAAATAATGTAACGTCACTAACGGTAAAAAAATAGTCTAACCATTCCCCTATGCACTCTTTGGCCTTGTAGACTGCCGGTATTTCTTTTTCTCTCTCTCTCTCTCTCTCTCTCTCTCTATATATATATATATATATATATATATATATATATATGTATATGTATATATGTATATTGAAAGGTGATTTATTGACGAAGATCTTTCTGGAGGCGAGAGGTGAGGAATCGCGGATCAGGGAAGCAGACACGAGCCCAGCGAAGCAGACCGAGTGAACCCTGTCGCTCTGGGTGATGGCGATGAGGATTACCGACATTCTTTTTGCGGATGATGATGCTGCTCGCACTGGTCAACATGACCCATTCTGGGTAATGACGACTCTGCTGCTTTTGGGGAGCATAGCTAATATTCTTTACTACAATCAGCCCCCCGGGAAAGGGGGTAGCCATCCCGGTGACTGAAGGTGATGGCGAGACAAGCGGGTCATAATAATGCTTTAGACGAGCAACATGCACGGTGTCACGTCCATGGCATCGGCGATCCTGGGAAGGAGGTAGCGGCTCGACGACGCAGTTCACCGGGGAAGTGTGTTCGACAACACGAGCACGGGCCAGGAGTCCTGGTGGGTACCCAGAGCCATACGAAAGAACAGGGAACGAAGTGGGGTGCGGGCTCTCCAGCCGTGATGGACTTCTATCGCTCCTGCTCTTCAGTGGTGAAAGAACGGGCAAGCTGGCGGCATTCTTCGGCGTATTTGGCAGCATCAGAAGTCGGCGTGCACTCAGAAACATCAGGACGGTAGGGAAAGATAGTGTACAGCATGCACGATTGCTCACGCCCATATAGGCGTGAGCCATCCTTCACTACAATATTTATAAATCTTTATATATATATATATATATATATATATATATATATCAAAGTTGCAGTCCTTATTGCCAGTGCTGTTTGGCGTTTTAACAGTGTTTTATAGTGCCGAATGTGGTATGATTGACTGCAACTTTGATATGTGTCCTTACGGAATCCCTCGTCCCGTACGTCTCTGTTATATATATATATATATATATATATATATATATATATATATATATATATATATATATATATATATATATATATATATATATATATATATATGCATTATTTTAGGTAAATATATGCTCACGCATACATACGAACGTAAGCACATACACAGCAAATCGGCGCTCAGAGAAGCGCAGATGCGAACAGTCCGATATCACTTTCCACCTGATCACTGTCAGTACATTTAGGCGCCCCTTACGGCTCAGCTTCAAGGCCAGTCCTTGCGTTTTTCACCGGACAAGCGAAAACAAACGTAAAACCGAGGAAAACGTGAGAGTGAGGAAATCCACGAAAATGGGCCGGCTTCTAACTGGGTTTGTTAAATCCCTTCCCTGTCTAGAGCTCCATTGTAGCCAACTTCGTTTCCGCTTGTTCGACCAAATGTAGCGGCCTTTTTTTGCATTTTTATGTGCACATGTAGTGTTGCCAAGACAAGTTAACATGGACGTCAAGTCATGTTAGTCGACGTAAAATCACTGCACTACTCGCTAGCGGTAACCCTACTGGTGAAGGAAAATCGGGCATCGGAAAATCACCGTAGCACTCGCTCGCCCTTCCGACCGTCTCGCGGCGCGAACACCGGCGTCGTGATAGGCACAACTAACGAAAGCAGTGCCCCTTTAAAAAAACAGTTTATTTCTGCATTATGAGTCTAACGCTTCAAGAAATAGACAACATAAGCTTAGTGTTTGCTTCGCCCGCTCTTAAGCAGCATTTGCTTCTCAATAACATGAAAAGCCGTTTTGCTTGTTGTTGGTAATAAAGAGGCGGCTCACATGGGCACGCTGGCACGGGTATAGTTCGCTCCTCATGCTCGTGGCCGTGACTGGAGTTGTGCCCCTGGAATCGTGCGATCGGCTGCTTGGCTGCTTTCTCGGTCGCTTTTCGCGACATTCTGGTGCCTTACACCCGGGATTCGAGGCACGAGTGGAGCTTACTTTGACCGTGCAGCAGCTGCGATTATAGCGAGGCATGGAGCCTTCGCACTAGTAGATCCAGGAGATATTGCCCTCGACCCCTGCTCACCATGGCTCGTGCCCAACCCGACCCTCATTTTACAACGCCTCCCCTTATATTGGAAATCCTGAAGCTAAGCCGACGACTCCTGGGAGAGAAAATCACGGGGCTCATTGCCGGACGCCTTTTTCCAGGACCCGGCTCCGCACATGAGCGATTTTACCGACATGATTTAGCACTTCCACGACACGCCGATCGAGATACGGGCCCTCGATGCTGCAATTTAAGAAACCTAGACCGGCGACAAGCTGAAGGAAGACGTTGCCTTACCCTAGCACATCAAAGACAAAATGCGCTCGTGTAAAACGCGCGTGCAGCACCACGCTCTGGGCAAAGCCGTTATAAATCTCGAAGGTGGTGGCTACGCCCAAATCGTCTGGGTGACACAATCGAGAGCTCATGGGTCTTTTCAGTTTGCCGTAAAGCACCCACCGTGTAACTCTCCCGATGGTTTCATCCGAGAACTCCCAGAGCAGCGTGAGGGCGCCTTCCGCGATGCAAGTAAAGCTGACGCTCGTTTGGCAATGACTGCGCTGGTTGGTAACTGTGCTCGCAACACTGCTCGCGATAAACCTCAGCACATAAAATTAGTGACCGACAAAGCAGCGGACCCTCTAGCCTTTCAGCTATCAGTCTAGAATGACTCGCCTCACATGGGAATCCTCCCTACCGACCACAGCCCCGTGCCACCGAGCGAATGCCCTGAAATTCCCCCCTGTGACCATGCTTCTGAAACGGTCCTGCCACCTTGGATGCGTATGGCTGCCCGGCACTCCAACAATCTCGCGAGGGGCCTCCAAATAGGAAGGAAGTGAAGCAGCCCCGTGACGTTAAAATGGGGAAACCAGAGAAGACGCTTCGTGCGAAAGCACGAACTTTGTCGCCACTGAGATGACCCTGCTAGAGTACTGCGACAACAGCTCCAAGTACCAGGAAACCCGCCAACGGAATCACAGCGGAATAAGCTATTGCAACACCGACAGAATCATGGCGTGGTTCCCAGCGACCCTATCCCTGCCAGCGGGCACCAGGTCTGCAGAAGCCAAACCCGAACAAATTCCGTCATTAGTTTTGCAGTTCCGGCGGGCAACCTGGTTCTGAATTCGGTGCCTCCCGGTGAAATATCGAATGCGGCACGCCCCGAAAGCGCAGTATATGAAACATCGCAACGCAAAAAAAATGGCAGCCATCCCGCCACCAAGAATTCAGCATGGCGGGTTTTGGTTGTCAGAGCCGCAGTCATTTTGCCACTGAGCATGCAGTGCAGCTTCAAATACGTGATCATCATCAAGGCGCACATCCACCCACCCCAACTAATGGGATTTCCTTACTCCCCCGGCGGCTACCCGAACACCAAAGGTGTGCAGCGCGTGATCCTGCCCCACAGGGAGCATCAGAACAACCAGGGCACGCAACATCAGATGCGAATAAGCGCTCAGAGAACCGCCGATGCGAACAGTCCGATATTACTTTCCGCCTGATCACTGTAAATTTCCGCCTGAAAATTGTATTCAGTTTTAACTTCGTGGTTCATAACTAGAAATCTTTAAAAAGTTATACTGAGTAAAAATTGGTCAATTGCAGAGGTACACATACTTATTAAATTACCAGTGGTAACGGTCGACGCTTTCTCAAGGGTAGTAGAATGTGTTATCTTATGCCAATATAGCACGCCCAACCCCATTCAAGCTTACATAAGTCACTCTAAAGGCAAGCAATCACACGAGGCCCATCCGCTGCTAAGCTCGCAATGCAGGTTAGGGGAACCTGCATTAGGGGAACCCCTAAGTAGAAGAACATAGTACATTTTAGCCGCATTAAAGACTCATCATGGTAACTATACTCTTACACGACCACGTTTCAATAGGAAGGTTCGGGGCAATTGTGTACAAGTGGGCACACCCGTAAATAACCTATACCAAATGCGGTTATGCTGCGCTTTTGATCCTAATAGCTAGTCTAGAGTGTAGGTCGAAAATGTGGGGGTTAAATAGACGTAAAATGCAAATGGCGGTAACACAGCAAATATTTTTGCGAAGGTCGGATATCTTTTCGATGAAAATCGCAACACTTGCGAGAGGAGTAAAAATTTAAATTAATATTTGGTCAATATAGAGTTCAACCTCGTTATAATGAACACTGCTATAGCGAATTATCGGCAATAGCGAAAGTAATACGAATTATGGTAGGCGAGTCTTTATATGGTTGACATTTATTGTGTCTGTGACGAAACCGAAACCACAGAGAGGCGCACGATATTTGGGGAACTCTGCTAGTCTACCTGAAAAAACCTCCAACATCCAGAACTGCCGAAGCAGAAACCTCTTTTTGGTGCTCGGACCATGTGGAATACATCATCCTTCTCAGTGCCGTGAGAAGCCACCTGATAAATATCACATCCTACTACAAATAAACAAGAACGCGGGCATGTTTTCTCGGATACATTTTGTTATGTTGTAATTTTCCTATTGAAGTTCTGGCCTGTTTGGTTTAAAATACCACACGAAGGGAGTGAAATATAACTTTGCCTCTATAAGGTGTTATAAGAATACCATAAAGTGTTTTGGATCTAAGATTTTTGCGCTAGGGCGACTGCCGATTTGTTGAAGCCGATTTTTGCCCATGCTCTTACAACGAATATCGGATGTAACAAACTAATTCACTGCTCCGATACTATTTCGTTATTGCGAGGTTGGCCTTTTGGTGTTTCATCTCTAAACGGCGGAAAGGTGTCAGTAAGAAAACTTAAGCACGGGGGCAGTCTTGCTGCCGAACACATATCTGAATTCCCTTTAATGATGCATCCCACCAGTTTCCGCTTGACAGAGCCAACAAAACAAACAAATCTAGCAGTTTCAGTGCGCCAAAAAGATCAAAGAAAAAGAATACAAAGAAAGCTTTGGCCCATTTGCAATGTCATTGAGACTTATTATAGCCTTCCCCAAAAATGGAACCAGTGTTCTGAAAAAGATCTGGGCGTGGAAGTTACTGACAGGTGTGGGAGAGCGCCAAGTTGATAATTTTTCACATAAATATGGCAACCTTAAACTTGTATGTAGTTTTAACTCAGATGTGTATGTAGTCATATGTGCTTCACCAATGTTCAATGAAATTCAGGTAATGTGTACATCCCCGTCCTTCCGGCGCATGCATAGATCCAACATCGGCCACCAGGCGCCCAAGAATTAGTATACCTCTATCGGCTGCCATCTTTTAAGCGCTTTTACAAAAAAATTTCATCATTTTCTGGCATTACTTCGTATCGTTTTACCTCGGAAGGGAGGGGGGGGGCCAAATACCAGTATAAAAAATATCGCTTCAGTATGTTGGTTCCACAAGGTTCCTAAGGTGTTTGAAACGTGAGTATTGCGGAAAAATCTCTAACGTCGCAGATAAGCTCCTGTCGTCCCCAGAGCAGACCACGCGCTGCTCACTTCCGCAAGCGCTCTCCTTGTCGTTGTGTCATTCCGCGCTCAAAACCTGTCGCATTTTTGTGCCTACGCGTGTTACTGGCACCTTGAATGAGAAATAAAAAGTATGGGGACAAAGCGAAGCAGCGATGCGTTTCTGGGGTGCTGGTACTAATCGTTATTTTTGCGTCTGATCGGGCCTGTGTGTGTGTCTGTGCGTTTGCATGTACGTGTGGGTGCGCGCGTTCGTGTACGTGTGCGTCTACGTGTGTGTGACGGGTTTACGTGTGTGTGTGTGTGCGTGTATGTGTTTTGCGTGCGTGCGTGCCTGTGCGTGTGCGTGCGTGTGTGTGTGCGTGCGTGTGCGTGCGTGTGTGTGCGTGCGTGTGCGTGTGTGTGCGTGCGTGCGCGGCCATGCGCGGTGTGCGTGCGTGTGCGTGTGTGCGTGTGCGTGTTTGTGTGGGTGTGGGCGTGCGCGCCCGTCCGCGTGTGTGTCTACGTGCGCCCGCGTGTGCGTGTGTGTGCGGGTGTGCGTGCGTGCGTGCGCGTTTGTGTGTGCGTGTACGTGCGCGACAGCGTTTACTAAGTCCTGAAGCAGCCCGCGAGTCTTGTCTGTACATGGGCGACGCATGGCCGTTATGTGTTCCCGCATATTCCTAGAGACCGAAGAGAAAAGCAATTTGGGCACTCATGTGGGTTCGAGAGCCCGCTGCAACCTGAACCATCTCGAACAGCAATTCACTGCTGCGGCGTCCGACTCGTCGCCTATGCGGCCCTGTTAAGTGCGTGTGTTTTTGTGCTTGAACTTAAGTGCTGTGCGCAAAATGCGAACTGCTTGTTGCCTGCTGAGAGTTCTGGTTATAAATGGGGGCTTTGTGTGAGCGCCGTGCAGTGCTTTGAAAAATCTCTTGCTCAATGTTACTCAATCCGTCTGAGTAGGCTTGTTGTATGCGCCGTAGTGTGCTATAGCCTCTATCGTCACCGTTTTCTACTCGCCATGCACTAAACAAGTAAAGTTTCTTCCTGGGCCATTCGTTGTTAGGAAGGGAGGCAACTCCTCAGAAGGCCGTTCGTCACCAACGCTACCACGTCTTGACGAATGTGGGGGGTGCGGGGGTGGTGTTGGAGGGGGGGCTCTTAGTCGCCTACGTCCTGTAGCAGTGTGGTCGCGGCTTGTGTTAGCAATGCTCTCATTACCTCCTCTATCACATCAATGCGCTGCGGCAACTGAAGTGCAATTATGTATGTAACCCTGAGTGACCTAAAAACAGGGACTGAGTGGTACGCGTGAGCGCGTTTTGTGCACCGGGCGGTGTTCGTGCTGGTGGCGCCCAGGGTAAGAGCCGCGCTAACGGCATCCCTGTGGTGTGGTCCCGTCATTTGCAGCTGTGGCAGTTCAGATAGACAGCATTTGTAGGAAGCAAATTGCAGGGCGGGGATGTTTTATGTCCAAGCCATCCCCTACTGGCATCAGCGATGTAGCTCAAAACGCGGAGACTGCTGTGGAAAATTAGCATACGAAAGTGTGGGCCTTACATGGGCTCATAATTTTTGTCATTTAGAGGTTCAGAAATTGGTGAGATGTAATCATTTATGTTTAGGTTATGGCCGTAGTATATTGCGGTGAGCTGATAATTAATGAACCTGCTTGGGTACATTTATATACTGCGCGCCATATTCTGTTATTCCAATCTTCGTGCATGCTGTTAGGTAGCATGTGAAAAAAGAGGCAGTGGGCGCGATGACAGAAACGCTGCTCTTCTTTCGGCAATATTATACTCCCATTCCGAAAGTAATATAACAAGCCAAAACATCAATTAATTCAAGTTTGTACCGGTCTTACCGGTTTTTCTTCCCTTTCTACACAATATTTCCCCGGGTCAATTCTACCATTACGTGCCTGTCGATACAGTGGACTCTCGACAATGCGAATTCGCGCGAGAAAAATATTTTCGTACATGCAATTATGCAATTTAGTGGGAGACATTGCTGTGTACCTTTGTAGATACAACCTATCGTGTAAGTCAAGCGGAAATCATTTCTAGTAAAAATCCCTGAGGCATACTAAAATTTACGGAAATTTTAGTTTTCTGCTCTTGTTATTCCCAGTGCTTCAGAACAATAAAAATTGATTGGATAACGTTAACGCATAAATAATGTGCTCCAGCGGACATTGTCTGTGTTTTAGAATATCAACACCTTTAATCACGCCCAACCAAGTTACCGTCTTCTGTTGAGGGTGTAAAGTCGCAAAACACATGCCAATAACGCTCGAGCGGCGTGCTCCAGACTGCGCGGGAGACATCTAGTGATAACGCCTGGTTTCAGACCGCTATAATGTTAGCATGCGGGACCCGCATAAGCGCGATGACTCTTTCCCTGGTCGCTTTGCCCGTCGCCTTGTCTTTGTACCGTTTGTCGCCGTGAGAAGCGCTACCTGTGCTGCCGGGCGTGTAAGCAAACGTGGAGGTTAGCAAGTGTAAGTACCGCGATGGCTGCGTTTAACTACGTGCGGCGCTCAATTTTCGTGGTTTCTAACGCGATTTACATCGGGTACGTTTTTGGTTTGCGAGAAAACAAACAATCCTCGAAAACGCATCGCTGCTGGTCTTCTAGAATGTCTACATATCGGTTTATCATCGCTTGCACAGTGGTAATATGGTGCTAGCCCGACGACAGTGCCGTGCAAAAGATTAGCACAGAAACTGGATAGCGGTTTCTCGTTACTCATGCAGCACATTGGCAGAAATATGACGCAAGGAACAGCGGTGCGCCGATACTAAGGCACACGGAAAACTTGCACAGCGCGCGCTAAGGCAGGTAAACTCCGTTGTTGTTTCCCGGCCCAGCAGCGTAGGCACGCAGCGCCTATCACGGTCAAAAAAGGTGCAGAGTCTAAGACGATGGGTAGAGATACAAGGGACACAGCCATCGCGTTGATACGGGCCGCGCATGTTCATATTCTACCGGTCTCAAATCCGCCGTTATCATAGGTGTCTTCTACGCAGTCCGGGGAATGCCACTCCAGTGTTATTGACAAGCCTTTTGCCGACTGTACATCGCAATATTACACGGGATCTTGAACGATAACAGAAATACCCATTCGCCATGAACAACATCCTACACAACGCGGTGCCGACATCTAAAGCGCAGTACGCGCTATGCATTCCTAATAGTTCACAGGGTGATGACACGGCACGAGCGATGAAGCAGTAACTTTCGGTCTACGTTCGCTTCACGCTAAGTGACGCCAACAGCACTTGTTTAGGCGCAAATATACTCTGTAGCAGCGGCATCCAAGAAATGCGAACCGAGATTAAGTGGTTGTATTGCGTGGCCGTGCATCCGCAGATGCGGGAAACACAGGTCGTTCCCCACAGACGTCATATGGACAGCCGTCGACAGAGGACACGTTGGCGAAGTCTATAAAAATGTCTTCTCAACTCGAGCACCATGTCACAGACAGTAAAAGACGAGTAATTGTTGTACACAGGCTGGTGGCAAAAGTACACATGTCCATGCGTTCGGAGTCTTTGCTGTGATCTGTCCTAAAGGTTATACGCGCAGCAAAACATTATTTCATATATCTTGATATTCTTCTCTTGGCGCAATTCAAGCTTGCCATGACGTGCTAAGAAATGTTCCGTCACACAGTGGCTGCTGCCAGCCGTAGGGCCTTTTGCGCTGGGCACAGGCCACTACAAATCAAGCAGTGCTACGAGGTACAGCACTCGCCTCGTATGCTGGTGGTACTGTTTTCGAATCCGCGTACCGCCGCCCTCCCACCGCTTTCTTTATTTGGTACAGGCCTCCCTGGCGAGTGCGGACCTGTGAAAGTGGAATGCACTTCTGGAAAGCTACCTTTACGCTTGCGAGGGGCCCCTTACCCTTGCCCATCTGGCGGAGCTACCGGCCATCATGCCGCGTTGCGCCAATGCGGACGGTGAAAGACTATGGCTGCATGGCCTGCCACAGGTGGTTGCCAGTTGAGCGTCCACCGTTGCTGTAGAAGGCACCATGTGGATTCGTGTGCCTTGGTGGTGCCGGGCCCCTACGAGTAATATAGGTGAAAGACTATGGCTGCACGCTGCAAGGGACTTCCCGGCCTGGAGCTCGGGCCTTGTGTGGGGCTACAACGCTTGGAAAGTTCACCCGGCTTGCACAGGAATCCGCCTTTATAAAAAGAGGTGGCAACGAAAACTCATGAACTGTTTTGATTTACCTGAAGCTCCGCGCAAACGTCTTAGCCGGATATAGCCTAACTTCGACGGGATGAACCAAAATGAGCGGTCCCACTTACAGGGCCATTATGCGACACATTTGAAAATACAATACATTTAACAAAGAGCAATGAGTGTCTACAGTCCTGCCTCCTTTATGCGCTGCATGCTTGGCCGCCTTCAAGAAATTTAATCGGGAGTTCATGGGCTTCCTACTTTGAAAAAGTGCAAGAATAGCTCTGGCTGCCCTATTCTGTTCTTTTGACGTTATTAGGGACGCCTTATATTGGAGTGCGTTTTTTGTCGTCACCTTCCAATGCCTTGGCATAATTGTAAATTCTGGGTAAAATTATCTGAAACAAATTTATATATGTAATACTCGGTTGAACATACCAATGAGATTGATATGCGTATTAATTACCCGCGGGGTGGCTCGGTGGCTAAGGCGTTGCGCTGCTGAGCACGAGGTCGCGGTTTCGATACCCGGCCGCGCAAGCCGCTTTTCTGATAGATGCGAAAAGCAAGAACGCCCGTGTGTACGAGATTTCAGCGCACGTTAAAGATCCCCAGATGGTCAAATTTAATGCGAGCACTCCACTACAGTGCGCCTCATCGCCTGCGTTGCGTCGGCGCGATAAACCCTACAATCAATCAAGATGCGTTTTAATATGGTGGGGCAAACGTAATGCGAAGTGTTTAAAAGGCAGACATAAAACGTTAATAAGGGTGGTGACCTGCCATCTTTTGAGCACTTAAAGTGTTACTGAACTGGCGGATACGCACGAAAACGATAGGAATAAATGATTTTCACAGCCTAAAATTACCCACCCTGACGGTAGAGGCAAGAAAAACCGTACTAACACAAATAAAAAAATTGGGCCCATTTCCCCGCTGGGGGGACTGGAGTAAATGCGTCGCATAGGGGGTGGGTGTATTGCGTTAACGTTTAGTGTTTGGGGAGTTGGTGGTAGTGCATGCGTTGTATCAGCAGCTTCTTGACGTAGTTAGACTGAGTCAAGGATATAAGGCACGTTCGTAGCCTCCCATTCTGTGTCGGCTTTGTGGCGCAGTGGGTAGAGCACCATGTACATTGCGTTCCGCCCGCAGGGTCGAGGGATGGAAACCAGGCTCCGGATAGTATTTTTTTGATATAGTGTAGCGGGAGGGGTGCGGACTACGAAAACGGACGTCAGCGCGGGTGACATCGTGAGTTACTGAAATGCTCTGCATTTAAAATACCAGTCGAAACAGCCAAAACGGGAAATAAGAGCTTCCACAAGATATCAAAACATGACTATGATCTCCGCGCCCCCTCGTAATCGCTCTTCTACAAGCGAGACATACTTAGCTATTGGAACGAATGTTTGTCGTATTTGCCCAGATGGTAATCACGAGTTAATTCCAGGCTATGAAATCCCCAAGGATATTTTATGATAAAGGTTTTCGAATGTACAAGACCATGTTCCTGTTGGTGTTCATTTAAACGAGGAGTGTGGGTGCTCGCGCTAGAAATACACGCCATTGTCTTCGCACACTGTGGCGTAACAGCATCGCCAATTAGTGTCTCGTCGGATGGTGTTTTTTTTATACAACTTTGAAGCGTGTCTGATGCTGTGAGATTGCGAATAAATCAAGATTCCTGGTTGAACGACAAATTAAGATTGAAGTGAACGGTAAATTAAGAGTTATCTCCACTTTCGAGCTTCCTCGACAAGTGGCCGCCACAAAATCAGCAGAACATGATATCGTTCAGCATTGTTTCCGTCCGTTAATCCTGATTTCCAAACACAAGGAAACTCAGTGACTAAGGCGTTGCGCTGCTGAGCACGAGATCGCGGGTTCGATTCCCGGCCGCGGCGGCCGCTTTTGTGATGGAGGCGAAAAGCAAAAACGCCCGTGTGTACGAGATTTCGGCGCACGTTAAAGATCCCCAGGTGGTCAAAATTAATCCGGAGCCCTCCACTACGGCGCGCCTCATCGCCTGCGCTGCGTCGGCGCGTTAAACCCTACAATCAATCAATCAATCAAACACAAGTAAAAAATTAGGCCTGCTTGAAAAGTGTTCGCATGGCAGTGCCTCAACTCCTGTACGCGTGTTTCCAAACTCTTTCGTAGCACAACTCCCCGCGTGAGCTGCCGCGCAAACGATCCCGGTGTTCGGGCTGTGTGATCTGGATGTAGAGTTCTGTGTTCTTGACCTGACGCCTTTGGTTTGAACCACAGCGGGCGTAATTTATGGTTCATATTGATAATTGTTGGTGTAAACGCAATTTCTCTTTTGTACGCAAAAAAAACTATTATTCATGTTGTTTTTGTTAAAAATACTAACTGGGATAGTTTAAGGTCGCTTTTGGTTCGGGGTGCAGCCTATGACCACTTTAATTACATTCTTTATGGAGCAAAGAGAAATGGCTCGTGGGTTGTTGTGCAGTGAAGTGTTTAGAAATAAGCCTTGCTAACACCTTAGTGAGGTCGCAAACCCTTTTATAGACGATAATATTCCATGGGCTACCTGTCGAAATAAGTTTGGTCCGTCGGTATATGTGCGTGCCAGTTTGTCGATCAATTCAACACCCCCTTCTACAAGTATAAATAACTAACGAGCAAGAAAGTTACATACGCTACCATATTCCAAACTAATAAATAAAGGAATAAACTTCGTATTCGCAACATTTTTCAGCAAAAAAGAAAACCCCAGGCATGCTTGAGGTATTTCGCAAATATTAGTTTAACTAAAACTACATGCGGCTTCGTTTTTTTTCGATAGGAAATAAAATCTGCTCTCTTTGAAAACAAAGTTTTCACTCCACTGTGACAGGTGAAATTTCTAAATCGGCATTGATGGAATATTTTTTCTAATGCGCGTTAGATATATGTTGTATTTTTGGTATTTTAAATACCTGTGACATGCAACTGTTGTTCAAGTTGCTGCTTCTGTTACCCTGCTAATATTGACTGTAAGTAATTTTTATTACGTGTACATGACACGCCTTTCAAGCTTTTTCTTGCTTTATTTTTCTCTGCCGCACATGCTGATCTGTTCAACCCCGTTGCTGTGAACCACCGGGGGGCAGCCGCCCCGGCGTCATGCTGCTCCGAGCAGCTTTTTGTTGCTGCTCCTTTCCCTGTACCCATCTGTAATGCAGATAACGTGGATTGCATTTGGTTTGATTTAAAACCCAAAAAGAGCTCGCGCCAGACCCGAGGATACATGACGGCATTCGTAGCAGTGAATCAGTGAAGAAGCTCGCGAGCAGTGGAACGCGGTAAAATTTAGTTGATTTTAGCCCACCTCTATCGTGTTCATCCTTGAGGGAGCCAGACGGCAGAGGAAGAGCGTGACAGGTGGTCGGGGGCGAGATATGAAGTATCTTTGTAGAAGGGGTGGCAAAAGACTATGAGTTAATAGATTGTGGCGCTGAATGGAGCGAAGCTACAACTCGGCTTTCTGGGCTTCAATTAACCGAAGCTTCAATCGAACTAAGAGCCGGAGCGTAGTGCAGGGCTCCGTACTACTTTCGACAAACTTGGCATCTTCGACATCCTCTGATACCTCGAGACATGGAGAAAAGCAACTGCCGCCGTCTCGATTTATTGGTTTCTTCCACGTTCCGCTACCACGTGCCGTCACTCACAAATAGGGTAAACGCCAGGGTATCGCTTGCCCCGGTCAGCAGCAATAGGATTTCGCGCCCTACACAAAATTCGCACACGTCCAAGACAATGACAAATTACATGCCGAGTCTTGGCTCAAGGGATGTTAATTAGCCAAGTCAGATAGCTACTGCACTCAGGTTCAAATTCTACTTGAACCCATGTTGGCTGCCTCTGCAACGTCATGTATTTGAAAATGATCGTGGTTGTGGTGTAAATACTTTTTTTGAGCCCAAAAAAATAGATGTATCAGGCAATCTATAATTGCATTAGGGAGAAGGGGGGCGTGGAATGCTTATTTAGGACTTAAACATACGACAGATCGAGGTAACTTCTAGACTGTGAAGTTGACAAAAACTTTACACGATCTTCCCGCGAGGGGAACCATGGGGTAGATGCGAGGCATCGGGGATTGCCGTTGCGTTTCCGTTATGTTAGCGATGTCAGCGTGTGGATTGCTGTTGTTGTGTATCCTATTTACACAGCATGTCCACCTACCCAATGGTTCCCCTCGCGGGAAGATGGCGTAAATGTTTAACAGCGCGCAAGCTGCGCACTAACGCACAGCTGTCACGGGGAAGGCAGCGGGCGCAGCCGAGCGCAAGCTGCGCGCTGACCACGCTGACGCACAGATGGCGCTGCGGTGAGAGCGGCGGAGCGCGCAGCTGCCGCGGCGAGGAGAACGGGGGAGGGATGCGGACTACGCCGTGACAAAGCGGGACAAGGCGAGTTAAAGAGATGCGTCGGATCTAAAGATTACACCATCTTCCCGTGGGGAACCATGAGGAGAATGCGAAGCACCACAGGGGTTCCGTGTACGTTCCTTTGTTTTGCCGTTATCTTTCATTTATCGGAGCACGAATGGGAACGTAGAGTGAATCCCCATGTAGAGACAGAGAAAGGTAGAGAAATGTAGAGACAGCGAAGAGACCGACACCCACGTTACCTGATCGAACACCTCTTGGTTCTCGTCTTTCTTTATTGCGTGCTCACGCTCCTACCGCGCTGCCCGTCCTCTTCGTCCTCTTCTCTGGTTGAGCTGCAAGGCGCGTGGCACTTCCCGCCACAGCTTTCCCACGGGAAATTCAACATCCTCTTATAAAGTTTTCAGTTCGTAGTTTCCGTTGACGTTCAGCTTCGCGTGCCTTCGTTGTATCAGTAGCTTCTTGACGTAGTTTGAATGAGTCAAGAACATAAGACGCATTCGTAGCACTTGCTCCTGTCTCGGTTTTTTAGGGCAGTGGGAAGAGCGCCACGTACCTCCCGTTGCGGCCAAAGAGTCGTGGGATCGAAACCAGGCGCCACCATCTATTCCTTTTTTTTAGTGTAGGGGGAGAGGTGCGGACATCGGATGACGGAGGGTCGACTAAGAGATGCTTTGCATCTAAAAGAAGAATAGAATTTTGGTGGATGAAGAGCGAAGAGGGGAATATTGCCTACGACAGCTACCACCTGTAAAAAAACGTATTTCGTACCTAAGCAGTTTTCATTCGTGTCCTAAAGGAGCCTTGAAGGCAAAATACAAGTTTTTTGTTATTTCGTGGTCTATAGTGCCCCCAACGCTTTTCCTTGTGCAAACGATGGTTTATTTACTGAGAAATAATTCATTTAATTTAAAATTTAGATTTTCCTCTAAATCCTGCGTTTTCGTTGTCAGAATGACATCACAGGAAGCGACCGCTCTGCAGCCGATTGCGAAGGCTTGTTTACAGCTAGTGAACCTAGGATGTGTCACTATAGCGTGGCAAGCCGTTTTCTTTCTTCGGTTGGTTTTTGACCGTATTTTGTCCTGGCTTGTTATCGTTCGGGGGGAAAATAATCGTTTTGCGAAACATAGTGCTCGCTCGACAAATATGGTCACGTAAGACACCGTTGCTTGCGTCGATCGGCCAGTGTTGTCGGAGGCAGCCCCAAAGCCCCTCAGACCTTTGCAACTAAAGCAAGCATAGTGCGCTCAGTACCTACAGCAGTACGCATTGGTACTTCTAAGCTTACATGTGCTTGCGTAACTACCACTGTTTTTCCCACCATTCTCATTGCTTTAAAAAGAATGTGCCATAAATTTAAGCGCAAATAGCTCGTTGGGCAAGCTTATACACTCTGCTTAATTTGCGTTTGCTTTCGACGGCCTCCATTAATCGCAGAGCTGGCTGGTATGATATCGTAGGTTCTGTTGCGGGAAATGAGCTAGTGGGTTGCATGGACATTCCCTTTCCTATTATTATGTTGCTTACTTGAACAAAGTCTACTTTAAAAGTGGTGTCAGTAAGATACTAACGAGGCAATCGTTTGAATGAAGCTAACGTGTTTTCGCTTCATGGTTTCATTAAGAGCAGCGCTAGTAATAAACGCAGATAATAAAACATAAGTATATTCGTTTTTTTTTGGTAAGATGCCGCGTCATCACCTCGCTCAAAAGAGTGTTACCACAAGCAATCAACATCACCATAGCAATCCTTGAGCACGTGCGCCCATTACGGCGCGAAGACGACTGCAGCCGCTATGGGTCACCTGTTAATAGATATACCGTCGGCTCCCGATAACTCGAAGTCGCCTGAATTGAATTCTAGGTTAATTGGAAGTGAGGTGAGCGTAACGTAAGCTCTGCCGCGAGTCCGATGGGGAAACATGCTCTGTAACTAGAAATAAAAGTGGAAAATTTTTTTTCAACGGCATTTTTAATTGAAAGCCTCGAGGACGTCAGAACGTTTGAAAATTTTGTTATTTTTAAAATGCGAAAACCACTGCGGGTACTGGCACCACCGCCTTTGTCAACTGTGCTACAGCTCATGTAACTGGAAGATATTCAGTTCCTATTTAGTTGCACCTTTTTTATCGTTCGCTGTGGCGGACGCTCCGTCATCACACGGACATACAATGACGGAAGCTCAACCTAACGCGCCAGACTTGAAGGTTGCGAAGCTGTACGCATGTTTTACCCCCGTCACGAAACTTTATGTCCACTACTGCATCCCAATTTCTTCTTCGTCACTGCCGCAACGGCATTTACTTCATGTTTGTTGCTATTAGTGTAAGCCAATTTCATTTCTTGGAAATCGATAATCTTCGGGCATCACCATGGAGGGGCCTGCGTACGCGAGGACGTTTCTTTCTCTTTCTAAATAGTGTTGGCACGAGAAAGCCTGGATGCTTGGCTTGATGAATGGGTGATGGTGACCCTGGGCCTTCGAAGTGAGGCACGCACACACAAGCGCTCGGCATTTTATCAGTCTTTTAACGAATCTCCCTAAGTGGGAGCGCTTGACTAGACAAACGTGCGCAGGGAACGATGGGCGGGTGTCTCGAGGCACGCACACAGGAGCGCCTGAGATTTTCTTGTTTTTGTTCACTGCGGGGCAATCGCCTCGAGTCCCGTGCTCACGTGAGCGGGCAGGCATTTTCTTGTAATTTTTATCTGCGCACATGAAGAGTACGATTTGCCGAACAGCTTCGCGGTTGAACACCAGCGCAGATTGCGCGTCGTGGTCTGTGGTATGTTTCCTTCATGATCTTGAACCGCGCGCCCGCCTGGACATCGTGAAATCACGGCCAGGTTGAGCTATATTTGGAAAAGTATGAAATAAAAAAGATAGAGGGAGGTCGCGTGGAAATCACGAAACCCAATCATAAAAAATAAAGAGCGGGGCTGGGGGCGTTACATCATGAGTTCCGGTTGTGAAAAATATGCGCTCTACACGCGGTGTCAGGCATCAGGCGGTGTCAGTGAAGCCAGCAATTGACATTTTAAACCCGGAAATCTCGGTCTGTCTGTATGTCTGTCTGCGTATCTGACCGTGGTTGCAACCTTCCAACCAAAAATTAAAAGATTGCTTGAACGAGACGGTTATACCGGCAGACCTTCTCAAAAGCACCATATCGGGAACACTTTTCATATTTCTGATCGGTGTTTGGCGAAACCAAAGCATTAGATGTATCATAAGTAAAGCATAAATGCGTAGTTCATATCTGCAGTGTAACTTGAAAACAACACAGCACTGCTTAAGTTTTGAATAATAAAAAGGCAATACGCGTTGAAAACAATGTTTTATCCAAAAACACAAATACGGCTTGCGTCGCTCAGCCTGGACACAGTGGAACGCTGCAAGTTTGAATTGACTCGATGAAGACTCCATGGTGTATATCATGAGAGGACGGAGAGAGAGGGGAAGAGTGTGAGAGGTGGGCGAGTAAGCGAAGAGAGGTATTTACGTGGTAGGAACCACAGAGTTTCATACAATAGTAAGTAGAGGGGAAACTGGCGCTTGTGTCAACGAGAACTCCGAGATGGCGCATATGATTTGACGGGAATAATGGGTAGTTCTGTATCCGGATTGCGTAGGATCGAAACGGGCCTAAGTCTGCGCAAATTGTGGTTTTTCTCAACGAAACTCTTATTGCGTGGTTGGATGTTTACAAATTACGTGGCAAACAAGACAGTTTGTGACCAATACCAGGTTTTGTGTGAAATAAACCGCCGCTTTTAAATAGAAAGCAGACGCGGAGTCGAGGATGTTTCCAGTGTACGTTTGCCACTTGCCGCCAACCACAGCGGGACGCGCACTTCTCCACAAACTCTGTGAAACTTTCGACGCTTTTAGTTTTCACCATGAAGAAAAGTTTTCAGCTCCTAAAAAAGAAAGCAATTACTTTTTGGAGAAGATATTCTAGCCTGAATTTGTGACAATAGTGAAGCAGTGTTCCTATCAGCCGCCGGTACTCTTGGTCTGCGCTGTAGCAGCCGGCGTTCGCATGAGAAATGTGGCTGTTCCAAGGTATTCGCAACCGTCTCCAGCTTCAAAAATACAACTCTGGTTATAAAACATTCCACTCACGGCGGCGTGATTGCGCGCACAGCATGCAGGTCAAGGAGGAACGTAGTTTTGATCGCTTCTTCCAACACCCCGCGTACGCAAATGCGTTCATAAATCCAAAACGGAAACGAAACTGCCTGCAATCCTTAGTAACTTCCACAAGTCATTGAGCGCCAATCCGAATCCAGAACTACCAATCACGCCCATTGGGGCGGATAGTCGCAGCCCCCGATTCCTCTCTAATTGTTTTTGTATGAAACTTTATGGTAGGTACGGCAGAAGACCACTGTCTTTACACGACGTTAGCTGTGAAGTAAGATGCCCTGCCACTTTCTTTCGGCCGTGTAGTTTTAGCGCTTGTGTTATGCACTCACGCGCGGTTGACACTTCTGCGCGGGCGTCCTCGGCGATTTGACGCCTTTCTACTTATTGAGCATATTATTTGGCGGGGAGATTGTTTTGTGCTTTCTGTAAGGTCAAAGGTCTCCAGACTACGTACGACCACGCTTAAGTAGGATGTAGCACAGCCGCTTGAGCTGCCTCACGCCTACCTATATCGATGTTTGAGATAGTCGTTAGTACGTGTCAATGTGGTTTTGCCTCAACGTGTTTGTAAACTCTACATTGTGGTAAGTACAGCGCGTAGGTTGTTGCTTTGCCCTCGCACCAGCCTCTGTATATTAATTTTTTCGTTCGCACTTATGTCACTCGGCGCCTCGACATACAATTGATAGAAGCGTGTGCGGGGGTTGGGGGGGGGGGTCTTTAGAACAGTAGAGTACATGCGTGACTGACTTGCCACTCTTCAAACAAATAAATACTGAGCCAGCCTAGGTGGAAACCAGGCGCTGTCGCTCGGGCGTAGGAGTCCTGGCCTAAAACGAACCCTTTGCTCATCACGTGCTTGTTTTATAACCTTCGGGATGCAACGGCTACAACAGTAAACGGGAAAAGCAGAACGAGAAGCTCGCTGCTACGGTAGATGTTGGCAATTGATGGTTGTGCGAGCTTCCTCCCCCGTTTTCCTTTCCTCAAATATTTTTGTTAGGCGCGTGTCAATATGGAACGTAAAGCTCATTCTCAAAAAAAGTCCCCCGCATTTCCCCGAGGGGGAGAATGTGAAAGTGCGAATGCCCGGTTGTCGGCCCGCTTGCGGCGCTTGCGCTCGGCACCCGCAGCCCACCGCCTCGCCGCCTTCTCTTCCATCTCTTCCATCGGGTTTGTAGTATGACGTGTACACCACGCAGTTATCAAGCCGCTATAACGCCACTGAGTCGCCAACGCAACGCCGCTGACGACGTAGTTTGAATGCGTTAAAGATATAAGGAGCGTTCCTAACACTGACATCAGCGTGGCGTCCGTGGCTTAGTCGGTAGAGCGTCGCGCTGCCGCCGCAACGTCCTCGGATCTAAACCAGGCGCCGGATGCTGTTATTTTTTTATATAGTGTAGTGGCCTGGCTGGCGCGCCGAGAGAGGGTGTTGCGAGCTGGAGAGTAGGCGAGGGGGGAGAAGAGGCGCTACGCGAGCGCCCTCACGCGTCTGAAATCCGGCGCCGTTGCTAGGCACGCTAGCTAGCTCCGTTGCTAGGCGGCGGGCGGACGGACGGCGGCGGACGAAGTAGGCTCGACTAAGAAGTGCATTCGCACTTAAAACAGACCGCCTTTCACGAATCCGCCAGCTACGGTGGATTTATAAAATGACAGTCAGGAGCGGACACTCCTGTGAGAGGGTATCACTTAGAATATTTTAATAGAATTGGCAGTGAATATACCCTCGTCTTGAAATCGGTTATGCTGATGTAGATTTGTGGGCGCAACCAACGCGTGCACATGGCTAAACATACAAAAACAGCATAAAATGATTGCAGAAAACCTATAGGAGTATGTTTCAGTTCTTTCTTTAGTGTCGTGGACTATCGGTGAAAGTCTTTCTTTCACAATCAAAGGTTTCCCACAGGATGAAATAGACTTTGCCAAACAGCATTACTACTGAATGAAAAAACTAATAACTCTGCAAAACAAGGAAAATTGTGGTTTAAAATAGAACATTATGGCGCATACAGCATCTATGGTGGCTCCTTGTTTTATTGACATTGGCAAAGTATTTTTAAACTTCATTTTCATGTCATTGACATTTAGAAATATCTCAATACAAATAGATATTGTACAGTTGACGTACGTTCTCACTATTTAGCAATCGTGCATTGGTTATGCCTGTGAGGGAGTTTATACGGTAGCTTGGTGGAATCGGCATTAGCGCATTGGGTGCCCGGAAAGAGTTGAGTTCCATTAAAAACAGGATTCCTGATTGAAAAAGGAAAGAACAAACAAATCGGTCTCATTTCCTCCACGAAGGATGACGACAGACCAAGCTTTGAGGAGTCCCTGAGCCGAACACAGCAGTACAAGTTTGTAATTTGCCATTAGGCATACTTCCCAGCCAATTAGCTGAATAAAACGTAGAAGCCTGTTAATTCCTCTCTCGCGTCGTTGTTATCTTACGGTGTGTATACCGCACCAACTGAAATCTCTCGACCACGATTGACCGCACTGGGACGCGACAAGTTCCCGTTTAACTCTCCCACCAGCACCCACTCCACTTACAGATCCCCCCCCCCCATTGCACGCATAAACCGGCCACCGATTCTGTGCCCGTGAATATAAGTGAAAGATAATGCCGAAAATTGCGCTCTCAGAAACTCCTTCAAGCTGAACTAGAAATATCGTATACACTCTAAGCAATCGGGGGAGCAGTTGAAGAGTCCAACCGTCATTGTACTCTTGCAAGCGTTGGTGGACTTTCCTCGAAAGCTGCGGGGAGTTGGATGCAATGCTCGCTCCCCATGAGGAGGAGAGCAAAACTGACCGCGTACTCTTCTCGTGCGCGGCGGAGGGCAGCCCCAGTTCTGCTCCCGCACCAGTGAAGAGTAAACCTGCGCATCTTCTCCCATCTCCAGTACGAAGAGTAGAATTGCAATTTCATTCTTGTCCAGAGCGGGAGTAAGCATGGAGATGCGCTCCTGCCATCTGCGCACACCAACTCATCAGCGATGTTTTATTTGCATACGAATATATTATATAAAGCGGTTGTGTAAAAAGCGCCCGATTACTTCTGCCGCGCATTCTAAACGTGCAAGATAATGAATTCGTGTAACGATTGCTCGAAGCGTTCAGTGGCAGCAGGCGGCAAACCGAAGGAACTAGTATACGGACCGCTGCAGACGGTCGCTTTGAAAGAGTTTGATAGACGTACGCTTGCCCGCGCCTAGTCGAGCTAAAAAAACGGATTGTAAATCTGAGATCGACTGAGAAAAATGGTGTTGCCAGAAGTGAAGTCCGCGCTCTTCTGATAGCTCAAGCTGCAAGCGCAACACGAACCCGACCCAACAACCGTGGCTAGTGTTGACGAGATAGGCATGTACATACGATAGCTTTTATTAGGTTAAATAAAGGTAATACGTATACATAACTGGTATTAACAGCAATATGGGGCCTATCTGCAAGATTGGAGTGTGAGGAACAGGCGATACCACTGCGAGGGCATCTCAAATACACCCTCTACGGTGAAAACTATCTCGTCGGTTGACGAGCGACGATAAAAGCGTACACACCGATCGGTTGCTGGAACTCAAGCGCCTTTCTTAAAGGGACCCCGAAAAGCTTTGTGAAGGTGGCAATCCAATGCATTCAGGTGGTAGAACACATAACGGGGGATTTGTGAGCCAAGTGTGAGCCCCATACGTTGTACAGATAATTTGTAAACAATTTTTGAAGATCGCCTTTCTCAGCCGATGAGCGCGACGCCGCAGCGAGCCGACCGCGGCTGACGCAACGGCGACCGCGGGTGACGCAACGGCGATCGCTGGTGACGCAACGGCGAAGGCGCCCCCTGATTCGCCCAATCGCCGGCAAGGTCGGCCGCCGGCGGCGTCACTGCCATTGGCTTCCGGCTGCTCTTCCTCCTTCCTGCGCGATCCCGAGGCAAAGGCGGCAAAGGCGGGTCCGCAGTGATTGACGCGAGCCTAGGCGCAGGAATGTAGCTAGCTGCTTTGAAGGAGGCAGAGAGGGAGGAGGAGTCGATCGGCAAGTGGGGAGAGGTGCATTTAATTGCTTCTGGCGCAGCTAATACTGAATGTAGATCAATAATTCCAACGGCATTGCATCGCTATATTGGTGCTACGTGACAATACAGGCCGTTTGTAACTTTTACAGAAGGCTTTTCTGGGTCCCTTTAAGCAAAGAGAGATGATGACCCCCCCCCGCGGCGGCGCAGGCGTGGGTCACGATACGTAACGCCTCATACATCCGGGGGATCAGGTAACGCGAACCGCCCGAGAAAGCGTGAGAAAGGCACCTTCAGCGAGCCACGAAGTGCGCGTGTTCTGCAAAAACCTACACAGGCGGTGAACCCGCCAAGGCCGGACGGGCGACTTCCAGGCCGCGCTAGAACGTGATGTCAATGTGCTACGAACGAAGTGGGCTTTCAAGCAGACGCTTCGTGCAACATGGGAAGTTGGACCTGCCCTTAACGTCATACTTGCTTCGACACAGTATACGACGCGTGTTGGCTAAATGCTGGCCGCTTGTGCGTCAGCGCGACATCATGCAAACGCAAGTCGTATATTCGTTCATTCGTGCGTGCGTGCGTAGTACTAGTTTTTCTTTCGGACGAACATCACAGCGGCGACAGCGCTGAGGCCGATTTCGGAACTATGCGCACTGTGTAGCGATGCGCGCGCTATGGCCGGACTGTATCCGCGGCCGTCGCAGGCTTCGCGCCTTGAGCTTGGGAGCTTTCGCAGCTATTACGACCTTGGATTAATCTACCGGACGAAGAAACGCTGGCGGGAAGTAGAGGTAAGCCATTAGTTAACCTCGTATTCTTGTCTTGTGTATTTAACGAAGCAGAGTTACTCTCGGTACTTCGGTCCGCGGAAGCGGTTGGTCCTAACGTTTTCGTGACGGATTTTGACCGTTGCTTAGTTTTGAAGGGCGGCTTTTGTACCCGTGTGCAAACAGCATCGATTCTTGCACCGTTTCAATCCCTTCGATTCGTGAAGTGTTGGTATCGTTGCGGAATGTTTTCGCAGGTAGGAAGCATGGTCGATCGAGTAGTCGCAGCGCTACGCTGTACTCTTAGCTCGGCGGCTAGGGCTAAAATGGCGGCCGTGCAGTAGCTGTGGCTACTTGCGCGGCTCCAAAGAATTGCGTACAATAGGCTGAGTGATGGGAGCGCGTCTAGCGCGTGGTAATCACTAAATTACAATAATTTTAGTGACCGCCGCGCGTACAGCAGCAGACTGAAATGCTGTTCAGACAAGTTTTTTTACGTTTTGCTTGAGGGCAGGATGGACGGAAATGGGACTTTTCGGGGCGTACTCACCGCACTGTTAAGGGGTAATTACATGCGTCTAAGGCGATGAGCGACGCGAGAAACCTCACTCAGTGTGTACGGCAACCAGGTATTGTGTGCGACACAGACAAGCGAAAATTTTTTACACAGGCCGCTGACGGCGGCGACAGTGGCAGGCGACGGGCCGTCGCCGTCGCGGGTTTATTCCCTGACAGAAGCAGCCCACAAGCGAGCGGCAGCAACGACGACGAAGGGCATTGGCAGCAATGCATTACTTTTTTTCGTTTGTCGCTGTCGCCCACACTGTTTGTTGTACCCATTACATTACTTTTTTCGCGTCGGTTGTCGCCGTCGCTCGAGCGTTCTGATCGTTCAATAACGAGCCTATTGGTTCTCATCAAATGTTGCGATCTGCGGCGTGCATGCAACGAAGCGTACTCGAGAATGAAGAAAACAGTAGCTATATGACCCATTAGCAACTTTGCCACGCTAGTCTTCTGCACGTATAATTGGCCCTACGTTGCAGTCGGCTGAGGACAAAATCCAATGCAAATTATTCAGGGATTATAACCTTACAAAAAGAGTTATGTTTCCTTAAATTTTGTGCAATGTTTTTATACCGGGAACGATAGCGGGGTAAACAGTTGAAGCTACGGACACGTAAGCACTAATGGGTTTGGGGCGCAGTGCGTAGGCAGACAGCTGCAGGGCGCGCTGTCTGACATGACATTGGCCAAGTGGTACAATAAGCGTGGTGGCATCCAAGGTCACCACATCCGCATCTAGACTGGTTACTGCGCCAAGCAGTATTGCATTCCAATACGGGTTCAGTGCGTGCTCTCGGCGCAAAAACTAATCTACCACCCAATAAACTTGATTTAACGTTGTCAAACTCGTTAATATTTTTTTGATTGTAGAACTCATCTTACAACGGCGTGTATATCAATCGCGAGAACCCCCACTCCTCGTTTAAATCAACACCAACAAGAACATCGTCTCCTACATTGCGAAACCTTCGTCTTGAAATGTCCTTGGGGATTTCATAAACAGTAACTAACTCGGGATTACAGACTGGGCAAATACGACAGCCATCCGTTTCATTGGCGAACTATGTTTCGCATGTAGAATAACGATTACGAGATTGCGCGGAGATCGTAGCCATGTTTTGTTGGCTTATGGAAGCTCCTATTTTACGTGTCGGCTTTTTCGACTGGCACTTTCATTTGTGTAAGTAGGGTGTTTCTGGCATTAAGCCTAAGGGTCACTAATTTAAGGCTGCGAAAAGTATTTTATTTTATCGTTTCCGTACGTATCCGCCAGTTGTGCAACACCTAAACCCCTCAAAAGATGGTAGGTCACCACCCTTATTATTGTTTTGTATGTCTGCCTTTGTAATACAGTCCGCAATGTTTGAGACAACTGCGAAAACCTACCCTAACGCAAATACCGATGCAAATGCACAATTTCGGAGCGAAGCAAGAAATTAACCCAACTAAAGCCTGAAGGAATGGTGGCTAAGGAAAGGTAAAAAAATATTAGAAATAAAAATCAAACCTTTAATTATTCAGTGAGCAGCAAACACAGAATAATGTTTGAGCTTAAACAATAGTAAACTTTTTTTTTGCATAAAACATTTCTGTTGTAAGGCACTTTGAGCAGTGTGTTTTTTAGTAAAATGCAATCAAGCTTTTTGTTAACTTTTAATTCTTTTTTAACTCTTAATTACCAGGTAAACATTTGTTGTACACGCGTAATCCAACGCGCGTGAAATATGTGTTTCTAACAAAAAGTAGCCCACTCTTCGGATTACTTTCGAGTACCTGGCCTTTTTCACGCAAACAATAGGAGGGATCGGAACAAAGTGGAAACCCCAGCTGCACCGATATCACGTTCTTCCTTTTGTAGGTTCTCATGTGCTTTAGCGGAAGCGGTAATATATCGAGGCACCCCAAAGCCAATTAGTGATTTCATTGTACTCGCTGCACTTCGCATTGCAATAGAAGGAGTGATCTCGCTTCCTGGTCTGGTCTGCTCTGGTGCATTCCTGAATCACGTTTTAGCATGAATCCACTTCTGTCTACAAGATGGAGGAAATGAAGCGTTGTAAACGTGTTCTCTCAACGCGCAATGCAGAATACCTATCCAATGAAATGGTGACCCAAACGCCTTCGAGCTTGTCTAGGCAACCAGGAATCGATATTTTTGGTCGAAGGGCGCAACCATGCGAAGGAATTTTGTCACCTTCGTGAAGTCGCCGGTAGCCGCAGATGTTTGAACATAGCCCCTATTGTGAACAGTTCATAAGTTGTCAGAAAATGTTTTCGATTGTGACAGAGCTAGGCACTGGCGGCAAACGGCTCAGTTCACCGTTATGTAAAATTTGTTATTATAGGGGAAAGATATGGGTAATCATTCATCCACACATTTCTTACTATTTCTACGAAAATTTATTCGCTTACACACAAGAAAGGGAAGATGTCACCTGCGGTACGACGAACTGATAGTTCCACAAAATGTTTCGGGTGTCAGGTAACTTAGGCTCTTATCTACTATTGTACCGCCCGTATCTGTGCTCTGAGTCGACTTCAGCGGCTACTGCTAAAGGCGTGTCTCTTGTGATCGTAGCAAAGGCAGACATCAAAATATGCTTGCAAGATGGGATTTAATGAAATATTTTTGAATACATGATACAAAGCTGATCACTGAAGCACTTGGCGGGACAGCTATAATTCGGTCTAATCGCTTCGAACTTTCTTGTTTGCCGCAGAAGAAAATAAATCAGACGAATGCGTTCTCAAGAAGACGGCTTCAGTGCGGCAAAATTAGGTTTGTCCAGTCACAGCGAAACTTGTAGCGCGTTTTGTCTTTAATGCTCGGCCATAAATTTTTGTTTCAAGCCAGCGGGTTTTTAGGTACCAAAAAACGGCCATGGAAAAAAGTTCAGGGAACCGTTCAGTCATGCGCTGGACTACAAGGGTGAAGCTTTTTTATTTGAGCATTGCCGGACACGTAGTTACGTTTTAGCAACGTTTATTTGCATAGTTGTGGCGCCATTATTCATCGTCGTATGCAGCGAAGGGTCGTTGGCTTGTTCGTGGTGAGAGGTGCATGCACAGTCACCCTCAGCATTCTATACTTCCACCACCTCTTCGTCATCGACTTGAGGCTGCGGTTGCGGCATCTCCAAGTACACACTCTAAACTGGGTAACCCTTAATAAAGGAGCACATTTTCATGCTGTCTAGCTGGTGGTCAGAGAACCACGGGCCGTTTAGCGCTGCCAGTCCCAAACGGGCTCGCCGCACCCTCCACGACTCACGCCGTCAAGCAAGTCTTGTAACAGCCATCCTCACTTCACCGTAGGGGAATCACAGCAGTGAAAAGGCTCCAGTGGCGCGAAAATGCGGCCATCGGGCGTTGCCGGGGCCGCCATTTCTCTATACGCCGTGATACAACGGGAGAAATCCCCGGCCGCTAGGAGATACGGCACGACAAGCATGTCTTCCAGGTTTACCGAGCGTTTTATAGGTTACAACATAAATGTTACATGTAAGATTTTGTTAATCTATAAATTGCTGACGTAACCTCGACGTAACCTTTACACCCCTTTTTAACTTCACCCCTGTAACCCCGACAGTGGACTGGGATAAAGAAAAGATGAAGTTATTTCATTGTAATACATACGTTATGGGCTACTTCTGCTTGGAAGTTACATTATTGGTTATGGCCATTATATTTTAGTCCGGGAAAGATTGGCACACTCGTAGCCATATGTCCAATATTCTATAATGGGTTCCACAGAATGCCGACGCCGCGTTGACCTCTGAGAAGAAGGGTGCTTGTTCATGTCCAGTATAAGCACTGGGGTTTGTGTTTTTACATTAGCGGTAGCGCATGACGAAAGCGCTGTGCTTTTACTTTGGTTTTTTGCTCAAGCAACAACACCAGGCGGAAATTCAGCAGTCGCCGCGAGACACACGCTCACTGCGGTCGCCATTTTATCGCTCCCCCGGCTTTTTTCCACTTTTTTTTGTTTGGCCGAAGCCACTGCGCACGCCGAAGAGGATCGACGGTGGTCAACAGGCACGTGCTCGCAAACCCTCGGCATTTACTGGCGTTTTTTCTCCAAGGGCAAACATATCCTTCGTCGAGCAGCTCCGCTGTTAGAAATTGAAGTGAGAGCGGCCCGGGATCTCTCGGCAGCAAGGGGACGGGCGGGGGAGCCTGAGGCCGGGATTGCCCCAGGAAAGGGAAAGAACGGTGTGCTAAGAGTGCCCGAGGAGTGCTTTGAAAAAGAGCAACGCCATGAGCGCTGAGAAAATACAACAGCTGCGCCAACGAGGGTGGGCCGCCACAACACGTGCAATGCGACTCGTATTCGGCGGTGAAGGTGCCTTGATTGATTGATTGATTGGGGGGTTTAACGCGCCGACGCAACGCAGGCGATGAGGCGCGCCGTAGTGGAGGGCTCCGGATTAATTTTGACCACCTGGGGATCTTTATCGTGCGCCGAAATCTCGTACACACGGGCGGTTTTGCTTTTCGCCTCCATCAGAAAAGCGGCCGCCGCGGCCGAGAATCGAACCCGCGACCTTGTGCTCAGCAGCGCAACGCCTTAGCCACTGAGCCACCGCGGCGGGTGGTGAAGGTGTCTTACTTGCCGAATTAGATGATATGGGGGAGCGCTAACAAGCGGATTGTGTTTAGAAGGGTGCTGTGCAGAAGGTGGTTGAAGAGTGACGGACGCCACCGGAAAGCTCCGCGGAAAGTGCTACAGAAAATCCATAGTAGGATCCTGGCGATGGTGAGGGAGCGGGACGCACACTACGTGGTGCTACCAATGGCAGTGGGTAGGGGTGCCTGTCGCGGCTTAAACGTTTCAATGAAAGATTACATCTACGGAAGGTAGATCTAGGCTTCGGCTTTCACATTGCTCTAAAATTCTAAGTTTGCCTCGTAATATTGCTTTGATATTATACATCTGGGGACAACCCAGCGTCCACACCCCACGTTTTTCAAAACAAGCACTCCGAATTAAAAGAATGGCATAGATTACCTAAAAAAACCTCCACCTTTCGCCGTAGTCGTGCAAACACTGGCTCTTAACGAGAAGGACTTTAGCGTTCACCTTAATCATGGCAACACTTACACGGCAGGAGAAACACACGTCATATCATACGGCCCATCAAGGTAGTGTCCAATAATAATCACTTCGGAACAAACGAATGAAGCCAACACTAATGGAAACAGTGGTAAAACTCATTGCGGCCACAAAGAAGAATCAAATTGGCGGCAATCGTAAACCTAAATCGTTGTGTTCGTCGTAAATATTGTGTAGAGTTTCGCTACCTTCTAGTCTGAAGAGTTATTGTGAGCTTATTTCATTTTTTTTTCTGAGGAGAAGCGCAATCGCTACTGAAGGTTACTAATTTTTTATGTACGCCGTTTACCATGTAGGCTTGTTTATTGTCTTTCTCTGTGTTCTTTTGCTTATTAGGATGTTCTACAAACTGACTTGAGTATGATAGTGCTCAGTGAGTTTGAGCACTGGTGAATGTGTATACAGTAAACGGGAGTACAAATAAGCGATGAAGATTATATGGGGGAGTGTCACGAGGTGAAGTGAAAACGATAATGAAGACGCGCTTTACTAGATATGCTCCAAACACCCCGAACATCATCATCGTCGTCTCCAACATCATCATCGTCGTCTTGCCAAGCATCCAATTACAACATGCCAGGAACGACGGAGGGAGGCGGTTAGGAAAAAGAAGAAGACGTGTGTGGGATGCTGCGGTGATAGCTCTCGGGTGTTCGGACCCGAGCACATAGCAGCAGTGGTCGACGGGTGACGTCCGCACCTACCGTCAGCCCGTGAGCCACTCAAGCATCGGGAGGGATCGACCGTGCGTCCACGAGGGCCGCGGTTGCTGCCACCGCGAGAGCCCGGAACAGAGTTCACCACAGGAAACCTCCATGCGTGATCTGGCCACCACAAACGAAGCCATGACGCAACTGGCCCATATCGACGCCGGCACGCCTTGACCGGACTGAAGGTGCGACGGGACTGCAGACTCGTGAAACTGTAAGCCGTGCGCGGTGCTCTTCCGAGTAGTTGAACTTTTGTTGTGGTTTTGCCGCATTGTGGAGCTGTCCTCGTTTTGGTTATAAGTGCCTTGTTCCGTGTGTCTATCGTGGGTTGGCCGATACAAAAACGAAGTTATCCCTGGTGCCTTTCTCCATTACTTCGCTTCGACTAAGAACCTGACAGGGAGTTCAAGTGTGTTATACTAAAAATAAATGGTTACAGTCTTGCCTTTAAAGAGTATAAACAATTTCCAAAATATCGATTGTATTTCAGGGAGATCTTCCTAATCTGGCTACCTTCACTGTTACATGCCAGCAAAGCCGCACATAGTCGTAGCGCAGTAGCAGCCGAAGGTTCGGCATACTTTTCGCATTTGTGCGAATGGCAGAAACCACACGATGAAACCAGCATTCCTCTCAGCACATAGAGTCGCCAAAGCTGGAGCAAGAGATTGATTCCCCTATGTTTTTCATATATGTGGCGAAAACGTGCGCGCCAGGTGGCCTAGCATCGCAGCCTACGCTTCACATAAAAAATTCAAAGGGAGCTTGGAAAATTTTATCCATGAGCACTTCGCATTGCAGGCACAAGGAAAACAGCTGCGGGTTGGTCTATTAGTTCATTGTTTAGATTTCAGAACACGAACACCAGGATTATACACCACGCTGTGTTGTATAGCTTCAGACTCAGCCACAACGACTGTAAAAAGTCATCTATATGTTACTGATCGGGTTTTATAGGATAACTCAGCCTTGCTTTCAAACAGTACTTGGAAACGACGGGAAATCTCGCCCAAAATTCCCATTTTTAATTGTGGGTGAAAGAAGCGTATTCTTGTAAATGTAGTAGGTCTTGCGTGTTAAATGCTGTTCCTCTCAAATTCGAAACAGCGACCTTCCGCAGTTGCTCAGTAGATACGTTGTTGGGCTACTCAGCCCAGAGGCGTGTCTGGATTCTCTAGATGGGAACGAAAAGCTAAACCTGCCGTGTGTCGAGATTTCTGCGCGCGTAAAATCACCACGTGGCCAATTTAATTCAGCTACCTCGAATACGTCAACCTTTATTTTACCTCATAATGCGTGCGTAGTGCTCCGTCTCCGCTCTAGTCACTTATGTATTCGTAGCAGCATACGTTCGGGCTTTTGTGTTATTAGCAAAGTATCATTGCCGTAAAGAGGCCTGGAAGCCGATAACTTTTTGGCGCCCCTTAACGCCGCCTACGCCGAAGTTTGAACTGTGATTGTGCATCTGTTTTCTAGGTTTCTTCCTGTGTGTATGCAATAAAGTGCAGTTTGGTAGGACGGACCTATGTGTGAAGAGATTGCTGTGTTTTAATTTAAGAAAAAGGCGTCCTGCTGGTGTGGACCCCGCTTGGAATTTGTTATATTTAGGAATGAGGTGAAAGCAGGGAGTTACAAGGGCTAGCAGTTCTGCGCACTGCACAAAGCATAGTTCAATGCGTAAAATATCTTAGAGTAACCCATTATCTGCACATGTAATATAATTTGCTAATTCACACACAAAATGTCCTCTACGCTGTTCCGTTGTCATATGAGGCAAGTATAATTACAAAATATGTGTAACCCTATCAGGCGGAAATATTATAGAGTATAGGTGTCGCAGGAAACACCGCAAGTCCCTACAAATGCCCAGAGTAGTTTCGTGCCTATTGTTCCGACTACTTTGCAGAGACAATATCCAGTAACTCAAACAAAGACGTGAGCAGGCTTCGTTCGGCTCGTTCTAATTTCGACAAAGTATGTACGCGGCGGTTATCGTTGTGCTCTTTCATGACGTGAAAAAACGCAACATTCCATTGGCTGACAGCAGTGATTGTAACATGCACGCCTTATTAGCAATTTTTTTTTCTGTGCTAACAAGCTCTGGCCAAACATGCCGATAACCTCCAATGCGCACAAAGAAATTGCATGCGTCAAATATTTCTGACGTTCCCCCTCGAAGACCGTTCTTACTCGCGTTCACAGATACCTAACACCTCGCTAAATAACATTGATGAGTGTTCAGGACTGTTGCTCGAAACAGTAATAAAAGCAAAAAATTAACTCTGGCACGGAACCTATCAAATTGGTGTAAAACAATCGAAGTGTACGAAACGACTTGATGTAAAAAGAGCATTTTTTTGTGAAAAGCCCGTTTATACATAGGCGTAGATTTAATGTTATACAAACGAAAGTTATATCATCTAACAGCTATTTGTTTATTCGGTTTTCCAATTATGAAACAGGATTCCGCAATATCTTTTGAAGCAGTAAAGGAAAGACCAAAGTATTTGCACGGAACACATTGGATGGGTGCAAAACCAGCAAAGTGTATAAAGATGTTTGTGTAAGTAGGCGCAAATCAAGCAAAGTGTATGAAGATGTTTGGTGTAAAGAACAGTAATTTCGTTTTCTGAAAAGCTGATTTTTATACAGGCGCAGTTTCAAGGGTTTTATTCATCAAAATGTTATATGTCTAAGAATTATTTGTGTATCAATCCTTCCGGTATTGAGACAGCCGAGGAGGAAATGCTTAAAGAATGAAAAAATATCTCACTCCGTATACCTTTAAAAAAAGTGGCATATTCAGTCTGATAGAAGAGTGTCAGTCTCTCGCTTTAACACGAACCGTAACACATATTTGAAGTACAGCGTTCAAGAATGCTGCTGATACGACTGAATCCGCGCTACTTTAGGTGCTTATGAACCCGTCATGGGTTAATGCGAAAACAAATTAGTCGCGAAAAACGGCGTAGCTACTACAGACTACCCGTTATGTCTACCCCTTAAGTTTAAACCTTCAGCATCATCATGCTCACTATACGTGAGGTTAACCTTCTCACTTTCTTCGCGCCGCCTCCTTCGCCAACTCCGTTGCACATACTTTAGACACATTTTCATGCGAAAACATTAGTTAACTATGTAGGGAAATAATTATGCGTCAATGGCGACCGAACTGCCCCATAAGAATCATGAAAACATCCACAGAAAATTGCCGCGAGCTTATACAATGGTAACACCTGTGATGTTCTACTACAAAACGTGAAATTTGTATCTCCGTTACGTTCAAGCCAAATGCCTCTGAAGTGCAATACAACCACACTACGCCAGCACAACTAGCGCTCAGTGACTCCAGCTCACTATAAGTAGACGTAGAAAATTTAGGTAGTTTCGACTTATCCATGTATATTAAAAACGTCTTTTAAGTTCTCTACGAGTAATTTAATAGTGGCGTCTCTACAGTAAGCAAACGATGAGTAGCAAAGTACAATGCCCTAAAGAGAATGTTTGGCTGGCGGCACGAACGAAGAAGTTCTTGATCTTGATTGTGGGGTTTAACACGCCGATGCAACGCAGGCGATGAGGCGCGCCGTAGTGGAGGGCTCCGGATTAATTTTGACCACCTGGGGATCTTTATCGTACGCCGAAATCTCGTACACACGGGCGGTTTTGCTTTTCGCCTCCATCAGAAAAGCGGCCGCCGCGGCCGAGAATCGAACCCGCGACCTCGTGCTCAGCAGCGCAACGCCTTAGCCACTGAGCCACCGCGGAGGGTGCGAACGAAGAAGTTTGTCTCTGGAACAATTACACCGGATATTGTCGATTTACCAAGGACACGTTTCGAATTTGGTCAGTAATGCTCTTTCAATAACTACATACCAGGAGCCAACTTCTCAACTTGAAGGAGGGGAACAGCGCAAATTTGACAGACACGAGAAGAAGGAGACGACACGCGTGTCGTCTCCTTCTTCTCGTGTCTGTTAAATTTGCGCTGTTCCCCTCCTTCAAGTCATGAACCAACATGACCAAACCTCAGTCCTTGCAGCTTCGCAAACCTTGGCAAAGGTACCGGGCGGACCTTGTATGGCGCGGCCGATCGTCCCTCCAGCGAACAGCGCCAACTGTGGCGAACCGCTCGTCACTGGAATGCCGGTGGCGGTCAGCGCGGCGTACTTGTGCATGGCTTTCTGTCGTTCCGCAGAGGTGTGCTTGCAATGCCTACATAACCACAAGCCCTTTTTCAGATAGGCAGATCCTCAAAGAGGAGACGGCCTTTACGAGGGATGTCCCGTGTATGAGTTACGGCCTTACAAAGTAATTGCGATTCGCCGATCCGCTTAATGCACCAAGCTGACGTCGAGCTGGAAGCGCAAGTCCTTTCCTTCATGCAAATTTTAAATACGATAGTCTTTCTTGGCCTACATAAACACAGAGATTTTTGTCTGTCTGTATGTCTGTTTGTCTCTCTGTCTGCCTTTGGCTCGATTCAACCAGCCGGCCAAGTTAAAATAGACACTGCGCAAAGTTCTAGTATACTCACAGCCAAATGTAAACGTCTAAGCGCGGTTTATATGTTCATACTTGTCAACTTTGTTGCACAAGATGAAGACATTACGCAAATATAAGACTGTAAATTAGTACGTCAGGGATATGTACAGTATTCTTTTATTTAAAAATTCATGGATGCTTGGGTTTTTGACAACAAATAATATTCTGCATCAATTACAGAAAACCGGCGCCAGCTCTTTCCCGCTCCACCTCTTGGCGGCATATGAGAAATCACGCGGCCACAGAAACGAATGTTGCCACTAGCTAAGTTGCACGTTCTGCTTGGAACGCACGTGGAGCACGGAAACGCGGTTCTATAAACCTTCAAGTCAGCCACGTCCATTCACGCGTGGCTCCGCCGTACTGCAGCGCTGGCATGGATGAACCAGGCCTGTAGCACTGGACGTGGTAAATTCAAATCGCCTTGAGCAAACCTTTAGTGTGTTTACCTTGAGATGAGCGCGACGGAACAGCGACAGCATGAGATATGAGCGGAAAAGCCAAGGGCGGCATTTACTTGGGTAATGTCTAAAAAGGCTTTCATCTTTGCACGACATTTCCAACGAAAGGAGCAGATAGGCGGCCAATGTTTATGCAGTTGCCCGCGCGCAGTTTGGCGCATCGAGAATATTATTGACGCTAAATGCTGCTTTAAAGCCGGCGTCGGCAGCCGATCCTAGTACTATCCGGCGCTCGCCGCTTCCAGTTTATCAGGAAAAATCCCCAAGGACGAGGGGATAAAATATTGCGGGATGGAACGCACGTGGAGCACGGAAACGCGGTTCTATAAACCTTCAAGTCAGCCGCGTCCGTTCACGCGCGGCTCCGCCGTACTGCAGCGGCGGAGCTTTATCCCCCATTTACCCCCCAAAGAAAAAAATGCGTAGGAACGACACTAGTTGACTTTACCACTGTCAATAGAGACGTGGTTGATATCGCACAAATACGTGTAAAGGAGCATCGGGATTCCCATCCAGAATACATAACACATAAGAGTCGAAAGTTATTTCTTGACGCGGAAAAGCATTGCTTTATGCCAGCATTAGGACTCGGTTGCTGGATAATTGGTTAATGGTATATCAAAAAGTAACTACTGCGTTATTGAAGGACAAAAGTAAGGCGGGTGCCAAAAACTTGCTTTCAGTTTCATAACCGAATGCCGAGGTCGCCTTTTACCACAAGGTGCGACCAATGCTTGATTAAACAGGAACTGCGTCCTGTGCGCTTCAGTAAAACCACTGTCACAGTTTGGGGGACCAAAGAAAGTCACTGCATAAAAACACATTGAAAACATTTTAGGAATTGTCTACTAATACGTCAAAATTCTTCAGCGGCTTTTCTGTTTCACCAACCTTGCGATTTCTACGAGGAAATAATGCGTCAATCCAGACAGCTAATCATACGAGAGCACGGGATCGGAACACACGTTGCCTTCGTCAGTTCGCCATCTGCTTTCATTTTTGTTTTTATGCGCGCATGAAAGCACACGATCACGTGGAACTCATTCCTATAGCCTGTTCAATATTTTGAATATATTTTATTTTCGTCGTTTCCTGCGGCGACGACATTAGCCAGGTTTGGCAGATTTCGTTGTGATGATCCTAATTGCGTGACTTTTGTTGCCGACGGTTGTATAATTGATTTTTTTTCAATATTTCACATGTACTCTAATACCAATAAATGTATTGACAAGGGGTTACGCACTCTGCCACGCACTCTGCAACGTAACACTCTGCCACGTTTTTTAACGCTTCGGCTGTGTATCGGTGCCAGCCTTTGTTTCACACATGTCGTAAAGTAGAGAGGGGAGGCAGAGGGCTTTTAGCTTGTGTTGTTGGGTGGGGAATTAATTTTGCTCTTGGCAAAGTTAGCGCTGCAAACGCGTAAAGTCCGCTTGAGCTCTCAGGCTCTAATGAAATCACGCATGAATAAAGCTCACGGTTGCATAAATAAATTGTAAACTGCCGCGACGCTTCCACGGCCGGACGGTAATCGAACACCTACGTAAACGTCCTTCTCTTCAAAGCACACGTATCGAGCTATCCCACCGTTAGGAGTGGTGGGGAAACCGTATTCATTGAAACCAGTGAAAATATCCTTAAATTGGTCGAAATGAGCATTCATACTAATGATTTTATTCGTAATCACTTGGGATAGACCTACGGATAAAGCACAATTAAAAGCGCACAAATCAATGGGCCTTTAAAAGCGCCCAATCATAAAAGCGTCTGACGAGTTTACGTAGTCGTTAGTACATCAAAGACTCAATACAAATGCGTAGACTTTGATTCGCCGGATCTATCTGCTCACAGCACCACCTAGGCATTACAAGCAACGAATCAAACATGACAAATACAACGGAAGCCGCCATAGTGCAATATGGCGGCTCATTTATTTAACGAGGGGAGCATCGAGTGCTGCCGCCATTCGTTGAGGTGCCCGGTCCCTATATCACATTTTGCAAATGCACTTGAACCTGTATGTAACATAATTGACGAACATTTTTCCTTACGTGCGGGTTTCCAGTTATGGCTTGTGTGAATGCAGCAGAAACAAAACAAAAATACTAGACATCAGTGACCGTGAGGCTACGCTTCAATGATTCAGTTTAGAGTGGAAACTGCGTGATTTACGCCAGCCGCTTCCCCAAAAGCTTAGTTACTGTACGGTGTTCCAACGCAGCAAGATCACTCACCCCATGTTGGAAAACATACCTTTATCACTTTTGCTTTTCCACACTTTTCCGTGCCTTAATGCGTTTCAAGGACCCAAACTTATACTCAAAGCGTGCCTTTTTGTGAATTCCATGAACTTGATGCCCCTTTCCGCACTCACAATTGGTGAGAGGGTGCTAGCCAGGATACTGTAGCAGTCAGGGGCGTTCTCCTTTCTCGCCGTTGGAGACAGCATTTAAAAGTACGAGTGTGTCTTCAAATTCCGAAACTTTTTTTTTTCTGCCAGCAGAACTCATCAATGACGAACCGAAACCACAGATAGCATTGGGGACGCGTGACTACACGCCGACACGCAGGCCTAGCAGCCAACCGACAGGGGACCCACACGAGAAACGCACGCTATATTGCGGGGTGGGTTAAATGAGGTAAATTAGTGCTTTTCGTCAGACTATTTTTCAGTAAAAGTGCCAAATAAATGACGCATCAGCGTAGCGAAGGCATCACATTCAGGATTACCGTCACAACACCTTCGCTGCATATATAGGTCGCGAACACATGGGCTTCCTGGGAGCTTGAATGAGAGAAATTCTACGCCAATTTGAAAGTACCCTTTCGAATTACGCTCATGTGGCTTCGGCACAATAGCGCTATCATTGGCCCCTTCTGCCAACAGATACTTCATAGTGGTAAAGCCAGCTGCCTAGCGAACAGTCCGAGGTTTTACTTTAATAAACCCACTGGGGAAAGACCTGGCGCTTACTTTGTTAAGAGTGAAGGTGTTTAGAAAATCGCATTTTTCCTGTGCGCCATTAAAAAATACCAGAAATTTTTTTTCAAGCATCAATATGGGTGTACTTAACCTAGCCTACGAAGAAATTGCCGAGTGAGCGCACGTGAGTCCGGTCCTCGCGGTCACGAGCCCGACAGTAAACTAACCAAGAAAATGGCTAGCGGTCGTGTGTATGTGTCTTGCGATGACCACCGAGCGTCCCCTTGCAAGTTTTTCAAGCCAAGCAACGGGAGATGGCCCAAGACTGGAGCGACCCCCGGGCAGTAAAAAAACCATGGAAATGCTGAACGCTCATGTGTGAGCGCCTTGCGTCACCTAGGTAGATTGTCCAAGATTGGCAAGAAAAAAAAAACTCGAGCACTCACCGTAATTGTGGATATACTTGTTTAGAACAACAAAGGCACGTCATAGGGTAAGCTCGTCGCAGGTGATGTTCAATGATTATTATATGCAAAGAAGCTGACACTTATAACAACAATGATGAGTAAAGGTCGTTGTGGCAGTGAAGAGGGAGCAAATCGGCAGCAATAGTGGACTTACTCATTCATGATCATCGTAAAGGTTGCCTAGAGCTTCGCTACCTTCACGTCTTACGCGTTACTGTGAGCTTGTTTCATTTTTCTTTCCTTCTGAAATCGCGTGTGTATTGCTGAGGGTGTTTAAAACGGGATATAGTAACTTCATCTAGATAATATGACTTCAATATTGCTAATAAAGTCCCAAGGTATGCGACTCCATTCACAAAACTGTCGATGTTTGAGGCTGAAGACCTATTTAAACGATGGTGGTCTTGCACGCCTCGAAAACAATTTATAAATGGCTTATTCCATGTCAGCACTTCGGTGAGATCAAACGAAGCTTCTCTAGGGCGGTGGTTATTTGTACCACTCTAGCGATTTTGGATTTTGACGCGAGTTTTTGAGGCACCGCATTGCTTCAAAACATAAAATTTGCTTTCCCACCGCTCTACGCAAACTATATTGAGTTGGAAGTGCACGTAAATCTTTTACTAAGTCGCTGCCATGGGGTCATGTAAGTATGATTTGAACGGGATAATAGCAGCGTTGAGATTATAGGGCCAGTGTTGGAGGTAAGATGTCTTCTCGGTGGCACTTTGTAAAAACAGGTTGTGCTCTGTAATTTATTCGTGTGTTAAGCATCTAAGAAGGAATAAGTATTGTGTTTTGAGTATCCCAATGAATAATTTATGTGTTTATGGCCAATCATTAAGTCCTGTATACGGCGGTGACACATAATAAAAATAATTACATGAAAACTGTCGTAGTGCAAGCGCAGGTTCAAGGGCCAAACTCCATTTTAGATTCTTAAAATAAATATGGTGGTGCTTGTCTGCTCTACTACCGGCTGAAAAGTAAATCCTATTGTATTTCAATATTTATGCCTTGTACGTAGAGTATTATTTTGTTAAATATGCAGTATTCAGTGTTGGTGCGTTATTAGACGTATCGAAGAAGAGACGGGATCCATGGGACATGTTTTCTCATGTTACATGCGTTGGTGACATTACCCTAAGCAGTTGTTAGAGAAATATGTTTTGTTAATAGAAGATAAAGATCAAACATTGTCTATCCATTTAATTTGTTTTGTTCCGCACTTCGGAATAGATATCATCGAGGCGTTATTCAGATAGCATGACATTAGATTCAACATCGTTTTTTAACAGAGACACTTGAATACTGCGGGATGGAAAAGCCTGACAACAATTTCATGCCCTTCACACAATGTCCCTAACACAGCATTCTAAATGCGAGACGCTTGCTTTTTGTTATCGCCTGGCGTCGCCTTTGAATTGTTCGCCCGTTTGGCGGACGACGGCGGACGATACGCAATCTGGGAAGCTCCTTTTGGCCCCGAAGGTTCTGGCACATAGAAAATCAACTGATATAGCTTTCAGAACCATTCCGTTGTTTTAGTTAAAGGCATACTTTCAGGACAAAAATTTTCTGGGGCAAATTTCACCTAGTCCAAAACTCTCCTGCTTGGGAATTGAGAAGGGGCAGTAGGATTTATTCCCGGTGATCTTTTATTTTTACTTTAAACCACTGAGGGGCAGTGTTTGGACAGGTAATAATTACTTTGTATTACTTCTGTATTACTTTCGTAAATAATAAAACCACATAGTAAATACCAGAATCCAACACTGATATCCATACCGCTGCGACAATGTACCCAAAATCAATCTATAAACACTGTACTCTTAATTGAAGTTTGGTTCAGTCTGTTACCTCTATGCGAAGTTTCTCAGGAAGCTGTATAGCTTTCCTTTGTAACCATATGGCTGCATTCAGGTGGATGTCAAACTTTCCTTCGCAGAAACGTACTCCCTCTTAGGGATTTTACCTAAATCTTGTCGATGAACAGCTGTCCTCTACTTCGACTTCTTGATCAATTCGCTCTCGCGCTACAAACGACTAGCCTCCTGGTTAGCTCAGTTGGTAGAGCGACTCCTCCGGTTGAGCGGTGGTCCCGGGTCCGAATCCTGCACAAGGACGAATTTTTCTTCAATCGACATAATCACCGGAAGGTTTGGTTTTCACACACAAAACCCGAAACGGCTGCGCGGCTCGCAGTGCTTATGTGCACATTGCCCGAAAAGTGTGTTGACACAACGCTATTTCAGATGTCGTGGGGCCGGCATCAGCGGAGCCGCAACGGCTGCGTGGCTTTTACAGTGAATCTATTCACACGGCACGAAAATAGTACCGACACCCCAACACCCTGAGTTAGTTGGCAGTAGCTGCGCTCTTTGAGTCTGAGAGAGGAGAGAAGAGATCTCGCTGTGGCATCCGCTTTCGTGGGGCATATTTACATAAACAACCGTTTGCTTCACGTTTTGTAACTCAAACGGCTTCAGTCCCCGCCCAAGGGCCCCGCTCGGCAGGCACACCTAAGGAGAGTAGGTCCTGCCAGAAATCAAAGAAGCACTGCACGGAGGTTGCAGTAAGAGCGAACAAAATAACGCCCCTCTGAGTCGGAACAGATTCCCCGTCGGGGGTCCGAGATCATGATAGATAAGGTTTCTCAACCGTTGCACGGAGGGATTCTCGCGTAGAGAAGTCCTCGGCAGTGGCTCGACGCCTGGCCAGGGCCGAATGACACAGAGCTGGGGCTTCACCGGGCCGGTCACTAGACGAAGCGCGGCTTCCCAGGAACGTCTCTGGCTTGGCCAGGAAAGCAACAAATAACACAAAAAACCCAACTTCACCACCGGCTAGTGCGAACACAATCCGCACTAAAGCTTTATCAGGCTTTTAGTTGCGATACACACTATACTAGTTACATTTTATCCCAGGCGTACTTTATCCAAACGCATGAATCTGACAAGGTTACATTTCGCTTCAAATAAAATGTCCCACACAAAAACAAATTAAACCATAAATGCGAAACCGGCTTCAGAACACTAAAGACATCGAGAAACTCTGGCGTCTACGAGCCACTTGCAGCGCTGAATGCTGCGATTTGAGCTCCCGACATTGCTCTGAGCTTTATCCCTTTTAACGCACATTAGGTGCACCGGCTCTCTTAAGACGACTGCTAAAGGTTCATAGAACATCGGTAATTTTTGAAGAGGCATTTGCAGCGCGCAGAAAAAAACTTGCCTAATTTCCACCGCTAGAGAAAGGTGTGCGCTTTCGTTCTCGAGCACTCCGAAGCTATGTAAGACCCGAGCACAGCTAGCGTATGGCTGTGCCACTCGGCATGCGCCAACTTGAGTTATTGTCGCATGTGTGCCCGAAAGTGTTGCTTCCCTGGTAGTCCCTTGCCCTTTCTGCAACACCCCGAGTAAGCAAACGCTCAAGAGTGCGTTGGGTTTTTTTTTTTTCATGTGTCAAGGATACACTATATCGGTGCTGCCCGGTCTGAGATGATGGCTCTGCCTCACTCGACACAGGAATCGCTACGAGCTCCATTGTTCGTTGCGCGACATCGAGTACCTGAGCTCGAGGCAAGACGCAATCGAACAACTCAATTGTGACATCGTCATTAATCAAGGATGCACGGTGAAAGCCACTTGGAATCTCGACTGCCAGCTTTGCCATAACGTCGCTGGAGTGAGAAATGCTTCCGAATAAGCACCTTCCTTTTCAGCGGTATCGTGGCGCCTCCTTTCGCTAGCCACCCGTGTACGCTTTCCTGGGAAACGGTGTTAAGTCACGTACTGCACCCGCTCGGGTCGGCAGCCATTTGCAAAGCCTTCCGTTAATCAGAGCTCTCCGAACCCTTCGCGGACACGCTTCCGCTCTCAGCAGGGCCTTAATATCAGTACTCTCAGTTAATAACCGTGTAATAACTAAGGTAGCGCAAACTACACCCTGCTTCTCTGCAACTCTCCTGACTTTTACTTTCTCACCACCCGAGGCTCCGCGCGCTCTTTAACTCCACGTTGTGGCCGCCATCTGTGTTGGGCCCTTCAGAGCAGACGCCCTCGCAACGCTCTCGGGAAACTGGTCACACGCAACTAAGGTTGGGTATCGGCTTCATTGTTATGGGTGGTTTTTTAGATGCTGTACACCCAGCTACTATTGATTTGAGTACGAATAAATTATTATTATCGATATTCATTTCAACGAGTTAAAATTATTTCCACTGGTTTCAATGACTACGGTTTCCACAGACTTATTCACGATGGGACACCTCGATACGCGTGCTTTCTAGAGAAGGACATTTGCATACGTGTTCGATTACCGGGTGGCCATGGAAACGTCGGGGAACTTTACAATTTCTTTCGGTAAACGTGAGCTTTTTTACTTCGGTTTTCACGTGTGACGCTATGAGAGCCTGAGAGCTCAAGCGGAAGTCACGCGCTTTTACTGCTAACTTTATCGAGAGTAAAATAGTTCAACCAACTAACAAGCCAAGCTGAAAAACCCTCCCCTGCCGCTCTTCATTGTACCACTTGTGTAAGACAAAGACTGGCACCGATAGACGGCGATGCGGACGCAGACAGGCCGTACTGCTGTCTGCGTCCGCATCGCCGATACCCGTGTGCGCAGCTAAACCCTTCGACGGGCTGCGCAGTGGGAAATCAAGCATCAAGTTACCGCCAGATCATCGAGGATGTGCCGCCCCTAACGTCAGTACGCGGCTTTGTGACGTCATCAGCAAGCTCTCCTATAAAGACTGCACCACTCCGTTTGAACCTCAGTGGGCACGGCGAAAGCTCTGGGCGCAGGTCACTCATCATGCGTTTTGTTGTCGCCTTACAGGCCGTACTGCTGTCTGCGTCCGCATCGCCGATACCCGTGTGCGCAGCTAAACCCTTCGACGGGCTGCGCAGTGGAAATCAAGCATCAAGTTACCGCCAGATCATCGAGGATGTGCCGCCCCTAACGTCAGTACGCGGCTTTGTGACGTCATCAGCAAGCTCTCCTATAAAGACTGCACCACTCCGTTTGAACCTCAGTGGGCACGGCGAAAGCGCTGGGCGCAGGTCACTCATCATGCGTTTTGTTGTCGCCTTACAGGTCAGTTACAGTTCCTTGCGAAGTGATCATAGATTTCTTGTTGTCGTGCCGTGCCCACACACGTGCGTCCGTATTGCGTATGACTGTTTTTGTGTTTGCAAATTGTTGGTTTGTGGTGATGTCGAGGAAAATCCTGGACCCACGGTAGAGGAGATGTTAGAACAGCTGTTGGAAGGCCAGCAGTCAATTAAAACTGACATTTCTTACTTAAAAAACCGCCTGGAGACTACGGAAAAATTGATGTATAGTTTTGGTGCTCGAGTGACAAAACTAGAAGAGGAGGTAAAGGAATTAAAAGACAAGGCGACCCTGAACGAAAGTCGTGGGTTAACAGAATTTGAAAGGGCACTTCACTTGCAGCAGGGAAGACTGGTAGATTTACAGGACCGAAGCCGTCGTTCAAATTTGATTGTATTCGGTGTTCCTGACATAGCTGAAGAATCGGAAGAAGCACTGCGAACCACAGTTATTAAAGAGCTGTTTCAGGATAAACTGGGAGTCACTTGCTTATCGGTCGCTCGAATTCACAGGCTTGGTAGGCCGAAGCAAAATCGCCCAGTTATTCTTTATTTTCAAGATTACAGGGAAAAGCAAGCTATCTGGAGCAACGTTAAAAAGCTAAAAGGAACACCAATATCTATTCAAAATGACTACTGCGCAGACACTCTCAGAAAGCGCAAACTACTCTGGGACAGCGCCAAGGCAGATAAGGACGCTGGAAGGAAAGTGTCATTGGTAAACAATTGGCTCTGGATTGGTGACACTGCTTACAAGTGGGATGATGTCTCGCGCACACGCAAAGCAGAGCCAAAATCAAACCGTGTAAGCCACAAGGTGCCAACGGCTGTTCCTAGCTAGCGACTACAGCCTTGCCAGCTTCGCTTGCTTTCTTTCAATTCCCGGAGTATTGTAAATAAGTTAGATAAACTTGAAGATTTGTTGCTGCTCTATGACCCGCATGTTTGCGTCATCACAGAAACTTGGCTAAACGAGTTTATTCGGGATGATGAAGTTGTGTCGCCGGAATATCAGTTGCACAGACGAGATAGAGGCTCCCGTGGCGGTGGCGTAGCTGTAGTGGCACGAAAAGGTGTTGACGTACAAGTTCTTGACCAAATTGATAACCATGAAAGCTTGTTCTTGAGAGTTGCGCTTTTTGGCATTACGTTTGTTCTAGGCGCTGTTTATCGCCCTCCGGAGTCCGATTCCTCGTACCTGAACCAATTGTACGATCACGCACTAAAATTTCAAGAAAAGAATGTAATAATAACCGGTGATTTTAATTTGCCTTTTATTGATTGGCAGAGGCTTAGGTATGGCTGTTCGACCCACGGAGACACTATTATGGACATTACGCTTTCGCTTAACCTAGAACAAGTAGTGACGGCAAACACAAGAGAAAATTCGGTTCTAGATCTTTTGTTTCTCAGTGAATTTTTTGGGAGTGGAACTCTGTCAGTTGAAAATGGTATTTCAGATCACAAGTTAATTTTTTACTCATGGCACAACAGTACTGTTGAAAGAAAAAATACTTCTGTAATGAAAACTATCAATGACTTCATCAGAGCAGATGATGTTGCAATAATAGACTACCTGGATGCTAACCTTTGCGGGCCTATCAGTAATGTTGCGACAGGATGGCAGCTTTTTTATAATGTTGTTCAGTATTGCATCGAAATCTTTGTGCCAACAAAAACGTTCCGCCAGCGTCATCAAAACCCGTGGATTACCAGAGAAATAATCCAAACTAAACGCAAAATCAAGCGGTTGAGGAAAAAACGTAAAACAGAATCGGAGCATTTCAGTATCCTTAAAGGGACCCAGAAAAGCCTTCTGTAAAAGTTACAAAAGGCCTGTATTGTCACGTAGCACCAATATAGCGATGCAATGCCGTTGGAATTATTGATCTACATTCAGTATTAGCTGCGCCAGAAGCAATTAAATGCACCTCTCCCCACTTGCCGATCGACTCCTCGTCCCTCTCTGCCTCCCTCAAAGCAGCTAGCTACATTCCTGCGCCTAGGCTCGCGTCAATCACTGCGGACCCGCCTTTGCCTCGGGATCGCGCAGGAAGGAGGAAGAGCAGCCGGAAGCCAATGGCAGTGACGCCGCCGGCGGCCGACCTTGCCGGCGATTGGGCGAATCAGGGGGCGCCTTCGCCGTTGCGTCAGCAGCGATCGCCGTTGCGTCACCCGCGGTCGTCGTTGCGTCAGCCGCGGTCGGCTCGCTGCGGCGTCGCGCTCATCGGCTGAGAAAGGCGATCTTCAAAAATTGTTTACAAATTATCTGTACAACGTATGGGGCTCACACTTGGCTCAAAAATCCCCCGTTATGTGTTCTACCACCTGAATGCATTTGATTGCCACCTTCACAAAGCTTTTCGGGGTCCCTTTAAGGGCGCTTTGTTAACGAAGGTTAGAGAAGCAAGAAATACATTTTTTAACAACACTCTAGCAGAGTTTATAAAAAACGATCCATCGAAATTCTGGCGCTACTTAGGCAACAGCAAAACTGAAGTGTCCAAATTGAATGTTGAGGGAGTTGCTTCGACTGATGCTTTTAGCATAGCGGAAAGCTTTAATCGTTACTTTCACAGTGTTTTTTCGGAACGGGAAGAATATGAGCCCGGAACCAGCGCATCGGACATGCCACAGGTCATTACGGTAACGCGAGAAGGTGTTTTGGCGATGATTTTAAGCATTGATATACGGAACGCCGCGGGTCCGGACGGCCTCCCAAACCAGTTTTTGAGGCGATATGCTGAACAACTGTCTTGGTTTTTAACGGAATTATTTAATTTGTCACTGGCAACGGGTGAGATTCCATATGACTGGCGTAACGCACGTGTAGTTCCTATACATAAGAAGGGCAGCCGGCTTCTGCCTGATAACTACCGCCCGGTTTCCATGACCAGCCAATGCTGCAAAATGTTAGAGCATGTGATTGCTAAATACATACGAGAATTTCTTGTTGAACATAAGGTGTTGTCAGTTTACCAACACGGGTTTAGGCAAGGTATGTCCACTATTACCCAGCTCATATCAACGTTACATGATTTGTTCAGTGTTCTTGACAAGGCTGGCCAAGTTGATGTTTTGTTTATGGATTTTTGTAAGGCCTTCGACAAGGTACCGCATGGCAAATTGTTATACAAGTTGGAGAGCATTGGTCTTCCTGCCTGTATTTTTAGGTGGATTTTCGCATACCTTAAAAACAGAAAACAATTCGTACAAGTTCAAAATGTTTCTTGTAGTATGCTTACTGTCACCTCCGGGGTCCCACAGGGCAGTGTATTAGGACCTTTATTGTTTTTAATTTATATCAATGATTTAGCAGAAGTGATTCCACATGATGTTTCAATAAGATTATTTGCCGATGACTGTGTTGTTTTTAAAACAATCGAGACCGAAAGCGACCATGCGTCTCTACAGGCAACTGTTGTGGCAATTCAGGACTGGTGTGTGAGGTGGGGCATGGCCCTGAATGGTGAAAAAACTGTCCTTCTGCGTGTAACAAGAAAAAAAATCCCGAGTGTTTGCAGTTACCAGCTTAACAGCAGCACTATTAAAGAGATTGATAAATATAAATACCTAGGGGTAACACTAACCAGTAATCTATCGTGGGGGGTGCACATTTCTGAAATCTGCGTGTCAGCTTTTCAAAAATTATGTTTTCTTAAGAGGAAACTTAAAAATGCCTCTTCAAGTGTTCGGCTTTTAGCGTACAATGCGTGTGTGAGGTCCAAGTTAGAATACGCGTCGGCACTATGGGACCCACATGTTAAGAAGGATATATTAAAACTTGAACGCGTACAGAGGAAGGCCGTTAGATTTATTTTTGGCAAACACAAAATGACAGATTCGCCGTCATCGATTATGAAAGATAATAACATTGCTACATTGGAAACACGCAGGAAAATAAGCCGGATGCTTTTACTTAACAAGTTTCTTTCAGGAAAAATTGCTCTAAACGAGACGAATCTTATCCAACCTGCTCTGACACGAAAAACAAGGCACACTGCTAAACATGCCCTAACCCCTATTTTTGCGAAGACTAATTCATATAAGTATAGTTTCTTTCCCAGAACGGTGAGTGAATGGAATGACTTGCCACCAAATGTTGTCAATTCCAACAATTTTTTACAAGAGTTGGAACGCTTCTTTAGTGATCTGTAGAAACCGTAGTTCTGGCGGTGCATGCTATTTTGTGGTTATTAAGGTGCTATTACATTTTATGCTGTTTTCTTTTTTCATCTTGGTTTATTATGTTATGGTTTGTGCGTTTTGTGTTCTGCATTTTATCAAGTTTACGCTCTTATGCTCTCAGTGTTGGCGATAATTCTGTTACCTGTTTTTGTTTTGGCATTATGTCTGCCCATTGTACTAGCGTAGTCCACTGTGATACTTTTTGAATTAATACTGTTTGTCATTGTTTATGTAATGCCCCTCCTGCCAGGTCCAAAGAATTGGCCTGCAGTATTCCTAAATAAATAAATAAATAAATAAAAAAAGTGGCACATCGTTTGTACCACCCGGAGTTTTTAATGCTTAACTATTATTTGCCGACTACATCATCATATACCGCGTTACCCCTCGTCAATACATATAAGAGCAAAGTAAACCATTAAAAAAACATATGTATAACCACAGGGAACAATATTCTTGCAATTTAAATTATGACAACGAAATCACGTTGTGGCAACTATCTTCCGAAGCAGGAAACTCCAGGACATAGAAAAACATTTGAAATTATTAATAGGTTACGGTTCCACGGAATTGTGCGCTTGAATGCGTGGATAAAAACAAAAAGACAACGGGCGAAGAACTGAAAGAGTCAACGTGTATTCCGATTCCGTGCTCTGGCATGAGTAGCTGTCCGGATTGAGGCGCATTTATTGCCACCGAGAAAACACAAGGTTGGTTAAACGTAAAATCCGCATAGGTATTTGAACGCATTAGTAGATAATTCTCGTAACATTTGCAATTTTGTATGCCATGGGATCTGTTTGGCCTTCTACACTGTGACAGTGGATTTAGCGCAGCGCATGCGACGCAGTTTCGGTTGATTCAAGAGTTGCTCGGGGTTTGTAGTAAAAAGGCGACCGCAGCATTCGGTTGGGAAACGTAACACGATTTCTTGGCACCCTCCTGTCTTTCTACCTTCAATGACGCAGTAGTTGTTTTTTGGTTAACGATTAACCAACTAGCCAGCAACCAAGTCTTATTACTGGAATAAAATGGTGCTTTCCTCCATCAATAAAGCTTTCTACTAACATGCGTTATGTATTCTAGAAACGAACCCTCATGGTGCTTGTAGACGTATTTCTACAAAATCAACCACGTTTCTACCTCTATTATTGAAGTTAAGTAGCGTCGTTCATCTGCATTTTGATTTATGGGTAACTCGCATAAGCCGCCCCCATCCCCCAATTTTTTTTTGCTCGTCCATAACGCCGTTTCTCCATCAACTGCAAACGGCGAGCGCCGCAGTGTACTTGGATCGGCTGCAGACGCCGCCTTTAACGAAGCATTTAGCTGGAAGTTATTCCACAATGCGCAAAACTGCGGGCAGGCAACTACATGAAATATTTGCATGAAGGAAAGAACTTGCACTGCCAGCTCGACTTCAGCTTGGCGCATTAAGCGCCATCGGCGAATTTCAAATTCTTTGTATTTATCCTCGCCAACCTCTTGATCTCATCTGGCAATCTAACTTTTTGTCATCCCCTGCAGCGTCTTTGTTCTCTAGGGTTCCACTCTGTCACTCTGTTACCTTGTTACAGCGTAGTAAATTACAGCAGTGATGTGATAGCTCCGCCAATTGCGCCTTACTGCGCCGAGAGGCAAATCCTGCAACATCCTGCTACAAGAACTCCGTTTTCAAGGAATCTGGGCCAATCTTGCGCCGAAGCTTCGTTTCGCCGGGCTTATGCGACGTGGCGTGCTCTTTACGTCACAAGCGTTGAAGAGGGGAGAATCTTTGAGTGTTTTCTACTCGCGAAAACGCGCCGCGCATGCTACAGGCACGCTGACGCAGCCGCAAAACACCCATATACTGCGCGCGGCGTGGCCGGCGGTGTATACATGGCGGCGGTTTCGGCCGCAAAGTGGTGTGGGGATCTCGAGCGACTGCTTCTAGCGCTTCTAGCCGCTTTCTAAAATGCTGCTCAAGGCACACATGAAGTCGCTTGAGCGGTAAAGGAGCTGATAATGTGGGCGACAACAATACTATAAAACATCATCCGCGCCACTAGCGGAAGCGCCCATGTAATATCTGCGGGGTGGTAAGCCTAAACCACTCTGTATAAGCCAGCTGGCTGTCTCAAGCGCTTCGAAAGTTCCGTAATGAGGTGCGCACCCCCACATTTGGGCAAGTCGGCAAGCAGCTCCCACTGTCGCGCATGTCACACGTCATTTTCTGACCGAGGTAGAAGGTGCTGCGGGTGCGGTATCGTCGATGCGGGCGTGAAAATATCGCGCCCGCAACGCAGAAGCGCACGAATTGCGTGTATAGCGTACACCGCATGTAGCGTTTTTGCACGCTAATCGGGCGCTAATAGCTCCGATGGGTCGAAATGGAGAGGGCATTGCAAGGATAGCCAGCGGGAAAGGGGAATGGGACGAATGTTCAAGATGTCCTAATTTGAGACTAGCTTTAAGCCAAGTTATTGAACAGTTTTGAGCTTCGAAGGAAGTGATCTTGTCTGCCTCAACATGTCCTTCATGAGGAACCCTACAGGAGCGCTTCAGGAAAGCATTTTCTGATAAAACTTCCTTTGCAAAGCTACTCTTCGTGAAGAATGTGGTCGACGTTTTCACCGATTTTTTTTTCTACGTTTCAAATAGGTTAGCCGTTGGTACACCTACTCAATAATCATAATAGGTGACCCTCTTTCACAAGCTGGGTGGGCGCTTCATGAAGACACTCTTACCGCTCAAAGAAAGCCGAAGAGTTGCAGTTGTTGCAAACCTAGTCCCCTACAAATTGGAAAGTGAGAGTAGAATTCGGAAGGGACACGTAGCATGCAATTTTGTCTTGGGAACCCGGGCAGAAACAGACATTGAGGTTGGGCGCTAGAAGCGTTCACATAAAATGCACTCAGTACATTCTGTCGCAGCTGCCTATCGACAACTGCACTTTGCAGAGCATGCGCTTAAGCCCACAGTTGAGGGAAGAGAAGTCCTCTTGTGCTCATTTTAGGCACTAGCTACCAGGCTGCCGGAAGTGGTCAAACCCTGCGCTGCCTTTTCTTTGATGGATGAATACACGCTCCTCCAGCTCGAACATGTTGAATGAGATCCGTATACAGAAATTGACGAGTATTTGCAGCATATGTTTGAGCAGAAGGTGGCTGAAAACAACACCAAAGTACCTCTTTTGACCTAGTGAAGATGTTGCTTTGCATTGTACATAGAAACGCGGATGTGGAAAGGTGGTTCAGTGTGAACCGCCGGCACCTTAATGAAAGGGCTTCGTTGACGATACAACATGTTAATGGCATCAGGCACATTGTTTCGGTCTCCGAGCGCTTTGAAGGAGATGCAAGTCCCTTCAATGGGACACCACAGGTGTTGAGAGCAGTACGAACGTTCATGAAAAGTACCAAGAACGCATTGCAGCTAAAGAAGATCAGGCAACTAAGCAGCGGTGTCTTGACCCAGCCAAGTCTGGTCCTAGTCACGATGGCTGAGTCAGGCTCTTGGAAGAAGTGCAGACCGCAAAAGAAATGCTGGCGAATGCAGAGGAATTAGCCATGGCATAAAGACTAAGAGCTTCGGTGATGTCGAAAGTGGACAGTCTCTTTTAGCTGAGGGCAAAACAATTGCGGCAGCACTAGGCAAAATGGCACAAAAGAAAACTTTCAACCGGTCACGGTAGTTCTACATTCATGCATAGTTAAGCAGAGAAGCATGGGCATAGCTCAGGTTTCTGTTTTGTTTCATTACATGTTCTGCTTACTCTAGCCAAGTTGTGTTTAATTGCTATGTAGTTGTTTATTGCTTCAAAATGTTCTAATGTTTTTTACGTACATCGAACTGTTCACATTATCTTTCTGTGTTTCGTATAATGTGGTTTTAGGAAATGTTCTGTAGCCTACCAATTGGAATGCTACTCCGATCGTCATTTTTAAAATAACACTTCAAATACTTTCATGATTTGTAGGCTCATGCAGTGAATGCATGTACACACTCGCATGAACTCTGTCGGTGCTTCTCTTGAGGCATTTCATAGTCACTGCTAAAAGACATTTGTGCGGCAGAAACTCGTCTGCACTGAAGGCATTTCACTTGTTAAAACATTTGTGTGTCCAGGATGCTGCTTTTGGATCTCCTCTCGGTTGTTTTGCTCCCCATCTAGCATTACTTCTCAAATCCTAATGCTCGTTCTGGCTGCTCCAGAAGCTGATTTTGATGCTTCAAAACGTACTTTCGGCTGCTCCCAAAACTCCTCCAAAATGACTCGACCAAGTCACATCACTGTACAGCTGAAATAACACCCTTCCGTCTGCTTCTGCGTTGGCGGAGCGGTCTGGAAACTGTTGCTCGCATGCGTACTCCGCGGCAGCGGTGATGGTTCAGGTGGCTACGGCTGCATACGAATGCCCATGCACCTATATGCAACACACACACAAAAGAAAAGACGGGAATTAACAAAAAACCTTTCCGTGGTCGCAGTGCCAGTTTCTAGCACCCGTAGCTGTTGCTGGGAATGAAGTTGGGTGTTTTAACAAATGCAACTAATAATTTATTGGGGGGTAGTAGAGGGGTACTGCTTCATTCCTACGCAGGAAAGATCTCGCGCATTATAATTACGAAATCTAGCTAACTAGAAAAAAAACGTATGTAATGAAAGTGGTATCACTTATGGGCCACGCCAGTAGTACGATCCAAAAAAAGAATGGCCATTCCAGTCTAAAGCCGAAATTTTTGCGAAGAGGAAATAGTTCGCACAGGTTTTTCATCCAGGCGTTAAGAGCAACCCAAGCTGTATTCTCTTGCGTGTATCTTTTACGGATTATACATAGGCGGGCACGCAGTACGTGGGAAAGCAAAACCAAACATTTAGGTAGTTTACCGTCTAGACAGTTTCAGCATAACGTTACTCTGTTTGTGTCACCGTTCACCGTGTTACCGGGAGCAGGAGTTTCCGTTTGCCGCTGAAAACGGTAGGACACGTTTTAGCACACCGTTTGTGGTTCGCGTATTCCGGCCGCCGCGTCAAAATCTGATAAATTATTCTCAATGCAAATCACGCATTAATTTGCTGCTCATATGTATTTGCTTTCGCTTAAATTAGCTTGAATATTTCACTTTTCCGGTGGAGTGTTCGCTATAAATGTAGTTGTTCGGGAATTTTGTAGCCATCACCTATAGGGCTTTAAAAAGAAAACGTGTCAGTGGTGCCATCTACCGAGTGGTGTTAGAGTCAAGGGAAAAGAGAATTTGCCCCCGCGCTAAATATTAAGGCAAGAAATGAGTAGAATATGTTGTAGTCATTACTCAGTAACCTACAATATCTTGCCCAGCACAAATTTTGGAAGCCTAAAAGCGCAATGCGAACTCAAAAACCTATCTGAACAATTTGAGGCGGACGTTCTGGTAATGCGTTGAAACGGGAATGGCGTTTTGGGAACGGGCGCACACGCGACGGGCCAAACAGGAAGTGGGAGTGGGTTCAAGCGGGACGGGTTCAAACGGAAATGGATTGTTTCGGACTACACCCCTTAGCACCCCGTTCTTTCAATTTCCTTTAGGCCATTCCGGCCTCATGCTGTCCCGCCCGTTTCCTTGGCTACCGTGAGATTTATTACCGCATCATTGCAATTTCTAACAGTGAAGCTGTTCTACAAGGTGCAATTAGCCTTTGCAGATAAAAAAAACAACAAAATTCCGAGCGCTTGTGGGCGCGAGCCACTCGGCGACTGCCGGTCCGCCTCGGCAAGCGCGGTGGCTTTGGAAACAAAAAAACTGGCATAAACCCGGAGGAGCGAGAAAATGGTGAGCACAGCACGTGATCGCATGCCTCCCGTCGAGTGCCCAAATTCCGGCTCGTGTCGTTGCTTTAGCAAAAAAAGTAAAACTACAGCGGTATTGTTAAGTGCTACCGATAATGTAAGACCCCAATCTCCAGTGCTAATGCTAGACATAAAAAACACACCTTTCTTGTAAGAGGTAGCTGCGGCCGCCGCATTCTCTAGAAGCTATTATAGATAATTTGACACTTGGGTACAAGGTTGCCAATCCGTCCCGAGACAACACTGCAATCTTGGTAACCTATTATGTAACTCATCATCATCATCATCATCATCACCACCCCCACCACCACCACCACCACCAGCCTATGTACGCCCACTGCAGAGCAAAGGCCTCTTCCATTATTCTCGAATTACCCTGGTCCTGTGCCAACAGTGACCAATTTATCTCCTCCAATTTCTTGATCTCATCTGACCATCTAACTTTCAGCCACCCCCAGCCACGCTTGCCTTCTCTAGGGATGCACTCTGTTATCCTTAATTACCAACGGTAATCTTGCCTTCGCATAACATGCCCTGCCAACGTCGATTTCTTCTTAATTTCTACTAACATATCCTTAACACGCGTTTTTTCCTGAGCCACTCTCTTCTTGTCCCTTAATGTTACACCTATCATCTTCCGCTCCATTGCCCTCTGAGTCGCTCTCAATTTAAGTTGAACCTTGTTAGTGCGCCCCCTAGCTTCTGCCACATAGGTGAGTACCGGTAATATGCAGCTGTCACACACTTTCTTCTTCAGGGACAATGATATGCTGCTATTTATTATGTGAGAATCTCCGTCGCATGCACTCCACCCTATTCTAATCCTTCTAATTATCTCTGCCTCATGGTTGGGATTTGGGATCACAACTTGGACTAAGTATATATACTGGCTTACAACTTCCATCGCTTCGCCTTTTATCTCCAACCACTTTATTTATTTATTTATTTATTACCCACAGCGCCACGATGGCATTACAGCGGGGGGGTTACAAGCCAAAAAAGAAAGAATGAAAAATACAGAAGACATCAATTCGCAACAAAAGGAGGCAATCACTCAACTGGAATGTGGCAATGTGAAAATTGAAAAGAATATAGGTACATTTAATTCAGTACTACACACGTTGAAAACGGAACAAAATGCGCATTTCCCTGCGCAGTTTTATACCACAAAACAGCATGAAAACCCATTTTCGCTTACTAAGGTTAACGGTTAAAAACAAAGAAAAGTGCACATTGCACACTGCAAAAAAAGAAAAAAAGATACTTCCGCCGCACATCACACACACCCGCACACACACACAAAAGCCTTGTCACACTCATCAGTTCTTTTTGGTCGATAGCGCAGTTTCGGATAAGGCATCGTAAAAAGGCTTGCTTCCAATGCGCGACACGACTGCTCACGATAACCGATTCCACTGCCTGATAGTTTTGGGAAAAAAAAAAGAACTTGCAAAGGATGCAGTGCTGCATTTGTACTCTCGCATTTTGTAGGCATGGTCCATCCGCGCTGATGTATAATGAGGTGATGCAATGTACTCTTCTCGCGGAACACCCGTTTTAGAAAAGTATATTTCATGGAATAGTTTCAGGCAGAGCTTGCTTGGGCGTTGTTCCAATATTTCCCATTGCAATGTTTGTTTTGAAAATGTTGCACTGTATTCTGTATTCGCATGTTTGCCTAATACATATCGCACCGCGAGGTTCTGAACCCTTTCTAGTTTTTGTTTGTCAGTCACAGTCGGAGGGTCCCACACTGTACATGCATATTCCAACACAGAGCGCACATTTGATTTATACAACAGTGCTTTCACAGCCTGCGGAAAATCACAGGTATTTCGACGCAGGAATCCTAGAGCTCGGCTAGCCTTGGCTACAGTGTAGTCTACCTGCCGATGCCAACACAAAGACGGTGTAAAGTACACTCCTAAGTAGTACTTGTACTCTGTAACAGGTGAAAGGGTAGCATTGTTGATAGTATAAGAGAGATGTCTCGTTATTTTTTTCCTAGTAAATTTCATACACACGGTTTTGTCAGGTTCAGCTTCATTTCCCACTTTTCGCACCATGCTTGAATTTTGTCTAAATCACTCCGAATTTGAAGGACATCATTATCAGCGGTTATTTCTCTATAAATTATACAATCGTCTGCACACATTCTCATACACGAACTAACACCCTCACTGATATCGTTTATATAAAGCAAAAAATGTAAAGGCCCCAACACTGACCCTTGGGGGACCCCCGATGTCACCTCAACAAAACCAGACTCTTTACCGTTCACAAGAACATACTGTCGTCTTGACCTTAAGTACTCGGAAACCCAGTTGATGATTTGAACATTGATATTATATAGAGACAGGTTTTGTAGCAGCAAATCGTGAGGGACCAAATTTATTTATTTATTTATTTATTTATTTATACTGTCAACCCTCACTTGAGGGTCATTACAGAGAGGGAAGCATAAGATATGGAAAGCAAATTTGACACTTTCAGCAACTTCGAACAATAACAAAATAGCATATTCATTGCTCGGCGAAGTAAACATCAAGAGCACATTCAAATTTCTTAACGTCAGTAATTTCAACAATATGTCGCGGCAATTTGTTCCATGTTTCTATGACATCGGGAAAAAAAGATTTACGAAAGATGTCCGTGCGAGCACCGAAGGGGCGAACAGCCGCGTCATGGTTGATCCGGCTGCTGAGCTTATTCGGGGGGTGTACGTAAATTCTTCTATCTATTTTTATTTGCCCTTGCATTATCTGAAAAAATACTTTTAAGCGCTGCTTTTGTCGCCTGTTTTCTAAAGATTCCAAACCGCTTAGTTTTAACATCTCGGCAACTGAATCCGTCCTTTTATACTTCGAACATATAAATCGTGCGGAAAGTCTCTGAATTCGTTCCAGTTTACCTATTAAATTCTTTTGGTGGGGGCTCCAGGCAGCACAAGCATATTCTAAAACAGGGCGCACAAATGTTTTATATGCAAGCAGCTTGACGTCTTTCGTAGTATTCGGTAATTTAGCACGCAAGAAACGCAGTTTTTTGTAAGAGGCACAGCATACTTTCTCGACATGTGTACGCCATTTCAAGTCATTCGTAATATGCACTCCCAAATATTTAAATGCACACACCTGCGGTAAATAATTAGGCCCAATGCTGTAGGTAAATGGTAGAACGTGTTTCTTGTTAGTTATGTGCGTATATGTTGTCTTAGAATAATTTATTTTCATCTCCCATTTATCGCACCATGTTTGAAAATCACCAAGGCAATCATTAATTACATTTTGGTCATTCGCACACGTCACTGGGGCATAGATTAAACAATCATCAGCAAACAATTTAATTTTTACAGGAGGGTTAACAACGTCAACAACATCATTTATATACACCAAGAACAGCAATGGGCCCAACACGGAACCTTGTGGCACACCGGAATAAACATCAAGACATTCAGACTCAAACCCATCAATTCGCACCAACTGTTTGCGGTTCGTTAAATATGCCTCAATCCACTTTAAGATATTTTCGTTTACGCCCGTTTGTTTGAGCTTGAAGAGCAATTTATGGTGCGAGACCTTATCGAAGGCTTTTGCAAAGTCTATGCATATCACGTCGACTTGTTCCTTGTTATCTACAGCAGCGGTAAAATCGTGGAGAGTTTCAACCAGTTGGGATAGCGTGGAAAGCCCTTGCCTGAACCCGTGCTGTTGCCCATATATCAGCCCATTTGTCTCCAAGAAAATAGCCATGTTTTTGGCAATGACGTGTTCAAAAACCTTACAGCAAACACACGTCAGAGACACTGGCCTGTAGTTGGTAAAAAGCGTCCTATCTCCACCTTTAAATACCGGTTTCACAATGGCGCTCAGCCAGTCTTTTGGAAGCGAATGTGTCAAGAGTGATTTTTCGAAGATAATGACTAAATAAAACGACATCCACTCCGCATACCGCCTCAAAAACACAGTTGGAATTCCATCCGGTCCATTAGCCTTCTTTTCGTTCAAATTAAGTAGCTGCTGAAACACGCCCGCTTGATCAAATGAAACTGGATCCATGGCGCATGTGCAAGTATGGGCCGTTTCCTTATCTTCATCCGTGAATGCCGTCTTTGTAAATACAGATTGGAAAAAGCGATTGAAACCATTAGCTATATCTTGTTTCTGAGTTACAACATCAGAGCCAACCACGATATGTTCAATCGCTTCTTTCCGGTCGCTGAAGTACAGCCAAAATTTTCTAGGCGAAGTGCGCAAGAAACCAGAAAGCGTTTCATTGAAGAATTTGTGCTGGGCAAGGTAGTGTAGGTTACTGAGTAATGACTACTACAAATTCTACTCATTTCTTGCCTAAATATTTAGCGCGGGGGCAAATTCTCTTTTCCCTTGACTCTAACACCACTCGGTAGATGGCACCACTGACACGTTTTCTTTTTAAAGCCCTATAGGTGATGGCTACAAAATTCCCGAACAACTACATTTATAGCGAACACTCCACCGGAAAAGTGAAATATTCAAGCTAATTTAAGCGAAAGCAAATACATATGAGCAGCAAATTAATGCGTGATTTGCATTGAGAATAATTTATCAGATTTTGACGCGGCGGCCGGAATACGCGAACCACAAACGGTGTGCTAAAACGTGTCCTACCGTTTTCAGCGGCAAACGGAAACTCCTGCTCCCGGTAACACGGTGAACGGTGACACAAACAGAGTAACGTTATGCTGAAACTGTCTAGACGGTAAACTACCTAAATGTTTGGTTTTGCTTTCCCACGTACTGCGTGCCCGCCTATGTATTATCCGTAAAAGATACACGCAAGAGAATACAGCTTGGGTTGCTCTTAACGCCTGGATGAAAAACCTGTGCGAACTATTTCCTCTTCGCAAAAATTTCGGCTTTAGACTGGAATGGCCATTCTTTTTTTGGATCGTACTACTGGCGTGGCCCATAAGTGATACCACTTTCATTACATACGTTTTTTTTCTAGTTAGCTAGATTTCGTAATTATAATGCGCGAGATCTTTCCTGCGTAGGAATGAAGCAGTACCCCTCTACTACCCCCCAATAAATTATTAGTTGCATTTGTTAAAACACCCAACTTCATTCCCAGCAACAGCTACGGGTGCTAGAAACTGGCACTGCGACCACGGAAAGGTTTTTTGTTAATTCCCGTCTTTTCTTTTGTGTGTGTGTTGCATATAGGTGCATGGGCATTCGTATGCAGCCGTAGCCACCTGAACCATCACCGCTGCCGCGGAGTACGCATGCGAGCAACAGTTTCCAGACCGCTCCGCCAACGCAGAAGCAGACGGAAGGGTGTTATTTCAGCTGTACAGTGATGTGACTTGGTCGAGTCATTTTGGAGGAGTTTTGGGAGCAGCCGAAAGTACGTTTTGAAGCATCAAAATCAGCTTCTGGAGCAGCCAGAACGAGCATTAGGATTTGAGAAGTAATGCTAGATGGGGAGCAAAACAACCGAGAGGAGATCCAAAAGCAGCATCCTGGACACACAAATGTTTTAACAAGTGAAATGCCTTCAGTGCAGACGAGTTTCTGCCGCACAAATGTCTTTTAGCAGTGACTATGAAATGCCTCAAGAGAAGCACCGACAGAGTTCATGCGAGTGTGTACATGCATTCACTGCATGAGCCTACAAATCATGAAAGTATTTGAAGTGTTATTTTAAAAATGACGATCGGAGTAGCATTCCAATTGGTAGGCTACAGAACATTTCCTAAAACCACATTATACGAAACACAGAAAGATAATGTGAACAGTTCGATGTACGTAAAAAACATTAGAACATTTTGAAGCAATAAACAACTACATAGCAATTAAACACAACTTGGCTAGAGTAAGCAGAACATGTAATGAAACAAAACAGAAACCTGAGCTATGCCCATGCTTCTCTGCTTAACTATGCATGAATGTAGAACTACCGTGACCGGTTGAAAGTTTTCTTTTGTGCCATTTTGCCTAGTGCTGCCGCAATTGTTTTGCCCTCAGCTAAAAGAGACTGTCCACTTTCGACATGACCGAAGCTCTTAGTCTTTATGCCATGGCTAATTCCTCTGCATTCGCCAGCATTTCTTTTGCGGTCTGCACTTCTTCCAAGAGCCTGACTCAGCCATCGTGACTAGGACCAGACTTGGCTGGGTCAAGACACCGCTGCTTAGTTGCCTGATCTTCTTTAGCTGCAATGCGTTCTTGGTACTTTTCGCTGAACGTTCGTACTGCTCTCAACACCTGTGGTGTCCCATTGAAGGGACTTGCATCTCCTTCAAAGCGCTCGGAGACCGAAACAATGTGCCTGATGCCATTAACATGTTGTATCGTCAACGAAGCCCTTTCATTAAGGTGCCGGCGGTTCACACTGAACCACCTTTCCACATCCGCGTTTCTATGTACAATGCAAAGCAACATCTTCACTAGGTCAAAAGAGGTACTTTGGTGTTGTTTTCAGCCACCTTCTGCTCAAACATATGCTGCAAATACTCGTCAATTTCTGTATACGGATCTCATTCAACATGTTCGAGCTGGAGGAGCGTGTATTCATCCATCAAAGAAAAGGCAGCGCAGGGTTTGACCACTTCCGGCAGCCTGGTAGCTAGTGCCTAAAATGAGCACAAGAGGACTTCTCTTCCCTCAACTGTGGGCTTAAGCGCATGCTCTGCAAAGTGCAGTTGTCGATAGGCAGCTGCGACAGAATGTACTGAGTGCATTTTATGTGAACGCTTCTAGCGCCCAACCTCAATGTCTGTTTCTGCCCGGGTTCCCAAGACAAAATTGCATGCTACGTGTCCCTTCCGAATTCTACTCTCACTTTCCAATTTGTAGGGGACTAGGTTTGCAACAACTGCAACTCTTCGGCTTTCTTTGAGCGGTAAGAGTGTCTTCATGAAGCGCCCACCCAGCTTGTGAAAGAGGGTCACCTATTATGATTATTGAGTAGGTGTACCAACGGCTAACCTATTTGAAACGTAGAAAAAAAAATCGGTGAAAACGTCGACCACATTCTTCACGAAGAGTAGCTTTGCAAAGGAAGTTTTATCAGAAAATGCTTTCCTGAAGCGCTCCTGTAGGGTTCCTCATGAAGGACATGTTGAGGCAGACAAGATCACTTCCTTCGAAGCTCAAAACTGTTCAATAACTTGGCTTAAAGCTAGTCTCAAATTAGGTCATCTTGAACATTCGTCCCATTCCCCTTTCCCGCTGGCTATCCTTGCAATGCCCTCTCCATTTCGACCCATCGGAGCTATTAGCGCCCGATTAGCGTGCAAAAACGCTACATGCGGTGTACGCTATACACGCAATTCGTGCGCTTCTGCGTTGCGGGCGCGATATTTTCACGCCCGCATCGACGATACCGCACCCGCAGCACCTTCTACCTCGGTCAGAAAATGACGTGTGACATGCGCGACAGTGGGAGCTGCTTGCCGACTTGCCCAAATGTGGGGGTGCGCACCTCATTACGGAACTTTCGAAGCGCTTGAGACAGCCAGCTGGCTTATACAGAGTGGTTTAGGCTTACCACCCCGCAGATATTACATGGGCGCTTCCGCTAGTGGCGCGGATGATGTTTTATAGTATTGTTGTCGCCCACATTATCAGCTCCTTTACCGCTCAAGCGACTTCATGTGTGCCTTGAGCAGCATTTTAGAAAGCGGCTAGAAGCGCTAGAAGCAGTCGCTCGAGATCCCCACACCACTTTGCGGCCGAAACCGCCGCCATGTATACACCGCCGGCCACGCCGCGCGCAGTATATGGGTGTTTTGCGGCTGCGTCAGCGTGCCTGTAGCATGCGCGGCGCGTTTTCGCGAGTAGAAAACACTCAAAGATTCTCCCCTCTTCAACGCTTGTGACGTAAAGAGCACGCCACGTCGCATAAGCCCGGCGAAACGAAGCTTCGGCGCAAGATTGGCCCAGATTCCTTGAAAACGGAGTTCTTGTAGCAGGATGTTGCAGGATTTGCCTCTCGGCGCAGTAAGGCGCAATTGGCGGAGCTATCACATCACTGCTGTAATTTACTACGCTGTAACAAGGTAACAGAGTGACAGAGTGGAACCCTAGAGAACAAAGACGCTGCAGGGGATGACAAAAAGTTAGATTGCCAGATGAGATCAAGAGGTTGGCGAGGATAAATACAAAGAATTTGAAATTCGCCGATGGCGCTTAATGCGCCAAGCTGAAGTCGAGCTGGCAGTGCAAGTTCTTTCCTTCATGCAAATATTTCATGTAGTTGCCTGCCCGCAGTTTTGCGCATTGTGGAATAACTTCCAGCTAAATGCTTCGTTAAAGGCGGCGTCTGCAGCCGATCCAAGTACACTGCGGCGCTCGCCGTTTGCAGTTGATGGAGAAACGGCGTTATGGACGAGCAAAAAAAAATTGGGGGATGGGGGCGGCTTATGCGAGTTACCCATAAATCAAAATGCAGATGAACGACGCTACTTAACTTCAATAATAGAGGTAGAAACGTGGTTGATTTTGTAGAAATACGTCTACAAGCACCATGAGGGTTCGTTTCTAGAATACATAACGCATGTTAGTAGAAAGCTTTATTGATGGAGGAAAGCACCATTTTATTCCAGTAATAAGACTTGGTTGCTGGCTAGTTGGTTAATCGTTAACCAAAAAACAACTACTGCGTCATTGAAGGTAGAAAGACAGGAGGGTGCCAAGAAATCGTGTTACGTTTCCCAACCGAATGCTGCGGTCGCCTTTTTACTACAAACCCCGAGCAACTCTTGAATCAACCGAAACTGCGTCGCATGCGCTGCGCTAAATCCACTGTCACAGTGTAGAAGGCCAAACAGATCCCATGGCATACAAAATTGCAAATGTTACGAGAATTATCTACTAATGCGTTCAAATACCTATGCGGATTTTACGTTTAACCAACCTTGTGTTTTCTCGGCGGCAATAAATGCGCCTCAATCCGGACAGCTACTCATGCCAGAGCACGGAATCGGAATACACGTTGACTCTTTCAGTTCTTCGCCCGTTGTCTTTTTGTTTTTATCCACGCATTCAAGCGCACAATTCCGTGGAACCGTAACCTATTAATAATTTCAAATGTTTTTCTATGTCCTGGAGTTTCCTGCTTCGGAAGATAGTTGCCACAACGTGATTTCGTTGTCATAATTTAAATTGCAAGAATATTGTTCCCTGTGGTTATACATATGTTTTTTTAATGGTTTACTTTGCTCTTATATGTATTGACGAGGGGTAACGCGGTATATGATGATGTAGTCGGCAAATAATAGTTAAGCATTAAAAACTCCGGGTGGTACAAACGATGTGCCACTTTTTTTATTTATTTATTTATTTATTTAGGAATACTGCAGGCCAATTCTTTGGACCTGGCAGGAGGGGCATTACATAAACAATGACAAACAGTATTAATTCAAAAAGTATCACAGTGGACTACGCTAGTACAATGGGCAGACATAATGCCAAAACAAAAACAGGTAACAGAATTATCGCCAACACTGAGAGCATAAGAGCGTAAACTTGATAAAATGCAGAACACAAAACGCACAAACCATAACATAATAAACCAAGATGAAAAAAGAAAACAGCATAAAATGTAATAGCACCTTAATAACCACAAAATAGCATGCACCGCCAGAACTACGGTTTCTACAGATCACTAAAGAAGCGTTCCAACTCTTGTAAAAAATTGTTGGAATTGACAACATTTGGTGGCAAGTCATTCCATTCACTCACCGTTCTGGGAAAGAAACTATACTTATATGAATTAGTCTTCGCAAAAATAGGGGTTAGGGCATGTTTAGCAGTGTGCCTTGTTTTTCGTGTCAGAGCAGGTTGGATAAGATTCGTCTCGTTTAGAGCAATTTTTCCTGAAAGAAACTTGTTAAGTAAAAGCATCCGGCTTATTTTCCTGCGTGTTTCCAATGTAGCAATGTTATTATCTTTCATAATCGATGACGGCGAATCTGTCATTTTGTGTTTGCCAAAAATAAATCTAACGGCCTTCCTCTGTACGCGTTCAAGTTTTAATATATCCTTCTTAACATGTGGGTCCCATAGTGCCGACGCGTATTCTAACTTGGACCTCACACACGCATTGTACGCTAAAAGCCGAACACTTGAAGAGGCATTTTTAAGTTTCCTCTTAAGAAAACATAATTTTTGAAAAGCTGACACGCAGATTTCAGAAATGTGCACCCCCCACGATAGATTACTGGTTAGTGTTACCCCTAGGTATTTATATTTATCAATCTCTTTAATAGTGCTGCTGTTAAGCTGGTAACTGCAAACACTCGGGATTTTTTTTCTTGTTACACGCAGAAGGACAGTTTTTTCACCATTCAGGGCCATGCCCCACCTCACACACCAGTCCTGAATTGCCACAACAGTTGCCTGTAGAGACGCATGGTCGCTTTCGGTCTCGATTGTTTTAAAAACAACACAGTCATCGGCAAATAATCTTATTGAAACATCATGTGGAATCACTTCTGCTAAATCATTGATATAAATTAAAAACAATAAAGGTCCTAATACACTGCCCTGTGGGACCCCGGAGGTGACAGTAAGCATACTACAAGAAACATTTTGAACTTGTACGAATTGTTTTCTGTTTTTAAGGTATGCGAAAATCCACCTAAAAATACAGGGAGGAAGACCAATGCTCTCCAACTTGTATAACAATTTGCCATGCGGTACCTTGTCGAAGGCCTTACAAAAATCCATAAACAAAACATCAACTTGGCCAGCCTTGTCAAGAACACTGAACAAATCATGTAACGTTGATATGAGCTGGGTAATAGTGGACATACCTTGCCTAAACCCGTGTTGGTAAACTGACAACACCTTATGTTCAACAAGAAATTCTCGTATGTATTTAGCAATCACATGCTCTAACATTTTGCAGCATTGGCTGGTCATGGAAACCGGGCGGTAGTTATCAGGCAGAAGCCGGCTGCCCTTCTTATGTATAGGAACTACACGTGCGTTACGCCAGTCATATGGAATCTCACCCGTTGCCAGTGACAAATTAAATAATTCCGTTAAAAACCAAGACAGTTGTTCAGCATATCGCCTCAAAAACTGGTTTGGGAGGCCGTCCGGACCCGCGGCGTTCCGTATATCAATGCTTAAAATCATCGCCAAAACACCTTCTCGCGTTACCGTAATGACCTGTGGCATGTCCGATGCGCTGGTTCCGGGCTCATATTCTTCCCGTTCCGAAAAAACACTGTGAAAGTAACGATTAAAGCTTTCCGCTATGCTAAAAGCATCAGTCGAAGCAACTCCCTCAACATTCAATTTGGACACTTCAGTTTTGCTGTTGCCTAAGTAGCGCCAGAATTTCGATGGATCGTTTTTTATAAACTCTGCTAGAGTGTTGTTAAAAAATGTATTTCTTGCTTCTCTAACCTTCGTTAACAAAGCGCCCTTAAAGGGACCCCGAAAAGCTTTGTGAAGGTGGCAATCAAATGCATTCAGGTGGTAGAACACATAACGGGGGATTTTTGAGCCAAGTGTGAGCCCCATACGTTGTACAGATAATTTGTAAACAATTTTTGAAGATCGCCTTTCTCAGCCGATGAGCGCGACGCCGCAGCGAGCCGACCGCGGCTGACGCAACGACGACCGCGGGTGACGCAACGGCGATCGCTGCTGACGCAACGGCGAAGGCGCCCCCTGATTCGCCCAATCGCCGGCAAGGTCGGCCGCCGGCGGCGTCACTGCCATTGGCTTCCGGCTGCTCTTCCTCCTTCCTGCGCGATCCCGAGGCAAAGGCGGGTCCGCAGTGATTGACGCGAGCCTAGGCGCAGGAATGTAGCTAGCTGCTTTGAGGGAGGCAGAGAGGGACGAGGAGTCGATCGGCAAGTGGGGAGAGGTGCATTTAATTGCTTCTGGCGCAGCTAATACTGAATGTAGATCAATAATTCCAACGGCATTGCATCGCTATATTGGTGCTACGTGACAATACAGGCCTTTTGTAACTTTTACAGAAGGCTTTTCTGGGTCCCTTTAAGGATACTGAAATGCTCCGATTCTGTTTTACGTTTTTTCCTCAACCGCTTGATTTTGCGTTTAGTTTGGATTATTTCTCTGGTAATCCACGGGTTTTGATGACGCTGGCGGAACGTTTTTGTTGGCACAAAGATTTCGATGCAATACTGAACAACATTATAAAAAAGCTGCCATCCTGTCGCAACATTACTGATAGGCCCGCAAAGGTTAGCATCCAGGTAGTCTATTATTGCAACATCATCTGCTCTGATGAAGTCATTGATAGTTTTCATTACAGAAGTATTTTTTCTTTCAACAGTACTGTTGTGCCATGAGTAAAAAATTAACTTGTGATCTGAAATACCATTTTCAACTGACAGAGTTCCACTCCCAAAAAATTCACTGAGAAACAAAAGATCTAGAACCGAATTTTCTCTTGTGTTTGCCGTCACTACTTGTTCTAGGTTAAGCGAAAGCGTAATGTCCATAATAGTGTCTCCGTGGGTCGAACAGCCATACCTAAGCCTCTGCCAATCAATAAAAGGCAAATTAAAATCACCGGTTATTATTACATTCTTTTCTTGAAATTTTAGTGCGTGATCGTACAATTGGTTCAGGTACGAGGAATCGGACTCCGGAGGGCGATAAACAGCGCCTAGAACAAACGTAATGCCAAAAAGCGCAACTCTCAAGAACAAGCTTTCATGGTTATCAATTTGGTCAAGAACTTGTACGTCAACACCTTTTCGTGCCACTACAGCTACGCCACCGCCACGGGAGCCTCTATCTCGTCTGTGCAACTGATATTCCGGCGACACAACTTCATCATCCCGAATAAACTCGTTTAGCCAAGTTTCTGTGATGACGCAAACATGCGGGTCATAGAGCAGCAACAAATCTTCAAGTTTATCTAACTTATTTACAATACTCCGGGAATTGAAAGAAAGCAAGCGAAGCTGGCAAGGCTGTAGTCGCTAGCTAGGAACAGCCGTTGGCACCTTGTGGCTTACACGGTTTGATTTTGGCTCTGCTTTGCGTGTGCGCGAGACATCATCCCACTTGTAAGCAGTGTCACCAATCCAGAGCCAATTGTTTACCAATGACACTTTCCTTCCAGCGTCCTTATCTGCCTTGGCGCTGTCCCAGAGTAGTTTGCGCTTTCTGAGAGTGTCTGCGCAGTAGTCATTTTGAATAGATATTGGTGTTCCTTTTAGCTTTTTAACGTTGCTCCAGATAGCTTGCTTTTCCCTGTAATCTTGAAAATAAAGAATAACTGGGCGATTTTGCTTCGGCCTACCAAGCCTGTGAATTCGAGCGACCGATAAGCAAGTGACTCCCAGTTTATCCTGAAACAGCTCTTTAATAACTGTGGTTCGCAGTGCTTCTTCCGATTCTTCAGCTATGTCAGGAACACCGAATACAATCAAATTTGAACGACGGCTTCGGTCCTGTAAATCTACCAGTCTTCCCTGCTGCAAGTGAAGTGCCCTTTCAAATTCTGTTAACCCACGACTTTCGTTCAGGGTCGCCTTGTCTTTTAATTCCTTTACCTCCTCTTCTAGTTTTGTCACTCGAGCACCAAAACTATACATCAATTTTTCCGTAGTCTCCAGGCGGTTTTTTAAGTAAGAAATGTCAGTTTTAATTGACTGCTGGCCTTCCAACAGCTGTTCTAACATCTCCTCTACCGTGGGTCCAGGATTTTCCTCGACATCACCACAAACCAACAATTTGCAAACACAAAAACAGTCATACGCAATACGGACGCACGTGTGTGGGCACGGCACGACAACAAGAAATCTATGATCACTTCGCAAGGAACTGTAACTGACCTGTAAGGCGACAACAAAACGCATGATGAGTGACCTGCGCCCAGCGCTTTCGCCGTGCCCACTGAGGTTCAAACGGAGTGGTGCAGTCTTTATAGGAGAGCTTGCTGATGACGTCACAAAGCCGCGTACTGACGTTAGGGGCGGCACATCCTCGATGATCTGGCGGTAACTTGATGCTTGATTTCCACTGCGCAGCCCGTCGAAGGGTTTAGCTGCGCACACGGGTATCGGCGATGCGGACGCAGACAGCAGTACGGCCTGTAAGGCGACAACAAAACGCATGATGAGTGACCTGCGCCCAGAGCTTTCGCCGTGCCCACTGAGGTTCAAACGGAGTGGTGCAGTCTTTATAGGAGAGCTTGCTGATGACGTCACAAAGCCGCGTACTGACGTTAGGGGCGGCACATCCTCGATGATCTGGCGGTAACTTGATGCTTGATTTCCCACTGCGCAGCCCGTCGAAGGGTTTAGCTGCGCACACGGGTATCGGCGATGCGGACGCAGACAGCAGTACGGCCTGTCTGCGTCCGCATCGCCGTCTATCGGTGCCAGTCTTTGTCTTACACAAGTGGTACAATGAAGAGCGGCAGGGGAGGGTTTTTCAGCTTGGCTTGTTAGTTGGTTGAACTATTTTACTCTCGATAAAGTTAGCAGTAAAAGCGCGTGACTTCCGCTTGAGCTCTCAGGCTCTCATAGCGTCACACGTGAAAACCGAAGTAAAAAAGCTCACGTTTACCGAAAGAAATTGTAAAGTTCCCCGACGTTTCCATGGCCACCCGGTAATCGAACACGTATGCAAATGTCCTTCTCTAGAAAGCACGCGTATCGAGGTGTCCCATCGTGAATAAGTCTGTGGAAACCGTAGTCATTGAAACCAGTGGAAATAATTTTAACTCGTTGAAATGAATATCGATAATAATAATTTATTCGTACTCAAATCAATAGTAGCTGGGTGTACAGCATCTAAAAAACCACCCATAACAATGAAGCCGATACCCAACCTTAGTTGCGTGTGACCAGTTTCCCGAGAGCGTTGCGAGGGCGTCTGCTCTGAAGGGCCCAACACAGATGGCGGCCACAACGTGGAGTTAAAGAGCGCGCGGAGCCTCGGGTGGTGAGAAAGTAAAAGTCAGGAGAGTTGCAGAGAAGCAGGGTGTAGTTTGCGCTACCTTAGTTATTACACGGTTATTAACTGAGAGTACTGATATTAAGGCCCTGCTGAGAGCGGAAGCGTGTCCGCGAAGGGTTCGGAGAGCTCTGATTAACGGAAGGCTTTGCAAATGGCTGCCGACCCGAGCGGGTGCAGTACGTGACTTAACACCGTTTCCCAGGAAAGCGTACACGGGTGGCTAGCGAAAGGAGGCGCCACGATACCGCTGAAAAGGAAGGTGCTTATTCGGAAGCATTTCTCACTCCAGCGACGTTATGGCAAAGCTGGCAGTCGAGATTCCAAGTGGCTTTCACCGTGCATCCTTGATTAATGACGATGTCACAATTGAGTTGTTCGATTGCGTCTTGCCTCGAGCTCAGGTACTCGATGTCGCGCAACGAACAATGGAGCTCGTAGCGATTCCTGTGTCGAGTGAGGCAGAGCCATCATCTCAGACCGGGCAGCACCGATATAGTGTATCCTTGACACATGAAAAAAAAAAACCCAACGCACTCTTGAGCGTTTGCTTACTCGGGGTGTTGCAGAAAGGGCAAGGGACTACCAGGGAAGCAACACTTTCGGGCACACATGCGACAATAACTCAAGTTGGCGCATGCCGAGTGGCACAGCCATACGCTAGCTGTGCTCGGGTCTTACATAGCTTCGGAGTGCTCGAGAACGAAAGCGCACACCTTTCTCTAGCGGTGGAAATTAGGCAAGTTTTTTTCTGCGCGCTGCAAATGCCTCTTCAAAAATTACCGATGTTCTATGAACCTTTAGCAGTCGTCTTAAGAGAGCCGGTGCACCTAATGTGCGTTAAAAGGGATAAAGCTCAGAGCAATGTCGGGAGCTCAAATCGCAGCATTCAGCGCTGCAAGTGGCTCGTAGACGCCAGAGTTTCTCGATGTCTTTAGTGTTCTGAAGCCGGTTTCGCATTTATGGTTTAATTTGTTTTTGTGTGGGACATTTTATTTGAAGCGAAATGTAACCTTGTCAGATTCATGCGTTTGGATAAAGTACGCCTGGGATAAAATGTAACTAGTATAGTGTGTATCGCAACTAAAAGCCTGATAAAGCTTTAGTGCGGATTGTGTTCGCACTAGCCGGTGGTGAAGTTGGGTTTTTTGTGTTATTTGTTGCTTTCCTGGCCAAGCCAGAGACGTTCCTGGGAAGCCGCGCTTCGTCTAGTGACCGGCCCGGTGAAGCCCCAGCTCTGTGTCATTCGGCCCTGGCCAGGCGTCGAGCCACTGCCGAGGACTTCTCTACGCGAGAATCCCTCCGTGCAACGGTTGAGAAACCTTATCTATCATGATCTCGGACCCCCGACGGGGAATCTGTTCCGACTCAGAGGGGCGTTATTTTGTTCGCTCTTACTGCAACCTCCGTGCAGTGCTTCTTTGATTTCTGGCAGGACCTACTCTCCTTAGGTGTGCCTGCCGAGCGGGGCCCTTGGGCGGGGACTGAAGCCGTTTGAGTTACAAAACGTGAAGCAAACGGTTGTTTATGTAAATATGCCCCACGAAAGCGGATGCCACAGCGAGATCTCTTCTCTCCTCTCTCAGACTCAAAGAGCGCAGCTACTGCCAACTAACTCAGGGTGTTGGGGTGTCGGTACTATTTTCGTGCCGTGTGAATAGATTCACTGTAAAAGCCACGCAGCCGTTGCGGCTCCGCTGATGCCGGCCCCACGACATCTGAAATAGCGTTGTGTCAACACACTTTTCGGGCAATGTGCACATAAGCACTGCGAGCCGCGCAGCCGTTTCGGGTTTTGTGTGTGAAAACCAAACCTTCCGGTGATTATGTCGATTGAAGAAAAATTCGTCCTTGTGCAGGATTCGGACCCGGGACCACCGCTCAACCGGAGGAGTCGCTCTACCAACTGAGCTAACCAGGAGGCTAGTCGTTTGTAGCGCGAGAGCGAATTGATCAAGAAGTCGAAGTAGAGGACAGCTGTTCATCGACAAGATTTAGGTAAAATCCCTAAGAGGGAGTACGTTTCTGCGAAGGAAAGTTTGACATCCACCTGAATGCAGCCATATGGTTACAAAGGAAAGCTATACAGCTTCCTGAGAAACTTCGCATAGAGGTAACAGACTGAACCAAACTTCAATTAAGAGTACAGTGTTTATAGATTGATTTTGGGTACATTGTCGCAGCGGTATGGATATCAGTGTTGGATTCTGGTATTTACTATGTGGTTTTATTATTTACGAAAGTAATACAGAAGTAATACAAAGTAATTATTACCTGTCCAAACACTGCCCCTCAGTGGTTTAAAGTAAAAATAAAAGATCACCGGGAATAAATCCTACTGCCCCTTCTCAATTCCCAAGCAGGAGAGTTTTGGACTAGGTGAAATTTGCCCCAGAAAATTTTTGTCCTGAAAGTATGCCTTTAACTAAAACAACGGAATGGTTCTGAAAGCTATATCAGTTGATTTTCTATGTGCCAGAACCTTCGGGGCCAAAAGGAGCTTCCCAGATTGCGTATCGTCCGCCGTCGTCCGCCAAACGGGCGAACAATTCAAAGGCGACGCCAGGCGATAACAAAAAGCAAGCGTCTCGCATTTAGAATGCTGTGTTAGGGACATTGTGTGAAGGGCATGAAATTGTTGTCAGGCTTTTCCATCCCGCAGTATTCAAGTGTCTCTGTTAAAAAACGATGTTGAATCTAATGTCATGCTATCTGAATAACGCCTCGATGATATCTATTCCGAAGTGCGGAACAAAACAAATTAAATGGATAGACAATGTTTGATCTTTATCTTCTATTAACAAAACATATTTCTCTAACAACTGCTTAGGGTAATGTCACCAACGCATGTAACATGAGAAAACATGTCCCATGGATCCCGTCTCTTCTTCGATACGTCTAATAACGCACCAACACTGAATACTGCATATTTAACAAAATAATACTCTACGTACAAGGCATAAATATTGAAATACAATAGGATTTACTTTTCAGCCGGTAGTAGAGCAGACAAGCACCACCATATTTATTTTAAGAATCTAAAATGGAGTTTGGCCCTTGAACCTGCGCTTGCACTACGACAGTTTTCATGTAATTATTTTTATTATGTGTCACCGCCGTATACAGGACTTAATGATTGGCCATAAACACATAAATTATTCATTGGGATACTCAAAACACAATACTTATTCCTTCTTAGATGCTTAACACACGAATAAATTACAGAGCACAACCTGTTTTTACAAAGTGCCACCGAGAAGACATCTTACCTCCAACACTGGCCCTATAATCTCAACGCTGCTATTATCCCGTTCAAATCATACTTACATGACCCCATGGCAGCGACTTAGTAAAAGATTTACGTGCACTTCCAACTCAATATAGTTTGCGTAGAGCGGTGGGAAAGCAAATTTTATGTTTTGAAGCAATGCGGTGCCTCAAAAACTCGCGTCAAAATCCAAAATCGCTAGAGTGGTACAAATAACCACCGCCCTAGAGAAGCTTCGTTTGATCTCACCGAAGTGCTGACATGGAATAAGCCATTTATAAATTGTTTTCGAGGCGTGCAAGACCACCATCGTTTAAATAGGTCTTCAGCCTCAAACATCGACAGTTTTGTGAATGGAGTCGCATACCTTGGGACTTTATTAGCAATATTGAAGTCATATTATCTAGATGAAGTTACTATATCCCGTTTTAAACACCCTCAGCAATACACACGCGATTTCAGAAGGAAAGAAAAATGAAACAAGCTCACAGTAACGCGTAAGACGTGAAGGTAGCGAAGCTCTAGGCAACCTTTACGATGATCATGAATGAGTAAGTCCACTATTGCTGCCGATTTGCTCCCTCTTCACTGCCACAACGACCTTTACTCATCATTGTTGTTATAAGTGTCAGCTTCTTTGCATATAATAATCATTGAACATCACCTGCGACGAGCTTACCCTATGACGTGCCTTTGTTGTTCTAAACAAGTATATCCACAATTACGGTGAGTGCTCGAGTTTTTTTTTTCTTGCCAATCTTGGACAATCTACCTAGGTGACGCAAGGCGCTCACACATGAGCGTTCAGCATTTCCATGGTTTTTTTACTGCCCGGGGGTCGCTCCAGTCTTGGGCCATCTCCCGTTGCTTGGCTTGAAAAACTTGCAAGGGGACGCTCGGTGGTCATCGCAAGACACATACACACGACCGCTAGCCATTTTCTTGGTTAGTTTACTGTCGGGCTCGTGACCGCGAGGACCGGACTCACGTGCGCTCACTCGGCAATTTCTTCGTAGGCTAGGTTAAGTACACCCATATTGATGCTTGAAAAAAAATTTCTGGTATTTTTTAATGGCGCACAGGAAAAATGCGATTTTCTAAACACCTTCACTCTTAACAAAGTAAGCGCCAGGTCTTTCCCCAGTGGGTTTATTAAAGTAAAACCTCGGACTGTTCGCTAGGCAGCTGGCTTTACCACTATGAAGTATCTGTTGGCAGAAGGGGCCAATGATAGCGCTATTGTGCCGAAGCCACATGAGCGTAATTCGAAAGGGTACTTTCAAATTGGCGTAGAATTTCTCTCATTCAAGCTCCCAGGAAGCCCATGTGTTCGCGACCTATATATGCAGCGAAGGTGTTGTGACGGTAATCCTGAATGTGATGCCTTCGCTACGCTGATGCGTCATTTATTTGGCACTTTTACTGAAAAATAGTCTGACGAAAAGCACTAATTTACCTCATTTAACCCACCCCGCAATATAGCGTGCGTTTCTCGTGTGGGTCCCCTGTCGGTTGGCTGCTAGGCCTGCGTGTCGGCGTGTAGTCACGCGTCCCCAATGCTATCTGTGGTTTCGGTTCGTCATTGATGAGTTCTGCTGGCAGAAAAAAAAAAGTTTCGGAATTTGAAGACACACTCGTACTTTTAAATGCTGTCTCCAACGGCGAGAAAGGAGAACGCCCCTGACTGCTACAGTATCCTGGCTAGCACCCTCTCACCAATTGTGAGTGCGGAAAGGGGCATCAAGTTCATGGAATTCACAAAAAGGCACGCTTTGAGTATAAGTTTGGGTCCTTGAAACGCATTAAGGCACGGAAAAGTGTGGAAAAGCAAAAGTGATAAAGGTATGTTTTCCAACATGGGGTGAGTGATCTTGCTGCGTTGGAACACCGTACAGTAACTAAGCTTTTGGGGAAGCGGCTGGCGTAAATCACGCAGTTTCCACTCTAAACTGAATCATTGAAGCGTAGCCTCACGGTCACTGATGTCTAGTATTTTTGTTTTGTTTCTGCTGCATTCACACAAGCCATAACTGGAAACCCGCACGTAAGGAAAAATGTTCGTCAATTATGTTACATACAGGTTCAAGTGCATTTGCAAAATGTGATATAGGGACCGGGCACCTCAACGAATGGCGGCAGCACTCGATGCTCCCCTCGTTAAATAAATGAGCCGCCATAGTGCACTATGGCGGCTTCCGTTGTATTTGTCATGTTTGATTCGTTGCTTGTAATGCCTAGGTGGTGCTGTGAGCAGATATATCCGGCGAATCAAAGTCTACGCATTTGTATTGAGTCTTTGATGTACTAACGACTACGTAAACTCGTCAGACGCTTTTATGATTGGGCGCTTTTAAAGGCCCATTGATTTGTGCGCTTTTAATTGTGCTTTATCCGTAGGTCTATCCCAAGTGATTACGAATAAAATCATTAGTATGAATGCTCATTTCGACCAATTTAAGGATATTTTCACTGGTTTCAATGAATACGGTTTCCCCACCACTCCTAACGGTGGGATAGCTCGATACGTGTGCTTTGAAGAGAAGGACGTTTACGTAGGTGTTCGATTACCGTCCGGCCGTGGAAGCGTCGCGGCAGTTTACAATTTATTTATGCAACCGTGAGCTTTATTCATGCGTGATTTCATTAGAGCCTGAGAGCTCAAGCGGACTTTACGCGTTTGCAGCGCTAACTTTGCCAAGAGCAAAATTAATTCCCCACCCAACAACACAAGCTAAAAGCCCTCTGCCTCCCCTCTCTACTTTACGACATGTGTGAAACAAAGGCTGGCACCGATACACAGCCGAAGCGTTAAAAAACGTGGCAGAGTGTTACGTTGCAGAGTGCGTGGCAGAGTGCGTAACCCCTTGTCAATACATTTATTGGTATTAGAGTACATGTGAAATATTGAAAAAAAATCAATTATACAACCGTCGGCAACAAAAGTCACGCAATTAGGATCATCACAACGAAATCTGCCAAACCTGGCTAATGTCGTCGCCGCAGGAAACGACGAAAATAAAATATATTCAAAATATTGAACAGGCTATAGGAATGAGTTCCACGTGATCGTGTGCTTTCATGCGCGCATAAAAACAAAAATGAAAGCAGATGGCGAACTGACGAAGGCAACGTGTGTTCCGATCCCGTGCTCTCGTATGATTAGCTGTCTGGATTGACGCATTATTTCCTCGTAGAAATCGCAAGGTTGGTGAAACAGAAAAGCCGCTGAAGAATTTTGACGTATTAGTAGACAATTCCTAAAATGTTTTCAATGTGTTTTTATGCAGTGACTTTCTTTGGTCCCCCAAACTGTGACAGTGGTTTTACTGAAGCGCACAGGACGCAGTTCCTGTTTAATCAAGCATTGGTCGCACCTTGTGGTAAAAGGCGACCTCGGCATTCGGTTATGAAACTGAAAGCAAGTTTTTGGCACCCGCCTTACTTTTGTCCTTCAATAACGCAGTAGTTACTTTTTGATATACCATTAACCAATTATCCAGCAACCGAGTCCTAATGCTGGCATAAAGCAATGCTTTTCCGCGTCAAGAAATAACTTTCGACTCTTATGTGTTATGTATTCTGGATGGGAATCCCGATGCTCCTTTACACGTATTTGTGCGATATCAACCACGTCTCTATTGACAGTGGTAAAGTCAACTAGTGTCGTTCCTACGCATTTTTTTCTTTGGGGGGTAAATGGGGGATAAAGCTCCGCCGCTGCAGTACGGCGGAGCCGCGCGTGAACGGACGCGGCTGACTTGAAGGTTTATAGAACCGCGTTTCCGTGCTCCACGTGCGTTCCATCCCGCAATATTTTATCCCCTCGTCCTTGGGGATTTTTCCTGATAAACTGGAAGCGGCGAGCGCCGGATAGTACTAGGATCGGCTGCCGACGCCGGCTTTAAAGCAGCATTTAGCGTCAATAATATTCTCGATGCGCCAAACTGCGCGCGGGCAACTGCATAAACATTGGCCGCCTATCTGCTCCTTTCGTTGGAAATGTCGTGCAAAGATGAAAGCCTTTTTAGACATTACCCAAGTAAATGCCGCCCTTGGCTTTTCCGCTCATATCTCATGCTGTCGCTGTTCCGTCGCGCTCATCTCAAGGTAAACACACTAAAGGTTTGCTCAAGGCGATTTGAATTTACCACGTCCAGTGCTACAGGCCTGGTTCATCCATGCCAGCGCTGCAGTACGGCGGAGCCACGCGTGAATGGACGTGGCTGACTTGAAGGTTTATAGAACCGCGTTTCCGTGCTCCACGTGCGTTCCAAGCAGAACGTGCAACTTAGCTAGTGGCAACATTCGTTTCTGTGGCCGCGTGATTTCTCATATGCCGCCAAGAGGTGGAGCGGGAAAGAGCTGGCGCCGGTTTTCTGTAATTGATGCAGAATATTATTTGTTGTCAAAAACCCAAGCATCCATGAATTTTTAAATAAAAGAATACTGTACATATCCCTGACGTACTAATTTACAGTCTTATATTTGCGTAATGTCTTCATCTTGTGCAACAAAGTTGACAAGTATGAACATATAAACCGCGCTTAGACGTTTACATTTGGCTGTGAGTATACTAGAACTTTGCGCAGTGTCTATTTTAACTTGGCCGGCTGGCTGAATCGAGCCAAAGGCAGACAGAGAGACAAACAGACATACAGACAGACAAAAATCTCTGTGTTTATGTAGGCCAAGAAAGACTATCGTATTTAAAATTTGCATGAAGGAAAGGACTTGCGCTTCCAGCTCGACGTCAGCTTGGTGCATTAAGCGGATCGGCGAATCGCAATTACTTTGTAAGGCCGTAACTCATACACGGGACATCCCTCGTAAAGGCCGTCTCCTCTTTGAGGATCTGCCTATCTGAAAAAGGGCTTGTGGTTATGTAGGCATTGCAAGCACACCTCTGCGGAACGACAGAAAGCCATGCACAAGTACGCCGCGCTGACCGCCACCGGCATTCCAGTGACGAGCGGTTCGCCACAGTTGGCGCTGTTCGCTGGAGGGACGATCGGCCGCGCCATACAAGGTCCGCCCGGTACCTTTGCCAAGGTTTGCGAAGCTGCAAGGACTGAGGTTTGGTCATGTTGGTTCATGACTTGAAGGAGGGGAACAGCGCAAATTTAACAGACACGAGAAGAAGGAGACGACACGCGTGTCGTCTCCTTCTTCTCGTGTCTGTCAAATTTGCGCTGTTCCCCTCCTTCAAGTTGAGAAGTTGGCTCCTGGTATGTAGTTATTGAAAGAGCATTACTGACCAAATTCGAAACGTGTCCTTGGTAAATCGACAATATCCGGTGTAATTGTTCCAGAGACAAACTTCTTCGTTCGCACCCTCCGCGGTGGCTCAGTGGCTAAGGCGTTGCGCTGCTGAGCACGAGGTCGCGGGTTCGATTCTCGGCCGCGGCGGCCGCTTTTCTGATGGAGGCGAAAAGCAAAACCGCCCGTGTGTACGAGATTTCGGCGTACGATAAAGATCCCCAGGTGGTCAAAATTAATCCGCAGCCCTCCACTACGGCGCGCCTCATCGCCTGCGTTGCATCGGCGTGTTAAACCCCACAATCAAGATCAAGAACTTCTTCGTTCGTGCCGCCAGCCAAACATTCTCTTTAGGGCATTGTACTTTGCTACTCATCGTTTGCTTACTGTAGAGACGCCACTATTAAATTACTCGTAGAGAACTTAAAAGACGTTTTTAATATACATGGATAAGTCGAAACTACCTAAATTTTCTACGTCTACTTATAGTGAGCTGGAGTCACTGAGCGCTAGTTGTGCTGGCGTAGTGTGGTTGTATTGCACTTCAGAGGCATTTGGCTTGAACGTAACGGAGATACAAATTTCACGTTTTGTAGTAGAACATCACAGGTGTTACCATTGTATAAGCTCGCGGCAATTTTCTGTGGATGTTTTCATGATTCTTATGGGGCAGTTCGGTCGCCATTGACGCATAATTATTTCCCTACATAGTTAACTAATGTTTTCGCATGAAAATGTGTCTAAAGTATGTGCAACGGAGTTGGCGAAGGAGGCGGCGCGAAGAAAGTGAGAAGGTTAACCTCACGTATAGTGAGCATGATGATGCTGAAGGTTTAAACTTAAGGGGTAGACATAACGGGTAGTCTGTAGTAGCTACGCCGTTTTTCGCGACTAATTTGTTTTCGCATTAACCCATGACGGGTTCATAAGCACCTAAAGTAGCGCGGATTCAGTCGTATCAGCAGCATTCTTGAACGCTGTACTTCAAATATGTGTTACGGTTCGTGTTAAAGCGAGAGACTGACACTCTTCTATCAGACTGAATATGCCACTTTTTTTAAAGGTATACGGAGTGAGATATTTTTTCATTCTTTAAGCATTTCCTCCTCGGCTGTCTCAATACCGGAAGGATTGATACACAAATAATTCTTAGACATATAACATTTTGATGAATAAAACCCTTGAAACTGCGCCTGTATAAAAATCAGCTTTTCAGAAAACGAAATTACTGTTCTTTACACCAAACATCTTCATACACTTTGCTTGATTTGCGCCTACTTACACAAACATCTTTATACACTTTGCTGGTTTTGCACCCATCCAATGTGTTCCGTGCAAATACTTTGGTCTTTCCTTTACTGCTTCAAAAGATATTGCGGAATCCTGTTTCATAATTGGAAAACCGAATAAACAAATAGCTGTTAGATGATATAACTTTCGTTTGTATAACATTAAATCTACGCCTATGTATAAACGGGCTTTTCACAAAAAAATGCTCTTTTTACATCAAGTCGTTTCGTACACTTCGATTGTTTTACACCAATTTGATAGGTTCCGTGCCAGAGTTAATTTTTTGCTTTTATTACTGTTTCGAGCAACAGTCCTGAACACTCATCAATGTTATTTAGCGAGGTGTTAGGTATCTGTGAACGCGAGTAAGAACGGTCTTCGAGGGGGAACGTCAGAAATATTTGACGCATGCAATTTCTTTGTGCGCATTGGAGGTTATCGGCATGTTTGGCCAGAGCTTGTTAGCACAGAAAAAAAAATTGCTAATAAGGCGTGCATGTTACAATCACTGCTGTCAGCCAATGGAATGTTGCGTTTTTTCACGTCATGAAAGAGCACAACGATAACCGCCGCGTACATACTTTGTCGAAATTAGAACGAGCCGAACGAAGCCTGCTCACGTCTTCTTTGTTTGAGTTACTGGATATTGTCTCTGCAAAGTAGTCGGAACAATAGGCACGAAACTACTCTGGGCATTTGTAGGGACTTGCGGTGTTTCCTGCGACACCTATACTCTATAATATTTCCGCCTGATAGGGTTACACATATTTTGTAATTATACTTGCCTCATATGACAACGGAACAGCGTAGAGGACATTTTGTGTGTGAATTAGCAAATTATATTACATGTGCAGATAATGGGTTACTCTAAGATATTTTACGCATTGAACTATGCTTTGTGCAGTGCGCAGAACTGCTAGCCCTTGTAACTCCCTGCTTTCACCTCATTCCTAAATATAACAAATTCCAAGCGGGGTCCACACCAGCAGGACGCCTTTTTCTTAAATTAAAACACAGCAATCTCTTCACACATAGGTCCGTCCTACCAAACTGCACTTTATTGCATACACACAGGAAGAAACCTAGAAAACAGATGCACAATCACAGTTCAAACTTCGGCGTAGGCGGCGTTAAGGGGCGCCAAAAAGTTATCGGCTTCCAGGCCTCTTTACGGCAATGATACTTTGCTAATAACACAAAAGCCCGAACGTATGCTGCTACGAATACATAAGTGACTAGAGCGGAGACGGAGCACTACGCACGCATTATGAGGTAAAATAAAGGTTGACGTATTCGAGGTAGCTGAATTAAATTGGCCACGTGGTGATTTTACGCGCGCAGAAATCTCGACACACGGCAGGTTTAGCTTTTCGTTCCCATCTAGAGAATCCAGACACGCCTCTGGGCTGAGTAGCCCAACAACGTATCTACTGAGCAACTGCGGACGGTCGCTGTTTCGAATTTGAGAGGAACAGCATTTAACACGCAAGACCTACTACATTTACAAGAATACGCTTCTTTCACCCACAATTAAAAATGGGAATTTTGGGCGAGATTTCCCGTCGTTTCCAAGTACTGTTTGAAAGCAAGGCTGAGTTATCCTATAAAACCCGATCAGTAACATATAGATGACTTTTTACAGTCGTTGTGGCTGAGTCTGAAGCTATACAACACAGCGTGGTGTATAATCCTGGTGTTCGTGTTCTGAAATCTAAACAATGAACTAATAGACCAACCCGCAGCTGTTTTCCTTGTGCCTGCAATGCGAAGTGCTCATGGATAAAATTTTCCAAGCTCCCTTTGAATTTTTTATGTGAAGCGTAGGCTGCGATGCTAGGCCACCTGGCGCGCACGTTTTCGCCACATATATGAAAAACATAGGGGAATCAATCTCTTGCTCCAGCTTTGGCGACTCTATGTGCTGAGAGGAATGCTGGTTTCATCGTGTGGTTTCTGCCATTCGCACAAATGCGAAAAGTATGCCGAACCTTCGGCTGCTACTGCGCTACGACTATGTGCGGCTTTGCTGGCATGTAACAGTGAAGGTAGCCAGATTAGGAAGATCTCCCTGAAATACAATCGATATTTTGGAAATTGTTTATACTCTTTAAAGGCAAGACTGTAACCATTTATTTTTAGTATAACACACTTGAACTCCCTGTCAGGTTCTTAGTCGAAGCGAAGTAATGGAGAAAGGCACCAGGGATAACTTCGTTTTTGTATCGGCCAACCCACGATAGACACACGGAACAAGGCACTTATAACCAAAACGAGGACAGCTCCACAATGCGGCAAAACCACAACAAAAGTTCAACTACTCGGAAGAGCACCGCGCACGGCTTACAGTTTCACGAGTCTGCAGTCCCGTCGCACCTTCAGTCCGGTCAAGGCGTGCCGGCGTCGATATGGGCCAGTTGCGTCATGGCTTCGTTTGTGGTGGCCAGATCACGCATGGAGGTTTCCTGTGGTGAACTCTGTTCCGGGCTCTCGCGGTGGCAGCAACCGCGGCCCTCGTGGACGCACGGTCGATCCCTCCCGATGCTTGAGTGGCTCACGGGCTGACGGTAGGTGCGGACGTCACCCGTCGACCACTGCTGCTATGTGCTCGGGTCCGAACACCCGAGAGCTATCACCGCAGCATCCCACACACGTCTTCTTCTTTTTCCTAACCGCCTCCCTCCGTCGTTCCTGGCATGTTGTAATTGGATGCTTGGCAAGACGACGATGATGATGTTGGAGACGACGATGATGATGTTCGGGGTGTTTGGAGCATATCTAGTAAAGCGCGTCTTCATTATCGTTTTCACTTCACCTCGTGACACTCCCCCATATAATCTTCATCGCTTATTTGTACTCCCGTTTACTGTATACACATTCACCAGTGCTCAAACTCACTGAGCACTATCATACTCAAGTCAGTTTGTAGAACATCCTAATAAGCAAAAGAACACAGAGAAAGACAATAAACAAGCCTACATGGTAAACGGCGTACATAAAAAATTAGTAACCTTCAGTAGCGATTGCGCTTCTCCTCAGAAAAAAAAATGAAATAAGCTCACAATAACTCTTCAGACTAGAAGGTAGCGAAACTCTACACAATATTTACGACGAACACAACGATTTAGGTTTACGATTGCCGCCAATTTGATTCTTCTTTGTGGCCGCAATGAGTTTTACCACTGTTTCCATTAGTGTTGGCTTCATTCGTTTGTTCCGAAGTGATTATTATTGGACACTACCTTGATGGGCCGTATGATATGACGTGTGTTTCTCCTGCCGTGTAAGTGTTGCCATGATTAAGGTGAACGCTAAAGTCCTTCTCGTTAAGAGCCAGTGTTTGCACGACTACGGCGAAAGGTGGAGGTTTTTTTAGGTAATCTATGCCATTCTTTTAATTCGGAGTGCTTGTTTTGAAAAACGTGGGGTGTGGACGCTGGGTTGTCCCCAGATGTATAATATCAAAGCAATATTACGAGGCAAACTTAGAATTTTAGAGCAATGTGAAAGCCGAAGCCTAGATCTACCTTCCGTAGATGTAATCTTTCATTGAAACGTTTAAGCCGCGACAGGCACCCCTACCCACTGCCATTGGTAGCACCACGTAGTGTGCGTCCCGCTCCCTCACCATCGCCAGGATCCTACTATGGATTTTCTGTAGCACTTTCCGCGGAGCTTTCCGGTGGCGTCCGTCACTCTTCAACCACCTTCTGCACAGCACCCTTCTAAACACAATCCGCTTGTTAGCGCTCCCCCATATCATCTAATTCGGCAAGTAAGACACCTTCACCACCCGCCGCGGTGGCTCAGTGGCTAAGGCGTTGCGCTGCTGAGCACAAGGTCGCGGGTTCGATTCTCGGCCGCGGCGGCCGCTTTTCTGATGGAGGCGAAAAGCAAAACCGCCCGTGTGTACGAGATTTCGGCGCACGATAAAGATCCCCAGGTGGTCAAAATTAATCCGGAGCCCTCCACTACGGCGCGCCTCATCGCCTGCGTTGCGTCGGCGCGTTAAACCCCCCAATCAATCAATCAATCAAGGCACCTTCACCGCCGAATACGAGTCGCATTGCACGTGTTGTGGCGGCCCACCCTCGTTGGCGCAGCTGTTGTATTTTCTCAGCGCTCATGGCGTTGCTCTTTTTCAAAGCACTCCTCGGGCACTCTTAGCACACCGTTCTTTCCCTTTCCTGGGGCAATCCCGGCCTCAGGCTCCCCCGCCCGTCCCCTTGCTGCCGAGAGATCCCGGGCCGCTCTCACTTCAATTTCTAACAGCGGAGCTGCTCGACGAAGGATATGTTTGCCCTTGGAGAAAAAACGCCAGTAAATGCCGAGGGTTTGCGAGCACGTGCCTGTTGACCACCGTCGATCCTCTTCGGCGTGCGCAGTGGCTTCGGCCAAACAAAAAAAAGTGGAAAAAAGCCGGGGGAGCGATAAAATGGCGACCGCAGTGAGCGTGTGTCTCGCGGCGACTGCTGAATTTCCGCCTGGTGTTGTTGCTTGAGCAAAAAACCAAAGTAAAAGCACAGCGCTTTCGTCATGCGCTACCGCTAATGTAAAAACACAAACCCCAGTGCTTATACTGGACATGAACAAGCACCCTTCTTCTCAGAGGTCAACGCGGCGTCGGCATTCTGTGGAACCCATTATAGAATATTGGACATATGGCTACGAGTGTGCCAATCTTTCCCGGACTAAAATATAATGGCCATAACCAATAATGTAACTTCCAAGCAGAAGTAGCCCATAACGTATGTATTACAATGAAATAACTTCATCTTTTCTTTATCCCAGTCCACTGTCGGGGTTACAGGGGTGAAGTTAAAAAGGGGTGTAAAGGTTACGTCGAGGTTACGTCAGCAATTTATAGATTAACAAAATCTTACATGTAACATTTATGTTGTAACCTATAAAACGCTCGGTAAACCTGGAAGACATGCTTGTCGTGCCGTATCTCCTAGCGGCCGGGGATTTCTCCCGTTGTATCACGGCGTATAGAGAAATGGCGGCCCCGGCAACGCCCGATGGCCGCATTTTCGCGCCACTGGAGCCTTTTCACTGCTGTGATTCCCCTACGGTGAAGTGAGGATGGCTGTTACAAGACTTGCTTGACGGCGTGAGTCGTGGAGGGTGCGGCGAGCCCGTTTGGGACTGGCAGCGCTAAACGGCCCGTGGTTCTCTGACCACCAGCTAGACAGCATGAAAATGTGCTCCTTTATTAAGGGTTACCCAGTTTAGAGTGTGTACTTGGAGATGCCGCAACCGCAGCCTCAAGTCGATGACGAAGAGGTGGTGGAAGTATAGAATGCTGAGGGTGACTGTGCATGCACCTCTCACCACGAACAAGCCAACGACCCTTCGCTGCATACGACGATGAATAATGGCGCCACAACTATGCAAATAAACGTTGCTAAAACGTAACTACGTGTCCGGCAATGCTCAAATAAAAAAGCTTCACCCTTGTAGTCCAGCGCATGACTGAACGGTTCCCTGAACTTTTTTCCATGGCCGTTTTTTGGTACCTAAAAACCCGCTGGCTTGAAACAAAAATTTATGGCCGAGCATTAAAGACAAAACGCGCTACAAGTTTCGCTGTGACTGGACAAACCTAATTTTGCCGCACTGAAGCCGTCTTCTTGAGAACGCATTCGTCTGATTTATTTTCTTCTGCGGCAAACAAGAAAGTTCGAAGCGATTAGACCGAATTATAGCTGTCCCGCCAAGTGCTTCAGTGATCAGCTTTGTATCATGTATTCAAAAATATTTCATTAAATCCCATCTTGCAAGCATATTTTGATGTCTGCCTTTGCTACGATCACAAGAGACACGCCTTTAGCAGTAGCCGCTGAAGTCGACTCAGAGCACAGATACGGGCGGTACAATAGTAGATAAGAGCCTAAGTTACCTGACACCCGAAACATTTTGTGGAACTATCAGTTCGTCGTACCGCAGGTGACATCTTCCCTTTCTTGTGTGTAAGCGAATAAATTTTCGTAGAAATAGTAAGAAATGTGTGGATGAATGATTACCCATATCTTTCCCCTATAATAACAAATTTTACATAACGGTGAACTGAGCCGTTTGCCGCCAGTGCCTAGCTCTGTCACAATCGAAAACATTTTCTGACAACTTATGAACTGTTCACAATAGGGGCTATGTTCAAACATCTGCGGCTACCGGCGACTTCACGAAGGGTGACAAAATTCCTTCGCATGGTTGCGCCCTTCGACCAAAAATATCGATTCCTGGTTGCCTAGACAAGCTCGAAGGCGTTTGGGTCACCATTTCATTGGATAGGTATTCTGCATTGCGCGTTGAGAGAACACGTTTACAACGCTTCATTTCCTCCATCTTGTAGACAGAAGTGGATTCATGCTAAAACGTGATTCAGGAATGCACCAGAGCAGACCAGACCAGGAAGCGAGATCACTCCTTCTATTGCAATGCGAAGTGCAGCGAGTACAATGAAATCACTAATTGGCTTTGGGGTGCCTCGATATATTACCGCTTCCGCTAAAGCACATGAGAACCTACAAAAGGAAGAACGTGATATCGGTGCAGCTGGGGTTTCCACTTTGTTCCGATCCCTCCTATTGTTTGCGTGAAAAAGGCCAGGTACTCGAAAGTAATCCGAAGAGTGGGCTACTTTTTGTTAGAAACACATATTTCACGCGCGTTGGATTACGCGTGTACAACAAATGTTTACCTGGTAATTAAGAGTTAAAAAAGAATTAAAAGTTAACAAAAAGCTTGATTGCATTTTACTAAAAAACACACTGCTCAAAGTGCCTTACAACAGAAATGTTTTATGCAAAAAAAAAGTTTACTATTGTTTAAGCTCAAACATTATTCTGTGTTTGCTGCTCACTGAATAATTAAAGGTTTGATTTTTATTTCTAATATTTTTTTACCTTTCCTTAGCCACCATTCCTTCAGGCTTTAGTTGGGTTAATTTCTTGCTTCGCTCCGAAATTGTGCATTTGCATCGGTATTTGCGTTAGGGTAGGTTTTCGCAGTTGTCTCAAACATTGCGGACTGTATTACAAAGGCAGACATACAAAACAATAATAAGGGTGGTGACCTACCATCTTTTGAGGGGTTTAGGTGTTGCACAACTGGCGGATACGTACGGAAACGATAAAATAAAATACTTTTCGCAGCCTTAAATTAGTGACCCTTAGGCTTAATGCCAGAAACACCCTACTTACACAAATGAAAGTGCCAGTCGAAAAAGCCGACACGTAAAATAGGAGCTTCCATAAGCCAACAAAACATGGCTACGATCTCCGCGCAATCTCGTAATCGTTATTCTACATGCGAAACATAGTTCGCCAATGAAACGGATGGCTGTCGTATTTGCCCAGTCTGTAATCCCGAGTTAGTTACTGTTTATGAAATCCCCAAGGACATTTCAAGACGAAGGTTTCGCAATGTAGGAGACGATGTTCTTGTTGGTGTTGATTTAAACGAGGAGTGGGGGTTCTCGCGATTGATATACACGCCGTTGTAAGATGAGTTCTACAATCAAAAAAATATTAACGAGTTTGACAACGTTAAATCAAGTTTATTGGGTGGTAGATTAGTTTTTGCGCCGAGAGCACGCACTGAACCCGTATTGGAATGCAATACTGCTTGGCGCAGTAACCAGTCTAGATGCGGATGTGGTGACCTTGGATGCCACCACGCTTATTGTACCACTTGGCCAATGTCATGTCAGACAGCGCGCCCTGCAGCTGTCTGCCTACGCACTGCGCCC